>NC_072440.2:7512500-8762500 GCF_028878055.3 Symphalangus syndactylus
TGCTCAATCAAAAGTATGGTTTAAATCTGTTAGCTGAATGCTCAGATCAGAAAGAAGTTTCACAGAATGCTTCTGTGTAGTTTATATTTGAATATATTCCTTTTTCCACTACTACTCTCTTAGCGCTCCAAATGTCCAGTTGCATTTTCTACAGAAAGAGTGTTCAGATCTGCTCAATCAAAAGTACGGTTTAACTCTGTTAGCTGAATGCACAGATCAGAAAGAAGTTTCACAGAATGATTCTGTGTAGTTTATATTTGGAGATATTTCTTTTTCCACTATTACCCTCTTAGCGCTCCGAATCTCCACTTGCATTTTCTACAGAAAGAGTGTTTCAGAACGGCTCAATCAAAACTAAGGTTCAACTCTTTTAGTTGAACAAACAGAACAGAAAGAAGTTTCACACAATTCTTCTGTGTAGTTTTTATTTGTAGACATTCTTTTTCCCAATATAGGCCTGTTAGCGCTCAGAATGTCCAATTGCAGTTTCTACAGAAAGAGTGTTTCAGAACGGCTCAATCAAAAGTGAGGTTCAACTCTGTTAGTTGAATGCACAGAACAGAAAGAAGTTTCATACAATGCTTCTGTGTAGTTTATATTTGAACATATTCTTTTTTCCACTATTACCCACTTAGCGCTACGAATGTCCAGTTGCATTTTCTACAGACAGAGTGTTTCAAAACTGCTCAATCAAAAGTATGGTTTACCTCTGTTAGCTGAATGCTCAGATCAGAAAGAAGTTTCACAGAATGCTTCTGTGTAGTTTATATTTGAATATATTCCTTTTTCCACTACTACTCTCTTAGCGCTCCAAATGTCCAGTTGCATTTTCTACAGAAAGAGTGTTCAGATCTGCTCAATCAAAAGTATGGTTTAACTCTGTTAGCTGAATGCACAGATCAGAAAGAAGTTTCACCGAATGATTCTGTGTTGTTTATATTTGAAGACATTCCTTTTTCCACTATTACCCTCTTAGCGCTCCGAATCTCCAGTTGCATTTTCTACAAAAAGAGTGTTTCATAACTGCTCAATCAAAAATATGTTTTATCTCTGTTAACTGAATTTACAGATCAGAAATAAGTTTCACAGAATGCATCTGTGTAGTTTTTATTTGAAGATATTCTTTTTCCCAATGTAGGCCTCTTAGCGCTTAGCATGTGCAATTGCAGTTTCTACAGATAGAGTGTTTCAGAACGGCTCAATCAAAAGTAAGGTTCAACTCTTTTAGTTGAATGCACAGAACAGAAAGAATTTTCACATAATGCTACTGTGTAGTTTATATTTGAATATATTCCTTTTTCCACTATTACCCTCTTAGCGCTCCGAATGTCCACTTGCATTTTCTACAGAAAGAGTGTTCAGAACTGCGCAATCAAAAGTATGGTTTAACTCTGTTAGCTTAATGAACATATCAGAAATAAGTTTCACACAATGCTTCTGTGTAGTTTTTATTTGAAGATATTATTTTTCCCAATATAGGCCTCTTAGCGCTCAGAATGTCCAATTGCAGTTTCTACAGAAAGAGTGTTTCAGAAAGGCTCAATCAAAAGTAAGGTTCAACTCTGTTAGTTGAATGCACAGAACAGAAAGAAGTTTCATACAATGCTTCTGTGTAGTTTATATTTGAACATATTCTTTTTTCCACTATTACACACTTAGCGCTACGAATGTCCAGTTGCATTTTCTACAGACAGAGTGTTTCAAAACTGCTCAATCAAAAGTATGGTTTAACTCTGTTAGCTGAATGCTCAGATCAGAAAGAAGTTTCACAGAATGCTTCTGTGTAGTTTATATTTGAATATATTCCTTTTTCCACTACTACGCTCTTAGCGCTCCAAATGTCCAGTTGCATTTTCTACAGAAAGAGTGTTCAGATCTGCTCAATCAAAAGTATGGTTTAACTCTGTTAGCTGAATGCACAGATCAGAAAGAAGTTTCACAGAATGATTCTGTGTAGTTTATATTTGGAGACATTCCTTTTTCCACTATTACCCTCTTAGCGCTCCGAATCTCCACTTGCATTTTCTACAGAAAGAGTGTTTCAGAACGGCTCAATCAAAACTAAGGTTCAACTCTTTTAGTTGTACAAACAGAACAGAAAGAAGTTTCACACAATTCTTCTGTGTAGTTTTTATTTGTAGACATTCTTTTTCCCAATATAGGCCTCTTAGCGCTCAGAATGTCCAATTGCAGTTTCTACAGAAAGAGTGTTTCAGAACGGCTCAATCAAAAGTAAGGTTCAACTCTGTTAGTTGAATGCACAGAACAGAAAGAAGTTTCATACAATGCTTCTGTGTATTTTATATTTGAACATATTCTTTTTTCCACTATTACCCACTTAGCGCTACGAATGTCCAGTTGCATTTTCTACAGACAGAGTGTTTCAAAACTGCTCAATCCAAAGTATGGTTTAACTCTGTTAGCTGAATGCTCAGATCAGAAAGAAGTTTCACAGATGCTTCTGTGTAGTTTATATTTGAATATATTCCTTTTTCCACTACTACGCTCTTAGCGCTCTAAATGTCCAGTTGCATTTTCTACAGAAAGAGTGATCAGATCTGCTCAATCAAAAGTATGGTTTAACTCTGTTAGCTGAATGCACAGATCAGAAAGTAGTTTCACCGAATGATTCTGTGTAGTTTATATTTGAAGACATTCCTTTTTCCACTATTACCCTCTTAGCGCTCCGAATCTCCACTTGCATTTTCTACAAAAAGAGTGTTTCATAACTGCTCAATCAAAAATATGTTTTATCTCTGTTAACTGAATTTACAGATCAGAAATAAGTTTCACAGAATGCATCTGTGTAGTTTTTATTTGAAGATATTATTTTTCCCAATGTAGGCCTCTTAGCGCTTAGCATGTCCAATTGCTGTTTCTACAGAAAGAGTGTTTCAGAACGGCTCAATCAAAAGTAAGGTTCAACTCTGTTAGTTGAATGCACAGAACAGAAAGAATTTTCACAGAATGCTACTGTGTAGTTTATATTTGAATAGATTCCTTTTTCCACTATTACCCTCTTAGCGCTCCGAATGTCCACTTGCATTTTCTACAGAAAGAGTGTTCAGAACTGCGCAATCAAAAGTATGGTTTAACTCTGTTAGCTTAATGAACATATCAGAAATAATTTTCACAAAATGCTTCTGTGTAGTTTTTATTTGAAGATATTATATTTCCCAATATAGGCCTCTTAGCGCTCAGAATGTCCAATTGCAGTTTCTACAGAAAGAGTGTTTCAGAAAGGCTCAATCAAAAGTAAGGTTCAACTCTGTTAGTTGAATGCACAGAACAGAAAGAAGTTTCATACAATGCTTCTGTGTAGTTTATATTTGAACATATTCTTTTTTCCACTATTACCCACTTAGCGCTACGAATGTCCAGTTGCATTTTCTACAGACAGAGTGTTTCAAAACTGCTCAATCCAAAGTATGGTTTAACTCTGTTAGCTGAATGCTCAGATCAGAAAGAAGTTTCACAGAATGCTTCTGTGTAGTTTATATTTGAATATATTCCTTTTTGCACTACTACGCTCTTAGCGCTCCAAATGTCCAGTTGCATTTTCTACAGAAAGAGTGTTCAGATCTGCTCAATCAAAAGTATGGTTTAACTCTGTTAGCTGAATGCACAGATCAGAAAGAAGTTTCACCGAATGATTCTGTGTTGTTTATATTTGAAGACATTCCTTTTTCCACTATTACCCTCTTAGCGCTCCGAATCTCCACTTGCATTTTCTACAAAAAGAGTGTTTCATAACTGCTCAATCAAAAATATGTTTTATCTCTGTTAACTGAATTTACAGATCAGAAATAAGTTTCACAGAATGCATCTGTGTAGTTTTTATTTGAAGATATTCTTTTTCCCAATGTAGGCCTCTTAGCGCTTAGCATGTCCAATTGCAGTTTCTACAGATAGAGTGTTTCAGAACGGCTCAATCAAAAGTAAGGTTCAACTCTTTTAGTTGAATGCACAGAACAGAAAGAATTTTCACATAATGCTACTGTGTAGTTTATATTTGAATATATTCCTTTTTCCACTATTACCCTCTTAGCGCTCCGAATGTCCACTTGCATTTTCTACAGAAAGAGTGTTCAGAACTGCGCAATCAAAAGTATGGTTTAACTCTGTTAGCTTAATGAACATATCAGAAATAAGTTTCACACAATGCTTCTGTGTAGTTTTTATTTGAAGATATTATTTTTCCCAATATAGGCCTCTTAGCGCTCAGAATGTCCAATTGCAGTTTCTACAGAAAGAGTGTTACAGAAAGGCTCAATCAAAAGTAAGGTTCAACTCTGTTAGTTGAATGCACAGAACAGAAAGAAGTTTCATACAATGCTTCTGTGTAGTTTATATTTGAACATATTCTTTTTTCCACTATTACCCACTTAGCGCTACGAATGTCCAGTTGCATTTTCTACAGACAGAGTGTTTCAAAACTGCTCAATCAAAAGTATGGTTTAAATCTGTTAGCTGAATGCTCAGATCAGAAAGAAGTTTCACAGAATGCTTCTGTGTAGTTTATATTTGAATATATTCCTTTTTCCACTACTACTCTCTTAGCGCTCCAAATGTCCAGTTGCATTTTCTACAGAAAGAGTGTTCAGATCTGCTCAATCAAAAGTACGGTTTAACTCTGTTAGCTGAATGCACAGATCAGAAAGAAGTTTCACAGAATGATTCTGTGTAGTTTATATTTGGAGATATTTCTTTTTCCACTATTACCCTCTTAGCGCTCCGAATCTCCACTTGCATTTTCTACAGAAAGAGTGTTTCAGAACGGATCAATCAAAACTAAGGTTCAACTCTTTTAGTTGAACAAACAGAACAGAAAGAAGTTTCACACAATTCTTCTGTGTAGTTTTTATTTGTAGACATTATTTTTCCCAATAAAGGCCTCTTAGCGCTCAGAATGTCCAATTGCAGTTTCTACAGAAAGAGTGTTTCAGAACGGCTCAATCAAAAGTAAGGTTCAACTCTGTTAGTTGAATGCACAGAACAGAAAGAAGTTTCATACAATGCTTCTGTGTAGTTTATATTTGAACATATTCTTTTTTCCACTATTACCCACTTAGCGCTACGAATGTCCAGTTGCATTTACTACAGACAGAGTGTTTCAAAACTGCTCAATCAAAAGTATGGTTTAACTCTGTTAGCTGAATGCTCAGATCAGAAAGAAGTTTCACAGAATGCTTCTGTGTAGTTTATATTTGAATATATTCCTTTTTCCACTACTACGCTCTTAGCGCTCCAAATGTCCAGTTGCATTTTCTACAGAAAGAGTGTTCAGATCTGCTCAATCAAAAGTATGGTTTAACTCTGTTAGCTGAATGCACAGATCAGAAAGAAGTTTCACCGAATGATTCTGTGTAGTTTACATTTGAAGACATTCCTTTTTCCACTATTACCCTCTTAGCGCTCCGAATCTCCACTTGCATTTTCTACAAAAAGAGTGTTTCATAACTGCTCAATCAAAAATATGATTTATCTCTGTTAACTGAATTTACAGATCAGAAATAAGTTTCACAGAATGCATCTGTGTAGTTTTTATTTGAAGATATTCTTTTTCCCAATGTAGGCCTCTTAGCGCTTAGCATGTCCAATTGCAGTTTCTAAGGAAAGTGTGTTTCAGAACGGCTCAATCAAAAGTAAGGTTCAACTCTGTTAGTTGAATGCACAGAACAGAAAGAATTTTCACAGAATGCTACTGTGTAGTTTATATTTGAATAGATTCCTTTTTCCACTATTACCCTCTTAGCGCTCCGAATGTCCACTTGCATTTTCTACAGAAAGAGTGTTCAGAACTGCGCAATCAAAAGTATGGTTTAACTCTGTTAGCTTAATAAACATATCAGAAATAAGTTTCACACAATGCTTCTGTGTAGTTTTTATTTGAAGATATAATTTTTCCCAATATAGGCCTCTTAGCGCTCAGAATGTCCAATTGCAGTTTCTACAGAAAGAGTGTTTCAGAAAGGCTCAATCAAAAGTAAGGTTCAACTCTGTTAGTTGAATGCACAGAACAGAAAGAAGTTTCATACAATGCTTCTGTGTAGTTTATATTTGAATATATTCTTTTTTCCACTATTACCCACTTAGCGCTACGAATGTCCAGTTGCATTTTCTACAGACAGAGTGTTTCAAAACTGCTCAATCCAAAGTATGGTTTAACTCTGTTAGCTGAATGCTCAGATCAGAAAGAAGTTTCACAGAATGCTTCTGTGTAGTTTATATTTGAATATATTCCTTTTTGCACTACTACGCTCTTAGCGCTCCAAATGTCCAGTTGCATTTTCTACAGAAAGAGTGTTCAGATCTGCTCAATCAAAAGTATGGTTTAACTCTGTTAGCTGAATGCACAGATCAGAAAGAAGTTTCACCGAATGATTCTGTGTTGTTTATATTTGAAGACATTCCTTTTTCCACCATTACCCTCTTAGCGCTCCGAATCTCCACTTGCATTTTCTACAAAAAGAGTGTTTCATAACTGCTCAATCAAAAATATGTTTTATCTCTGTTAACTGAATTTACAGATCAGAAATAAGTTTCACAGAATGCATCTGTGTAGTTTTTATTTGAAGATATTCTTTTTCCCAATGTAGGCCTCTTAGCGCTTAGCATGTCCAATTGCAGTTTCTACAGATAGAGTGTTTCAGAACGGCTCAATCAAAAGTAAGGTTCAACTCTTTTAGTTGAATGCACAGAACAGAAAGAATTTTCACATAATGCTACTGTGTAGTTTATATTTGAATATATTCCTTTTTCCACTATTACCCTCTTAGCGCTCCGAATGTCCACTTGCATTTTCTACAGAAAGAGTGTTCAGAACTGCGCAATCAAAAGTATGGTTTAACTCTGTTAGCTTAATGAACATATCAGAAATAAGTTTCACACAATGCTTCTGTGTAGTTTTTATTTGAAGATATTATTTTTCCCAATATAGGCCTCTTAGCGCTCAGAATGTCCAATTGCAGTTTCTACAGAAAGAGTGTTTCAGAAAGGCTCAATCAAAAGTAAGGTTCAACTCTGTTAGTTGAATGCACAGAACAGAAAGAAGTTTCATACAATGCTTCTGTGTAGTTTATATTTGAACATATTCTTTTTTCCACTATTACACACTTAGCGCTACGAATGTCCAGTTGCATTTTCTACAGACAGAGTGTTTCAAAACTGCTCATTCAAAAGTATGGTTTAAATCTGTTAGCTGAATGCTCAGATCAGAAAGAAGTTTCACAGAATGCTTCTGTGTAGTTTATATTTGAATATATTCCTTTTTCCACTACTACTCTCTTAGCGCTCCAAATGTCCAGTTGCATTTTCTACAGAAAGAGTGTTCAGATCTGCTCAATCAAAAGTACGGTTTAACTCTGTTAGCTGAATGCACAGATCAGAAAGAAGTTTCACAGAATGATTCTGTGTAGTTTATATTTGGAGATATTTCTTTTTCCACTATTACCCTCTTAGCGCTCCGAATCTCCACTTGCATTTTCTACAGAAAGAGTGTTTCAGAACGGCTCAATCAAAACTAAGGTTCAACTCTTTTAGTTGAACAAACAGAACAGAAAGAAGTTTCACACAATTCTTCTGTGTAGTTTTTATTTGTAGACATTCTTTTTCCCAATATAGGCCTGTTAGCGCTCAGAATGTCCAATTGCAGTTTCTACAGAAAGAGTGTTTCAGAACGGCTCAATCAAAAGTGAGGTTCAACTCTGTTAGTTGAATGCACAGAACAGAAAGAAGTTTCATACAATGCTTCTGTGTAGTTTATATTTGAACATATTCTTTTTTCCACTATTACCCACTTAGCGCTACGAATGTCCAGTTGCATTTTCTACAGACAGAGTGTTTCAAAACTGCTCAATCCAAAGTATGGTTTAACTCTGTTAGCTGAATGCTCAGATCAGAAAGAAGTTTCACAGAATGCTTCTGTGTAGTTTATATTTGAATATATTCCTTTTTCCACTACTACGCTCTTAGCGCTCCAAATGTCCAGTTGCATTTTCTACAGAAAGAGTGTTCAGATCTGCTCAATCAAAAGTATGGTTTAACTCTGTTAGCTGAATGCACAGATCAGAAAGAAGTTTCACCGAATGATTCTGTGTTGTTTATATTTGAAGACATTCCTTTTTCCACTATTACCCTCTTAGCGCTCCGAATCTCCACTTGCATTTTCTACAAAAAGAGTGTTTCATAACTGCTCAATCAAAAATATGTTTTATCTCTGTTAACTGAATTTACAGATCAGAAATAAGTTTCACAGAATGCATCTGTGTAGTTTTTATTTGAAGATATTCTTTTTCCCAATGTAGGCCTCTTAGCGCTTAGCATGTCCAATTGCAGTTTCTACAGATAGAGTGTTTCAGAACGGCTCAATCAAAAGTAAGGTTCAACTCTTTTAGTTGAATGCACAGAACAGAAAGAATTTTCACATAATGCTACTGTGTAGTTTATATTTGAATATATTCCTTTTTCCACTATTACCCTCTTAGCGCTCCGAATGTCCACTTGCATTTTCTACAGAAAGAGTGTTCAGAACTGCGCAATCAAAAGTATGGTTTAACTCTGTTAGCTTAATGAACATATCAGAAATAAGTTTCACACAATGCTTCTGTGTAGTTTTTATTTGAAGATATTATTTTTCCCAATATAGGCCTCTTAGCGCTCAGAATGTCCAATTGCAGTTTCTACAGAAAGAGTGTTTCAGAAAGGCTCAATCAAAAGTAAGGTTCAACTCTGTTAGTTGAATGCACAGAACAGAAAGAAGTTTCATACAATGCTTCTGTGTAGTTTATATTTGAACATATTCTTTTTTCCACTATTACACACTTAGCGCTACGAATGTCCAGTTGCATTTTCTACAGACAGAGTGTTTCAAAACTGCTCAATCAAAAGTATGGTTTAAATCTGTTAGCTGAATGCTCAGATCAGAAAGAAGTTTCACAGAATGCTTCTGTGTAGTTTATATTTGAATATATTCCTTTTTCCACTACTACTCTCTTAGCGCTCCAAATGTCCAGTTGCATTTTCTACAGAAAGAGTGTTCAGATCTGCTCAATCAAAAGTACGGTTTAACTCTGTTAGCTGAATGCACAGATCAGAAAGAAGTTTCACAGAATGATTCTGTGTAGTTTATATTTGGAGATATTTCTTTTTCCACTATTACCCTCTTAGCGCTCCGAATCTCCACTTGCATTTTCTACAGAAAGAGTGTTTCAGAACGGATCAATCAAAACTAAGGTTCAACTCTTTTAGTTGAACAAACAGAACAGAAAGAAGTTTCACACAATTCTTCTGTGTAGTTTTTATTTGTAGACATTATTTTTCCCAATAAAGGCCTCTTAGCGCTCAGAATGTCCAATTGCAGTTTCTACAGAAAGAGTGTTTCAGAACGGCTCAATCAAAAGTAAGGTTCAACTCTGTTAGTTGAATGCACAGAACAGAAAGAAGTTTCATACAATGCTTCTGTGTAGTTTATATTTGAACATATTCTTTTTTCCACTATTACCCACTTAGCGCTACGAATGTCCAGTTGCATTTACTACAGACAGAGTGTTTCAAAACTGCTCAATCAAAAGTATGGTTTAACTCTGTTAGCTGAATGCTCAGATCAGAAAGAAGTTTCACAGAATGCTTCTGTGTAGTTTATATTTGAATATATTCCTTTTTCCACTACTACGCTCTTAGCGCTCCAAATGTCCAGTTGCATTTTCTACAGAAAGAGTGTTCAGATCTGCTCAATCAAAAGTATGGTTTAACTCTGTTAGCTGAATGCACAGATCAGAAAGAAGTTTCACCGAATGATTCTGTGTAGTTTACATTTGAAGACATTCCTTTTTCCACTATTACCCTCTTAGCGCTCCGAATCTCCACTTGCATTTTCTACAAAAAGAGTGTTTCATAACTGCTCAATCAAAAATATGATTTATCTCTGTTAACTGAATTTACAGATCAGAAATAAGTTTCACAGAATGCATCTGTGTAGTTTTTATTTGAAGATATTCTTTTTCCCAATGTAGGCCTCTTAGCGCTTAGCATGTCCAATTGCAGTTTCTAAGGAAAGTGTGTTTCAGAACGGCTCAATCAAAAGTAAGGTTCAACTCTGTTAGTTGAATGCACAGAACAGAAAGAATTTTCACAGAATGCTACTGTGTAGTTTATATTTGAATAGATTCCTTTTTCCACTATTACCCTCTTAGCGCTCCGAATGTCCACTTGCATTTTCTACAGAAAGAGTGTTCAGAACTGCGCAATCAAAAGTATGGTTTAACTCTGTTAGCTTAATAAACATATCAGAAATAAGTTTCACACAATGCTTCTGTGTAGTTTTTATTTGAAGATATAATTTTTCCCAATATAGGCCTCTTAGCGCTCAGAATGTCCAATTGCAGTTTCTACAGAAAGAGTGTTTCAGAAAGGCTCAATCAAAAGTAAGGTTCAACTCTGTTAGTTGAATGCACAGAACAGAAAGAAGTTTCATACAATGCTTCTGTGTAGTTTATATTTGAACATATTCTTTTTTCCACTATTACCCACTTAGCGCTACGAATGTCCAGTTGCATTTTCTACAGACAGAGTGTTTCAAAACTGCTCAATCCAAAGTATGGTTTAACTCTGTTAGCTGAATGCTCAGATCAGAAAGAAGTTTCACAGAATGCCTCTGTGTAGTTTATATTTGAATATATTCCTTTTCCCACTACTACGCTCTTAGCGCTCCAAATGTCCAGTTGCATTTTCTACAGAAAGAGTGCTCAGATCTGCTCAATCAAAAGTATGGTTTAACTCTGTTAGCTGAATGCACAGATCAGAAAGAAGTTTCACCGAATGATTCTGTGTTGTTTATATTTGAAGACATTCCTTTTTCCACCATTACCCTCTTAGCGCTCCGAATCTCCACTTGCATTTTCTACAAAAAGAGTGTTTCATAACTGCTCAATCAAAAATATGTTTTATCTCTGTTAACTGAATTTACAGATCAGAAATAAGTTTCACAGAATGCATCTGTGTAGTTTTTATTTGAAGATATTCTTTTTCCCAATGTAGGCCTCTTAGCGCTTAGCATGTCCAATTGCAGTTTCTACAGATAGAGTGTTTCAGAACGGCTCAATCAAAAGTAAGGTTCAACTCTTTTAGTTGAATGCACAGAACAGAAAGAATTTTCACATAATGCTACTGTGTAGTTTATATTTGAATATATTCCTTTTTCCACTATTACCCTCTTAGCGCTCCGAATGTCCACTTGCATTTTCTACAGAAAGAGTGTTCAGAACTGCGCAATCAAAAGTATGGTTTAACTCTGTTAGCTTAATGAACATATCAGAAATAAGTTTCACACAATGCTTCTGTGTAGTTTTTATTTGAAGATATTATTTTTCCCAATATAGGCCTCTTAGCGCTCAGAATGTCCAATTGCAGTTTCTACAGAAAGAGTGTTTCAGAAAGGCTCAATCAAAAGTAAGGTTCAACTCTGTTAGTTGAATGCACAGAACAGAAAGAAGTTTCATACAATGCTTCTGTGTAGTTTATATTTGAACATATTCTTTTTTCCACTATTACACACTTAGCGCTACGAATGTCCAGTTGCATTTTCTACAGACAGAGTGTTTCAAAACTGCTCATTCAAAAGTATGGTTTAAATCTGTTAGCTGAATGCTCAGATCAGAAAGAAGTTTCACAGAATGCTTCTGTGTAGTTTATATTTGAATATATTCCTTTTTCCACTACTACTCTCTTAGCGCTCCAAATGTCCAGTTGCATTTTCTACAGAAAGAGTGTTCAGATCTGCTCAATCAAAAGTACGGTTTAACTCTGTTAGCTGAATGCACAGATCAGAAAGAAGTTTCACAGAATGATTCTGTGTAGTTTATATTTGGAGATATTTCTTTTTCCACTATTACCCTCTTAGCGCTCCGAATCTCCACTTGCATTTTCTACAGAAAGAGTGTTTCAGAACGGCTCAATCAAAACTAAGGTTCAACTCTTTTAGTTGAACAAACAGAACAGAAAGAAGTTTCACACAATTCTTCTGTGTAGTTTTTATTTGTAGACATTCTTTTTCCCAATATAGGCCTCTTAGCGCTCAGAATGTCCAATTGCAGTTTCTACAGAAAGAGTGTTTCAGAACGGCTCAATCAAAAGTGAGGTTCAACTCTGTTAGTTGAATGCACAGAACAGAAAGAAGTTTCATACAATGCTTCTGTGTAGTTTATATTTGAACATATTCTTTTTTCCACTATTACCCACTTAGCGCTACGAATGTCCAGTTGCATTTTCTACAGACAGAGTGTTTCAAAACTGCTCAATCCAAAGTATGGTTTAACTCTGTTAGCTGAATGCTCAGATCAGAAAGAAGTTTCACAGAATGCTTCTGTGTAGTTTATATTTGAATATATTCCTTTTTCCACTACTACGCTCTTAGCGCTCCAAATGTCCAGTTGCATTTTCTACAGAAAGAGTGTTCAGATCTGCTCAATCAAAAGTATGGTTTAACTCTGTTAGCTGAATGCACAGATCAGAAAGAAGTTTCACCGAATGATTCTGTGTTGTTTATATTTGAAGACATTCCTTTTTCCACTATTACCCTCTTAGCGCTCCGAATCTCCACTTGCATTTTCTACAAAAAGAGTGTTTCATAACTGCTCAATCAAAAATATGTTTTATCTCTGTTAACTGAATTTACAGATCAGAAATAAGTTTCACAGAATGCATCTGTGTAGTTTTTATTTGAAGATATTCTTTTTCCCAATGTAGGCCTCTTAGCGCTTAGCATGTCCAATTGCAGTTTCTACAGAAAGAGTGTTTCAGAACGGCTCAATCAAAAGTAAGGTTCAACTCTTTTAGTTGAATGCACAGAACAGAAAGAATTTTCACAGAATGCTACTGTGTAGTTTATATTTGAATATATTCCTTTTTCCACTATTACCCTCTTAGCGCTCCGAATGTCCACTTGCATTTTCTACAGATAGAGTGTTCAGAACTGCGCAATCAAAAGTATGGTTTAACTCTGTTAGCTTAATGAACATATCAGAAATAAGTTTCACACAATGCTTCTGTGTAGTTTTTATTTGAAGATATTATTTTTCCCAATATAGGCCTCTTAGCGCTCAGAATGTCCAATTGCAGTTTCTACAGAAAGAGTGTTTCAGAAAGGCTCAATCAAAAGAAAGGTTCAACTCTGTTAGTTGAATGTACAGAACAGAAAGAAGTTTCATACAATGCTTCTGTGTAGTTTATATTTGAACATATTCTTTTTTCCACTATTACCCACTTAGCGCTACGAATGTCCAGTTGCATTTTCTACAGACAGAGTGTTTCAAAACTGCTCAATCAAAAGTATGGTTTAACTCTGTTAGCTGAATGCTCAGATCAGAAAGAAGTTTCACAGAATGCTTCTGTGTAGTTTATATTTGAATATATTCCTTTTTCCACTACTACTCTCTTAGCGCTCCAAATGTCCAGTTGCATTTTCTACAGAAAGAGTGTTCAGATCTGCTCAATCAAAAGTATGGTTTAACTCTGTTAGCTGAATGCACAGATCAGAAAGAAGTTTCACAGAATGATTCTGTGTAGTTTATATTTGGAGACATTCCTTTTTCCACTATTACCCTCTTAGCGCTCCGAATCTCCACTTGCATTTTCTACAGAAAGAGTGTTTCAGAACGGCTCAATCAAAACTAAGGTTCAACTCTTTTAGTTGAACAAACAGAACAGAAAGAAGTTTCACACAATTCTTCTGTGTAGTTTTTATTTGTAGACATTCTTTTTCCCAATAAAGGCCTCTTAGCGCTCAGAATGTCCAATTGCAGTTTCTACAGAAAGAGTGTTTCAGAACGGCTCAATCAAAAGTAAGGTTCAACTCTGTTAGTTGAATGCACAGAACAGAAAGAAGTTTCATACAATGCTTCTGTGTAGTTTATATTTGAACATATTCTTTTTTCCACTATTACCCACTTAGCGCTACGAATGTCCAGTTGCATTTACTACAGACAGAGTGTTTCAAAACTGCTCAATCAAAAGTATGGTTTAACTCTGTTAGCTGAATGCTCAGATCAGAAAGAAGTTTCACAGAATGCTTCTGTGTAGTTTATATTTGAATATATTCCTTTTTCCACTACTACGCTCTTAGCGCTCCAAATGTCCAGTTGCATTTTCTACAGAAAGAGTGTTCAGATCTGCTCAATCAAAAGTATGGTTTAACTCTGTTAGCTGAATGCACAGATCAGAAAGAAGTTTCACCGAATGATTCTGTGTAGTTTACATTTGAAGACATTCCTTTTTCCACTATTACCCTCTTAGCGCTCCGAATCTCCACTTGCATTTTCTACAAAAAGAGTGTTTCATAACTGCTCAATCAAAAATATGATTTATCTCTGTTAACTGAATTTACAGATCAGAAATAAGTTTCACAGAATGCATCTGTGTAGTTTTTATTTGAAGATATTCTTTTTCCCAATGTAGGCCTCTTAGCGCTTAGCATGTCCAATTGCAGTTTCTACAGAAAGTGTGTTTCAGAACGGCTCAATCAAAAGTAAGGTTCAACTCTGTTAGTTGAATGCACAGAACAGAAAGAATTTTCACAGAATGCTACTGTGTAGTTTATATTTGAATAGATTCCTTTTTCCACTATTACCCTCTTAGCGCTCCGAATGTCCACTTGCATTTTCTACAGAAAGAGTGTTCAGAACTGCGCAATCAAAAGTATGGTTTAACTCTGTTAGCTTAATAAACATATCAGAAATAAGTTTCACACAATGCTTCTGTGTAGTTTTTATTTGAAGATATAATTTTTCCCAATATAGGCCTCTTAGCGCTCAGAATGTCCAATTGCAGTTTCTACAGAAAGAGTGTTTCAGAAAGGCTCAATCAAAAGTAAGGTTCAACTCTGTTAGTTGAATGCACAGAACAGAAAGAAGTTTCATACAATGCTTCTGTGTAGTTTATATTTGAACATATTCTTTTTTCCACTATTACCCACTTAGCGCTACGAATGTCCAGTTGCATTTTCTACAGACAGAGTGTTTCAAAACTGCTCAATCAAAAGTATGGTTTAACTCTGTTAGCTGAATGCTCAGATCAGAAAGAAGATTCACAGAATGCTTCTGTGTAGTTTATATTTGAATATATTCCTTTTTCCACTACAACTCTCTTAGCGCTCCAAATGTCCAGTTGCATTTTCTACAGAAAGAGTGTTCAGATCTGCTCAATCAAAAGTATGGTTTAACTCTGTTAGCTGAATGCACAGATCAGAAAGAAGTTTCACAGAATGATTCTGTGTAGTTTATATTTGGAGATATTTCTTTTTCCACTATTACCCTCTTAGCGCTCCGAATCTCCACTTGCATTTTCTACAGAAAGAGTGTTTCAGAACGGCTCAATCAAAACTAAGGTTCAACTCTTTTAGTTGAACAAACAGAACAGAAAGAAGTTTCACACAATTCTTCTGTGTAGTTTTTATTTGTAGACATTCTTTTTCCCAATATAGGCCTGTTAGCGCTCAGAATGTCCAATTGCAGTTTCTACAGAAAGAGTGTTTCAGAACGGCTCAATCAAAAGTAAGGTTCAACTCTGTTAGTTGAATGCACAGAACAGAAAGAAGTTTCATACAATGCTTCTGTGTAGTTTATATTTGAACATATTTTTTTTTCCACTATTACCCACTTAGCGCTACGAATGTCCAGTTGCATTTTCTACAGACAGAGTGTTTCAAAACTGCTCAATCAAAAGTATGGTTTAACTCTGTTAGCTGAATGCTCAGATCAGAAAGAAGTTTCACAGAATGCTTCTGTGTAGTTTATATTTGAATATATTCCTTTTTCCACTACTACGCTCTTAGCGCTCCAAATGTCCAGTTGCATTTTCTACAGAAAGGGTGTTCAGATCTGCTCAATCAAAAGTATGGTTTAACTCTGTTAGCTGAATGCACAGATCAGAAAGAAGTTTCACCGAATGATTCTGTGTTGTTTATATTTGAAGACATTCCTTTTTCCACTATTACCCTCTTAGCGCTCCGAATCTCCACTTGCATTTTCTAGAAAAAGAGTGTTTCATAACTGCTCAATCAAAAATATGTTTTATCTCTGTTAACTGAATTTACAGATCAGAAATAAGTTTCACAGAATGCATCTGTGTAGTTTTTATTTGAAGATATTCTTTTTCCCAATGTAGGCCTCTTAGCGCTTAGCATGTCCAATTGCAGTTTCTACAGAAAGAGTGTTTCAGAACGGCTCAATCAAAAGTAAGGTTCAACTCTGTTAGTTGAATGCACAGAACAGAAAGAATTTTCACAGAATGCTACTGTGTAGTTTATATTTGAATAGATTCCTTTTTCCACTATTACCCTCTTAGCGCTCCGAATGTCCACTTGCATTTTCTACAGAAAGAGTGTTCAGAACTGCGCAATCAAAAGTATGGTTTAACTCTGTTAGCTTAATGAACATATCAGAAATAAGTTTCACACAATGCTTCTGTGTAGTTTTTATTTGAAGATATTATTTTACCCAATAGAGTTCTCTTAGCGCTCAGAATGTCCAATTGCAGTTTCTACAGAAAGAGTGTTTCAGAAAGGCTCAATCAAAATTAAGGTTCAACTCTGTTAGTTGAATGCACAGAACAGAAAGTAGTTTCATAAAATGCTTCTGTGTAGTTTATATTTGAACATATTCTTTTTTCCACTATTACCCACTCTGCGCTACGAATGTCCAGTTGCATTTTCTACAGACAGAGTGTTTCAAAACTGCTCAATCAAAAGTATGGTTTAAATCTGTTAGCTGAATGCTCAGATCAGAAAGAAGTTTCACAGAATGCTTCTGTGTAGTTTACATTTGTATATATTCCTTTTTCCACTACTACTCTCTTAGCGCTCCAAATGTCCAGTTGCATTGTCTACAGAAAGAGTGTTCAGATCTGCTCAATCAAAAGTATGGTTTAACTCTGTTAGCTGAATGCACAGATCAGAAAGAAGTTTCACCGAGTGATTCTGTGTAGTTTACATTTGAAGACATTCCTTTTTCCACTATTACCCTTTTAGCGCTCCGAATCTCCACTTGCATTTTCTACAAAAAGAGTGTTTCATAACTGCTCAATCAAAAATATGTTTTATCTCTGTTAACTGAATTTACAGATCAGAAATAAGTTTCACAGAATGCATCTGTGTAGTTTTTATTTGAAGATATTCTTTTTCCCAATGTAGGCCCATTAGCGCTTAGCATGTCCAATTGCAGTTTCTACAGAAAGAGTGTTTCAGAACGGCTCAATCAAAAGTAAGGTTCAACTCTGTTAGTTGAATGCACAGAACAGAAAGTATTTTCACATAATGCTACTGTGTAGTTTATATTTGAATATCTTCCTTTTTCCACTATTACCCTCTTAGCGCTCCGAATGTCCACTTGCATTTTCTACAGAAAGAGTGTTCAGAACTGCGCAAACCAAAGTATGGTTTAACTCTGTTAGCTTAATGAACATATCAGAAATAAGTTTCACACAATGCTTCTGTGTAGTTTTTATTTGAAGATATTATATTTCCCAGTAGAGGCCTCTTAGCGCTCAGAATGTCCAATTGCAGTTTCTACAGAAAGAGTGTTTCAGAAAGGCTCAATCAAAAGTAAGGTTCAACTCTGTTAGTTGAATGCACAGAACAGAAAGAAGTTTCATACAATGCTTCTGTGTAGTTTATATTTGAACATATTCTTTTTTCCACTATTACCCACTTAGCGCTACGAATGTCCAGTTGCATTTTCTACAGACAGAGTGTTTCAAAACTGCTCAATCCAAAGTATGGTTTAACTCTGTTAGCTGAATGCTCAGATCAGAAAGAAGTTTCACAGAATGCTTCTGTGTAGTTTATATTTGAATATATTACTTTTTCCACTACTACTCTCTTAGCGCTCCAAATGTCCAGTTGCATTTTCTACAGAAAGAGTGTTCAGATCTGCTCAATCAAAAGTATGGTTTAACTCTGTTAGCTGAATTCACAGATGAGAAAGAAGTTTCACAGAATGATTCTGTGTAGTTTATATTTGGTGATATTCCTTTTTCCACTATTACCCTCTTAGCGCTCCGAATCTCCACTTGCATTTTCTACAGAAAGTGTGTTTCAGAACGGCTCAATCAAAACTAATGTTCAACTCTTTTAGTTAAACAAACAGAACAGAAAGAAGTTTCACACAATTCTTCTGTGTAGTTTTTATTTGTAGACATTCTTTTTCCCAATATAGGCCTCTTAGCGCTCAGAATGTCTAATTGCATTTTCTACAGAAAGAGTGTTTCAGAACGGCTCAACCAAAGGAAGGTTCAACTCTGTTAGTTGAATGCAAAGAACAGAAAGAAGTTTCATACAATGCTTCTGTGTAGTTTATATTTGAACATATTCTTTTTTCCACTATTACCCACTTAGCGCTACGAATGTCCAGTTGCATTTTCTACAGACATAGTGTTTCAAAACTGCTCAATCAAAAGTATGGTTTAACTCTGTTAGCTGAATCCTCAGATCAGAAAGAAGTTTCACAGAATGCTTCTGTGTAGTCTATATTTGAATATATTCCTTTTTCCACTACTACGCTCTTCGCGCTCCAAATGTTCAGTTGCATTTTCTACAGAAAGAGTGTTCAGATCTGCTCAATCAAAAGTATGGTTTAACTCTGTTAGCTGAATGCACAGATCAGAAAGAAGTTTCACCGAAAGATTCTGTGGAGTTTATATTTGAAGACATTCCTTTTTCCACTATTACCCTCTTAGCGCTCCGAATCTCCACTTGCATTTTCAACAAAAAGAGTGTTTCATAACTTCTCAATCAAAAATATGTTTTATCTCTGTTAACTGAATTCACAGATCAGAAATAAGTTTCACAGAATGCATCTGTGTAGTTTTTATTTGAAGATATTTTTTTTCCCAATGTAGGCCTCTTAGCGCTTAGCATGTCCAATTGCAGATTCTACAGAAAGAGTGTTTCAGAACGGCTCAATCAAAAGTAAGGTTCAACTCTGTTAGTTGAATGCACAGAACAGAAAGAATTTTCACAGAATGCTACTGTGTAGTTTATATTTGAATATATTCCTTTTTCCACTATTACACTCTTAGCGCTCCGAATGTCCACTTGGATTTTCTACAGAAAGAGTGTTCAGAACTGCGCAATCCAAAGCATGATTTAACTCTGTTAGCTTAATGAACATATCAGAAATAAGTTTCACACAATGCTTCTGTGTAGTTTTTATTTGAAGATATTATTTTTCCCAATAGAGGCCTCTTAGCGCTCAGAATGTCCAATTGCAGTTTCTACAGAAAGAGTGTTTCAGAACGGCTCAATCAAAAGTAAGGTTCAACTCTGTTAGTTGAATGCACAGAACACAAAGAAGTTTCATACAATGCTTCTGTGTAGTTTATATTTGAACATATTCTTTTTTCCACTATTACCCACTTAGCGCTACGAATGTCCAGTTGCATTTTCTACAGACAGAGTGTTTCAAAACTGCTCAATCAAAAGTATGGTTTAACTCTGTTAGCTGAATGCTCAGATCAGAAAGAAGTTTCACAGAATGCTTCTGTGTAGTTTATATTTGAATATATTCCTTTTTCCACTACTACGCTCTTAGCGCTCCAAATGTCCAGTTGCATTTTCTACAGAAAGAGTGTTCAGATCTGCTCAATCAAAAGTATGGTTTAACTCTGTTAGCTGAATGCACAGATCAGAAAGAAGTTTCACCGAGTGATTCTGTGTAGTTTACATTTGAAGACATTCCTTGTTCCACTATTACCCTCTTAGCGCTCCGAATCTCCACTTGCATTTTCTACAAAAAGAGTGTTTCATAACTGCTCAATCAAAAATATGTTTTATCTCTGTTAACTGAATTTACAGATCAGAAATAAGTTTCACAGAATGCATCTGTGTAGTTTTTATTTGAAGATATTCTTTTTCACAATGTAGGCCTCTTAGCGCTTAGCATGTCCAATTGCAGTTTCTACAGAAAGAGTGTTTCAGAACGGCTCAATCAAAAGTAAGGTTCAACTCTTTTAGTTGAATGCACAGAACAGAAAGAATTTTCACAGAATGCTACTGTGTAGTTTATATTTGAATATATTCCTTTTTCCACTATTACCCTCTTAGCGCTCCGAATGTCCACTTGCATTTTCTACAGAAAGAGTGTTCAGAACTGCGCAATCAAAAGTATGGTTTAACTCTGTTTGCTTAATGAACATATCAGAAATAAGTTTCACACAATGCTTCTGTGTAGTTTTTATTTGAAGATATTCTTTTTCCCAATAGAAGTCTCTTAGCGCTCAGAATGTCCAATTTCAGTTTGTACAGAAAGAGTGTTTCAGAAAGGCTCAATCAAAATAAAGGTTCAACTCTGTTAGTTGAATGCACAGAACAGAAAGAAGTTTCATACAATGATTCTGTGTAGTTTATATTTGAACATATTCTTTTTTCCACTATTACCCACTCTGCGCTACGAATGTCCAGTTGCATTTTCTACAGACAGAGTGTTTCAAAACTGCTCAATCAAAAGTATGGTTTAACTCTGTTAGCTGAATGCTCAGATCAGAAAGAAGTTTCACAGAATGCTTCTGTGTAGTTTATATTTGAATATATTCCTTTTTCCACTACTACGCTCTTAGCGCTCCAAATGTCCAGTTGCATTTTCTACAGAAAGGGTGTTCAGATCTGCTCAATCAAAAGTATGGTTTAACTCTGTTAGCTGAATGCACAGATCAGAAAGAAGTTTCACCGAATGATTCTGTGTTGTTTATATTTGAAGACATTCCTTTTTCCACTATTACCCTCTTAGCGCTCCGAATCTCCACTTGCATTTTCTAGAAAAAGAGTGTTTCATAACTGCTCAATCAAAAATATGTTTTATCTCTGTTAACTGAATTTACAGATCAGAAATAAGTTTCACAGAATGCATCTGTGTAGTTTTTATTTGAAGATATTCTTTTTCCCAATGTAGGCCTCTTAGCGCTTAGCATGTCCAATTGCAGTTTCTACAGAAAGAGTGTTTCAGAACGGCTCAATCAAAAGTAAGGTTCAACTCTGTTAGTTGAATGCACAGAACAGAAAGAATTTTCACAGAATGCTACTGTGTAGTTTATATTTGAATAGATTCCTTTTTCCACTATTACCCTCTTAGCGCTCCGAATGTCCACTTGCATTTTCTACAGAAAGAGTGTTCAGAACTGCGCAATCAAAAGTATGGTTTAACTCTGTTAGCTTAATGAACATATCAGAAATAAGTTTCACACAATGCTTCTGTGTAGTTTTTATTTGAAGATATTATTTTACCCAATAGAGTTCTCTTAGCGCTCAGAATGTCCAATTGCAGTTTCTACAGAAAGAGTGTTTCAGAAAGGCTCAATCAAAATTAAGGTTCAACTCTGTTAGTTGAATGCACAGAACAGAAAGTAGTTTCATAAAATGCTTCTGTGTAGTTTATATTTGAACATATTCTTTTTTCCACTATTACCCACTCTGCGCTACGAATGTCCAGTTGCATTTTCTACAGACAGAGTGTTTCAAAACTGCTCAATCAAAAGTATGGTTTAAATCTGTTAGCTGAATGCTCAGATCAGAAAGAAGTTTCACAGAATGCTTCTGTGTAGTTTACATTTGTATATATTCCTTTTTCCACTACTACTCTCTTAGCGCTCCAAATGTCCAGTTGCATTGTCTACAGAAAGAGTGTTCAGATCTGCTCAATCAAAAGTATGGTTTAACTCTGTTAGCTGAATGCACAGATCAGAAAGAAGTTTCACCGAGTGATTCTGTGTAGTTTACATTTGAAGACATTCCTTTTTCCACTATTACCCTTTTAGCGCTCCGAATCTCCACTTGCATTTTCTACAAAAAGAGTGTTTCATAACTGCTCAATCAAAAATATGTTTTATCTCTGTTAACTGAATTTACAGATCAGAAATAAGTTTCACAGAATGCATCTGTGTAGTTTTTATTTGAAGATATTCTTTTTCCCAATGTAGGCCCATTAGCGCTTAGCATGTCCAATTGCAGTTTCTACAGAAAGAGTGTTTCAGAACGGCTCAATCAAAAGTAAGGTTCAACTCTGTTAGTTGAATGCACAGAACAGAAAGTATTTTCACATAATGCTACTGTGTAGTTTATATTTGAATATCTTCCTTTTTCCACTATTACCCTCTTAGCGCTCCGAATGTCCACTTGCATTTTCTACAGAAAGAGTGTTCAGAACTGCGCAAACCAAAGTATGGTTTAACTCTGTTAGCTTAATGAACATATCAGAAATAAGTTTCACACAATGCTTCTGTGTAGTTTTTATTTGAAGATATTATATTTCCCAGTAGAGGCCTCTTAGCGCTCAGAATGTCCAATTGCAGTTTCTACAGAAAGAGTGTTTCAGAAAGGCTCAATCAAAAGTAAGGTTCAACTCTGTTAGTTGAATGCACAGAACAGAAAGAAGTTTCATACAATGCTTCTGTGTAGTTTATATTTGAACATATTCTTTTTTCCACTATTACCCACTTAGCGCTACGAATGTCCAGTTGCATTTTCTACAGACAGAGTGTTTCAAAACTGCTCAATCCAAAGTATGGTTTAACTCTGTTAGCTGAATGCTCAGATCAGAAAGAAGTTTCACAGAATGCTTCTGTGTAGTTTATATTTGAATATATTACTTTTTCCACTACTACTCTCTTAGCGCTCCAAATGTCCAGTTGCATTTTCTACAGAAAGAGTGTTCAGATCTGCTCAATCAAAAGTATGGTTTAACTCTGTTAGCTGAATTCACAGATGAGAAAGAAGTTTCACAGAATGATTCTGTGTAGTTTATATTTGGTGATATTCCTTTTTCCACTATTACCCTCTTAGCGCTCCGAATCTCCACTTGCATTTTCTACAGAAAGTGTGTTTCAGAACGGCTCAATCAAAACTAATGTTCAACTCTTTTAGTTAAACAAACAGAACAGAAAGAAGTTTCACACAATTCTTCTGTGTAGTTTTTATTTGTAGACATTCTTTTTCCCAATATAGGCCTCTTAGCGCTCAGAATGTCTAATTGCATTTTCTACAGAAAGAGTGTTTCAGAACGGCTCAACCAAAGGAAGGTTCAACTCTGTTAGTTGAATGCAAAGAACAGAAAGAAGTTTCATACAATGCTTCTGTGTAGTTTATATTTGAACATATTCTTTTTTCCACTATTACCCACTTAGCGCTACGAATGTCCAGTTGCATTTTCTACAGACATAGTGTTTCAAAACTGCTCAATCAAAAGTATGGTTTAACTCTGTTAGCTGAATCCTCAGATCAGAAAGAAGTTTCACAGAATGCTTCTGTGTAGTCTATATTTGAATATATTCCTTTTTCCACTACTACGCTCTTCGCGCTCCAAATGTTCAGTTGCATTTTCTACAGAAAGAGTGTTCAGATCTGCTCAATCAAAAGTATGGTTTAACTCTGTTAGCTGAATGCACAGATCAGAAAGAAGTTTCACCGAAAGATTCTGTGGAGTTTATATTTGAAGACATTCCTTTTTCCACTATTACCCTCTTAGCGCTCCGAATCTCCACTTGCATTTTCAACAAAAAGAGTGTTTCATAACTTCTCAATCAAAAATATGTTTTATCTCTGTTAACTGAATTCACAGATCAGAAATAAGTTTCACAGAATGCATCTGTGTAGTTTTTATTTGAAGATATTTTTTTTCCCAATGTAGGCCTCTTAGCGCTTAGCATGTCCAATTGCAGATTCTACAGAAAGAGTGTTTCAGAACGGCTCAATCAAAAGTAAGGTTCAACTCTGTTAGTTGAATGCACAGAACAGAAAGAATTTTCACAGAATGCTACTGTGTAGTTTATATTTGAATATATTCCTTTTTCCACTATTACACTCTTAGCGCTCCGAATGTCCACTTGGATTTTCTACAGAAAGAGTGTTCAGAACTGCGCAATCCAAAGCATGATTTAACTCTGTTAGCTTAATGAACATATCAGAAATAAGTTTCACACAATGCTTCTGTGTAGTTTTTATTTGAAGATATTATTTTTCCCAATAGAGGCCTCTTAGCGCTCAGAATGTCCAATTGCAGTTTCTACAGAAAGAGTGTTTCAGAACGGCTCAATCAAAAGTAAGGTTCAACTCTGTTAGTTGAATGCACAGAACACAAAGAAGTTTCATACAATGCTTCTGTGTAGTTTATATTTGAACATATTCTTTTTTCCACTATTACCCACTTAGCGCTACGAATGTCCAGTTGCATTTTCTACAGACAGAGTGTTTCAAAACTGCTCAATCAAAAGTATGGTTTAACTCTGTTAGCTGAATGCTCAGATCAGAAAGAAGTTTCACAGAATGCTTCTGTGTAGTTTATATTTGAATATATTCCTTTTTCCACTACTACGCTCTTAGCGCTCCAAATGTCCAGTTGCATTTTCTACAGAAAGAGTGTTCAGATCTGCTCAATCAAAAGTATGGTTTAACTCTGTTAGCTGAATGCACAGATCAGAAAGAAGTTTCACCGAGTGATTCTGTGTAGTTTACATTTGAAGACATTCCTTGTTCCACTATTACCCTCTTAGCGCTCCGAATCTCCACTTGCATTTTCTACAAAAAGAGTGTTTCATAACTGCTCAATCAAAAATATGTTTTATCTCTGTTAACTGAATTTACAGATCAGAAATAAGTTTCACAGAATGCATCTGTGTAGTTTTTATTTGAAGATATTCTTTTTCACAATGTAGGCCTCTTAGCGCTTAGCATGTCCAATTGCAGTTTCTACAGAAAGAGTGTTTCAGAACGGCTCAATCAAAAGTAAGGTTCAACTCTTTTAGTTGAATGCACAGAACAGAAAGAATTTTCACAGAATGCTACTGTGTAGTTTATATTTGAATATATTCCTTTTTCCACTATTACCCTCTTAGCGCTCCGAATGTCCACTTGCATTTTCTACAGAAAGAGTGTTCAGAACTGCGCAATCAAAAGTATGGTTTAACTCTGTTTGCTTAATGAACATATCAGAAATAAGTTTCACACAATGCTTCTGTGTAGTTTTTATTTGAAGATATTCTTTTTCCCAATAGAAGTCTCTTAGCGCTCAGAATGTCCAATTTCAGTTTGTACAGAAAGAGTGTTTCAGAAAGGCTCAATCAAAATAAAGGTTCAACTCTGTTAGTTGAATGCACAGAACAGAAAGAAGTTTCATACAATGATTCTGTGTAGTTTATATTTGAACATATTCTTTTTTCCACTATTACCCACTCTGCGCTACGAATGTCCAGTTGCATTTTCTACAGACAGAGTGTTTCAAAACTGCTCAATCAAAAGTATGGTTTAACTCTGTTAGCTGAATGCTCAGATCAGAAAGAAGTTTCACAGAATGCTTCTGTGTAGTTTATATTTGTATATATTCCTTTTTCCACTACTACTCTCTTAGCGCTCCAAATGTCCAGTTGCATTTTCTACAGAAAGAGTGTTCAGATCTGCTCAATCAAAAGTATGGTTTAACTCTGTTAGCTGAATGCACAGATCAGAAAGAAGTTTCACCGAGTGATTCTGTGTAGTTTACATTTGAAGACATTCCTTTTTCCACTATTACCCACTTAGCGCTCCGAATCTCCACTTGCATTTTCTACAAAAAGAGTGTTTCAAAACTGCTCAATCAAAAATATGTTTTATCTCTGTTAACTGAATTTACAGATCAGAAATAATTTTCACAGAATGCATCTGTGTAGTTTTTATTTGAAGATATTATTTTTCCCAATGTAGGCCTCTTAGCGCTTAGCATGTCCAATTGCAGTTTCTACAGAAAGAGTGTTTCAGAACGGCTCAATCAAAAGTAAGGTTCAACTCTGTTAGTTGAATGCACAGAACAGAAAGAATTTTCACAGAATGCTTCTGTGTAGTTTATATTTGAATATATTCCTTTTTCCACTACTACGCTCTTAGCGCTCCAAATGTCCACTTGCATTTTCTACAGAAAGAGTGTTCAGATCTGCTCAATCAAAAGTATGGTTTAACTCTGTTAGCTGAATGCACAGATCAGAAAGAAGTTTCACCGAATGATTCTGTGTAGTTTATATTTGAAGACATTCCTTTTTCCACTATTACCCTCTTAGCGCTCCGAATCTCCACTTGCATTTTCTACAAAAAGAGTGTTTCATAACTGCTCAATCAAAAATATGTTTTATCTCTGTTAACTGAATTTACAGATCAGAAATAAGTTTCACAGAATGCATCTGTGTAGTTTTTATTTGAAGATATTCTTTTTCCCAATGTAGGCCTCTTAGCGCTTAGCATGTCCAATTGCAGTTTCTACAGAAAGAGTGTTTCAGAACGGCTCAATCAAAAGTAAGGTTCAACTCTTTTAGTTGAATGCACAGAACAGAAAGAATTTTCACAGAATGCTACTGTGTAGTTTATATTTGAATATATTCCTTTTTCCACTATAACCCTCTTAGCGCTCCGAATGTCCACTTGCATTTTCTACAGAAAGAGTGTTCAGAACTGCGCAATCAAAAGTATGGTTTAACTCTGTTAGCTTAATGAACATATCAGAAATAAGTTTCACACAATGCTTCTGTGTAGTTTTTATTTGAAGATATTATTTTTCCCAATAGAGGTCTCTTAGCGCTCAGAATGTCCAATTGCAGTTTCTACAGAAAGAGTGTTTCAGAAAGGCTCAATCAAAATTAAGGTTCAACTCTGTTAGTTGAATGCACTGAACAGAAAGAAGTTTCATACAATGCTTCTGTGTAGTTTATATTTGAACATATTCTTTTTTCCACTGTTACCCACTCTTTGCTACGAATGTCCAGTTGCATTTTCTACAGACAGAGTGTTTCAAAACTGCTCAATCAAAAGTATGGTTTAACTCTGTTAGCTGAATGCTCAGATCAGAAAAAAGTTTCACAGAATGCTTCTGTGTAGTTTATATTTGTATATATTCCTTTTTCCACTACTACTCTCTTAGCGCTCCAAATGTCCAGTTGCATTTTCTACAGAAAGAGTGTTCAGATCTGCACAATCAAAAGTATGGTTTAACTCTGTTAGCTGAATGCACAGATCAGAAAGAAGTTTCACCGAGTGATTCTGTGTAGTTTACATTTGAAGACATTCCTTGTTCCACTATTACCCTCTTAGCGCTCCGAATCTCCACTTGCACTTCCTACAAAAAGAGTGTTTCATAACTGCTCAATCAAAAATATGTTTTATCTCTGTTAACTGAATTCACAGATCAGAAATAAGTTTCACAAAATGCATCTGTGTAGTTTTTATTTGAAGATATTCTTTTTCCCAATGTAGGCCTCTTAGCGCTTAGCATGTCCAATTGCAGTTTCTACAGAAAGAGTGTTTCAGAACGGCTCAATCAAAAGTAAGGTTCAACTCTGTTAGTTGAATGCACAGAACAGAAAGAATTTTCACAGAATGCTACTGTGTAGTTTATATTTGAATATATTCCTTTTTCCACTATTACCCTCTTAGCGCTCCGAATGTCCACTTGCATTTTCTACAGAAAGAGTGTTCAGAACTGCGCAATCCAAAGTATGATTTAACTCTGTTAGCTTAATGAACATATCAGAAATAAGTTTCACACAATGCTTCTGTGTAGTTTTTATTTGAAGATATTATTTTTCCCAATAGAGGCCTCTTAGCGCTCAGAATGTCCAATTGCAGTTTCTACAGAAAGAGTGTTTCAGAAAGGCTCAATCAAAAGTAAGGTTCAACTCTGTTAGTTGAATGCACAGAACAGAAAGAAGTTTCATACAATGCTTCTGTGTAGTTTATATTTGAACATATTCTTTTTTCCACTATTACCCACTTAGCGCTACGAATGTCCAGTTGCATTTTCTACAGACAGAGTGTTTCAAAACTGCTCAATCAAAAGTATGGTTTAACTCTGTTAGCTGAATGCTCAGATCAGAAAGAAGTTTCACAGAATGCTTCTGTGTAGTTTATATTTGAATATATTCCTTTTTCCACTACTACTCTCTTAGCGCTCCAAATGTCCAGTTGCATTTTCTACAGAAAGAGTGTTCAGATCTGCTGAATCAAAAGTATGGTTTAACTCTGTTAGCTGAATGCACAGATCAGAAAGAAGTTTCACAGAATGATTCTGTGTAGTTTATATTTGGAGACATTCCTTTTTCCACTATTACCCTCTTAGCGCTCCGAATCTCTCTTGCATTTTCTACAGAAAGAGTGTTTCAGAACGGCTCAATCAAAACTAAGGTTCAACTCTTTTAGTTGAACAAAGAGAACAGAAAGAAGTTTCACACAATTCTTCTGTGTAGTTTTTATTTCTAGACATTCTTTTTCCCAATATAGGCCTCTTAGCGCTCAGAATGTCCAATTGCAGTTTCTACAGAAAGAGTGTTTCAGAACGGCTCAATCAAAAGTAAGGTTCAACTCTGTTAGTTGAATGCACAGAACAGAAAGAAGTTTCATACAATGCTTCTGTGTAGTTCATATTTGAACATATTCATTTTTCCACTATTACCCACTTAGCGCTACGAATGTCCAGTTGCATTTTCTACAGACAGAGTGTTTCAAAGCTGCTCAATCAAAAGTATGGTTTAACTCTGTTAGCTGAATGCTCAGATCAGAAAGAAGTCTCACAGAATGCTTCTGTGTAGTTTATATTTGAATATATTCCTTTTTCCACTACTACGCTCTTAGCGCTCCAAATGTCCAGTTGCATTTTCTACAGAAAGAGTGTTCAGATCTGCTCAATCAAAAGTATGTTTTAACTCTGTTAGCTGAATGCACAGATCAGAAAGAAGTTTCACCGAATGATTCTGTGTAGTTTATATTTGAAGACATTCCTTTTTCCACTATTACCCACTTAGCGCTCCGAATCTCCACTTGCATTTTCTACAAAAAGAGTGTTTCATAACTGCTCAATCAAAAATATGTTTTATCTCTGTTAACTGAATTTACAGATCAGAAATAAGTTTCACAGAATGCATCTGTGTAGTTTTTATCTGAAGATATTCTTTTTCCCAATGTAGGCCTCTTAGCGCTTAGCATGTCCAATTGCAGTTTCTACAGAAAGCGTGTTTCAGAACGGCTCAATAAAAGTAAGGTTCAACTCTGTTAGTTGAATGCACAGAACAGAAAGAATTTTCACAGAATGCTACTGTGTAGTTTATATTTGAATATATTCCTTTTTCCACTATTACCCTCTTAGCGCTCCGAATGTCCACTTGCATTTTCTACAGAAAGAGTGTTCAGAACTGCGCAATCAAAAGTATGGATTAACTCTGTTAGCTTAATGAACATATCAGAAATAAGTTTCACACAATGCTTCTGTGTAGTTTTTATTTGAAGATATTATTTTTCCCAATAGAGGTCTCTTAGCGCTCAGAATGTCCAATTGCAGTTTCTACAGAAAGAGTGTTTCAGAAAGGCTCAATCAAATGTAAGGTTCAACTCTGTTAGTTGAATGCACAGAACAGAAAGGAGTTTCATACAATGCTTCTGTGTAGTTTATATTTGAACATATTCTTATTTCCACTATTACCCACTTAGCGCTACGAATGTCCAGTTGCATTTTCTACAGACAGAGTGTTTCAAAACTGCTCAATCAAAAGTATGGTTTAACTCTGTTAGCTGAATGCTCAGATCAGAAAGAAGTTTCACAGAATGCTTCTGTGTAGTTTATATTTGAATATATTCCTTTTTCCACTACTACTCTCTTAGCGCTCCAAATGTCCAGTTGCATTTTCTACAGAAAGAGTGTTCAGATCTGCTCAATCAAAAGTATGTTTTAACTCTGTTAGCTGAATGCACAGATCAGAAAGAAGTTTCACAGAATGATTCGGTGTAGTTTATATTTGGAGACATTCCTTTTTCCACTATTACCCTCTTAGCGCTCCGAATCTCCACTTGCATTTTCTACAGAAAGAGTGTTTCAGAACGGCTCAATCAAAACTAAGGTTCAACTCTTTTAGTTGAACAAACAGAACAGAAAGAAGTTTCACACAATTCTTCTGTGTAGTTTTTATTTGTAGACATTCTTTTTCCCAATATAGGCCTCTTAGCGCTCAGAATGTCCAATTGCAGTTTCTACAGAAAGAGTGTTTCAGAACGGCTCAATCAAAAGTAAGGTTCAACTTTGTTAGTTGAATGCACAAAACAGAAAGAAGTTTCATACAATGCTTCTGTGTAGTTCATATTTGAACATATTCTTTTTTCCACTATTACCCACTTAGCGCTACGAATGTCCAGTTGCATTTTCTACAGACAGAGTGTTTCAAAACTGCTCAATCAAAAGTATGGTTTAACTCTGTTAGCTGAATGCTCAGATCACAAAGAAGTTTCACAGAATGCTTCTGTGTAGTTTATATTTGAATATATTCCCTTTTCCACTACTACGCTCTTAGCGCTCCAAATGTCCAGTTGCATTTTCTACAGAAAGAGTGTTCAGATCTGCTCAATCAAAAGTATGGTTTAACTCTGTTAGCTGAATGCACAGATCAGAAAGAAGTTTCACCGAATGATTCTGTGTAGTTTATATTTGAAGTCATACCTTTTTCCACTATTACCGTCTTAGCGCTCCGAATCTCCACTTGCATTTTCTACAAAAGGAGTGTTTCATAACTGCTCAATCAAAAATATGTTTTATCTCTGTTAACTGAATTTACAGATCAGAAATAAGTTTCACAGAATGCATCTGTGTAGTTTTTATTTGAAGATATTCTTTCTCCCAATGTAGGCCTCTTAGCGCTTAGCATGTCCAATTGCAATTTCTACAGAAAGAGTGTTTCAGAACGGTTCAATCAAAAGTAAGGTTCAACTCTGTTAGTTGAATGCACAGAACAGAAAGAATTTTCACAGAATGCTACTGTGTAGTTTATATTTGAATATATTCCTTTTTCCACTATTACCCTCTTAGCGCTCCGAATGTCCACCTGCATTTTCTACAGAAAGAGTGTTCAGAACTGCACAATCCAAAGTATGGTTTAACTCTGTTAGCTTAATGAACATATCAGAAATAAGTTTCACACAATGCTTCTGTGTAGTTTTTATTTGAAGATATTATTTTTCCCAATATAGGCCTCTTAGCGCTCAGAATGTCCAATTGCAGTTTCTACAGAAAGAGTGTTTCAGAAAGGCTCAATCAAAAGTAAGGTTCAACTCTGTTAGTTGAATGCACAGAACAGAAAGAAGTTTCATACAATGCTTTTGTGTAGTTTATATTTGAACATATTCTTTTTTCCACTATTACCCACTTAGCGCTACGAATGTCCAGTGGCATTTTCTACAGACAGAGTGTTTCAAAACTGCTCAATCAAAAGTATGGTTTAACTCTGTTATCTGAATGCTCAGATCAGAAAGAAGTTTCACAGAATGCTTCTGTGTAGTTTATATTTGAATATATTCCTTTTTCCACTACTACTGTCTTAGCGCTCCAAATGTCCAGTTGCATTTTCTACAGAAAGAGTGTTCAGATCTGCTCAATCAAAAGTATGGTTTAACTCTGTTAGCTGAATGCACAGATCAGAAAGAAGTTTCACAGAATGATTCGGTGTAGTTTATATTTGGAGACATTCCTTTTTCCACTATTACCCTCTTAGCGCTCCGAATCTCCACTTGCATTTTCTACAGAAAGAGTGTTTCAGAACGGCTCAATCAAAACTAAGGTTCAACTCTTTTAGTTGAACAAACAGAACAGAAAGAAGTTTCACACAATTCTTCTGTGTAGTTTTTATTTGTAGACATTCATTTTCCCAATATAGGCCTCTTAGCGCTCAGAATGTCCAATTGCAGTTTCTACAGAAAGAGTGTTTCAGAACGGCCCAATCAAATGTAAGGTTCAACTCTGTTAGTTGAATGCACAGAACAGAAAGTAGTTTCATAGAATGCTTCTGTGTACTTCATATTTGAACATATTCTTTTTTCCACTCTTACCCACTTAGCGCTACGAATGTCCAGTTGCATTTTCTACAGACAGAGGGTTTCAAAACTGCTCAATCAAAAATATGGTTTAACTCTGTTAGCTGAATGCTCAGATCAGAAAGAAGTTTCACAGAATGCTTCTGTGTAGTTTATATTTGAATATATTCCTTTTTCCACTACTGCGCTCTTAGCGCTCCAAATGTCCAGTTGCATTTTTTACAGAAAGAGTGTTCAGATATGCTCAATCAAAAGTATGGTTTAACTCTGTTAGCTGAATGCACAGATCAGAAAGAAGTTTCACCGAATGATTCTGTGTAGTTTATATTTGAAGACATTCCTTTTTCCACTATTACCCTCTTAGCGCTCCGAATCTCCACTAGCATGTTCTACAAAAAGAGTGTTTCATAACTGCTCAATCAAAAATATGTTTTATCTCTGTTAACTGAATTTACAGATCAGCAATAAGTTTCACAGAATGCATCTGTGTTGTTTTTATTTGAAGATATTCTTTTTCCCAATGTAGACCTCTTAGCGATTAGCATGTCCAATTGCAGTTTCTACAGAAAGAGTGTTTCAGAACGGCTCAATCAAAAGTAAGGTTCAACTCTGTTAGTTGAATGCACAGAACAGAAAGTATTTTCACAGAATGCTACTGTGTAGTTTATATTTGAATATATTCCTTTTTCCACTATTACCCTCTTAGCGCTCCGAATGTCCACTTGCATTTTCTACACAAAGAGTGTTCAGAACTGCGCAATCAAAAGTATGGTTTAACTCTGTTAGCTTAATGAACATATCAGAAATAAGTTTCACACAATTCCTCTGTGTAGTTTTTATTTGAAGATATTATTTTTCCCAATAGAGGCCTCTTAGCGCTCAGAATGTCCAATTGCAGTTTCTACAGAAAGAGTGTTTCAGAAAGGCTCAATCAAAAGTAAGGTTCAACTCTGTTAGTTGAATGCACAGAACAGAAAGAAGTTTCATACAATGCTTCTGTGTAGTTTATATTTGAACATATTCTTTTTTCCACTATTACCCACTTAGCGCCACGAATGTCCAGTTGCATTTTCTACAGACAGAGTGTTTCAAAACTGCTCAATCAAAAGTATGGTTTAACTCTGTTAGCTGAATGCTCAGATCAGAAAGAAGTTTCACAGAAAGCTTCTGTGTAGTTTATATTTGAATATATTCCTTTTTCCACTACTACTCTCTTAGCGCTCCAAATGTAAAGTTGCATTTTCTACAGAAAGAGTGTTCAGATCTGCTCAATCAAAAGTATGGTTTAACTCTGTTAGCTGAATGCACAGATCAGAAAGAAGTTTCACAGAATGATTCTGTGTAGTTTATATTTGGAGACATTCCTTTTTCCACTATTACCCTCTTAGCGCTCCGAATCTCTCTTGCATTTTCTACAGAAAGAGTGTTTCAGAACGGCTCAATCAAAACTAAGGTTCAACTCTTTTAGTTGAACAAAGAGAACAGAAAGAAGTTTCACACAATTCTTCTGTGTAGTTTTTATTTGTAGACATTCTTTTTCCCAATATATGCCTCTTAGCGCTCAGAATGTCCAATTGCAGTTTCTACAGAAAGAGTGTATCAGAACGGCTCAATCAAAAGTAAGGTTCAACTCTGTTAGTTGAATGCACAGAACAGAAAGAAGTTTCATACAATGCTTCTGTGTAGTTCATATTTGAACATATTCTTTTTTCCACTATTACCCACTTAGCGCTACGAATGTCCAGTTGCATTTTCTACAGACAGATTGTTTCAAAACTGCTCAATCAAATGTGTGGTTTAACTCTGTTAGCTGAATGCTCAGATCAGAAAGAAGTCTCACAGAATGCTTCTGTGTAGTTTATATTTGAATATATTCCTTTTTCCACTACTACACTCTTAGCGCTCCAAATGTCCAGTTGCATTTTCTACAGAAAGAGTGTTCAGATCTGCTCAATCAAAAGTATGGTTTAACTCTGTTAGCTGAATGCACAGTTCAGAAAGAAGTTTCACCGAATGATTCTGTGTAGTTTATATTTGAAGACATTCCTTTTTCCACTATTACCCACTTATCGCTCCGAATCTCCACTTGCATTTTCTACAAAAAGAGTGTTTCATAACTGCTCAATCAAAAATATGTTTTATCTCTGTTAACTGAATTTACAGATCAGAAATAAGTTTCACAGAATGCATCTGTGTAGTTTTTATCTGAAGATATTCTTTTTCCCAATGTAGGCCTCTTAGCGCTTAGCATGTCCAATTGCAGTTTCTACAGAAAGCGTGTTTCAGAATGGCTCAATCAAAAGTAAGGTTCAACTCTGTTAGTTGAATGCACAGAACAGAAAGAATTTTCACAGAATGCTACTGTGTAGTTTATATTTGAATATATTCCTTTTTCCACTATTACCCTCTTAGCGCTCCGAATGTCCACTTGAATTTTCTACAGAAAGAGTGTTCAGAACTGCGCAATCAAAAGTATGGATTAACTCTGTTAGATTAATGAACATATCAGAAATAAGTTTCACACAATTCTTCTGTGTAGTTTTTATTTGAAGATATTATTTTTCCCAATAGAGGTCTCTTAGCGCTCAGAATGTCCAATTGCAGTTTCTACAGAAAGAGTGTTTCAGAAAGGCTCAATCAAAAGTAAGTTTCAACTCTGTTAGTTGAATGCACAGAACAGAAAGAAGTTTCATACAATGCTTCTGTGTAGTTTATATTTGAACATATACTTTTTTCCACTATTACCCACTTAGCGCTACGAATGTCCAGTTGCATTTTCTACAGACAGAGTGTTTCAAAACTGCTCAATCAAAAGTATGGTTTAACTCTGTTAGCTGAATGCTCAGATCAGAAAGAAGTTTCACAGAATGCTTCTGTGTAGTTTATATTTGAATATATTCCTTTTTCCACTACTACGCTCTTAGCGCTCCAAATGTCCAGTTGCATTTTCTACAGAAAGAGTGTTCAGATCTGCTCAATCAAAAGTATGGTTTAACTCTGTTAGCTGAATGCACAGATCAGAAAGAAGTTTCACCGAATGATTCTGTGTAGTTTATATTTGAAGACATACCTTTTTCCACTATTACCCCCTTAGCGCTCCGAATCTCCACTTGCATTTTCTACAAAAAGAGTGTTTCATAACTGCTCAATCAAAAATATGTTTTATCTCTGTTAACTGAATTTACAGATCAGAAATAAGTTTCACAGAATGCATCTGTGTAGTTTTTATTTGAAGATATTCTTTTTCCCAATGTAGGCCTCTTAGCGCTTAGCATGTCCAATTGCAGTTTCTACAGAAAGAGTGTTTCAGAACGGCTCAATCAAAAGTAAGGTTCAACTCTGTTAGTTGAATGCACAGAACAGAAAGTATTTTCAAAGAATGCTACTGTGTAGTTTATATTTGAATATATTCCTTTTTCCACTATTACCCTCTTAGCGCTCCGAATGTCCACTTGCATTTTCTACAGAAAGAGTGTTCAGAACTGCGCAATCAAAAGTATGGTTTAACTCTGTTAGCTTAATGAACATATCAGAAATAAGTTTCACACAATGCTTCTGTGTAGTTTTTATTTGAAGATATTATTTTTCCCAATAGAGGCCTCTTAGCGCTCAGAATGTCCAATTGCAGTTTCTACAGAAAGAGTGTTTCAGAAAGGCTCAATCAAAAGTAAGGTTCAACTCTGTTAGTTGAATGCACAGAACAGAAAGAAGTTTCATACAATGCTTCTGTGTAGTTTATATTTGAACATATTCTTTTTTCCACTATTACTCACTTAGCGCCACGAATGTCCAGTTGCATTTTGTACAGACAGAGTGTTTCAAAACTGCTCAATCAAAAGTATGGTTTAACTCTGTTAGCTGAATGCTCAGATCAGAAAGAAGTTTCACAGAATTCTTCTGTGTAGTTTATATTTGAATATATTCCTTTTTCCACTACTACTCTCTTAGCGCTCCAAATGTCCAGTTGCATTTTCTACAGAAAGAGTGTTCAGATCTGCTCAATCAAAAGTATGGTTTAACTCTGTTAGCTGAATGCACAGATCAGAAAGAAGTTTCACAGAATGATTCTGTGTAGTTTATATTTGGAGACATTCCTTTTTCCACTATTACTCACTTAGCGCTCCGAATCTCTCTTGCATTTTCTACAGAAAGAGTGTTTCAGAACGGCTCAATCAAAACTAAGGTTCAACTCTTTTAGTTGAACAAAGAGAACAGAAAGAAGTTTCACACAATTCTTCTGTGTAGTTTTTATTTGTAGACATTCTTTTTCCCAATATAGGCCTCTTAGCGCTCAGAATGTCCAATTGCAGTTTCTACAGAAAGAGTGTTTCAGAACGGCTCAATCAAAAGTAAGGTTCAACTCTGTTAGTTGAATGCACAGAACAGAAAGAAGTTTCATACAATGCTTCTGTGTAGTTTATATTTGAACATATTCTTATTTCCACTATTACCCACTTAGCGCTACGAATGTCCAGTTGAATTTTCTACAGACAGAGTGTTTCAAAACTGCTCAATCAAAAGTATGGTTTAACTCTGTTAGCTGAATGCTCAGATCAGAAAGAAGTTTCACAGAATGTTTCTGTGTAGTTTATATTTGAATATATTCCTTTTTCCACTACTACTCTCTTAGTGCTCCAAATGTCCAGTTGCATTTTCTACAGAAAGAGTGTTCAGATCTGCTCAATCAAAAGTATGGTTTAACTCTGTTAGCTGAATGCACAGATCAGAAAGAAGTTTCACAGAATGATTCTGTGTAGTTTATATTTGGAGACATTCCTTTTTCCACTATTACCCTCTTAGCGCTCCGAATCTCCACTTGCATTTTCTACAGAAAGAGTGTTTCAGAACGGCTCAATCAAAACTAAGGTTCAACTCTTTTAGTTGAACAAACAGAACAGAAAGAAGTTTCACACAATTCTTCTGTGTAGTTTTTATTTGTAGACATTCTTTTTCCCAATATAGGCCTCTTAGCGCTCAGAATGTCCAATTGCAGTTTCTACAGAAAGAGTGTTTCAGAACGGCTCAATCAAAAGTAAGGTTCAACTCTGTTAGTTGAATGCACAGAACAGAAAGAAGTTTCATACAATGCTTCTGTGTAGTTCATATTTGAACATATTCTTTTTTCCACTATTATCCACTTAGCGCTACGAATGTCCAGTTGCATTTTCTACAGACAGAGAGTTTCAAAACTGCTCAATCAAAAGTATGGTTTAACTCTGTTAGCTGAATGCTCAGATCAGAAAGAAGTTTCACAGAATGCTTCTGTGTAGTTTATATTTGAATATATTCCTTTTTCCACTACTACGCTCTTAGCGCTCCAAATGTCCAGTTGCATTTTCTACAGAAAGAGTGTTCAGATCTGCTCAATCAAAAGTATGGTTTAACTCTGTTAGCTGAATGCACAGATCAGAACGAAGTTTCACCGAATGATTCTGTGTAGTTTATATTTGAAGACATACCTTTTTCCACTATTACCCTCTTAGCGCTCCGAATCTCCACTTGCATTTTCTACAAAAAGAGTGTTTCATAACTGCTCAATCAAAAATATGTTTTATCTCTGTTAACTGAATTTACAGATCAGAAATAAGTTTCACAGAATGCATCTGTGTAGTTTTTATTTGAAGATATTCTTTTTCCCAATGTAGGCCTCTTAGCGCTTAGCATGTCCAATTGCAGTTTCTACAGAAAGAGTGTTTCAGAACGGCTCAATCAAAAGTAAGGTTCAACCCTGTTAGTTGAATGCACAGAACAGAAAGTATTTTCAAAGAATGCTACTGTGTAGTTTATATTTGAATATATTCCTTTTTCCACTATTACCCTCTTAGCGCTCCGAATGTCCACTTGCATTTTCTACAGAAAGAGTGTTCAGAACTGCGCAATCAAAAGTATGGTTTAACTCTGTTAGCTTAATGAACATATCAGAAATAAGTTTCACACAATGCTTCTGTGTAGTTTTTATTTGAAGATATTATTTTTCCCAATAGAGGCCTCTTAGCGCTCAGAATGTCCAATTGCAGTTTCTACAGAAAGAGTGTTTCAGAAAGGCTCAATCAAAAGTAAGGTTCAACTCTGTTAGTTGAATGCACAGAACAGAAAGTATTTTCACGGAATGCTACTGTGTAGTTTATATTTGAATATATTCCTTTTTCCACTATTACCCTCTTAGCGCTCCGAATGTCCAGTTGCATTTTCTACAGAAAGAGTGTTCAGAACTGCGCAATCAAAAGTATGGTTTAACTCTGTTAGCTTAATGATCATATCAGAAATAAGTTTCACACAATGCTTCTGTGTAGTTTTTATTTGAAGATATAATTTTTCCCAATAGAGGCCTCTTAGCGCTCAGAATGTCCAATTGCAGTTTCTACAGAAAGAGTGTTTCAGAAAGGCTCAATCAAAAGTAAGGTTCAACTCTGTTAGTTGAATGCACAGAACAGAAAGAAGTTTCATACAATGCTTCTGTGTAGTTTATATTTGAACATATTCTTTTTTCCACTATTACCCACTTAGCACTACGAATGTCCAGTTGCATTTTCTACAGACAGAGTGTTTCAAAACTGCTCAATCAAAAGTATGGTTTAACTCTGTTAGCTGAATGCTCAGATCAGAAAGAAGTTTCACAGAATGCTTCTGTGTAGTTTATATTTGAATATATTCCTTTTTCCACTACTACTCTCTTAGCGCTCCAAATGTCCAGTTGCATTTTCTACAGAAAGAGTGTTCAGATCTGCTCAATCAAAAGTGTGGTTTAACGCTGTTAGCTGAATGCACAGATCAGAAAGAAGTTTCACAGAATGATTCTGTGTAGTTTATATTTGGAGACATTCCTTTTTCCACTATTACCCTCTTAGCGCTCCGAATCTCCACTTGCATTTTCTACAGAAAGAGTGTTTCAGAACGGCTCAATCAAAACTAAGGTTCAACTCTTTTAGTTGAACAAACAGAACAGAAAGAAGTTTCACACAATTGTTCTGTGTAGTTTTTATTTGTAGACATTCTTTTTCCCAATATAGGCCTCTTAGCGCTCAGAATGTCCAATTGCAGTTTCTACAGAAAGAGTGTTTCAGAACGACTCAATCAAAAGTAAGGCTCAACTCTGTTAGTTGAATGCACAGAACAGAAAGAAGTTTCATAGAATGCTTCTGTGTAGTTCATATTTGAACATATTCTTTTTTCCACTATTACCCACTTAGCGCTACGAATGTCCAGTTGCATTTTCTACAGACAGAGTGTTTCAAAACTGCTCAATCAAAAGTATGGTTTAACTCTGTTAGCTGAATGCTCAGATCAGAAAGAAGTTTCACAGAATGCTTCTGTGTAGTTTATATTTGAATATATTCCTTTTTCCACTACTACTCTCTTAGCGCTCCAAATGTCCAGTTGCATTTTCTACAGAAAGAGTGTTCAGATCTGCTCAATCAAAAGTATGGTTTAAATCTGTTAGCTGAATGCACAGATCAGAAAGAAGTTTCACAGAATGATTCTGTGTAGTTTATATTTGGAGACATTCCTTTTTCCACTATTACCCTCTTAGTGCTCCGAATCTCCACTTGCATTTTCTACAGAAAGAGTGTTTCAGAACGGCTCAATCAAAACTAAGGTTCAACTCTTTTAGTTGAACAAACAGAACAGAAAGAAGTTTCACACAATTCTTCTGTGTAGCTTTTATTTGTAGACATTCTTTTTCCCAATATAGGCCTCTTAGCGCTCAGAATGTACAATTGCAGTTTCTACAGAAAGAGTGTTTCAGAACGGCTCAATCAAAAGTAAGGTTCAACTCTGTTAGTAGAATGCACAGAACAGAAAGAAGTTTCATACAATGCTTCTGTTTAGTTCATATTTGAACATATTCTTTTTTCCACTATTACCCACTTAGCGCTACCAATGTCCAGTTGCATTTTCTACAGACAGAGAGTTTCAAAACTGCTCAATCAAAAGCACGGTTTAACTCTGTTAGCTGAATGCTCAGATCAGAAAGAAGTTTCACAGAATGCTTCTGTGTAGTTTATATTTGAATATATTCCTTTTTCCACTACTACGCTCTTAGCGCTCAAAATGTCCAGTTGCATTTTCTACAGAAAGAGTGTTCAGATCTGCTCAATCAAAAGGATGGTTTAACTCTGTTAGCTGAATGCACAGACCAGAAAGAAGTTTCACCGAATGATTCTGTGTAGTTTATATTTGAAGACATTTCTATTTCCACTATTACCCTCTTAGCGCTCCGAATCTCCACTTGCATTTTCTACAAAAAGAGTGTTTCATAACTGCTCAATCAAAAATATGTTTTATCTCTGTTAACTGAATTTACAGATCAGAAATAAGTTTCACAGAATGCATCTGCGTAGTTTTTATTTGAAGATATTCTTTTTCCCAATGTAGGCCTCTTAGCGCTTAGCATGTCCAATTGCAGTTTCTACAGAAAGAGTGTTTCAGAACGGCTCAATCAAAAGTAAGGTTCAACTCTGTTAGTTGAATGCACAGAACAGAAAGAATTTTCACAGAATGCTACTGTGTAGTTTATATTTGAATATATTCCTTTTTCCACTATTATCCTCTTAGCGCTCCGAATGTCCACTTGCATTTTCTACAGAAAGAGTGTTCAGAACTGCGCAATCAAAAGTATAGTTTAACTCTGTTAGCTTAATGAACATATCAGAAATAAGTTTCACACAATGCTTCTGTGCAGTTTTTATTTGAAGATATTATTTTTATCAATAGAGGCCTCTTAGCGCTCAGAATGTCCAATTGCAGTTTCTACAGAAAGAGTGTTTCAGAAAGGCTCAATCAAAAGTAAGGTTCAACTCTGTTAGTTGAATGCACAGAACAGAAAGATGTTTCATACAATATTTCTGTGTAGTTTATATTTGAACATATTCTTTTTTCCACTATTACCCACTTAGCGCTACGAATGTCCAGTTACATTTTCTACAGACAGAGTGTTTCAAAACTGCTCAATCAAAATTATGGTTTAACTCTGTTAGCTGAATGCTCAGATCAGAAAGAAGTTTCACAGAATGTTTCTGTGTAGTTTATATTTGAATATATTCCTTTTTCCACTACTACTCTCTTAGCGCTCCAAATGTCCAGTTGCATTTTCTACAGAAAGAGTGTTCAGATCTGCTCAATCAAAAGTATGGTTTAACTCTGTTAGCTGAATGCACAGATCAGAAAGAAGTTTCACAGAATGATTCTGTGTAGTTTATATTTGGAGACATTCCTTTTTCCACTATTACCCTCTTAGCGCTCCGAATCTCCACTTGCATTTTCTACAGAAAGAGTGTTTCAGAACGGCTCAAACAAAACTAAGGTTCAACTCTTTTAGTTGAACAAACAGAACAGAAAGAAGTTTCACACAATTCTTCTGTGTAGTTTTTATTTGTAGACATTCTTTTTCCCAATATAGGCCTCTTAGCGCTCAGAATGTCCAATTGCAGTTTCTACAGAAAGAGTGTTTCAGAACGGCTCAATCAAAAGTAAGGTTCAACTCTGTTAGTTGAATGCACAGAACAGAAAGAAGTTTCATACAATGCTTCTGTGTAGTTTATATTTGAACATATTCTTTTTTCCACTATTACCCACTTAGTGCTACGAATGTCCAGTTGCATTTTCTACAGACAGAGTGTTTCAAAACTGCTCAATCAAAAGTATGGTTTAATTCTGTTAGCTGAATGCTCAGATCAGAAAGAAGTTTCACAGAATGCTTCTGTGTAGTTTATATTTGAATATATTCCTTTTTCCACTACTACGCTCTTAGCGCTCCAAATGTCCAGTTGCATTTTCTACAGAAAGAGTGTTCAGATCTGCTCAATCAAAAGTATGGTTTAACTCTGTTAGCTGAATGCACAGATCAGAAAGAAGTTTCACAGAATGATTCTGTGTAGTTTATATTTGGAGACATTCCTTTTTCCACTATTACCCTCTTAGCGCTCCGAATCTCCACTTGCATTTTCTACAGAAAGAGTGTTTCAGAACGGCTCAATCAAAACTAAGATTCAACTCTTTTAGTTGAACAAACAGAACAGAAAGAAGTTTCACACAATTGTTCTGTGTAGTTTTTATTTGTAGACATTCTTTTTCCCAATATAGGCCTCTTAGCGCTCAGAATGTCCAATTGCAGTTTCTACAGAAAGAGTGTTTCAGAACGGCTCAATCAAAAGTAAGGTTCAACTCTGTTAGTTGAATGCACAGAACAGAAAGAATTTTCACAGAATGCTACTGTGTAGTTTATATTTGAATATATTCCTCTCTCCACTATTACCCTCTTAGCGCTCCGAATGTCCACTTGCATTTTCTACAGAAAGAGTGTTCAGTACTGCGAAATCAAAAGTATGGTTTAACTCTGTTAGCTTAATGAACATATCAGAAATAAGTTTCACACAATGCTTCTGTGTAGTTTTTATTTGAAGATATTATTTTTCCCAATAGAGGCCTCTTAGCGCTCAGAATGTCCAATTGCAGTTTCTACAGAAAGAATGTTTCAGAAAGCCTCAATCAAAAGTAAGGTTCAACTCTGTTAGTTGAATGCACAGAACAGAAAGAAGTTTCATACAATGCTTCTGTGTAGTTTATATTTGAAAATATTCTTTTTTCCACTATTACCCACTTAGCGCTACGAATGTCCAGTTGCATTTTCTACAGACAGAGTGTTTCAAAACTGCTCAATCAAAAGTATGGTTTACCTCTGTTAGCTGAATGCTCAGATCAGAAAGAAGTTTCACAGAATGCTTCTGTGTAGTTTATATTTGAATATATTCTTTTTTCCACTACTACTCTCTTAGCGCTCCAAATGTCCAGTTGCATTTTCTACAGAAAGAGTGTTCAGATCTGCTCAATCAAAAGTATGGTTTAACTCTGTTAGCTGAATGCACAGATCAGAAAGAAGTTTCACAGAATGATTCTGTGTAGTTTATATTTGGAGACATTCCTTTTTCCACTATTACCCTCTTAGCGCACCGAATCTCCACTTGCATTTTCTACAGAAAGAGTGTTTCAGAACGGCTCAAACAAAACTAAGGTTCAACTCTTTTAGTTGAACAAACAGAACAGAAAGAAGTTTCACACAATTCTTCTGTGTAGTTTTTATTTGTAGACATTCTTTTTCCCAATATAGGCCTCTTAGCGCTCAGAATGTCCAATTGCAGTTTCTACAGAAAGAGTGTTTCAGAACGGCTCAATCAAAAGTAAGGTTCAACTCTGTTAGTTGAATGCACAGAACAGAAAGAAGTTTCATACAATGCTTCTGTGTAGTTTATATTTGAACATATTCTTTTTTCCACTATTACCCACTTAGTGCTACGAATGTCCAGTTGCATTTTCTACAGACAGAGGGTTTCAAAACTGCTCAATCAAAAGTATGGTTTAACTCTGTTAGCTGAATGCTCAGATCAGAAAGAAGTTTCACAGAATGCTTCTGTGTAGTTTATATTTGAATATATTCCTTTTTCCACTACTACGCTCTTAGCGCTCCAAATGTCCAGTTGCATTTTCTACAGAAAGAGTGTTCAGATCTGCTCAATCAAAAGTATGGTTTAACTCTGTTAGCTGAATGCACAGATCAGAAAGAAGTTTCACAGAATGATTCTGTGTAGTTTATATTTGGAGACATTCCTTTTTCCACTATTACCCTCTTAGCGCTCCGAATCTCCACTTGCATTTTCTACAGAAAGAGTGTTTCAGAACGGCTCAATCAAAACTAAGATTCAACTCTTTTAGTTGAACAAACAGAACAGAAAGAAGTTTCACACAATTGTTCTGTGTAGTTTTTATTTGTAGACATTCTTTTTCCCAATATAGGCCTCTTAGCGCTCAGAATGTCCAATTGCAGTTTCTACAGAAAGAGTGTTTCAGAACGGCTCAATCAAAAGTAAGGTTCAACTCTGTTAGTTGAATGCACAGAACAGAAAGAATTTTCACAGAATGCTACTGTGTAGTTTATATTTGAATATATTCCTCTCTCCACTATTACCCTCTTAGCGCTCCGAATGTCCACTTGCATTTTCTACAGAAAGAGTGTTCAGTACTGCGAAATCAAAAGTATGGTTTAACTCTGTTAGCTTAATGAACATATCAGAAATAAGTTTCACACAATGCTTCTGTGTAGTTTTTATTTGAAGATATTATTTTTCCCAATAGAGGCCTCTTAGCGCTCAGAATGTCCAATTGCAGTTTCTACAGAAAGAATGTTTCAGAAAGGCTCAATCAAAAGTAAGGTTCAACTCTGTTAGTTGAATGCACAGAACAGAAAGAAGTTTCATACAATGCTTCTGTGTAGTTTATATTTGAACATATTCTTTTTTCCACTATTACCCACTTAGCGCTACGAATGTCCAGTTGCATTTTCTACAGACAGAGTGTTTCAAAACTGCTCAATCAAAAGTATGGTTTACCTCTGTTAGCTGAATGCTCAGATCAGAAAGAAGTTTCACAGAATGCTTCTGTGTAGTTTATATTTGAATATATTCCTTTTTCCACTACTACTCTCTTAGCGCTCCAAATGTCCAGTTGCATTTTCTACAGAAAGAGTGTTCAGATCTGCTCAATCAAAAGTATGGTTTAACTCTGTTAGCTGAATGCACAGATCAGAAAGAAGTTTCACAGAATGATTCTGTGTAGTTTATATTTGGAGACATTCCTTTTTCCACTATTACCCTCTTAGCACTCCGAATCTCCACTTGCATTTTCTACAGAAAGAGTGTTTCAGAACGGCTCAATCAAAACTAAGGTTCAAGTCTTTTAGTTGAACAAACAGAACAGAAAGAAGTTTCACACAATTCTTCTGTGTAGTTTTTATTTGTAGACATTCTTTTTCCCAATATAGGCCTCTTAGCGCTCAGAATGTCCAATTGCAGTTTCTACAGAAAGAGTTTTTCAGAACGGCTCAATCAAAAGTAAGGTTCAACTCTGTTAGTTGAATGCACAGAACAGAAAGAAGTTTCATACAATGCTTCTGTGTAGTTCATATTTGAACATATTCTTTTTTCCACTATTACCCACTTAGCGCTACGAATGTCCAGTTGCATTTTCTACAGACAGAGTGTTTCAAAACTGCTCAATCAAAAGTATGGTTTCACTCTGTTAGCTGAATGCTCAGATCAGAAAGAAGTTTCACAGAATGCTTCTTTGTAGTTTATATTTGAATATATTCCTTTTTCCACTACTACGCTCTTAGCGCTCCAAATGTCCAGTTGCATTTTCAACAGAAAGAGTGTTCAGATCTGCTCAATCAAAAGTATGGTTTAACTCTGTTAGCTGAATGCACAGATCAGAAAGAAGTTTCACCGAATGATTCTGTGTAGTTTATATTTGAAGACATTCCTTTTTCCACTATTACCCTCTTAGCGCTCCGAATCTCCACTTGCATTTTCTACAAAAAGAGTGTTTCATAACTGCTCAATCAAAAATATGTTTTATCTCTGTTAACTGAATTTACAGATCAGAAATAAGTTTCACAGAATGCATCTGTGTAGTTTTTATTTGAAGATATTATTTTTCCCAATGTAGGCCTCTTAGCGCTTAGCATGTCCAATTGCAGTTTCTACAGAAAGAGTGTTTCAGAACGGCTCAATCAAAAGTAAGGTTCAACTCTGTTAGTTGAATGCACAGAACAGAAAGAATTTTCACAGAATGCTACTGTGTAGATTATATTTGAATATATTCCTTTTTCCACTATTACCCTCTTAGCGCTCCGAAGGTCCACTTGCATTTTCTACAGAAAGAGTATTCAGAACTGCGCAATCAAAAGTATGGTTTAACTCTGTTAGCTTAATGAACATATCAGAAATAAGTTTCACACAATGATTCTGTGTAGTTTTAATTTGAAGATATTATTTTTCCCAATAGAGGCCTCTTAGCGCTCAGAATGTCCAATTGCAGTTTCTACAGAAAGAGTGTTTCAGAAAGGCTCAATCAAAAGTGAGGTTCAACTCTGTTAGTTGAATGCACAGAACAGAAAGAAGTTTCATACAATGCTTCTGTGTAGTTTATATTTGAAAATATTCTTTTTTCCACTATTACCCACTTAGCGCTACGAATGTCCAGTTGCATTTTCTACAGACAGAGTGTTTCAAAACTGCTCAATCAAAATTATGGTTTAATTCTGTTAGCTGAATGCTCAGATCAGCAAGAAGTTTCACAGAATGCTTCTGTGTAGTTTATATTTGAATATATTCCTTTTTCCACTACTACGCTCTTAGCGCTCCAAATGTCCAGTTGCATTTTCTACAGAAAGAGTGTTCAGATCTGCTCAATCAAAAGTATGGTTTAACTCTGTTAGCTGAATGCACAGATCAGAAAGAAGTTTCACAGAATTATTCTGTGTAGTTTATATTTGGAGACATTCCTTTTTCCACTATTACCCTCTTAGCGCTCCGAATCTCCACTTGCATTTTCTACAGAAAGAGTGTTTCAGAACGGCTCAATCAAAACTAAGGTTTAACTCTTTTAGTTGAACAAACAGAACAGAAAGAAGTTTCACACAATTCTTCTGTGTAGCTTTTATTTGTAGACATTCTTTTTCCCAATATAGGCCTCTTAGCGCTCAGAATGTCCAATTGCAGTTTCTACAGAAAGAGTGTTTCAGAACGGCTCAATCAAAAGTAAGGTTCAACTCTGTTAGTAGAATGCACAGAACAGAAAGAAGTTTCATACAATGCTTCTGTGTAGTTCATATTTGAACATATTCTTTTTTCCACTATTACCCACTTAGCGCTACCAATGTCCAGTTGCATTTCCTACAGACAGAGTGTTTCAAAACTGCTCAATCAAAAGCATGGTTTAACTCTGTTAGCTGAATGCTCAGATCAGAAAGAAGTTTCACAGAATGCTTCTGTGTAGTTTATATTTGAATATATTCCTTTTTCCACTACTACGCTCTTAGCGCTCCAAATGTCCAGTTGCATTTTCTACAGAAAGAGTGTTCAGATCTGCTCAATCAAAAGTATGGTTTAACTCTGTTAGCTGAATGCACAGATCAGAAAGAAGTTTCACAGAATGATTCTGTGTAGTTTATATTTGAAGACATTCCTTTTTCCACTATTACCCACTTAGCGCTCCGAATCTCCACTTGCATTTTCTACAAAAAGAGTGTTTCATAACTGCTCAATCAAAAATATGTTTTATCTCTGTTAACTGAATTTACAGATCAGAAATAAGTTTCACAGAATGCATCTGTGTAGTTTTTATTTGAAGATATTCTTTTTCCCAATGTAGGCCTCTTAGCGCTTAGCATGTCCAATTGCAGTTTCTACAGAAAGAGTGTTTCAGAACGGCTCAATCAAAAGTAAGGTTCAACTCTGTTAGTTGAATGCACAGAACAGAAAGAATTTTCACAGAATGCTACTGTGTAGTTTATATTTGAATATATTCCTTTCTCCACTATTACCCTCTTAGCGCTCCGAATGTCCACTTGCATTTTCTACAGCAAGAGTGTTCAGAACTGCGCAATCAAAAATATGGTTTAACTCTGTTAGCTTAATGAACATATCAGAAATAAGTTTCACACAATGCTTCTGTGTAGTTTTTATTTGAAGATATTATTTTTCCCAATATAGGCCTCTTAGCGCTCAGAATGTCCAATTGCAGTTTCTACAGAAAGAGTGTTTCAGAAAGGCTCAATCAAAACTAAGGTTCAACTCTGTTAGTTGAATGCACAGAACAGAAAGAAATGTCATACAATGCTTCTGTGTAGTTTATATTTGAACATATTCTTTTTTCCACTATTACCCACTTGGCGCTACGAATGTCCAGTTGCATTTTCTACAGACAGAGTGTTTCAAAACTGCTCAATCAAAAGTATGGTTTAACTCTGTTAGCTGAATGCTCAGATCAGAAAGAAGTTTCACAGAATGCTTCTGTGTAGTTTATATTTGAATATATTCCTTTTTCCACTACTACTCTCTTAGCGCTCCAAATGTCCAGTTGCATTTTCTACAGAAAGAGTGTTCAGATCTGCTCAATCAAAATTATGGTTTAACTCTGTTAGCTGAATGCACAGATCAGAAAGAAGTTTCACAGAATGATTCTGTGTAGTTTATATTTGGAGACATTCCTTTTTCCACTATTACCCTCTTAGCGCTCCGAATCTCCACTTGCATTTTCTACAGAAAGAGTGTTTCAGAACGGCACAATCAAAACTAAAGTTCAACTCCTTTAGTTGAACAAACAGAACAGAAAGAAGTTTCACACAATTCTTCTGTGTAGTTTTTATTTGTAGACATTCTTTTTCCCAATATAGGCCTCTTAGCGCTCAGAATGTCCAATTGCAGTTTCTACAGAAAGAGTGTTTCAGAACGGCTCAATCAAAAGTAAGGTTCAACTCTGTTAGTTGAATGCACAGAACAGAAAGTAGTTTCATACAATGCTTCTGTGTAGTTTATATTTGAACATATTCTTTTTTCCACTATTACCCACTTAGCGCTACGAATGTCCAGTTGCATTTTCTACAGACAGAGTGTTTCAAAACTGCTCAATCCAAAGTATGGTTTAACTCTGTTAGCTGAATGCTCAGATCAGAAAGAAGTTTCACAGAATGCTTCTGTGTAGTTTATATTTGAATATATTCCTTTTTCCACTACTACGCTCTTAGCGCTACAAATGTCCAGTTGCATTTTCTACAGAAGGAGTGTTCAGATCTGCTCAATCAAAAGTATGGTTTAACTCTGTTAGCTGAATGCACAGATCAGAAATATGTTTCACACAATGCTTCTGTGTAGTTTTTATTTGAAGATATTATTTTTCCCAATAGAGGCCTCTTAGCGCTCAGAATGTCCAATTGCAGTTTCTACAGAAAGAGTGTTTCAGAAAGGCTCAATCAAAAGTAAGGTTCAACTCTGTTAGTTGAATGCACAGAACAGAAAGAAGTTTCATACAATGCTTCTGTGTAGTTTATATTTGAACATATTCTTTTTTCCACTATTACCCACTTAGCGCTACGAATGTCCAGTTGCATTTTCTACAGACAGAGAATTTCAAAACTGCTCAATCAAAAGTATGGTTTAACTCTGTTAGCTGAATGCTCAGATCAGAAAGAAGTTTCACAGAATGCTTCTGTGTAGTTTATATTTGAATATATTCCTTTTTCCACTACTACTCTCTTAGCGCTCCAAATGTCCAGTTGCATTTTCTACAGAAAGAGTGTTCAGATCTGCTCAATCAAAAGTATGATTTAACTCTGTTAGCTGAATGCACAGATCAGAAAGAAGTTTCACAGAATGATTCTGTGTAGTTTATATTTGGAGACATTCCTTTTTCCACTATTACCCTCTTAGCGCTCCGAATCTCCACTTGCATTTTCTACAGAAATAGTGTTTCAGAACGGCTCAATCAAAACTAAAGTTCAACTCTTTTAGTTGAACAAACAGAACAGAAAGAAGTTTCACACAATTCTTCTGTGTAGTTTTTATTTGTAGACATTCTTTTTCCCAATATAGGCCTCTTAGCGCTCAGAATGTCCAATTGCAGTTTCTACAGAAAGAGTGTTTCAGAACGGCTCAATCAAAAGTAAGGTTCAACTCTGTTAGTTAAATGCACAGAACAGAAAGAAGTTTCATACAATGCTTCTGTGTAGTTTATATTTGAACATATTCTTTTTTCCACTATTACCCACTTAGCGCTACGAATGTCCAGTTGCATTTTCTACAGACAGAGTGTTTCAAAACTGCTCAATCAAAAGTATGGTTTAACTCTGTTAGCTGAATGCTCAGATCAGAAAGAAGTTTCACAGAATGCTTCTGTGTAGTTTATAATTGAATATATTCCTTTTTCCACTACTATGCTCTTAGCGCTCCAAATGTCCAGTTGCATTTTCTACACAAAGAGTGTTCAGATCTGCTCAATCAAAAGTATGGTTTAACTCTGTTAGCTGAATGCACAGATCAGAAAGAAGTTTCACCGAATGATTCTGTGTAGTTTATATTTGAAGACATTCCTTTTTCCACTATTACCCACTTAGCGCTCCGAATCTCCACTTGCATTTTCTACAAAAAGAGTGTTTCATAACTGCTCAATCAAAAATATGTTTTATCTCTGTTAACTGAATTTGCAGATCAGAAATAAGTTTCACAGAATGCATCTGTGTAGTTTTTATTTGAAGATATTCTTTTTCCCAATGTAGGCCTCTTAGCGCTTAGCATGTCCAATTGCAGTTTCTACAGAAAGAGTGTTTCAGAACGGCTCAATTAAAAGTAAGGTTCAACTATGTTAGTTGAATGCACAGAACAGAAAGAATTTTCACAGAATGCTACTGTGTAGTTTATATTTGAATATATTCCTTTTTCCACTATTACCCTCTTAGCGCTCCGAATGTCCACTTGCATTTTCTACAGAAAGAGTGTTCAGAACTGCACAATCAAAAGTATGTTTTAACTCTGTTAGCTTAATGAACATATCAGAAATAAGTTTCACAAAATGCTTCTGTGTAGTTTTCATTTGAAGATATTATTTTTCCCAATATAGGCCTCTTAGCGCTCAGAATGTCCAATTGCAGTTTCTACAGAAAGAGTGTTTCAGAAAGGCTCAATCAAAACTAAGTTTCAACTCTGTTAGTTGAATGCACAGAACAGAAAGAAATTTCATACAATGCTTCTGTGTAGTTTATATTTGTACATATTCTTTTTTCCTCTATTACCCACTTGGCGCTACGAATGTCCAGTTGCATTTTCTACAGACAGAGTGTTTCAAAACTGCTTAATAAAAAGTATGGTTTAACTCTGTTAGCTGAATGCTCAGATCAGAAAGAAATTTCACAGAATGCTTCTGTGTAGTTTATATTTGAATATATTCCTTTTTCCACTACTACTCTCTTAGCGCTCCAAATGTCCAGTTGCATTTTCTACAGAAAGAGTGTTCAGATCTGCTCAATCAAAAGTATGGTTTAACTCTGTTAGCTGAATGCACAGATCAGAAAGAATTTTCACAGAATGATTCTGTGTAGTTTATATTTGGAGACATTCCTTTTTCCACTATTACCCTCTTAGCGCTCCGAATCTCCACTTGCATTTTCTACAGAAAGAGTGTTTCAGAACGGCTCAATCAAAACTAAGGTTCAACTCTTTTAGTTGAACAAACAGAACAGAAAGAAGTTTCACACAATTCCTCTGTGTAGTTTTTATTTGTAGACATTCTTTTTCCCAATATAGGCCTCTTAGCGCTCAGAATGTCCAATTGCAGTTTCTACAGAAAGAGTGTTTCAGAACGGCTCAATCAAAAGTAAGGTTCAACTCTGTTAGTTGAATGCACAGAACAGAAAGAAGTTTCACACAATGCTTCTGTGTAGTTTATATTTGAACATATTCTTTTTTCCACTATTACCCACTTAGCGCTACGAATGTCCAGTTGCATTTTCTACAGACAGAGTGTTTCAAAACTGCTCAATCAAAAGTATGGTTTAACTCTGTTAGCTGAATGCTCAGATCAGAAAGAAGTTTCACAGAATGCTTCTGTGTAGTTTATATTTGAATATATTCCTTTTTCCACTACTACGCTCTTAGCGCTCCAAATGTCCAGTTGCATTTTCTACAGAAAGAGTGTTCAGATCTGCTCAATCAAAAGTATGGTTTAACTCTGTTAGCTGAATGCACAGATCAGAAATAAGTTTCACACAATGCTTCTGTGTAGTTTTTATTTGAAGATATTATTTTTCCCAATAGAGGCCTCTTAGCGCTCAGAATGTCCAATTGCAGTTTCTACAGAAAGAGTGTTTCAGAAAGGCTCAATCAAAAGTAAGGTTCAACTCTGTTAGTTGAATGCACAGAACAGAAAGAAGTTTCATACAATGCTTCTGTGTAGTTTATATTTGAACATATTCTTTTTTCCACTATTACCCACTTAGCGCTACGAATGTCCAGTTGCATTTTCTACAGACAGAGAATTTCAAAACTGCTCAATCAAAAGTATGGTTTAACTCTGTTAGCTGAATGCTCAGATCAGAAAGAAGTTTCACAGAATGCTTCTGTGTAGTTTATATTTGAATATATTCCTTTTTCCACTACTACTCTCTTAGCGCTCCAAATGTCCAGTTGCATTTTCTACAGAAAGAGTGTTCAGATCTGCTCAATCAAAAGTATGATTTAACTCTGTTAGCTGAATGCACAGATCAGAAAGAAGTTTCACAGAATGATTCTGTGTAGTTTATATTTGGAGACATTCCTTTTTCCACTATTACCCTCTTAGCGCTCCGAATCTCCACTTGCATTTTCTACAGAAATAGTGTTTCAGAACGGCTCAATCAAAACTAAAGTTCAACTCTTTTAGTTGAACAAACAGAACAGAAAGAAGTTTCACACAATTCTTCTGTGTAGTTTTTATTTGTAGACATTCTTTTTCCCAATATAGGCCTCTTAGCGCTCAGAATGTCCAATTGCAGTTTCTACAGAAAGAGTGTTTCAGAACGGCTCAATCAAAAGTAAGGTTCAACTCTGTTAGTTAAATGCACAGAACAGAAAGAAGTTTCATAAAATGCTTCTGTGTAGTTTATATTTGAACATATTCTTTTTTCCACTATTACCCACTTAGCGCTACGAATGTCCAGTTGCATTTTCTACAGACAGAGTGTTTCAAAACTGCTCAATCAAAAGTATGGTTTAACTCTGTTAGCTGAATGCTCAGATCAGAAAGAAGTTTCACAGAATGCTTCTGTGTAGTTTATATTTGAATATATTCCTTTTTCCACTACTACGCTCTTAGCGCTCCAAATGTCCAGTTGCATTTTCTACAGAAAGAGTGTTCAGATCTGCTCAATCAAAAGTATGGTTTAACTCTGTTAGCTGAATGCACAGATCAGAAATAAGTTTCACACAATGCTTCTGTGTAGTTTTTATTTGAAGATATTATTTTTCCCAATAGAGGCCTCTTAGCGCTCAGAATGTCCAATTGCAGTTTCTACAGAAAGAGTGTTTCAGAAAGGCTCAATCAAAAGTAAGGTTCAACTCTGTTAGTTGAATGCACAGAACAGAAAGGAGTTTCATACAATGCTTCTGTGTAGTTTATATTTGAACATATTCTTTTTTCCACTATTACCCACTTAGCGCTACGAATGTCCAGTTGCATTTTCTACAGACAGAGAATTTCAAAACTGCTCAATCAAAAGTATGGTTTAACTCTGTTAGCTGAATGCTCAGATCAGAAAGAAGTTTCACAGAATGCTTCTGTGTAGTTTATATTTGAATATATTCCTTTTTCCACTACTACTCTCTTAGCGCTCCAAATGTCCAGTTGCATTTTCTACAGAAAGAGTGTTCAGATCTGCTCAATCAAAAGTATGATTTAACTCTGTTAGCTGAATGCACAGATCAGAAAGAAGTTTCACAGAATGATTCTGTGTAGTTTATATTTGGAGACATTCCTTTTTCCACTATTACCCTCTTAGCGCTCCGAATCTCCACTTGCATTTTCTACAGAAATAGTGTTTCAGAACGGCTCAATCAAAACTAAAGTTCAACTCTTTTAGTTGAACAAACAGAACAGAAAGAAGTTTCACACAATTCTTCTGTGTAGTTTTTATTTGTAGACATTCTTTTTCCCAATATAGGCCTCTTAGCGCTCAGAATGTCCAATTGCAGTTTCTACAGAAAGAGTGTTTCAGAACGACTCAATCAAAAGTAAGGTTCAACTCTGTTAGTTAAATGCACAGAACAGAAAGAAGTTTCATACAATGCTTCTGTGTAGTTTATATTTGAACATATTCTTTTTTCCACTATTACCCACTTAGCGCTACGAATGTCCAGTTGCATTTTCTACAGACAGAGTGTTTCAAAACTGCTCAATCAAAAGTATGGTTTAACTCTGTTAGCTGAATGCTCAGATCAGAAAGAAGTTTCACAGAATGCTTCTGTGTAGTTTATAATTGAATATATTCCTTTTTCCACTACTATGCTCTTAGCGCTCCAAATGTCCAGTTGCATTTTCTACACAAAGAGTGTTCAGATCTGCTCAATCAAAAGTATGGTTTAACTCTGTTAGCTGAATGCACAGATCAGAAAGAAGTTTCACCGAATGATTCTGTGTAGTTTATATTTGAAGACATTCCTTTTTCCACTATTACCCACTTAGCGCTCCGAATCTCCACTTGCATTTTCTACAAAAAGAGTGTTTCATAACTGCTCAATCAAAAATATGTTTTATCTCTGTTAACTGAATTTGCAGATCAGAAATAAGTTTCACAGAATGCATCTGTGTAGTTTTTATTTGAAGATATTCTTTTTCCCAATGTAGGCCTCTTAGCGCTTAGCATGTCCAATTGCAGTTTCTACAGAAAGAGTGTTTCAGAACGGCTCAATTAAAAGTAAGGTTCAACTATGTTAGTTGAATGCACAGAACAGAAAGAATTTTCACAGAATGCTACTGTGTAGTTTATATTTGAATATATTCCTTTTTCCACTATTACCCTCTTAGTGCTCCGAATGTCCACTTGCATTTTCTACAGAAAGAGTGTTCAGAAATGCACAATCAAAAGTATGGTTTAACTCTGTTAGCTTAATGAACATATCAGAAATAAGTTTGACACAATGCTTCTGTGTAGTTTTTATTTGAAGATATTATTTTTCCCAATAGAGGCCTCTTAGCGCTCAGAATGTCCAATTGCAGTTTCTACAGAAAGAGTGTTTCAGAAAGGCTCAATCAAAAGTAAGGTTCAACTCTGTTAGTTGAATGCACAGAACAGAAAGAATTTTCATACAATGCTTCTGTGTAGTTTATATTTGAACATATTCTTTTTTCCACTATTACCCACTTAGCGCTACGAATGTCCAGTTGCATTTTCTACAGACAGAGTGTTTCAAAACTGCTCAATCAAAAGTATGGTTTAACTCTGTTAGCTGAATGCTCAGATCAGAAAGAAGTTTCACAGAATGCTTCTGTGTAGTTTATATTTGAATATATTCCTTTTTCCACTACTACGCTCTTAGCGCTCCAAATGTCCAGTTGCATTTTCTACACAAAGAGTGTTCAGATCTGCTCAATCAAAAGTATGGTTTAACTCTGTTAGCTGAATGCACAGATCAGAAAGAAGTTTCACCGAATGATTCTGTGTAGTTTATATTTGAAGACATTCCTTTTTCCACTATTACCCTCTTAACGCTCCGAATCTCCACTTGCATTTTCTACAAAAAGAGTGTTTCATATCTGCTCAATCAAAAATATGTTTTATCTCTGTTAACTGAATTTACAGATCTGAAATAAGTTTCACAGAATGCATCTGTGTAGTTTTTATTTGAAGATATTCTTTTTCCCAATGTAGGCCTCTTAGCGCTTAGCATGTCCAATTGCAGTTTCTACAGAAAGAGTGTTTCACAACGGCTCAATTAAAAGTAAGGTTCAACTCTGTTAGTTGAATGCACAGAACAGAAAGAATTTTCACAGAATGCTACTGTGTAGTTTATATTTGAATATATTCCTTTTTCCACTATTACCCTCTTAGCGCTCCGAATGTCCACTTGCATTTTCTACAGAAAGAGTGTTCAGAACTGCACAATCAAAAGTATGTTTTAACTCTGTTAGCTTAATGAACATATCAGAAATAAGTTTCACAAAATGCTTCTGTGTAGTTTTCATTTGAAGATATTATTTTTCCCAATATAGGCCTCTTAGCGCTCAGAATGTCCAATTGCAGTTTCTACAGAAAGAGTGTTTCAGAAAGGCTCAATCAAAACTAAGTTTCAACTCTGTTAGTTGAATGCACAGAACAGAAAGAAATTTCATACAATGCTTCTGTGTAGTTTATATTTGTACATATTCTTTTTTCCACTATTACCCACTTGGCGCTACGAATGTCCAGTTGCATTTTCTACAGACAGAGTGTTTCAAAACTGCTTAATCAAAAGTATGGTTTAACTCTGTTAGCTGAATGCTCAGATCAGAAAAAAGTTTCACAGAATGATTCTGTGTAGTTTATATTTGGAGACATTCCTTTTTCCACTATTACCCTCTTAGCGCTCCGAATCTCCACTTGCATTTTCTACAGAAAGAGTGTTTCAGAACGGCTCAATCAAAACTAAAGTTCAACTCTTTTAGTTGAACAAACAGAACAGAAAGAAGTTTCACACAATTCTTCTGTGTAGTTTTTATTTGTAGACATTCTTTTTCCCAATATAGGCCTCTTAGCGCTCAGAATGTCCAATTGCAGTTTCTACAGAAAGAGTGTTTCAGAACGGCTCAATCAAAAGTAAGGTTCAACTCTGTTAGTTGAATGCACAGAACAGAAAGAAGTTTCATACAATGCTTCTGTGTAGTTTATATTTGAACATATTCTTTTTTCCACTATTACCCACTTAGCGCTACGAATGTCCAGTTGCATTTTCTACAGATAGAGTGTTTCAAAACTGCTCAATCAAAAGTATGGTTTAACTCTGTTAGCTGAATGCTCAGATCAGAAAGAAGTTTCACAGAATGCTTCTGTGTAGTTTATATTTGAATATATTCCTTTTTCCACTACTACGCTCTTAGCGCTCCAAATGTCCAGTTGCATTTTCTACACAAAGAGTGTTCAGATCTGCTCAATCAAAAGTATGGTTTAACTCTGTTAGCTGAATGCACAGATCAGAAAGAAGTTTCACCGAATGATTCTGTGTAGTTTATATTTGAAGACATTCCTTTTTCCACTATTACCCTCTTAACGCTCCGAATCTCCACTTGCATTTTCTACAAAAAGAGTGTTTCATATCTGCTCAATCAAAAATATGTTTTATCTCTGTTAACTGAATTTACAGATCTGAAATAAGTTTCACAGAATGCATCGGTGTAGTTTTTATTTGAAGATATTCTTTTTCCCAATGTAGGCCTCTTAGCGCTTAGCATGTCCAATTGCAGTTTCTACAGAAAGAGTGTTTCACAACGGCTCAATTAAAAGTAAGGTTCAACTATGTTAGTTGAATGCACAGAACAGAAAGAATTTTCACAGAATGCTACTGTGTAGTTTATATTTGAATATATTCCTTTTTCCACTATTACCCTCTTAGTGCTCCGAATGTCCACTTGCATTTTCTACAGAAAGAGTGTTCAGAAATGCACAATCAAAAGTATGGTTTAACTCTGTTAGCTTAATGAACATATCAGAAATAAGTTTGACACAATGCTTCTGTGTAGTTTTTATTTGAAGATATTATTTTTCCCAATATAGGCCTCTTAGCGCTCAGAATGTCCAATTGCAGTTTCTACAGAAAGAGTGTTTCAGAGAGGCTCAATCAAAACTAAGTTTCAACTCTGTTAGTTGAATGCACAGAACAGAAAGAAATTTCATACAATGCTTCTGTGTAGTTTATATTTGAACATATTCTTTTTTCCACTATTACCCACTTGGCGCTACGAATGTCCAGTTGCATTTTCTACAGACAGAGTGTTTCAAAACTGCTCAATCAAAAGTATGGTTTAACTCTGTTAGCTGAATGCTCAGATCAGAAAGAAGTTTCACAGAATGCTTCTGTGTAGTTTATATTTGAATATATTCCTTTTTCCACTACTACGCTCTTAGCGCTCCAAATGTCCAGTTGCATTTTCTACAGAAAGAGTGTTCAGATCTGCTCAATCAAAAGTATGGTTTAACTCTGTTAGCTGAATGCACAGATCAGAAAGAAGTTTCACAGAGTGATTCTGTGTAGTTTATATTTGGAGACATTCCTTTTTCCACTATTACCCTCTTAGCGCTCCGAATCTCCACTTGCATTTTCTACAGAAAGAGTGTTTCATAACGGCTCAATAAAAACTAAGGTTCAACTCTTTTAGTTGAACAAACAGAACAGAAAGAAGTTTCACACAATTCTTCTGTGTAGTTTTTATTTGTAGACATTCTTTTTCCCAATATAGGCCTCTTAGCACTCAGAATGTCCAATTGCAGTTTCTACAGAAAGAGTGTTTCAGAACGGCTCAATCAAAAGTAAGGTTCAACTCTGTTAGTTGAATGCACAGAACAGAAAGAAGTTTCATACAATGCTTCTGTGTAGTTTATATTTGAACATATTCTTTTTTCCACTATTACCCACTTAGCGCTACGAATGTCCAGTTGCATTTTCTACAGACAGAGTGTTTCAAAACTGCTCAATCAAAAGTATGGTTTAACTCTGTTAGCTGAATGCTCAGATCAGAAAGAAGTTTCACAGAATGCTTCTGTGTAGTTTATATTTGAATATATTCCTTTTTCCACTACTACGCTCTTAGCGCTCCAAATGTCCAGTTGCATTTTCTACAGAAAGAGTGTTCAGATCTGCTCAATCAAATGTATGGTTTAACTCTGTTAGCTGAATGCACAGATCAGAAATAAGTTTCACACAATGCTTCTGTGTAGTTTTTATTTGAAGATATTCTTTTTCCCAATATAGGCCTCTTAGCGCTCAGAATGTCCAATTGCAGTTTCTACAGAAAGAGTGTTTCAGAAAGGCTCAATCAAAAGTAAGGTTGAACTCTGTTAGTTGAATGCACAGAACAGAAAGAAATTTCATACAATTCTTCTGTGTAGTTTATATTTGAACATATTCTTTTTTCCACTATTACCCACTTAGCGCTACGAATGTCCAGTTGCATTTTCTACAGACAGAGAGTTTCAAAACTGCTCAATCAAAAGTATGGTTTAACTCTGTTAGCTGAATGCTCAGATCAGAAAGAAGTTTCACAGAATGCTTCTGTGTAGTTTATATTTGAATATATTCCTTTTTCCACTACTACTCTCTTAGCGCTCCAAATGTCCAGTTGCATTTTCTACAGAAAGAGTGTTCAGATCTGCTCAATCAAAAGTATGATTTAACTCTGTTAGCTGAATGCACAGATCAGAAAGAAGTTTCACAGAATGATTCTGTGTAGTTTATATTTGGAGACATTCCTTTTTCCACTATTACCCTCTTAGCGCTCCGAATCTCCACTTGCATTTTCTACAGAAATAGCGTTTCAGAACGGCTCAATCAAAACTAAAGTTCAACTCTTTTAGTTGAACAAACAGAACAGAAAGAAGTTTCACACAATTCTTCTGTGTAGTTTTTATTTGTAGACATTCTTTTTCCCAATATAGGCCTCTTAGCGCTCAGAATGTCCAATTGCAGTTTCTACAGAAAGAGTGTTTCAGAACGGCTCAATCAAAAGTAAGGTTCAACTCTGTTAGTTAAATGCACAGAACAGAAAGAAGTTTCATACAATGCTTCTGTGTAGTTTATATTTGAACATATTCTTTTTTCCACTATTACCCACTTAGCGCTACGAATGTCCAGTTGCATTTTCTACAGACAGAGTGTTTCAAAACTGCTCAATCAAAAGTATGGTTTAACTCTGTTAGCTGAATGCTCAGATCAGAAAGAAGTTTCACAGAATGCTTCTGTGTAGTTTATAATTGAATATATTCCTTTTTCCACTAGTACTCTCTTAGCGCTCCAAATGTCCAGTTGCATTTTCTACAGAAAGAGTGTTCAGATCTGCTCAATCAAAAGTATGGTTTAACTCTGTTAGCTGAATGCACAGATCAGAAAGAAGTTTCACCGAATGATTCTGTGTAGTTTATATTTGAAGACATTCCTTTTTCCACTATTACCCTCTTAGCGCTCCGAATCTCCACTTGCATTTTCTACAAAAAGAGTGTTTCATAACTGCTCAATCAAAAATATGTTTTATCTCGGTTAACTGAATTTGCAGATCAGAAATAAGTTTCACAGAATGCATCTGTGTAGTTTTTATTTGAAGATATTCTTTTTCCCAATGTAGGCCTCTTAGCGCTTAGCATGTCCAATTGCAGTTTCTACAGAAAGAGTGTTTCAGAACGGCTCAATTAAAAGTAAGGTTCAACTCTGTTAGTTGAATGCACAGAACAGAAAGAATTTTCACAGAATGCTACTGTGTAGTTTATATTTGAATATATTCCTTTTTCCACTATTACCCTCTTAGCGCTCCGAATGTCCACTTGCATTTTCTACAGAAAGAGTGTTCAGAACTGCACAATCAAAAGTATGGTTTAACTCTGTTAGCTTAATGAACATATCAGAAATAAGTTTCATACAATGCTTCTGTGTAGTTTTTATTTGAAGATATTATTTTTCCCAATAGAGGCCTCTTAGCGCTCAGAATGTCCAATTGCAGTTTCTACGGAAAGAGTGTTTCAGAAAGGCTCAATCAAAAGTAAGGTTCAACTCTGTTAGTTGAATGCACAGAACAGAAAGAATTTTCATACAATGCTTCTGTGTAGTTTATATTTGAACATATTCTTTTTTCCACTATTACCCACTTAGCGCTATGAATGTCCAGTTGCATTTTCTACAGACAGAGTGTTTCAAAACTGCTCAATCAAAAGTATGGTTTAACTCTGTTAGCTGAATGCTCAGATCAGAAAGAAGTTTCACAGAATGCTTCTGTGTAGTTTATATTTGAATATATTCCTTTTTCCACTACTACGCTCTTAGCGCTCCAAATGTCCAGTTGCATTTTCTACAGAAAGAGTGTTCAGATCTGCTCAATCAAAAGTATGGTTTAACTCTGTTAGCTGAATGCACAGATCAGAAAGAAGTTTCACAGAATGATTCTGTGTAGTTTATATTTGGAGACATTCCTTTTTCCACTATTACCCTCTTAGCGCTCCGAATCTCCACTTGCATTTTCTACAGAAAGAGTGTTTCAGAACGGCTCAATCAAAACTAAAGTTCAACTCTTTTAGTTGAAAAAACAGAACAGAAAGAAGTTTCACACAATTCTTCTGTGTAGTTTTTATTTGTAGACATTCTTTTTCCCAATATAGGCCTCTTAGCGCTCAGAATGTCCAATTGCAGTTTCTACAGAAAGAGTGTTTCAGAACGGCTCAATCAAAAGTAAGGTTCAACTCTGTTAGTTGAATGCACAGAACAGAAAGAAGTTTCATACAATGCTTCTGTGTAGTTTATATTTGAACATATTCTTTTTTCCACTATTACCCACTTAGCGCTACGAATGTCCAGTTGCATTTTCTACAGACAGAGTGTTTCAAAACTGCTCAATAAAAAGTATGGTTTAACTCTGTTAGCTGAATGCTCAGATCAGAAAGAAGTTTCACAGAATGCTTCTGTGTAGTTTATATTTGAATATATTCCTTTTTCCACTATTACGCTCTGAGCGCTCCAAATGTCCAGTTGCATTTTCTACACAAAGAGTGTTCAGATCTGCTCAATCAAAAGTATGGTTTAACTCTGTTAGCTGAATGCACAGATTAGAAAGAAGTTTCAGCGAATGATTCTGTGTAGTTTATATTTGAAGACATTCCTTTTTCCACTATTACCCCCTTAGCGCTCCGATTCTCCACTTGCATTTTCTACAAAAAGAGTGTTTCATAACTGCTCAATCAAAAATATGTTTTATCTCTGTTAACTGAATTTACAGATCAGAAATAAGTTTCACAGAATGCATCTGTGTAGTTTTTATTTGAAGATATTCTTTTTCCCAATGTAGGCCTCTTAGCGCTTAGCATGTCCAATTGCAGTTTCTACAGAAAGAGTGTTTCACAACGGCTCAATTAAAAGTAAGGTTCAACTCTGTTAGTTGAATGCACAGAACAGAAAGAATTTTCACAGAATGCTACTGTGTAGTTTATATTTGAATATATTCCTTTTTCCACTATTACCCTCTTAGCGCTCCGAATGTCCACTTGCATTTTCTACAGAAAGAGTGTTCAGAACTGCGCAATCAAAAGTATGGTTTAACTCTGTTAGCTTAATGAACATATCAGAAATAAGTTTCACACAATTCTTCTGTGTAGTTTTTATTTGAAGATATTATTTTTCCCAATAGAGGCCTCTTAGCGCTCAGAATGTCCAATTGCAGTTTCTACAGAAAGAGTGTTTCAGAAAGTCTCAATCAAAAGTAAGGTTCAACTCCGTTAGTTGAATGCACAGAACAGAAAGAAGTTTCATACAATGCTTCTGTGTAGTTTATATTTGAACATATTCTTTTTTCCACTATTACCCACTTAGCGCTACGAATGTCCAGTTGCATTTTCTACAGACAGAGTGTTTCAAAACTGCTCAATCAAAAGTATGGTTTAACTCTGTTAGCTGAATGCTCAGATCAGAAAAAAGTTTCACAGAATGCTTCTGTGTAGTTTATATTTGAATATATTCCTTTTTCCACTACTACTCTCTTAGCGCTCCAAATGTCCATTTGCATTTTCTACAGAAAGAGTGTTCAGATCTGCTCAATCAAAAGTATGGTTTAACTCTGTTAGCTGAATGCACAGATCAGAAAGAAGTTTCACAGAGTGATTCTGTGTAGTTTATATTTGGAGACATTCCTTTTTCCACTATTACCCTCTTAGCGCTCCGAATCTCCACTTGCATTTTCTACAGAAAGAGTGTTTCAGAACGGCTCAATCAAAACTAAGGTTAAACTCTTTTAGTTGAACAAACAGAACAGAAAGAAGTTTCACACAATTCTTCTGTGTAGTTTTTATTTGTAGACATTCTTTTTCCCAATATAGGCCTCTTAGCGCTCAGAATGTCCAATTGCAGTTTCTACAGAAAGAGTGTTTCAGAACGGCTCAATCAAAAGTAAGGTTCAACTCTGTTAGTTGAATGCACAGAACAGATAGAAGTTTCATACAATGCTTCTGTGTAGTTTATATTTGAACATATTCTTTTTTCCACTATTACCCACTTAGCGCTACGAAAGTCCAGTTGCATTTTCTACAGACAGAGTGTTTCAAAACTGCTCAATCAAAAGTATGGTTTAACTCTGTTAGCTGAATGCTCAGATCAGAAAGAAGTTTCACAGAATGCTTCTGTGTAGTTTATATTTGAATATATTCCTTTTTCCACCACTACGCTCTTAGCGCTCCAAATGTCCAGTTGCATTTTCTACACAAAGAGTGTTCAGATCTGCTCAATCAAAAGTATGGTTTAACTCTGTTAGCTGAATGCACAGATCAGAAAGAAGTTTCACCGAATGATTCTGTGTAGTTTATATTTGAAGACATTCCTTTTTCCACTATTACCCTCTTAGCGCTCCGAATCTCCACTTGCATTTTCTACAAAAAGAGTGTTTCATAACTGCTCAATCAAAAATATGTTTTATCTCTGTTAACTGAATTTACAGATCAGAAATATGTTACACAGAATGCATCTGTGTAGTTTTTATTTGAAGATATTCTTTTTCCCAATGTAGGCCTCTTAGCGCTTAGCATGTCCAATTGCAGTTTCTACAGAAAGAGTGTTTCAGAACGGCTCAATCAAAAGTAAGGTTCAACTCTGTTAGTTGAATGCACAGAACAGAAAGAATTTTCACAGAATGCTACTGTGTAGTTTATATTTGAATATATTCCTTTTTCCACTATTACCCTCTTAGCGCTCCGAATGTCCACTTGCATTTTCTACAGAAAGAGTGTTCAGAACTGCGCAATCAAAAGTATGGTTTAACTCTGTTAGCTTAATGAACATATCAGAAATAAGTTTCACACAATGCTTCTGTGTAGTTTTTATTTGAAGATATTAATTTTCCCAATAGAGGCCTCTTAGCGCTCAGAATGTCCAATTGCAGTTTCTACAGAAAGAGTGTTTCAGAAAGGCTCAATCAAAACTAAGGTTGAACTCTGTTAGTTGAATGCACAGAACAGAATGAAATTTCATACAATGCTTCTGTGTAGTTTATATTTGAACATATTCTTTTTTCCACTATTACCCACTTAGCGCTACGAATGTCCAGTTGCATTTTCTATAGACAGAGTGTTTCAAAACTGCTCAATCAAAAGTATGGTTTAACTCTGTTAGCTGAATGCTCAGATCAGAAAGAAGTTTCACAGAATGCTTCTGTGTAGTTTATATTTGAATATATTCCTTTTTCCACTACTACGCTCTTAGCGCTCCAAATGTCCAGTTGCATTTTCTACAGAAAGAGTGTTCAGATCTGCTCAATCAAAAGTATGGTTTAACTCTGTTAGCTGAATGCACAGATCAGAAAGAAGTTTCACCGAATGATTCTGTGTAGTTTATATTTGAAGACATTCCTTTTTCCACTATTACCCTCTTAGCGCTCCGAATCTCCACTTGCATTTTCTACAAAAAGAGTGTTTCATATCTGCTCAATCAAAAATATTTTTTATCTCTGTTAACTGAATTTACAGATCAGAAATAAGTTTCACAGAATGCATCTGTGTAGTTTTTATTTGAAGATATTCTTTTTCCCAATGTAGGCCTCTTAACGCTTAGCATGTCCAATTGCAGTTTCTACAGAAAGAGTGTTTCAGAACAGCTCAATTAAAAGTAAGGTTCAACTCTGTTAGTTGAATGCACAGAACAGAAAGAATTTTCACAGAATGCTGCTGTGTAGTTTATATTTGAATATATTCCTTTTTCCACTATTACCCTCTTAGCGCTCCGAATGTCCACTTGCATTTTCTACAGAAAGAGTGTTCAGAACTGCACAATCAAAAGTAAGGTTTAACTCTGTTAGCTTAATGAACATATCAGCAATAAGTTTCACACAATGCTTCTGTGTAGTTTTTATTTGAAGATATTATTTTTCCCAATATAGGCCTCTTAGCGCTCAGAATGTCCAATTGCAGTTTCTACAGAAAGAGTGTTTCAGAAAGGCTCAATCAAATCTAAGGTTCAACTCTGTTAGTTGAATGCACAGAACAGAAAGAAATTTCATACAATGCTTCTGTGTAGTTTATATTTGAACATATTCTTTTTTCCACTATTACCCACTTGGCGCTACGAATGTCCAGTTGCATTTTCTACAGACAGAGTGTTTCAAAACTGCTCAATCAATAATATGGTTTAACTCTGTTAGCTGAATGCTCAGATCAGAAAGAAGTTTCACAGAATGCTTCTGTGTAGTTTATATTTGAATATATTCCTTTTTCCACTACTACTCTCTTAGCGCTCCAAATGTCCAGTTGCATTTTCTACAGAAAGAGTGTTCAGATCTGCTCAATCAAAAGTATGGTTTAACTCTGTTAGCTGAATGCACAGATCAGAAAGAAGTTTCACCGAATGATTCTGTGTAGTTTATATTTGAAGACATTCCTTTTTCCACTATTACCCTCTTAGCGCTCCGAATCTCCACTTGCATTTTCTACAAAAAGAGTGTTTCATAACTGCTCAATCAAAAATATGTTTTATCTCTGTTAACTGAATTTACAGATCAGAAATATGTTACACAGAATGCATCTGTGTAGTTTTTATTTGAAGATATTCTTTTTCCCAATGTAGGCCTCTTAGCGCTTAGCATGTCCAATTGCAGTTTCTACAGAAAGAGTGTTTCAGAACGGCTCAATCAAAAGTAAGGTTCAACTCTGTTAGTTGAATGCACAGAACAGAAAGAATTTTCACAGAATGCTACTGTGTAGTTTATATTTGAATATATTCCTTTTTCCACTATTACCCTCTTAGCGCTCCGAATGTCCACTTGCATTTTCTACAGAAAGAGTGTTCAGAACTGCGCAATCAAAAGTATGGTTTAACTCTGTTAGCTTAATGAACATATCAGAAATAAGTTTCACACAATGCTTCTGTGTAGTTTTTATTTGAAGATATTAATTTTCCCAATATAGGCCTCTTAGCGCTCAGAATGTCCAATTGCAGTTTCTACAGAAAGAGTGTTTCAGAAAGGCTCAATCAAAACTAAGGTTGAACTCTGTTAGTTGAATGCACAGAACAGAATGAAATTTCATACAATGCTTCTGTGTAGTTTATATTTGAACATATTCTTTTTTCCACTATTACCCACTTAGCGCTACGAATGTCCAGTTGCATTTTCTATAGACAGAGTGTTTCAAAACTGCTCAATCAAAAGTATGGTTTAACTCTGTTAGCTGAATGCTCAGATCAGAAAGAAGTTTCACAGAATGCTTCTGTGTAGTTTATATTTGAATATATTCCTTTTTCCACTACTACGCTCTTAGCGCTCCAAATGTCCAGTTGCATTTTCTACAGAAAGAGTGTTCAGATCTGCTCAATCAAAAGTATGGTTTAACTCTGTTAGCTGAATGCACAGATCAGAAAGAAGTTTCACCGAATGATTCTGTGTAGTTTATATTTGAAGACATTCCTTTTTCCACTATTACCCTCTTAGCGCTCCGAATCTCCACTTGCATTTTCTACAAAAAGAGTGTTTCATATCTGCTCAATCAAAAATATTTTTTATCTCTGTTAACTGAATTTACAGATCAGAAATAAGTTTCACAGAATGCATCTGTGTAGTTTTTATTTGAAGATATTCTTTTTCCCAATGTAGGCCTCTTAACGCTTAGCATGTCCAATTGCAGTTTCTACAGAAAGAGTGTTTCAGAACAGCTCAATTAAAAGTAAGGTTCAACTCTGTTAGTTGAATGCACAGAACAGAAAGAATTTTCACAGAATGCTGCTGTGTAGTTTATATTTGAATATATTCCTTTTTCCACTATTACCCTCTTAGCGCTCCGAATGTCCACTTGCATTTTCTACAGAAAGAGTGTTCAGAACTGCACAATCAAAAGTAAGGTTTAACTCTGTTAGCTTAATGAACATATCAGCAATAAGTTTCACACAATGCTTCTGTGTAGTTTTTATTTGAAGATATTATTTTTCCCAATATAGGCCTCTTAGCGCTCAGAATGTCCAATTGCAGTTTCTACAGAAAGAGTGTTTCAGAAAGGCTCAATCAAATCTAAGGTTCAACTCTGTTAGTTGAATGCACAGAACAGAAAGAAATTTCATACAATGCTTCTGTGTAGTTTATATTTGAACATATTCTTTTTTCCACTATTACCCACTTGGCGCTACGAATGTCCAGTTGCATTTTCTACAGACAGAGTGTTTCAAAACTGCTCAATCAATAATATGGTTTAACTCTGTTAGCTGAATGCTCAGATCAGAAAGAAGTTTCACAGAATGCTTCTGTGTAGTTTATATTTGAATATATTCCTTTTTCCACTACTACTCTCTTAGCGCTCCAAATGTCCAGTTGCATTTTCTACAGAAAGAGTGTTCAGATCTGCTCAATCAAAAGTATGGTTTAACTCTGTTAGCTGAATGCACAGATCAGAAAGAAGTTTCACAGAATGATTCTGTGTAGTTTATATTTGGAGACATTCCTTTTTCCACTATTACCCTCTTAGCGCTCCGAACCTCCACTTGCATTTTCTACAGAAAGAGTGTTTCAGAACGGCTCAATCAAAACTAAGGTTCAACTCTTTTAGTTGAACAAACAGAACAGAAAGAAGTTTCACCGAATTCTTCTGTGTAGTTTTTATTTGTAGACATTCTTTTTCCCAATATAGGCCTCTTAGCGCTCAGAATGTCCAATTGCAGTTTCTACAGAAAGAGTGTTTCAGAACGGCTCAATCAAAAGTAAGGTTCAACTCTGTTAGTTGAATGCACAGAACAGAAAGAAGTTTCATACAATGCTTCTGTGTAGTTTATATTTGAACATATTCTTTTTTCCACTATTACCCACTTAGCGCTACGAATGTCCAGTTGCATTTTCTACAGACAGAGTGTTTCAAAACTGCTCAATCAAAAGTATGGTTTAACTCTGTTAGCTGAATGCTCAGATCAGAAAGAAGTTTCACAGAATGCTTCTGTGTAGTTTATATTTGAATATATTCCTTTTTCCACTACTACGCTCTTAGCGCTCCAAATGTCCAGTTGCATTTTCTACACAAAGAGTGTTCAGATCTGCTCCATCAAAAGTATGTTTTAACCCTGTTAGCTGAATGCACAGATCCGAAAGAAGTTTCACCGAATGATTCTGTGTAGTTTATATTTGAAGACATTCCTTTTTCCACTATTACCCTCTTAGCGCTCCGAATCTCCACTTGCATTTTCTACAAAAAGAGTGTTTCATAACTGCTCAATCAAAAATATGTTTTATCTCTGTTAACTGAATTTAGAGATCAGAAATATGTTTCACAGAATGCATCTGTGTAGTTTTTAGTTGAAGATATTCTTTTTCCCAATGTAGGCCTCTTAGCGCTTAGCATGTCCAATTGCAGTTTCTACAGAAAGAGTGTTTCAGAACGGCTCAATCAAAAGTAAGGTTCAACTCTGTTAGTTGAATGCACAGAACAGAAAGAATTTTCACAGAATGCTACTGTGTAGTTTATATTTGAATATATTGCTTTTTCCACTATTACCCTCTTAGCGCTCCGAATGTCCACTTGCATTTTCTACAGAAAGAGTGTTCAGAACTGCGCAATCAAAAGTATGGTTTAACTCTGTTAGCTTAATGAACATATCAGAAATAAGTTTCACACAATGCTTCTGTGTAGTTTTTATTTGAAGATATTATTTTTCCCAATATAGGCCTCTTAGCGCTCAGAATGTCCAATTGCAGTTTCTACAGAAAGAGTGTTTCAGAAAGGCTCAATCAAAACTAAGGTTCAACTCTGTTAGTTGAATGCACAGAACAGAATGAAATTTCATACAATGCTTCTGTGTAGTTTATATGTGAACATATTCTTTTTTCCACTATTACCCACTTGGCGCTACGAATGTCCAGTTGCATTTTTTACAGACAGAGTGTTTCAAAACTGCTCAATCAAAAGTATGGTTTAACTCTGTTAGCTGAATGCTCAGATCAGAAAGAAGTTTCACAGAATGCTTCTGTGTAGTTTATATTTGAATATATTCCTTTTTCCACTACTACTCTCTTAGCGCTCCAAATGTCCAGTTGCATTCTCTACAGAAAGAGTTTTCAGATCTGCTCAATCAAAAGTATGGTTTAACTCTGTTAGCTGAATGCACAGATCAGAAAGAAGTTTCACAGAATGATTCTGTGTAGTTTATATTTGGAGACATTCCTTTTTCCACTATTACCCTCTTAGCGCTCCGAATCTCCACTTGCATTTTCTACAGAAAGAGTGTTTCAGAACGGCTCAATCAAAACTAAGGTTCAACTCTTTTAGTTGAACAAACAGAACAGAAAGAAGTTTCACACAATTCTTCTGTGTAGTTTTTATTTGTAGACATTCTTTTTCTCAATATAGGCCTCTTAGCGCTCAGAATGTCCAATTGCAGTTTCTACAGAAAGAGTGTTTCAGAACGGCTCAATAAAAAGTAAGGTTCAACTCTGTTAGTTGAATGCACAGAACAGAAAGAAGTTTCATACAATGCTTCTGTGTAGTTTATATTTGAACATATTCTTTTTTCCACTATTACCCACTTAGCGCTACGAATGTCCAGTTGCATTTTCTACAGACAGAGTGTTTCAAAACTGCTCAATCAAAAGTATGGTTTAACTCTGTTAGCTGAATGCTCAGATCAGCAAGAAGTTTCACAGAATGCTTCTGTGTAGTTTATATTTGAATATATTCCTTTTTCCACTACTACGCTCTTAGCGCTCCAAATGTCCAGTTGCATTTTCTACAGAAAGAGTGTTCAGATCTGCTCAATCAAAAGTATGGTTTAACTCTGTTAGCTGAATGCACAGATCATAAAGAAGTTTCACAGAATGATTCTGTGTAGTTTATATTTGGAGACATTCCTTTTTCCACTATTACCCTCTTAGCGCTCCGAATCTCCACTTGCATTTTATACAGAAAGAGTGTTTCAGAACGGCTCAATCAAAACTAAAGTTCAACTCTTTTAGTTGAACAAACAGAACAGAAAGAAATTTCACACAATTCTTCTGTGTAGTTTTTATTTGTAGACATTCTTTTTCCCAATATAGGCCTCTTAGCGCTCAGAATGTCCAATTGCAGTTTCTACAGAAAGAGTGTTTCAGAACGGCTCAATCAAAAGTAAGGTTCAACTCTGCTAGTTGAATGCACAGAACAGAAAGAAGTTTCATACAATGCTTCTGTGTAGTTTATATGTGAACATATTCGTTTTTCCACTATTACACACTTAGCGCTACGAATGTCCAGTTGCATTTTCTACAGACAGAGTGTTTCAAACCTGCTCAATCAAAAGTATGGTTTAACTGTGTTAGCTGAATGCTCAGATCAGAAAGAATTTTCACCGAATGATTCTGTGTAGTTTATATTTGAAGACATTCCTTTTCCACTATTACCCCCTTAGCGCTCCGAATCTCCACTTGCATTTTCTACGAAAAGAGTGTTTCATAACTGCTCAAACAAAAATATGTTTTATCTCTGTTAACTGAATTTACAGATCAGAAATAAGTTTCACAGAATGCATCTGTGTAGTTTTTATTTGAAGATATTCTTTTTCCCAATGTAGGCCTCTTAGCGCTTAGAATGTCCAATTGCAGTTTCTACAGAAAGAGTGTTTCACAACGGCTCAATTAAAAGTAAGGTTCAACTCTGTTAGTTGAATGCACAGAACAGAAAGAATTTTCACAGAATGGTACTGTGTAGTTTATATTTGAATATATTCCTTTTTCCACTATTACCCTCTTAGCGCTCCGAATGTCCACTTGCATTTTCTACAGAAAGAGTGTTCAGAACTGCGCAATCAAAAGTATGGTTTAACTCTGTTATCTTAATGAACATATCAGAAATAAGTTTCACAAAATTCTTCTGTGTTGTTTTTATTTGAAGATATTATTTTTCCCAATAGAGGCCTCTTAGTGCTCAGAATGTCCAATTGCAGTTTCTACAGAAAGAGTGTTTCAGAAAGGCTCAATCAAAAGTAAGGTTCAACTCTGTTAGTTGAATGCACAGAACAGAAAGAAGTTTCATACAATGCTTCTGTGTAGTTTATATTTGAACATATTCTTTTTTCCAGCATTACCCACTTAGCGCTACGAATGTCCAGTTGCATATTCTACAGACAGAGTGTTTCAAAACTGCTCAATCAAAAGTATGGTTTAACTCTGTTAGCTGAATGCTCAGATCAGAAAGAAGTTTAACAGAATGCTTCTGTGTAGTTTATATTTGAATATATTCCTTTTTCCACTACTACTCTCTTAGCGCTCCAAATGTCCAGTTGCATTTTCTACAGAAAGAGTGTTCAGATCTGCTCAATCAAAAGTATGGTTTAACTCTGTTAGCTGAATGCACAGATCAGAAAGAAGTTTCACAGAGTGATTCTGTGTAGTTTATATTTGGAGATATTCCTTTTTCCACTATTACTCTCTTAGCGCTCCGAATCTCCACTTGCATTTTCTACAGAAAGAGTGTTTCAGAACGGCTCAATCAAAACTAAGGTTCAACTCTTTTAGTTGAACAAACAGAACAGAAAGAAGTTTCACACATTTCTTCTGTGTAGTTTTTATTTGTAGACATTCTTTTTCCCAATATAGGCCTCTTAGCGCTCAGAATGTCCAATTGCAGTTTCTACAGAAAGAGTGTTTCAGAACGGCTCAATCAAAAGTAAGGTTCAACTCTGTTAGTTGAATGCACAGAACAGAAAGAAGTTTCATACAATGCTTCTGTGTAGTTTATATTTGAACATATTCTTTTTTCCACTATTACCCACTTAGCGCTACGAATGTCCAGTTGCATTTTCTACAGACAGAGTGTTTCAAAACTGCTCAATCAAATGTATGGTTTAACTCTGTTAGCTGAATGCTCAGATCAGAAAGAAGTTTCACAGAATGCTTATGTGTAGTTTATATTTGAATATATTCCTTTTTCCACTACTACGCTCTTAGCGCTCCAAATGTCCAGTTGCATTTTCTACACAAAGAGTGTTCAGATCTGCTCAATCAAAAGTATGGTTTAACTCTGTTAGCTGAATGCACAGATCAGAAAGAGTTTTCACAGAATTATTCTGTGTAGTTTATATTTGGAGACATTCCTTTTTCCACTATTACCCTCTTAGCGCTCCGAATCTCCACTTGCATTTTCTACAGAAAGAGTGTTTCAGAACGGCTCAATCAAAACTAAGGTTCAACCCTTTTAGTTGAACAAACAGAACAGAAAGAAGTTTCACACAATTCTTCTGTGTAGTTTTTATTTGTAGACATTCTTTTTCCCAATATAGGCCTCTTAGCGCTCAGAATGTCCAATTGCAGTTTCTACAGAAAGAGTGTTTCAGAACGGCTCAATCAAAAGTAAGGTTCAACTCTGTTAGTTGAATGCACAGAACAGAAAGAAGTTTCATACAATGCTTCTGTGTAGTTTATATGTGAACATATTCTTTTTTCCACTATTACCCACTTAGCTCTACGAATGTCCAGTTGCATTTTCTACAGACAGAGTGTTTCAAAACTGCTCAATCAAAAGTATGGTTTAACTCTGTTAGCGGAATGCTCAGATCAGCAAGAAGTTTCACAGAATGCTTCTGTGTAGTTTATATTTGAAGACATTCCTTTTTCCACTATTACCCTCTTAGCGCTCCGAATCTCCACTTGCATTTTCTACAAAAAGAGTGCTTCATAACTGCTCAATCAAAAATATGTTTTATCTCTGTTAACTGAATTTACAGATCAGAAATAAGTTTCACAGAATGCATCTGTGTAGTTTTTATTTGAAGATATTCTTTTTCCCAATGTAGGCCTCTTAGCGCTTAGCATGTCCAATTGCAGTTTCTACAGAAAGAGTGTTTCAGAACGGCTCAATTAAAAGTAAGGTTCAACTCTGTTAGTTGAATGCACAGAACAGAAAGAATTTTCACAGAATGCTACTGTGTAATTTATATTTGAATATATTCCTTTTTCCACTATTACCCTCTTAGCGCTCCGAATGTCCACTTGCATTTTCTACAGAAAGAGTGTTCAGAACTGCGCAATCAAAAGTATGGTTTAACTCTGTTAGCTTAATGAACATATCAGAAATAAGTTTCACACAATGCTTCTGTGTAGTTTTTATTTGAAGATATTATTTTTGCCAATAGAGGCCTCTTAGCGCTCAGAATGTCCAATTGCAGTTTCTACAGAAAGAGTGTTTCAGAAAGGCTCAATCAAAAGTAAGGTTCAACTCTGTTAGTTGAATGCACAGAACAGAAAGAATTTTCATACAATGCTTCTGTGTAGTTTATATTTGAACATATTCTTTTTTCCACTATTACCCACTTAGCGCTACGAATGTCCAGTTGCATTTTCTACAGACAGAGTGTTTCAAAACTGCTCAATCAAAAGTATGGTTTAACTCTGTTAGCTGAATGCTCAGATCAGAAAGAAGTTTCACAGAATGCTTCTGTGTAGTTTATATTTGAATATATTCCTTTTTCCACTACTACTCTCTTAGCGCTCCAAATGTCCAGTTGCATTCTCTACAGAAAGAGTGTTCAGATCTGCTCAATCAAAAGTATGGTTTAACTCTGTTAGCTGAATGCACAGATCAGAAAGAAGTTTCACAGAATGATTCTGTGTAGTTTATATTTGGAGACATTCCTTTTTCCACTATTACCCTCTTAGCGCTCCGAATCTCCACTTGCATTTTCTACAGAAAAAGTGTTTCAGAACGGCTCAATCAAAACTAAGGTTCAACTCTTTTAGTTGAACAAAGAGAACAGAAAGAAGTTTCACACAATTCTTCTGTGTAGTTTTTATTTGTAGACATTCTTTTTCTCAATATAGGCCTCTTAGCGCTCAGAATGTCCAATTGCAGTTTCTACAGAAAGAGTGTTTCAGAACGGCTCAATAAAAAGTAAGGTTCAACTCTGTTAGTTGAATGCACAGAACAGAAAGAAGTTTCATACAATGCTTCTGTGTAGTTTATATTTGAACATATTCTTTTTTCCACTATTACCCACTTAGCGCTACGAATGTCCAGTTGCATTTTCTACAGACAGAGTGTTGCAAAACTGCTCAATCAAAAGTATGGTTTAACTCTGTTAGCTGAATGCTCAGATCAGCAAGAAGTTTCACAGAATGCTTCTGTGTAGTTTATATTTGAATATATTCCTTTTTCCACTACTACGCTCTTAGCGCTCCAAATGTCCAGTTGCATTTTCTACAGAAAGAGTGTTCAGATCTGCTCAATCAAAAGTATGGTTTAACTCTGTTAGCTGAATGCACAGATCATAAAAAAGTTTCACAGAATGATTCTGTGTAGTTTATATTTGGAGACATTCCTTTTTCCACTATTACCCTCTTAGCGCTCCGAATCTCCACTTGCATTTTATACAGAAAGAGTGTTTCAGAACGGCTCAATCAAAACTAAAGTTCAACTCTTTTAGTTGAACAAACAGAACAGAAAGAAATTTCACACAATTCTTCTGTGTAGTTTTTATTTGTAGACATTCTTTTTCCCAATATAGGCCTCTTAGCGCTCAGAATGCCCAATTGCAGTTTCTAAAGAAAGAGTGTTTCAGAACGGCTCAATCAAAAGTAAGGTTCAACTCTGCTAGTTGAATGCACAGAACAGAAAGAAGTTTCATACAATGCTTCTGTGTAGTTTATATGTGAACATATTCGTTTTTCCACTATTACACACTTAGCGCTACGAATGTCCAGTTGCATTTTCTACAGACAGAGTGTTTCAAACCTGCTCAATCAAAAGTATGGTTTAACTGTGTTAGCTGAATGCTCAGATCAGAAAGAATTTTCACCGAATGATTCTGTGTAGTTTATATTTGAAGACATTCCTTTTCCACTATTACCCCCTTAGCGCTCCGAATCTCCACTTGCATTTTCTACAAAAAGAGTGTTTCATAACTGCTCAAACAAAAATATGTTTTATCTCTGTTAACTGAATTTACAGATCAGAAATAAGTTTCACAGAATGCATCTGTGTAGTTTTTATTTGAAGATATTCTTTTTCCCAATGTAGGCCTCTTAGCGCTTAGAATGTCCAATTGCAGTTTCTACAGAAAGAGTGTTTCACAACGGCTCAATTAAAAGTAAGGTTCAACTCTGTTAGTTGAATGCACAGAACAGAAAGAATTTTCACAGAATGGTACTGTGTAGTTTATATTTGAATATATTCCTTTTTCCACTATTACCCTCTTAGCGCTCCGAATGTCCACTTGCATTTTCTACAGAAAGAGTGTTCAGAACTGCGCAATCAAAAGTATGGTTTAACTCTGTTAGCTTAATGAACATATCAGAAATAAGTTTCACAAAATTCTTCTGTGTTGTTTTTATTTGAAGATATTATTTTTCCCAATAGAGGCCTCTTAGTGCTCAGAATGTCCAATTGCAGTTTCTACAGAAAGAGTGTTTCAGAAAGGCTCAATCAAAAGTAAGGTTCAACTCTGTTAGTTGAATGCACAGAACAGAAAGAAGTTTCATACAATGCTTCTGTGTAGTTTATATTTGAACATATTCTTTTTTCCAGCATTACCCACTTAGCGCTACGAATGTCCAGTTGCATTTTCTACAGACAGAGTGTTTCAAAACTGCTCAATCAAAAGTATGGTTTAACTCTGTTAGCTGAATGCTCAGATCAGAAAGAAGTTTAACAGAATGCTTCTGTGTAGTTTATATTTGAATATATTCCTTTTTCCACTACTACTCTCTTAGCGCTCCAAATGTCCAGTTGCATTTTCTACAGAAAGAGTGTTCAGATCTGCTCAATCAAAAGTATGGTTTAACTCTGTTAGCTGAATGCACAGATCAGAAAGAAGTTTCACAGAGTGATTCTGTGTAGTTTATATTTGGAGATATTCCTTTTTCCACTATTACTCTCTTAGCGCTCCGAATCTCCACTTGCATTTTCTACAGAAAGAGTGTTTCAGAACGGCTCAATCAAAACTAAGGTTCAACTCTTTTAGTTGAACAAACAGAACAGAAAGAAGTTTCACACAATTCTTCTGTGTAGTTTTTATTTGTAGACATTCTTTTTCCCAATATAGGCCTCTTAGCGCTCAGAATGTCCAATTGCAGTTTCTACAGAAAGAGTGTTTCAGAACGGCTCAATCAAAAGTAAGGTTCAACTCTGTTAGTTGAATGCACAGAACAGAAAGAAGTTTCATACAATGCTTCTGTGTAGTTTATATTTGAACATATTCTTTTTTCCACTATTACCCACTTAGCGCTACGAATGTCCAGTTGCATTTTCTACAGACAGAGTGTTTCAAAACTGCTCAATCAAATGTATGGTTTAACTCTGTTAACTGAATGCTCAGATCAGAAAGAAGTTTCACAGAATGCTTCTGTGTAGTTTATATTTGAATATATTCCTTTTTCCACTACTACGCTCTTAGCGCTCCAAATGTCCAGTTGCATTTTCTACACAAAGAGTGTTCAGATCTGCTCAATCAAAAGTATGGTTTAACTCTGTTAGCTGAATGCACAGATCAGAAAGAAGTTTCACCGAATGATTCTGTGTAGTTTATATTTGAAGACATTCCTTTTTCCACTATTACCCACTTAGCGCTCCGAATCTCCACTTGCATTTTCTACAAAAAGAGTGTTTCATAACTGCTCAATCAAAAATATGTTTTATCTCTGTTAACTGAATTTACAGATCAGAAATATGTTTCACAGAATGCATCTGTGTAGTTTTTATTTGAAGATATTCTTTTTCCCAATGTAGGCCTCTTAGCGCTTAGCATGTCCAATTGCAGTTGCTACAGAAAGAGTGTTTCAGAACGGCTCAATCCAAAGTAAGGTTCACCTCTGTTAGTTGAATGCACAGAACAGAAAGAATTTTCACAGAATGCTACTGTGTAGTTTATATTTGAATATATTCCTTTTTCCACTATTACCCTCTTAGCGCTCCGAATGTCCACATGCATTTTCTACAGAAAGAGTGTTCAGAACTGCTCAATCAAAAGTATGGTTTAACTCTGTTAGCTGAATGCACAGATCAGAAAGAAGTTTCACAGAATGATTCTGTGTAGTTTATATTTGGAGAGATTCCTTTTTCCACTATTACCCTCTTAGCGCTCCCAATCTCCACTTGCATTTTCTACAGAAAGAGTGTTTCAGAACGGCGCAATCAAAACTAAAGTTCAACTCTTTTAGTTGAACAAACAGAACAGAAAGAAGTTTCACACAATTCTTCTGTGTAGTTTTTATTTGTAGACATTCTTTTTCCCAATATAGGCCTCTTAGCGCTCAGAATGTCCAATTGCAGTTTCTACAGAAAGAGTGTTTCAGAACGGCTCAATCAAAAGTAAGGTTCAACTCTGTTAGTTGAATGCACAGAACAGAAAGAAGTTTCATACAATGCTTCTGTGTAGTTTATATTTGAACATATTCTTTTTTCCACTATTACCCACTTAGCGCTACGAATGTCCAGTTGCATTTTCTATAGACAGAGTGTTTCAAAACTGCTCAATCAAAAGTATGGTTTAACTCTGTTAGCTGAATGCTCAGATCAGAAAGAAGTTTCACTGAATGCTTCTGTGTGGTTTATATTTGAATATATTCCTTTTTCCACTACTACGCTCTTAGCGCTCCAAATGTCCAGTTGCATTTTCTACACAAAGAGTGTTCAGATCTGCTCAATCAAAAGTATGGTTTAACTCTGTTAGCTGAATGCACAGATCAGAAAGAAGTTTCACCGAATGATTCTGTGTAGTTTATATTTGAAGACATTCCTTTTTCCACTATTACCCCCATAGCGCTCCGAATCTCCACTTGCATTTTCTACAAAAAGAGTGTTTCATAACTGCTCAATCAAAAATATGATTTATCTCTGTTAACTGAATTTACAGATCAGAAATAAGTTTCACAGAATGCATCTGTGTAGTTTTCATTTGAAGATAATCTTTTTCCCAATGTAGGCCTCTTAGCGCTTAGCATGTCCAATTGCAGTTTCTACAGAAAGAGTGTTTCACAACGGCTCAATTAAAAGTAAGGTTCAACTCTGTTAGTTGAATGCACAGAACAGAAAGAATTTTCACATAATGCTACTGTGTAGTTTATATTTGAATATATTCCTTTTTCCACTATTACCCTCTTAGCGCTCCGAATGTCCACTTGCATTTTCTACAGAAAGAGTGTTCAGAACTGCGCAATCAAAAGTATGCTTTAACTCTGTTAGCTGAATGCACAGATCATAAAGAAGTTTCACAGAATGATTCTGTGTAGTTTATATTTGGAGACATTCCTTTTTCCACTATTACCCTCTTAGCGCTCCGAATCTCCACTTGCATTTTATACAGAAAGAGTGTTTCAGAACGGCTCAATCAAAACTAAAGTTCAACTCTTTTAGTTGAACAAACAGAACAGAAAGAAATTTCACACAATTCTTCTGTGTAGTTTTTATTTGTAGACATTCTTTTTCCCAATATAGGCCTCTTAGCGCTCAGAATGTCCAATTGCAGTTTCTACAGAAAGAGTGTTTCAGAACGGCTCAATCAAAAGTAAGGTTCAACTCTGCTAGTTGAATGCACAGAACAGAAAGAAGTTTCATACAATGCTTCTGTGTAGTTTATATGTGAACATATTCGTTTTTCCACTATTACACACTTAGCGCTACGAATGTCCAGTTGCATTTTCTACAGACAGAGTGTTTCAAACCTGCTCAATCAAAAGTATGGTTTAACTGTGTTAGCTGAATGCTCAGATCAGAAAGAATTTTCACCGAATGATTCTGTGTAGTTTATATTTGAAGACATTCCTTTTCCACTATTACCCCCTTAGCGCTCCGAATCTCCACTTGCATTTTCTACAAAAAGAGTGTTTCATAACTGCTCAAACAAAAATATGTTTTATCTCTGTTAACTGAATTTACAGATCAGAAATAAGTTTCACAGAATGCATCTGTGTAGTTTTTATTTGAAGATATTCTTTTTCCCAATGTAGGCCTCTTAGCGCTTAGAATGTCCAATTGCAGTTTCTACAGAAAGAGTGTTTCACAACGGCTCAATTAAAAGTAAGGTTCAACTCTGTTAGTTGAATGCACAGAACAGAAAGAATTTTCACAGAATGGTACTGTGTAGTTTATATTTGAATATATTCCTTTTTCCACTATTACCCTCTTAGCGCTCCGAATGTCCACTTGCATTTTCTACAGAAAGAGTGTTCAGAACTGCGCAATCAAAAGTATGGTTTAACTCTGTTAGCTTAATGAACATATCAGAAATAAGTTTCACAAAATTCTTCTGTGTTGTTTTTATTTGAAGATATTATTTTTCCCAATAGAGGCCTCTTAGTGCTCAGAATGTCCAATTGCAGTTTCTACAGAAAGAGTGTTTCAGAAAGGCTCAATCAAAAGTAAGGTTCAACTCTGTTAGTTGAATGCACAGAACAGAAAGAAGTTTCATACAATGCTTCTGTGTAGTTTATATTTGAACATATTCTTTTTTCCAGCATTACCCACTTAGCGCTACGAATGTCCAGTTGCATTTTCTACAGACAGAGTGTTTCAAAACTGCTCAATCAAAAGTATGGTTTAACTCTGTTAGCTGAATGCTCAGATCAGAAAGAAGTTTAACAGAATGCTTCTGTGTAGTTTATATTTGAATATATTCCTTTTTCCACTACTACTCTCTTAGCGCTCCAAATGTCCAGTTGCATTTTCTACAGAAAGAGTGTTCAGATCTGCTCAATCAAAAGTATGGTTTAACTCTGTTAGCTGAATGCACAGATCAGAAAGAAGTTTCACAGAGTGATTCTGTGTAGTTTATATTTGGAGATATTCCTTTTTCCACTATTACTCTCTTAGCGCTCCGAATCTCCACTTGCATTTTCTACAGAAAGAGTGTTTCAGAACGGCTCAATCAAAACTAAGGTTCAACTCTTTTAGTTGAACAAACAGAACAGAAAGAAGTTTCACACAATTCTTCTGTGTAGTTTTTTTTGTAGACATTCTTTTTCCCAATATAGGCCTCTTAGCGCTCAGAATGTCCAATTGCAGTTTCTACAGAAAGAGTGTTTCAGAACCGCTCAATCAAAAGTAAGGTTCAACTCTGTTAGTTGAATGCACAGAACAGAAAGAAGTTTCATACAATGCTTCTGTGTAGTTTATATTTGAACATATTCTTTTTTCCACTATTACCCACTTAGCGCTACGAATGTCCAGTTGCATTTTCTACAGACAGAGTGTTTCAAAACTGCTCAATCAAATGTATGGTTTAACTCTGTTAGCTGAATGCTCAGATCTGAAAGAAGTTTCACAGAATGCTTCTGTGTAGTTTATATTTGAATATATTCCTTTTTCCACTACTACGCTCTTAGCGCTCCAAATGTCCAGTTGCATTTTCTACACAAAGAGTGTTCAGATCTGCTCAATCAAAAGTATGGTTTAACTCTGTTAGCTGAATGCACAGATCAGAAAGAAGTTTCACCGAATGATTCTGTGTAGTTTATATTTGAAGACATTCCTTTTTCCACTATTACCCACTTAGCGCTCCGAATCTCCACTTGCATTTTCTACAAAAAGAGTGTTTCATAACTGCTCAATCAAAAATATGTTTTATCTCTGTTAACTGAATTTACAGATCAGAAATATGTTTCACAGAATGCATCTGTGTAGTTTTTATTTGAAGATATTCTTTTTCCCAATGTAGGCCTCTTAGCGCTTAGCATGTCCAATTGCAGTTGCTACAGAAAGAGTGTTTCAGAACGGCTCAATCCAAAGTAAGGTTCACCTCTGTTAGTTGAATGCACAGAACAGAAAGAATTTTCACAGAATGCTACTGTGTAGTTTATATTTGAATATATTCCTTTTTCCACTATTACCCTCTTAGCGCTCCGAATGTCCACTTGCATTTTCTACAGAAAGAGTGTTCAGAACTGCTCAATCAAAAGTATGGTTTAAGTCTGTTAGCTGAATGCACAGATCAGAAAGAAGTTTCACAGAATGATTCTGTGTAGTTTATATTTGGAGACATTCCTTTTTCCACTATTACCCTCTTAGCGCTCCCAATCTCCACTTGCATTTTCTACAGAAAGAGTGTTTCAGAACGGCGCAATCAAAACTAAAGTTCAACTCTTTTAGTTGAACAAACAGAACAGAAAGAAGTTTCACACAATTCTTCTGTGTAGTTTTTATTTGTAGACATTCTTTTTCCCAATATAGGCCTCTTAGCGCTCAGAATGTCCAATTGCAGTTTCTACAGAAAGAGTGTTTCAGAACGGCTCAATCAAAAGTAAGGTTCAACTCTGTTAGTTGAATGCACAGAACAGAAAGAAGTTTCATACAATGCTTCTGTGTAGTTTATATTTGAACATATTCTTTTTTCCACTATTACCCACTTAGCGCTACGAATGTCCAGTTGCATTTTCTATAGACAGAGTGTTTCAAAACTGCTCAATCAAAAGTATGGTTTAACTCTGTTAGCTGAATGCTCAGATCAGAAAGAAGTTTCACTGAATGCTTCTGTGTGGTTTATATTTGAATATATTCCTTTTTCCACTACTACGCTCTTAGCGCTCCAAATGTCCAGTTGCATTTTCTACACAAAGAGTGTTCAGATCTGCTCAATCAAAAGTATGGTTTAACTCTGTTAGCTGAATGCACAGATCAGAAAGAAGTTTCACCGAATGATTCTGTGTAGTTTATATTTGAAGACATTCCTTTTTCCACTATTACCCCCATAGCGCTCCGAATCTCCACTTGCATTTTCTACAAAAAGAGTGTTTCATAACTGCTCAATCAAAAATATGATTTATCTCTGTTAACTGAATTTACAGATCAGAAATAAGTTTCACAGAATGCATCTGTGTAGTTTTCATTTGAAGATATTCTTTTTCCCAATGTAGGCCTCTTAGCGCTTAGCATGTCCAATTGCAGTTTCTACAGAAAGAGTGTTTCACAATGGCTCAATTAAAAGTAAGGTTCAACTCTGTTAGTTGAATGCACAGAACAGAAAGAATTTTCACAGAATGCTACTGTGTAGTTTATATTTGAATATATTCCTTTTTCCACTATTACCCTCTTAGCGCTCCGAATGTCCACTTGCATTTTCTACAGAAAGAGTGTTCAGAACTGCGCAATCAAAAGTATGCTTTAACTCTGTTAGCTTAATGAACATATCAGAAATAAGTTTCACAAAATTCTTCTGTGTAGTTTTTATTTGAAGATATTATTTTTCCCAATAGAGGCCTCTTAGCGCTCAGATGTCCAATTGCAGTTTCTACAGAAAGAGTGTTTCAGAAAGGCTCAATCAAAAGTAAGTTTCAACTCTGTTAGTTGAATGCACAGAACAGAAAGAAGTTTCATACAATGCTTCTGTGTAGTTTATATTTGAACATATTCTTTTTTCCACTATTACCCACTTAGCGCTACGAATGTCCAGTTGCATTTTCTACAGACAGAGTGTTTCAAAACTGCTCAATCAAAAGTATGGTTTAACTCTGTTCGCTGAATGCTCAGATCAGAAAGAAGTTTCACAGAATGCTTCTGTGTAGTTTATATTTGAATATATTCCTTTTTCCACTACTACTCTCTTAGCGCTCCAAATGTCCAGTTGCATTTTCTACAGAAAGAGTGTTCAGATCTGCTCAATCAAAAGTATGGTTTAACTCTGTTAGCTGAATGCACAGATCAGAAAGAAGTTTCACAGAGTGATTCTGTGTAGTTTATATTTGGAGACATTCCTTTTTCCACTATTACTCTCTTAGCGCTCCGAATCTCCACTTGCATTTTCTACAGAAAGAGTGTTTCAGAACGGCTCAATCAAAACTAAGGTTCAACTCTTTTAGTTGAACAAACAGAACAGAAAGAAGTTTCACACAATTCTTATGTGTAGTTTTTATTTGTAGACATTCTTTTTCCCAATATAGGCCTCTTAGCGCTCAGAATGTCCAATTGCAGTTTCTACAGAAAGAGTGTTTCAGAACGGCTCAATCAAAAGTAAGGTTCAACTCTGTTAGTTGAATGCACAGAACAGAAAGAAGTTTCATACAATGCTTCTGTGTAGTTTATATTTGAACATATTCTTTTTTCCACTATTACCCACTTAGCGCTACGAATGTCCAGTTGCATTTTCTACAGACAGAGTGTTTCAAAACTGCTCAATCAAAAGTATGGTTTAACTCTGTTAGCTGAATGCTCAGATCAGAAAGAAGTTTCACAGAATGCTTCTGTGTAGTTTATATTTGAATATATTCCTTTTTCCACTACTACGCTCTTAGCGCTCCAAATGTCCAGTTGCATTTTCTACACAAAGAGTGTTCAGATCTGCTCAATCAAAAGTATGGTTTAACTCTGTTAGCTGAATGCACAGATCAGAAAGAAGTTTCACCGAATGATTCTGTGTAGTTTATATTTGAAGACATTCCTTTTTCCACTATTACCCTCTTAGCGCTCCGAATCTCCACTTGCATTTTCTACAAAAAGAGTGTTTCATAACTGCTCAATCAAAAATATGTTTTATCTCTGTTAACTGAATTTACAGATCAGAAATATGTTTCACAGAATGCATCTGTGTAGTTTTTATTTGAAGATATTCTTTTTCCCAATGTAGGCCTCTTAGCGCTTAGCATGTCCAATTGCAGTTTCTACAGAAAGAGTGTTTCAGAACGGCTCAATCAAAAGTAAGGTTCAACTCTGTTAGTTGAATGCACAGAACAGAAAGAATTTTCACAGAATGCTACTGTGTAGTTTATATTTGAATATATTCCTTTTTCCACTATTACCCTCTTAGCGCTCCGAATGTCCACTTGCATTTTCTACAGAAAGAGTGTTCAGAACTGCGCAATCAAAAGTATGGTTTAACTCTGTTAGCTTAATGAACATATCAGAAATAAGTTTCACACAATGCTTCTGTGTAGTTTTTATTTGAAGATATTATTTTTCCCAATAGAGGCCTCTTAGCGCTCAGAATGTCCAATTGCAGTTTCTACAGAAAGAGTGTTTCAGAAAGGCTCAATCAAAAGTAAGGTTCAACTCTGTTAGTTGAATGCACAGAACAGAAAGAATTTTCATACAATGCTTCTGTGTAGTTTATATTTGAACATATTTTTTTTTCCACTATTACCCACTTAGCGCTACGAATGTCCAGTTGCATTTTCTACAGACAGAGTGTTTCAAAACTGCTCAATCAAAAGTATGGTTTAACTCTGTTAGCTGAATGCTCAGATCAGAAAGAAGTTTCACAGAATGCTTCTGTGTAGTTTATATTTGAATATATTCCTTTTTCCACTACTACTCTCTTAGCGCTCCAAATGTCCAGTTGCATTTTCTACAAAAAGAGTGTTCAGATCTGCTCAATCAAAAGTATGGTTTAACTCTGTTAGCTGAATGCACAGATCAGAAAGAAGTTTCACAGAATGATTCTGTGTAGTTTATATTTGGAGACATTCCTTTTTCCACTATTACCCTCTTAGGGCTCCGAATCTCCACTTGCATTTTCTACAGAAAGAGTGTTTCAGAACGGCCCAATCAAAACTAAGGTTCAACTCTTTTAGTTGAACAAACAGAACAGAAAGAAGTTTCACACAATTCTTCTGTGTAGTTTTTATTTGTAGACATTCTTTTTCTCAATATAGGCCTCTTAGCGCTCAGAATGTCCAATTGCAGTTTCTACAGAAAGAGTGTTTCAGAACGGCTCAATCAAAAGTAAGGTTCAGCTCTGTTAGTTGAATGCACAGAACAGAAAGAAGTTTCATACAATGCTTCTGTGTTGTTTATATTTGAACATATTCTTTTTTCCACTATTACCCACTTAGCGCTACGAATGTCCAGTTGCATTTTCTACAGACAGAGTGTTTCAAAACTGCTCAATCAAAAGTATGGTTTAACTCTGTTAGCTGAATGCTCAGATCAGCAAGAAGTTTCACAGAATGCTTCTGTGTAGTTTATATTTGAATATATTCCTTTTTCCACTATTACGCTCTTAGCGCTCCAAATGTCCAGTTGCATTTTCTACAGAAAGAGTGTTCAGATCTGCTCAATCAAAAGTATGGTTTAACTCTGTTAGCTGAATGCACAGATCAGAAAGAAGTTTCACAGAATGATTCTGTGTAGTTTATATTTGTAGACATTCCTTTTTCCACTATTACCCTCTTAGCGCTCCGAATCTCCACGTGCATTTTCTACAGAAAGAGTGTTTCAGAACGGCTCAATCAAAACTAAAGTTCAACTCTTTTAGTTGAACAAACAGAACAGAAAGAAGTTTCACACAATTCTTCAGTGTAGTTTTTATTTGTAGACATTCTTTTTCCCAATATACGCCTCTTAGTGCTCAGAATGTCCAATTGCAGTTTCTACAGAAAGAGTGTTTCAGAACGGCTCAATCAAAAGTAAGGTTCAACTCTGTTAGTTGAATGCACAGAACAGAAAGAAGTTTCATACAATGCTTCTGTGTAGTTTATATTTGAACATATTCTTTTTTCCACTATTACCCACTTAGCGCTACGAATGTCCAGTTGCATTTTCTATAGACAGAGTGTTTCAAAACTGCTCAATCAAAAGTATGGTTTAACTCTGTTAGCTGAATGCTCAGATCAGAAAGAAGTTTCACAGAATGCTTCTGTGTAGTTTATATTTGAATATATTCCTTTTTCGACTACTACGCTCTTAGCGCTCCAAATGTCCAGTTGCATTTTTTACACAAAGAGTGTTCAGATCTGCTCAATCAAAAATATGGTTTAACTCTGTTAGCTGAATGCACAGATCAGAAAGAAGTTTCACCGAATGATTCTGTGTAGTTTATATTTGAAGACATTCCTTTTTCCACTATTACCCACTTAGCGCTCCGAATCTCCACTTGCATTTTCTACAAAAAGAGTGTTTCATAACTGCTCTATCAAAAATATGTTTTATCTCTGTTAACTGAATTTACAGATCAGAAATATGTTTCACAGAATGCATCTGTGTAGTTTTTATTTGAAGATATTCTTTTTCCCAATATAGGCCTCTTAGCGCTTAGCATGTCCAATTGCAGTTTCTACAGAAAGAGTGTTTCAGAACGGCTCAATCAAAAGTAAGGTTCAACTCTGTTAGTTGAATGCACAGAACAGAAAGAATTTTCACAGAATGCTACTGTGTAGTTTATATTTGAATATATTCCTTTTTCCACTATTACCCTCTTAGCGCTCCGAATGTCCACTTGCATTTTCTACAGAAAGAGTGTTCAGAACTGCGCAATCAAAAGTATGGTTTAACTCTGTTAGCTTAATGAACATATCAGAAATAAGTTTCACACAATGCTTCTGTGTAGTTTTTATTTGAAGATATTATTTTTCCCAATATAGGCCTCTTAGCGCTCAGAATGTCCAATTGCAGTTTCTACAGAAAGAGTGTTTCAGAAAGGCTCAATCAAAACTAAGGTTCAACTCTGTTAGTTGAATGCACAGAACAGAAAGAAGTTTCATACAATGCTTCTGTGTAGTTTATATTTGAACGTATTATTTTTTCCACTATTACCCACTTAGCGCTACGAATGTCCAGTTGCATTTTCTACAGACAGAGTGTTTCAAAACTGCTCAATCAAAAGTATGGTTTAACTCTGTTAGCTGAATGCTCAGATCAGAAAGAAGTTTCACAGAATGCTTCTGTGTAGTTTATATTTGAATATATTCCTTTTTCCACTACTACTCTCTTAGCGCTCCAAATGTCCAGTTGCATTTTCTACAGAAAGAGTGTTCAGATCTGCTCAATCAAAAGTATGGTTTAACTCTGTTAGCTGAATGCACAGATCAGAAAGAAGTTTCACAGAGTGATTCTGTGTAGTTTATATTTGGAGACATTCCTTTTTCCACTATTACTCTCTTAGCGCTCCGAATCTCCACTTGCATTTTCTACAGAAAGAGTGTTTCAGAACGGCTCAATCAAAACTAAGGTTCAACTCTTTTAGTTGAACAAACAGAACAGAAAGAAGTTTCACACAATTCTTATGTGTAGTTTTTATTTGTAGACATTCTTTTTCCCAATATAGGCCTCTTAGCGCTCAGAATGTCCAATTGCAGTTTCTACAGAAAGAGTGTTTCAGAACGGCTCAATCAAAAGTAAGGTTCAACTCTGTTAGTTGAATGCACAGAACAGAAAGAAGTTTCATACAATGCTTCTGTGTAGTTTATATTTGAACATATTCTTTTTTCCACTATTACCCACTTAGCGCTACGAATGTCCAGTTGCATTTTCTACAGACAGAGTGTTTCAAAACTGCTCAATCAAAAGTGTGGTTTAACTCTGTTAGCTGAATGCTCAGATCAGAAAGAAGTTTCACAGAATGCTTCTGTGTAGTTTATATTTGAATATATTCCTTTTTCCACTACTACGCTCTTAGCGCTCCAAATGTCCAGTTGCATTTTCTACACAAAGAGTGTTCAGATCTGCTCAATCAAAAGTATGGTTTAACTCTGTTAGCTGAATGCACAGATCAGAAAGAAGTTTCACCGAATGATTCTGTGTAGTTTATATTTGAAGACATTCCTTTTTCCACTATTACCCTCTTAGCGCTCCGAATCTCCACTTGCATTTTCTACAAAAAGAGTGTTTCATAACTGCTCAATCAAAAATATGTTTTATCTCTGTTAACTGAATTTACAGATCAGAAATATGTTTCACAGAATGCATCTGTGTAGTTTTTATTTGAAGATATTCTTTTTCCCAATGTAGGCCTCTTAGCGCTTAGCATGTCCAATTGCAGTTTCTACAGAAAGAGTGTTTCAGAACGGCTCAATCAAAAGTAAGGTTCAACTCTGTTAGTTGAATGCACAGAACAGAAAGAATTTTCACAGAATGCTACTGTGTAGTTTATATTTGAATATATTCCTTTTTCCACTATTACCCTCTTAGCGCTCCGAATGTCCACTTGCATTTTCTACAGAAAGAGTGTTCAGAACTGCGCAATCAAAAGTATGGTTTAACTCTGTTAGCTTAATGAACATATCAGAAATAAGTTTCACACAATGCTTCTGTGTAGTTTTTATTTGAAGATATTATTTTTCCCAATAGAGGCCTCTTAGCGCTCAGAATGTCCAATTGCAGTTTCTACAGAAAGAGTGTTTCAGAAAGGCTCAATCAAAAGTAAGGTTCAACTCTGTTAGTTGAATGCACAGAACAGAAAGAATTTTCATACAATGCTTCTGTGTAGTTTATATTTGAACATATTCTTTTTTCCACTATTACCCACTTAGCGCTACGAATGTCCAGTTGCATTTTCTACAGACAGAGTGTTTCAAAACTGCTCAATCAAAAGTATGGTTTAACTCTGTTAGCTGAATGCTCAGATCAGAAAGAAGTTTCACAGAATGCTTCTGTGTAGTTTATATTTGAATATATTCCTTTTTCCACTACTACTCTCTTAGCGCTCCAAATGTCCAGTTGCATTTTCTACAAAAAGAGTGTTCAGATCTGCTCAATCAAAAGTATGGTTTAACTCTGTTAGCTGAATGCACAGATCAGAAAGAAGTTTCACAGAATGATTCTGTGTAGTTTATATTTGGAGACATTCCTTTTTCCACTATTACCCTCTTAGGGCTCCGAATCTCCACTTGCATTTTCTACAGAAAGAGTGTTTCAGAACGGCCCAATCAAAACTAAGGTTCAACTCTTTTAGTTGAACAAACAGAACAGAAAGAAGTTTCACACAATTCTTCTGTGTAGTTTTTATTTGTAGACATTCTTTTTCTCAATATAGGCCTCTTAGCGCTCAGAATGTCCAATTGCAGTTTCTACAGAAAGAGTGTTTCAGAACGGCTCAATCAAAAGTAAGGTTCAGCTCTGTTAGTTGAATGCACAGAACAGAAAGAAGTTTCATACAATGCTTCTGTGTTGTTTATATTTGAACATATTCTTTTTTCCACTATTACCCACTTAGCGCTACGAATGTCCAGTTGCATTTTCTACAGACAGAGTGTTTCAAAACTGCTCAATCAAAAGTATGGTTTAACTCTGTTAGCTGAATGCTCAGATCAGCAAGAAGTTTCACAGAATGCTTCTGTGTAGTTTATATTTGAATATATTCCTTTTTCCACTATTACGCTCTTAGCGCTCCAAATGTCCAGTTGCATTTTCTACAGAAAGAGTGTTCAGATCTGCTCAATCAAAAGTATGGTTTAACTCTGTTAGCTGAATGCACAGATCAGAAAGAAGTTTCACAGAATGATTCTGTGTAGTTTATATTTGTAGACATTCCTTTTTCCACTATTACCCTCTTAGCGCTCCGAATCTCCACGTGCATTTTCTACAGAAAGAGTGTTTCAGAACGGCTCAATCAAAACTAAAGTTCAACTCTTTTAGTTGAACAAACAGAACAGAAAGAAGTTTCACACAATTCTTCAGTGTAGTTTTTATTTGTAGACATTCTTTTTCCCAATATACGCCTCTTAGTGCTCAGAATGTCCAATTGCAGTTTCTACAGAAAGAGTGTTTCAGAACGGCTCAATCAAAAGTAAGGTTCAACTCTGTTAGTTGAATGCACAGAACAGAAAGAAGTTTCATACAATGCTTCTGTGTAGTTTATATTTGAACATATTCTTTTTTCCACTATTACCCACTTAGCGCTACGAATGTCCAGTTGCATTTTCTATAGACAGAGTGTTTCAAAACTGCTCAATCAAAAGTATGGTTTAACTCTGTTAGCTGAATGCTCAGATCAGAAAGAAGTTTCACAGAATGCTTCTGTGTAGTTTATATTTGAATATATTCCTTTTTCGACTACTACGCTCTTAGCGCTCCAAATGTCCAGTTGCATTTTTTACACAAAGAGTGTTCAGATCTGCTCAATCAAAAATATGGTTTAACTCTGTTAGCTGAATGCACAGATCAGAAAGAAGTTTCACCGAATGATTCTGTGTAGTTTATATTTGAAGACATTCCTTTTTCCACTATTACCCACTTAGCGCTCCGAATCTCCACTTGCATTTTCTACAAAAAGAGTGTTTCATAACTGCTCTATCAAAAATATGTTTTATCTCTGTTAACTGAATTTACAGATCAGAAATATGTTTCACAGAATGCATCTGTGTAGTTTTTATTTGAAGATATTCTTTTTCCCAATATAGGCCTCTTAGCGCTTAGCATGTCCAATTGCAGTTTCTACAGAAAGAGTGTTTCAGAACGGCTCAATCAAAAGTAAGGTTCAACTCTGTTAGTTGAATGCACAGAACAGAAAGAATTTTCACAGAATGCTACTGTGTAGTTTATATTTGAATATATTCCTTTTTCCACTATTACCCTCTTAGCGCTCCGAATGTCCACTTGCATTTTCTACAGAAAGAGTGTTCAGAACTGCGCAATCAAAAGTATGGTTTAACTCTGTTAGCTTAATGAACATATCAGAAATAAGTTTCACACAATGCTTCTGTGTAGTTTTTATTTGAAGATATTATTTTTCCCAATATAGGCCTCTTAGCGCTCAGAATGTCCAATTGCAGTTTCTACAGAAAGAGTGTTTCAGAAAGGCTCAATCAAAACTAAGGTTCAACTCTGTTAGTTGAATGCACAGAACAGAAAGAAGTTTCATACAATGCTTCTGTGTAGTTTATATTTGAACGTATTCTTTTTTCCACTATTACCCACTTAGCGCTACGAATGTCCAGTTGCATTTTCTACAGACAGAGTGTTTCAAAACTGCTCAATCAAAAGTATGGTTTAACTCTGTTAGCTGAATGCTCAGATCAGAAAGAAGTTTCACAGAATGCTTCTGTGTAGTTTATATTTGAATATATTCCTTTTTCCACTACTACTCTCTTAGCGCTCCAAATGTCCAGTTGCATTTTCTACAAAAAGAGTGTTCAGATCTGCTCAATCAAAAGTATGGTTTAACTCTGTTAGCTGAATGCACAGATCAGAAAGAAGTTTCACAGAATGATTCTGTGTAGTTTATATTTGGAGACATTCCTTTTTCCACTATTACCCTCTTAGCGCTCCGAATCTCCACTTGCATTTTCTACAGAAAGAATGTTTCAGAACGGCTCAATCAAAACTAAGGTTCAACTCTATTAGTTGAACAAACAGAACAGAAAGAAGTTTCACACAATTCTTCTGTGTAGTTTTTATTTGTAGACATTCTTTTTCTCAATATAGGCCTCTTAGCGCTCAGAATGTCCAATTGCAGTTTCTACAGAAAGAGTGTTTCAGAACGGCTCAATCAAAAGTAAGGTTCAACTCTGTTAGTTGAATGCACAGAACAGAAAGAAGTTTCATACAATGCTTCTGTGTTGTTTATATTTGAACATATTCTTTTTTCCACTATTACCCACTTAGCGCTACGAATGTCCAGTTGCATTTTCTACAGACAGAGTGTTTCAAAACTGCTCAATCAAAAGTATGGTTTAACTCTGTTAGCTGAATGCTCAGATCAGCAAGAAGTTTCACAGAATGCTTCTGTGTAGTTTATATTTGAATATATTCCTTTTTCCACTACTACGCTCTTAGCGCTCCAAATGTCCAGTTGCATTTTCTACAGAAAGAGTGTTCAGATCTGCTCAATCAAAAGTATGGTTTAACTCTGTTAGCTGAATGCACAGATCAGAAAGAAGTTTCACAGAATGATTCTGTGTAGTTTATATTTGTAGACATTCCTTTTTCCACTATTACCCTCTTAGCGCTCCGAATCTCCACTTGCATTTTCTACAGAAAGAGTGTTTCAGAACGCCTCAATCAAAACTAAAGTTCAACTCTTTTAGTTGAACAAACAGAACAGAAAGAAGTTTCACACAATTCTTCTGTGTAGTTTTTATTTGTAGACATTCTTTTTCCCAATATACGCCTCTTAGTGCTCAGAATGTCCAATTGCAGTTTCTACAGAAAGAGTGTTTCAGAACGGCTCAATCAAAAGTAAGGTTCAACTCTGTTAGTTGAATGCACAGAACAGAAAGTAGTTTCATACAATGCTTCTGTGTAGTTTATATTTGAACATATTCTTTTTTCCACTATTACCCACTTAGCGCTACGAATGTCCAGTTGCATTTTCTATAGACAGAGTGTTTCAAAACTGCTCAATCAAAAGTATGGTTTAACTCTGTTAGCTGAATGCTCAGATCAGAAAGAAGTTTCACAGAATGCTTCTGTGTAGTTTATATTTGAATATATTCCTTTTTCCACTACTACGCTCTTAGCGCTCCAAATGTCCAGTTGCATTTTCTACACAAAGAGTGTTCAGATCTGCTCAATCAAAAGTATGGTTTAACTCTGTTAGCTGAATGCACAGATCAGAAAGATGTTTCACCGAATGATTCTGTGTAGTTTATATTTGAAGACATTCCTTTTTCCCCTATTACCCTCTTAGCGCTCCGAATCTCCACTTGCATTTTCTACAAAAAGAGTGTTTCATAACTGCTTACTCAAAAATATGTTTTATCTCTGTTAACTGAATTTACAGATCAGAAATAAGTTTCACAGAATGCATTTGTGTAGTTTTTATTTGAAGATATTCTTTTTCCCAATGTAGGCCTCTTAGCGCTTAGCATGTCCAATTGCAGTTTCTACAGAAAGAGTGTTTCAGAACGGCTCAATCAAAAGTAAGGTTCAACTCTGTTAGTTGAATGCACAGTACAGAAAGAATTTTCACAGAATGCTACTGTGTAGTTTATATTTGAATATATTCCTTTTTCCACTATTACCCTCTTAGCGCTCCGAATGTCCACTTGCATTTTCTACAGAAAGAGTGTTCAGAACTGCGCAATCAAAAGTATGGTTTAACTCTGTTAGCTTAATGAACATATCAGAAATAAGTTTCACACAATGCTTCTGTGTAGTTTTTATTTGAAGATATTATTTTTCCCAATATAGACCTCTTAGCGCTCAGAATGTCCAATTGCAGTTTCTACAGAAAGAGTGTTTCAGAAAGGCTCAATCAAAACTAAGGTTCAACTCTGTTAGTTGAATGCACAGAACAGAAAGAAATTTCATACAATGCTTCTGTGTAGTTTATATTTGAACATATTCTTTTTTCCACTATTACCCACTTGGCGCTACGAATGTCCAGCTGCATTTTCTACAGACAGAGTGTTTCAAAACTGCTCAATCAAGAGTATGGTTTAACTCTGTTAGCTGAATGCTCAGATCAGAAAGAAGTTTCACAGAATGCTTCTGTGTAGTTTATATTTGAATATATTCCTTTTTCCACTACTACTCTCTTAGGGCTCCAAATGTCCAGTTGCATTTTCTACAGAAAGAGTGTTCAGATCTGCTCAATCAAAAGTATGGTTTAACTCTGTTAGCTGAATGCACAGATCAGAAAGAAGTTTCACAGAATGATTCTGTGTAGTTTATATTTGGAGACATTCCTTTTTCCACTATTACCCTCTTAGCGCTCCGAATCTCCACTTGCAGTTTATACAGAAAGAGTGTTTCAGAACGGCTCAATCAAAACTAAAGTTCAACTCTTTTAGCTGAACAAACAGAACAGAAAGAAGTTTCACACAATTCTTCTATGTAGTTTTTATTTGTAGACATTCTTTTTCCCAATATAGGTCTCTTAGCGCTCAGAATGTCCAATTGCAGTTTCTACAGAAAGAGTGTTTCAGAAAGGCTCAATCAAAAGTAAGGTTCAACTCTGTTAGTTGAATGCACAGAACAGAAAGAAGTTTCATACAATGCTTCTGTGTAGTTTATATTTGAACATATTCTTTTTTCCACTATTACCCACTTAGCGCTACGAATGTCCTGTTGCATATTCTACAGACAGAGTGTTTCAAAACTGCTCAATCAAAAGTATGGTTTAACTCTGTTAGCTGAATGCTCAGATCAGAAAGAAGTTTCACAGAATGCTTCTGTGTAGTTTATATTTGAATATATTCCTTTTTCCACTACTACTCTCTTAGCGCTCCAAATGTCCAGTTGCATTTTCTACAGAAAGAGTGTTCAGATCTGCTCAATCAAAAGTATGGTTTAACTCTGTTAGCTGAATGCACAGATCAGAAAGAAGTTTCACAGAATGATTCCGTGTAGTTTATATTTGGAGACATTCCTTTTTCCACTATTACCCTCTTAGCGCTCCGAATCTCCACTTGCATTTTCTACAGAAAGATTGTTTCAGAACGGCTCAATCAAAACTAAGGTTCAACCCTTTTAGTTGAACAAACAGAACAGAAAGAAGTTTCACACAATTCTTCTGTGTAGTTTATATTTGTAGACATTCTTTTTCCCAATATAGGCCTCTTAGCGCTCAGAATGTCCAATTGCAGTTTCTACAGAAAGAGTGTTTCAGAACGGCTCAATCAAAAGTAAGGTTCAACTCTGTTAGTTGAATGCACAGAACAGAAAGAAGTTTCATACAATGCTTCTGTGTAGTTTATATGTGAACATATTCTTTTTTCCACTATTACACACTTAGCGCTACGAATGTCCAGTTGCATTTTCTACAGACAGAGTGTTTCAAAACTGCTCAATCAAAAGTATGGTTTAACTCTGTTAGCGGAATGCTCAGATCAGCAAGAAGTTTCACAGAATGCTTCTGTGTAGTTTATATTTGAAGACATTCCTTTTTCCACTATTACCCTCTTAGCGCTCCGAATCTCCACTTGCATTTTCTACAAAAAGAGTGCTTCATAACTGCTCAATCAAAAATATGTTTTATCTCTGTTAACTGAATTTACAGATCAGAAATAAGTTTCACAGAATGCATCTGTGTAGTTTTTATTTGAAGATATTCTTTTTCCCAATGTAGGCCTCTTAGCGCTTAGCATGTCCAATTGCAGTTTCTACAGAAAGAGTGTTTCAGAACGGCTCAATTAAAAGTAAGGTTCAACTCTGTTAGTTGAATGCACAGAACAGAAAGAATTTTCACAGAATGCTACTGTGTAGTTTATATTTGAATATATTCCTTTTTCCACTATTACCCTCTTAGCGCTCCGAATGTCCACTTGCATTTTCTACAGAAAGAGTGTTCAGAACTGCACAATCAAAAGTATGGTTTAACTCTGTTAGCTTAATGAACATATCAGAAATAAGTTTCACACAATGCTTCTGTGTAGTTTTTATTTGAAGATATTATTTTTGCCAATAGAGGCCTCTTAGCGCTCAGAATGTCCAATTGCAGTTTCTACAGAAAGAGTGTTTCAGAAAGGCTCAATCAAAAGTAAGGTTCAACTCTGTTAGTTGAATGCACAGAACAGAAAGAATTTTCATACAATGCTTCTGTGTAGTTTATATTTGAACATATTCTTTTTTCCACTATTACCCACTTAGCGCTACGAATGTCCAGTTGCATTTTCTACAGACAGAGTGTTTCAAAACTGCTCAATCAAAAGTATGGTTTAACTCTGTTAGCTGAATGCTCAGATCAGAAAGAAGTTTCACAGAATGCTTCTGTGTAGTTTATATTTGAATATATTCCTTTTTCCACTACTACTCTCTTAGCGCTCCAAATGTCCAGTTGCATTCTCTACAGAAAGAGTGTTCAGATCTGCTCAATCAAAAGTATGGTTTAACTCTGTTAGCTGAATGCACAGATCAGAAAGAAGTTTCACAGAATGATTCTGTGTAGTTTATATTTGGAGACATTCCTTTTTCCACTATTACCCTCTTAGCGCTCCGAATCTCCACTTGCATTTTCTACAGAAAGAGTGTTTCAGAACGGCTCAATCAAAACTAAGGTTCAACTCTTTTAGTTGAACAAACAGAACAGAAAGAAGTTTCACACAATTCTTCTGTGTAGTTTTTATTTGTAGACATTCTTTTTCCCAATATAGGCCTCTTAGCGCTCAGAATGTCCAATTGCAGTTTCTACAGAAAGAGTGTTTCAGAACGGCTCAATAAAAAGTAAGGTTCAACTCTGTTAGTTGAATGCACAGAACAGAAAGAAGTTTCATACAATGCTTCTGTGTAGTTTATATTTGAACATATTCTTTTTCCACTATTACCCACTTAGCGCTACGAATGTCCAGTTGCATTTTCTACAGACAGAGTGTTTCAAAACTGCTCAATCAAAAGTATGGTTTAACTCTGTTAGCTGAATGCTCAGATCAGCAAGAAGTTTCACAGAATGCTTCTGTGTAGTGTATATTTGAATATATTCCTTTTTCCACTACTACGCTCTTAGCGCTCAAAATGTCCAGTTGCATTTTCTACAGAAAGAGTGTTCAGATCTGCTCAATCAAAAGTATGGTTTAACTCTGTTAGCTGAATGCACAGATCAGAAAGAAGTTTCACAGAATGATTCTGTGTAGTTTATATTTGGAGACATTCCTTTTTCCACTATTACCCACTTAGCGCTCCGAATCTCCACTTGCATTTTATACAGAAAGAGTGTTTCAGAACGGCTCAATCAAAACTAAAGTTCAACTCTTTTAGTTGAACAAACAGAACAGAAAGAAGTTTCACACAATTCTTCTGTGTAGTTTTTATTTGTAGACATTCTTTTTCCCAATATAGGCCTCTTAGCGCTCAGAATGTCCAATTGCAGTTTCTACAGAAAGAGTGTTTCAGAACGGCTCAATCAAAAGTAAGGTTCAACTCTGCTAGTTGAATGCACAGAACAGAAAGAAGTTTCATACAATGCTTCTGTGTAGTTTATATGTGAACATATTCTTTTTTCCACTATTACACACTTAGCGCTACGAATGTCCAGTTGCATTTTCTACAGACAGAGTGTTTCAAAACTGCTCAATCAAAAGTATGGTTTAACTCTGTTAGCTGAATGCTCAGATCAGAAAGAAGTTTCACCGAATGATTCTGTGTAGTTTATATTTGAAGACATTCCTTTTTCCACTATTACCCCCTTAGCGCTCCGAATCTCCACTTGCGTTTTCTACAAAAAGAGTGTTTCATAACTGCTCAAACAAAAATATGTTTTATCTCTGCTAACTGAATTTACAGATCAGAAATAAGTTTCACAGAATGCATCTGTGTAGTTTTTATTTGAAGATATTCTTTTTCCCAATGTAGGCCTCTTAGCGCTTAGCATGTCCAATTGCAGTTTCTACAGAAAGAGTGTTTCACAACGGCTCAATTAAAAGTAAGGTTCAACTCTGTTAGTTGAATGCACAGAACAGAAAGAATTTTCACAGAATGGTACTGTGTAGTTTATATTTGAATATATTCCTTTTTCCACTATTACCCTCTTAGCGCTCCGAATGTCCACTTGCATTTTCTACAGAAAGAGTGTTCAGAACTGCGCAATCAAAAGTATGGTTTAACTCTGTTAGCTTAATGAACATATCAGAAATAAGTTTCACAAAATTCTTCTGTGTAGTTTTTATTTGAAGATATTACTTTTCCCAATAGAGGCCTCTTAGCGCTCAGAATGTCCAATTGCAGTTTCTACAGAAAGAGTGTTTCAGAAAGGCTCAATCAAAAGTAAGGTTCAACTCTGTTAGTTGAATGCACAGAACAGAAAGAAGTTTCATACAATGCTTCTGTGTAGTTTATATTTGAACATATTCTTTTTTCCACAATTACCCACTTGGCGCTACGAATGTCCAGTTGCATTTTCTACAGACAGAGTGTTTCAAAACTGCTCAATCAAAAGTATGGTTTAACTCTGTTAGCTGAATGCTCAGATCAGAAAGAAGTTTCACAGAATGCTTCTGTGTAGTTTATATTTGAATATATTCCTTTTTCCACTACTACTCTCTTAGCGCTCCAAATGTCCAGTTGCATTTTCTACAGAAAGAGTGTTCAGATCTGCTCAATCAAAAGTATGGTTTAACTCTGTTAGCTGAATGCACAGATCAGAAAGAAGTTTCACAGAATGATTCTGAGTAGTTTATATTTGGAGACATTCCTTTTTCCACTATTACCCTCTTAGCGCTCCCAATCTCCACTTGCATTTTCTACAGAAAGAGTGTTTCAGAACGGCGCAATCAAAACTAAAGTTCAACTCTTTTAGTTGAACAAACAGAACAGAAAGAAGTTTCACACAATTCTTCTGTGTAGTTTTTATTTGTAGACATTCTTTTTCCCAATATAGGCCTCTTAGCGCTCAGAATGTCCAATTGCAGTTTCTACAGAAAGAGTGTTTCAGAACGGCTCAATCAAAAGTAAGGTTCAACTCTGTTAGTTGAATGCACAGAACAGAAAGAAGTTTCATACAATGCTTCTGTGTAGTTTATATTTGAACATATTCTTTTTTCCACTATTACCCACTTAGCGCTACGAATGTCCAGTTGCATTTTCTATAGACAGAGTGTTTCAAAACTGCTCAATCAAAAGTATGGTTTAACTCTGTTAGCTGAATGCTCAGATCAGAAAGAAGTTTCACTGAATGCTTCTGTGTGGTTTATATTTGAATATATTCCTTTTTCCACTACTACGCTCTTAGCGCTCCAAATGTCCAGTTGCATTTTCTACAGAAAGAGTGTTCAGATCTGCTCAATCAAAAGTATGGTTTAACTCTGTTAGCTGAATGCACAGATCAGAAAGAAGTTTCACCGAATGATTCTGTGTAGTTTATATTTGAAGACATTCCTTTTTCCACTATTACCCCCTTAGCGCTCCGAATCTCCACTTGCATTTTCTACAAAAAGAGTGTTTCATAACTGCTCAATCAAAAATATGATTTATCTCTGTTAACTGAATTTACAGATCAGAAATAAGTTTCACAGAATGCATCTGTGTAGTTTTCATTTGAAGATATTCCTTTTCCCAATGTAGGCCTCTTAGCGCTTAGCATGTCCAATTGCAGTTTCTACAGAAAGAGTGTTTCAGAACGGCTCAATTAAAAGTAAGGTTCAACTCTGTTAGTTGAATGCACAGAACAGAAAGAATTTTCACAGAATGCTACTGTGTAGTTTATATTTGAATATATTCCTTTTTCCACTATTACCCTCTTAGCGCTCCGAATGTCCACTTGCATTTTCTACAGAAAGAGTGTTCAGAACTGCGCAATCAAAAGTATGGTTTAACTCTGTTAGCTTAATGAACATATCAGAAATAAGTTTCACACAATGCTTCTGTGTAGTTTTTATTTGAAGATATTATTTTTCCCAATAGAGGCCTCTTAGCGCTCAGAATGTCCAATTGCAGTTTCTACAGAATGAGTGTTTCCGAAAGGCTCAATCAAAAGTAAGGTTCAACTCTGTTAGTTGAATGCACAGAACAGAAAGAAGTTTCATACAATGCTTCTGTGTAGTTTATATTTGAACATATTCTTTTTTCCACTATTACCCACTTAGCGCTACGAATGTCCAGTTGCATTTTCTACAGACAGAGTGTTTCAAATCTGCTCAATCAAAAGTATGGTTTAACTCTGTTAGCTGAATGCTCAGATCAGAAAGAAGTTTCACAGAATGCTTCTGTGTAGTTTATATTTGAATATATTCCTTTTTCCACTACTACTCTCTTAGCGCTCCAAATGTCCAGTTGCATTTTCTACAGAAAGAGTGTTCAGATCTGCTCAATCAAAAGTATGGTTTAACTCTGTTAGCTGAATGCACAGATCAGAAAGAAGTTTCACAGAATGTTTCTGTGTAGTTTATATTTGGAGACATTCCTTTTTGCACTATTACCCTCTTAGCGCACCGAATCTCCACTTGCCATTTCTACAGAAAGAGTGTTTCAGAACGGCTCAATCAAAACTAAGGTTCAACTCTTTTAGTTGAACAAACAGAACAGAAAGAAGTTTCACACAATTCTTCTGTGTAGTTTTTATTTGTAGACATTCTTTTTCCCAATATAGGCCTCTTAGCGCTCAGAATGTCCAATTGCAGTTTCTACAGAAAGAGTGTTTCAGAAACGCTCAATCAAAGTAAGGTTCAACTCTGTTAGTTGAATGCACAGAACAGAAAGAAGTTTCATACAATGCTTCTGTGTAGTTTATATTTGAACATATTCTTTTTTCCACTATTACCCACTTAGCGCTACGAATGTCCAGTTGCATTTTCTACAGACAGAGTGTTTCAAAACTGCTCAATCAAATGTATGGTTTAACTCTGTTAGCTGAATGCTCAGATCAGCAAGAAGTTTCACAGAATGCTTCTGTGTAGTTTATATTTGAATATATTACTTTTTCCACTACTACGCTCTTAGCGCTCCAAATGTCCAGTTGCATTTTCTACAGAAAGAGTGTTCAGATCTGCTCAATCAAAAGTATGGTTTAACTCTGTTACCTGAATGCACAGATCAGAAAGAAGTTTCACAGAATGATTCTGTGTAGTTTATATTTGGAGACATTCCTTTTTCCACTATTACCCTCTTAGCGCTCCGAATCTCCACTTGCATTTTATACAGAAAGAGTGTTTCAGAACGGCTCAATCAAAACTAAAGTTCAACTCTTTTAGTTGAACAAACAGAACAGAAAGAAGTTTCACACAATTCTTCTGTGTAGTTTTTATTTGTAGACATTGTTTTTCCCAATATAGGCCTCTTAACGCTCAGAATGTCCAATTGCAGTTTCTACAGAAAGAGTGTTTCAGAACGGCTCAATCAAAAGTAAGGTTCAACTCTGTTAGTTGAATGCACAGAACAGAAAGAAGTTTCATACAATGCTTCTGTGTAGTTTATATTAGAACATATTCTTTTTTCCACTATTACCCACTTAGCGCTACGAATGTCCAGTTGCATTTTCTACAGACAGAGTGTTTCAAAACTGCTCAATCAAAAGTATGGTTTAATTCTGTTAGCTGAATGCTCAGATCAGAAAGAAGTTTCACAGAATGCTTCTGTGTAGTTTATATATGAATATATTCCTTTTTCCACTACTACGCTCTTAGCGCTCCAAATGTCCAGTTGCATTTTTTACACAAAGAGTGTTCAGATCTGCTCAATCAAAAATATGGTTTAACTCTGTTAGCTGAATGCACAGATCAGAAAGAAGTTTCACCGAATGATTCTGTGTAGTTTATATATGAAGACATTCCTTTTTCCACTATTACCCCCTTAGCGCTCCGAATCTCCACTTGCATTTTCTACAAAAAGAGTGTTTCATAACTGCTCAATCAAAAATATGTTTTATCTCTGTTAACTGAATTTACAGATCAGAAATAAGTTTCACAGAATGCATCTGTGTAGTTTTTATTTGAAGATATTCTTTTTCCCAATGTAGGCCTCTTAGCGCTTAGCATGTCCAATTGCAGTTTCTACAGAAAGAGTGTTTCACAACGGCTCAATTAAAAGTAAGGTTCAACTCTGTTAGTTGAATGCACAGAACAGAAAGAATTTTCACAGAATGCTACTGTGTAGTTTATATTTGAATATATTCCTTTTTCCACTATTACCCTCTTAGCGCTCCGAATGTCCACTTGCATTTTCTACAGAAAGAGTGTTCAGAACTGCGCAATGAAAAGTATGGTTTAACTCTGTTAGCTTAATGAACATATCAGAAATAAGTTTCACACAATTCTTCTGTGTAGTTTTTATTTGAAGATATTATTTTTCCCAATAGAGGCCTCTTAGCGCTCAGAATGTCCAATTGCAGTTTCTACAGAAAGAGTGTTTCAGAAAGGCTCAATCAAAAGTCAGGTTCAACTCTGTTAGTTGAATGCACAGAACAGAAAGAAATTTCATACAATGCTTCTGGGTAGTTTATATTTGAACATATTCTTTTTTCCACTATTACCCACTTAGCTCTACGAATGTCCAGTTGCATTTTCTACAGACAGAGTGTTTCAAAACTGCTCAATCAAAAGTATGGTTTAACTCTGTTAGCTGAATGCTCAGATCAGAAAGAAGTTTCACAGAATGCTTCTGTGTAGTTTATATTTGAATATATTCCTTTTTCCACTACTACTCTCTTAGCGCTCCAAATGTCCAGTTGCATTTTCTACAGAAAGAGTGTTCAGATCTGCTCAATCAAAAGTATGGTTTAACTCTGTTAGCTGAATGCACAGATCAGAAATAAGTTTCACAGAGTGATTCTGTGTAGTTTATATTTGGAGACATTCCTTTTTCCACTATTACCCTCTTAGCGCTCCGAATCTCCACTTGCATTTTCTACAGAAAGAGTGTTTCAGAACGGCTCAATCAAAACTAAGGTTCAATTCTTTTAGTTGAACAAACAGAACAGAAAGAAGTTTCACACAATTCTTCTGTGTAGTTTTTATTTGTAGACATTCTTTTTCTCAATATAGGCCTCTTAGCGCTCAGAATGTCCAATTGCAGTTTCTACAGAAAGAGTGTTTCAGAACGGCTCAATCAAAAGTAAGGTTCAACTCTGTTAGTTGAATGCACAGAACAGAAAGAAGTTTCATACAATGCTTCTGTGTTGTTTATATTTGAACATATTCTTTTTTCCACTATTACCCACTTAGCGCTACGAATGTCCAGTTGCATTTTCTACAGACAGAGTGTTTCAAAACTGCTCAATCAAAAGTATGGTTTAACTCTGTTAGCTGAATGCTCAGATCAGCAAGAAGTTTCACAGAATGCTTCTGTGTAGTTTATATTTGAATATATTCCTTTTTCCACTACTACGCTCTTAGCGCTCCAAATGTCCAGTTGCATTTTCTACAGAAAGAGTGTTCAGATCTGCTCAATCAAAAGTATGGTTTAACTCTGTTAGCTGAATGCACAGATCAGAAAGAAGTTTCACAGAATGATTCTGTGTAGTTTATATTTGTAGACATTCCTTTTTCCACTATTACCCTCTTAGCGCTCCGAATCTCCACTTGCATTTTCTACAGAAAGAGTGTTTCAGAACGGCTCAATCAAAACTAAAGTTCAACTCTTTTAGTTGAACAAACAGAACAGAAAGAAGTTTCACACAATTCTTCTGTGTAGTTTTTATTTGTAGACATTCTTTTTCCCAATATACGCCTCTTAGTGCTCAGAATGTCCAATTGCAGTTTCTACAGAAAGAGTGTTTCAGAACGGCTCAATCAAAAGTAAGGTTCAACTCTGTTAGTTGAATGCACAGAACAGAAAGAAGTTTCATACAATGCTTCTGTGTAGTTTATATTTGAACATATTCTTTTTTCCACTATTACCCACTTAGCGCTACGAATGTCCAGTTGCATTTTCTATAGACAGAGTGTTTCAAAACTGCTCAATCAAAAGTATGGTTTAACTCTGTTAGCTGAATGCTCAGATCAGAAAGAAGTTTCACAGAATGCTTCTGTGTAGTTTATATTTGAATATATTCCTTTTTCCACTACTACGCTCTTAGCGCTCCAAATGTCCAGTTGCATTTTCTACACAAAGAGTGTTCAGATCTGCTCAATCAAAAGTATGGTTTAACTCTGTTAGCTGAATGCACAGATCAGAAAGAAGTTTCACCGAATGATTCTGTGTAGTTTATATTTGAAGACATTCCTTTTTCCCCTATTACCCTCTTAGCGCTCCGAATCTCCACTTGCATTTTCTACAAAAAGAGTGTTTCATAACTGCTCAATCAAAAATATGTTTTATCTCTGTTAACTGAATTTACAGATCAGAAATAAGTTTCACAGAATGCATTTGTGTAGTTTTTATTTGAAGATATTCTTTTTCCCAATGTAGGCCTCTTAGCGCTTAGCATGTCCAATTGCAGTTTCTACAGAAAGAGTGTTTCAGAACGGCTCAATCAAAAGTAAGGTTCAACTCTGTTAGTTGAATGCACAGTACAGAAAGAATTTTCACAGAATGCTACTGTGTAGTTTATATTTGAATATATTCCTTTTTCCACTATTACCCTCTTAGCGCTCCGAATGTCCACTTGCATTTTCTACAGAAAGAGTGTTCAGAACTGCGCAATCAAAAGTATGGTTTAACTCTGTTAGCTTAATGAACATATCAGAAATAAGTTTCACACAATGCTTCTGTGTAGTTTTTATTTGAAGATATTATTTTTCCCAATATAGACCTCTTAGCGCTCAGAATGTCCAATTGCAGTTTCTACAGAAAGAGTGTTTCAGAAAGGCTCAATCAAAACTAAGGTTCAACTCTGTTAGTTGAATGCACAGAACAGAAAGAAATTTCATACAATGCTTCTGTGTAGTTTATATTTGAACATATTCTTTTTTCCACTATTACCCACTTGGCGCTACGAATGTCCAGCTGCATTTTCTACAGACAGAGTGTTTCAAAACTGCTCAATCAAGAGTATGGTTTAACTCTGTTAGCTGAATGCTCAGATCAGAAAGAAGTTTCACAGAATGCTTCTGTGTAGTTTATATTTGAATATATTCCTTTTTCCACTACTACTCTCTTAGCGCTCCAAATGTCCAGTTGCATTTTCTACAGAAAGAGTGTTCAGATCTGCTCAATCAAAAGTATGGTTTAACTCTGTTAGCTGAATGCACAGATCAGAAAGAAATTTCACAGAATGATTCTGTGTAGTTTATATTTGGAGACATTCCTTTTTCCACTATTACCCTCTTAGCGCTCCGAATCTCCACTTGCAGTTTATACAGAAAGAGTGTTTCAGAACGGCTCAATCAAAACTAAAGTTCAACTCTTTTAGTTGAACAAACAGAACAGAAAGAAGTTTCACACAATTCTTCTATGTAGTTTTTATTTGTAGACATTCTTTTTCCCAATAGAGGCCTCTTAGCGCTCAGAATGTCCAATTGCAGTTTCTACAGAAAGAGTGTTTCAGAAAGGCTCAATCAAAAGTCAGGTTCAACTCTGTTAGTTGAATGCACAGAACAGAAAGAAATTTCATACAATGCTTCTGGGTAGTTTATATTTGAACATATTCTTTTTTCCACTATTACCCACTTAGCTCTACGAATGTCCAGTTGCATTTTCTACAGACAGAGTGTTTCAAAACTGCTCAATCAAAAGTATGGTTTAACTCTGTTAGCTGAATGCTCAGATCAGAAAGAAGTTTCACAGAATGCTTCTGTGTAGTTTATATTTGAATATATTCCTTTTTCCACTACTACTCTCTTAGCGCTCCAAATGTCCAGTTGCATTTTCTACAGAAAGAGTGTTCAGATCTGCTCAATCAAAAGTATGGTTTAACTCTGTTAGCTGAATGCACAGATCAGAAATAAGTTTCACAGAGTGATTCTGTGTAGTTTATATTTGGAGACATTACTTTTTCCACTATTACCCTCTTAGCGCTCCGAATCTCCACTTGCATTTTCTACAGAAAGAGTGTTTCAGAACGGCTCAATCAAAACTAAGGTTCAATTCTTTTAGTTGAACAAACAGAACAGAAAGAAGTTTCACACAATTCTTCTGTGTAGTTTTTATTTGTAGACATTCTTTTTCTCAATATAGGCCTCTTAGCGCTCAGAATGTCCTATTGCAGTTTCTACAGAAAGAGTGTTTCAGAACGGCTCAATCAAAAGTAAGGTTCAACTCTGTTAGTTGAATGCACAGAACAGAAAGAAGTTTCATACAATGCTTCTGTGTTGTTTATATTTGAACATATTCTTTTTTCCACTATTACCCACTTAGCGCTACGAATGTCCAGTTGCATTTTCTACAGACAGAGTGTTTCAAAACTGCTCAATCAAAAGTATGGTTTAACTCTGTTAGCTGAATGCTCAGATCAGCAAGAAGTTTCACAGAATGCTTCTGTGTAGTTTATATTTGAATATATTCCTTTTTCCACTACTACGCTCTTAGCGCTCCAAATGTCCAGTTGCATTTTCTACAGAAAGAGTGTTCAGATCTGCTCAATCAAAAGTATGGTTTCACTCTGTTAGCTGAATGCACAGATCAGAAAGAAGTTTCACAGAATGATTCTGTGTAGTTTATATTTGTAGACATTCCTTTTTCCACTATTACCCTCTTAGCGCTCCGAATCTCCACTTGCATTTTCTACAGAAAGAGTGTTTCAGAACGGCTCAATCAAAACTAAAGTTCAACTCTTTTAGTTGAACAAACAGAACAGAAAGAAGTTTCACACAATTCTTCTGTGTAGTTTTTATTTGTAGACATTCTTTTTCCCAATATACGCCTCTTAGTGCTCAGAATGTCCAATTGCAGTTTCTACAGAAAGAGTGTTTCAGAACGGCTCAATCAAAAGTAAGGTTCAACTCTGTTAGTTGAATGCACAGAACAGAAAGAAGTTTCATACAATGCTTCTGTGTAGTTTATATTTGAACATATTCTTTTTTCCACTATTACCCACTTAGCGCTACGAATGTCCAGTTGCATTTTCTATAGACAGAGTGTTTCAAAACTGCTCAATCAAAAGTATGGTTTAACTCTGTTAGCTGAATGCTCAGATCAGAAAGAAGTTTCACAGAATGCTTCTGTGTAGTTTATATTTGAATATATTCCTTTTTCCACTACTACGCTCTTAGCGCTCCAAATGTCCAGTTGCATTTTCTACACAAAGAGTGTTCAGATCTGCTCAATCAAAAGTATGGTTTAACTCTGTTAGCTGAATGCACAGATCAGAAAGAAGTTTCACCGAATGATTCTGTGTAGTTTATATTTGAAGACATTCCTTTTTCCCCTATTACCCTCTTAGCGCTCCGAATCTCCACTTGCATTTTCTACAAAAAGAGTGTTTCATAACTGCTCAATCAAAAATATGTTTTATCTCTGTTAACTGAATTTACAGATCAGAAATAAGTTTCACAGAATGCATTTGTGTAGTTTTTATTTGAAGATATTCTTTTTCCCAATGTAGGCCTCTTAGCGCTTAGCATGTCCAATTGCAGTTTCTACAGAAAGAGTGTTTCAGAACGGCTCAATCAAAAGTAAGGTTCAACTCTGTTAGTTGAATGCACAGTACAGAAAGAATTTTCACAGAATGCTACTGTGTAGTTTATATTTGAATATATTCCTTTTTCCACTATTACCCTCTTAGCGCTCCGAATGTCCACTTGCATTTTCTACAGAAAGAGTGTTCAGAACTGCGCAATCAAAAGTATGGTTTAACTCTGTTAGCTTAATGAACATATCAGAAATAAGTTTCACACAATGCTTCTGTGTAGTTTTTATTTGAAGATATTATTTTTCCCAATATAGACCTCTTAGCGCTCAGAATGTCCAATTGCAGTTTCTACAGAAAGAGTGTTTCAGAAAGGCTCAATCAAAACTAAGGTTCAACTCTGTTAGTTGAATGCACAGAACAGAAAGAAATTTCATACAATGCTTCTGTGTAGTTTATATTTGAACATATTCTTTTTTCCACTATTACCCACTTGGCGCTACGAATGTCCAGCTGCATTTTCTACCGACAGAGTGTTTCAAAACTGCTCAATCAAGAGTATGGTTTAACTCTGTTAGCTGAATGCTCAGATCAGAAAGAAGTTTCACAGAATGCTTCTGTGTAGTTTATATTTGAATATATTCCTTTTTCCACTACTACTCTCTTAGCGCTCCAAATGTCCAGTTGCATTTTCTACAGAAAGAGTGTTCAGATCTGCTCAATCAAAAGTATGGTTTAACTCTGTTAGCTGAATGCACAGATCAGAAAGAAATTTCACAGAATGATTCTGTGTAGTTTATATTTGGAGACATTCCTTTTTCCACTATTACCCTCTTAGCGCTCCGAATCTCCACTTGCAGTTTATACAGAAAGAGTGTTTCAGAACGGCTCAATCAAAACTAAAGTTCAACTCTTTTAGTTGAACAAACAGAACAGAAAGAAGTTTCACACAATTCTTCTATGTAGTTTTTATTTGTAGACATTCTTTTTCCCAATATAGGCCTCTTAGCGCTCAGAATGTCCAATTGCAGTTTCTACAGAAAGAGTGTTTCAGAAAGGCTCAATCAAAAGTAAGGTTCAACTCTGTTAGTTGAATGCACAGAACAGAAAGAAGTTTCATACAATGCTTCTGTGTAGTTTATATTTGAACATATTCTTTTTTCCACTATTACCCACTTAGCGCTACGAATGTCCTGTTGCATATTCTACAGACAGAGTGTTTCAAAACTGCTCAATCAAAAGTATGGTTTAACTCTGTTAGCTGAATGCTCAGATCAGAAAGAAGTTTCACAGAATGCTTCTGTGTAGTTTATATTTGAATATATTCCTTTTTCCACTACTACTCTCTTAGCGCTCCAAATGTCCAGTTGCATTTTCTACAGAAAGAGTGTTCAGATCTGCTCCATCAAAAGTATGGTTTAACTCTGTTAGCTGAATGCACAGATCAGAAAGAAGTTTCACAGAATGATTCCGTGTAGTTTATATTTGGAGACATTACTTTTTCCACTATTACCCTCTTAGCGCTCAGAATCTCCACTTGCATTTTCTACAGAAAGAGTGTTTCAGAACGGCTCAATCAAAACTAAGGTTCAACCCTTTTAGTTGAACAAACAGAACAGAAAGAAGTTTCACACAATTCTTCTGTGTAGTTTTTATTTGTAGACATTCTTTTTCCCAATATAGGCCTCTTAGCGCTCAGAATGTCCTATTGCAGTTTCTACAGAAAGAGTGTTTCAGAACGGATCAATCAAAAGTAAGGTTCAACTCTGTTAGTTGAATGCACAGAACAGAAATGAGTTTCATACAATGCTTCTGTGTAGTTTATATGTGAACATATTCTTTTTTCCACTATTACACACTTAGCGCTACGAATGTCCAGTTGCATTTTCTACAGAGAGAGTGTTTCAAAACTGCTCAATCAAAAGTATGGTTTAACTCTGTTAGCGGAATGCTCAGATCAGCAAGAAGTTTCACAGAATGCTTCTGTGTAGTTTATATTTGAAGACATTCCTTTTTCCACTATTACCCTCTTAGCGCTCTGAATCTCCACTTGCATTTTCTACAAAAAGAGTGCTTCATAACTGCTCAATCAAAAATATGTTTTATCTCTGTTAACTGAATTTACAGATCAGAAATAAGTTTCACAGAATGCATCTGTGTAGTTTTTATTTGAAGATATTCTTTTTCCCAATGTAGGCCTCTTAGCGCTTAGCATGTCCAATTGCAGTTTCTACAGAAAGAGTGTTTCAGAACGGCTCAATTAAAAGTAAGGTTCAACTCTGTTAGTTGAATGCACAGAACAGAAAGAATTTTCACAGAATGCTACTGTGTAGTTTATATTTGAATATATTCCTTTTTCCACTATTACCCTCTTAGCGCTCCGAATGTCCACTTGCATTTTCTACAGAAAGAGTGTTCAGAACTGCACAATCAAAAGTATGGTTTAACTCTGTTAGCTGAATGCTCAGATCAGCAAGAAGTTTCACAGAATGCTTCTGTGTAGTTTATATTTGAATATATTCCTTTTTCCACTATTACCCCCTTAGCGCTCCGAATCTCCACTTGCATTTTCTACAAAAAGAGTGTTTCATAACTGCTCAAACAAAAATATGTTTTATCTCTGTTAACTGAATTTACAGATCAGAAATAAGTTTCACAGAATACATCTGTGTAGTTTTTATTTGAAGATATTCTTTTTCCCAATGTAGGCCTCTTAGCGCTTAGCATGTCCAATTGCAGTTTCTACAGAAAGAGTGTTTCACAACGGCTCAATTAAAAGTAAGGTTCAACTCTGTTAGTTGAATGCACAGAACAGAAAGAATTTTCACAGAATGGTACTGTGTAGTTTATATTTGAATATATTCCTTTTTCCACTATTACCCTCTTAGCGCTCCGAATGTCCACTTGCATTTTCTACAGAAAGAGTGTTCAGAACTGCGCAATCAAAAGTATGGTTTAACTCTGTTAGCTTAATGAACATATCAGAAATAAGTTTCACAAAATTCTTCTGTGTAGTTTTTATTTTAAGATATTAATTTTCCCAATATAGGCCTCTTAGCGCTCAGAATGTCCAATTGCAGTTTCTACAGAAAGAGTGTTTCAGAAAGGCTCAATCAAAACTAAGGTTCAACTCTGTTAGTTGAATGCACAGAACAGAATGAAATTTCATACAATGCTTCTGTGTAGTTTATATTTGAACATATTCTTTTTTCCACTATTACCCACTTGGCGCTACGAATGTCCAGTTGCATTTTCTACAGACAGAGTGTTTCAAAACTGCTCAATCAAAAGTATGGTTTAACTCTGTTAGCTGAATGCTCAGATCAGAAAGAAGTTTCACAGAATGCTTCTGTGTAGTTTATATTTGATTATATTCCTTTTTCCACTACTACTCTCTTAGCGCTCCAAATGTCCAGTTGCATTTTCTACAGAAAGAGTGTTCAGATCTGCTCAATCAAAAGTATGGTTTAACTCTGTTAGCTGAATGCACAGATCAGAAAGAAGTTTCACAGAATGATTCTGTGTAGTTTATATTTGGAGACATTCCTTTTTCCACTATTACCCTCTTAGCGCTCCGAATCTCCACTTGCATTTTCTACAGAAAGAGTGTTTCAGAACGGCTCAATCAAAACTAAGGTTCAACTCTTTTAGTTGAACAAACAGAACAGAAAGAAGTTTCACACAATTCTTCTGTGTAGTTTTTATTTGTAGACATTCTTTTTCCCAATATAGGCCTCTTAGCGCTCAGAATGTCCAATTGCAGTTTCTACAGAAAGAGTGTTTCAGAACGGCTCAATCAAAAGTAAGGTTCAACTCTGTTAGTTGAATGCACAGAACAGAAAGAAGTTTCATACAATGCATCTGTGTAGTTTATATTTGAACATATTCTTTTTTCCACTATTACCCACTTAGCGCTACGAATGTCCAGTTGCATTTTCTACAGACAGAGTGTTTCAAAACTGCTCAATCAAAAGTATGGTTTAACTCTGTTAGCTGAATGCTCAGATCAGAAAGAAGTTTCACAGAATGCTTCTGTGTAGTTTATATTTGAATATATTCCTTTTTCCACTACTACGCTCTTAGCGCTCCAAATGTCCAGTTGCATTTTCTACACAAAGAGTGTTCAGATCTGCTCAATCAAAAGTATGGTTTAACTCTGTTAGCTGAATGCACAGATCAGAAAGAAGTTTCACCGAATGATTCTGAGTAGTTTATATTTGAAGACATTCCTTTTTCCACTATTACCCTCTTAGCGCTCCGAATCTCCACTTGCATTTTCTACAAAAAGAGTGTTTCATAACTGCTCTATCAAAAATATGTTTTATCTCTGTTAATTGAATTTACAGATCAGAAATATGTTTCACAGAATGCATCTGTGTAGTTTTTATTTGAAGATATTCTTTTTCCCAATGTAGGCCTCTTAGCGCTTAGCATGTCCAATTTCGGTTTCTACAGAAAGAGTGTTTCAGAACGGCTCAATCAAAAGTAAGGTTCAACTCTGTTAGTTGAATGCACAGAACAGAAAGAATTTTCACAGAATGCTACTGTGTAGTTTATATTTGAATATATTCCTTTTTCCACTATTACCCTCTTAGCGCTCCGAATGTCCACTTGCATTTTCTACAGAAAGAGTGTTCAGAACTGCGCAATCAAAAGTATGGTTTAACTCTGTTAGCTTAATGAACATATCAGAAATAAGTTTCACACAATGCTTCTGTGTAGTTTTTATTTGAAGATATTATTTTTCTCAATAGAGGCCTCTTAGCGCTCAGAATGTCCAATTGCAGTTTCTACAGAAAGAGTGTTTCAGAAAGGCTCACTCAAAAGTAAGGTTCAACTCTGTTAGTTGAATGCACAGAACAGAAAGAATTTTCATACAATGCTTCTGTGTAGTTTATATTTGAACATATTCTTTTTTCCACTATTACCCACTTAGCGCTACGAATGTCCAGTTGCATTTTCTACAGACAGAGTGTTTCAAAACTGCTCAATCAAAAGTATGGTTTAACTCTGTTAGCTGAATGCTCAGATCAGAAAGAAGTTTCACAGAATGCTTCTGTGTAGTTTATATTTGAATATATTCCTTTTTCCACTACTACTCTCTTAGCGCTCCAAATGTCCAGTTGCATTTTCTACAAAAAGAGTGTTCAGATCTGCTCAATCAAAAGTATGGTTTAACTCTGTTAGCTGAATGCACAGATCAGAAAGAAGTTTCACAGAATGATTCTGTGTAGTTTATATTTGGAGACATTCCTTTTTCCACTATTACCCTCTTAGCGCTCCGAATCTCCACTTGCATTTTCTACAGAAAGAGTGTTTCAGAACGGCTCAATCAAAACTAAGGTTCAACACTTTTAGTTGAACAAACAGAACAGAAAGAAGTTTCACACAATTCTTCTGTGTAGTTTTTATTTGTAGACATTCTTTTTCTCAATATAGGCCTCTTAGCGCTCAGAATGTCCAATTGCAGTTTCTACAGAAAGAGTGTTTCAGAACGGCTCAATCAAAAGTAAGGTTCAACTCTGTTAGTTGAATGCACAGAACAGAAAGAAGTTTCATACAATGCTTCTGTGTTGTTTATATTTGAACATATTCTTTTTTCCACTATTACCCACTTAGCGCTACGAATGTCCAGTTGCATTTTCTACAGACAGAGTGTTTCAAAACTGCTCAATCAAAAGTATGGTTTAACTCTGTTAGCTGAATGCTCAGATCAGCAAGAAGTTTCACAGAATGCTTCTGTGTAGTTTATATTTGAATATATTCCTTTTTCCACTACTACGCTCTTAGCGCTCCAAATGTCCAGTTGCATTTTCTACAGAAAGAGTGTTCAGATCTGCTCAATCAAAAGTATGGTTTAACTCTGTTAGCTGAATGCACAGATCAGAAAGAAGTTTCACAGAATGATTCTGTGTAGTTTATATTTGTAGACATTCCTTTTTCCACTATTACCCTCTTAGCGCTCCGAATCTCCACTTGCATTTTCTACAGAAAGAGTGTTTCAGAACGGCTCAATCAAAACTAAAGTTCAACTCTTTTAGTTGAACAAACAGAACAGAAAGAAGTTTCACACAATTCTTCTGTGTAGTTTTTATTTGTAGACATTCTTTTTCCCAATATACGCCTCTTAGTGCTCAGAATGTCCAATTGCAGTTTCTACAGAAAGAGTGTTTCAGAACGGCTCAATCAAAAGTAAGGTTCAACTCTGTTAGTTGAATGCACAAACAGAAAGAAGTTTCATACAATGCTTCTGTGTAGTTTATATTTGAACATATTCTTTTTTCCACTATTACCCACTTAGCGCTACGAATGTCCAGTTGCATTTTCTATAGTCAGAGTGTTTCAAAACTGCTCAATCAAAAGTATGGTTTAACTCTGTTAGCTGAATGCTCAGATCAGAAAGAAGTTTCACAGAATGCTTCTGTGTAGTTTATATTTGAATATATTCCTTTTTCCACTACTACGCTCTTAGCGCTCCAAATGTCCAGTTGCATTTTCTACACAAAGAGTGTTCAGATCTGCTCAATCAAAAGTATGGTTTAACTCTGTTAGCTGAATGCACAGATCAGAAAGAAGTTTCACCGAATGATTCTGTGTAGTTTATATTTGAAGACATTCCTTTTTCCCCTATTACCCTCTTAGCGCTCCGAATCTCCACTTGCATTTTCTACAGAAAGAGTGTTTCAGAACGGCTCAATCAAAACTAAGGTTCAACCCTTTTAGTTGAACAAACAGAACAGAAAGAAGTTTCACACAATTCTTCTGTGTAGTTTTTATTTGTAGACATTCTTTTTCCCAATATAGGCCTCTTAGCGCTCAGAATGTCCAATTGCAGTTTCTACAGAAAGAGTGTTTCAGAACGGCTCAATCAAAAGTAAGGTTCAACTCTGTTAGTTGAATGCACAGAACAGAAAGGAGTTTCATACAATGCTTCTGTGTAGTTTATATGTGAACATATTCTTTTTTCCACTATTACACACTTAGCGCTACGAATGTCCAGTTGCATTTTCTACAGACAGAGTGTTTCAAAACTGCTCAATCAAAAGTATGGTTTAACTCTGTTAGCTGAATGCACAGATCAGAAAGAAGTTTCACCGAATGATTCTGTGTAGTTTATATTTGAAGACATTCCTTTTTCCACTATTACCCTCTTAGCGCTCCGAATCTCCACTTGCATTTTCTACAAAAAGAGTGCTTCATAACTGCTCAATCAAAAATATGTTTTATCTCTGTTAACTGAATTTACAGATCAGAAATAAGTTTCACAGAATGCATCTGTGTAGTTTTTATTTGAAGATATTCTTTTTCCCAATGTAGGCCTCTTAGCGCTTAGCATGTCCAATTGCAGTTTCTACAGAAAGAGTGTTTCAGAACGGCTCAATTAAAAGTAAGGTTCAACTCTGTTAGTTGAATGCACAGAACAGAAAGAATTTTCACAGAATGCTACTGTGTAGTTTATATTTGAATATATTCCTTTTTCCACTATTACCCTCTTAGCGCTCCGAATGTCCACTTGCATTTTCTACAGAAAGAGTGTTCAGAACTGCACAATCAAAAGTATGGTTTAACTCTGTTAGCTTAATGAACATATCAGAAATAAGTTTCACACAATGCTTCTGTGTAGTTTTTATTTGAAGATATTATTTTTGCCAATAGAGGCCTCTTAGCGCTCAGAATGTCCAATTGCAGTTTCTACAGAAAGAGTGTTTCAGAACGGCTCAATAAAAAGTAAGGTTCAACTCTGTTAGTTGAATGCACAGAACAGAAAGAAGTTTCATACAATGCTTCTGTGTAGTTTATATTTGAACATATTCTTTTTTCCACTATTACCCACTTAGCGCTACGAATGTCCACTTGCATTTTCTACAGACAGAGTGTTTCAAAACTGCTCAATCAAAAGTATGGTTTAACTCTGTTAGCTGAATGCTCAGATCAGCAAGAAGTTTCACAGAATGCTTCTGTGTAGTTTATATTTGAATATATTCCTTTTTCCACTATTACCCCCTTAGCGCTCCGAATCTCCACTTGCATTTTCTACAAAAAGAGTGTTTCATAACTGCTCAAACAAAAATATGTTTTATCTCTGTTAACTGAATTTACAGATCAGAAATAAGTTTCACAGAATACATCTGTGTAGTTTTTATTTGAAGATATTCTTTTTCCCAATGTAGGCCTCTTAGCGCTTAGCATGTCCAATTGCAGTTTCTACAGAAAGAGTGTTTCACAACGGCTCAATTAAAAGTAAGGTTCAACTCTGTTAGTTGAATGCACAGAACAGAAAGAATTTTCACAGAATGGTACTGTGTAGTTTATATTTGAATATATTCCTTTTTCCACTATTACCCTCTTAGCGCTCCGAATGTCCACTTGCATTTTCTACAGAAAGAGTGTTCAGAACTGCGCAATCAAAAGTATGGTTTAACTCTGTTAGCTTAATGAACATATCAGAAATAAGTTTCACAAAATTCTTCTGTGTAGTTTTTATTTGAAGATATTAATTTTCCCAATATAGGCCTCTTAGCGCTCAGAATGTCCAATTGCAGTTTCTACAGAAAGAGTGTTTCAGAAAGGCTCAATCAAAACTAAGGTTCAACTCTGTTAGTTGAATGCACAGAACAGAATGAAATTTCATACAATGCTTCTGTGTAGTTTATATTTGAACATATTCTTTTTTCCACTATTACCCACTTGGCGCTACGAATGTCCAGTTGCATTTTCTACAGACAGAGTGTTTCAAAACTGCTCAATCAAAAGTATGGTTTAACTCTGTTAGCTGAATGCTCAGATCAGAAAGAAGTTTCACAGAATGCTTCTGTGTAGTTTATATTTGATTATATTCCTTTTTCCACTACTACTCTCTTAGCGCTCCAAATGTCCAGTTGCATTTTCTACAGAAAGAGTGTTCAGATCTGCTCAATCAAAAGTATGGTTTAACTCTGTTAGCTGAATGCACAGATCAGAAAGAAGTTTCACAGAATGATTCTGTGTAGTTTATATTTGGAGACATTCCTTTTTCCACTATTACCCTCTTAGCGCTCCGAATCTCCACTTGCATTTTCTACAGAAAGAGTGTTTCAGAACGGCTCAATCAAAACTAAGGTTCAACTCTTTTAGTTGAACAAACAGAACAGAAAGAAGTTTCACACAATTCTTCTGTGTAGTTTTTATTTGTAGACATTCTTTTTCCCAATATAGGCCTCTTAGCGCTCAGAATGTCCAATTGCAGTTTCTACAGAAAGAGTGTTTCAGAACGGCTCAATCAAAAGTAAGGTTCAACTCTGTTAGTTGAATGCACAGAACAGAAAGAAGTTTCATACAATGCTTCTGTGTAGTTTATATTTGAACATATTCTTTTTCCACTATTACCCACTTAGCGCTACGAATGTCCAGTTGCATTTTCTACAGACAGAGTGTTTCCAAACTGCTCAATCAAAAGTATGGTTTAACTCTGTTAGCTGAATGCTCAGATCAGCAAGAAGTTTCACAGAATGCTTCTGTGTAGTGTATATTTGAATATATTCCTTTTTCCACTACTACGCTCTTAGCGCTCAAAATGTCCAGTTGCATTTTCTACAGAAAGAGTGTTCAGATCTGCTCAATCAAAAGTATGGTTTAACTCTGTTAGCTGAATGCACAGATCAGAAAGAAGTTTCACAGAATGATTCTGTGTAGTTTATATTTGGAGACATTCCTTTTTCCACTATTACCCACTTAGCGCTCCGAATCTCCACTTGCATTTTATACAGAAAGAGTGTTTCAGAACGGCTCAATCAAAACTAAAGTTCAACTCTTTTAGTTGAACAAACAGAACAGAAAGAAGTTTCACACAATTCTTCTGTGTAGTTTTTATTTGTAGACATTCTTTTTCCCAATATAGGCCTCTTAGCGCTCAGAATGTCCAATTGCAGTTTCTACAGAAAGAGTGTTTCAGAACGGCTCAATCAAAAGTAAGGTTCAACTCTGCTAGTTGAATGCACAGAACAGAAAGAAGTTTCATACAATGCTTCTGTGTAGTTTATATGTGAACATATTCTTTTTTCCACTATTACACACTTAGCGCTACGAATGTCCAGTTGCATTTTCTACAGACAGAGTGTTTCAAAACTGCTCAATCAAAAGTATGGTTTAACTCTGTTAGCTGAATGCTCAGATCAGAAAGAAGTTTCACCGAATGATTCTGTGTAGTTTATATTTGAAGACATTCCTTTTTCCACTATTACCCCCTTAGCGCTCCGAATCTCCACTTGCATTTTCTACAAAAAGAGTGTTTCATAACTGCTCAAACAAAAATATGTTTTATCTCTGCTAACTGAATTTACAGATCAGAAATAAGTTTCACAGAATGCATCTGTGTAGTTTTTATTTGAAGATATTCTTTTTCCCAATGTAGGCCTCTTAGCGCTTAGCATGTCCAATTGCAGTTTCTACAGAAAGAGTGTTTCACAACGGCTCAATTAAAAGTAATGTTCAACTCTGTTAGTTGAATGCACAGAACAGAAAGAATTTTCACAGAATGGTACTGTGTAGTTTATATTTGAATATATTCCTTTTTCCACTATTACCCTCTTAGCGCTCCGAATGTCCACTTGCATTTTCTACAGAAAGAGTGTTCAGAACTGCGCAATCAAAAGTATGGTTTAACTCTGTTAGCTTAATGAACATATCAGAAATAAGTTTCACAAAATTCTTCTGTGTAGTTTTTATTTGAAGATATTACTTTTCCCAATAGAGGCCTCTTAGCGCTCAGAATGTCCAATTGCAGTTTCTACAGAAAGAGTGTTTCAGAAAGGCTCAATCAAAAGTAAGGTTCAACTCTGTTAGTTGAATGCACAGAACAGAAAGAAGTTTCATACAATGCTTCTTTGTAGTTTATATTTGAACATATTCTTTTTTCCACAATTACCCACTTGGCGCTACGAATGTCCAGTTGCATTTTCTACAGACAGAGTGTTTCAAAACTGCTCAATCAAAAGTATGGTTTAACTCTGTTAGCTGAATGCTCAGATCAGAAAGAAGTTTCACAGAATGCTTCTGTGTAGTTTATATTTGAATATATTCCTTTTTCCACTACTACTCTCTTAGCGCTCCAAATGTCCAGTTGCATTTTCTACAGAAAGAGTGTTCAGATCTGCTCAATCAAAAGTATGGTTTAACTCTGTTAGCTGAATGCACAGATCAGAAAGAAGTTTCACAGAATGATTCTGAGTAGTTTATATTTGGAGACATTCCTTTTTCCACTATTACCCTCTTAGCGCTCCCAATCTCCACTTGCATTTTCTACAGAAAGAGTGTTTCAGAACGGCGCAATCAAAACTAAAGTTCAACTCTTTTAGTTGAACAAACAGAACAGAAAGAAGTTTCACACAATTCTTCTGTGTAGTTTTTATTTGTAGACATTCTTTTTCCCAATATAGGCCTCTTAGCGCTCAGAATGTCCAATTGCAGTTTCTACAGAAAGAGTGTTTCAGAACGGCTCAATCAAAAGTAAGGTTCAACTCTGTTAGTTGAATGCACAGAACAGAAAGAAGTTTCATACAATGCTTCTGTGTAGTTTATATTTGAACATATTCTTTTTTCCACTATTACCCACTTAGCGCTACGAATGTCCAGTTGCATTTTCTATAGACAGAGTGTTTCAAAACTGCTCAATCAAAAGTATGGTTTAACTCTGTTAGCTGAATGCTCAGATCAGAAAGAAGTTTCACTGAATGCTTCTGTGTGGTTTATATTTGAATATATTCCTTTTTCCACTACTACGCTCTTAGCGCTCCAAATGTCCAGTTGCATTTTCTACAGAAAGAGTGTTCAGATCTGCTCAATCAAAAGTATGGTTTAACTCTGTTAGCTGAATGCACAGATCAGAAAGAAGTTTCACCGAATGATTCTGTGTAGTTTATATTTGAAGACATTCCTTTTTCCACTATTACCCCCTTAGCGCTCCGAATCTCCACTTGCATTTTCTACAAAAAGAGTGTTTCATAACTGCTCAAACAAAAATATGATTTATCTCTGTTAACTGAATTTACAGATCAGAAATAAGTTTCACAGAATGCATCTGTGTAGTTTTCATTTGAAGATATTCCTTTTCCCAATGTAGGCCTCTTAGCGCTTAGCATGTCCAATTGCAGTTTCTACAGAAAGAGTGTTTCAGAACGGCTCAATTAAAAGTAAGGTTCAACTCTGTTAGTTGAATGCACAGAACAGAAAGAATTTTCACAGAATGCTACTGTGTAGTTTATATTTGAATATATTCCTTTTTCCACTATTACCCTCTTAGCGCTCCGAATGTCCACTTGCATTTTCTACAGAAAGAGTGTTCAGAACTGCGCAATCAAAAGTATGGTTTAACTCTGTTAGCTTAATGAACATATCAGAAATAAGTTTCACACAATGCTTCTGTGTAGTTTTTATTTGAAGATATTATTTTTCCCAATAGAGGCCTCTTAGCGCTCAGAATGTCCAATTGCAGTTTCTACAGAATGAGTGTTTCCGAAAGGCTCAATCAAAAGTAAGGTTCAACTCTGTTAGTTGAATGCACAGAACAGAAAGAAGTTTCATACAATGCTTCTGTGTAGTTTATATTTGAACATATTCTTTTTTCCACTATTACCCACTTAGCGCTACGAATGTCCAGTTGCATTTTCTACAGACAGAGTGTTTCAAATCTGCTCAATCAAAAGTATGGTTTAACTCTGTTAGCTGAATGCTCAGATCAGAAAGAAGTTTCACAGAATGCTTCTGTGTAGTTTATATTTGAATATATTCCTTTTTCCACTACTACTCTCTTAGCGCTCCAAATGTCCAGTTGCATTTTCTACAGAAAGAGTGTTCAGATCTGCTCAATCAAAAGTATGGTTTAACTCTGTTAGCTGAATGCACAGATCAGAAAGAAGTTTCACAGAATGTTTCTGTGTAGTTTATATTTGGAGACATTCCTTTTTGCACTATTACCCTCTTAGCGCACCGAATCTCCACTTGCCTTTTCTACAGAAAGAGTGTTTCAGAACGGCTCAATCAAAACTAAGGTTCAACTCTTTTAGTTGAACAAACAGAACAGAAAGAAGTTTCACACAATTCTTCTGTGTAGTTTTTATTTGTAGACATTCTTTTTCCCAATATAGGCCTCTTAGCGCTCAGAATGTCCAATTGCAGTTTCTAGAGAAAGAGTGTTTCAGAAACGCTCAATCAAAAGTAAGGTTCAACTCTGTTAGTTGAATGCACAGAACAGAAAGAAGTTTCATACAATGCTTCTGTGTAGTTTATATTTGAACATATTCTTTTTTCCACTATTACCCACTTAGCGCTACGAATGTCCAGTTGCATTTTCTACAGACAGAGTGTTTCAAAACTGCTCAATCAAATGTATGGTTTAACTCTGTTAGCTGAATGCTCAGATCAGCAAGAAGTTTCACAGAATGCTTCTGTGTAGTTTATATTTGAATATATTACTTTTTCCACTACTACGCTCTTAGCGCTCCAAATGTCCAGTTGCATTTTCTACAGAAAGAGTGTTCAGATCTGCTCAATCAAAAGTATGGTTTAACTCTGTTACCTGAATGCACAGATCAGAAAGAAGTTTCACAGAATGATTCTGTGTAGTTTATATTTGGAGACATTCCGTTTTCCACTATTACCCTCTTAGCGCTCCGAATCTCCACTTGCATTTTATACAGAAAGAGTGTTTCAGAACGGCTCAATCAAAACTAAAGTTCAACTCTTTTAGTTGAACAAACAGAACAGAAAGAAGTTTCACACAATTCTTCTGTGTAGTTTTTATTTGTAGACATTTTTTTTCCCAATATAGGCCTCTTAACGCTCAGAATGTCCAATTGCAGTTTCTACAGAAAGAGTGTTTCAGAACGGCTCAATCAAAAGTAAGGTTCAACTCTGTTAGTTGAATGCACAGAACAGAAAGAAGTTTCATACAATGCTTCTGTGTAGTTTATATTTGAACATATTCTTTTTTCCACTATTACCCACTTAGCGCTACGAATGTCCAGTTGCATTTTCTACAGACAGAGTGTTTCAAAACTGCTCAATCAAAAGTATGGTTTAATTCTGTTAGCTGAATGCTCAGATCAGAAAGAAGTTTCACAGAATGCTTCTGTGTAGTTTATATATGAATATATTCCTTTTTCCACTACTACGCTCTTAGCGCTCCAAATGTCCAGTTGCATTTTTTACACAAAGAGTGTTCAGATCTGCTCAATCAAAAATATGGTTTAACTCTGTTAGCTGAATGCACAGATCAGAAAGAAGTTTCACCGAATGATTCTGTGTAGTTTATATATGAAGACATTCCTTTTTCCACTATTACCCACTTAGCGCTCCGAATCTCCACTTGCATTTTCTACAAAAAGAGTGTTTCATAACTGCTCAATCAAAAATATGTTTTATCTCTGTTAACTGAATTTACAGATCAGAAATAAGTTTCACAGAATGCATCTGTGTAGTTTTTATTTGAAGATATTCTTTTTCCCAATGTAGGCCTCTTAGCGCTTAGCATGTCCAATTGCAGTTTCTACAGAAAGAGTGTTTCACAACGGCTCAATTAAAAGTAAGGTTCAACTCTGTTAGTTGAATGCACAGAACAGAAAGAATTTTCACAGAATGCTACTGTGTAGTTTATATTTGAATATATTCCTTTTTCCACTATTACCCTCTTAGCGCTCCGAATGTCCACTTGCATTTTCTACAGAAAGAGTGTTCAGAACTGCGCAATGAAAAGTATGGTTTAACTCTGTTAGCTTAATGAACATATCAGAAATAAGTTTCACACAATTCTTCTGTGTAGTTTTTATTTGAAGATATTATTTTTCCCAATAGAGGCCTCTTAGCGCTCAGAATGTCCAATTGCAGTTTCTACAGAAAGAGTGTTTCAGAAAGGCTCAATCAAAAGTCAGGTTCAACTCTGTTAGTTGAATGCACAGAACAGAAAGAAATTTCATACAATGCTTCTGGGTAGTTTATATTTGAACATATTCTTTTTTCCACTATTACCCACTTAGCTCTACGAATGTCCAGTTGCATTTTCTACAGACAGAGTGTTTCAAAACTGCTCAATCAAAAGTATGGTTTAACTCTGTTAGCTGAATGCTCAGATCAGAAAGAAGTTTCACAGAATGCTTCTGTGTAGTTTATATTTGAATATATTCCTTTTTCCACTATTACTCTCTTAGCGCTCCAAATGTCCAGTTGCATTTTCCACAGAAAGAGTGTTCAGATCTGCTCAATCAAAAGTATGGTTTAACTCTGTTAGCTGAATGCACAGATCAGAAATAAGTTTCACAGAGTGATTCTGTGTAGTTTATATTTGGAGACATTCCTTTTTCCACTATTACCCTCTTAGCGCTCCGAATCTCCACTTGCATTTTCTACAGAAAGAGTGTTTCAGAACGGCTCAATCAAAACTAAGGTTCAATTCTTTTAGTTGAACAAACAGAACAGAAAGAAGTTTCACACAATTCTTCTGTGTAGTTTTTATTTGTAGACATTCTTTTTCTCAATATAGGCCTCTTAGCGCTCAGAATGTCCAATTGCAGTTTCTACAGAAAGAGTGTTTCAGAACGGCTCAATCAAAAGTAAGGTTCAACTCTGTTAGTTGAATGCACAGAACAGAAAGAAGTTTCATACAATGCTTCTGTGTTGTTTATATTTGAACATATTCTTTTTTCCACTATTACCCACTTAGCGCTACGAATGTCCAGTTGCATTTTCTACAGACAGAGTGTTTCAAAACTGCTCAATCAAAAGTATGGTTTAACTCTGTTAGCTGAATGCTCAGATCAGCAAGAAGTTTCACAGAATGCTTCTGTGTAGTTTATATTTGAATATATTCCTTTTTCCACTACTACGCTCTTAGCGCTCCAAATGTCCAGTTGCATTTTCTACAGAAAGAGTGTTCAGATCTGCTCAATCAAAAGTATGGTTTAACTCTGTTAGCTGAATGCACAGATCAGAAAGAAGTTTCACAGAATGATTCTGTGTAGTTTATATTTGTAGACATTCCTTTTTCCACTATTACCCTCTTAGCGCTCCGAATCTCCACTTGCATTTTCTACAGAAAGAGTGTTTCAGAACGGCTCAATCAAAACTAAAGTTCAACTCTTTTAGTTGAACAAACAGAACAGAAAGAAGTTTCACACAATTCTTCTGTGTAGTTTTTATTTGTAGACATTCTTTTTCCCAATATACGCCTCTTAGTGCTCAGAATGTCCAATTGCAGTTTCTACAGAAAGAGTGTTTCAGAACGGCTCAATCAAAAGTAAGGTTCAACTCTGTTAGTTGAATGCACAGAACAGAAAGAAGTTTCATACAATGCTTCTGTGTAGTTTATATTTGAACATATTCTTTTTTCCACTATTACCCACTTAGCGCTACGAATGTCCAGTTGCATTTTCTATAGACAGAGTGTTTCAAAACTGCTCAATCAAAAGTATGGTTTAACTCTGTTAGCTGAATGCTCAGATCAGAAAGAAGTTTCACAGAATGCTTCTGTGTAGTTTATATTTGAATATATTCCTTTTTCCACTACTACGCTCTTAGCGCTCCAAATGTCCAGTTGCATTTTCTACACAAAGAGTGTTCAGATCTGCTCAATCAAAAGTATGGTTTAACTCTGTTAGCTGAATGCACAGATCAGAAAGAAGTTTCACCGAATGATTCTGTGTAGTTTATATTTGAAGACATTCCTTTTTCCCCTATTACCCTCTTAGCGCTCCGAATCTCCACTTGCATTTTCTACAAAAAGAGTGTTTCATAACTGCTCAATCAAAAATATGTTTTATCTCTGTTAACTGAATTTACAGATCAGAAATAAGTTTCACAGAATGCATTTGTGTAGTTTTTATTTGAAGATATTCTTTTTCCCAATGTAGGCCTCTTAGCGCTTAGCATGTCCAATTGCAGTTTCTACAGAAAGAGTGTTTCAGAACGGCTCAATCAAAAGTAAGGTTCAACTCTGTTAGTTGAATGCACAGTACAGAAAGAATTTTCACAGAATGCTACTGTGTAGTTTATATTTGAATATATTCCTTTTTCCACTATTACCCTCTTAGCGCTCCGAATGTCCACTTGCATTTTCTACAGAAAGAGTGTTCAGAACTGCGCAATCAAAAGTATGGTTTAACTCTGTTAGCTTAATGAACATATCAGAAATAAGTTTCACACAATGCTTCTGTGTAGTTTTTATTTGAAGATATTATTTTTCCCAATATAGACCTCTTAGCGCTCAGAATGTCCAATTGCAGTTTCTACAGAAAGAGTGTTTCAGAAAGGCTCAATCAAAACTAAGGTTCAACTCTGTTAGTTGAATGCACAGAACAGAAAGAAATTTCATACAATGCTTCTGTGTAGTTTATATTTGAACATATTCTTTTTTCCACTATTACCCACTTGGCGCTACGAATGTCCAGCTGCATTTTCTACCGACAGAGTGTTTCAAAACTGCTCAATCAAGAGTATGGTTTAACTCTGTTAGCTGAATGCTCAGATCAGAAAGAAGTTTCACAGAATGCTTCTGTGTAGTTTATATTTGAATATATTCCTTTTTCCACTACTACTCTCTTAGCGCTCCAAATGTCCAGTTGCATTTTCTACAGAAAGAGTGTTCAGATCTGCTCAATCAAAAGTATGGTTTAACTCTGTTAGCTGAATGCACAGATCAGAAAGAAATTTCACAGAATGATTCTGTGTAGTTTATATTTGGAGACATTCCTTTTTCCACTATTACCCTCTTAGCGCTCCGAATCTCCACTTGCAGTTTATACAGAAAGAGTGTTTCAGAACGGCTCAATCAAAACTAAAGTTCAACTCTTTTAGTTGAACAAACAGAACAGAAAGAAGTTTCACACAATTCTTCTATGTAGTTTTTATTTGTAGACATTCTTTTTCCCAATATAGGCCTCTTAGCGCTCAGAATGTCCAATTGCAGTTTCTACAGAAAGAGTGTTTCAGAAAGGCTCAATCAAAAGTAAGGTTCAACTCTGTTAGTTGAATGCACAGAACAGAAAGAAGTTTCATACAATGCTTCTGTGTAGTTTATATTTGAACATATTCTTTTTTCCACTATTACCCACTTAGCGCTACGAATGTCCTGTTGCATATTCTACAGACAGAGTGTTTCAAAACTGCTCAATCAAAAGTATGGTTTAACTCTGTTAGCTGAATGCTCAGATCAGAAAGAAGTTTCACAGAATGCTTCTGTGTAGTTTATATTTGAATATATTCCTTTTTCCACTACTACTCTCTTAGCGCTCCAAATGTCCAGTTGCATTTTCTACAGAAAGAGTGTTCAGATCTGCTCCATCAAAAGTATGGTTTAACTCTGTTAGCTGAATGCACAGATCAGAAAGAAGTTTCACAGAATGATTCCGTGTAGTTTATATTTGGAGACATTACTTTTTCCACTATTACCCTCTTAGCGCTCAGAATCTCCACTTGCATTTTCTACAGAAAGAGTGTTTCAGAACGGCTCAATCAAAACTAAGGTTCAACCCTTTTAGTTGAACAAACAGAACAGAAAGAAGTTTCACACAATTCTTCTGTGTAGTTTTTATTTGTAGACATTCTTTTTCCCAATATAGGCCTCTTAGCGCTCAGAATGTCCTATTGCAGTTTCTACAGAAAGAGTGTTTCAGAACGGCTCAATCAAAAGTAAGGTTCAACTCTGTTAGTTGAATGCACAGAACAGAAATGAGTTTCATACAATGCTTCTGTGTAGTTTATATGTGAACATATTCTTTTTTCCACTATTACACACTTAGCGCTACGAATGTCCAGTTGCATTTTCTACAGAGAGAGTGTTTCAAAACTGCTCAATCAAAAGTATGGTTTAACTCTGTTAGCGGAATGCTCAGATCAGCAAGAAGTTTCACAGAATGCTTCTGTGTAGTTTATATTTGAAGACATTCCTTTTTCCACTATTACCCTCTTAGCGCTCTGAATCTCCACTTGCATTTTCTACAAAAAGAGTGCTTCATAACTGCTCAATCAAAAATATGTTTTATCTCTGTTAACTGAATTTACAGATCAGAAATAAGTTTCACAGAATGCATCTGTGTAGTTTTTATTTGAAGATATTCTTTTTCCCAATGTAGGCCTCTTAGCGCTTATCATGTCCAATTGCAGTTTCTACAGAAAGAGTGTTTCAGAACGGCTCAATTAAAAGTAAGGTTCAACTCTGTTAGTTGAATGCACAGAACAGAAAGAATTTTCACAGAATGCTACTGTGTAGTTTATATTTGAATATATTCCTTTTTCCACTATTACCCTCTTAGCGCTCCGAATGTCCACTTGCATTTTCTACAGAAAGAGTGTTCAGAACTGCACAATCAAAAGTATGGTTTAACTCTGTTAGCTGAATGCTCAGATCAGCAAGAAGTTTCACAGAATGCTTCTGTGTAGTTTATATTTGAATATATTCCTTTTTCCACTATTACCCCCTTAGCGCTCCGAATCTCCACTTGCATTTTCTACAAAAAGAGTGTTTCATAACTGCTCAAACAAAAATATGTTTTATCTCTGTTAACTGAATTTACAGATCAGAAATAAGTTTCACAGAATACATCTGTGTAGTTTTTATTTGAAGATATTCTTTTTCCCAATGTAGGCCTCTTAGCGCTTAGCATGTCCAATTGCAGTTTCTACAGAAAGAGTGTTTCACAACGGCTCAATTAAAAGTAAGGTTCAACTCTGTTAGTTGAATGCACAGAACAGAAAGAATTTTCACAGAATGGTACTGTGTAGTTTATATTTGAATATATTCCTTTTTCCACTATTACCCTCTTAGCGCTCCGAATGTCCACTTGCATTTTCTACAGAAAGAGTGTTCAGAACTGCGCAATCAAAAGTATGGTTTAACTCTGTTAGCTTAATGAACATATCAGAAATAAGTTTCACAAAATTCTTCTGTGTAGTTTTTATTTGAAGATATTAATTTTCCCAATATAGGCCTCTTAGCGCTCAGAATGTCCAATTGCAGTTTCTACAGAAAGAGTGTTTCAGAAAGGCTCAATCAAAACTAAGGTTCAACTCTGTTAGTTGAATGCACAGAACAGAATGAAATTTCATACAATGCTTCTGTGTAGTTTATATTTGAACATATTCTTTTTTCCACTATTACCCACTTGGCGCTACGAATGTCCAGTTGCATTTTCTACAGACAGAGTGTTTCAAAACTGCTCAATCAAAAGTATGGTTTAACTCTGTTAGCTGAATGCTCAGATCAGAAAGAAGTTTCACAGAATGCTTCTGTGTAGTTTATATTTGATTATATTCCTTTTTCCACTACTACTCTCTTAGCGCTCCAAATGTCCAGTTGCATTTTCTACAGAAAGAGTGTTCAGATCTGCTCAATCAAAAGTATGGTTTAACTCTGTTAGCTGAATGCACAGATCAGAAAGAAGTTTCACAGAATGATTCTGTGTAGTTTATATTTGGAGACATTCCTTTTTCCACTATTACCCTCTTAGCGCTCCGAATCTCCACTTGCATTTTCTACAGAAAGAGTGTTTCAGAACGGCTCAATCAAAACTAAGGTTCAACTCTTTTAGTTGAACAAACAGAACAGAAAGAAGTTTCACACAATTCTTCTGTGTAGTTTTTATTTGTAGACATTCTTTTTCTCAATATAGGCCTCTTAGCGCTCAGAATGTCCAATTGCAGTTTCTACAGAAAGAGTGTTTCAGAACGGCTCAATCAAAAGTAAGGTTCAACTCTGTTAGTTGAATGCACAGAACAGAAAGAAGTTTCATACAATGCATCTGTGTAGTTTATATTTGAACATATTCTTTTTTCCACTATTACCCACTTAGCGCTACGAATGTCCAGTTGCATTTTCTACAGACAGAGTGTTTCAAAACTGCTCAATCAAAAGTATGGTTTAACTCTGTTAGCTGAATGCTCAGATCAGAAAGAAGTTTCACAGAATGCTTCTGTGTAGTTTATATTTGAATATATTCCTTTTTCCACTACTACGCTCTTAGCGCTCCAAATGTCCAGTTGCATTTTCTACACAAAGAGTGTTCAGATCTGCTCAATCAAAAGTATGGTTTAACTCTGTTAGCTGAATGCACAGATCAGAAAGAAGTTTCACCGAATGATTCTGAGTAGTTTATATTTGAAGACATTCCTTTTTCCACTATTACCCTCTTAGCGCTCCGAATCTCCACTTGCATTTTCTACAAAAAGAGTGTTTCATAACTGCTCTATCAAAAATATGTTTTATCTCTGTTAATTGAATTTACAGATCAGAAATATGTTTCACAGAATGCATCTGTGTAGTTTTTATTTGAAGATATTCTTTTTCCCAATGTAGGCCTCTTAGCGCTTAGCATGTCCAATTTCGGTTTCTACAGAAAGAGTGTTTCAGAACGGCTCAATCAAAAGTAAGGTTCAACTCTGTTAGTTGAATGCACAGAACAGAAAGAATTTTCACAGAATGCTACTGTGTAGTTTATATTTGAATATATTCCTTTTTCCACTATTACCCTCTTAGCGCTCCGAATGTCCACTTGCATTTTCTACAGAAAGAGTGTTCAGAACTGCGCAATCAAAAGTATGGTTTAACTCTGTTAGCTTAATGAACATATCAGAAATAAGTTTCACACAATGCTTCTGTGTAGTTTTTATTTGAAGATATTATTTTTCTCAATAGAGGCCTCTTAGCGCTCAGAATGTCCAATTGCAGTTTCTACAGAAAGAGTGTTTCAGAAAGGCTCACTCAAAAGTAAGGTTCAACTCTGTTAGTTGAATGCACAGAACAGAAAGAATTTTCATACAATGCTTCTGTGTAGTTTATATTTGAACATATTCTTTTTTCCACTATTACCCACTTAGCGCTACGAATGTCCAGTTGCATTTTCTACAGACAGAGTGTTTCAAAACTGCTCAATCAAAAGTATGGTTTAACTCTGTTAGGTGAATGCTCAGATCAGAAAGAAGTTTCACAGAATGCTTCTGTGTAGTTTATATTTGAATATATTCCTTTTTCCACTACTACTCTCTTAGCGCTCCAAATGTCCAGTTGCATTTTCTACAAAAAGAGTGTTCAGATCTGCTCAATCAAAAGTATGGTTTAACTCTGTTAGCTGAATGCACAGATCAGAAAGAAGTTTCACAGAATGATTCTGTGTAGTTTATATTTGGAGACATTCCTTTTTCCACTATTACCCTCTTAGCGCTCCGAATCTCCACTTGCATTTTCTACAGAAAGAGTGTTTCAGAACGGCTCAATCAAAACTAAGGTTCAACACTTTTAGTTGAACAAACAGAACAGAAAGAAGTTTCACACAATTCTTCTGTGTAGTTTTTATTTGTAGACATTCTTTTTCTCAATATAGGCCTCTTAGCGCTCAGAATGTCCAATTGCAGTTTCTACAGAAAGAGTGTTTCAGAACGGCTCAATCAAAAGTAAGGTTCAACTCTGTTAGTTGAATGCACAGAACAGAAAGAAGTTTCATACAATGCTTCTGTGTTGTTTATATTTGAACATATTCTTTTTTCCACTATTACCCACTTAGCGCTACGAATGTCCAGTTGCATTTTCTACAGACAGAGTGTTTCAAAACTGCTCAATCAAAAGTATGGTTTAACTCTGTTAGCTGAATGCTCAGATCAGCAAGAAGTTTCACAGAATGCTTCTGTGTAGTTTATATTTGAATATATTCCTTTTTCCACTACTACGCTCTTAGCGCTCCAAATGTCCAGTTGCATTTTCTACAGAAAGAGTGTTCAGATCTGCTCAATCAAAAGTATGGTTTAACTCTGTTAGCTGAATGCACAGATCAGAAAGAAGTTTCACAGAATGATTCTGTGTAGTTTATATTTGTAGACATTCCTTTTTCCACTATTACCCTCTTAGCGCTCCGAATCTCCACTTGCATTTTCTACAGAAAGAGTGTTTCAGAACGGCTCAATCAAAACTAAAGTTCAACTCTTTTAGTTGAACAAACAGAACAGAAAGAAGTTTCACACAATTCTTCTGTGTAGTTTTTATTTGTAGACATTCTTTTTCCCAATATACGCCTCTTAGTGCTCAGAATGTCCAATTGCAGTTTCTACAGAAAGAGTGTTTCAGAACGGCTCAATCAAAAGTAAGGTTCAACTCTGTTAGTTGAATGCACAGAACAGAAAGAAGTTTCATACAATGCTTCTGTGTAGTTTATATTTGAACATATTCTTTTTTCCACTATTACCCACTTAGCGCTACGAATGTCCAGTTGCATTTTCTATAGACAGAGTGTTTCAAAACTGCTCAATCAAAAGTATGGTTTAACTCTGTTAGCTGAATGCTCAGATCAGAAAGAAGTTTCACAGAATGCTTCTGTGTAGTTTATATTTGAATATATTCCTTTTTCCACTACTACGCTCTTAGCGCTCCAAATGTCCAGTTGCATTTTCTACACAAAGAGTGTTCAGATCTGCTCAATCAAAAGTATGGTTTAACTCTGTTAGCTGAATGCACAGATCAGAAAGAAGTTTCACCGAATGATTCTGTGTAGTTTATATTTGAAGACATTCCTTTTTCCCCTATTACCCTCTTAGCGCTCCGAATCTCCACTTGCATTTTCTACAAAAAGAGTGTTTCATAACTGCTCAATCAAAAATATGTTTTATCTCTGTTAACTGAATTTACAGATCAGAAATAAGTTTCACAGAATGCATTTGTGTAGTTTTTATTTGAAGATATTCTTTTTCCCAATGTAGGCCTCTTAGCGCTTAGCATGTCCAATTGCAGTTTCTACAGAAAGAGTGTTTCAGAACGGCTCAATCAAAAGTAAGGTTCAACTCTGTTAGTTGAATGCACAGTACAGAAAGAATTTTCACAGAATGCTACTGTGTAGTTTATATTTGAATATATTCCTTTTTCCACTATTACCCTCTTAGCGCTCCGAATGTCCACTTGCATTTTCTACAGAAAGAGTGTTCAGAACTGCGCAATCAAAAGTATGGTTTAACTCTGTTAGCTTAATGAACATATCAGAAATAAGTTTCACACAATGCTTCTGTGTAGTTTTTATTTGAAGATATTATTTTTCCCAATATAGACCTCTTAGCGCTCAGAATGTCCAATTGCAGTTTCTACAGAAAGAGTGTTTCAGAAAGGCTCAATCAAAACTAAGGTTCAACTCTGTTAGTTGAATGCACAGAACAGAAAGAAATTTCATACAATGCTTCTGTGTAGTTTATATTTGAACATATTCTTTTTTCCACTATTACCCACTTGGCGCTACGAATGTCCAGCTGCATTTTCTACAGACAGAGTGTTTCAAAACTGCTCAATCAAGAGTATGGTTTAACTCTGTTAGCTGAATGCTCAGATCAGAAAGAAGTTTCACAGAATGCTTCTGTGTAGTTTATATTTGAATATATTCCTTTTTCCACTACTACTCTCTTAGCGCTCCAAATGTCCAGTTGCATTTTCTACAGAAAGAGTGTTCAGATCTGCTCAATCAAAAGTATGGTTTAACTCTGTTAGCTGAATGCACAGATCAGAAAGAAATTTCACAGAATGATTCTGTGTAGTTTATATTTGGAGACATTCCTTTTTCCACTATTACCCTCTTAGCGCTCCGAATCTCCACTTGCAGTTTATACAGAAAGAGTGTTTCAGAACGGCTCAATCAAAACTAAAGTTCAACTCTTTTAGTTGAACAAACAGAACAGAAAGAAGTTTCACACAATTCTTCTATGTAGTTTTTATTTGTAGACATTCTTTTTCCCAATATAGGCCTCTTAGCGCTCAGAATGTCCAATTGCAGTTTCTACAGAAAGAGTGTTTCAGAAAGGCTCAATCAAAAGTAAGGTTCAACTCTGTTAGTTGAATGCACAGAACAGAAAGAAGTTTCATACAATGCTTCTGTGTAGTTTATATTTGAACATATTCTTTTTTCCACTATTACCCACTTAGCGCTACGAATGTCCTGTTGCATATTCTACAGACAGAGTGTTTCAAAACTGCTCAATCAAAAGTATGGTTTAACTCTGTTAGCTGAATGCTCAGATCAGAAAGAAGTTGCACAGAATGCTTCTGTGTAGTTTATATTTGAATATATTCCTTTTTCCACTACTACTCTCTTAGCGCTCCAAATGTCCAGTTGCATTTTCTACAGAAAGAGTGTTCAGATCTGCTCCATCAAAAGTATGGTTTAACTCTGTTAGCTGAATGCACAGATCAGAAAGAAGTTTCACAGAATGATTCCGTGTAGTTTATATTTGGAGACATTACTTTTTCCACTATTACCCTCTTAGCGCTCAGAATCTCCACTTGCATTTTCTACAGAAAGAGTGTTTCAGAACGGCTCAATCAAAACTAAGGTTCAACCCTTTTAGTTGAACAAACAGAACAGAAAGAAGTTTCACACAATTCTTCTGTGTAGTTTTTATTTGTAGACATTCTTTTTCCCAATATAGGCCTCTTAGCGCTCAGAATGTCCTATTGCAGTTTCTACAGAAAGAGTGTTTCAGAACGGCTCAATCAAAAGTAAGGTTCAACTCTGTTAGTTGAATGCACAGAACAGAAATGAGTTTCATACAATGCTTCTGTGTAGTTTATATGTGAACATATTCTTTTTTCCACTATTACACACTTAGCGCTACGAATGTCCAGTTGCATTTTCTACAGAGAGAGTGTTTCAAAACTGCTCAATCAAAAGTATGGTTTAACTCTGTTAGCGGAATGCTCAGATCAGCAAGAAGTTTCACAGAATGCTTCTGTGTAGTTTATGTTTGAAGACATTCCTTTTTCCACTATTACCCTCTTAGCGCTCTGAATCTCCACTTGCATTTTCTACAAAAAGAGTGCTTCATAACTGCTCAATCAAAAATATGTTTTATCTCTGTTAACTGAATTTACAGATCAGAAATAAGTTTCACAGAATGCATCTGTGTAGTTTTTATTTGAAGATATTCTTTTTCCCAATGTAGGCCTCTTAGCGCTTAGCATGTCCAATTGCAGTTTCTACAGAAAGAGTGTTTCAGAACGGCTCAATTAAAAGTAAGGTTCAACTCTGTTAGTTGAATGCACAGAACAGAAAGAATTTTCACAGAATGCTACTGTGTAGTTTATATTTGAATATATTCCTTTTTCCACTATTACCCTCTTAGCGCTCCGAATGTCCACTTGCATTTTCTACAGAAAGAGTGTTCAGAACTGCACAATCAAAAGTATGGTTTAACTCTGTTAGCTGAATGCTCAGATCAGCAAGAAGTTTCACAGAATGCTTCTGTGTAGTTTATATTTGAATATATTCCTTTTTCCACTATTACCCCCTTAGCGCTCCGAATCTCCACTTGCATTTTCTACAAAAAGAGTGTTTCATAACTGCTCAAACAAAAATATGTTTTATCTCTGTTAACTGAATTTACAGATCAGAAATAAGTTTCACAGAATACATCTGTGTAGTTTTTATTTGAAGATATTCTTTTTCCCAATGTAGGCCTCTTAGCGCTTAGCATGTCCAATTGCAGTTTCTACAGAAAGAGTGTTTCACAACGGCTCAATTAAAAGTAAGGTTCAACTCTGTTAGTTGAATGCACAGAACAGAAAGAATTTTCACAGAATGGTACTGTGTAGTTTATATTTGAATATATTCCTTTTTCCACTATTACCCTCTTAGCGCTCCGAATGTCCACTTGCATTTTCTACAGAAAGAGTGTTCAGAACTGCGCAATCAAAAGTATGGTTTAACTCTGTTAGCTTAATGAACATATCAGAAATAAGTTTCACAAAATTCTTCTGTGTAGTTTTTATTTGAAGATATTAATTTTCCCAATATAGGCCTCTTAGCGCTCAGAATGTCCAATTGCAGTTTCTACAGAAAGAGTGTTTCAGAAAGGCTCAATCAAAACTAAGGTTCAACTCTGTTAGTTGAATGCACAGAACAGAATGAAATTTCATACAATGCTTCTGTGTAGTTTATATTTGAACATATTCTTTTTTCCACTATTACCCACTTGGCGCTACGAATGTCCAGTTGCATTTTCTACAGACAGAGTGTTTCAAAACTGCTCAATCAAAAGTATGGTTTAACTCTGTTAGCTGAATGCTCAGATCAGAAAGAAGTTTCACAGAATGCTTCTGTGTAGTTTATATTTGATTATATTCCTTTTTCCACTACTACTCTCTTAGCGCTCCAAATGTCCAGTTGCATTTTCTACAGAAAGAGTGTTCAGATCTGCTCAATCAAAAGTATGGTTTAACTCTGTTAGCTGAATGCACAGATCAGAAAGAAGTTTCACAGAATGATTCTGTGTAGTTTATATTTGGAGACATTCCTTTTTCCACTATTACCCTCTTAGCGCTCCGAATCTCCACTTGCATTTTCTACAGAAAGAGTGTTTCAGAACGGCTCAATCAAAACTAAGGTTCAACTCTTTTAGTTGAACAAACAGAACAGAAAGAAGTTTCACACAATTCTTCTGTGTAGTTTTTATTTGTAGACATTCTTTTTCCCAATATAGGCCTCTTAGCGCTCAGAATGTCCAATTGCAGTTTCTACAGAAAGAGTGTTTCAGAACGGCTCAATCAAAAGTAAGGTTCAACTCTGTTAGTTGAATGCACAGAACAGAAAGAAGTTTCATACAATGCATCTGTGTAGTTTATATTTGAACATATTCTTTTTTCCACTATTACCCACTTAGCGCTACGAATGTCCAGTTGCATTTTCTACAGACAGAGTGTTTCAAAACTGCTCAATCAAAAGTATGGTTTAACTCTGTTAGCTGAATGCTCAGATCAGAAAGAAGTTTCACAGAATGCTTCTGTGTAGTTTATATTTGAATATATTCCTTTTTCCACTACTACGCTCTTAGCGCTCCAAATGTCCAGTTGCATTTTCTACACAAAGAGTGTTCAGATCTGCTCAATCAAAAGTATGGTTTAACTCTGTTAGCTGAATGCACAGATCAGAAAGAAGTTTCACCGAATGATTCTGAGTAGTTTATATTTGAAGACATTCCTTTTTCCACTATTACCCTCTTAGCGCTCCGAATCTCCACTTGCATTTTCTACAAAAAGAGTGTTTCATAACTGCTCTATCAAAAATATGTTTTATCTCTGTTAATTGAATTTACAGATCAGAAATATGTTTCACAGAATGCATCTGTGTAGTTTTTATTTGAAGATATTCTTTTTCCCAATGTAGGCCTCTTAGCGCTTAGCATGTCCAATTTCGGTTTCTACAGAAAGAGTGTTTCAGAACGGCTCAATCAAAAGTAAGGTTCAACTCTGTTAGTTGAATGCACAGAACAGAAAGAATTTTCACAGAATGCTACTGTGTAGTTTATATTTGAATATATTCCTTTTTCCACTATTACCCTCTTAGCGCTCCGAATGTCCACTTGCATTTTCTACAGAAAGAGTGTTCAGAACTGCGCAATCAAAAGTATGGTTTAACTCTGTTAGCTTAATGAACATATCAGAAATAAGTTTCACACAATGCTTCTGTGTAGTTTTTATTTGAAGATATTATTTTTCTCAATAGAGGCCTCTTAGCGCTCAGAATGTCCAATTGCAGTTTCTACAGAAAGAGTGTTTCAGAAAGGCTCACTCAAATGTAAGGTTCAACTCTGTTAGTTGAATGCACAGAACAGAAAGAATTTTCATACAATGCTTCTGTGTAGTTTATATTTGAACATATTCTTTTTTCCACTATTACCCACTTAGCGCTACGAATGTCCAGTTGCATTTTCTACAGACAGAGTGTTTCAAAACTGCTCAATCAAAAGTATGGTTTAACTCTGTTAGGTGAATGCTCAGATCAGAAAGAAGTTTCACAGAATGCTTCTGTGTAGTTTATATTTGAATATATTCCTTTTTCCACTACTACTCTCTTAGCGCTCCAAATGTCCAGTTGCATTTTCTACAAAAAGAGTGTTCAGATCTGCTCAATCAAAAGTATGGTTTAACTCTGTTAGCTGAATGCACAGATCAGAAAGAAGTTTCACAGAATGATTCTGTGTAGTTTATATTTGGAGACATTCCTTTTTCCACTATTACCCTCTTAGCGCTCCGAATCTCCACTTGCATTTTCTACAGAAAGAGTGTTTCAGAACGGCTCAATCAAAACTAAGGTTCAACACTTTTAGTTGAACAAACAGAACAGAAAGAAGTTTCACACAATTCTTCTGTGTAGTTTTTATTTGTAGACATTCTTTTTCTCAATATAGGCCTCTTAGCGCTCAGAATGTCCAATTGCAGTTTCTACAGAAAGAGTGTTTCAGAACGGCTCAATCAAAAGTAAGGTTCAACTCTGTTAGTTGAATGCACAGAACAGAAAGAAGTTTCATACAATGCTTCTGTGTTGTTTATATTTGAACATATTCTTTTTTCCACTATTACCCACTTAGCGCTACGAATGTCCAGTTGCATTTTCTACAGACAGAGTGTTTCAAAACTGCTCAATCAAAAGTATGGTTTAACTCTGTTAGCTGAATGCTCAGATCAGCAAGAAGTTTCACAGAATGCTTCTGTGTAGTTTATATTTGAATATATTCCTTTTTCCACTACTACGCTCTTAGCGCTCCAAATGTCCAGTTGCATTTTCTACAGAAAGAGTGTTCAGATCTGCTCAATCAAAAGTATGGTTTAACTCTGTTAGCTGAATGCACAGATCAGAAAGAAGTTTCACAGAATGATTCTGTGTAGTTTATATTTGTAGACATTCCTTTTTCCACTATTACCCTCTTAGCGCTCCGAATCTCCACTTGCATTTTCTACAGAAAGAGTGTTTCAGAACGGCTCAATCAAAACTAAAGTTCAACTCTTTTAGTTGAACAAACAGAACAGAAAGAAGTTTCACACAATTCTTCTGTGTAGTTTTTATTTGTAGACATTCTTTTTCCCAATATACGCCTCTTAGTGCTCAGAATGTCCAATTGCAGTTTCTACAGAAAGAGTGTTTCAGAACGGCTCAATCAAAAGTAAGGTTCAACTCTGTTAGTTGAATGCACAAACAGAAAGAAGTTTCATACAATGCTTCTGTGTAGTTTATATTTGAACATATTCTTTTTTCCACTATTACCCACTTAGCGCTACGAATGTCCAGTTGCATTTTCTATAGTCAGAGTGTTTCAAAACTGCTCAATCAAAAGTATGGTTTAACTCTGTTAGCTGAATGCTCAGATCAGAAAGAAGTTTCACAGAATGCTTCTGTGTAGTTTATATTTGAATATATTCCTTTTTCCACTACTACGCTCTTAGCGCTCCAAATGTCCAGTTGCATTTTCTACACAAAGAGTGTTCAGATCTGCTCAATCAAAAGTATGGTTTAACTCTGTTAGCTGAATGCTCAGATCAGCAAGAAGTTTCACAGAATGCTTCTGTGTAGTTTATATTTGAATATATTCCTTTTTCCACTATTACCCTCTTAGCGCTCCGAATCTCCACTTGCATTTTCTACAAAAAGAGTGTTTCATAACTGCTCAAACAAAAATATGTTTTATCTCTGTTAACTGAATTTACAGATCAGAAATAAGTTTCACAGAATACATCTGTGTAGTTTTTATTTGAAGATATTCTTTTTCCCAATGTAGGCCTCTTAGCGCTTAGCATGTCCAATTGCAGTTTCTACAGAAAGAGTGTTTCACAACGGCTCAATTAAAAGTAAGGTTCAACTCTGTTAGTTGAATGCACAGAACAGAAAGAATTTTCACAGAATGGTACTGTGTAGTTTATATTTGAATATATTCCTTTTTCCACTATTACCCTCTTAGCGCTCCGAATGTCCACTTGCATTTTCTACAGAAAGAGTGTTCAGAACTGCGCAATCAAAAGTATGGTTTAACTCTGTTAGCTTAATGAACATATCAGAAATAAGTTTCACAAAATTCTTCTGTGTAGTTTTTATTTGAAGATATTAATTTTCCCAATATAGGCCTCTTAGCGCTCAGAATGTCCAATTGCAGTTTCTACAGAAAGAGTGTTTCAGAAAGGCTCAATCAAAACTAAGGTTCAACTCTGTTAGTTGAATGCACAGAACAGAATGAAATTTCATACAATGCTTCTGTGTAGTTTATATTTGAACATATTCTTTTTTCCACTATTACCCACTTGGCGCTACGAATGTCCAGTTGCATTTTCTACAGACAGAGTGTTTCAAAACTGCTCAATCAAAAGTATGGTTTAACTCTGTTAGCTGAATGCTCAGATCAGAAAGAAGTTTCACAGAATGCTTCTGTGTAGTTTATATTTGATTATATTCCTTTTTCCACTACTACTCTCTTAGCGCTCCAAATGTCCAGTTGCATTTTCTACAGAAAGAGTGTTCAGATCTGCTCAATCAAAAGTATGGTTTAACTCTGTTAGCTGAATGCACAGATCAGAAAGAAGTTTCACAGAATGATTCTGTGTAGTTTATATTTGGAGACATTCCTTTTTCCACTATTACCCTCTTAGCGCTCCGAATCTCCACTTGCATTTTCTACAGAAAGAGTGTTTCAGAACGGCTCAATCAAACTAAGGTTCAACTCTTTTAGTTGAACAAACAGAACAGAAAGAAGTTTCACACAATTCTTCTGTGTAGTTTTTATTTGTAGACATTCTTTTTCCCAATATAGGCCTCTTAGCGCTCAGAATGTCCAATTGCAGTTTCTACAGAAAGAGTGTTTCAGAACGGCTCAATCAAAAGTAAGGTTCAACTCTGTTAGTTGAATGCACAGAACAGAAAGAAGTTTCATACAATGCATCTGTGTAGTTTATATTTGAACATATTCTTTTTTCCACTATTACCCACTTAGCGCTACGAATGTCCAGTTGCATTTTCTACAGACAGAGTGTTTCAAAACTGCTCAATCAAAAGTATGGTTTAACTCTGTTAGCTGAATGCTCAGATCAGAAAGAAGTTTCACAGAATGCTTCTGTGTAGTTTATATTTGAATATATTCCTTTTTCCACTACTACGCTCTTAGCGCTCCAAATGTCCAGTTGCATTTTCTACACAAAGAGTGTTCAGATCTGCTCAATCAAAAGTATGGTTTAACTCTGTTAGCTGAATGCACAGATCAGAAAGAAGTTTCACCGAATGATTCTGAGTAGTTTATATTTGAAGACATTCCTTTTTCCACTATTACCCTCTTAGCGCTCCGAATCTCCACTTGCATTTTCTACAAAAAGAGTGTTTCATAACTGCTCTATCAAAAATATGTTTTATCTCTGTTAATTGAATTTACAGATCAGAAATATGTTTCACAGAATGCATCTGTGTAGTTTTTATTTGAAGATATTCTTTTTCCCAATGTAGGCCTCTTAGCGCTTAGCATGTCCAATTTCGGTTTCTACAGAAAGAGTGTTTCAGAACGGCTCAATCAAAAGTAAGGTTCAACTCTGTTAGTTGAATGCACAGAACAGAAAGAATTTTCACAGAATGCTACTGTGTAGTTTATATTTGAATATATTCCTTTTTCCACTATTACCCTCTTAGCGCTCCGAATGTCCACTTGCATTTTCTACAGAAAGAGTGTTCAGAACTGCGCAATCAAAAGTATGGTTTAACTCTGTTAGCTTAATGAACATATCAGAAATAAGTTTCACACAATGCTTCTGTGTAGTTTTTATTTGAAGATATTATTTTTCTCAATAGAGGCCTCTTAGCGCTCAGAATGTCCAATTGCAGTTTCTACAGAAAGAGTGTTTCAGAAAGGCTCACTCAAAAGTAAGGTTCAACTCTGTTAGTTGAATGCACAGAACAGAAAGAATTTTCATACAATGCTTCTGTGTAGTTTATATTTGAACATATTCTTTTTTCCACTATTACCCACTTAGCGCTACGAATGTCCAGTTGCATTTTCTACAGACAGAGTGTTTCAAAACTGCTCAATCAAAAGTATGGTTTAACTCTGTTAGCTGAATGCTCAGATCAGAAAGAAGTTTCACAGAATGCTTCTGTGTAGTTTATATTTGAATATATTCCTTTTTCCACTACTACTCTCTTAGCGCTCCAAATGTCCAGTTGCATTTTCTACAAAAAGAGTGTTCAGATCTGCTCAATCAAAAGTATGGTTTAACTCTGTTAGCTGAATGCACAGATCAGAAAGAAGTTTCACAGAATGATTCTGTGTAGTTTATATTTGGAGACATTCCTTTTTCCACTATTACCCTCTTAGCGCTCCGAATCTCCACTTGCATTTTCTACAGAAAGAGTGTTTCAGAACGGCTCAATCAAAACTAAGGTTCAACACTTTTAGTTGAACAAACAGAACAGAAAGAAGTTTCACACAATTCTTCTGTGTAGTTTTTATTTGTAGACATTCTTTTTCTCAATATAGGCCTCTTAGCGCTCAGAATGTCCAATTGCAGTTTCTACAGAAAGAGTGTTTCAGAACGGCTCAATCAAAAGTAAGGTTCAACTCTGTTAGTTGAATGCACAGAACAGAAAGAAGTTTCATACAATGCTTCTGTGTTGTTTATATTTGAACATATTCTTTTTTCCACTATTACCCACTTAGCGCTACGAATGTCCAGTTGCATTTTCTACAGACAGAGTGTTTCAAAACTGCTCAATCAAAAGTATGGTTTAACTCTGTTAGCTGAATGCTCAGATCAGCAAGAAGTTTCACAGAATGCTTCTGTGTAGTTTATATTTGAATATATTCCTTTTTCCACTACTACGCTCTTAGCGCTCCAAATGTCCAGTTGCATTTTCTACAGAAAGAGTGTTCAGATCTGCTCAATCAAAAGTATGGTTTAACTCTGTTAGCTGAATGCACAGATCAGAAAGAAGTTTCACAGAATGATTCTGTGTAGTTTATATTTGTAGACATTCCTTTTTCCACTATTACCCTCTTAGCGCTCCGAATCTCCACTTGCATTTTCTACAGAAAGAGTGTTTCAGAACGGCTCAATCAAAACTAAAGTTCAACTCTTTTAGTTGAACAAACAGAACAGAAAGAAGTTTCACACAATTCTTCTGTGTAGTTTTTATTTGTAGACATTCTTTTTCCCAATATACGCCTCTTAGTGCTCAGAATGTCCAATTGCAGTTTCTACAGAAAGAGTGTTTCAGAACGGCTCAATCAAAAGTAAGGTTCAACTCTGTTAGTTGAATGCACAAACAGAAAGAAGTTTCATACAATGCTTCTGTGTAGTTTATATTTGAACATATTCTTTTTTCCACTATTACCCACTTAGCGCTACGAATGTCCAGTTGCATTTTCTATAGTCAGAGTGTTTCAAAACTGCTCAATCAAAAGTATGGTTTAACTCTGTTAGCTGAATGCTCAGATCAGAAAGAAGTTTCACAGAATGCTTCTGTGTAGTTTATATTTGAATATATTCCTTTTTCCACTACTACGCTCTTAGCGCTCCAAATGTCCAGTTGCATTTTCTACACAAAGAGTGTTCAGATCTGCTCAATCAAAAGTATGGTTTAACTCTGTTAGCTGAATGCACAGATCAGAAAGAAGTTTCACCGAATGATTCTGTGTAGTTTATATTTGAAGACATTCCTTTTTCCCCTATTACCCTCTTAGCGCTCCGAATCTCCACTTGCATTTTCTACAGAAAGAGTGTTTCAGAACGGCTCAATCAAAACTAAGGTTCAACCCTTTTAGTTGAACAAACAGAACAGAAAGAAGTTTCACACAATTCTTCTGTGTAGTTTTTATTTGTAGACATTCTTTTTCCCAATATAGGCCTCTTAGCGCTCAGAAGGTCCAATTGCAGTTTCTACAGAAAGAGTGTTTCAGAACGGCTCAATCAAAAGTAAGGTTCAACTCTGTTAGTTGAATGCACAGAACAGAAAGGAGTTTCATACAATGCTTCTGTGTAGTTTATATGTGAACATATTCTTTTTTCCACTATTACACACTTAGCGCTACGAATGTCCAGTTGCATTTTCTACAGACAGAGTGTTTCAAAACTGCTCAATCAAAAGTATGGTTTAACTCTGTTAGCTGAATGCACAGATCAGAAAGAAGTTTCACCGAATGATTCTGTGTAGTTTATATTTGAAGACATTCCTTTTTCCACTATTACCCTCTTAGCGCTCCGAATCTCCACTTGCATTTTCTACAAAAAGAGTGCTTCATAACTGCTCAATCAAAAATATGTTTTATCTCTGTTAACTGAATTTACAGATCAGAAATAAGTTTCACAGAATGCATCTGTGTAGTTTTTATTTGAAGATATTCTTTTTCCCAATGTAGGCCTCTTAGCGCTTAGCATGTCCAATTGCAGTTTCTACAGAAAGAGTGTTTCAGAACGGCTCAATTAAAAGTAAGGTTCAACTCTGTTAGTTGAATGCACAGAACAGAAAGAATTTTCACAGAATGCTACTGTGTAGTTTATATTTGAATATATTCCTTTTTCCACTATTACCCTCTTAGCGCTCCGAATGTCCACTTGCATTTTCTACAGAAAGAGTGTTCAGAACTGCACAATCAAAAGTATGGTTTAACTCTGTTAGCTTAATGAACATATCAGAAATAAGTTTCACACAATGCTTCTGTGTAGTTTTTATTTGAAGATATTATTTTTGCCAATAGAGGCCTCTTAGCGCTCAGAATGTCCAATTGCAGTTTCTACAGAAAGAGTGTTTCAGAACGGCTCAATAAAAAGTAAGGTTCAACTCTGTTAGTTGAATGCACAGAACAGAAAGAAGTTTCATACAATGCTTCTGTGTAGTTTATATTTGAACATATTCTTTTTTCCACTATTACCCACTTAGCGCTACGAATGTCCACTTGCATTTTCTACAGACAGAGTGTTTCAAAACTGCTCAATCAAAAGTATGGTTTAACTCTGTTCGCTGAATGCTCAGATCAGCAAGAAGTTTCACAGAATGCTTCTGTGTAGTTTATATTTGAATATATTCCTTTTTCCACTATTACCCTCTTAGCGCTCCGAATCTCCACTTGCATTTTCTACAAAAAGAGTGTTTCATAACTGCTCAAACAAAAATATGTTTTATCTCTGTTAACTGAATTTACAGATCAGAAATAAGTTTCACAGAATACATCTGTGTAGTTTTTATTTGAAGATATTCTTTTTCCCAATGTAGGCCTCTTAGCGCTTAGCATGTCCAATTGCAGTTTCTACAGAAAGAGTGTTTCACAACGGCTCAATTAAAAGTAAGGTTCAACTCTGTTAGTTGAATGCACAGAACAGAAAGAATTTTCACAGAATGGTACTGTGTAGTTTATATTTGAATATATTCCTTTTTCCACTATTACCCTCTTAGCGCTCCGAATGTCCACTTGCATTTTCTACAGAAAGAGTGTTCAGAACTGCGCAATCAAAAGTATGGTTTAACTCTGTTAGCTTAATGAACATATCAGAAATAAGTTTCACAAAATTCTTCTGTGTAGTTTTTATTTGAAGATATTAATTTTCCCAATATAGGCCTCTTAGCGCTCAGAATGTCCAATTGCAGTTTCTACAGAAAGAGTGTTTCAGAAAGGCTCAATCAAAACTAAGGTTCAACTCTGTTAGTTGAATGCACAGAACAGAATGAAATTTCATACAATGCTTCTGTGTAGTTTATATTTGAACATATTCTTTTTTCCACTATTACCCACTTGGCGCTACGAATGTCCAGTTGCATTTTCTACAGACAGAGTGTTTCAAAACTGCTCAATCAAAAGTATGGTTTAACTCTGTTAGCTGAATGCTCAGATCAGAAAGAAGTTTCACAGAATGCTTCTGTGTAGTTTATATTTGATTATATTCCTTTTTCCACTACTACTCTCTTAGCGCTCCAAATGTCCAGTTGCATTTTCTACAGAAAGAGTGTTCAGATCTGCTCAATCAAAAGGATGGTTTAACTCTGTTAGCTGAATGCACAGATCAGAAAGAAGTTTCACAGAATGATTCTGTGTAGTTTATATTTGGAGACATTCCTTTTTCCACTATTACCCTCTTAGCGCTCCGAATCTCCACTTGCATTTTCTACAGAAAGAGTGTTTCAGAACGGCTCAATCAAAACTAAGGTTCAACTCTTTTAGTTGAACAAACAGAACAGAAAGAAGTTTCACACAATTCTTCTGTGTAGTTTTTATTTGTAGACATTCTTTTTCCCAATGTAGGCCTCTTAGCGCTCAGAATGTCCAATTGCAGTTTCTACAGAAAGAGTGTTTCAGAACGGCTCAATCAAAAGTAAGGTTCAACTCTGTTAGTTGAATGCACAGAACAGAAAGAAGTTTCATAGAATGCTTCTGTGTAGTTTATATTTGAACATATTCTTTTTTCCACTATTACCCACTTAGCGCTACGAATGTCCAGTTGCATTTTCTATAGACAGAGTGTTTCAAAACTGCTCAATCAAAAGTATGGTTTAACTCTGTTAGCTGAATGCTCAGATCAGAAAGAAGTTTCACTGAATGCTTCTGTGTGGTTTATATTTGAATATATTCCTTTTTCCACTACTACGCTCTTAGCGCTCCAAATGTCCAGTTGCATTTTCTACAGAAAGAGTGTTCAGATCTGCTCAATCAAAGTATGGTTTAACTCTGTTAGCTGAATGCACAGATCAGAAAGAAGTTTCACCGAATTATTCTGTGTAGTTTATATTTGAAGACATTCCTTTTTCCACTATTACCCCCTTAGCGCTCCGAATCTCCACTTGCATTTTCTACAAAAAGAGTGTTTCATAACTGCTCAATCAAAAATATGATTTATCTCTGTTAACTGAATTTACAGATCAGAAATAAGTTTCACAGAATGCATCTGTGTAGTTTTCATTTGAAGATATTCTTTTTCCCAATGTAGGCCTCTTAGCGATTAGCATGTCCAATTGCAGTTTCTACAGAAAGAGTGTTTCACAACGGCTCAATTAAAAGTAAGGTTCAACTCTGTTAGTTGAATGCACAGAACAGAAAGAATTTTCACAGAATGCTACTGTGTAGTTTATATTTGAATATATTCCTTTTTCCACTATTACCCTCTTAGCGCTCCGAATGTCCACTTGCATTTTCTACAGAAAGAGTGTTCAGAACTGCGCAATCAAAAGTATGGTTTAACTCTGTTATCTTAATGAACATATCAGAAATAAGTTTCACAAAATTCTTCTGTGTAGTTTTTATTTGAAGATATTATTTTTCCCAATAGAGGCCTCTTAGCGCTCAGATGTCCAATTGCAGTTTCTACAGAAAGAGTGTTTCAGAAAGGCTCAATCAAAAGTAAGGTTCAACTCTGTTAGTTGAATGCACAGAACAGAAAGAAGTTTCATACAATGCTTCTGTGTAGTTTATATTTGAACATATTCTTTTTTCCACTATTACCCACTTAGCGCTACGAATGTCCAGTTGCATTTTCTACAGACAGAGTGTTTCAAAACTGCTCAATCAAAAGTATGGTTTAACTCTGTTCGCTGAATGCTCAGATCAGAAAGAAGTTTCACAGAATGCTTCTGTGTAGTTTATATTTGAATATATTCCTTTTTCCACTACTACTCTCTTAGCGCTCCAAATGTCCAGTTGCATTTTCTACAGAAAGAGTGTTCAGATCTCCTCAATCAAAAGTATGGTTTAACTCTGTTAGCTGAATGCACAGATCAGAAAGTAGTTTCACAGAGTGATTCTGTGTAGTTTATATTTGGAGACATTCCTTTTTCCACTATTACTCTCTTAGCGCTCCGAATCTCCACTTGCATTTTCTACAGAAAGAGTGTTTCAGAACGGCTCAATCAAAACTAAGGTTCAACTCTTTTAGTTGAACAACAGAACAGAAAGAAGTTTCACACAATTCTTCTGTGTAGTTTTTATTTGTAGACATTCTTTTTCCCAATATAGGCCTCTTAGCGCTCAGAATGTCCAATTGCAGTTTCTACAGAAAGAGTGTTTCAGAACGGCTCAATCAAAAGTAAGGTTCAACTCTGTTAGTTGAATGCACAGAACAGAAAGAAGTTTCATACAATGCTTCTGTGTAGTTTATATTTGAACATATTCTTTTTTCCACTATTACCCACTTAGCGCTACGAATGTCCAGTTGCATTTTCTACAGACAGAGTGTTTCAAAACTGCTCAATCAAAAGTATGGTTTAACTCTGTTAGCTGAATGCTCAGATCAGAAAGAAGTTTCACAGAATGCTTCTGTGTAGTTTATATTTGAATATATTCCTTTTTCCACTACTACGCTCTTAGCGCTCCAAATGTCCAGTTGCATTTTCTACACAAAGAGTGTTCAGATCTGCTCAATCAAAAGTATGGTTTAACTCTGTTAGCTGAATGCACAGATCAGAAAGAAGTTTCACCGAATGATTCTGTGTAGTTTATATTTGAAGACATGCCTTTTTCCACTATTACCCTCTTAGCACTCCGAATCTCCACTTGCATTTTCTACAAAAAGATTGTTTCATAACTGCTCAATCAAAAATATGTTTTATCTCTGTTAACTGAATTTACAGATCAGAAATATGTTTCACAGAATGCATCTGTGTAGTTTTTATTTGAAGATATTCTTTTTCCCAATGTAGGCCTCTTAGCGCTTAGCATGTCCAATTGCAGTTTCTACAGAAAGAGTGTTTCAGAAAGGCTCAATCAAAAGTAAGGTTCAACTCTGTTAGTTGAATGCACAGAACAGAAAGAAGTTTCATACAATGCTTCTGTGTAGTTTATATTTGAACATATTCTTTTTTCCACTATTACCCACTTAGCGCTACGAATGTCCAGTTGCATTTTCTACAGACAGAGTGTTTCAAAACTGCTCAATCAAAAGTATGGTTTAACTCTGTTAGCTGAATGCTCAGATCAGAAAGAAGTTTCACAGAATGCTTCTGTGTAGTTTATATTTGAATATATTCCTTTTTCCACTACTACTCTCTTAGCGCTCCAAATGTCCAGTTGCATTTTCTACAGAAAGAGTGTTCAGATCTGCTCAATCAAAAGTATGGTTTAACTCTGTTAGCTGAATGCACAGATCAGAAAGAAGTTTCACAGAGTGATTCTGTGTAGTTTATATTTGGAGACATTCCTTTTTCCACTATTACTCTCTTAGCGCTCCGAATCTCCACTTGCATTTTCTACAGAAAGAGTGTTTCAGAACGGCTCAATCAAAACTAAGGTTCAACTCTTTTAGTTGAACAAACAGAACAGAAAGAAGTTTCACACAATTCTTCTGTGTAGTTTTTATTTGTAGACATTCTTTTTCCCAATATAGGCCTCTTAGCGCTCAGAATGTCCAATTGCAGTTTCTACAGAAAGAGTGTTTCAGAACGGCTCAATCAAAAGTAAGGTTCAACTCTGTTAGTTGAATGCACAGGACAGAAAGAAGTTTCATACAATGCTTCTGTGTAGTTTATATTTGAACATATTCTTTTTTCCACTATTACCCACTTAGCGCTACGAATGTCCAGTTGCATTTTCTACAGACAGAGTGTTTCAAAACTGCTCAATCAAAAGTATGGTTTAACTCTGTTAGCTGAATGCTCAGATCAGAAAGAAGTTTCACAGAATGCTTCTGTGTAGTTTATATTTGAATATATTCCTTTTTCCACTACTACGCTCTTAGCGCTCCAAATGTCCAGTTGCATTTTCTACACAAAGAGTGTTCAGATCTGCTCAATCAAAAGTATGGTTTAACTCTGTTAGCTGAATGCACAGATCAGAAAGAAGTTTCACCGAATGATTCTGTGTAGTTTATATTTGAAGACATTCCTTTTTCCACTATTACCCTCTTAGCGCTCCGAATCTCCACTTGCATTTTCTACAAAAAGAATGTTTCATAACTGCTCAATCAAAAATATGTTTTATCTCTGTTAACTGAATTTACAGATCAGAAATATGTTTCACAGAATGCATCTGTGTAGTTTTTATTTGAAAATATTCTTTTTCCCAATGTAGGCCTCTTTGCGCTTAGCATGTCCAATTGCAGTTTCTACAGAAAGAGTGTTTCAGAACGGCTCAATCAAAAGTAAGGTTCAACTCTGTTAGTTGAATGCACAGAACAGAAAGAATTTTCACAGAATGCTACTGTGTAGTTTATATTTGAATATATTCCTTTTTCCACTATTACCGTCTTAGCGCTCCGAATGTCCACTTGCATTTTCTACAGAAAGAGTGTTCAGAACTGCGCAATCAAAAGTATGGTTTAACTCTGTTAGCTTAATGAACATATCAGAAATAAGTTTCACACAATGCTTCTGTGTAGTTTTTATTTGAAGATATTAATTTTCCCAATATAGGCCTCTTAGCGCTCAGAATGTCCAATTGCAGTTTCTACAGAAAGAGTGTTTCAGAAAGGCTCAATCAAAACTAAGGTTCAACTCTGTTAGTTGAATGCACAGAACAGAATGAAATTTCATACAATGCTTCTGTGTAGTTTATATTTGAACATATTCTTTTTTCCACTATTTTTTTTTTTTCTTTTTTTTTTTTTTTTTTTATTATACTTTAGGGTTTTAGGGTACATGTGCACAATGTGCAGGTTTGTTACATATGTATCCATGTGCCATGTTGATTTCCTGCACCCATTAATTCGTCATTTAGCATTAGGTGTATCTCCTAATGCTGTCCCTCCCCCCTCCCCCCACCCCACAACAGTCCCCGGAGTGTGATGTTCCCCTTCCTGTGTCCATGAGTTCTCATTGTTCAATTCCCACCTATGAGTGAGAACATGCGGTGTTTGGTTTTTTGTCCTTGCGATAGTTTACTGAGAATGATGTTTTCCAGTTTCATCCATGTCCCTACAAAGGACACGAACTCATCATTTTTTATGGCTGCATAGTATTCCATGGTGTATATGTGCCACATTTTCTTAATCCAGTCTATCGTTGTTGGACATTTGGGTTGGTTCCAACTCTTTGCTATTGTGAATAGTGCCGCAATAAACATACGTGTGCATGTGTCTTTATAGCAGCATGATTTATAGTCCTTTGGATATATACCCAGTAATGGGATGGCTGGGTCAAATGGTATTTCTAGTTCGAGATCCCTGAGGAATCGCCACACTGACTTCCACAATGGTTGAACTAGTTTACAGTCCCACCAACAGTGTAAAAGTGTTCCTATTTCTCCACATCCTCTCCAGCACCTGTTGTTTCCTGATTTTTTAATGATGGCCATTCTAACTGGTGTGAGATGGTATCTCACTGTGGTTTTGATTTGCATTTCTCTGATGGCCAGTGATGAGGAGCATTTCTTCATGTGTTTTTTGGCTGCATAAATGTCTTCTTTTGAGAAGTGTCTGTTCATGTCCTCTGCCCACTTTTTGATGGGGTTGTTTGTTTTTTTCTTGTAAATTTGTTTGAGTTCATTGTAGATTCTGGATATTAGCCCTTTGTCAGATGAGTAGGTTGCAAAAATTTTCTCCCATTGTGTAGGTTGCCTGTTCACTCTGATGATAGTTTCTTTTGCTGTGCAGAAGCTCTTTAGTTTAATGAGATCCCATTTGTCGATTTTGGCTTTTGTTGCCATTGCTTTTGGTGTTTTAGACATGAAGTCCTTGCCCACGCCTATGTCCTGAATGGTATTGCCTAGGTTTTCTTGTAGGATTTTAATGGTTTTAGGTCTAACATATAAGTCTTTAATCCATCTTGAATTAATTTTTGTATAAGGTGTAAGGAAGGGATCCAGTTGCAGCTTTCTACATATGGCTAGCCAGTTTTCCCAGCACCATTTATTAAATAGGGAATCCTTTCCCCATTTCTTGTTTTTGTCAGGTTTGTCAAAGATCAGATAGTTGTAGCTATGCGGCATCATTTCTGAGGGCTCTGTTCTGTTCCATTGATCTATGTCTCTGTTGTGGTACCAGTACCATGCTGTTTTGGTTACTGTAGCCTTGTAGTATAGTTTAAAGTCAGGTAGCGTGATGCCTCCAGCTTTGTTCTTTTGGCTTAGGATTGACTTGGCGATGCGGGCTCTTTTTTGGTTCCATATGAACTTTAAAGTAGTTTTTTCCAATTCTGTGAAGAAAGTCATTGGTAGCTTGATGGGGATGGCATTGAATCTATAAATTACCTTGGGCAGTATGGCCATTTTCACGATATTGATTCTTCCAACCCATGAGCATGGAATGTTCTTCCATTTGTTTGTATCCTCATTTATTTCATTGAGCAGTGGTTTGTAGTTCTCCTTGAAGAGGTCCTTCACATCCCTTGTAAGTTGGATTCCTAGGTATTTTATTCTCTTTGAAGCAATTGTGAATGGGAGTTCACTCATGATTTGGCTCTCTGTTTGTCTGTTATTGGTGTACAAGAATGCTTGTGATTTTTGTACATTAATTTTGTATCCTGAGACTTTGCTGAAGTTGCTAATCAGCTTAAGGAGATTTTGGGCTGAGACAATGGGGTTTTCTAGATATACAATCATGTCATCTGCAAACAGGGACAATTTGACTTCCTCTTTTCCTAATTGAATACCCTTTATTTCCTTCTCCTGCCTGATTGCTCTGGCCAGAACTTCCAGCACTATGTTGAATAGTAGCGGTGAGAGAGGGCATCCCTGTCTTGTGCCAGTTTTCAGAGGGAATGCTTCCAGTTTTTGCCCATTCAGTATGATATTGGCTGTGGGTTTGTTGTAGATAGCTCTTATTATTTTGAGATACGTCCCATCAATACCTAATTTATTGAGAGTTTTTTGCATGAAGGGTTGTTGAATTTTGTCAAAGGCCTTTTCTGCATCTATTGAGATAATCATGTGGTTTTTGTCTTTGGTTCTGTTTATATGCTGGATTACATTTATTGATTTGCGTATGTTGAACCAGCCTTGCATCCCAGGGATGAAGCCCACTTGATCATGGTGGATAAGCTTTTTGATGTGCTGCTGGATTCGGTTTGCCAGTATTTTATTGAGGATTTTTGCATCAATGTTCATCAAGGATATTGGTCTGAAATTCTCTTTTTTGGTTATGTCTCTGCCAGGTTTTGGTATCAGGACGATGCTGGCTTCGTAAAATGTGTTAGGGAGGATTCCCTCTTTTTCTATCGATTGGAATAGTTTCAGAAGGAATGGTACCAGTTCCTCCTTGTACCTCTGGTAGAATTCAGCTGTGAATCCATCAGGTCCTGGACTCTTTTTGGTTGGTAAGCTATTGATTATTGCCACAATTTCAGAACCTGTTATTGGTCTATTCAGAGATTCAACTTCTTCCTGGTTTAGTCTTGGGAGGGTGTATTTGTCGAGGAATTTATCCATTTCTTCCAGATTTTCTAGTTTATTTGCATAGAGGTGTTTGTAGTATTCTCTGATGGTAGATTGTATTTCTGTGGGATCGGTGGTGATATCCCCTTTTTCGTTTTTTATTGCATCTATTTGATTCTTCTCTCTTTTCTTCTTTATTAGTCTTGCTAGCGGTCCATCAATTTTGTTGATCTTTTCAAAAAACCAGCTCCTAGATTCATTAATTTTTTGAAGGGTTTTTTGTGTCTCTATTTCCTTCAGTTCTGCTCTGATTTTAGTTATTTCTAGCCTTCTGCTAGCTTTTGAATGTGTTTGCTCTTGCTTTTCTAGTTCTTTTAATTGTGATGTTAGGGTGTCAATTTTGGATCTTTCCTGCTTTCTCTTGTGGGCATTTAGTGCTATAAATTTCCCTCTACACACTGCTTTGAACGTGTCCCAGAGATTCTGGTATGTTGTGTCTTTGTTCTCGTTGGTTTCAAAGAACATCTTTATTTCTGCCTTCATTTCATTATGTACCCAATAGTCATTCAGGAGCAGGTTGTTCAGTTTCCATGTAGTTGAGCGGTTTTGACTGAGTTTCTTAATCCTGAGTTCTAGTTTGATTGCACTGTGGTCTGAGAGACAGTTTGTTATAATCTCTGTTCTTTTACATTTGCTGAGAAGAGCTTTACTTCCAATTATGTGGTCAATTTTGGAATAGGTGTGGTGTGGTGCTGAAAAAAATGTATATTCTGTTGATTTGGGGTGGAGAGTTCTGTAGATGTCTATTAGGTCCACTTTATGTAGAGCTGAGTTCAATTCCTGGATATCCTTGTTAACTTTCTGTCTCGTTGATCTGTCTAATGCTGACAGTGGGGTGTTAAAATCTCCCATTATTATTGTGTGGGAGTTTAAGTCCCTTTGTAGGTCACTGAGGACTTGCTTTATGAATCTGGGTGTTCCTGTGTTGGGTGCATATATATTTAGGATAGTTAGCTCTTCTTGTTGAATTGATCCCTTTACCATTATGTAATGGCCTTCTTTGTCTCTTTTGATCTTTGTTGGTTTAAAGTCTATTTTATCAGAGACTAGGATTGCAACCCCTGCCTTTTTTTGTTTTCCAGTTGCTTGATAGATCTTCCTCCATCCCTTTATTTTGAGTCTATGTGTGTCTCTGCACGTGAGATGGGTTTCCTGAATACAGCACACTGATGGGTCCTGACTCCTTATCCAGTTTGCCAGTCTGTGTCTTTTGATTGGAGCATTTAGCCCATTTACATTTAACGTGAATATTGTTATGTGTGAATCTGATCCTGTCATTATGATGTTAGTTGGTTATTTTGCTCGTTAGTTGCTATAGTTTCTTCCTAGCCTCGATGGTCTTTACAATTTGGCATGTTTTTGCAGGGGCTGGTACCGGTTGTTCCTTTCCATGTTTAGTGCTTCCTTCAGGAGCTCTTTTAGGGCAGGCCTGGTGGTGACAAAATCTCTCAGCGTTTGCTTGTCTGTAAAGTATTTTATTTCTCCTTCACTTATGAAGCTTAGTTTGGCGGGATAGGAAATTCTGGGTTGAAAATTCTTTTCTTTAAGAATGTTGAATATCGGCCCCCACTCTCTTCTGGCTTGTAGAGTTTCTGCTGAGAGATCAGCTGTTAGTCTGATGGGCTTCCCTTTGTGGGTAACCCGACCTTTCTCTCTGGCTGCCCTTAACATTTTTTCCTTCATTTCCACTTTGGTGAATCTGACAATTATGTGTCTTGGAGTTGCCCTTCTCGAGGAGTATCTTTGTGGCGTTCTCTGTATTTCCTGAATCTGAATGCTGGCCTGCCTTGCTAGATTGGGGAAGTTCTCCTGGATAATATCTTGCAGAGTGTTTTCCAACTTGGTTCCATTCTCCCCATCATTTTCAGGTACACCAATCAGACGTAGGTTTGGTCTTTTCACATAGTCCCAAATTTCTTGGAGGCTTTGTTCATTTCTTTTTATTCTTTTTTCTCTAAACTTCCCTTCTCTCTTCATTTCATTCATTTCATCTTCTATCAGCGATACCCTTTCTTCCAGTTGATCGCATCTGCTACTCAGGCTTCTGCATTTTTCGCGTAGTTCTCGAAACTTGGCTTTCAGCTCCATCATCTCCTTGAAGCCCTTCTCTCCATTGGTTATTCTAGTTATCCATTCTTCTAATTTTTTTTCAAAGTTTTTAACTTCTTTGCTATTGTTTTGAATTTCCTCTCGTAGCTCAGAGTAGTTTGATCGTCTGAAGCCTTCTTCTCTCAACTCATCAAAGTCATCCTCCATCCAGCTTTGTTCCGTTGCTGGTGAGGAACTGCGTTCCTTTGGAGGAGGAGAGGTGCTCTGTTTTTTAGAGTTTCCAGTTTTTTTGGTCTGTTTTTTCCCCATCTTTGTGGTTTTGTCTACTTTTTGTCTTCGATGATGGTGATGTACAGATGGGTTTTTGGTGTGGATGTCCTTTCTGTTTGTTAATTTTCCTTCTACCAGACAAGACCCTCAGCTGCAGGTCTGTTGGAGTTTACTAGAGGTCCACTCCAGACCCTGCTTGGCTGGGTGTCAGTACCGGTGGCTGCAGAACAGCGGATTTTCGTGAGACCACAAATTCAGCTGTCTGATAGTTCCTCTGAAAGTTTTGTCTCAGAAGAGTACCCGGTTGAATGAGGTGTCAGTCTGTCCCACTGGGGGGGTGCCTCACAGTTAGGCTGCTCAGGGGTGAGGGACCCACTTTAGGAGGCAGTCTGTCCGTTCTCAGATCACAAGCTGCGTGCTGGGAGAACCACGTCAGACAGGGACATTTAAGGCTGTGGAGGTTCTCGCTGAGTTTTTGGTTGTCTGTGCCCTGCCCCCAGAGGTGGAGCCTACAGAGGCAGGCGGGCCTCCTTGAGCTGTGGTGGGCTCCACCCAGTTCGAGCTTCCTGGCTGCTTTGTTTACCTAAGCAAGCCTGGGCAATGGCGGGCGCCCCTCCCCCAGCCTCGTTGCCGCCTTGCAGCGTGATCTCAGACTGTTGTGCTAGCAATCAGCGAGACTCCGTGGGCATAGGACCCTCCGAGCCAGGTGCGGGACACAATCTCCTAGTGTGCCGTTTTCCAGGCCCGTTGGAAAAGCGCAGTATTAGGACGGGACTGACCCGATATTCCAGGTGCCCTCTGTTTTCCCTTTCTTTGACTAGGAAAGGGAACTCCCTGACCCCTTGCGCTTCCCGAGTGAGGCAATGCCTCGCCCTGCTTCGGCTCGCGCACAGTGCGCTTCACCGACTGTCCTGAACCCACTGTTAGGCACTCCCTAGTGAGATGAAACCGGTACCTCAAGCAGAAATGCAGAAATCACCCGTCTTCTGTGTCGCTGGGGCTGGGAGCTGGAGACCGGAGCTCTCTTTTTTCCACTATTACCCACTTGGCGCTACGAATGTCCAGTTGCATTTTCTACAGACAGAGTGTTTCAAAACTGCTCAATCAAAAGTATGGTTTAACTCTGTTAGCTGAATGCACAGATCAGAAAGAAGTTTCACAGAATGATTCTGTGTAGTTTATATTTGGAGACATTCCTTTTTCCACTATTACCCTCTTAGCGCTCCGAATCTCCACTTGCATTTTCTACAGAAAGAGTGTTTCAGAACGGCTCAATCAAAACTAAAGTTCAACTCTTTTAGTTGAACAAACAGAACAGAAAGCAGTTTCACACAATTCTTCTGTGTAGTTTTTATTTGTAGACATTCTTTTTCCCAATATAGGCCTCTTAGCGCTCAGAATGTCCAATTGCAGTTTCTACAGAAAGAGTGTTTCAGAACGGCTCAATCAAAAGTAAGGTTCAACTCTGTTAGTTGAATGCACAGAACAGAAAGAAGTTTCATACACTGCTTCTGTGTAGTTTATATTTGAACATATTCTTTTTTCCACTATTACCCACTTAGCGCTACGAATGTCCAGTTGCATTTTCTATAGACAGAGTGTTTCAAAACTGCTCAATCAAAAGTATGGTTTAACTCTGTTAGCTGAATGCTCAGATCAGAAAGAAGTTTCACAGAATGCTTCTGTGTAGTTTATATTTGAATATATTCCTTTTTCCACTACTACGCTCTTAGCGCTCCAAATGTCCAGTTGCATTTTCTACAGAAAGAGTGTTCAGATCTGCTCAATCAAAAGTATGGTTTAACTCTGTTAGCTGAATGCACAGATCAGAAAGAAGTTTCACCGAATGATTCTGTGTAGTTTATATTTGAAGACATTCCTTTTTCCCCTATTACCCTCTTAGCGCTCCGAATCTCCACTTGCATTTTCTACAAAAAGAGTGTTTCATAACTGCTCAATCAAAAATATGTTTTATCTCTGTTAACTGAATTTACAGATCAGAAATAAGTTTCACAGAATGCATCTGTGTAGTTTTTATTTGAAGATATTCTTTTTCCCAATGTAGGCCTCTTAGCGCTTAGCATGTCCAATTGCAGTTTCTACAGAAAGAGTGTTTCAGAACGGCTCAATCAAAAGTAAGGTTCAACTCTGTTAGTTGAATGCACAGAACAGAAAGAATTTTCACAGAATGCTACTGTGTAGTTTATATTTGAATATATTCCTTTTTCCACTATTACCCTCTTAGCGCTCCGAATGTCCACTTGCATTTTCTACAGAAAGAGTGTTCAGAACTGCGCAATCAAAAGTATGGTTTAACTCTGTTAGCTTAATGAACATATCAGAAATAAGTTTCACACAATGCTTCTGTGTAGTTTTTATTTGAAGATATTATTTTTCCCAATATAGGCCTCTTAGCGCTCAGAATGTCCAATTGCAGTTTCTACAGAAAGAGTGTTTCAGAAAGGCTCAATCAAAACTAAGGTTCAACTCTGTTAGTTGAATGCACAGAACAGAAAGAAATTTCATACAATGCTTCTGTGTAGTTTATATTTGAACATATTCTTTTTTCCACTATTACCCACTTGGCGCTACGAATGTCCAGTTGCATTTTCTACAGACAGAGTGTTTCAAAACTGCTCAATCAAAAGTATGGTTTAACTCTGTTAGCTGAATGCTCAGATCAGAAAGAAGTTTCACGGAATGCTTCTGTGTAGTTTATATTTGAATATATTCCTTTTTCCACTACTACTCTCTTAGCGCTCCAAATGTCCAGTTGCATTTTCTACAGAAAGAGTGTTCAGATCTGCTCAATGAAAAGTATGGTTTAACTCTGTTAGCAGAATGCACAGATCAGAAAGAAGTTTCACAGAATTATTCTGTGTAGTTTATATTTGGAGACATTCCTTTTTCCACTATTACCCTCTTAGCGCTCCGAATCTCCACTTGCATTTACAACAGAAAGAGTGTTTAAGAACGGCTCAATAAAAACTAAGGTTCAACTCTTTTAGTTGAACAAACAGAACAGAAAGAAGTTTCACACAATTCTTCTGTGTAGTTTTTATTTGTAGACATTCTTTTTCCCAATATAGGCCTCTTAGCGCTCAGAATGTCCAATTGCAGTTTCTACAGAAAGAGTGTTTCAGAACGGCTCAATCAAAAGTAAGGTTCAACTCTGTTAGTTGAATGCACAAAAGAGAAAGGAGTTTCATACAATGCTTCTGTGTAGTTTATATTTGAACATATTCTTTTTTCCACTATTACCCAGTTAGCGCTACGAATGTCCAGTTGCATTTTCTACAGACAGAGTGTTTCAAAACTGCTCAATCAAAAGTATGGTTTAACTCTGTTAGCTGAATGCTCAGATCAGAAAGAAGTTTCACAGAATGCTTCTGAGTAGTTTATATTTGAATATATTCCTTTTTCCACTATTACGCTCTTAGGGCTCCAAATGTCCAGTTGCATTTTCTACAGAAAGAGTGTTCAGATCTGCTCAATCAAAAGTATGGTTTAACTCTGTTAGCTGAATGCACAGATCAGAAAGAAGTTTCACCGAATGATTCTGTGTAGTTTATATTTGAAGACATTCCTTTTTCCACTATTACCCTCTTAGCGCTCCGAATCTCCACTTGCATTTTCTACAAAAAGAGTGTTTCATAACTGCTCAATCAAAAATATGTTTTAACTCTGTTAACTGAATTTACAGATCAGAAATAAGTTTCACAGAATGCATCTGTGTAGTTTCTATTTGAAGATATTCTTTTTCCCAATGTAGGCCTCTTAGCGCTTAGCATGTCCAATTGCAGTTTCTACAGAAAGAGTGTTTCATAACGGCTCAATCAAAAGTAAGCTTCAACTCTGTTAGTTGAATGCACAGAACAGAAAGAATTTTCACAGAATGCTACTGTGTAGTTTATATTTGAATATATTCCTTTTTCCACTATTACCCTCTTAGCGCTCCGAATGTCCACTTGCATTTTCTACAGAAAGAGTGTTCAGAACTGCGCAATCAAAAGTATGGTTTAACTCTGTTAGCTTAATGAACATATCAAAAATATGTTTCACACAATGCTTCTGTGTAGTTTTTATTTGAAGATATTATTTTTCCCAATAGAGGCCTCTTAGTGCTCAGAATGTCCAATTGCAATTTCTACAGAAAGAGTGTTTCAGAAAGGCTCAATCAAAAGTAAGGTTCAACTCTGTTAGTTGAATGCACAGAACAGAAAGAAGTTTTATACAATGCTTCTGTGTAGTTTATATTTGAATATATTCCTTTTTCCACTACTACGCTCTTAGCGCTCCAAATGTCCAGTTGCATTTTCTACAGAAAGAGTGTTCAGATCTGCTCAATCAAAAGTATGGTTTAAATCTGTTAGATGAATGCACAGATCAGAAAGAAGTTTCACCGAATGATTCTGTGTAGTTTATATTTGAAGACATTCCTTTTTCCACTATTACCCACTTAGCGCTCCGAATCTCCACTTGCATTTTCTTCAAAAAGAGTGTTTCATAACTGCTCAATCAAAAATATGTTTTATCTCTGTTAACTGAATTTACAGATCAGAAATAAGTTTCACAGAATGCATCTGTGTAGTTTTTATTTGAAGATATTCTTTTTCCCAATGTAGGCCTCTTAGCGCTTAGCATGTCCAATTGCAGTTTCTACAGAAAGAGTGTTTCAGAACGGCTCAATCAAAAGTAAGGTTCAACTCTGTTAGTTGAATGCACAGAACAGAAAGAATTTTCATAGAATGCTACTGTGTAGTTTATATTTGAATATATTCCTTTCTCCACTATTACCCTCTTAGCGCTCCGAATGTCCACTTGCATTTTCTACAGAAGGAGTTTTCTGAACTGTGCAATCAAAAGTATGGTTTAACTCTGTTAGCTTAATGAACATATCAGAAATAAGTTTCACACAATGCTTCTGTGTAGTTTTTATTTGAAGATATTATTTTTCGCAATATAGGCCTCTTAGCGCTCAGAATGTCCAATTGCAGTTTCTACAGAAAGAGTGTTTCAGAAAGGCTCAATCAAAAGTAAGGTTCAACTCTGTTAGTTGAATGCACAGAACAGAAAGAAGTTTCATACAATGCTTCTGTGTAGTTTATATTTGAACATATTCTTTTTTCCACTATTACCCACTTAGCGCTACGAATGTCCAGTTGCATTTTCTACAGACAGAGTGTTTCAAAACTGCTCAATCAAAAGTATGGTTTAACTCTGTTAGCTGAATGCTCAGATCAGAAAGAAGTTTCACAGAATGCTTCTGTGTAGTTTATATTTGAATATATTCCTTTTTCCACTACTACTCTCTTAGCGCTCCAAATGTCCAGTTGCATTTTCTACAGAAAGAGTGTTCAGATCTGCTCAATGAAAAGTATGGTTTAACTCTGTTAGCTGAATGCACAGATCAGAAAGAAGTTTCACAGAATGATTCTGTGTAGTTTATATTTGGAGACATTCCTTTTTCCACTATTACCCTCTTAGCGCTCCGAATCTCCACTTGCATTTTCTACAGAAAGAGTGTTTCAGAACGGCTCAATCAAAACTAAGGTTCAACTCTTTTAGTTGAACAGACAGAACAGAAAGAAGTTTCACACAATTCTTCTGTGTAGTTTTTATTTGTAGACATTCTTTTTCCCAATATAGGCCTCTTAGCGCTCAGAATGTCCAATTGCAGTTTCTACAGAAAGAGTGTTTCAGAACGGCTCAATCAAAAGTAAGGTTCAACTCTGTTAGTTGAATGCACGGAACAGAAAGAAGTTTCATACAATGCTTCTGTGTAGTTTATATTTGAACATATTCTTTTTTCCACTATTACCCACTTAGCGCTACGAATGTCCAGTTGCATTTTCTACAGACAGAGTGTTTCAAAACTGCTCAGTCAAATTATGGTTTAACTCTGTTAGCTGAATGCTCAGATCAGAAAGAAGTTTCACAGAATGCTTCTGTGTAGTTTATATTTGAATATATTCCTTTTTCCACTACTACGCTCTTAGCGCTCCAAATGTCCAGTTGCATTTTCTACACAAAGAGTGTTCAGATCTGCTCAATCAAAAGTATGGTTTAACTCTGTTAGCTGAATGCACAGATCAGAAAGAAGTTTCACCGAATGATTCTGTGTAGTTTATATTTGAAGACATTCCTTTTTCCACTATTACCCTCTTAGCGCTCCGAATCTCCACTTGCATTTTCTACAAAAAGAGTGTTTCATAACTGCTCAATCAAAAATATGTTTTATCTCTGTTAACTGAATTTACAGATCAGAAATAAGGTTCACACAATGCATCTGTGTAGTTTCTATTTGAAGATATTCTTTTTCCCAATGTAGGCCTCTTAGCGCTTAGCATGTCCAATTGCAGTTTCTACAGAAAGAGTGTTTCAGAACGGCTCAACCAAAAGTAAGGTTCAACTCTGTTAGTTGAATGCACAGAACAGAAAGAATTTTCACAGAATGCTACTGTGTAGTTTATATTTGAATATATTCCTTTCTCCACTATTACCCTCTTAGCGCTCCGAATGTCCACTTGCATTTTCTACAGAAAGAGTGTTCAGAACTGCGCAATCAAAAGTATGGTTTAACTCTGTTAGCTTAATGAACATATCAGAAATAAGTTTCACACAATGCTTCTGTGTAGTTTTTATTTGAAGATATTATTTTTCCCAATAGAGTCCTCTTAGCGCTCAGAATGTCCAATTGCAGTTTCTACAGAAAGAGTGTTTCAGAAAGGCTCAATCAAAAGTAAGGTTCAACTATGTTAGTTGAATGCACAGAACAGAAAGAAGTTTCATACAATGCTTCTGTGTAGTTTATATTTGAATATATTCCTTTTTCCACTACTACGCTCTTAGCGCTCCAAATGTCCAGTTGCATTTTCTACAGAAAGAGTGTTCAGATCTGCTCAATCAAATGTATGGTTTAACTCTGTTAGCTGAATGCACAGATCAGAAAGAAGTTTCACCGAATGATTCTGTGTAGTTTATATTTGAAGACATTCTTTTTTCCACTATTACCCTCTTAGCGCTCCGAATGTCCAGTTGCATTTTCTACAGAAAGAGTGTTCAGATCTGCTCAATCAAAAGTATGGTCTAACTCTGTTAGATGAATGCACAGATCAGAAAGAAGTTTCACCGAATGATTCTTTGTAGTTTATATTTGAAGACATTCCTTTTTCCACTATTAACTTCTTAGCGCTCTGAATCTCCACTTGCATTTTTCTACAAAAAGAGTGTTTCATAACTGCTCAATCAAAAATATATTTTATCTCTGTTAACTGAATTTACAGATCAGAAATAAGTTTCACAGAATGCATCTGTGTAGTTTTTATTTGAAGATATTCTTTTTCCCAATGTAGGCCTCTTAGTGCTTAGCATGTCCAATTGCAGTTTCTACAGAAAGAGTGTTTCAGAACGGCTCAATCAAAGTAAGGTTCAACTCTGTTAGTTGAATGCACAGAACATTAAGAATTTTCATAGAATGCTACTGTGTAGTTTATATTTGAATATATTCCTTTCTCCACTATTACCCTCTTAGCGCTCCGAATGTCCACTTGCATTTTCTACAGAAGGAGTGTTCTGAACTGTGCAATCAAAAGTATGGTTTAACTCTGTTAGCTTAATGAACATATCAGAAATAAGTTTCACACAATGCTTCTGTGTAGTTTTTATTTGAAGATATTATTTTTCCCAATATAGGCCTCTTAGCGCTCAGAACGTCCAATTGCAATTTCTACAGAAAGAGTGTTTCAGAAAGGCTCAATCCAAAGTAAGGTTCAACTCTGTTAGTTAAATGCACAGAACAGAAAGAAGTTTCATACAATGCTTCTGTGTAGTTTATATTTGAACATATTCTTTTTTCCACTATTACCCACTTAGCGCTACGATTGTCCAGTTGCATTTTCTACAGACAGAGTGTTTCAAAACTGCTCAATCAAAAGTATGGTTTAACTCTGTTAGCTGAATGCTCAGATCAGAAATAAGTTTCACAGAATGCTTCTGTGTAGTTTATATTTGTATATATTCCTTTTTCCACTACTACTCTCTTAGCGCTCCAAATGTCCAGTTGCATTTTCTACAGAAAGAGTGTTCAGATCTGCTCAATCAAAAGTATGGTTTAACTCTGTTAGCTGAATGCACAGATCACAAAGAAGTTTCACAGAATGATTCTGTGTAGTTTATATTTGGAGACATTCCTTTTTCCACTATTACCCTCTTAGCGCTCCGAATCTCCACTTGCATTTTCTACAGAAAGAGTGTTTCAGAACGGCTCAATCAAAACTAAGGTTCAACTCTTTCAGTTGAACAAACAGAACAGATAGAAGTTTCACACACTTCTTCTGTGTAGTTTTTATTTGTAGACATTCTTTTTCCCAATATAGGCCTCTTAGCGCTCAGAATGTCCAATTGCAGTTTCTACAGAAAGAGTGTTTCAGAACGGCTCAATCAAAAGCAAGGTTCAACTCTGTTAGTCGAATGCACAGAACAGAAAGAAGTTTCATACAAGGCTTCTGTGTAGTTTATATTTGAACATATTCTTTTTTCCACTATTACCCACTTAGCGCTACGAATGTCCAGTTGCATTTTCTACAGACAGAGTGTTTCAAAACTGCTCAATCAAAAGCATGGTTTAACTCTGTTAGCTGAATGCTCAGATCAGAAAGAAGTTTCACAGAATGCTTCTGTGTAGTTTATATTTGAATATATTCCTTTTTCCACTACAACGCTCTTAGCGCTCCAAATGTCCAGTTGCATTTTCTACAGAAAGAGTGTTCAGATCTGCTCAATCAAAAGTATGGTTTAACTCTGTTAGCTGAATGCACAGATCAGAAAGAAGTTTCACCGAATGATTCTGTGTAGTTTATATTTGAAGACATTCCTTTTTCCACAATTACCCTCTTAGCGCTCCGAATCTCCACTTGCATTTTCTACAAAAAGAGTGTTTCATAACTGCTCAATCAAAAATATGTTTTATCTCTGTTAACTGAATTTACAGATCAGAAATAAGTTTCACAGAATGCATCTGTGTAGTTTTTATTTGAAGATATTCTTTTTCCCAATGTAGGCCTCTTAGCGCTTAGCATGTCCAATTGCAGTTTCTACAGAATGAGTGTTTCAGAACGGCTCAATCAAAAGTAAGTTTCAACTCTGTTAGTTGAATGCACAGAACAGGAAGAATTTTCACAGAATGCTACTGTGTAGTTTATATTTGAATATATTCCTTTTTCCACAAATACCCTCTTAGCGCTCCGAATGTCCACTTGAATTTTCTACAGAAAGAGTGTTCAGAACTGCGCAATCAAAAGTATGGTTTAACTCTGTTAGCTTAATGAACATATCAGAAATAAGTTTCCCACAATGCTTCTGTGTAGTTTTTATTTGAAGATATTATTTTTCCCAATAGAGGCCTCTTAGCGCTCAGAATGTCCAATTGCAGTTTCTACAGAAAGAGTGTTTCAGAAAGGCTCAATCAAAAGTAAGGTTCAACTCTGTTATTTGAATGCACAGAACAGAAAGAAGTTTCATACAATGCTTCTGTGTAGTTTATATTTGAACATATACTTTTTTCCACTATCACCCACTTAGCGCTACGAATGTCCAGTTGCATTTTCTACAGACAGAGTGTTTCAAAACTGCTCAATCAAAAGTATGGTTTAACTCTGTTAGCTGAATGCTCAGATCAGAAAGAAGTTTCACAGAATGCTTCTGTGTAGTTTATATTTGTATATATTACTTTTTCCACTACTACTCTCTTAGCGCTCCAAATGTCCAGTTGCATTTTCTACAGAAAGAGTGTTCAGATCTGCTCAATCAAAAGTATGGTTTAACTCTGTTAGCTGAATGCACAGATCACAAAGAAGTTTCACAGAATGATTCTGTGTAGTTTATATTTGGAGACATTCCTTTTTCCACTATTACCCTCTTAGCGCTCCGAATCTCCACTTGCATTTTCTACAGAAAGAGTGTTTCAGAACGGCTCAATCAAAACTAAGGTTCAACTCTTTCAGTTGAACAAACAGAACAGATAGAAGTTTCACACAATTCTTCTGTGTAGTTTTTATTTGTAGACATTCTTTTTCCCAATATAGGACTCTTAGCGCTCAGAATGTCCAATTGCAGTTTCTACAGAAAGAGTGTTTCAGAACGGCTCAATCAAAAGTAAGGTTCAACTCTGTTAGTCGAATGCACAGAACAGAAAGAAGTTTCATACAAGGCTTCTGTGTAGTTTATATTTGAACATATTTTTTTTTTCCACTATTACCCACTTAGCGCTACGAATGTCCAGTTGCATTTTCTACAGACAGAGTGTTTCAAAACTGCTCAATCAAAAGCATGGTTTAACTCTGTTAGCTGAATGCTCAGATCAGAAAGAAGTTTCACAGAATGCTTCTGTGTAGTTTATATTTGAATATATTCCTTTTTCCACTACTACGCTCTTTGCGCTCCAAATGTCCAGTTGCATTTTCTACAGAAAGAGTGTTCAGATCTGCTCAATCAAAAGTATGGTTTAACTCTGTTAGCTGAATGCACAGATCAGAAAGAAGTTTCACCGAATGATTCTGTGTAGTTTATATTTGAAGACATTCCTTTTTCCACTATTACCCTCTTAGCGCTCCGAATCTCCACTTGCATTTTCTACAAAAAGAGTGTTTCATAACTGCTCAATCAAAAATATGTTTTATCTCTGTTAACTGAATTTACAGATCAGAAATAAGTTTCACAGAATGCATCTGTGTAGTTTTTATTTGAAGATATTCTTTTTCCCAATGTAGGCCTCTTAGCGCTTAGCATGTCCAATTGCAGTTTCTACAGAAAGAGTGTTTCAGAACGGCTCAATCAAAAGTAAGGTTCAACTCTGTTAGTTGAATGCACAGAACAGGAAGAATTTTCACAGAATGCTACTGTGTAGTTTATATTTGAATATATTCCTTTTTCCACTATTACCCTCCTAGCGCTCCGAATGTCCACTTGAATTTTCTACAGAAAGAGTGTTCAGAACTGCGCAATCAAAAGTATGGTTTAACTCTGTTAGCTTAATGAACATATCAGAAATAAGTTTCACACAATGCTTCTGTGTAGTTTTTATTTGAAGATATTATTTTTCCCAATAGAGGCCTCTTAGCGCTCAGAATGTCCAATTGCAGTTTCTACAGAAAGAGTGTTTCAGAAAGGCTCAATCAAAAGTAAGGTTCAACTCTGTTAGTTGAATGCACAGAACAGAAAGAAGTTTCATACAATGCTTCTGTGTAGTTTATATTTGAACATATACTTTTTTCCACTATTACCCACTTAGCGCTACGAATGTCCAGTTGCATTTTCTACAGACAGAGTGTTTCAAAACTGCTCAATCAAAAGTATGGTTTAACTCTGTTAGCTGAATGCTCAGATCAGAAAGAAGTTTCACAGAATGCTTCTATGTAGTTTATATTTGTATATATTCCTTTTTCCACTACTACTCTCTTAGCGCTCCAAATGTCCAGTTGCATTTTCTACAGAAAGAGAGTTCAGATCTCCTCAATCAAAAGTATGGTTTAACTCTGTTAGCTGAATGCACAGATGAGAAAGAAGTTTCACAGAATGATTCTGTGTAGTTTATATTTGGAGACATTCCTTTTTCCACTATTACCCTCTTAGCGCTCCGAATCTCCACTTGCATTTTCTACAGAAAGAGTGTTTCAGAACGGCTCAATCAAAACTAAGGTTCAACTCTTTTAGTTGAACAAACAGAACAGAAAGTAGTTTCACACAATTCTTCTGTGTAGTTTTTATTTGTAGACATTCTTTTTCCCAATATAGGCCTCTTAGCGCTCAGAATGTCCAATTGCAGTTTCTACAGAAAGAGTGTTTCAGAACGGCTCAATCAAAAGTAAGGTTCAACTCTGTTAGTCGAATGCACAGAACAGAAAGAAGTTTCATACAAGGCTTCTGTGTAGTTTATATTTGAACATATTCTTTTTTCCACAATTACCCACTTAGCGCTACGAATGTCCAGTTACATTTTCTACAGACAGAGTGTTTCAAAACTGCTCAATCAAAAGCATGGTTTAACTCTGTTAGCTGAATGCTCAGATCAGAAAGAAGTTTCACAGAATGCTTCTGTGTAGTTTATATTTGAATATATTCCTTTTTCCACTACTACGCTCTTAGCGCTCCAAATGTCCAGTTGCATTATCTACAGAAAGAGTGTTCAGATCTGCTCAATCAAAAGTATGGTTTAATTCTGTTAGCTGAATGAACAGATCAGAAAGAAGTTTCACCGAATGATTCTGTGTAGTTTATATTTGAAGACATTCCTTTTTCCACTATTACCCTCTTAGCGATCCGAATCTCCACTTGCATTTTCTACAAAAAGAGTGTTTCATAACTGCTCAATCAAAAATATGTTTTATCTCTGTTAACTGAATTTACAGATCAGAAATAAGTTTCACAGAATGCATCTGTGTAGTTTTTATTTGAAGATATTCTTTTTCCCAATGTAGGCCTCTTAGCGCTTAGCATGTCCAATTGCAGTTTCTACCGAAAGAGTGTTTCAGAACGGCTCAATCAAAAGTAAGGTTCAACTCTGTTAGTTGAATGCACAGAACAGGAAGAATTTTCACAGAATGCTACTGTGTAGTTTATATTTGGATATATTCCTTTTTCCACTATTACCCTCTTAGCGCTCCGAATGTCCACTTGAATTTTCTACAGAAAGAGTGTTCAGAACTGCGCAATCAAAAGTATGGTTTAACTCTGTTAGCTTAATGAACATATCAGAAATAAGTTTCACACAATGCTTCTGTGTAGTTTTTATTTGAAGATATTATTTTTCCCATTAGAGGCCTCTTAGCGCTCAGAATGTCCAATTGCAGTTTCTACAGAAAGAGTGATTCAGAAAGGCTCAATCAAAAGTAAGGTTCAACTCTGTTAGTTGAATGCACAGAACAGAAAGAATTTTCACAGAATGCTACTGTGTAGTTTATATTTGAATATATTCCTTTTTCCACTATTACCCTCTTAGCGCTCGGAATGTCCACTTGCATTTTCTACAAAAAGAGTGTTTCATAACTGCTCAATCAAAAATATGTTTTATCTCTGTTAACTGAATTTACACATCAGAAATAAGTTTCACAGAATGCATCTGTGTAGTTTTTATTTGAAGATATTCTTTTTCCCAATGTAGGCCTCTTAGCGCTTAGCATGTCCAATTGCAGTTTCTACAGAAAGGGTGTTTCAGAACGGCTGAATCAAAAGTAAGGTTCAACTCTGTTAGTTGAATGCACAGATCAGAAAGAATTTTCACAGAATGCTACTGTGTAGTTTATATTTGAATATATTCCTTTTTCCACTATTACCCTCTTAGCGCTCCGAATGTCCACTTGCATTTTCTACAGAAAGAGTGTTCAGAACTGCGCAATCAAAAGTATGGTTTAACTCTGTTAGCTTAATGAACATATCAGAAATAAGTTTCACACAATGCTTCTGTGTAGTTTTTATTTGAAGATATTATTTTTCCCAATAGAGGCCTCTTAGCACTCAGAATGTCCAATTGCAGTTTCTACAGAAAGAGTGTTTCAGAAAGGCTCGATCAAAAGTAAGGATCAACTCTGTTAGTTGAATGCACAGAACAGAAAGAAGTTTCATACAATGCTTCTGTGTAGTTTATATTTGAACATATACTTTTTTCCACTATTACCCACTTAGCGCTACGAATGTCCAGTTGCATTTTCTACAGACAGAGTGTTTCAAAACTGCTCAATCAAAAGTATGGTTTAACTCTGTTAGCTGAATGCTCAGATCAGAAAGAAGTTTCACAGAATGCTTCTATGTAGTTTATATTTGTATATATTCCTTTTTCCACTACTACTCTCTTAGCGCTCCAAATGTCCAGTTGCATTTTCTACAGAAAGAGAGTTCAGATCTCCTCAATCAAAAGTATGGTTTAACTCTGTTAGCTGAATGCACAGATGAGAAAGAAGTTTCACAGAATGATTCTGTGTAGTTTATATTTGGAGACATTCCTTTTTCCACTATTACCCTCTTAGCGCTCCGAATCTCCACTTGCATTTTCTACAGAAAGAGTGATTCAGAACGGCTCAATCAAAACTAAGGTTCAACTCTTTTAGTTGAACAAACAGAACAGAAAGAAGTTTCACACAATTCTTCTGTGTAGTTTTTATTTGTAGACATTCTTTTTCCCAATATAGGCCTCTTAGCGCTCAGAATGTCCAATTGCAGTTTCTACAGAAAGAGTGTTTCAGAACGGCTCAATCAAAAGTAAGGTTCAACTCTGTTAGTCGAATGCACAGAACAGAAAGAAGTTTCATACAAGGCTTCTGTGTAGTTTATATTTGAACATATTCTTTTTTCCACTATTACCCACTTAGCGCTACGAATGTCCAGTTACATTTTCTACAGACAGAGTGTTTCAAAACTGCTCAATCAAAAGCATGGTTTAACTCTGTTAGCTGAATTCTCAGATCAGAAAGAAGTTTCACAGAATGCTTCTGTGTAGTTTATATTTGAATATATTCCTTTTTCCACTACTACGCTCTTAGCGCTCCAAATGTCCAGTTGCATTATCTACAGAAAGAGTGTTCAGATCTGCTCAATCAAAAGTATGGTTTAATTCTGTTAGCTGAATGAACAGATCAGAAAGAAGTTTCACCGAATGATTCTGTGTAGTTTATATTTGAAGACATTCCTTTTTCCACTATTACCCTCTTAGCGATCCGAATCTCCACTTGCATTTTCTACAAAAAGAGTGTTTCATAACTGCTCAATCAAAAATATGTTTTATCTCTGTTAACTGAATTTACAGATCAGAAATAAGTTTCACAGAATGCATCTGTGTAGTTTTTATTTGAAGATATTCTTTTTCCCAATGTAGGCCTCTTAGCGCTTAGCATGTCCAATTGCAGTTTCTACAGAATGAGTGTTTCAGAACGGCTCAATCAAAAGTAAGTTTCAACTCTGTTAGTTGAATGCACAGAACAGGAAGAATTTTCACAGAATGCTACTGTGTAGTTTATATTTGAATATATTCCTTTTTCCACAAATACCCTCTTAGCGCTCCGAATGTCCACTTGAATTTTCTACAGAAAGAGTGTTCAGAACTGCGCAATCAAAAGTATGGTTTAACTCTGTTAGCTTAATGAACATATCAGAAATAAGTTTCCCACAATGCTTCTGTGTAGTTTTTATTTGAAGATATTATTTTTCCCAATAGAGGCCTCTTAGCGCTCAGAATGTCCAATTGCAGTTTCTACAGAAAGAGTGTTTCAGAAAGGCTCAATCAAAAGTAAGGTTCAACTCTGTTAGTTGAATGCACAGAACAGAAAGAAGTTTCATACAATGCTTCCGTGTAGTTTATATTTGAACATATACTTTTTTCCACTATCACCCACTTAGCGCTACGAATGTCCAGTTGCATTTTCTACAGACAGAGTGTTTCAAAACTGCTCAATCAAAAGTATGGTTTAACTCTGTTAGCTGAATGCTCAGATCAGAAAGAAGTTTCACAGAATGCTTCTGTGTAGTTTATATTTGTATATATTCCTTTTTCCACTACTACTCTCTTAGCGCTCCAAATGTCCAGTTGCATTTTCTACAGAAAGAGTGTTCAGATCTGCTCAATCAAAAGTATGGTTTAACTCTGTTAGCTGAATGCACAGATCACAAAGAAGTTTCACAGAATGATTCTGTGTAGTTTATATTTGGAGACATTCCTTTTTCCACTATTACCCTCTTAGCGCTCCGAATCTCCACTTGCATTTTCTACAGAAAGAGTGTTTCAGAACGGCTCAATCAAAACTAAGGTTCAACTCTTTCAGTTGAACAAACAGAACAGATAGAAGTTTCACACAATTCTTCTGTGTAGTTTTTATTTGTAGAAATTCCTTTTTCCCAATATAGGACTCTTAGCGCTCAGAATGTCCAATTGCAGTTTCTACAGAAAGAGTGTTTCAGAACGGCTCAATCAAAAGTAAGGTTCAACTCTGTTAGTCGAATGCACAGAACAGAAAGAAGTTTCATACAATGCTTCTGTGTAGTTTATATTTGAACATATTCTTTTTTCCACTATTACCCACTTAGCGCTACGAATGTCCAGTTGCATTTTCTACAGACAGAGTGTTTCAAAACTGCTCAATCAAAAGTATGGTTTAACTCTGTTAGCTGAATGCTCAGATCAGAAAGAAGTTTCACAGAATGCTTCTGTGTAGTTTATATTTGAATATATTGCTTTTTCCACTACTACGCTCTTAGCGCTCCAAATGTCCAGTTGCATTTTCTACAGAAAGAGTGTTCAGATCTGCTCAATCAAAAGTATGGTTTAACTCTGTTAGCTGAATGCACAGATCAGAAAGAAGTTTCACCGAATGATTCCGTGTAGTTTATATTTGAAGACATTCCTTTTTCCACTATGACCCTCTTAGCGCTCCGAATCTCCACTTGCATTTTCTACAAAAAGAGTGTTTCATAACTGCTCAATCAAAAATATGTTTTATCTCTGTTAACTGAATTTACAGATCAGAAATAAGTTTCAGAGAATGCATCTGTGTAGTTTTTATTTGAAGATATTCTTTTTCCCAATGTAGGCCTCTTAGCGCTTAGCATGTCCAATTGCAGTTTCTACAGAAAGAGTGTTTCAGAACGGCTCAATCAAAAGTAAGGTTCAACTCTGTTAGTTGAATGCACAGAACAGAAAGAATTTTCACAGAATGCTACTGTGTAGTTTATATTTGAATATATTCCTTTTTCCACTATTACCCTCTTAGTGCTCCGAATGTCCACTTGCATTTTCTACAGAAAGAGTGTTTAGAACTGCGCAATCAAAAGTATGTTTTAACTCTGTTAGCTTAATGAACATATCAGAAATAAGTTTCACACAATGCTTCTGTGTAGTTTTTATTTGAAGATATTATTTTTCCCAATAGAGGCCTCTTAGCACTCAGAATGTCCAATTGCAGTTTCTACAGAAAGAGTGTTTCAGAAAGGCTCAATCAAAAGTAAGGTTCAACTCTGTTAGTTGAATGCACAGAACAGAAAGAAGTTTCATACAATGCTTCTGTGTAGTTTATATTTGAACATATACTTTTTTCCACTATTACCCACTTAGCGCTACGAATGTCCAGTTGCATTTTCTACAGACAGAGTGTTTAAAAACTGCTCAATCAAAAGTATGGTTTAACTCTGTTAGCTGAATGCTCAGATCAGAAAGAAGTTTCACAGAATGCTTCTGTGTAGTTTATATTTGTATATATTCCTTTTTCCACTACTACTCTCTTAGCGCTCCAAATGTCCAGTTGCATTTTCTACAGAAAGAGAGTTCAGATCTCCTCAATCAAAAGTATGGTTTAACTCTGTTAGCTGAATGCACAGATGAGAAAGAAGTTTCAGAGAATGATTCTGTGTAGTTTATATTTGGAGACATTCCTTTTTCCACTATTACCCTCTTAGCGCTCCGAATCTCCACTTGCATTTTCTACAGAAAGAGTGTTTCAGAACGGCTCAATCAAAACTAAGGTTCAACTCTTTTAGTTGAACAAACAGAACAGAAAGAAGTTTCACACAATTCTTCTGTGTAGTTTTTATTTGTAGACATTCTTTTCCCAATATAGGCCTCTTAGCGCTCAGAATGTCCAATTGCAGTTTCTACAGAAAGAGTGTTTCAGAACGGCTCAATCAAAAGTAAGGTTCAACTCTGTTAGTCGAATGCACAGAACAGAAAGAAGTTTCATACAAGGCTTCTGTGTAGTTTATATTTGAACATATTCTTTTTTCCACAATTACCCACTTAGCGCTACGAATGTCCAGTTACATTTTCTACAGACAGAGTGTTTCAAAACTGCTCAATCAAAAGCATGGTTTAACTCTGTTAGCTGAATGCTCAGATCAGAAAGAAGTTTCACAGAATGCTTCTGTGTAGTTTATATTTGAATACATTCCTTTTTCCACTACTACGCTCTTAGCGCTCCAAATGTCCAGTTGCATTATCTACAGAAAGAGTGTTCAGATCTGCTCAATCAAAAGTATGGTTTAATTCTGTTAGCTGAATGAACAGATCAGAAAGAAGTTTCACCGAATGATTCTGTGTAGTTTATATTTGAAGACATTCCTTTTTCCACTATTACCCTCTTAGCGATCCGAATCTCCACTTGCATTTTCTACAAAAAGAGTGTTTCATAACTGCTCAATCAAAAATATGTTTTATCTCTGTTAACTGAATTTACAGATCAGAAATAAGTTTCACAGAATGCATCTGTGTAGTTTTTATTTGAAGATATTCTTTTTCCCAATGTAGGCCTCTTAGCGCTTAGCATGTCCAATTGCAGTTTCTACAGAAAGAGTGTTTCAGAACGGCTCAATCAAAAGTAAGGTTCAACTCTGTTAGTTGAATGCACAGAACAGGAAGAATTTTCACAGAATGCTACTGTGTAGTTTATATTTGGATATATTCCTTTTTCCACTATTACCCTCTTAGCGCTCCGAATGTCCACTTGAATTTTCTACAGAAAGAGTGTTCAGAACTGCGCAATCAAAAGTATGGTTTAACTCTGTTAGCTTAATGAACATATCAGAAATAAGTTTCACACAATGCTTCTGTGTAGTTTTTATTTGAGGATATTATTTTTCCCATTAGAGGCCTCTTAGCGCTCAGAATGTCCAATTGCAGTTTCTACAGAAAGAGTGATTCAGAAAGGCTCAATCAAAAGTAAGGTTCAACTCTGTTAGTTGAATGCACAGAACAGAAAGAATTTTCACAGAATGCTACTGTGTAGTTTATATTTGAATATATTCCTTTTTCCACTATTACCCTCTTAGCGCTCGGAATGTCCACTTGCATTTTCTACAAAAAGAGTGTTTCATAACTGCTCAATCAAAAATATGTTTTATCTCTGTTAACTGAATTTACAGATCAGAAATAAGTTTCACAGAATGCATCTGTGTAGTTTTTATTTGAAGATATTCTTTTTCCCAATGTAGGCCTCTTAGCGCTTAGCATGTCCAATTGCAGTTTCTACAGAAAGGGTGTTTCAGAACGGCTGAATCAAAAGTAAGGTTCAACTCTGTTAGTTGAATGCACAGAACAGAAAGAAGTTTCATACAATGCTTCTGTGTAGTTTGTATTTGAACATATACTTTTTTCCACTATTACCCACTTAGCGCTACAAATGTACAGTTGCATTTTCTACAGACAGAGTGTTTCAAAACTACTCAATCAAAAGTATGGTTTAACTCTGTTAGCTGAATGCTCAGATCAGAAAGAAGTTTCACAGAATGCTTCTGTGTAGTTTATATTTGTATATATTCCTTTTTCCACTACTATTCTCTTAGCGCTCCAAATGTACAGTTGCATTTTCTACAGAAAGAGATTTCAGATCTCCTCAATCAAAAGTATGGTTTAACTCTGTTAGCTGAATGCACAGATCAGAAAGAAGTTTCACAGAATGATTCTGTGTAGTTTATATTTGGAGACATTCCTTTTTCCACTATTACCCACTTAGCGCTCCGAATCTCCACTTGCATTTTCTACAGAAAGATTGTTTCAGAACTGCTCAATCAAAACTAAGGTTCAACTCTTTTAGTTGAACAAACAGAACAGAAAGAAGTTTCACACAATTTTTCTGTGTAGTTTTTATTTGTAGACATTCTTTTTCCCAATATAGGCCTCTTAGCGCTCAGAATGTCCAATTGCAGTTTCTACAGAAAGAGTGTTTCAGAACGGCTCAATCAAAAGTAAGGTTCAACTCTGTTAGTTGAATGCACAGAACAGAAAGAAGTTTCATACAATGCTTCTGTGTAGTTTATATTTGAACATATTCTTTTTTCCACTATTACCCACTTAGCGCTACGAATGTCCAGTTGCATTTTCTACAGACAGAGTGTTTCAAAACTGCTCAATCAAAAGTATGGTTTAAGTCTGTTAGCTGAATGCTCAGATCAGAAAGAAGTTTCACAGAATGCTTCTGTGTAGTTTATATTTGATTATATTACTTTTTCCACTACTACGCTCTTAGCGCTCCAAATGTCCAGTTGCATTTTCTACAGAAAGAGTGTTCAGATATGCTCAATCAAAAGTATGGTTTAACTCTGTTAGCTGAATGCACAGATCAGAAAGAAGTTTCACCGAATGATTCCGTGTAGTTTATATTTGAAGACATTCCTTTTTCCACTATGACCCTCTTAGCGCTCCGAATCTCCACTTGCATTTTCTACAAAAAGAGTGTTTCATAACTGCTCAATCAAAAATATGTTTTATCTCTGTTAACTGAATTTAGAGATCAGAAATAAGTTTCAGAGAATGCATCTGTGTAGTTTTTATTTGAAGATATTCTTTTTCCCAATGTAGGCCTCTTAGCGCTTAGCATGTCCAATTGCAGTTTCTACAGAAAGAGTGTTTCAGAACGGCTCAATCAAAAGTAAGGTTCAACTCTGTTAGTTGAATGCACAGAACAGAAAGAATTTTCACAGAATGCTACTGTGTAGTTTATATTTGAATATATTCCTTTTTCCACTATTACCCTCTTAGCGCTCGGAATGTCCACTTGCATTTTCTACAAAAAGAGTGTTTCATAACTGCTCAATCAAAAATATGTTTTATCTCTGTTAACTGAATTTACAGATCAGAAATAAGTTTCACAGAATGCATCTGTGTAGTTTTTATTTGAAGATATTCTTTTTCCCAATGTAGGCCTCTTAGCGCTTAGCATGTCCAATTGCAGTTTCTACAGAAAGGGTGTTTCAGAACGGCTGAATCAAAAGTAAGGTTCAACTCTGTTAGTTGAATGCACAGAACAGAAAGAATTTTCACAGAATGCTACTGTGTAGTTTATATTTGAATATATTCCTTTTTCCACTATTACCCTCTTAGCGCTCCGAATGTCAACTTGAATTTTCTACAGAAAGAGTGTTCAGAACTGCGCAATCAAAAGTATGGTTTAACTCTGTTAGCTTAATGAACATATCAGAAATAAGTTTCACACAATGCTTCTGTGTAGTTTTTATTTGAAGATATTATTTTTCCCAATAGAGGCCTCTTAGCGCTCAGAATGTCCAATTGCAGTTTCTACAGAAAGAGTGTTTAAGAAAGGCTCAATCAAAAGTAAGGTTCAACTCTGTTAGTTGAATGCACAGAACAGAAAGAAGTTTCATACAATGCTTCTGTGTAGTTTATATTTGAACATATTCTTTTTTCCACTATTACCCACCTAGCGCTACGAATGTCCAGTTGCATTTTCTACAGACAGAGTGTTTCAAAACTGCTCAATCAAAAGTATGGTTTAACTCTGTTAGCTGAATGCTCAGATAAGAAAGAAGTTTCACAGAATGCTTCTGTGTAGTTTATATTTCAATATATTCCTTTTTCCACTACTACTCTCTTAGCGCTGCAAATGTCCAGTTGCATTTTCTACAGATAGAGTGTTCAGATCTGCTCAATCAAAAGTATGGTTTAACTCTGTTAGCTGAATGCACAGATCAGAAAGAAGTTTCACAGAATGATTCTGTGTAGTTTGTATTTGGAGACATTCTTTTTCCACTATTACCCTCTTAGCGCTCCGAATCTCCACTTGCATTTTCTACAGAAAGAGTGTTTCAGAACGGCTCAATCAAAACTAAGGTTCAACTCTTTTAGTTTAACAAACAGAACAGAAAGAAGTTTCACACAATTCTTCTGTGTAGTTTTTATTTGTAGACATTCTTTTTCCCAATATAGGCCTCCTAGCGCTCAAAATGTCCAATTGCAGTTTCTACAGAAAGAGTGTTTCAGAACGGCTCAATCAAAAGTAAGGTTCAACTCGGTTAGTTGAATGCACAAAACAGAAAGAAGTTTCAAATAATGCTTCTGTGTAGTTTATATTTGAACATATTCTTTTTTCCACTATTACCCACTTAGCGCTACGAATGTCCAGTTGCATTTTCTACAGACAGAGTGTTTCAAAACTGCTCAATCAAAAGTATGGTTTAAGTCTGTTAGCTGAATGCTCAGATCAGAAAGAATTTTCACAGAATGCTTCTGTGTAGTTTATATTTGAATATATTCCTTTTTCCACTACTACTCTCTTAGCGCTCCAAATGTCCAGTTGCATTTTCTACAGAAAGAGTGTTCAGATCTGCTCAATCAAAAGTATTGTTTAACTCTGTTAGCTGAATGCACAGACCAGAAAGAAGTTTCACCGAATGATTCTGTGTCGTTTATATTTGAAGACATTCCTTTTTCCACTATTACCCTCTTAGCGCTCCGAATCTCCACTTGCATTTTCTACAAAAAGTGTGTTTCATAATTGCTCAATCAAAAATATGTTTTATCTCTGTTAACTGAATTTACAGATCAGAAATAAGTTTCACAGAATGCATCTGTGTAGTTTTTATTTGAAGGTATTCTTTTTCCCAATAGAGGCCTCTTAGCGCTCAGAATGTCCATTTGCAGTTTCTACAGAAAGAGTGTTTCAGAACGGCTCAATCAAAAGTAAGGTTCAACTCTGTTAGTTGAATGCACAGAACAGAAAGAAGTTTCATACAATGCTTCTGTGTAGTTTATATTTGAACATATTCTTTTTTCCACTATTACCCACTTAGCGCTACGAATGTCCAGTTGCATTTTCTACAGACAGAGTGTTTCAAAACTGCTCAATCAAATGTATGGTTTAACTCTGTTAGCTGAATGCTCAGATCAGAAAGAAGTTTCACAGAATGCTTCTGTGTAGTTTATATTTGAATATATACCTTTTTCCACTACTACGCTCTTAGCGCTCCAAATGTCCAGTTGCATTTTCTACAGAAAGAGTGTTCAGACCTGCTCAATCAAAAGTATGGTTTAACTCTGTTAGCTGAATGCACCGATCAGAAAGAAGTTTCACCGAATGATTCTCTGTAGTTTATATTTGAAGACATTCTTTTTTCCACTATTACCTTCTAAGCGCTCCGAATCTCAACTTGCATTTTCTACAAAAAGAGTGTTTCATAACTGCTCAATCAAAAATATGTTTTATCTCTGTTAACTGAATTTACAGATCAGAAATAAGTTTCACAGAATGCTTCTGTGTAGTTTATATTTGAATATATTCCTTTTTCCACTACTACCCTCTTAGCGCTCCAAATGTCCAGTTGCATTTTCTACAGAAAGTGTGTTCAGATCTGCTCAATCAAAAGTATGGTTTAACTCTGTTAGCTGAATGCACAGATCAGAAAGAAGTTTCATAGAATGATTCTGTGTAGTTTATATTTGAAGACATTCCTTTTTCCACTATTACCCTCTTAGCGCTCCGAATCTCCACTTGCATTTTCTACAGAAAGAGTGTTTCAGAATGGCTAAATCAAAACTAAGGTTCAACACTTTTTGTTGAATGAACTGAACAGAAAGAAGTTTCACAGAATGCTTCTGTGTAGTTTTTATTTGTAGATATTCTTTTTCCCAATATAGGCCTCTTAGCGCTCAGAATGTCCTATTGCAGTTTCTACAGAAAGAGTGTTTCAGAACGGCTCAATCAAAAGTAACGTTCAACCCTGGTAGTTGAATGCACAGAACAGAAAGAAGTTTCACAGAATGCTTCTGTGTAGTTTATATTTGAATATATTCCTTTTTCCATTATTACCCTCTTAGCGCTCCGAATGTCCACTTGCATTTTCTACAGAAAGAGTGTTCTGAACTGCGCAATCAAAAGTATGGTTTAACTCTGTTAGCTGAATGCACATATCAGAAATAAGTTTCAAACAATTCTTCTGTGTAGTTTTTATTTGAAGATATTATTTTTCCCAATATAGGCCCCTTAGCGCTCAGAATGTCCAATTGCAGTTTCTACAGAAAGAGTGTTTCAGAACGGCGCAATCAAATATAAGGTTCAACTCTCTTAGTTGAATGCACAGAACAGAAAGAAGTTTCACAGAATGCTTCTGTGTAGTATTTAGTTGAAGATACTCCTTTTTGGACTATTACCCACTTAGCGCTCCGAATATCCACTGGCAGTTTCTACACAAAGAGTGTTTCAGAACTGCTCCTTCAAAAGTAAGGCTCAACTCTGTTAGTTGAATGCGGAGAATAGAAAGGTGTTTCAGAGAATGCTTCTGTGTAGTTTTTAATTGGAGATATTTCTTTTTCCTCTATTACAATCTTAGCGCTCCGAATGTCCACTTGCATTTTCTACAAAAAGAGTGTTTCATAACTGCTCAATCAAAAATATGGTTTAGCTCTGTTAACTGAATTTACAGATCAGAAATAAGTTTCACAGAATGCATCTGTGTAGTTTTTATTTGAAGATAGTCTTTTTCCCAATGTAGGCCTCTTAGCACTTAGCTTGTCCAATTGCAGTATCTACAGAAAGAGTGTTTCAGAACGGCTCAATCAAAAGTAAGGTTCAACTCTGTTAGTTGAATGCACAGAAGAGAAAGTAGTTTCACAGAATGCTACTGTGTAGTTTATATTTGAATATATTCCTTTTTCCACTATTACCCTCTTAGCGCTCCGAATGTCCACTTGCCTTTTCTACGGAAAGAGTGTTCGGAACTGCACAATCAAAAGTATGGTTTAACTCTGTTAGCTGAATGCACATATCAGAAATAAGTTTCACACAATGCTTCTGTGTACTTTTAATTTGAAGATATTATTTTTCCCAATATAGGCCTCTTAGCGCTCAGAATGTCCAATTGCAGTTTCTACAGAAAGAGTGTTTCAGAAAGGCTCAATCAAAAGTAAGGTTCAACTCTGTTAGTTGAATGCACAGAACAGAAAGAAGTTTCATACAATGCTTCTGTGTAGTTTATATTTGAACATATTCTTTTTTCCACTATTGCCCACTTTGCGCTACGAATGTCCAGTTGCATTTTCTACAGACAGAGTGTTTCAAAACTGCTCAATCAAATGTATGGTTTAACTCTGTTAGCTGAATGCTCGGATCAGAAAGAAGTTTCACAGAATGCTTCTGTGTAGTTTATATTTGAATATATTCCTTTTTCCACGACTACCCTCTTAGCGCTCAAAATGTCCAGCTGCATTTTCTACAGAAAGAGTGTTCAGATCTGCTCAATCAAAAGTATGGTTTAACTCTGTTAGCTGAATGCACAGATCAGAAAGAAGTTTCACAGAATGATTCTGTGTAGTTTATATTTGAAGACATTCCTTTTTCCACTATTACCCTCATAGCGCTCCGAATCTCCACTTGCATTTTCTACAGAAAGAGTGTTTCAGAGCGACTCCATCAAAACTAAGGTTCAACTCTTTTAGTTGAATGAACAGAACAGAAGAAGTTTCACATAATGCTTCTGTGTAGTTTTTATTTTAGATATTCTTTTTCCCAATATAGGCCTCTTAGCGCTCAGAATTTCCAATTGAAGGTTCTACAGAAAGAGTGTTTCAGTACGGCTCAATCAAAAGTAAGGTTCAACCCTGGTAGTTGAATGCACAGAACAGAAAGGAGTTTCACAGAATGCTTCTGTGTAGTTTATATTTGAATATATTACTTTTTCCACTATTACCCTCTTAGCGCTCCGAATGTCCTCTTGCATTTTCTACAGAAAGAGTGTTCTGAACTGCGCAATCAAAAGTATGGTTTAACTCTGTTAGCTGAATGCACATATCAGAAATCAGTTTCAGGCAATGCTTCTGAGTAGTTTTTATTTGAAGATATTATTTTTGCCAAAATAGGCCTCTTAGCGCTCAGAATGTCCAATTGCAGTTTCTACAGAAAGAGTGTTTCAGAACGGCTCAATCAAATGTAAGGTTCAACTCTCTTAGTTGAATGCACAGAACAGAAAGAAGTTTCACAGAATGCTTCTGTGTAGTATTTAGTTGAAGATCCTCCTTTTTGGACTATTACCCACTTAGCGCTCCGAATATCCACTGGCAGTTTCTACACAAAGAGTGTTTCAGAACTGCTCCTTCAAAAGTAAGTCTCAACTCTGTTAGTTGAATGCGGAGAACAGAAAGGGCTTTCAGAGAATGCTTCTGTGTAGTTTTTAATTGGAGATATTCCTTTTTCCTCTATTACAATCTTAGCGCTCCGAATGTCCACTTGCATATTCTACAAAAAGAGTGTTTCATAACTGCTCAATCAAAAATATGGTTTAGCTCTGTTAACCGAATTTACACATCAGAAATAAGTTTCACAGAATGCATCTGTGTAGTTTTTATTTGAAGATATTATTTTTCCCAATGTAGGCCTCTTAGAGCTTAGAATGTCCAATTGCAGTTTCTACAGAAAGAGTGTTTCAGAACGGCTCAATCAAAAGTAAGGTTCATCTCTGTTAGTTGAATGCACAGAACAGAAAGTAGTTTCAGAGAATGCTACTGTGTAGTTTATATTTGAATATATTCCTTTTTCCGCTATTCCCCTCTTAGCGCTCCGAATGTCCACTTGCATTTTCTACAGAAAGAGTGTTCAGAACTGCGCAATCAAAAGTATGGTTTAACTCTGTTAGCTGAATGCACATATCAGAAATAAGTTTCACACAATGCTTCTGTGTAGTTTTTATTTGAAGATATTATTTTTCTCCATGTAGGCCTCTTAGCGCTCAGAATGTCCAATTGCAGTTTCTACAGAAAGAGTGTTTCAGAACGGCTCAATCAAAAGTAAGGTTCAACTCTGTTAGTTGAATGCAGAGAACAGAAAGAAGTTTAATACAATGCTTCTGTGTAGTTTATATTTGAACATATTCTTTTTTCCACTATTACCCACTTAGCGCTACGAATGTCCAGTTGCATTCTCTACAGACAGAGTGTTTCAAAACTGCTCAATCAAAAGTATGGTTTAACTCTTTAGGCTGAATGCTCAGATCGGAAAGAAGTTTCACAGAATGCTTCTGTGTAGTTTATATTTGAATATATTACTTTTTCCACGAATACCCTCTTAGTGCTCCAAATGTCCAGTTGCATTTTCTACAGAAAGAGTGTTCAGATCTGCTCAATCAAAAGTATGGTTTAACTCTGTTAGCTGAATGCACAGATCAGAAAGAAGTTTCACAGAATGAATCTGTGAAGTTTATATTTGAAGACATTCCTTTTTCCACTATTACCCTCTTAGCGCTCCGAATCTCCACTTGCATTTTCTACAGAAAGAGTGTTTCAGAACGGCTCAATCAAAACTAAGGTTCAACTCTTTTAGTTGAATGAACAGAACAGAAAGAAGTTTCACAGAATGCTTCTGTGTAGTTTTTATTTGTAGATATTCTTTTTCCCAATGTAGGCCTCTTAGCGCTCAGAATGTCCTATTGCAGTTTCTACAGAAAGAGTGTTCCAGAACGGCTCAATCAAAAGTAACGTTCAACCCTGGTAGTTGAATGCACAGAACAGAAAGAAATTTCACAGAATGCTTCTGTGTAGTTTATATTTGAATATATTCCTTTTTCCACTATTACCCTCTTAGCGCTCCGAATGTCCACTTGCATTTTCTACAGAAAGAGTGTTCTGAACTGCGCAATCAAGAGTATGGTTTAACTCTGTTAGCTGAATGCACATATCAGAAATAAGTTTCAAACAATGCTTCTGTGTAGTTTTTATTTGAAGATATTATTTTTCCCAATATAGGCCCCTTAGCGCTCAGAATGTCCAATTGCAGTTTCTACAGAAAGAGTGTTTCAGAACGGCTCAATCAAATATAAGGTTCAACTCTCTTAGTTGAATGCACAGAAGAGAAAGAAGTTTCACAGAATGCTTCTGTGTAGTATTTAGTTGAAGATACTCCTTTTTGGACTATTACCCACTTAGCGCTCCGAATATCCACTGGCAGTTTCTACACAAAGAGTGTTTCAGAACTGCTCCTTCAAAAGTAAGGCTCAACTCTGTTAGTTGAATGCGGAGAATAGAAAGGTGTTTCAGAGAATGCTTCTGTGTAGTTTTTAATTGGAGATATTCCTTTTTCCTCTATTACAATCTTAGCGCTCCGAATGTCCACTTGCATTTTCTACAAAAAGAGTGTTTCATAACTGCTCAATCAAAAATATGGTTTAGCTCTGTTAACTGAATTTACAGATCACAAATAAGTTTCACAGAATGCATCTGTGTAGTTTTTATTTGAAGATAGTCTTTTTCCCAATGTAGGCCTCTTAGCGCTTAGCTTGTCCAATTGCAGTTTCTACAGAAAGAGTGTTTCAGAACGGCTCAATCAAAAGTAAGGTTCAACTTTGTTAGTTGAATGCACAGAACAGAAAGAAGTTTCACAGAATGCTACTGTGTAGTTTATATTTGAATATATTCCTTTTTCCACTATTACCCTCTTAGCGCTCCGAATGTCCACTTGCCTTTTCTACGGAAAGAGTGTTCGGAACTGCACAATCAAAAGTATGGTTTAACTCTGTTAGCTGAATGCACATATCAGAAATAAGTTTCACACAATGCTTCTGTGTAGTTTTTATTTGAAGATATTATTTTTCCCAATATAGGCCTCTTAGGGCTCAGAATGTCCAATTGCAGTTTCTACAGAAAGAGTGTTTCAGAAAGGCTCAATCAAACGTAAGGTTCAACTCTGTTAGTTGAATGCACAGAACAGAAAGAAGTTTCATACAATGCTTCTGTGTAGTTTATATTTGAACATATTCTTTTTTCCACTATTGCCCACTTAGCGCTACGAATGTCCAGTTGCATTTTGTACAGACAGAGTTTTTCAAAACTGCTCAATCAAAAGTATGGTTTAACTCTGTTAGCTGAATGCTCAGATCAGATAGACGTTTCACAGAATGCTTCTGTGTAGTTTATATTTGAATATATTCCTTTTTCCACTACTATCCTCTTAGCGCTCCAAATGTCCAGTTGCATTTTCTACAGAAAGAGTGTTCAGATCTGCTCAATCAAAAGTATGGTTTAACTCTGTTAGCTGAATGCACAGATCAGAAAGAAGTTTCACAGAAAGATTCTGTGTAGTTTATATTTGAAGACATTCTTTTTTCCACTATTAACCTCTTAGCGCTCCGAATCTCCACTTGCATTTTCTACAGAAAGAGTGTTACAGAACGGCTCAATCAAAACTAAGGTACAACTCCTTTAGTTGAATGAACAGAACAGAAAGAAGTTTCACAGAATACTTCTGTGTAGTTTTTATTTTAGACATTTTTTTTCCCATTATAGGCCTCTTAGCGCTCAGAATGTCCCATTGCAGTTTCTACAGAAAGAGTGTTTCAGAACGGCTCAATCAAAAGTAAGGTTCAACACTGGTTGTTGAATGCACAGAACAGAAAGAAGTTTCACAGAATGCTTCTGTGTAGTTTATATTTGAATATATTCCTTTTTCCAATATGACCCTCTTAGCGCTCCGAATGTCCACTTGCATTTTCTACAGAAAGAGTGTTCTGAACTGCGCAATCAAAAGTATGGTTTAACTCTGTTAGCTGAATGCACATATCAGAAATAAGTTTCAAACAATGCTTCTGTGTAGTTTTTATTTGAAGATATTATATTTCCCAATATAGGCCTCTTAGCGCTCAGAATGTCCAATTGCAGTTTCTACAGAAAGAGTGTTTCAGAACGGCTCAATCAAATGTAAGGTTCAACTCTCTTAGTTGAATGCACAGAACAGAAAGAAGTTTCACAGAATGCTTCTGTGTAGTATTTAGTTGAAGATACTCCTTTTTGGACTATTACACACTTAGCGCTCCGAATATACACTGGCAGTTTCTACACAAAGAGCGTTTCAGAACTGCTCCTTCAAAAGTAAGGCTCAACTCTGTTAGTTGAATGCGAAGAACAGAAAGGGGTTTCAGAGAATGCTTCTGTGTAGTTTTTAATGGGAGATATTCCTTTTTCCTCTATTACAATCTTAGCGCTCCGAATGTCCACTTGCATTTTCTACAAAAAGAGTGTTTCATAACTGCTCAATCGAAAATATGGTTTAGCTCTGTTAACTGAATTTACAGATCAGAAATAAGTTTCACAGAATGCATCTGTGTAGTTTTTATTTGAAGATATACTTTTTCCCAATGTAGGCCTCTTAGCGCTTAGCATGTCCAATTGCAGTTTCTACAAAAAGAGTGTTTCAGAACGGCTCAATCAAAAGTAAGGGTCAACTCTGTTAGTTGAATGCACAGAACAGAAAAAAGTTTCACAGAATGCTACTGTGTAGTTTTAATTTGTAGATATTCTTTTTCCCAATATAGGCCTCTTAGCGTTCAGAATGTCCAATTGCAGTTTCTACAGAAAGAGTGTTTCAGAACGGCTCAATCAAAAGTAAGGTTCAACCCTGGTAGTTGAATGCACAGAACAGAAAGTATTTTCACAGAATGCTTCTGTGTAGTATTTAGTTGAAGATACTCCTTTTTGGACTATTACCCACATAGCGCTCCGAATATCCACTGGCAGTTTCTACACAAAGAGTGTTTCAGAACTGCTCCTTCAAAAGTAAGGCTCAACTCTGTTAGTTGAATGCGGAGAAGAGAAAGGGGTTTCAGAGAATGCTTCTGTGTAGTTTTTAATTGGAGACCTTCCTTTTTCCTCTATTACAATCTTAGCGCTCCGAATGTCCACTTGCATTTTCTACAAAAAGTGTGTTTCATAACTGCTCAATCAAAAATATGGTTTAGCTCTGTTAACTGAATTTACAGATCAGAAATAAGTTTCACAGAATGCATCTGTGTAGTTTTTATTTGAAGATATTCTTTTTCCCAAGGTAGGCCTCTTAGAGCTTAGAATGTCCAATTGCAGTTTCTTCAGAAAGAGTGTTTCAGAACGGCTCAATCAAAAGTAAGGTTCAACAGTTTTAGTTGAATGCACAGAACAGAAAGAAATTTCAGAGAATGCTACTGTGTAGTTTATATTTGAATATATTCCTTTTTCCACTATTACCCTCTTAGCGCTCCGAATGTCCACTTGCATTTTCTACAGAAAGAGTGTTCGGAACTGCGCAATCAAAAGTATGGTTTAACTCTGTTAGCTGAATGCACATATCAGAAATAAGTTTCAAACAATGCTTCTGTGTACTTTTTATTTGAAGATATTATTTTTCCCAATATAGGCCTCTTAGCGCTCAGAATGTCCAATTGCAGTTTCTACACAAAGAGTGTTTTAGAACGGCTCAATCTAAAGTAACTTTCAACCCTGGTAGTTGAATGCACAGAACAGAAAGAAGTTTCACAGAATGCTTCTGTGTAGTATTTAGTTGAAGATACTCCTTTTTGGACTATTATCCACTTAGCAATCCGAATATCCACTGGCAGTTTCTACACAAAGATTGTTTCAGAACTGCACCTTCAAAAGTAAGGCTCAACTCTGTTAGTTGAATGCGGAGAACAGAAAGGGGTTTCAGAGAATGCTTCTGTGTAGTTTTTAATCGGAGATATTCCTTTTTCCTCTATTACAATCTTAGCGCTCCGAATGTCCACTTGCATTTTCTACAAAAAGCGTGTTTCATAACTGCTCAATCAAAAATATGGTTTAGCTCTGTTAACTGAATTTACAGATCAGAAATAAGTTTCACAGAATGCATCTGTGTAGTTTTTATTTGAAGATATTCTTTTTCCCAATGTAGGCCTCTTAGCGGTTAGAATGTCCAATTGCAGTTTCTACTGAAAGAGTGTTTCAGAACAGCTCAATCAAAAGTAAGGTTCAACTCTGTTAGTTGAATGCACAGAACAGAAAGTATTTTCACAGAATGCTACTGTGTAGTTTATTTTTGAATATATACCTTTTTCCACTATTACCTTCTTAGCGCTCCGAATGCCCACTTGCATTTTCTACAGAAAGAGTGTTCGGATCTGCGCAATCAAAAGTATGGTTTAACTCTGTTAGCTGAATGCACATATCAGGAATAAGTTTCACACAATGCTTCTGTGTAGTTTTTATTTGAAGATATTATTTTTCCCAATGTAGGCCTCTTAGCGCTCAGAGTGTCCAATTGCAGTTTCTACAGAAAGAGCGTTTCAGAACGGCTCAATCTAAAGTAAGGTTCAACTCTGTTTGTTGAATGCACAGAACAGAAAGATGTTTCATACAATGCTTCTGTGTAGTTTATATTTGAACATATTCTTTTTTCCACTATTACCCACTTAGCGCTACGAATGTCCAGTTGCATTTTCTACAGACAGAGTGTTTCAAAACTGCTCAATGAAAAGTATGGTTTAACTCTGTTAGCTGAATGCTCAGATCAGAAATAAGTTTCACAGAGTGCTTCTGTGTAGTTTGTATTTGAATATATTCTTTTTTCCACAAATACCCTGTGAGCGCTCCAAATGTCCAGTTGCATTTTCTACAGAAAGAGTGTTCAGATCTGCTCAATCAAAAGTATGGTTTAACTCTGTTAGCTGAATGCACAGATCAGAAAGAAGTTTCACAGAATGATTCTGTGTAGTTTATATTTGGAGACATTCCTTTTTCCACTATTACCCTCTTAGCGCTCCGAATCTCCACTTGCATTTTCTACAGAAAGAGTGTTTCAGAACGGCTCAATCAAAACTAAGGTTCAACTCTTTTAGTTGAATGAACAGAACAGAAACATGTTTCACAGAATGCTTCTGTGTAGTTTTTATTTGTAGATATTCTTTTTCCCAATATAGGCCTCTTAGCGCTCAGAATGTCCAATTGCAGTTTCTACAGAAAGAGTGTTTCAGAACGGCTCAATCAAAAGTAAGGTTCAACCCTGGTAGTTGAATGCACAGAACAGAAAGAAATTTCACAGAATGCTTCTGTGTAGTATTTAGTTGAAGATACTCCTTTTTGGACTATTGCCCACTTAGTGCTCTGAATATCCACTGGCAGTTTCTACACAAAGAGTGTTTCAGAACTGCTCCTTCAAAAGTAATGCTCAACTCTGTTAGTTGAATGCGGAGAACAGAAAGGTGTTTCAGAGAATGCTTCTCTGTAGTTTTTAATTGGAGGTATTCCTTGTTCCTCTATTACAATCTTAGCGCTCCGAATGTCCACTTGCATTTTCTACAAAAAGAGAGTTTCATAACTGCTCAATAAAAAAAATATGGTTTAGCTCTGTTAACTGAACTTACAGATCAGAAATAAGTTTCACAGAATGCATCTGTGTAGCTTTTATTTGAAGATATTATTTTTCCCAATGTGGGCCTCTTAGCGCTAAGAATATCCAATTGCAGTTTCCACAGAAGGAGTGTTTCAGAACGGCTAAATCAAAAGTAAGCTTCAACTCTGTTACTTGAATGCACAGATCAGAAAGATGTTTCACAGAATGCTACTGTGTATTTTATATTTGAATATATTCCTTTTTCCACTATTACCCTCTTAGCGCTGCGAATGTCCACTTGCATTTTCTACGGAAAGAGTGTTCGGAACTGCGCAATGAAAAGTATGGTTTAACACTGTTAGCTGAATGCACATATCAGAAATCAGTTTCACACAATGCTTCAGTGTAGTTTTTATTTGAAGATATTATTTTTCCCAATATAGGCCTCTTAGCGCTCAGAATGTCCAATTGCAGTTTCTACAGAAAGACTGTTTCAGAACGGCTCAATCAAAAGTAAGGTTCAACTCTGTTAGTTGATTGCACAGAACAGAAAGAAGTTTCATACAATGCTTCTGTGTAGTTTATATTTGAACATATTCTTTTTTCCACTATTACCCACTTAGCGCTACGAATATCCAGTTGCATTTTCTACAGACAGAGTGTTTCAAAACTGCTCAATCAAAAGCATGGTTTAACTCTGTTAGCTGAATGCTAAGATCAGAAAGAAGTTTCACAGAATTCTTCTGTGTAGTTTATATTTGAATATATTCCTTTTTCCACTACTACTCTCTTAGCGCTCCAAATGTCCAGTTGCATTTTCTTCAGAAAGAGTGTTCAGATCTGCTCAATCAAAAGTATGGTTTAACTCTGTTAGCTGAATGCACAGAACAGGAAGAAGTTTCAGAGAATGATTCTGTGTAGTTTATATTTGAAGACATTCGTTTTTCCACTATTATCCTCTTAGCGCTCTGAATCTCCAATTGCATTTTCTACAGAAAGAGTGTTTCAGAACTGCTCAATCAAAACTAAGGTTCAAATCTTTTAGTTGAATGAACATAAAAGAAAGAAGTTTCACAGAATGCTTCTGTGTAGTTTTTATTTGTAGATATCCTTTTTCCCAATATAGTCCTCTTAGCGCTCAGAATGTCCAATTACAGTTTCTACAGAAAGAGTGTTTCAGAACGGCTCAATCAAAAGTAAGGTTCAACCCTGGTAGTTGAATGCACAGAACAGAAAGAAGTTTCACAGAATGCTTCTGTGTAGTTTATATTTGAATATATTCCTTTTTCCACTATTACCTTCTTAGCGCTCCGAATGTCCACTTGCATTTTCTACAGAAAGAGTGTTCTGAACTGCGCAATCAAAAGTATGGTTTAACTCTGTTAGCTGAATGCACATATCAGAAATAAGTTTCAAACAATGCTTCTGTGTAGTTTTTATTTGAAGATATTATTTTTCCCAATATAGGCCTCTAAGCGCTCAGAATGTCCAATTGCAGTTTCTACAGAAAGAGTGTTTCAGAACGGCTCAATCAAATGTAAGGTTCAACTCTCTTAGTTGAATGCACAGAACAGAAAGAATTTTCACAGAATGCTTCTGTGTAGTATTTAGTTGAAGATACTCCTTTTTGGACTATTACCCACTTAGCGCTCCGAATATCCACTGGCAGTTTCTACACAAAGACTGTTTCAGAATGGCTCAATGAAAGTAAGTTTCAACTCTGTTAGTTGAATGCACAGAACAGAAAGAAGTTTCATACAATGCTTCTGTGTATTTTATATTTGAACATATACTTTTTTCCACTATTACCCACTTAGCGCTCCGAATGTCCACTTGCATTTTCTACAGAAAGAGTGTTCTGAGCTGCGCAATCAAAAGTGTGGTTTAACTCTGTTAGCTGAATGCACATATCAGAAATAAGTTTCAAACAATGCTTCTGTGTAGTTTTTATTTGAAGATATTATTTTTCCCAATATAGGCCTCTTAACGCTCAGAATGTCCAATTGCAGTTTCTACATATAGAGTGTTTCAGAACAGCTCAATCAAATGTAAGGTTCAACTCTATTAGTTGAATGCACAGAACAGAAAGAAGTTTCACAGAATGTTTCTGTGTAGTATTTAGTTGAAGATACTCCTTTTTGGACAGTTACCCACTTAGCGCTCCGAATATCCACTGGCAGTTTCTACACAAAGAGAGTTTCAGAACTGCTCCTTCAAAAGTAAGGCTCAACTCTGTTAGTTGAATGCGGAGAACAGAAAGGGGTTTCAGCGAATGCATCTGTGTAGTTTTTAATTGGAGATATTCCTTTTTCCTCTATTACAATCTTAGCGCTCCGAATGTCCACTTGCATTTTCTACAAAAAGAGTGTTTCATAACTGCTCAATCAAAAATATGGTTTAGCTCTGTTAACTGAATTTACAGATCAGAAATAAGTTTCACAGAATGCATCTGTGTAGCTTTTATTTGAAAATATTCTTTTTCCCAATGTAGGCCTCTTTGCGCTTAGAATGTCCAATTGCAGTTTCTACAGAAAGAGTTTTTCAGAACGGCTCAATCAAAAGTAAGGTTCAACACTGTTAGTTGAATGCACAGAACAGAAAGAAGTTTCACAGAATGCTACTGTGTAGTTTATATTTGAATATATTCCTTTTTCCACTATTACACTCTTAGCGCTCCGAATGTGCACTTGCATGTTCTACAGAAAGAGTGTTCGGAACTGCGCAATCAAGAGTATGGTTTAACTCTGTTAGCTGAATGCACATATCAAAAAAAAGTTTCACACAATGCTTCTGTGTAGTTTTTATTTGAAGATATTATTTTTCCCAATATAGGCCTCTTAGCGCTCAGAATGTCCAATTGCAGTTTCTACAGAAAGAGTGTTTCAGAACGGCTCAATCAAATGTAAGGTTCAACTCTCTTAGTTGAATGCACAGAACAGAAAGAAGTTTCACAGAATGCTTCTGTGTAGTATTTAGTTGAAGATACTCCTTTTTGGACTATTACCCACTTAGCGCTCCGAATATCCACTGGTAGTTTCTACACAATCAGTGTTTCAGAACTCCTCCTTCAAAAGTAAGGCTCAACTCTGTTAGTTGATTGCGGAGAACAGAAAGGGGATTCAGAGAATGCTTCTGTGTAGTTTTTATTTGAAGATATTATTTTTCCCAATGTAGGCCTCTTAGCGCTCAGAGTGTCCAATTGCAGTTTCTACAGAAAGAGCGTTTCAGAACGGCTCAATCTAAAGTAAGGTTCAACTCTGTTTGTTGAATGCACAGAACAGAAAGATGTTTCATACAATGCTTCTGTGTAGTTTATATTTGAACATATTCTTTTTTCCACTATTACCCACTTAGCGCTACGAATGTCCAGTTGCATTTTCTACAGACAGAGTGTTTCAAAACTGCTCAATGAAAAGTATGGTTTAACTCTGTTAGCTGAATGCTCAGATCAGAAATAAGTTTCACAGAGTGCTTCTGTGTAGTTTGTATTTGAATATATTCTTTTTTCCACAAATACCCTGTGAGCGCTCCAAATGTCCAGTTGCATTTTCTACAGAAAGAGTGTTCAGATCTGCTCAATCAAAAGTATGGTTTAACTCTGTTAGCTGAATGCACAGATCAGAAAGAAGTTTCACAGAATGATTCTGTGTAGTTTATATTTGGAGACATTCCTTTTTCCACTATTACCCTCTTAGCGCTCCGAATCTCCACTTGCATTTTCTACAGAAAGAGTGTTTCAGAACGGCTCAATCAAAACTAAGGTTCAACTCTTTTAGTTGAATGAACAGAACAGAAACATGTTTCACAGAATGCTTCTGTGTAGTTTTTATTTGTAGATATTCTTTTTCCCAATATAGGCCTCTTAGCGCTCAGAATGTCCAATTGCAGTTTCTACAGAAAGAGTGTTTCAGAACGGCTCAATCAAAAGTAAGGTTCAACCCTGGTAGTTGAATGCACAGAACAGAAAGAAATTTCACAGAATGCTTCTGTGTAGTATTTAGTTGAAGATACTCCTTTTTGGACTATTGCCCACTTAGTGCTCTGAATATCCACTGGCAGTTTCTACACAAAGAGTGTTTCAGAACTGCTCCTTCAAAAGTAATGCTCAACTCTGTTAGTTGAATGCGGAGAACAGAAAGGTGTTTCAGAGAATGCTTCTCTGTAGTTTTTAATTGGAGGTATTCCTTTTTCCTCTATTACAATCTTAGCGCTCCGAATGTCCACTTGCATTTTCTACAAAAAGAGAGTTTCATAACTGCTCAATAAAAAAAATATGGTTTAGCTCTGTTAACTGAACTTACAGATCAGAAATAAGTTTCACAGAATGCATCTGTGTAGCTTTTATTTGAAGATATTATTTTTCCCAATGTGGGCCTCTTAGCGCTAAGAATATCCAATTGCAGTTTCCACAGAAGGAGTGTTTCAGAACGGCTAAATCAAAAGTAAGCTTCAACTCTGTTACTTGAATGCACAGATCAGAAAGATGTTTCACAGAATGCTACTGTGTATTTTATATTTGAATATATTCCTTTTTCCACTATTACCCTCTTAGCGCTGCGAATGTCCACTTGCATTTTCTACGGAAAGAGTGTTCGGAACTGCGCAATGAAAAGTATGGTTTAACACTGTTAGCTGAATGCACATATCAGAAATCAGTTTCACACAATGCTTCAGTGTAGTTTTTATTTGAAGATATTATTTTTCCCAATATAGGCCTCTTAGCGCTCAGAATGTCCAATTGCAGTTTCTACAGAAAGACTGTTTCAGAACGGCTCAATCAAAAGTAAGGTTCAACTCTGTTAGTTGATTGCACAGAACAGAAAGAAGTTTCATACAATGCTTCTGTGTAGTTTATATTTGAACATATTCTTTTTTCCACTATTACCCACTTAGCGCTACGAATATCCAGTTGCATTTTCTACAGACAGAGTGTTTCAAAACTGCTCAATCAAAAGCATGGTTTAACTCTGTTAGCTGAATGCTAAGATCAGAAAGAAGTTTCACAGAATTCTTCTGTGTAGTTTATATTTGAATATATTCCTTTTTCCACTACTACTCTCTTAGCGCTCCAAATGTCCAGTTGCATTTTCTTCAGAAAGAGTGTTCAGATCTGCTCAATCAAAAGTATGGTTTAACTCTGTTAGCTGAATGCACAGAACAGGAAGAAGTTTCAGAGAATGATTCTGTGTAGTTTATATTTGAAGACATTCGTTTTTCCACTATTATCCTCTTAGCGCTCCGAATCTCCAATTGCATTTTCTACAGAAAGAGTGTTTCAGAACTGCTCAATCAAAACTAAGGTTCAAATCTTTTAGTTGAATGAACATAAAAGAAAGAAGTTTCACAGAATGCTTCTGTGTAGTTTTTATTTGTAGATATTCTTTTTCCCAATATAGTCCTCTTAGCGCTCAGAATGTCCAATTACAGTTTCTACAGAAAGAGTGTTTCAGAACGGCTCAATCAAAAGTAAGGTTCAACCCTGGTAGTTGAATGCACAGAACAGAAAGAAGTTTCACAGAATGCTTCTGTGTAGTTTATATTTGAATATATTCCTTTTTCCACTATTACCTTCTTAGCGCTCCGAATGTCCACTTGCATTTTCTACAGAAAGAGTGTTCTGAACTGCGCAATCAAAAGTATGGTTTAACTCTGTTAGCTGAATGCACATATCAGAAATAAGTTTCAAACAATGCTTCTGTGTAGTTTTTATTTGAAGATATTATTTTTCCCAATATAGGCCTCTAAGCGCTCAGAATGTCCAATTGCAGTTTCTACAGAAAGAGTGTTTCAGAACGGCTCAATCAAATGTAAGGTTCAACTCTCTTAGTTGAATGCACAGAACAGAAAGAATTTTCACAGAATGCTTCTGTGTAGTATTTAGTTGAAGATACTCCTTTTTGGACTATTACCCACTTAGCGCTCCGAATATCCACTGGCAGTTTCTACACAAAGACTGTTTCAGAATGGCTCAATGAAAGTAAGTTTCAACTCTGTTAGTTGAATGCACAGAACAGAAAGAAGTTTCATACAATGCTTCTGTGTATTTTATATTTGAACATATACTTTTTTCCACTATTACCCACTTAGCGCTCCGAATGTCCACTTGCATTTTCTACAGAAAGAGTGTTCTGAGCTGCGCAATGAAAAGTGTGGTTTAACTCTGTTAGCTGAATGCACATATCAGAAATAAGTTTCAAACAATGCTTCTGTGTAGTTTTTATTTGAAGATATTATTTTTCCCAATATAGGCCTCTTAACGCTCAGAATGTCCAATTGCAGTTTCTACATATAGAGTGTTTCAGAACAGCTCAATCAAATGTAAGGTTCAACTCTATTAGTTGAATGCACAGAACAGAAAGAAGTTTCACAGAATGTTTCTGTGTAGTATTTAGTTGAAGATACTCCTTTTTGGACAGTTACCCACTTAGCGCTCCGAATATCCACTGGCAGTTTCTACACAAAGAGAGTTTCAGAACTGCTCCTTCAAAAGTAAGGCTCAACTCTGTTAGTTGAATGCGGAGAACAGAAAGGGGTTTCAGCGAATGCATCTGTGTAGTTTTTAATTGGAGATATTCCTTTTTCCTCTATTACAATCTTAGCGCTCCGAATGTCCACTTGCATTTTCTACAAAAAGAGTGTTTCATAACTGCTCAATCAAAAATATGGTTTAGCTCTGTTAACTGAATTTAGAGATCAGAAATAAGTTTCACAGAATGCATCTGTGTAGCTTTTATTTGAAAATATTCTTTTTCCCAATGTAGGCCTCTTTGCGCTTAGAATGTCCAATTGCAGTTTCTACAGAAAGAGTTTTTCAGAACGGCTCAATCAAAAGTAAGGTTCAACACTGTTAGTTGAATGCACAGAACAGAAAGAAGTTTCACAGAATGCTACTGTGTAGTTTATATTTGAATATATTCCTTTTTCCACTATTACACTCTTAGCGCTCCGAATGTGCACTTGCATGTTCTACAGAAAGAGTGTTCGGAACTGCGCAATCAAGAGTATGGTTTAACTCTGTTAGCTGAATGCACATATCAAAAAAAAGTTTCACACAATGCTTCTGTGTAGTTTTTATTTGAAGATATTATTTTTCCCAATATAGGCCTCTTAGCGCTCAGAATGACCAATTGCAGTTTCTACAGAAAGAGTGTTTCAGAACGGCTCAATCAAATGTAAGGTTCAACTCTCTTAGTTGAATGCACAGAACAGAAAGAAGTTTCACAGAATGCTTCTGTGTAGTATTTAGTTGAAGATACTCCTTTTTGGACTATTACCCACTTAGCGCTCCGAATATCCACTGGTAGTTTCTACACAATCAGTGTTTCAGAACTCCTCCTTCAAAAGTAAGGCTCAACTCTGTTAGTTGATTGCGGAGAACAGAAAGGGGATTCAGAGAATGCTTCTGTGTAGTTTTTAATTGGAGATAATCCTTTTTCCTCTATTACAATCTTAGCGCTCCGAATGTCCACTTGCATTTTCTACAAAAAGAGTGTTTCATAACTGCTCAATCAAAAATATGGTTTAGCCCAGTTAACTGAATTTACAGATCAGAAATAAGTTTCACAGAATGCATCTGTGTAGTTTTTATTTGAAGATATTCTTTTTCCCAATGTATTCCTCTTAGCGCTTAGAATGTCCAATTGCAGTTTCTACAGAAAGAGTGTTTCAGAACGGCTCAATGAAAAGGAAGGTTCAACTCTGTTAGTTGAATGCACAGAACAGAAAGAAGTTTCACAGAATGCTACTGTGTAGTTTATATTTGAATATATTCCTTTTTCCAGTATTACCCTCTTAGCGCTCGTAATGTCCACTTGCATTTTCTACAGAAAGAGTGTTCGGAACTGCGCAATAAATGTATGGTTTAACTCTGTTAGCTGAATGCACATATCAGAAATAAGTTTCACACAATGCTTCTGTGTAGTTTTTATTTGAAGATATTATTTTTCCCAACATAGGCCTCTTAGCGCTCAGAATGTCCAATTGCAGTTTCTACAGAAAGAGTGTTTCAGAACGGCTCAATCAAAAGTAAGGTTCAACTCTGTTAGTTGAATGCACAGAACAGAAAGAAGTTTCATACAATGCTTCTGTGTAGTTTATATTTGAACATATTCTTTTTTCCACTATTACCCACTTAGCGCTACGAATGTCCAGTTGCATTTTCTACAGACAGAGTGTTTCAAAACTGCTCAATCAAAAGTATGGTTTAACTCTGTTAGCTGAATGCTCAGATCAGAAAGAAGTTTCACAGAATGCTTCTGTGTAGTTTATATGTGAATATATTCCTTTTTCCACGACTACCCTCTTAGCGCCCCAAATGTCCAGTTGCATTTTCTACAGAAAGAATGTTCAGATCTGCTCAATCAAAAGTATGGTTTAACTCTGTTATCTGAATGCACAGATCAGAAAGAAGTCTCACAGAATGATTCTGTGTAGTTTATATTTGAAGACCTTCTTTTTTCCAGTATTACCCTCTTAGCGCTCCGAATCTCTACTTGCATTTTCTACAGAAAGAGTGTTTCAGAACGGCTCAATCAAAACTAAGGTTCAACTCTTTTAGTTGAATGAACAGAACAGAAAGAATTTTCACAGAATGCTTCTGTGTAGTTTTAATTTGTAGATATTCTTTTTCCCAATATAGGCCTCTTAGCGCTCAGAATTTCCAATTGCAGTTTCTACCGAAAGAGTGTTTCAGAACAGCTCAATCAAAAGTAAGTTTCAACCCTGGTAGTTGAATGCACAGAACAGAAAGAAGTTTCACAGAATGCTTCTGTGTAGTTTATATTTGAATATATTCCTTTTTCCACTATTACCCTCTTAGCGCTCCGAATGTCCACTTGCATTTTCTACAGAAAGAGTGTTCTGAACTGTGCAATCAAAAGTATGGTTTAACTCTGTTAGCTGAATGCACATATCAGAAATAAGTTTCAAACAATTCTTCTTTGTAGTTTTTATTTGAAGATATTATTTTTCCCAATATAGGCCTCTTAGCGCTCAGAATGTCCAATTGCAGTTTCTACAGAAAGAGTGTTTCAGAACGGCTCAATCAAATGTAAGGTTCAACTCTCTTAGTTGAATGCACAGAACAGAAAGAAGTTTCACAGAATGATTTTGTGTAGTATTTAGTTGAAGATACTCCTTTTTGGACTATTACACACTTAGCGCTCCGAATATCCACTGGCAGTTTCTACACAAAGGGTGTTTCAGAACTGCTCCTTCAAAAGTAAGTCTCAACTCTGTTAGTTGAATGCGGAGAACAGAAAGGGGTTTCAGAGAATGCTTCTGTGTAGTTTTTATTTGGAGATATTCCTTTTTCCTCTATTACAATCTTAGCGCTCCAAAAGTCCACTTGAATTTTCTACAAAAAGAGTGTTTCATAACTGCTCAATCAAAAATATGGTTTAGCTCTGTTAACTGAATTTACACATCAGAAATAAGTTTCACAGAATGCATCTGTGTAGTTTTTATTTGAAGATATTATTTTTCCCAATGTAGGCCTCTTAGAGCTTAGAATGTCCAATTGCAGTTTCTACAGAAAGAGTGTTTCAGAACGGCTCAATCAAAAGTAAGGTTCAACTCTGTTAGTTGAATGCACAGAACAGAAAGAAGTTTCAGAGAATGCTACTGTGTAGTTTATATTTGAATATATTCCTTTTTCCACTATTACCCTCTTAGCGCTCCGAATGTCCACTTGCATTTTCTACAGAAAGAGTGTTCGGAACTGCGCAATCAAAAGTATGGTTTAACTCTGTTAGCTGAATGCACATATCAGAAATAAGTTTCACACAATGCCTCTGTGTAGTTTTTATTTGAAGATATTATTTTTCTCCATGTAGGCCTCTTAGCGCTCAGAATGTCCAATTGCAGTTTCTACAGAAAGAGTGTTTCAGAACGGCTCAATCAAAAGTAAGGTTCAATTCTGTTAGTTGAATGCACAGAACAGAAAGAAGTTTCATACAATGCTTCTGTGTAGTTTATATTTGAACATATTCTTTTTTCCACTATTACCCACTTAGCGCTACGAATGTCCAGTTGCATTTTCTACAGAAAGAGTGTTTCATAGCGGCTCCATCAAAACTAAGGTTCAACTCTTTTAGTTGAATGAACAGAACAGAAAGAAGTTTCACAGAATGCTTCTGTGTAGTTTTTATTTTAGATATTCTTTTTCCCAATATAGGCCTCTTAGCGCTCAGAATTTCCAATTGAAGGTTCTACAGAAAGAGTGTTTCAGAACGGCTCAATCAAAAGTAAGGTTCAACCCTGGTAGTTGAATGCACAGAACAGAAAGAAGTTTCACAGAATGCTTCTGTGTAGTTTATATTTGAATATATTACTTTTTCCACTATTACCCTCATTGCGCTCCGAATGTCCACTTGCATTTTCTACAGAAAGAGTGTTCTGAACTGCGCAATCAAAAGTATGGTTTAACTCTTTTAGCTGAATGCACATATCAGAAATAAGTTTCAAGCAATGCTTCTGAGTAGTTTTTATTTGAAGATATTATTTTTCCCAAAATAGGCCTCTTAGCGCTCAGAATGTCCAATTGCAGTTTCTACAGAAAGAGTGTTTCAGAACGGCTCAATCAAATGTAAGGTTCAACTCTCTTAGTTGAATGCACAGAACAGAAAGAAGTTTCATACAATGCTTCTGTGTAGTTTATATTTGAACATATTCTTTTTTCCACTATTACCCACTTAGCGCTACGAATGTCCAGTTGCATTTTCTACAGACAGAGTGTTTCAAAACTGCTCAATCAAAAGTATGGTTTAACTCTGTTAGCTGAATGCTCAGATCAGAAAGAAGTTTCACAGAATGCTTCTGTGTAGTTTATATTTGAATATACTCCTTTTTCCACGACTACCCTCTAAGCGCTCCAAATGTCCAGTTGCATTTTCTACAGAAAGAGTGTTCAGATCTGCTCAATCAAATGTATGGTTTAACTCTGTTAGCTGAATGCACAGATAAGAAAGAAGTCTCACAGAATGATTCTGTGTAGTTTATATTTGAAGACATTCCTTTTTCCACTATTACCCTCTTAGCGCTCCGAATCTCCACTTGCATTTTCTACAGAAAGAGTGTTTCAGAACGGCTCAATCAAAACTAAGGTTCAACTCTTTTAGTTGAATGAACAGAACAGAAAGAAGTTCCACAGAATGCTTCAGTGTAGTTTTAATTTGTCAATATTCTTTTTCCCAATATAGGCCTCTTAGCGCTCAAAATGTCCAATTGCAGTTTCTACAGAAAGAGTGTTTCAGAACGGCTCAATCAAAAGTAAGGTTCAACCCAGGTAGTTGAATGCACAGAACAGAAAAAATTTTCACAAAATGCTTCTGTGTAGTTTATATTTGAATATATTTCTTTTTCCACTATTACCCTCTTAGCGCTCCGAATGTCCACTTGCATTTTCTACAGAAAGTGTGTTCTGAACTGCGCAATCAAAAGTATGGTTTAACTCTGTTAGCTGAATGCACATATCAGAAATAAGTTTCACACAATGCTTCTGTGTAGTTTTTATTTGAAGTTATTATTTTTCCCAATATAGGCCTCTTAGCGCTCAGAATGTCCAATTGCAGTTTCTACAGAAGGAGTGTTTCAGAACGGCTCAATCAAAAGTAAGGTTCAACTCTTTTATTTGAATGCACAGAACAGAAAGAAGTTTCATACAATGCTTCTGTGTAGTTTATATTTGAACATATTCTTGTTTCGACTATTACCCACTTAGCACTACGAATGTCCAATTGCATTTTCTACAGACAGAGTGTTTCAAAACTGCTCAATCAAAAGTATGGTTTAACTCTGTTAGCTGAATGCTCAGATCAGAAAGAAGTTTCACAGAATGCTTCTGTGTTGTTTATATTTGAAGACATTCCTTTTTCCACTATTACCCTCTTAGCGCTCCGAATCTCCACTTGCATTTTCTACAGAAAGAGTGTTTCAGAGCGGCTCAATCAAAACTAATGTTCAACTCTTTTAGTTGAATGAACAGAACAGAAAGAGGTTTCACAGAATGCTTCTGTGTAGTTTATATTTGAATATATTCCTTTTTCCACTATTACCTTCTTAGCGCTCCGAATGTCCACTTGCATTTTCTACAGAAAGAGTGTTCTGAACTGCTCAATCAAAAGTATGGTTTATCTCTGTTAGCTGAATGCACATATCAGAAATAAGTTTCAAACAATGCTTCTGTGTAGTTTTTATTTGAAGATATTATTTTTCCCAATATAGACCTCTTAGCGCTCAGAATGTCCAATTGCAGTTTCTACAGAAAGAGTGTTTCAGAACGGCTCAATCAAATGTAAGTTTCAACTCTCTTAGTGAATGCACAGAACAGAAAGAAGTTTCACAGAATGCTTCAGTGTAGTTTTAATTTGTCGATATTCTTTTTCCCAATATAGGCCTCTTAGCGCTCAAAATGTCCAATTGCAGTTTCTACAGAAAGAGTGTTTCAGAACGGCTCAATCAAAAGTAAGGTTCAACCCTGGTAGTTGAATGCACAGAACAGAAAAAATTTTCACAAAATGCTTCTGTGTAGTTTATATTTGAATATATTTCTTTTTCCACTATTACCCTCTTAGCGCTCCGAATGTCCACTTGCATTTTCTACAGAAAGTGTGTTCTGAACTGCGCAATCAAAAGTATGGTTTAACTCTGTTAGCTGAATGCACATATCAGAAATAAGTTTCAAACAATGCTTCTGTGTAGTTTTTATTTGAAGATATTATTTTTCCCAATTTAGGCCTCTTAGCGCTCAGAATGTCCAATTGCAGTTTCTATAGAAAGAGTGTTTCAGAACGGCTCAATCAAATGTAAGGTTCAACTCTGTTAGTTGAATGCACAGAACAGACAGAAGTTTAACAGAATGCTTCTGTGTAGTATTTAGTTGAAGATACTCCTTTTTGGACTATTACCCACTTAGCGCTCCGAATATCCACTGGCAGTTTCTACACAAAGAGTGTTTCAGAACTGCTCCTTCAAAAGTAAGGCTCAACTCTGTTAGTTGGATGCGGAGAACAGAAAGGGGTTTCAGAGAATGCTTCTGTGTAGTTTTTAATTGGAGATATTCCTTTTTCCTCTATTACAATCTTAGCGCTACCAATGTCCACTTGCATTTTCTACAAAAAGAGTGTTTCATAACTGCTCAATCAAAAATATGGTTTAGCTCTGTTAACTGAATTTACAGATCAGAAATAAGTTTCACAGAATGCATCTGTGTAGTTTTTATTTGAAGATATTCTTTTTCCCAATGTAGGCCTCTTAGCGCTTAGAATGTCCAATTGCAGTTTCTACAGAAAGAGTGTTTCGGAACGGCTCAATCAAAAGTAAGGTTCAACTCTGTTAGTTGAATGCACAGAACAGAAAGAAGTTTCACAGAATGCTACTGTGTAGTTTATATATGAATATATTCCTTTTTCCACTATTACCCTCTTTGCGCTCCGAATGTCCACGTGCATTTTCTACAGAAAGAGTGTTCGGAACTGCGCAATCAAAAGTATGGTTTAACTCTGTTAGCTGAATGCACATATCAGAAATATGTTTCACACAATGCTTCTGTGTAGTTTTTATTTGAAGTTATTATTTTTCCCAATATAGGCCTCTTAGCGCTCAGAATGTCCAATTGCAGTTTCTACAGAAGGAGTGTTTCAGAACGGCTCAATCAAAAGTAAGGTTCAACTCTGTTATTTGAATGCACAGAAGAGAAAGAAGTTTCATACAATGCTTCTGTGTAGTTTATATTTGAACATATTCTTGTTTCCACTATTACCCACTTAGCGCTACGAATGTCCAATTGCATTTTCTACAGACAGAGTGTTTCAAAACTGCTCAATCAAAAGTATGGTTTAACTCTGTTAGCTGAATGCTCAGATCAGAAAGAAGTTTCACAGAATGCTTCTGTGTTGTTTATATTTGAATATATTCCTTTTTCCATGACTACCCTCTTAGCGCTCCAAATGTCCAGTTGCATTTTCTACAGAAAGAGTGTTCAGATCTGCTCAATCAAAAGTATGGTTTAACTCTGTTAGCTGAATGCACAGATCAGAAATATGTTTCACAGTATGATTCTGTGTAGTTTATATTTCAATATATTCCTTTTTCCACTATTACCCTCTTAGCGCTCCGAATGTCCTCTTGCATTTTCTACAGAAAGAGTGTTCGGAACTGCGCAATAAAAGTATGGTTTAACTCTGTTAGCTGAATGCACATATCAGAAACAAGTTTCACACAATGCTTCTGTGTAGTTTTTATTTGAAGATATTATTTTTCCCAATACAGGCCTCTTAGCGCTCAGAATGTCCAATTGCAGTTGCTACAGAAAGAGTGTTTCAGAACGGCTCAATCAAAAGTAAGGTTCAACTCTCTTACTTGAATGCACAGAACAGAAAGAAGTTTCCTACAATGCTTCTGTGTAGTTTATATTTGAACATATTCTTTTTTCCACTATTACCCACTTAGCGCTACGAATGTCCAGTTGCATTTTCTACTGACAGAGTGTTTCAAAACTGCTCAATCAAAAGTATGGTTTAACTCTGTTAGCTGAGTGTTCAGATCAGAAAGAAGTTTCACAGAATGTTTCTGTGTAGTTTATATTTGAATATATTCCTTTTTCCACGACTACCCTCTTAGCACTCCAAATGTCCAGTTGCATTTTCTACAGAAAGAGTGTTCAGATCTGCTCAATCAAAAGTATGGTTTAACTCTGTTAGCTGAATGCACAGATCAGAAAGATGTTTCACAGAATGATTCTGTGTAGTTTATATATGAAGACATTCCTTTTTCCACTATTACCCTCTTAGCGCTCCGAATCTCCACTTGCATTTTCTACAGAAAGAGTGTTTCAGAACGGCTCAATCAAAACTAAGGTTCAACTCTATTAGTTGAATGAACAGAACAGAAAGAAGTTTCACAGAATGCTTCTGTGTAGTTTTTATTGGTAGATATTCTTTTCCCAATATAGGCCTCTCAGCGCTCAGAATGTCCAACTGCAGTTTCTACAGAAAGAGTGTTTCAGAGCGGCTCAAACAAAAGTAAGGTTCAACCCTGGTAGTTGAATGCACAGAACAGAAAGAATTTTCACAAAGTGCTTCTGTGTAGTTTATATTTGAATATATTCCTTTTTCCACTATTATCCTCTTAGCGCTCCGAATGTCCACTTGCATTTTCTACAGAAAGAGTGTTCTGAACTGCGCAATCAAAAGTATGGTTTAACTCTGTTAGCTGAATGCACATATCAGAAATAAGTTTCAAACAACGCTTCTGTGTAGTTTTTATTTGAAGATATTATTTTTCCCAATATAGGCCTCTTAGGGCTCAGAATGTCCAATTGCAGTTTCTACAGAAAGAGTGTTTCAGAACGGCTCAATCAAATGTAAGGTTCAACTCTGTTAGTTGAATGCACAGAACAGACAGAAGTTTCACAGAATGCTTCTGTGTAATATTTAGTTGAAGATACACCTTTTTGGACTATTACCCACTTAGCGCTCCGAATATCCACTGGCAGTTTCTACACAAAGAGTGTTTCAGAACTGCTCCTTCAAAAGTAAGGCTCAACTCTGTTAGTTGAATGCGGAGAACAGAAAGGGGTTTCAGAGAATGCTTCTGTGTAGTTTTTAATTGGAGATATTCCTTTTTCCTCTATTAAAATCTTAGCGCTACGAATGTCCACTTGCATTTTCTACAAAAAGAGTGTTTCATAACTGCTCAATCAAAAATATCGTTTAGCTCTGTTAACTGAATTTACAGATCAGAAATAAGTTTCACAGAATGCATCTGTGTAGTTTTTATTTGAAGATAATCTTTTTCCCAATGTAGGCCTCTTAGCGCTTAGAATGTCCAATTGCAGTTTCTACAGAAAGAGTGTTTCAGAACGGCTCAATCAAAAGTAAGGTTCAACTCTTTTAGTTGAATGCACAGAACAGAAAGAAGTTTCACAGAATGCTACTGTGTAGTTTATATGTGAATATATTTCTTTTTCCAATATTACCCTCTTAGCGCTCCGAATGTCCACTTGCATTTTCTACAGAAAGAGTGTTCGGAACTGCGCAAACAAAAGTATGGTTTAACTCTGTTTGCTGAATGCACATATCAGAAATAAGTTTCACACAATGCTTCTGTGTAGTTTTTACTTGATGATATTATTTTTCCCAATATAGGCCTCTTAGCGCTCAGAATGTCCAATTGCAGTTTCTACAGAAAGAGTGTTTCAGAACGACTCAATCAAAAGTAAGGTTCAACTCTGTTAGTTGAATGCACAGAACAGAAAGAAGTTTCATACAATGCTTCTGTGTAGTTTATATTTGAACATATTCTTTTTTCCACTATTACCCACTTAGCGCTACGAATGTCCAGTTGCATTTCCTACAGACAGAGTGTTTCAAAACTGCTCAATCAAAAGTATGGTTTAACTCTGTTAGCTGAATGCTCAGATCAGAAAGAAGTTTCACAGAATGCTTCTGTGTAGTTTATATTTGAATATATTCCTTTTTCCACTACTACCCTCTTAGCGCTCCAAATGTCCAGTTGCATTTTCTACAGAAAGAGTGTTCAGATCTGCTCAATCAAAAGTATGGTTTAACACTGTTAGCTGAATGCACAGATCAGAAAGAAGTTTCACAGAATGATTCTGTGTAGTTTATATTTGAAGACATTCCTTTTTCCACTATTACCCTCTTAGCGCTCCGAATCTCCACTTGCATTTTCTACAGAAAGAGTGTTTCAGAACGGCTCAATCAAAACTAATGTTCAACTCTTTTAGTTGAATGAACAGAACATAAAGAAGTTTCACAGAATGCTTCTGTGTAGTTTTTATTTGTAGATATTCTTTTTTCCAATATAGGCCTCTTAGCGCTCAGAATGTCCAATTGCAGTTTCTACAAAAAGAGTGTTTCAGAACGGCTCAATCAAAAGTAAGGTTCAACCCTGGTAGTTGAATGCACAGAATAGAAAGAAGTTTCACAGAATGCTTCTGTGTAGTTTATATTTGAATATATTCCTTTTTCCACTATTACCCTCTTAGCGCTCCGAATGTCCACTTGCACTTTCTACAGAAAGAGTGTTCTGAACTGCGCAATCAAAAGTATGGTTTATCTCTGTTAGCTGAATGCATATATCAGACATAAGTTTCAAACAATGCTTCTGTGTAGTTTTTATTTGAAGATATTATTTTCCCAATACAGGCCTCTTAGCTCTCAGAATGTCCAATTGCAGTTTCTACAGCAAGAGTGTTTCAGAACGGCTCAATCAAATGTAAGGTTCAACTTTCTTAGTTGAATGCACAGAACAGAAAGAAGTTTAACAGAATGCTTCTGTGTAGTATTTAGTTGAAGATACTCCTTTTTGGACTATTACCCACTTAGCGCTCCGAATATCCACTGGCAGTTTCTACACAAAGAGTGTTTCAGAACTGCTCCTTCAAAAGTAAGGCTCAACTCTGTTAGTTGAATGCGGAGAACAGAAAGGGGTTTCAGAGAATGCTTCTGTGTAGTTTTTAATTGGAGATATTCCTTTTTCCTCTATTACAATCTTAGCGCTCAGAATGTCCACTTGCATTTTCTACAAAAAGAGTGTTTCATAACTGCTCAATCCAAAATATTTTTTAGCTCTGTTAACTGAATTTACAGATCAGAAATAAGTTTCACAGAATGCATCTGTGTAGTTTTTATTTGAAGATATTCTTTTTCCCAATATAGGCCTCTTAGCGCTTAGAATGTCCAATTGCAGTTTCTACAGAAAGAGTGTTTCAGAACGGCTCAATCAAAAGTAAGGTTCAACTCTGTTAGCTGAATGCACAGAACAGAAAGAAGTTTCACAGAATGCTACTGTGTAGTTTATATTTGAATATATTCCTTTTTCCACTATTACCCTCTTAGTGCTCCGAATGTCCACTTGCATTTTCTACAGAAAGAGTGTTCGGAACTGCGCAATCAAAAGTATGGTTTAACTCTGTTAGCTGAATGCACATATCAGAAATAAGTTTCACACAATGCTTCTGTGTAGTTTTTATTTGAAGACATTATTTTTCCCAATATTGGCCTGTTAGCACTCAGAATGTCCAATTGCAGTTTCTACAGAAAGAGTGTTTCAGAACGGCTCAATCAAAAGTAAGGTTCAACTCTGTTAGTTGAATGCACAGAACAGAAAGAAGTTTCATACAATGCTTCTGTGTAGTTTATATTTGAACATATTTTTTTTCCACTATTACCCACTTAGCGCTACGAATGTCCAGTTGCATTTTCTACAGACAGAGTGTTTCAAAACTGCTCAATCAAAAGTATGGTTTAACTCTGTTAGCTGAATGCTCAGATCAGAAAGAAGTTTCACAGAATGCTTCTGTGTAGTTTATATTTGAACATATTCTTTTTTCCACTATTACCCACTTAGCGCTACGAATGTCCAGTTGCATTTTCTACAGACAGAGTGTTTCAAAACTGCTCAATCAAAAGTATGGTTTAACTCTGTTAGCTGAATGCTCAGATCAGAAAAAGTTTCACAGAATGCTTCTGTGTCGTTTATATTTGAATATATTCCTTTTTCCACTACTACCCTCTTATCGCTCCAAATGTCCAGTTGCATTTTCTACAGAAAGAGTGTTCAGATCTGCTCAATCAAAAGTATGGTTTAACTCTGTTAGCTGAATGCACAGATCAGAAAGAAGTTTCACAGAATGATTCAGTGTAGTTTATATTTGGAGACATTCCTTTTTCCACTATTACCCTCTTAGCGCTACAAATCTCCACTTGCATTTTCTACAGAAAGACTGTTTCAGAACGTCTCAATCAAAACTAAGGTTCAAATCTCTTAGTTGAATGCACAGAACAGAATGTAGTTTCACAGATTGCTTCTGTGTAGTTTGTATTTGAAGATATTCCTTTTTCCACTGTTACCCTCTTAGAGCTCAGAATGTCCACTTGCATTTTCTACAGAAAGTGTGTTCAGAACTGCTCTATCAAAAGTATGTTTTAACACTTTAGGTGAATGCACAGATCAGAAATAAGTTTCACAGAATTTTTCTGTGTAATTTATATTTGAAGATATTCCATTTTCCACTATTACCCACTTAGCGCTCTGAATGTCCAGTTGCATTTTCTACAGAATGAGTGTTTCAGAACTGCTCAATCAAAAGTATGGTTTAACTCTGTTAGCTGAATGCACAGATCAGAAAGAAGTTTCACAGAATGCTGCTGTGTAGTGTTTATATGAAGTTATTCTTTTTACCAATATAGGCCTCTTAGCGCACAGAATGTCCAATTGCAGTTTCTACAGAGAGAGTGTTTCAGAAAGGCTCAATCAAAAGTAAGGTTCAACTCTTTTAGTTGAATGAACAGAACAGAAAGATGTTTCAGAGAATGATTCTGTGTAGTTTATATTTGAAGATATTCCTTTTTCCACTATTACCTTCTAAGCTCTCCGAATGTCCACTTGCATTTTCTACAGAAAGAGTGTTTCCGAACTGCTCAATCAAAAGTATGGTTTAACTCTGTTAGCTGAATGCACAGATCAGTACGAAGTTTCACAGAATGTTTCTGTGTAGTTTTTATTTGAAGATAGTCCTTTCCCAAATATAGGCCTCCTAGCGCTCCGAATATCCAATTTCAGTTTCTACAGAAAAAGTGTTTCAGAACGCCTCAATGAAAAGTAGGGTTCAACTCTTTTAGTTGAATTCACAGAACGGAAAGAAGTTTCACAGAATGCTTCTGTGTAGTATTTATTTGAAGGTATTCCTTTTTCCACCAGTAACCTCTTAGCGCTCCAAATGTCCAGTTGCATTTTCTACAGAAGGAGTGTTCAGAACTGCTCAATCATAAGTGTGGTTTAACACTGTTAGGTGAATGCACAGATCAGAAAGAAGTTTCACAGAATTCTTCAGTGTAGTTTATATTTGAAGATATTCCATTTTCCACTATTACCCACTTAGCGCTCTGAATCTCCAGTTGCATTTTCTACAGAAAGAGTGTTTCAGAACTGCTCAGTCAAAAGAATGGTTTAACTCTGTTAGCTGAATGCACAGAACAGAAAGAAGTTTCACAGAATGCTGCGGTGTAATGTTTATATGAAGATATTCTTTTTACCAATATAGGCCTCTTAGCGCTCAGAATATCCAATTGCAATTTCTACAGAAAGAGAGTTTCAGAAAGGCTCAATCAAAAGTAAGGTTCAACCCTGTTAGTTGAATGCACAGAACAGAAAGTAGTTTCACAGAATGCTTCTGTGTAGTTTATATTTGAATATATTACTTTTTCCACTACTACCCTCTTAGCGCTCCAAATGTCCAGTTGCATTTTCTACAGAAAGAGTGTTCAGAACTGCTCAATCAAATGTATGATTTAACTCTCTTAGCTGAATGCACAGATTAGAAAGAAGTTGCACAGAATGCTTCTGTGTAGTTTTTATTTGAAGATATACTTTTTCCCAATATAGGCCTCTTAGTGCTCAGATTGTCCAATTGCAGTTTCTACAGAAAGAGTGTTTCAGAATGGCTCTTTCAATAGTAAGGTTCAACTCTGCTATTTCAATGCACAGAACAGAAAGTAGTTTCACAGAATGCTTCTCTGTAGTTCATATTTGACGATATTACTTTTTCCACTATTACCCTCTTAGAGCTCGGAATGTCCACTTGCATTTTCTACAGAAATAGTGTTCAGAACTGCTCCATCAAAAGTATGGTTTAACTCTGTTAGTTGAATGCACAAATCAGAAAGAAGTTTCACAGAATTCTTCTGTGTAGTTTTTATTTGAAGATATTCCTTTTTCCAATATAGGTCTCTTAGCGCTCAGAATGTCCAATTGCAGTATCTACAGAAAGAGAGTTTCAGAACTGCTCAATCAAAAGTAAGGTTCAATACTGTTAGTTGAATGCACGGAACAGAAAGAAGTTTCATAGAATGCTTCTGTGTAGTTTATATTTGAAGATATTCCTTTTTCCACTATTACCCTCTTAGCGCTCCGAATCACCACTTGCATTTTCTACAGAAAGAGTGTTTCAGAACGGCTCAATCAAAAGTAAGGTTGAACTCGTTTAGTTGAATGCACAGAACAGAAAGAAGTTTCACAGAATGCTTCTGTGTAGTATTTAGTTATAGATATTCCTTTTTCGACTATTACCCTCTTAGCGTTCCGAATGTCCACTGGCAGTTTCTACACAAAGAGTGTTTCAGAACAGCTCCTTCAAAGTAAGGCTCAAATCTGTTAGTTGAATGCAGAGAACAGAAAGGAGTTTCAGAGAATGCTTCTGTGTAGTTTTAATTTGGGGATATTCCTTTTTCCACTAATACAATTTTAGCGCTCCGAATGTCCACTTGCGTTTTCTACAGAAAGAGTGTCTCATAACTTCTCAATCAAAAGTATGGTTTAACTCTGTTAGCTGAATGCACAGATCAGAAATAAGTTTCACAGAATGCTTCTGAGTAGTTTTTATTTGGAGATATTCTTTTTCCCAATATAGGCCACTTAGCGCTCAGAATGTCCAATTGCCGTTTCTACAAAATGAGTGTTTCAGAAGGCTCAATCAAAAGTAAGGTTCAACTCTGTTAGTTGAATGCACAGAACAGAAAGAAGTTTCACAGAATGCTTCTGTGTAGTTTATATTTGAATGTATTCCTTTTTCCACTATTACCATCTTAGCGCTCCGAATGTCCACTTGCATTTTCTACAGAAAGAGAGTTTCAGAAAGGCTCAATCAAAAGTAAGGTTCAACTCTGTTACTTGAATGCACAGAACAGCAAGAAGTTTCACAGAATGCTTCTGTGTAGTTTATATTTGAATATATTCCTTTTTCCAGTATTACCATCTTAGTGCTCCGAATGTCCACTTGCATTTTCTACAGAAAGTGTGTTCTGAACGGCTCAATCAAAAGTATGGTTTTACTCTTTTATTTGAATGCACATATCAGAAATAAGTTTCACAGAATCCTTCCGTGTAGTATTTTGTTGAAGATATTCCTTTTTCGACTATTATCCTCTTAGCTCTCCGAATGTCCAATTTCAGTTTCTAAACAAAGAGTGTTTCAGAACTGCTCCTTCAAAAGTAGGGCTCAACTCTGTTAGTTGAATGCAGAGAACAGAAAGGAGTTTCACAGAATGCCTCTGTGTAGTTTATATTTGAATATATTCCCTTTTTCAGTATTACCCTCTTAGCGCTCCGAATGTCCACTTGCATTTTCTACAGAAAGAGTGTTCAGAACTGCTCAATCCAAAGTATGGTTTAACTCTGTTAGCTGAATGCACAGATCAGAAAGAATTTTCACAGAATGCTTCTGTGTACTTTTTATTTGAAGGTATTCCTTTCTCCAATATAGGAGTCTTAGCGCTCAGAATGTCCAAATGCAGTATCTACAGAAAGAGTGTTTCTGAACTGCTTAATCAAATGTAAGGTTCAACTCTGTTAGTTGAATGAACGGAACAGAAAGAAGTTTCATAGAATGCTTCTGTGTAGTTTATATTTGAAGATGTTCCTTTTTCCACTATTACCTTCTAAGCGCTCCGAATGTCCACTTGCATTTTCTACAGAATGAGTGTTTCCGAACTGCTCAATCAAAAGTATGGTTTAATTCTGTTAGCTGAATGCACAGATCAGTACGAAGTTTCACGGAATGCTTCTGTGTAGTTTTTATTTGAAGATAGTCCTTTTTCCAATATAGGCCTCTTAGCGCTCCGAATATCCAATTGCAGTTTCTACAGAAAGAGTGTTTCAGAATGGCTCAATCAAAAGTAGGGTTCAACTCATTTAGTTGAATGCACAGAACAGAGAGTAGTTTCACAGAATGCTTCTGTGTAGTATTTATTTGAAGATATTCCTTTTTCCACTATTACCCTCTTAGCGCTCCGAATGTCCACTTGCAGTTTCTACAGAAAGAGTGTTTCAGGACTGCTCCTTCAAAAATAAGGGTCAACCCTGTTAGTTGAAAGCAGAGAACAGAAACAAGTTTCAGAGAATGCCTCTTTGTAGTTTTTATTTGAAGATATTCCTTTTTCCACAATTACCATCTTAGCGCACCGAATGACCACTTGCATTTTCTACAGAAAGAGTGTTTCAGAACTGCTAAATCAAAAGTATCGTTTAACTCTGTTAGCTGAATGCACAGATAAGAAAGAAGTTTCACAGAATGCATCTGTGTAGTTTTTATTTGAAGATATTCTTTATCCCAATATAGGCATCATAGCGCTTAGTATGTTAAATTGCAGTTTCTACAGAAAGAGTGTTTCAGAACGGCTGAATCAAAAGTAAGGTTCAACTCTGTTAGTTGAATGCACAGAACAAAAAGAAGTTTCACAGAATGCTTCTGAGTAGTTTATATTTGAATATATTCCTTTTTGCACTATTACCCTCTTAGCGCTCCGAATGTCCACTTGCATTTTCTACATAAAGAGTGTTCAGAACGGCTCAATCAAAAATATGGTTTCACTCTGTTAGTTATATGCACATATCAGAAATAAGTTTCAGAGAAGGCTTCTGTGTAGTATTTAGTTGAAGATATACCTTTTTCGAATATTACCCTCTTAGCGCTCCGAATGTCCACTGGCAGTTTCTACACAAAGTGTTTTTCAGAACTGCTCCTTCAAAAGTAATGCTCAACACTGTAAGTTGAATGCAGAGAACAGAAAGAAGCTTCACAGAATGCTTCTGTGTAGTTTATATTTGAATATATTCCTTTTTTCAGTATTACCGTCTTAGCGCTCCGAATGTCCACCTGCATTTTCTACAAAAAGAGTGTTCAGAACTGCTCAATCAAAAGTTGGTGTATCTCTGTTAGCTGAATGCACATATCAGTACGAAGTTTCACAGAATGCTTCTGTGTAGTTTTTATTTGAAGATAGTCCTTTTTCAAATATAGGCCTCTTAGCGCTCCAAATATCCAATTGCAGTTTCTACAGAAAGAGTGTTTCAGAACGGCAAAATGAAAAGTAGTGTTCAACACTTTTAGTTGAATTCACAGAACAGAAAGCAGTTTCACAGATTGCTTCTGTGTAATATTTATTTGAAGGTATTCCTTTTTCCACTATTACCCTAGTAGCGCTCGGAATGTCCACTTGCAGTTTCTACAGAAAGTGTGTTTCAGGGCTGCTCCTTCAAAAATAAGGCTCAACTCTGTTAGTTGAATGCAGAGAACAGAAAGAAGTTTCAGAGAATGCCTCTGTGTAGTTTTTATTTGAAGATATTCCTTTTTCCACAATTACCAACTTAGCACACCGAATGTCCACTTGCATTTTCTACAGAAAGAGTGTTTCAGAACTGCTTAATCAAATGTATCGTTTAATTCTGTTAGCTGAATGCACAGAACAGAAAGAAGTTTCAGAGAATGCATCTCTGTAGTTTTTATTTGAAGATATTATTTTTCTCAATATAGGCCTCTTAGCGTTCAGAAATCCAATTACAGTTTCTACAGAAAGAGTGTTTCAGAACGGCTCAATCAAAATTAAGGTTCAACTCTGTTAGTTGAATGCACAGAACAGAATGTAGTTTCACAGATTGCTTCTGTGTAGTTTATATTTGAAGATATTCCTTTTTCCACTGTTACCCTCTTAGATCTCCGAATGTCCACTTGCATTTTCTACAGAAAGTGTGTTCAGAACTGCTCTATCAAAAGTATGGTTTAACTCTGTTAGGTGAATGCACAGATCAGAAATAAGTTTCACAGAATTCTTCTGTGTAGTTTATATTTGAAGATATTCCATTTTCCACTATGACCCACTTAGCGCTCTGAATGTCCAGTTGCATTTTCTACAGAAAGAGTGTTTCAGAACTGCTCAATCAAAAGTATGGTTTAACTCTGTTAGCTGAATGCACAGATCAGAAAGAAGTTTCACAGAATGCTGCTGTGTAGTGTTTATATGAAGATATTCTTTTTACCAATATAGGCCTCTTAGCGCTCAGAATGTCCAATTGCAGTTTCTACAGAAAGAGTGTTTCAGAAAGGCTCAATCAAAAGTAAGGTTCAACTATGTTAGTTGAATGCACAGAACAGAAAGAAGTTTCACAGAATGCTTCTGTGTAGTTTATATTGGAATATATTCCTTTTTGCACTACTACCCTCTTAGCGCTCCAAATGTCCAGTTGCATTTTCTACAGAAAGAGTGTTCAGAACTGATCAATCAAATGTATGATTTAACTCTGTTAGCTGAATGCACAGATCAGAAAAAGTTTCACAGAATGCTTCTGTGTAGTTTTTATTTGAAGATATTCTTTTTCCCAATATAGGCCTCTTATCGCTCAGATTGTCCAATTGAATTTTCTACGGAAAGAGTGTTTCAGAATGGCTCAATCAAAAGTAAGGTTCAACTCTGTTATTTGAATGCACAGAACAGAAAGTAGTTTCACAGAATGCCTGTCTGTAGTTCTTATTTGACGATATTACTTTTTCCACTATTACCCTCTTAGAGCTCCGAATGTCCACTTGCATTTTCTACAGAAAGAGTGTTCAGAACTGCTCAATCAAAAGTATGGTTTAACTCTGTTAGTTGAATGCACAGATCAGAAAGAAGTTTCACAGAATTCTTCTGTGTAGTTTTTATTTGAACATATTCCTTTTTCCAATATAGGACTCTTAGCGCTCAGAATTTCCAATTGCAGTATCTACAGAAAGAGAGTTTCAGTACTGGTCAATCAAAAGTAAGGTTCAATATTGTTAGTTGAATGCAAGGAACAGAAGGAAGTTTTACAGAATGCTTCTGTGTAGTTTATATTTGAAGATACTCCTTTTTCCACTATTACCCTCTTAGCGCTCCGAATCACCACTTGCATTTTCTACAGAAAGAGTGTTTCAGAACGGCTGAATCAAAAGTAAGGTTCAACTCTTTTAGTTGAATGCACAGAACAGAAAGAAGTTTCACAGAATGCTTCTGTTTAGTATTTAGTTGAAGATATTCCTTTTTCGACTATTACCCTCTTAGCGTTCCGCATATCCACTGGCAGTTTCTACACAAAGAGTGTTTCAGAACAGCACCTTCAAAAGTAAGGCTCAACTCTGTTAGTTTAATGCAGAGAACAGAAAGTAGTTTCAGAGAATGCTTCTGTGTAGTTTTTATTTGGGGATATTCCTTTTTCCACTATTACAATCTTAGCGCTCCTAATGTCCACTTGCATTTCCTACAGAAACAGTGTTTAATAACTGCTCAATCAAAAGTGTGGTTTAACTCTGTTAGCTGAATGCACAGATCAGAAATAAGTTTCACAGAATTATTCTGAGTAGTTTTTATTTGGAGATATTCATTTTCCCAATATAGGCCACTTAGCGCTCAGAATGTCCAATTGCAGTTTCTACAGAATGAGTGTTTCAGGACGGCTCAATCAAAAGTAAGGTTCAACTCTGTTAGTTGAATGCACAGAACAGAAAGTAGTTTCACAGAATGCCTGTCTGTAGTTCTTATTTGACGATATTACTTTTTCCACTATTACCCTCTTAGAGCTCCGAATGTCCACTTGCATTTTCTACAGAAAGAGTGTTCAGAACTGCTCAATCAAAAGTATGGTTTAACTCTGTTAGTTGAATGCACAGATCAGAAAGAAGTTTCACAGAATTCTTCTGTGTAGTTTTTATTTGAACATATTCCTTTTTCCAATATAGGACTCTTAGCGCTCAGAATTTCCAATTGCAGTATCTACAGAAAGAGAGTTTGAGAACTGGTCAATCAAAAGTAAGGTTCAATATTGTTAGTTGAATGCAAGGAACAGAAAGAAGTTTTACAGAATGCTTCTGTGTAGTTTATATTTGAAGATACTCCTTTTTCCACTATTACCCTCTTAGCGCTCCGAATCACCACTTGCATTTTCTACAGAAAGAGTGTTTCAGAACGGCTCAATCAAAAGTAAGGTTCAACTCTTTTAGTTGAATGCACAGAACAGAAAGAAGTTTCACAGAATGCTTCTGTTTAGTATTTAGTTGAAGATATTCCTTTTTCGACTATTACCCTCTTTGCGTTCCGCATATCCACTGGCAGTTTCTACACAAAGAGTGTTTCAGAACAGCACCTTCAAAAGTAAGGCTCAACTCTGTTAGTTTAATGCAGAGAACAGAAGGGAGTTTCAGAGAATGCTTCTGTGTAGTTTTTATTTTGGGATATTCCTTTTTCCACTATTACAATCTTAGCGCTCCTAATGTCCACTTGCATTTCCTACAGAAACAGTGTTTAATAACTGCTCAATCAAAAGTGTGGTTTAACTCTGTTAGCTGAATGCACAGATCAGAAATAAGTTTCACAGAATTCTTCTGAGTAGTTTTTATTTGGAGATATTCTTTTTCCCAATATAGGCCACTTAGCACTCAGAATGTCCAATTGCAGTTTCTACAGAATGAGTGTTTCAGGACGGCTCAATCAAATTAAGGTTCAACTCTGTTAGTTGAATGCACAGAACCGAAAGAAGTTTCACAGAATTCTTCTGTGTAGTTTATATTTGAATATATTCCTTTTTCCAGTATTACCTTCTTAGTGCTCCGAATGTCCGCTTGCATTTTCTTCAGAAAGAGTGTTCATAACGGCTCAATCAAAAGTATGGTTTTACTCTGTTAGTTGAATTCACATATCAGAAATAAGTTTCACAGAATGCTTCTGTGTAGTATTTAGCTGAAGATATTCCTTTTTCGACTATTATCCTCTTAGCTCTCCGAATGTCCAATTTCAGTTTCTACACAAAGAGTGTTTCAGAACTGCTCCTTCAAAAGTAAGGCTCAACTCTGTTAGTTGAATGCAGAGAACAGAAAGAAGTTGCAGAGAACAGAAAGAAATTTCACCGAATGCTTCTGTGTACTTTATATTTGAATATATTCCTTTTTCCACTACTACCCTCTTAGCGCTCCAAATGTCCAGTTGCATTTTCTACAGAAAGAGTGTTCAGAACTGCTCAATCAAATGTACGGTTTAACTCTGTTAGCTGAATGCACAGATCAGAAAGAAGTTTCACAGAATGATTCTGTGTAGTTTATATTTGAAGATATTCCTTTCTGTTCTCTGCATTAAAATCAATCAAAAAATTATATTGAAATTGAAATACTGAATTTTATACTAAAGACAAGGCATCCAACTGAAAATGAAATTTTCCAGGTGAAAATTTCCAAATCATAAATATGCAGGGACAAAAAACTTTATTTATAAAGAAAAAGATAATTCTAATTAATTGATGATTCAAAGGTTTACAACTTTAAAAGTAAATATTATCTTTGAAGTAAAGTCCATTTAAATTATTTATGCCGCCAAAATTTTAGTAATTGTATATGTATATCATGTAAACTTTTTCGAGAATGATGGAATTGGAAATGTTAGGGTATTATGCGGAAAAATCACCTAAAGAAAAAAATTATCTCCTCATGAAGGATTACTTTAGCCACTTTGACAGGTGTAGGTAAAAGAACACTTAATGCACATCAATATGATTAGGAGATGCGCGCTTAGATATACGTTATCATTGAAAAGAGAATTGTATTATCAGGTTTGCAGGGGCCCTTCTTATCCTTCATATTTATGTAACTTTGTCATCTATAGAAAGATTATAGGAATTTTAAAAATAGCTGATAGTTAAGAAACATCACCATAACACTGTGCTGAATGCATAATAAAACATTTCCCTTCTCTCTAAAAGCCTTTTAAAATTATGTACCATAATCAGTATGGCCAGCAGAGGGTCATTTCCATGTTCAAGTTCCTCTGTTTCTCGAGGGTGAGAATCCTTCTATAGTCTTCTGAGGGTGACACTGTAGTGTTTTCTTAGCCTGATTATTTTTATCTATTTTTTCTGATGCTTTCCTTTGTATATTTACATTTTACATATTGAAAGTTATTTTTTCAAATATTTTATATGCAAGTTTACAAAGTACAACGACGGTACATTAAAATAACTTATTTATGCCATATGGAAGATTAAATATAATTTTACAATATCTAATATTGATTGTTTAGTTTCTAATCATTGATACTTGACATGATTTTTCCCAGCATACCTCAAAATATTCTTCAAAATCCTGCGAATTAATTCCTGTAACACTTCTGAGGTGTATTAATAAGCTAGAGATGTAAAGAAGATTTGCAGAGAAAATTAGGTTCCCAAATTAGAAATTTTGTCCCACTATCGACTAGAAACCTCTTGAAATGATCAAAAACAATAATAATGCATGTCATAGAGGAAAACCAATAAGGCTGCTGCAGCATGACTACCTCTGTGACCTCAGACAAGTTACGTGTGGGTCCCTACTTCTGTGACCTCAGACAAGTTACGTGTGGGTCCGCACTTATTTTCTTCATCTCTAATAAATATTCGACAAATCTCATTTTCAAAAGTCTTTTAAGGCCTATCCACCTTTCTTTTTCTGATGGAGTTTTGCTCTCATTGCCCAGGCTGCAGTGCAATGTCATGGTCTCGGCTCACACAACCTCCGACTCCCGGGTTCATGTGATTCTCCTGCCTCCACCTCCTGAGTAGCTGGGATTACAGGTGCGCAACACAACGCCCAGCTAATTTTTTGTATTTTTAGTAGAGATGGGGTTTCACCATGTTGGTCAGGCTGGTCTTGAACTCCCGACCTCAGGTGATCTGCACGCCTCGGCCTCTCAAAGTGCTGGGATTACAGTCATGAGCAACCGCGGCCTGTGAGGGCTTTCTACTTTTAAGATGTCAGGACGTATAGCCTGGGAGGTAAATGGTAGTATATATATACATATATATATGTATATATATATACACACACACACACTGTATATATATACATATATACGGTATATTATACTATATATACATATATACTGAATATTATACTCTATATATACATATCTACTGTATATTATATATATATATATACACATACACACATACACACATACACACATGAGACAGAGAGAAGAGATAGACAATTTCATGTGAAAATATAAACTGTTAACATAATATTTTGCTTCTCTGAGGAATATTTAGCATTGTTCTCAATATTCTCTGCAGAATTTAAGCATTTTTCTCAGAACTCACCAGATAGAATGAGGGAGGGGCCATATGATACGAGCCAGAGATGAAGGGAGAACAATAGAGAGGGTGCTTTGGGAAAAATAGTACAGTAAGGCTAGGGAATACTTCTCTCCAACAAAAAGACCAAGGTCACAGCTGTATCTCTTCAGAAGCCAAACTTTCTTTTAAAATGTCAATTTCCATCTATTTCTTGCTTCACAGACATTCCATTCATTGCTGGATTTCAAATAAAGCCTTTCCATGTGCAACCTTTCTATAGAAAAAGAGAAATATGGGGGACAGTACAGTCTAAGAAGTGATTAAGAATATCTAGTGGACTTTCCCAGACTGTAAATCTTTACATATATCTGAGCCTAATGAGGTGATTTATTGTGCTATAATGCACAGTGAACTATACAGATGCTTCTTTTTGATCATGCTGCAGAATGGAACTAAATACTAAATACCAAATAGCACTCCCATGATTCTTATACATGTCATTCATATGGCATATTTATGCTTTTTTATATAGCAATTCTTATTCTTAGCTCTTAGGCAACTACGGAATCTATTTGTCATTTTAATAGTCATGCTCCATTTGAGTTATGCAAGGTAGAAATTCTAAGTAGAAAATCTTGTTTTTATTGAAAGTTTTTAGTAAACATTTTGGAAAAAGTCTGTTTTTTGATGCTACTTCTGCACGCTTTCTCAACATGATATTACTTGGTATTGTCCTTATTAACCATAGTACACCATATTCTGCAAATGTTAGAGAGGGTTAAAAATCAGTCATGTATAAGTAAAGCTAATGAAATAGAAAGGAAACCATATTTAGGAAATGGAAGGCAGAAGCAAATGTATTAACCGTGAGTTAGAAACGGTTTAGTCTTTGGAATGAAGCAGCAAGAGTTTAAAAATCTGGTTTGTGATTCACTAGCTTTGTGACCTTGGAGAATTACCTCAGATTTCTGAGTATCAGTTTAGTAGGTGATATCAATTGCAACTTCGCAGAAATATCACAAGTATTAAATAAAGGACTTAGTATCTGGGAGAGCATAGAAAATTACTAATAGTTACATTTTTGTTAATATTACCGTTATTATTATCATACGTATAGTATTTTCTTTCACTGACAATGCATTTAGGACATAAGGAGAACTATAGAACAGTGCTTCTCCAACTTAAATGCAGAGCATGAATCACCTGGAGTTTTGTCAAAATGCGAATTCTGACCCAGTAGCCCTGCAAACTAAGGAAATCTTGGTAATGCTGGTGCTGCTAGTTCACCAACAGACCACACGTTTTGCAACAGCTATATAGAATGTCCTGTTTCTTTTTTTAATCACAAAACATGGCAAGCTCTAAAATAAAGCAGAATAACAGATTTAAATGTTAATACTCATGTCCTCAATTTATAATTTCTCCCTCCCTAACAATGGTATAATTCTGATTAAAAATTAGCAAAGAAAAAAATGGAAATTAATCTTCCTATGTTTATTCTTTTAACAAATTCTGTGTGATTACTACTGGGTTACTTGCTGTAGGAAATAGAAAAATTGCTTTGACATAGATCCTCAAGAATCTGTCCCACTACAAGCTTATTTTTGTAGGAAGCTAAAAGATTTATATAAATAACCGTAATTAAAGAGACAAATGAAGAAGTGCAATGAAAGACGTAGGGAAAGTGCTAGAGGAGTTCGGGGTGGAGGAAAATTATCCTCAAATAATATCTATGCGTAACATTATGCTATCTTCCCTAACCAGCGCTTGACCAGATTGTCACAGTGAACTTTGGTCCTTTCTTATATCTTAGTTTTGGTTCCCACATCCTTCTGTTTGGGGAAGTTCTTGTTTTCCTCATGTAATGACAACAACACTTAAACAATGTATACCAGATAAAAGGAACTATATTGCTTGCTTTATTTACATAGTTAATTTAATTTGTACAATGAACTATGAAGTAATCAGCATTATTTCCTTCATTTTACATATGAGAAAATGGAGAATCAGCGACATTGAATCATCTCAAGTTTCTAAAATATCCACTCTCACCAGGCTGTTTACCCTGTTTTTGTCTGTATGCTGCTATAACAAAATGCCACAGATTGAGTAATTCATAAAAAACAGAAATGTATTTCTCACAGTTCTGGGGCTGAGAAGTCCGAAATCAAGGCAGCGGAGATTTGGCAGTTGGTCCCGAGGTGGCACCTTCTTGCTTCGTCTTCACGTGACAAAAGTGGGCAAAAACGGACAATGTGACGACATGGCAGAAGAGACTGAGGAGCCCGGCATTCCTCTAAAGCATCTTTTACGAGGACGTTTATCTCATTCATGAGGGTGGATCCTTCTTCACTTAATCACTTAACCAAAAGCCCCATCTCTTGATGTCATTGTCCTGGGATTTTAGTTTCAACATACAAACTTTGGATGGGCACATAGGTTCAAATCATAGCACCCTCCAAATTATAATGCCTCTCTCATGCCTGTTCTCCTTGAAGTACCCTCTGGTTTTGCTCTCTTCATTCTTGCCATCACAGTTAACCCTTCAGTTCCATTTCTTTAAGTAATCTCTAAATTTTTAAGATGGTTCCATCTTTTTTTTTTGTATATGGCAGTCTCTCAAACATATTTGTCATATGAACTAAGCAGGTAAATATGTAAATGCCAGCTAAATTTTAGTGAATGATACAATGGCCTAAAGTTGTATCTACCCTTCAGCCAAATATATTTACTTTTAGTAGCAATCTCCTGTCATATACAAAGTCACGACTCTAGGGGTAAACATTTTAGCCTGTGGGTAAGATGTAAAGCAGTGGTATGTTATAGTGACAACTCACTGTCATAGCACTGGGACATGCTCCTCTATCTGCTACAAATTGAATCAACAAAATATATATGATTTTGTCAGATTTAAATGTATGCTCCTGTTAGTAAAATAAAAGTATGGGAAAACTTTACGGAGTAGATTTAATAGAAATGTTTTCCTGAGTTATCTGCCTTCTTTATTTTTATGTTATGCTTTAAGTCTATGGTCAATGTATAGAGCTATGATTGATGTGCTTTTCCAATTCTGTTCAGATCAGACAGGTTAATTTTCTTCTTTTAAATCTTCTTGAATTTTGTCTAACACTTTTCGTTCCAATTTCTTACTAGATTATACTCCCTTCCCTAACTGCTTCATGATTACTTATACACAAACAATATTATGATATTGACACATTGAATTCATTTTAGGTGATGATTTTGGTCATAAACATGAGCAGGTTGTGAAGTGTTTCAGCCATCCCAGGGCATGGCTGTCAGTCCCTTGTCTAATGTTTCAAAAAAATCTTGAATTTGTGATGATGCTGTGATGGTCCCTCAGATATTCTTACACACATCTTTGCCCCTTGTTCCCTCTAACTTTCCTCTTCTGATAAAAAAGCAAACACTGCCAAGCTCAAATGGAATTACATTTGGATGCAAGTGTCACTATGCAATGGTTGCCAATAAAAGTACACAAGGAATTTTATTATGGTGAATTAAAGGCAAACAGACTTCAGAGAAATGAGCACGAACATGAAAATGGCGCATGGTACGCGGATCTCACTGGAAAGTCATTCTGTACACAATGTTTTCACTAGAAAAATCCATTAGCTTTAGCTAGAAATTGAAATTACTTTGTAGGAAATCAGAATAAAATATGTGAAAACATTATATTCTGTGCAAGATTAATACCACGCCTGGTGTTGAAAGGTTTGTGGTCTTGCTTCGACGATGCTAAAAGGTCAGAAACCACAAAGATGCATATGTGTTGTCGTTTGCACAGTTACTAATTTTTCTCATTATTTCCATAATGCGATGTGCTGTTTCAACAGAGAAACCCTCTGGAGAGTGGCTTGCACTGTTTTCAGGCAGCTCTTTTGCTTTCATGTTTTGGCCTTGGCCAGGGAATTCAGACAGACTTTTCAGTTATTTTCGACAAGAATGTATTCATTTATTGTTTTAAATAATAATAAATAGATTTTAAAATTACTGTACATTACTGCACTTTAAACGCCATGAGGTCAAGGACTCTAAAGTCTGGACATCATTGTATACCCTACATCTTGCACAAGGTTTAGAAAAAATGGCATGGACACCTATTTTTTGAATCAATAAATGAATACATAAAAGAATTCCAAACTCTAGTCCAAGGTTTTAGATTAATAATGTATTAAAATGCGTAAAATTTATAGACAAAACTCTTCTTATTTAGAAGTTTATTCTTTAATTGGAGAGATAAAATATATGCACATAAAAGCTTAAGGAAAAATAATAAGGGTTTTGAAGTACTTACTATGTGAAAAATTTAGCATAAATCTTACATCCATTTATTTAACACATTTTATACGTTGCATTATTTATATATAGTGCTGATTGGTAGAATTCATATGTGAACGGAACTATAAAAATTTTGAGGATAAGCACTAGAAACACAGAATAAATAGAGTGTTAACATGCAAAACACAGAAATACTTCAATTGACTAGGTGAAAGAAAAGATTTCTGGTTCCATGTACACTGATTATTGAGGGATGAGTATGACATTATTATGCCAGAATCAATAAATATTTTAAATAGGGAGAAAACTATAATTATATATTTTTGTGTTCAACAGGAGTAGCAGTACTGATAAAGTAGAAGTTTGTTATACCTTTTTTATAGTCTTTTAAAGTTGTTTATAAATAAAATCTACTCTTAGTTAATTAATGGTTGATGTTCATTGAAGTGTTTTCAAATTTTTGACCTCTGAATTGCCTTGTACATATGGAGAAATAAAGCTTGCCTAGCATAATTTCTTGAGTGGAGAATGAATGATCTGGATAGATTTGTTGACAATATGTCTGTACTTATTTTATTAATTCTTTAATCTTCATGAAGAAAAATATAAAAGTCATATTCTAGTGTTTTATACCATGGAAAAAATGTCTTATCCTTTTCCTAAGGAAAAATACATCATGACACAAAAGTAAAGTTAATTAAATTACTTACTTTATTAATTAACTGTCTATTATTTCTATGGGTTGAAGTAAATTTGATACTCAATGCTATTTAATCTAATTCTAAAAGCTTGAATGAGTAATGATTTTTTCATGTAAGGTTAGTTGAAATAAATTATCACTGATTTTCAGATTTAATATTAATTAGCTATTGCATATTCTTAATGGGATATAAGTGTTTAAAAAGCCCTTTTTGGTTGCGAAAAGACCACGCCCATTGTAGACTTCTTAGAATACATCACATCTGGCCTCCTTTTTAGTGTGGGGAATTCAACTCATAAGTGGCTGGACATTGATTCTGAACATTTTGAACATTATTTGCCTGTCTTCACTCATACTGGTTGCTGTTCTTTTATAAGTAATCACCATGTTTAGCATGCACTTGAACTATTGTTACTTAGGGTGCTTGACTATTTACAAGTCTCACTAGGATTCTAGGTATTCATTAGTCTCGTGGTGTGTATTTGCTGATGGTCCTATTATCTTTGTTGGTTCAGTTACACAGTACCATCCAAGATGCTGCAACACATTATACACAGGGTATGGGTTGTGGGAGCTACAGATATCAGTTATTATTTAGGCTCAGAAACTTAGAATCTCTGCAAGGTTGGACATGATCCTTAGTCTTGTTTTAAGACCGTCTTGTTTTAAAAGTTAAACCCAAATTCTTAAAATATAGAATAGGGGTGCTAGTAGTGCTCACAGAATTGTAGTAAAGATCAGCTGGGAAAGAAGAGCCTATTAAACAGAGCCTGGTATTTAATAAGTATCAGCTGCCTTCAATTAGGAATCTGTGTTGTCATGATTAGAAGATTGCTGGTTTATTTTACAGATCTGTAAGTATAGCCAAAATATGTCAAAATAACCACCAGAAAGAATCATATACCGTCCCTTGAACATTTCATCCCTAGAATCTAGCCAGATTAGCATCTCTATACTGGCAATACTGTTAACACAGATTGTGCTCAAACCCCTCATTGACTTTTCAGCACCTGTAAATTACTGGAGATTTAGGAAGAAGTCTGGGGTTATGGCTTAGTTAAGCTGAGTGGCCAGAAAGTGTGAGATGCTGGATGCCTCCTCCAGTTCATTTCTCCAGCGGCCGCACCAGGCGTATCCATAGCTCCGCTCCCGGGAGCTCGTCTCCGGCGTGGGGCGTGTGCGCACCCCTGGCCGGGCGGAGCCTGGAGCCTGCTCATTAGCAGCGCGGGCAGCTCGTGCGCCCGCAGGAGGGAGGCGGAAGCACAGCCCTGAGCCGCCAGCAGGAGGAGGGAGCGCGGCGGCTGCAGGCAGGGGAGGGAGAGGAAAGAACGGAGGGACGGTTCCCGGACAGAGCGGGAGGAATCGGGGAGCGGCCAGTCCAGGGGGAGCTGCTCCGCTGCGCTGCGCTCGTTATTCACAGGACGCGGCGGCGCTTCCCGGGGCCGCTTCCCGGTCCCCTGGGTGGAGGCTGCCATCTAAACCTGACTCCAGGTGAGTTCCCCAAAGAGGCGAAGCGAGGGGTCTCGAACCAGAGACTTGGAACTGGCGAGGCTGCTCGGCTCCCCAAGCGCCGCTGCCTTGACATTTCCCGATTCACGGGAGGTTTTGGGGGCGGCTGCACAGGCTGGAGGGGCGGATGGGCGGTTGCGATCCTCAGCCGGCGTGGGGGCGTTCGGGAGGAATTAGCTTCAGTGAACGGGGTTTTAGGAGATGTCCGCAAGGCACGCGCTATGTACGCGTTTCTAGACGAGCTTTTGAGACAGAAATTTGGCTTCCCGGATGCCCGTTTTGGCCTTCTGTCCTTCCTTTTGCTTGCCTCATGCCCAATTTTCCAAGCCGAGGAAAGGACTGGAAGGGCGTGGAAGTAGGAGGTCTGGGCACAGCATTCGGCAGGGCAGCCCTGGTCTCCAAGTTTGGGGGTGGGGGGTGGGACTCTTTTCCTTTCAGCCTAATTTACCAGGGGAAAACCCGCAGAGCACCTTGAGGTGCCTTTGCTCCGCACCCTCCATAAGCTTATTAGAGGGAACTTGAGGCTCGCTAGACAACCTGTGACAGGTGACGGCAATTTAGCTTAAAAGCCATGTTGGTTCACTTCGTCTCCTCTTTATCCTTTGTTGCAAAATTGATACCTTTTTGGATTTCTTTAACAGCACAAAGTTTAAGTGGCCGGCTGACAGGAAATATTTCTTTTGAAAATGCTATCAGAAAAGTGATGAGTTAACGTTGAGAGAAAGGCAACTTTATTTTCTCGGAAGAACTTTGGGGAAAGAGATTGATAGGGAAATTCTGGGCATGAAATTATGGACATTTCCCACAGAACTTCCTTCATTTATTTATTTTTTTACATTTCCTTCATTTTTTTTTTTAATCGTGTGTGTGTGTATCAGAGAGACAAAATTCGTTGGAGGTATTAGGACTTTATTTGGTTTAGAAGTTTCTTTCTTACTAATAGCACTAATTTGTGATCTTCATGATTATAAGAATTTACTAAGTGTTTTGCTTTTAGGTGTTTTGGGTCTGTTTTTTAAAAAAATTCAATACTTACTTTGTGGGCCTTGCTGAATACCTCTCAATAAAATCGGTGGGCATACAGTTAGTGACATGACCCCTGTGGATTTAATAGCAGGTAAGTATACAAATGATAAGTTTAGGAAATAAATGTCAGAATCAACATTTAGGTATGAAATTGAAATATCTTTCAAATATTTACCAAACTCTCTTATAGGATCCAATGTCATTTTATGGTCAAGAGAGCTTAAAGGTTTCTCAGATTGAGATATATGTATCTACTTTGTTAATCCAAATGTAATGTTTTATTTTGTTCTTTAATGACTGTTTGAATTCAACAAATAAAACTTGCATATTTAATGTAAGGTTCTTTCACATATATTACTTCTCCAATTTTTAATATAAATTTAAGGAGAAAAGCAATATTCCATTTTGTAGATGAAGAGACTGTGTCACAGAAGTATTACTTTACCTAGATTTCTGTAATTATTATGTTATAAACTTAGAAATTACATATTATTCTGGAACATATAAAATATATGAATGTTATAAACCATAAGAATTCAGACCTATGCTATTTAACTTCAAGTTTAGTTCTTTACCCAAACAATTGCATGACTACATTGAGACTACTGAAGTAATTATATATGAACACGCTATACGAAAAAATACTTAAAACATTTCTTATTTTTGTCGTTTCTCTTTGATATAAAATATACTATAATTTAATGGAGTTATATTCCATATTTAGATGCTCCTAACTTCCAAATAACACCTAAACTCCTAAAAACTGACCTGTGTCCTTCTTAATAGAAGTGGCTTGACCGGGAGACCCAATTTTTACTAAGAATATTCTTGGGATAATTTATGTCTTATAATCAAGATAAAGACAGGCCACATTTAGTTGTATTTTTAAACCACTTAGTGTGAAGTTGCAACGCAGACATAACTTGCTTTCAGGCTACACTGCCAGCTTTGCAGTGAATAGTCTTTAAGATTCCGTGGAAACATTGGCAGATATAGCTAATGTCTATCTGATGTAGGATTTATGAGAAAAGGAGAGGTAGAAACTGAATGCTCTTATATTTCATATGTGACCACATTCATAAAACTTTATTGATAAGTACTTTGTTGTCTGACACGGGCTGATACAAATAGGCTTCTTCAAGAGTTGAGGAAGAAAACTAAATCCCTATAATACAGCCTTTTTCCTCCTTTTCTTTCTTAAGCGGTAATAGTTGATCCTAGCTTTTGTGTGTCTATGCATGCTCAATACAGTTAGGGGTATAAGGAGAAGTTAAGCAAGAATATTGAATGCTAGCTAGGAAAGTTTTTGGAGTCTCAAATACTTTGGAACGATTTTTCACATTATATACATAAAATTCCTAGTTACATTTGGGAACTAAGTATATTATACACAACTTTGCATCTGATTACAGGATTCCCTGTACATTTATAGCTCAGGTATTCTGGAAAGAGTCAAGATAATTAGTTTTATGGCTCTTGCCCGTGTGACCTGTTTCTTTCTGGTCCTGATATTAAAAGGATGACTTAAATTTTCTGGAATGTCAAAATTTTCTCTTCCCTTGGATCCTACAAAATACTTCAAGCAGTGTATGTGTGATACTCGCTGTCATTCCAACATTTCCAATCCTCCTGAGAATGCTAAACAATGCCCTAGATTTCTTCCTTTGTAATTCTTTCAGATAGAGGGTTAGCTGAGTTAGGAAGAAAGGAGAGAGGGAGAGAAGAAGAGAGATGACATTTTATCCCTCAGGAAAGAACAAGACCAATTGTATTCCTAATTTAGAAATATTATTCTACAAACATTCCTGAACAAGAGGGCTTTGCATATACATTAAAGCAGAATACCTAGTCAACTTCTAGTTATGCCATGTAGTGAAATGGAAGTAAGATGAGCAGGCCGAGATCATTTTTGTTGGAGAACTGAGACCACATGAAATAGGTAACAGAGTTACCCCAACTGGGGGGCAAGAGGACTTGAAAGTTTCCTCCATAAATTTGCAGTTAGTACAGGGCTGCTCCAGTGATCAGAGTCATGAATGCCCTAGAGTGTCTGTATAACCCTGTACACAGGCTGAGACAGCTCTAACGGCCCAGAAAAGCCTCTGGACAGAATCACTGCACCCTTGGACATTGTCCGACCGCATGTATGAGAATAGTGAGTGCTGAGGAGTTGTGGGTAGCTCGGTACAACTCTTGCTAAAGGAGTGTCATCAACATTCATTGCTGAAAGTGAATTTTTTCATTCACATATGTGATGCCTATTAGGTCATGATTTCTTGGATACCAATTTGTACAAGATATGAATTAATTTTTGAACATCCTTTCTTAAAAGTACCATGTTCATATAGTTGCTCATTTTAATATGAGTAGTTCAGATGGGACATAATAGAGTAAGGAAATGATTGAACATCCTAAGATCTAGTGTATATACCTTTGTTCATGATGAGATTCATCCCCTGTCCCCCTTTGTAGTGACACTGATGGCATAAGGAGTATTAGATGAAATTTAATGCAGAAAACAATGGGATATATGAATGGTAGATATGGTTGACAACCACCATTTTCACTGAAGTTGTTTCAAAGCAAAGAAATTTGGGATAAATTCATTTTATTTGCTCCTGAAGGGTAATTAGGAATAAGTAGGAATTGTGAAGAGGCTGTAGTGTTGACATTAAGAGAAGTTTTTGATTCTTAAAATAGGATATATTACACAAGAGTGAACAAACAGAAGATACTGAACAAATATTCTGTCATAAGTAAGTGATGGATTATTCGGACTTGTTGAACTATGTTTTTAAATGTATTATTTAAATATTTAAATATTATTAAAACCTTAAATAATATTTAAATATTATAAAAGTTGTAGAAAATTATGTTTTCAATACAAATATACACTTATAAGCTATATTGTAGATATGGGAGTAAACAATGCAATTTTTTTTAACTGAGTGAAAAATTTAGTTTTTTAAAATTCCAAATGGAGCTAACAGCTTAGTGTGATACATATTTTGAATTTCAAAATTTGTAACCAAATAGGACAAATGTGTTGAACTGTACTTTTCTTGAAGAACCGTGATAAGAATGAGCGGTGAAAAAATTACAGCATACTTACCAGGGATCAAATACTTGCTTAGGGTTAATAAGAAAAATCTCAGCAAACGCTAGAAATGAGGTACACGATCTATCAGAGACCCATGATTAAAGTGGTATCTTGTTAGGTATATGAGCTTGAAAAGAAACGGCATAGCTTCACTTTACCCCAGTTGCTTCTTTTGTAAAACGGGGAGACTAAGAGTGTGGTAACTCAAAATCCTTTGTTAATGATTTTCTTCTTAGAACAGTGCCAGGTCCAATTAGGATTAGATTGCTATTTTTATTATTGATATTTGCCCTAGTTCTGCCTTTTATTGACTGTGTGACATTGGTGAAGATCCCTTTCTGAAGCTTTGTTTCTTACCTACAAGCTGGGAATAGAATACCTGCTATGAAGAGTGGTTGTTAGTACATTAGAAAGGCTGGATATTTGTTTATATAAGGGGCTCAGCGCATGGTAGAAATTTGATAGCATTTTTTGCTTGCCCTCCCATGTATTACTGTGAAGACATCCCACATATTATGTCCAAGTTTTTATTTTCCCCTCAAATGCAATGTCAAGCACAAAACATTCCCATCTCCCAATTCTCTTCTGATGTTCTACAACCATTAAAGTATAGAAAACTAGAATGAGTGTTTTTATAACTTTTGCTGTACTTAAGCATGTGGAGAGAAGAGCGCTAGATCACAGGACACACTTTGATAGGAAAAGGGAAATATTTACACTGCAAACAACTTTCTCCTCATGCTTAACAGTTTTATGCTGTCATTCTGTCAGCACCAAGTGAGATTTTTCTATTTAAATAGTTTTCTATTTGTGGTATGATAATTCATGTATGGACTTCATGTAACTAACATAAATATAATGGATGGTTGAGAAGTGGTTTATTTTTACCAAGAGGAAAAAATGTGTACACGATTTTTTAAAATATTGCTTTGAAAATATTTAAAATTAATTTTGATTCAGTTGGTGGAAGATAGCGTCACAAACTCACTGCTAGTGGTATTCTTGAGAAGTAATGTTTGAATTTTCTAGGTATTGTCCCCAGACTGCCTTAAAAGAATTTAATTTCAGATGTAAATTTTCTGCTTAACATGGAAGATTTTCCCTGAAAATATTAGCTTCATCAGATACATAGTTGCTTAGGGGTAGCTGCATGGAATTATGGGAAGAGTGAAATAGAAAAAAATTTTCATGTCTAAGTTATACATACTGGTGTAATCATATTGATTGGATGATAATGATAATTACAGCAATAATGTGATTGAAAGGGTAAGCAAGTAACATATACTACAGTTACTAATATAATCCTGTGATTGAGTTTACCACTTCGTTTCTCTTTCCTGGAAACCCTTAAGTTTGTCACTATTGCACTTTATTTCCTTTGCTTATTGTAGTGGTGTATTAGTTGTATTACTGCTGCTATAACAAATTACGACACATTTACATAACTTAACACATATTTATTGTCTTGCAGTTTCAAAGGTCAGAAGTCCAAAATCACTTTAATTAGGCTAAGTCAATGTGTCTGCAGTGTGGGTTCCTTCTCGAGGTGCTGAGGGGAGAATCCATTCTCTTGCATTTTCTGCTTCTGGTGGCACCTGTCTTCATTGTCTTTTCCCCATTCCTCCATTTTCAAGGTGCGTTGCTTTTATTTCTGTTTCTGTCTCCGCGCTGTCTCCTCCTTTAACTTTGAGTCCTTCTCTCCACTTCATCTAAGGACTCCTGTGATTACTTTGGACTCACGTGGATGATCTGGGATAATCACCTTGTCTCCAGATCCTTAAATGAATCGTATCTACAAGTCCTTTGGCTGTGTAAGGCAGCACATTCCCAGGGCCGGGAGATTAGGTGAAGAACATCTTTTGGGACTATTATGCAGCCTATCACAAGTGGTAATATCACTTTTATGCCTTGAGACCCTGAAATTAATGTACTTGCTTACGCATGGAAAAACAATGTATCTGTGGGGGTAACAGTTTATTTTTGAACCATTAGAAGGTATTGATGGGGAAGTTTTCATCTGACAACAGATACTGATAAATTAAATACCCTTAGATTTGTCAAAACTAGCTTTAGTAAAATATAAGTAAAAGTATTTGCACTGCTAGGGTCAAAAATATTAATTAAACCCATTATTTATCAAGGCCAAGTCCTGGATTAGTTAGGTTTAAATTAACCTAGAACATTATCTTCCATAGTGCTTAATTGTGAAGCTTAGTTCTTGTTGACAAAAGCTCATCCATATAAGAAAGCATCGAAAGGTTGGTGTTTTTTTAACCTTTGCAGAATATAACTTTTCAAAGGGATGTTAGACAGTAGTTCCATCACAATTGATGCAGTTCACAGACATTCTTTGTGAATATTTTATCTCATGAGTTATATCTATGACACTAATCATAGACTTCTAGAAGAAATTTAGCAATGGTCATGTCAGCCTTTCAAATCTTTCTGTAACCTAGAAGAGGATCATTGCATAAGATAGATTCATTTTCCCCTTTATTCCATTGTTGCCAGAGAGAACTTGAAATGCCCTGTTCAAATTAATTTAATGCAAATGAATTCTTGCTGCCTCACAAGTAGTTTGTCCTTCATTTTTCTTAAAATTATATTGAAAATGGATGTGACCTGCTTTACTGGTTGTTGTGCAGGAAGCGTTGTCCTTCCTGAAAGCTCCCTCCGTTGTCAAAATGAAGCCATTAAGAGTAAAGTAAATTATATTATCTGATCATAGTATCACAATTGACCTTAAAACAATAAATTTTATAATCAGTGCAAATTGCTGAATAGTGTTTGCAGTTGTAGAAATTTCAAAGGAAACCCTGGTTGAGATACAAAGCTGCTATAATCATTTTTAAAATCTTTGTTTTTCTTTTACTTTGGAACAGTAGTGCAGTAAGTACTTTTGCCTTATTGTTCTCTCTGCCTTCCAGAAACCCTCATTCAAATATTCTAAGTTTTTAAGTCTTTTTCATTTCTTTTAATATTGTAACATTTAACAATGTCAAAGAAAGTATAATTTTTCTGGAAATCAAGCTAAAAATAAAGAGAAGCCGATGTAAATGAACATCAAATTAACAAGATTGATTAGGAAAAGTAATTTTTGAAAAGGGCCCAAAATCCCTTTGCACATAAATGCAAAAGAATTTAGTGAAAGAAGGTGAAACTGGAGTAAAGAACTCTACGGATGCGTAAGTAACTCTTAATAAGAATGAGTAACGTACATGCGTATCTTTAGCTCCCAGTTTCAGAGATACAGTAGTTGTACAACAAATGGTCCTTTCCTGCTCTTAAGGAAGCCTCTCCTCCTCCAGCCATGCCATTCCTCAGAGCAAGCTCTTCCACTGAGTTTTCAGCAACCATAAGTAAGAAGGATGGTACGATAGGCTGCGTGTACATATGGCCCTCATTAGCAGGCCAACTGTTCCTTTTGCCCACCCACATCACTGGGGACATATGGCGTTACTTTGACTGTTGAAACAAGTGTGTGTGGACATATCTTGGTATGAGTAAAAGACTGTTGATTGTCTTTCTCTTGTCGCTCGTGCAACCGTCTCCTTGTGGAGATCGTATTATCCATAACACTAGATTTGAGGATGATAAATGACGTTGTTATTATTAACTGAATTTGCCTCTCTAGTTTGATCACAAAACCAGCGAATGTTTGCTTATGGAACATGTAAAGCTTATAGAAGACGGAAAGCTTACAGAAAGAAATGATGGCTTTTCTAAGCATAAGAGTCAGGTCTTTTTCAATCAAAAACTAACTCATTCAAAAATTCAAGAGTTCTGTAAAACCAGAACAGCAGAGGTTTCAGAAATGCTATTGAGATCATTTATTATAAAATAGCCATTAATGAAATGTAATAGTGAGTCTGTTGTTGTGACTATGTGGAGAAATGAATGAGAAAATATAAGATAGGCTGGAATGAAGAGAGTCATCGGATCCCAACATAATTCATTTTGTATAGTTCACAGTATTGTAGCTTTAAAAAAATTATGAATTTTTTCAGTACTGTGAATTCTGAATTTGCAATATGAGGCTTTTCAATCCTTGCAACAAGTGTGTATTTTTCAGTGGTTCTAGAATTATCGGGGCTTTCGAGCTGCTTCTGATAAGAAGGCAAGGCTAGAGGACTCGTGTTGAGGTGGCATTTGCACAGGACTTTAGATAACATACATCGATGATGTAGAGAGAAGAGCGGGTGATGTTGCTGTGGATTATAGTGGAAAGGCACCTTTTGCTCCCTCTGCTGACCTATTTGTGTATTCAGCTGTGTAGCATATTTCTTGTATAATTACATAGTAATTTCACACACTACATTAAGAAAATCTGAACAATTTTTACTAAACTCATGTTTTCTAAATATTAAGTAAATAAAACCAATATTTGGCTAGGTAACATTTATAAAAACAGGATTTCTAGATAGATGATGATAAATTTTCATCTATATCTATAGAGCTGATAAATTTTCAAAACCCTTTGAATATCACTTGTACTACAAAGTCTCGTTTCAGTTTCAGTGCCATGGCACATTGATTAATCACCACTAAAGCGGTACATGAAATATTTGGCAATATAGGTATTTGGTAATGGTGATTGATGCACAGAATACGGCACCGTTATTATGCACTGGCCTTGAGAACTTTAGTTTTCATCTTCGATCACCTGATAGAGAACAAACTAACAGCTTTTTTCTTTCACCTTGCTGGAGAATAAACTAACAACTTCAAATTATCTGATCCATCCAAAAACTTATTTCCGTGAAACTCACTGATTTATTTATTATTTCGTGGGGATCACTATTATTTGCTGTAGTAAAATATCAAATGATCGATGTTTTATACCAACATGGCAGCTCACATGGTAGGCAACAGAATGAAAACAAACAGGTTTACTACCAAGAATTATACTAGATTGCTTTTATTGACAGAAAAAGCATACAGATAATTTTATTCAGAGATTTTATGTGAATTATTTTGATAAGTGTACACATATATTTATAACTGACCTTTCTTTGTCAAGTGTGTGCCCACACACGTATTCATACTAAATCAATCTTAGAGATCTTATCCAAAGATTGAATTTCTTAAAGTGACTGTTCCAAATATGTATAATTTATGGCAAAAAAGTCACAAAATGGCAATACAAGGAGGCATAAAAGTGAAGATAAAGGGGGAGATGATGGTTAAAAACACCTGTAAATGAATAATTGATTTTGATTTAAATTCTTTTTAGTTCTTAGCTGATGAAATGAATATAAATGAAATTATTATGCAAAACACCTCTATTTGTTGTATATGCATGTACATATATGTGTTACAAATACAAAACTGATAGGATATTATTTAACATATATTCACACTCATAATGTGCATATATGTACATAATGAAAATGAGTGCTTGTTTTATATGTATGTATACACACACATACACATATTGCATACTTTCATTTTTTAAAATTTTACTTTAAGTTCTGGGATACATGTGCTGAACATGCAGGTTTGTTACATAGGTATACTTGTGCCATGGTAATTTGCTGCACCCATCAACCCGTCATCTAGGTTTTAAGCTCCACATGCATTAGCTATTTGTCCTAATGCTCTCCCTCCCCTTTCCCCACACCCACCTACAGACCCCAGTGTGTGATGTTCCTCTCCCTGTGTCAATATGTTCTCATTGTTCAGCACCCACTTATGAGTGAGAACATGCAGTGTTTGGTTTTCTGTTCCTGTGTTAGTTTGCTGAGGATGATGGTTTCCAGCTTCATCCATATCCCCGCAAAGGACGTGAACTCATCCTTTTTTATGGCTGTGTAGTATTCCATGGTGAATATGTGCCACATTTTCTTCATCCAGTCTATCATTGATGGGCATTATGTTGGTTCCAAGTCTTTGCTATTGTAAATAGTCCCATGATAAACATATATGTACATGTGTCTTTAGAGTAGAATGATGTATAATCCTTTGGTATATACCCAGTAATGGGATTGCTGGGTCAAATGGTATTTCTGGTTTTATATCCTTGAGGAATCACCACATTGTATTCCACAATGGTTGAACTATTTTACAAGCCCACCAACAGTGTAAAAGTGTTCCTATTTCTCTGCATCTTCTCCAGCATCTGTTTCCAGAATTTTTAATGATCACCATTCTAACTGGTGTGAGATGGTATGTCATTGTGGTTTTGATTTGCATTTCTCTAATGAACAGTGATAATGAGCTTTTTTCATATGTTTATTGGCCACATACATATCTTCTTTTGAGGAGTGTCTGTTCATATCCTTTGCCCACTTTTTGATGGGGTTGTTTGTTTTTTTTTTCTTGTAAATTTGTTTAAGTTCCTTCTAGATTCTGGATATTAGACCTTTGTCAGATGGATAGATTGCAAAAATTTTCTCATATTTTGTAGGTTGCCTGTTCACTCTTGTGATAGTTTATTTTACTGAGCAGAAGCTCTTTAGTTTGATTAGATTCCATCTGTCAATTTTGTCTGTTGTTTCAAGCGCTGTTGGTGATTTAGTCATGAAGTCTTTGCCCACACCTATGTCCTGAATCATATTGCCTAGGTTTTCTTCTAGGGTTTTTATAGTTTTAGGTTTTACATTTATGTTTTTAATCCACCTTGAGTTAATTCTTTTATAAGGTATAATGAAGGGGTCTAGTTTCTCTTTTCTGCATATGGCTACCCAGTTTTCCCAGCGCCATTTATTACATAGGGAATCCTTTCCCCATTGCTTGCTTTTGTCAGGTTTGTTGAAGATCAGATTGTTGTAGATGTGTGGTGTTATTTCTGAGGCCTCTATTCTGTTTCATTGGTCTATATATCTGTTTTGGTATTAGCACCATGCTGTTTTGGTTACTTTAGCTTTGTAATATAGTTTGAAGTCAGGCAGCGTCATGCCTCCAGCTTTGTTCTTTTTGCTTAGGTTAGCCTTGGCTCCACAGGCTCTTTTTTGCTTCCATATGAAATTTAACATAGTTTTTTTCTAGTTCTGTGAAGAAAGTCAATGGTAGCTTGATGGGAATAGCATTGAATCTATAAATTACTTTGGGCAATATGGCCATTTTCATGATATTGAGTCTTCCTATCCATAAGGATGGAGTGTTTCTCTATATGTTTGTGTCCTGTCATTTCCTTGAGCTCTGGTTTGTAGTTTTCTTTGAAGAGGTCCTTCACATCCCTTGTAGGTTGTATTCCTAGGTATTTTGTTTTCTTTTTAGCAATTGTGAATGGGAGTTTACTAATGATTTGGCTCTCTGCTTGTCTGTTATTGGTATATAAGAATGATTGTGATTTTTGCACATTAATTTTATATCCTGAGACTTTGCCAAAGTTGCTTATCAGGTTAAGGAATTTTTGGGCTGAGGTGGTGGCGTTTTGTAAATATACAATCATGTCATCTGCAGACAGAGACAATTTGATTTCCTCTCTTCCTATTTGCATGCTTTTATTTCTTTCTCTTACTCGATTGCCCTGGCCAGAACTTCCAATACTATCTTGATAAGAGTGGGGAGAGAGGGCATCCTACTCTTGGGCCAGTTTTCAAAGGTAATGCTTCCAGCTTTTGGCCATTTAGCATGATATTAGCTATGCATTTGTCATAAATAGCTCTTATTTTTGTGAGATATGTTCCATCAATACCTAGTTTATTGAGAGTTTTTAGTATGAGGGGTGTTGAATTTTATTGAAGGCCTTTTCTGCATCTATTGAGAAAATCATGTGGTTTTTGTCATTGGTTCTGTTTATGTGATGGATTATGTTTATTGATTTGCATATGTTGAACCAGCCTTGCATGCCAGGCATGAAGCCAACTTGATCGTGGTGGATAAGTTTTTGATGTGCTGCTGGATTCTCTTGCCGGTATTTTATTCAGGATTTTCGCATCGATGTTCATCAGTGATATTGGCCTGAAATTTTCTTTTTCTATTGGGTCTCTGCCAGGTTTTGGAATCAGAGTGATGCTGGCCTCATAAAATGATTTAGGGAGGAGTCTTTCTTTTTCTATTGTTCAGAATAGTTTCAGAAGGAATGGTACCAGCTCCTCTTTGTACCTCTGGTAGAACTCGGCTGTGAAGACATCTGGTCCTGGGCTTTTTTTGGTTGGTAGGCTAGTAATTACTGAGTCAATTTCAGAACTTGTTATTGGTCTATTCAGGGATTTGACTTCTTCCTGCTTTAGTCTTGGGAGGGTGTATGTGTCCAGGACTTTATCCATTTCTTCTAGATTTTCTAGTTTATTTGTGTAGAGGTGTTTACAGTATTCTCTAATAATAGCTTGTATTTCTGTGGGATCAGTGGTGATATACCCTTTATCGTTTTTTAATGTGTCTATTTGATCTTTCTCTCTTTTCTTCTTTGTTAGTCTGGCTACCGGTCTATCTATTTTGTTAATCTTTTCAAAAAACCCACTCCTAGATTCATTGATTTTTTTTTGAAGGTTTTTTTGTGTTTCTCTCCCATTCGGTTCTGCTGTGATCTTAGTTATTTCTTGTTTTATACTAGGTTTTTAATGTGTTTTCCATTGCTTCTTTTGATTGTGATGTTAGGGTGTCTATTTTAGATCTTTCCCACTTTCTAATGTGGACATTTAATGCTGTAAATTTCCCTCTAAACACTGTTTTAACTGTATCCCAGAAATTCTGATATGTTGTGTCTTTGTTCTCATTGGTTTCAAAGAACTTATTTATTTCTGCCTTAATTTTGCTATTTACCCAGTAGTCATTCATAAGCAGGTTGTTCAGTTTCCATGTAGTTGTGCAGTTTTGAGTGAGCTTCTTAATTCTGAGTTCTAATTTGATTACACTGTGGTGTGAGAGATTGTTTGTTATGATTTTCATTCTTTTGCATTTGCTGAGGAGTGTTTTACTTCCAATCATGTGGTTGATTTCAGAATAAGTGCTATGTGGTGCTGAGAAGAATGTATATTCTGTTGATTTGGGGTGGAGGGTTCTGTAGGTATCTATTAGGTCCACTTGGACCAGAGCTGAGTTCAAGTCTGAATATCCTTGTTAATTTCCTTTCTTGTTGATCTGTCTAATATTGATAGTGGGTTGTTAAAGTTTCCCACTATTATTGTGTGGGAGTCTAAGTCTCCTTGTAGGTCTCTAGGAACTCGTTTTATGAATCCTGGTGCTCCTGTATTTGGCATATATATATATTTAGGATACTCAGCTCTTCTTGTTGCATTGATCCCTTTACTACTATGTAATGCCCTTCTTTGTCCTTTTTTATCCTTGTTGGTTTAAAGTCTGTTTTATTAGGGACTAGGATTGCAACTCCTGCTTTTTTTTCTTTCTTTCCATTTGCTTGGTAAATATTCCTCCATCCCTTTATTTTGAGCCTATGTGTGTCCTTGCAAGTGAGATGTGTCTCCTGAATACAGCACACCTGTGGGTATTGACTCTTTATCCAATTTGCCAGTGTATGTCTTTTAATTGGGGCATTTAGCTCATTTATATTTACCGTTAATATTGTTATGTGTGAATTTGGTCCTGTCATCATGATGTTAGCTGGTTATTCTGCACATTAGTTGAAGCAGTTTCTTCCTAGTTTCATTGGTTTATATATTTTGGTGTGTTTTTGCAGTGGCTGGTACTGGTTTTTCCTTTCCATGTTTAGTGCTTCCTTTAGGAGCTCTTGGAAGGCAGGTCTGATGGTGACTAAATCTGTCAGCATCTGCTTGTCTGTAAAGGATTTTATTTCTCATTCACTTATGAAGCTTAGTTTGGCTGGTTATGAAATTCCATATGTACATCATGGAAACGAGTGCATGTGATACACACACACACACACGCACACAGATTGCATACTTTCATTTTTGTGTCCATTACTTTTCTGATTTTATCAGCAGTCAACTAAAGAAAATAGAAAAAAAAATTGGTAATTCGATCTTTCATGTTCTGCATCTTCCAGCTTCACAACTTATAGTTTTCTATTTTTATTGTTATTGTGATCAGAATGAAAATGTATACAATAGAATCAGAATCAGGTCAGAATCAACAAAAATACTATAATGTTTGTACATGCTTTCGATGCAGTTTGTCTCTGCAAAGGGTGTGTGTGTTTCTATGCACATGTGCATGTACACAAGTGTGTAAATAAGTGTTTTATTCATGATGGAGAAAGGCTGGTCAAAATGATTCTGAATGAGATAGCACCACTACAGCAGATAATTAGGTCTCTAGCAATAAAACAAGTCATTAAACATGTTTCTAAGCATCTACTCAGTATCTGGCACAATGTTAAGTAGTGTAAATATAATCATTAGCAAAATTCAGCTTCTACCCTCAATGGTATATGTGTAGAACAAATTGGTAAAGCTGGAGTACATTTCAGGACCAAAAACAGTTTCTGTGTAGTTCCCACTTCATCAAGACCATGTTGTATACCTCTCATACACTTAAGCCATAGGGAAGCAATTATTCCATCCATCCTTTTACAGGGTAGTGGTGGGGAAGAAGAGCTGACTGTCATGCTTGAATTCACATAATTTCATAATTAAATAATTTCATGTTACATAATCTCGATAAACCTAAAATCCAATATATGATAAAGATAGTGTTTCAAATCAGTGGATAAGTGATAAACAGTTCATAAAATGGTGTTCAGATAATTGGCTATATGTATTTTATAGTTGCACAAAGGTATAATATGTCATTAATAAATATTAATTCCATAGTGGATGTCAAATACACTTTTTCAAAATATAAAGAAAAAATACCATAGACAAATATCACTTGCAACATTACGGTTAAAATTAAATATCCAAACATAGCCCTAACCAATAACAGAAAATTTAAAAAAAAAATTATGGATTGGAATTTGTTAAAATATAAAACTTTTCTTTTTCAGAGGATACAGTGAATATGTGTAAAAAGCAAATATCAAATCAGCAACAAGTGCTTGCAATTCACTTGACATATTTAAAATATGAGTAGTTCCAACAAATCATAAATAAATGATTAGTAGTCCAATAAAAAAAAGACAAAGTACATTGACAGGAAACTGTATGAAACTCATGAACACTAAATGTCTTAGATTCTCTATTGTTAAACAAAACGCAAAAACAATAGAGAACATTATGAATATGGAGTTAATATTTAACAAAATTATTTTATCCATGTTATAAGTAAATATTTACATCCAAAAACCCTTGTTTTCTCTGAAAGTTGTCACTTATGAGTCTATTTTGAAAATGTTTAAAGAATAGTAATTAATTAACTTTAATAAATAGGTACTCCTATTGAGGGAAAACAGACATTTCCATAATTTTTCTTCTGTTTCTAATCTAGTAGATGGTAGGAAAATAATGACAATTGCATGTTCATACCTGGAGAATATGCATTCCATTTCTTTTAAACTTTTGCATTCTCAAAACTATATTGATACCTCAAAGCATACCCTTTGCTGTTGAAAACAGCCTTTCAAGTATAAAGACACACACATCACTTTCCTTAAATCTTATATAAGGCAAGGGCCTAGATTCCTATCAGAAAATGTATTTCAAGAATGCTTTTTTAGTAGTTCCTGTGGCCTTATCTTATAGAGGAAGGTTTTTTTTTTAAACATACACACAGTATTTGATGCACATTTTTATTGGAAAGAGCTTTTATTTCCTTAAATGTTTTGTTGTCTAAGTGTGAAAAGTATCCTGCAGTGGAATTCAGTGGCACAGATGCTTATTGTGATAGATGAGATGAACTTGCTTCCCTAAGCATGCATGGGCATGAAATGCATCTGGCTTCTGTACATAAAAGTCAGTTATGTTCCCAAATGTGTCTCTGCATTTACACAGACGTTTAGGGGCAGACACCCTACTGTTCCCTCAAAAGGCGGCTCTGCTTAATTATGAAGTTCAAGTTAGACCAGAAGTTGGAAAATACTAAATTCCACATTGCAGACAGAGCCTGAGCAGGTGATGTCACCACTGCATTCTAAGGTGGCAAGTCCTCAGAGAAGTAACTTATCACCTTACCATGGAGAAAAATAACCGTGTCCAGAACACAAGAGGATGCTTTAAGGTAGCGTACAATCAAGTGTGCAAACCTGTGCAATACATACCAGATGAAATCCAGTTCAGAGGCTCAGGAAAACAAACAAATGAGGATATGCTTTAAAAAATAGGACTTAATATAAACAGTCGTGAGAGTAAAACTATTGCTAAGCACATAGGAAACATAAACCAGGCTTTCAGGAAGGAGTTTGGCACATGTGTGCACTGGTAGGAGGTGTAATGTGCAGAAATCCGGCCTTTTGTGGCATAGCAACTAAAGTTCCTTTTCTATTGTCCAGACAACCTTAAATATTCCTTTATGCAGTACTATTTTAAAAAGGCCATCTACTGTGCACAATGTGTTAGCATCAAGGACATGAAATTTATCTGGAATATACCAAAACTTTAATCAATAGACTAGGACCAAAGCTTTTAAAAACAGGTTTTCGTAGATAAATCATTATAAGTTATTATTTCCTCGCCATAGGTAAGGCATGATAGATAACTTTACTTTTTCTCAGTCACTTAGTGTGTAGGTAGAATAATGACCCTTAGCAGGATGACCTTTTGAATGTGTTGTTAGGCAGCATGGAAGCATTATGGTTAGAGGTGGAATTAAGATTGCTAATCACCTCACCTTAAACTGGAGCGATTATCCTGAATTATCTAGGTGGGCCCACTGTAGTCACAAAGAACCTTCAGACAGGAAGGCGGAGAGACCAGAGTGAGCAGAAGAGCTTGGGGAAACTGGAGCCGAGGCTGAAGTGATGTGCTGTGTCCAAGATGTGCAGAGGCCAAGAGCTCAGGGATACATGTGACCCCTCAAACCTGGTGAATTCTCTCCTGGAATCTCTAGACAAAATATACACTTGATGATACCTTGATTTTAGCACACTAAGACCCATTTTGGACTTCTGACCCCCAGAAGTATAAAGAAAAAAAATGTGTTGTTTTAAGCCTCTGAGTTTATGTTAATTTACTGTAACAGCAGTAAGAAACTAACACAGTAAGATGGCTTTTATTTTTATGTGATGTATAGAATTAAATTGGATATGCTAGGAAATATTGGAAATTTATTGATTTATTTTTTTGTCTGAGCTGGAGTCTGGCTCTGTCGCCCAGGCTGGAGTGCAGTGGCGCGATCTCGGCTCACTGCATGCTCTGCCTCCCGGGTTCCCGCCATTCTCCTGCCTCAGCCTCCCGAGTTGCTGGGACTACAGGCGCCGCCACCACGCCAGCTAATTTTCTGTATTTTTAGTAGAGACGGGGTTTCACCGTGGTCTCGATCTCCTGACCTTGTGATCCGCCCGCCTCGGCCTCCCAAGGTGCTGGGATTACAAGTGTGAGCCACCGCGCCTGGCCAGGAATTTATTTTCTTAATATAGTTCTTCATATTAGAATAATGAGAACCATCGAGTAATGAAGTGTTCTATTTTGTGAAGGATGATTATATAAACAGTACGAAGGTTAAAAACCGGGCGGGACCGGCTGGGCACAATGGCTCGTTCATGTAATCCCAGCACTTTGGGAGGCCGGGGCAGGTGGATCTCTTGAGCCCAGGAGTCTCAGATCAACCTGGGCAACATGTGAAACCCCATCTCCACAAAAATACAAAAACCAGGCAGACGTGGTGGCGGCGCCTGTGGTCCCAGCCACTCAGGAGGCTGCGGTGGAAGGATCGGAGCCCGGCAGGTGCAGGCTGCGGTGGACCGTGATTATGCCACTGCGCTCCAGTCTGGGTGACAGAGTAAGACCCTGTCTCCATTAAATAAATAGATAAATAAATATATATATAAGTAAAAGAGGAGGGTGTCTTTTGAAGGCTATTAAAGTCGTCTAAGTGTCCTCTGATTATATGAGGCTGGAATGGTGCATGGAATGTTGTGTTGAATAACCTGATACAGTCTCTGAAACTATAGAAGCATTAGTAATTTTAGCCTGAGAGTGCTATAATCTGGGATAATTTGGTCCAATACTTCCAGAGAGGGTTGAAGTTTTGAGATAGCTGGAGTTATTTCAGTTGAAGACCTGAATATGAGGCAACTGCATACTCAATTACAATTCAATTTCTACTCTTTATATAAGGTAGAAATGGGTAACATGTGGGACACTGTGTTAAAAGTAATGCAGCCATAGTGTAGTGGTAAAAGCAGATGAAAAGTACTATAATAGTCGTATAGATGAGGTACTGGAAAGAAGCAGATTTGAAAAATTGGAGATAAATGTCAGTTTTCCGGAGCCATGGGATGAAAACCAAACCGGATTACAACAGATTCAATTCACTCAAGATGTCTAACTTGGTAATAGGTCAGAAAACTCAATTTGTCGTATTTTCTTAAAAGTACACAAAAATGTTCCTTTTGATAAAACACGTGTAGTGCACCTTCGGATTTGATTTTTCTTTATGTTCTGTAAACTGCTCACAGTAAAACAGAAAAAAAGTCTGACAAATATGATGGTCCTTAAATCTTGTAGGAGTATGATGCTTCTCCAAAGAATAGAGGTTTTCCTAGGAAGGCCCTAAGCAAGGAATCAAGTTTCCTTTTGCAAGAAATAAAATTCTCAAAAGTTCCCTGCACCTTGGAAAGGCTCTGGTTGAAATTAATAGCACAACGTTATTTATTTAAATTTTAACTTTTAAGTTCAGGGGTACAAGTGTAGGTTTGTTACAGAGGTAAGCTTATGCCATGGGATTGGTTGTACAGTTTATTTCATCACCCAGATATTAAGCCTAATATCCATTAGTTGTTTTTCCTGATCCTCATAGCAAATATGACCCCCATAAAGTTTTATGGTTACTTTTTTCTTATCTTCTGATTAATGCCATTAGATTCACCAATTGAAATTATTTTTCAGTAGTTTAATTCCCTCTAGAAGGTTTAAAAAATGTTTCCGAATTTCCTAAGTCTTCTTTCTTTGTTAGTCTTCTAAAAAGCTATATTCAATAGAATTCATGTGCTTAGGTACAGTTTCACTAAAAGCGTATCTTCAACATTTGATCTGTTTAAAAGTTCTTAAGGTGTTAAGGAACATTAGGTATCAGAGTTTATGGCATTTGATTAATCTGAATAAATCTTGGCATCAAATTGAATTCAGCAAAAGTAACAGTGATAAATCAGAGAGCAATATTTGAAATGTCTCCAGGAAACATTTTAAAACAATTTTTAAGTTCACTAATTTGAGTCATTACACTTGGCCCTAATATGGTAGATTTTAAGTGAAGCTCAGTCGAACCTGGCAGATATCATATACAAACTTTTAATAGTCCTAACAATTCCTGTACCTCATTTGGATAAAGATTATTTCCAGAGCATCAGTGCTTTGACCAGAAAGGCATTTATTATTCTGTAACACTTTTCTTGAGAAATTAGCATGATTCATCATTTGAGTACGCTCTCTCAGATAAGATTCTAATATTTGGGTGTGAATAAAACTTCAGGGCATTGAAAACAGCTGGAAGATAGACAATAGGGTGATCATCCTCTCTTGTCATTCTCTATCAAGGTCCTCTTTAATTATTGGCCTAAACAGCTATAACTTTATGGTGAAAACAAACCGCTCGGATATAGCGTTAAAGGTTGAAATAATGAATTATACATAAATCGATTTAGTTCAGTTATATTCTGTTGAATTGGGAGAACATCGAATTTTTAAATTTCTCTGCATTTCTTGAAGTTAGGAATAAAAGCTGGGGTGGGGTCTCCTGAAATAATGAGGTCTAGAATAATTTCTGTTAAATTTACTTTTTAGTAGGATAAGTCTACTAAAATCAATATGAATGGAACCTTCAATGTACCACTGAAGATAATTAATCTTTGAGAGGTTAAGTAACCATTACAAGGTAATTTACCTAATTAGCAACTAAACCAACCAAATTTTAGATTTCTTAACTTTAAGACTATTGCTCACAAAGTCACGTAAAGTATATCTTCCACATAGTCACAGGCAATCACAAGCTAACACGAGCAGTTAGCACAAAATAGATGTTCCACATAGAATGCAGAACAAAAAAAGACACTTTAAAAATCCTTTTCCCTTTTCCAAATTCATATTTAAAAAGTTTCTTGTGGAATTTCCCAAATGCCAGCATGGCCACATATAATACAGATTGATACTCAGACCTCTAATGAGAAACAGTTAGAATTATGCTAAACAAGGAACATTCTATATTGATTTCACAAATTCTCCTCTTTCCACTTATAGTTTCTCATAAAATGTAACATGTTTGTCTTGTGTGGAGTCTGTATAGAAAAAGTGTGATAACTGAAGATATAGACACACAGGTGTATGTATGTCTGTGTGTTCCTGTGTATTATAGCCTTTCTTTAATGGTTTTCTCTTTATATATATATATATATACTTTAAGTTCTAGGACACATGTGCACAACGTGCAGGTTTGTTACATATGTATACATGTGCCATGTTGGTGTGCTGCACCCAGTAACTCATCATTTACATTAGGTATATCTCCAAATGCTGTCCCTCCCCCTCACCCCACCCCATGACAGGCCCCGGAGTGTGATGTTCCCCTTCCTGGGTCCATGTGTTCTCATTGTTCAATTCACACCTATGAGTGAGAACATGCAGCGTTTGGTTTTTTTTGTCCTTGTGATAGTTTGCTGAGAATTATGGTTTCCAGCTTCATCCATGTGTCTACAAAGGACATGAACTCATCCTTTTTTATGGCTGCATAGTATTCCATGGTGTATATGTGCCACATTTTCTTTTTTTTTTCTTTTTTTTATTATACTTTAGGTTTTAGGGTACATATGCACAATGTGCAGGTTTGTTACATATGTATCCAGCCACATTTTCTTAATCCAGTCTATCATCGTTGGACGTTTGGGTTGGTTCCAAGTCTTTGCTATTGTGAATAGTGCCACAATAAACATACGTGTGCATGTGTCTTTATAGCAGCATGACTTATAATCCTTTGGGTATATATACATATATATATAAAAAAACTATATATATATATTTTGGGGACGGAGTTTCGCTCTGTCACCCAGCTGGAGTGCAGTGGCGCGATCTCGGCTCACTGCAAGCTCCGCCTCCCGGGTTCACACCATTCTCCTGCCTCAGCCTCCAGAGTAGGTGGGACTACAGGTGCCCGCCACCATGCCCGGCTAATTTTTTGCATTTTTACTACAGACGGGGTTTCACCGTGTTAGCCAGGATGGTCTCGATCTCCTGACCTCATGATCCACCCTCCTCGGCCTCCCAAAGTGCTGGGATTACAGGCATGAACCACCGCGCCTGGTCTCTATTTAAGTTAGCTCTGTCCAGGGCAAACCAGCATTTCAAAGATACAAACTGTTTTTGCAAAAAACAGGTATACACCTATCCATAGTGCAGACATTATGTCTACTTATTTCTCTCTAAATAGATCTTTCATTTTAACAAGTACTTCACCTTCACAAAATTTAGTTGAGTCAGTGAACTCTTATCCAGATGCTATATCTTGGCCAGATTATCAAGAATTAAGCCTCACAGATAGGCTGTTTCCATTTCCTTTAACAAAGTTTATCAGTCCTGAGTTACTTCTTGATTTCTTGCCAGTGGCATATAATGATGACTCAGCCAAGTCAGTTCCCAGAGTTGGACTCTTTTTTTTCTTATACACAGGAAACTTCTTTTCCAAGAATACTTGTTCCAGTTGCTCACAATCTTCATAGTTGATGATTATAGAATGATCTATGTACTTTCAATGTACCTTCAAAAATGAGATCTGCAGCTGGATAAGACGTGTGTGTGTGTGTGTGTGTGTGTGTCTTAGTAGACTTAAACCTTTCATTGAATAAGAAGCCTAGTTGATAGTGTAAGGTGAGAGTTAGAAGAACAGGGAATTATTTGGTTTAAGGAATTGTGAAGAAATGTGCTATGCCATTAAAATTTTTCTCTACTTTTGTGTTAAATCTTAATTTTGTGCAGAATTTACTAAGCTGCAGGAAACTGTCAAAATTGACTCTTGCTAAGTTCCATATTGGTTTGTAATTATCTTAAAACAAAAGTTGGTTGATACTAAAGTGCAGTTTTTCCTCTAGCTTTCATAAATTGAGACAGGTCTTTTTCTCACCCTCCACATACCTATGGCTGGAAGCCGAGGTGGTTGTTCTTGGTTCCCGTTACAACTTCTAGACTGTTAATTTCTCCGCTCCTTGCAAATTAGACTGTTCCTTTGAAACTCAAACCCCTTGGAAATATCAGCCATGCCCCTTTGGTATTACCATCATCAACAGACCTCCCTCCTGGGCACTCTGGTCTTATTTTTTTTTTTTTTGAGATGGAGTCTTGCTCTGTCACCCATGCTGGAGTGTAATGGTGTGATCTCGGCTCACTGCAAACTCCTCCTCCCGGTTTCAAGTGATTCTCCTGCCTCAGGTTCCTGAGTAACTGGGATTACAGGTGCATACCACCACACCCAGCTAATTTTTGTATTTTTGGTAGAGACGGGGTTTCGCCATGTTGGCCAGGCTGGTCTCGAACTCCTGACCTCAGGTGATATGCCTGCCTCAGCCCCGCAAAGTGCTGGGATTACAGGCATGATCCACTGCACCTGGCCTCTTGCCATTTATTTAAGGCTTTAGATCTTTTGCTCAATATCATCTTCAGGCAAGTTCAGCCATCATTTTAGTGGCTCAGCTTTCACGTGAAAGGACCAGTACAAACCTCGGTTCCCCGTTTTTTGACATCTTTATTTCCATTACTTTTTTTCTTTCCTCCACTTTATTGTCATCAAATCTGAAACATTTTCTATAAGGGTATGTACCACCAGGATCTAGATGCAAATATTCTGCCTCCTGGACATCACTCCTTGCCAGCTCGTTGGCCCAGATGTCCTCATTCCTACAACCCTTCATTTTCACTGAGACTCTCCTTAGGACACAGATGCTGCTGCTCCCTCACGATCCATCCGTACTCTCTTGCTTTCAGTTTCCACGTTTTCCTCCTCAAATGCCATAGTTCATTTTTAGCATTCCCTTGCAACTACCCTGAGCTTCATTTTCCCACAATTTATTTGTTTCTCTTTCTCTTCCCAAATTTTAAATGTTGATGTTTCTAAGGGTTCTGTCCTAATTGCTCTTCTTTTCTCTCCACACACATACTCTCTCTAAGCTCTAAACACTACTAAACAGCTCATAATTTCCAGTCTTAGAGTTTGGTCCAGACCTTTATTCTGGGAGTTGATGATTTACGTGACAATAGCACTCGAATAATTCAGAGGTAACATGTCCTGGTTTCCCACATGATAGTAAGTGGCACTGCCAGCCATGCTAGATGCTTATAAGTCATTTTTGGCCCTTCCTCAATATTCTGACAATATCCAATTCAACATTCATTTAAAGAATATTTTGGTTCCAAATACATCTGTAATTTCCTCCACCTATTTTGATTTCCAATGTCCCCAGCCTAGCCAGAGCCACATATTTTCTTACCTACGCTTATTTTCTTAGGTCATCCTTAGTCAACTTACTTTAATTCTTATCTCCGACACCCTGTTAGCTACAGAGAAACCAAAGTGATCTCTTAACATGTCTTTCAGTTTCCAACTCTCCCACTTTTCTGGTGTACTTGGACTAAGATTTATGTTCCTCATCATTACTAATGAAGACCTGTACTGTTTCACATATCCTTCTCTTTCAGCCACGTCTCACATTACTCTTTCTCCCTTCTGTACTTCATCCAGATTCCTACTTTTCAGTTTTTCATTTCATCCAATTCACAGGTTTCTTCTACATGCCAAGATCTTGCTCATATATTAGGGTCCTTGAACACTGGGGGTTTTTCCTATAAGACGAATCTTTCTGTATTGTATGAAAAGCTAACTCTTTTTATTCTCAGGTCTTAGCTTAAATATTCTCACTTGAAAGAAGTGGTTAGAGTCTGTATAATCCAAATTAATATTTCTTTTTTTCTTTTTCTTTTGAGACAGGGTCTTGCTGTGTCACCCAGGCTGGAGTGCAGTGCCACAATCTTGGCTCACGGAAACCTCTGCCTCCTGGGTTCAAGCAGTTTTCCTTTCTCAGCCTCCTGAGTAGCTGGGACTACAAGCGCACACCACTACACCCGGCTAACTTTTTTATTTTTAGTAGAGATGGGGTTTTGCCATGTTGATCAGACTGGTCTCAAACTCCTGGACTCAAGTGATCCATCCGCCTTGGCCTCCCAAAATGCTGGCATTACAGGCATAAGCCACCACGCCCGGCCCAAATTAATATATCTATATATAAAAATTATATGTATGAATCTTATATAATGTGAATTAAGATTATATCTAATGTTCGCCCCAACACCCTTGTTGGATATTCAGTCCCTTGCTTCACTTTGCATGTGAACACATTTTGTAATAATCTCTTCACTTTGCTCAGTTGGATTTCTGTGCCTGTCTTCGTCTTCAGAATTGAAACCCTAGGAGTACAGGACTGTGGCTTTCTTATTCACCACTGCAGCTCCGTAACTAAGAGAGCATCTGATACATATGTGTGAAGGGAATTGGTTAAATATAGACCACTAGGTCCAGTGGAGTCCACAGCCTATTCACTTCATGTAGTTTCCAAGAAACAAATGCTTCTCAACATATATTAATGAATGAGATATGGGCCAGGGTATCTGGTCTGGCTGGAGATGGCTTAACTTTGAGTTCACTTGAGAGGGTATCAGTGTGAGCAGGAATGCTTTCACTCACTTCAAGAATTGCATGGTGTTGGCTGGGCGCGGTGGCTCTCGCTTGTAATCCCAGCACTTTGGGAGGCCGAGGCGGGCGGATCACGAGGGCAGAAGATCGAGACCACGGTGAAACCCCGTCTCCACTAAAAATACAAAAAAAATTAGCCAGTCGTGGTGTCGGACGCCTGTAGTCCCAGCTACTTCGAGAGGCTGAGGCAGGAGAACGGCGTGAACACAGGAGGCGGAGCTTGCAGTGAGCCGAGATTGCACCACTGCACTCCAGCCTGGGTGACAGAGCGAGACTCCGTCTCAAAAAAAAAAAAAAAGAAGAAGAATTGCATGGTGTTTAGGGGGAAGAATCACCCTGCTTCTCTGGGGAGACATGAGGGCTCTGTGGCTCCTGTGGGCTCTCAAACTGTTGGAAGATGATTGCTAAACCTGAGTTTTCAGGTCTCCTAGTTATATTCATTTAAACTTATACATGATTTGTCACTATTTTAAGTTGTTTTTCACTGAAAAGTCAGTCTGAATATAGAGCCTTATTTCATTCAGATCAGAAAAACTGGGTTTTGGTAAAATCTGTTTATCTATAATTTTTAAGTAAGTACAATTTTATAAACCAGTTATTCCTAACTTGAGAGGCCTGGAGGATTTATTACAATGTGTATTTCAGGGCCACATCTGCAGAAGTTTTGATACAACATTTCCTTACTAATACCCCTGACAGCACATTTTAGCAGGCATCCTGTGTTATTCAGAAGCAGAACGTTTATGCACTACACTTTGGGAGAGAGAAGTGCATGTTATGTTACCATTTAAAGATGCCTGGTTCTTGTGGGGCAAATTGGCAAATGATTTATCTGAACTAATGGCAGAGTGGAATTTTAATACTTTAGGGTTTTCAGGAATCTTAGAGCTGTTTTCATTTGTCTCACACATACAGCCTGAACCTTGAAGACATTAATGAATTTGTCACAGAAATTAAATTGGGCCAAAATTTACATTTGCAACCCATGTCTGTGCTCTTCATTCTAAAGCACAATGGCCTAGAGTCATATTTTAACCTCTAAGTTTCATCTTATTAAAAAATAAAATAAAATAAATGTAAATACATGCATGTATTATACTATATATACAATTTATATACATTACAATATTAATTTGAATTACACATGACATCACTAGTAAAGGCCAGTTACAGTTTAGACTGAGATAAGCCCTGTGAGAATTTACTAAGGTCAAAAAGACTCCTTTTAATAGTGACTCAGTGGTACCTACTCTAAGGACAAAGGCTCCAGTATGTATCCTAATCTAAGTTATTACTGAATGTGAGTCCTGTGATAGCTTCTAATGAAAATTTTCCATTGAAAAAAATCAATGTTAATAACTGGAACTCGAGAGCTGTAATGGGTTCTGCTGTGTTTTTCGGGCTTAGACTGTGTGCTATAATATGCTAAGAAGAGGAGTTGATGACCTGTGAGCTCTGGTCACTTCCTGATCTCATTTGACTCTTTGGTCTTTAGTTTTAAAAGGGTGATCAGAGAGGTTGCTTTATAATGGAGAAGTTGAACAAAAGGACCATCAACCTGCAGGCTCACTGGCACAGCGCAAGTTTCACCGGATAAGCATTTCAGTAAAGAGGACTATTGCCAACAGCAATACTTGCAAGGAAGCTTTGTTACAGAGAGGATTTTTTTTTTTAAAGAAGCTGCTAGGAAAACTGACACTAGAAGCTAACTAGAGTCACTCTTTATAGATATCAATGAAATTGTAAGTCTGAAGACATTACTTACCTAGATACAGTAATGGACTTTATTTAAGAACCAACTTTATACATACCTAATATACCTAGGCTTGTTGATCAAGTTGGCTGGCTGGGGAAGAATAAAACATCTAGAAGATCCACATGATGAGAGAAAGCATTCGGGGAGGGCAGACAGAGACATGATGCTGGCCACAGATAGAACCCAGAGACGCTCTGTGATTGAAGTAGTTCTAATACCTGGAAGCTTCGATTTGCTCTTATAACGTGTCTAAAGCCATTTAATTCAAGACTACCCTTCCTAGTTGGTACCTGTAGATGTAATGCATCTCCTAAGGTATTAGTCTAGGCTCCACCGGACAGAACAACTACCTGGAGGTAGGTGGTGGAGCCTCCGGACTCCGCGACACATTTCACAATGCTGTTTACTCCAAAACACTGGCCTTATTGAACTAATCTAGCTATTGGGTAAGACGAGAAGTAATACACGAACATTCTTAAAGTCTGTTCTCTTTTGCCTTGTGACCTTAAACATTTCAAAGACCAACATGAACACTATTGAATAGAATTGTGTTTCCATCGTCATAACTAATCTGAAAGCCTAAGTTATACCTCTTTCACTGCACATCCAATCTATTTTATGGGCAGAAGAGCACAATGGGCTCAGCTATGCAGGCTTTAGGAGTTATTTTAACCTTTAAAGAACAATAGACACAAGTAAAAGTACATACATAAAGTAGGCATTTTATATTTAATTTTTATTTTCATATGCATGAAAAGTGTGTTCCAAAAAAAGATTAGAGAAATCCATGGCATGTCTTTCTGGTTAATGTTACTTTATTTTTTGGTTCATCTACGCTACTACTTACAAGTTACTTGTTTTTTTTTTCATGGAAAATTTTTTTTAAATGAATTGATTTTGCTTTTCATCAGCACAGTTGTTGACTAATACCAAAGTTAGTTAGAAGGTTATGATTTTTACATTTATAGAATGTCAGGGGCAGCATTTAGACAATACATCATAGTAACTTGGCATTTATGAAATATTAGTTTTCCATAAACATGAACTCAGAGAGGAAGGTTACATTTTTTTAAATTATAATAACATTTTGAAAACCATCTGTCCTTTAAAATGTTACTAAAATATATATTGGAACTGGTGTTTTAGATGCCAGTCCTTCCTGAAGAGTGTTTTGAGATTTTTTTCAAATACTGCCTCAGTTCTATATAAAATAGAAAATATTCTGCCTTGTAAAATGACTACTGGATGTAGGTAAGAAGAAGTTAAGGAAATATTACATAAAAGTAGATTTGCAAAGGTAATTTGCTGAAGGATTATTTACACTTTGATGAGTGGATCTGGATATTTTGATACTAAGTGAAAGTGGTTCCACTGGAATTAGAAGGGAATAGAGATCTGAAAGCAGGAGTGAAAAGAATGTGTGTAAGCCGGGCACGGTGGCTCATGCCTGACCTCAGGTGAGCCGCCCACCTCAGCCTCCCAAAGTGCTGGGATGACACGCTTGTTAAGTGGTACTCTAATTAATCAGTAACTTAAACCTCAAAAGAGATTCATTATGTACACAAAATCAATCTTGTGTAATCAAGTGTATAAGTAAAATTAATTGAAGAAATCAAAAAACGCAAGGTGGCTGACACCTGTAATCTCAGTGCTTTCGGAAGTCTAGGTGGGAGGATCCCTTGACTTAAGGAGGCTGAGACCAGTCAAGCAACACGGTGGGACCCCATCTCTGTAAAACAATTAGCCGGGGATGGTGGTGCGTGCCTGTAGTCCGAGCTACTTGAGAGGCTGAGGCAAAAGTATCGCTTGAGCCTAGGACTTGGAGTCTGCAGTGAGCTATGATCACACCACTGACTCCAGCCAGAGCAACAGAGGGAGACAATGAGAACACGTGGACACAGGAAGGGGAACATCACACTCTGGGGACTGTTGTGGGGTGGGGGGAGGGGGCAGGGACAGCATTAGGAGATACACCTAATGCTAAATGACGAGTTAATGGGTGCATCACACCAACATGGCACATGGATACATATGTAAGAATCCTGCACGTTGTGCACATGTACCCCAAAACTCAAAGTATAATAATAAATAAATAATAAACCACAAAACACTTGTAATTCCAAATCCAGATATATAAACCACAGGAATACTTAGATAAACACACGTTATACACACATATAGTATATGTATGATAAAATATACTTGTATGTTCAACTTGGGAAAGGTTGATGATTTTAGAAACTAATAATTCTATTGCCTTGTGCTCTAATGATTTTCAATTTGAAGATTTATTTGGGATCAAATATATGAGGCTCCATATACAAGACATCTTTCTTTCCCCTCTTCTCAGCACCATTTTTTGGCTGATTATTGGACTACAACTGGGAGATCTAGAACTAAATTCCTGCTTAGTGTTTACTTGTTCAGAGCATAGGCTTTGAAATCGTCCTGTTTTGCCTCAGTCTCCACAGTGGTACCTACTAACCTCATGACTAGGGGATCGTGTAGCATTTCTCTAAGCCTTGTTTTCTTAGCTGTGAAGTGGTAAATTTTGGAAGTGCTTTGTTCATAGGATTTCTGTGGAAACTGAATTGGGTAAAGAATGTAAGGCATTTAGCACAGTAAAATAACCTGGATTACAGTAACTTTTCAAGGAGTGTTTATTAGTACTTAAACTGCCATTGTCATCAAAATTCTGTTTTTACATATGAACTTAGAAATGCCATTGTAACCTTCTCAACTCATTTGGTCATTTAAAATAGAGAGGTTGAGTTAGGTGTTTCTTAAATTTCTCTTTAGCTCTGATACTATGTGTCTGACGTTAAGTAATGCAAAGTTGGTAATTAAATCTTCCCCTTTCGTGATGTAGGAGAAAGGCATAAAAAATTTCTGGGTGACTGGATTCCCTTGCAAGTTTATTAGAATTGTAATTACGTAGCATTTTGAATAAAGCGTTCATTCTGGAAATCATTAAGTTTATTTTTCTTAACTCCGTATTTTGTCAACTGTGGAAAAATTGGGATTTAGGAGTAACCTCTGATTTAAAATTCCACCTAGTAACCATCTAAATTGTAGTCTTGTAATTTCCTAACTTTGGTCTTGAAGGTGTTTATCATTCTTATGCGTTATCATACTGTATTATATATTTATGCAACATAAAATGTATAGTTTTAACTATTGCACATGTTTACATATGAAAGGTGTAGTTTTGAACTTATCATTATTAAATTTGCTAATTTTGCTTCACTATTCATTTTGGACACTTATCCATATTAGTACATGCAACTCAAGTTTATTCTTTTGAGCTACTGTATATCATTCAAATGTATGAATAAATAACCTTGCTTTGGTGGACATTTAAGTATTTTCATGTATCAGTATGAAAAACAGTTTCAAAATGAACATTCAAATATACATTGCATATATGTGTATAATATTTGTATATATGAAGGTTCCTGTGGGTCATATATCTGAAATCAAAATTACAAGTGTTTTGTACCTTCTATAATTAATTTTACTCTCAATTTTAAGTAAACAAGATTAGTTTTTGCACATGATGCATCTCTTTATTCAGTTAAAATTACTGACATAATTAGAATACCACTTAAAACTTGAGAATATTTTCAAGGGTATTTATGCAAAACTTACATAAATGTGTTGAAAAGTCCTTTTGTATATATGTAGAGATTACATGGTATGTTAAATTCATCAATTTGCCTAAATATCAAGTTATACTTAAGTAGTGTCCATACACCATGCTTTTGCTTGACTGAACTCCAATATGTATATCCGGAGTACTTTTTAACATTCATAGGTTAAGTGGCCTGTTTTGGAAAATGATATTAAAAATGTAATTCAGATGAATGCTTAAAGATTAAAAATGAATGAGCTTTCGTATTAATCATCAATATGACAACCCTAAAGGGAAGCATGATTTTCAAATATACCTCCTTGTAGGCAGGATAATTCAGAAATGCACAGTGCATATTAGATATGGGATTTGAGTCATAGTGTATTTCTCTAAGAATGTAATTTATTGTACTTTCACATCCACCCCACTGAATATGCAGAGTTTAAGATGCAATGGCCAGAAGACATGAGCGTGTCACTAGAAGGATGTGGACGTGGGCTCCGGGGCTGTTGATGATGACGGTGGTCTTTTGGGGTCATCTGGGGAATGGACAAGGCCAAGGTAAGTGCAAGGATTTTCTAATTCTTTGCGAGTTGGATGCGAATTTCACTTTGTGATGAAATTATGTTGAGTCTTTGGTTTGATGTTTAAGCAATTTTTTACAATCTTCCGTCAGGTTTTTGTTACAGGGTATTGTAATATCTCTGCACCAGTTAAATTGAAATAGAATTAGGTGTGAGTAAATGCATCAAAATTGAAGCCATCTTTCTGAAATTGGCTTTTCTCTGTTGTAATTGATGATATGTATATATATGTGAGGTTTTATGAAGCCATATATATGCGTGTGTCTCTGTTGTAGTTGGTGGTATGTATATATATGTGAGGTGTTACGAGGCCATAAATATGCGTGTGTGTGGGTTTTGGGTGGGTGGGTGTGCCTGTGAGTTTGTGTGTGTGGTATTTTACAAGAACACGTAGCATATAAAGTTGTCGTGATTTTGAAGAAAAGTTTTTGGACGTTTGTCTGTTTAGGGTTTTTATGTTTTTGGATGTTTGTCTCTTTAGGGTTTTTATGTTTTACATTTTAAAATTTCAAGAACCTATTCTTAAAGGATGCGATGTTCTTTAGAAATTAAATGAAAAATGTGACATTTCTCATTCTTCTGCCAAGTGTATTTAGGGGAAATTAATGAGAGAGTGGAGCTGCAAGGTTGTGGCATCCTGAAATGTCTGTTGGAGCGTAGAAAAAGGCCATAGATTTTGTAATAAGGCTTTCAATACTGATTTCATCAATAGCTGTATGGAGTGGTTTGTGCCAAATCTAGTATCTGTGAATGTATTTTGTGATAAGTATTGTATTATTTTTGGAGGTGTGTTGCCTGCTCAGATACAAATTGCAATTCTGTATTTTATGTGATAAAACATCCTGACATCGCTGAAATTTTCTTTTCCTTTCCGGGCAAGTATATTCGGCATTGATTTCCTGCATTTTCAAGGCTTGAAATGAAATCTGTGAGCAGGAAGTTTACAGAGTTATTTCAAGGGATAGGTATATTTCTCCAGATAAAATTGAAAGTGTGCAGTGTTATTATATAATTGTGATGAAGTTGAGCTTTGCTAGTTTGAAGTATCTAATAAAGTTTAACACTTTTTAAAAGATCCTTCAAAAAAAGCAGTTTTCTTGCCATATGTAATATTGTTCAATGAAGTTTTGAAATGAAATAGATATTTTTCAAAACCACAAATGCATCTGTGCCTTTATATGAACAGTTGTATATACATGTAAGCAGATAATACATTTTGTTAATTAAGATCAGCTTTGATTTTAATTTTTCTTTCCTGTCATTCAGAATTTGTATTTGCATCTAATAGAATTCTCATTTTTCTTTTTTGTCATAAAACTAATGTAAAATATATTCAATACACATAGTAGTTTTTTTCACCAAAGGTCTAAAACAAGATTATGTAGACAGTAGCTACGTTGGATTTCTTTGGCTATAAGAGTTGTCTATTTCTCTGGTGATGTGTAGAATTACTAAAATGCAGCATGACAACTGTTTCTCTGTAATAGTGATCCAACATGACATGTAGTATTACACAGGGTTGCTAATACCTTCCTCTGACCATCATTTCCAGTAATTGTGGCTTGTTTTAGATGAGGAATAGGTTATTAGATATTTAAAATATTTGAGAAAAATAGGTATCTTCTCTCTTATTTACCCAAACCCTTTTATTTACTCAATATTGATGGCTCAAGTATTCTATCTTTCACTAGGGACCATCATTTATTAAAAAATGGCCTGAAATCAATTCCAAGTCTAGCTGTAGTGAAGCTTCTAGTGGGAAATGCAAATTAAGTAATTTGTTTTCTTTCTAAAAGGATAAATTAAAATAGACAATGATTCAAAGAACAAAACAACTTAATAGAAAACATAATGGAATGCTTTGATACTATGATTCAGGGAATTTTGCTTCCTTAGTGGTAGCTAGATTGAGTGAAGGAGATTGCTTAGGTATAATGAGCAAATCTTATAATTGCAAGTATAACCCAAGCTGCATATCATCATTTAGCTCAATAAGCCTCATTAAATATTAAATATTACCTTTTAACTTTTATGCAATTAAGCAGAATTTAAAAATAAAAGTTTTAAAAATTAAAGTTTTTATTACTAAGTATCTTTTAAAATACAAATCTCACAGCTCCTTATTGTCAAGAAAAGAACACATGAAAATTTATAAATAAGGTTTTCTCTCTATTAAATTTACAGTCTTGCATTAAATATTGGTTATTGGGACCCACCATGTCCATGATTATGATTAAGTATCAATGAAAGATGACTCTTGCAGCAAATATGCATGCAAATGTTTTAAGATTATTTTCACATTATTTCACATAATTTCTTAAGCATAATAGGATAAGTAAATTATACTTTCTACACAAGCTCTTCATATTTATGAATAGACCATGTTCTAAATTTTTCAATCATTGGGGAATCCCAATGTCATATTTATGAATGGACCATGTTCTAAATGTTTCAGTCATTGGGGAATCCCAATGTCATATTTATGAATGGACCATGTTCTAAAAGTTTCAGTCATTGGGGAATCCCAGTGTCGTATTTATGAATGGACCATGTTCTAAATGTTTCAGTCATTGGGGAATCCCAGTGTCGTATTTATGAGTGGACCATGTTCTAAATGTTTCAGTCATTGGGGAATCCCAGTGTCGTATTTATGAATGGACCATGTTCAAAATGTTTCAGTCACTGGGGAATCCCAGTGTCGTATTTATGAATCGACCATGTTCTAAATGTTTCAGTCATTGAGGAATCTTCCTAGAGAAACCGTGTGAGAAATTGTAGCTAAGCTCAAAAACGGAAGACAAAAATCGATTTAACGAGGAATGTAGATTAATGTCATAGTATTATCGCGACTGTGTGCAACCACTACTTATAAACAATGATATAAGAAATGCAATCTGAAATCTGAATTCTAAATAGGAATGTAGTGCCATTATCCCTCTGGGACCCTTAGGGTCAAAATAAGATAAAAGTGATGAATGGTGGGTTGGAAGTCAGTCAGTGATCCTTGTCAAATTTTTGTATCTGTCAAGAAAAGCATCTGCTTGAGGACATCCATTTTCCTACTTCTGAGTTACAGAATAATAGGTACTTATCCTGAATGTGACATTCCCTGACGTGGACTCTGTCTTTGCTGCTTAGGTGGTGTGTGCATGAGAAAGTGCTTAACATCTGAAAACGGAGACAATCCTTAGAGAAAGATATATATGAATTTTAAAAGGAAATATACCTACGATGGAAATAAAACAAATAGCATAAATATCTAGCTGTATTTGGTCTTTTTGGTAACTATTACAATATATACATTTTCAAACAACTAAGTTCAGCACTGACTTTGGGAGAATCTAGATAAAACTGAACTGACATATAATAAGCATTGGTGTAATTAATAGCACAGCGGGCAGAACCATGGGGGTATTTCCTGAGGAAGAGGGACTATAGAGAGGCAAAAGAAAACCCAGCTCATTCTGGGGAGTGCCAGGAGCAGTTATTATATTCAGAACTGAGAACTTATTTCTAACTCACCAACCCATAGTTCTGGCTGAAGTGCAGTGGTGCAGTCATAGCTCATTCTCAGCCCCAAACTCCTGGGTTCATATGGTCCTCTCATCTCAGCCTCCTGGTAGCTATGACCACAGGTGTGCACTACTTTGTCCAGCCAGTTTATTTTATATTTTATTTTCATTTCATTTGTAAAGACTGGGTCTTGCTATGTTGCCCAGGCAGGTCACAAACTCCTATCCTCAAGCAGTCCTCTAACCTAGGCCTCCCAAAGTACTGACATTACAGGCATGAGCCATTGCATCTGGCTCAAAAATATTTCTGTCCTAATGGCTTTAACAAAGAAGTGCCGTTTTGGGGATATATACAATGGTGTGCTGCTTGGGAGTGACAAAAAAATAATTATAAGAAGAATGGAACGAATATGTCAGTATGTTTTCAAAAGCAAGTTAGCCCAAGTTTTTAAACAAGCATAATTTTAGGGTTTTTGTAACTAACTTAGGGTTTAAATGTAGCAAAAATTTTAAACATTATCATGAATACACAGAAAATTTTAATCAATTTGGTTTCCATGATGAATTTACATGCTTAAATTCCTAATTTCAATTTGCTGCTAGATATGAGAAAGTTTGAGATTTTGAAGAAGCAAGTGGTTCTTACAAATGTAGCAAACTTAAATTTTGAGGACAATTTAATTTAACTTCCATTTTTATGACCAGATTTTGGGTCAGCTGTTAAGCATTCAAAAAATAAAATCTGATAATATCTGGCAATTCCAATTTTCAGTTTTATTGATCTTCACCATGAAATAATATATAAGGTAAGGGGCAAAATTTTGGAAAAGCAGATCACTTTGTTGTCCTATTTAGCAAGTTCTCAAATTATGCCATCTTGGAATCATTACAAGTAATTATACGAAGACAGTATCTTGTGTTTTGTATTTCATTGTTACACATCCAATTGTTCTCTAGAGATATCAGAGAAAACCCACTCAAGAAGGGAAGGTTAGATAAACAGCCCTCTCTCTCTCTCTCTCTGTCTTTGCCTCCATTTGGTTCCTTATGTTCATTTCTCAGTGCATTTCAGTTACTTTTATTGTTCCCTTCATTTTCTCTTTCATTCCAGAAGTTTAAGTGATTGCATAATTCTTTTGACAGCTGAAAGTAGTATCCGACTTTGAATGAAAGGTTTACAGCTACAGCTTTTCAATTAGAAAATCTCAGATCATGTGATCTATGAGTTTTAATATCTTAGGATCTCGACCAGTAAGGAATAATCACTTTGAAAAACCTTGATGCTACCTAGAGTTTGTGTTTTGTGAGGTTGCTTGGTAAATTATTTTCCTTTGATAATTGAATATTGCTTCAAGAGAGGTGAGCTCAGACGTTTGGCAATGAATATTGAATGTGTATTCCAAGAGACATGACCTTAAAATATCATCAAGCTAAGTAGTAGTGAAATTGAACTCTGCTGTATAATAGAAGTCAGTGTTTCTTACATCTTTGTGATATATAAATATTTTTACATTGTGGTAGATAATAATTTGTATGGGAACATTTAATTGAATTTAATTTATCCTATGGCAGAATTATGTTGCATAGGTCATTTTAGTTTTTGATTTAAGCATCTTAAAATTACAAATGCAAATATTCAACACGTAAAACCCACATGAATACACACTCCCAAACATTTGAAATCCTAACAGTCATTTCCAACAGCTTTTTCCTACAAAAGAAGTCAGCTCTTCTTAGAGAAGACATGCATTCCCATAGCTTGAGAGGTGCACACTATAAGGTAAACAGAGAAAGGATTACAGCAGTTTAAGTATACCAGCGGATTTACTTTATAGACAATAGACTTTTGAATTACTTGTCTTCAAAATTTGGTTTCTTGAGAAAATTATCTGTGTAGATTAATCATGCATTTCAGATACTTTCCAGACATCTGAATGTTGTTTTCTTAAAAGTAGCCAGCACGCCTTTTTATGCAGTCTGCATGGGAGATAGTAAGAGATGTGTATGCTGTATATCTACTAGTAGAGATTTGTTTATGAGTGCTTCCTTAAAAAATTATTTTTTCTGAAGAAAGGGATTTCTTTTTTATAATTTAGATTAGATGATTTTAAATGTTTTTTGGTTTTAACCTCTCTGATCATCAGGGTCATTGCCATGGAAAAAATGCAAGTTATAGCATATTTCATTTTTATAAGGAAAGAAGTTGATAATTTAGACTTTTTTCTTTTACTAAATTGAATTACATCACTCAATATTTGGATGGCATTAATTCACAATAGCAACAAAAAAATCTTACTATTCAACAAAATAAAGTATGATTTCCTTCACATTTAACTTAATTTGTTCTTTAAAACATCTCCTAACGAAGGTTTTCTCATCCTCTGAAGCTGAATTTATTTAGGAAAAAATATTTTAAACACCATCCCAAGTGATATAACTATTTTTATTGAGCTTTGATGTTCTATTTGAACATATTTGAAGACTGTACAAGCACTCAATTTAGAATTAAGATTTTATTTGGAGATTTTGGTTGTATTTGAAATCTGTTGTGGAATTAAACATGAAGAATACGTCAATTTACTAGATGTCATTGTCTATGACACATTTTAGTCTTATCTTTCTGCCTATATGTAAAGAGGAATAGAAATAATTGGTATAAACAGGAAAAAAGAAGTAAAGTGGTAGGATCAGATGTGAGAAATATATAAGCTAAGATACTCTTTTTTTGTTTGTTTGTTTTTTGTTTTTGTGAGACAGAGTCTTGCTCTGTTGCCCAGGCTGGAGTGCAGTGACACAATCTTGGCTCACTGCGGCCTCCACCTCCCAGGCTCAATGGTTCTCCTGCCTCAGCCTCCTGTGTAGCTGGGATTACAGGTACGCATCACCACACCCGGCTAATTTTTGGATTTTTAGTAGAGACTAGGTTTGACCATGTTGGCTAGGCTAGTCTCAAACTCCTGACTTCAGTTGATCCGCCCACTTCAGCCTCCCAAAATTCTGGGATTTCAAGTGTGAGCCACCAGGGCCAGCCTAAGCTAAGATATTCTAGAAGCTATTAATAGTAAAATATCATGTAAATTGTTTAAAATTAATCTGTATATGAAATTTTTTCTAGGACTTTCCTGCCAGAAAAGTAGGAATAGAATGGCAAAAGGAACGAGGTTCCTTCTACAAGTAGGCACACATCCTATTTCACTTTATCCTGTGATCAGTCTCATAACCATCTCCTGGTGTGAAGTGCTAAAACTGTGCTTTAAGAATAACTTAAGTCCTTTATGTACAAACTAAAGTATGAGAGCCTGAACCTTGGAAACCAAGAGATTCCAAAAAGCCTTATGTGTGAGACTGGGTGCCACAGATCTTGGCAGAAATTACTGCTTATTCTTAATTCTTATTGTTCCTTTCTAGCACTTCAATTTATAATGCCAATATCTACCTCAGCCTAAAGACAAGCTCTAGAATCACTTGTGTTACTTATTACATTTCTTTTAAAAAGCTCATGAATTACACATGAATTTCAAAGTTGCCAACTGAGATTCCAAGGACTTAGAAAAGAAAAAACGTGGCACCTTTCCATTATAAAGGCTGTACGCAGTCTTCATAGTGTTTGTCTTTAAGGGACAACATGCCTCATCCATCAGCAACTTTTCTTCCTTAAATCATCATATCTTGCCTAAAAAGGTTTTCTGAAAACTAAGATTTGCAGATTGTTATATCACATCTTAATCTACGTATCAACTTTAGCATTATCAAAGCATGAACTGTTCTGGGTTTTCATAGTTAATTATGTTTGTGGTAATAACTGGGATGCAATTGTTTTTCTTCTGATGATTTTGTACTTGCTTTTCTTATGGTAACTTCTGATGCTTGTTTGTAAGATCTTCCTCTCTTTTCTCCATCTGGTTATCTTCTTACCTTCTGTCCTTTAACTCAGATGTCACCCACACTGTGTGTCTTTCTGGATTGCTTCTTATTTAACTGTTGCTTCTCATAGTTTACATACCTCCTCCTGTACCACACTATCAACATTTCTCAAGCTGCACTATATGCTGGGTTGTGTCTTTATTTATTTATAAGTTCCTTGATAATTCGGACTATATATTAGTATATTCAAAAAATACTTATGAAGTGTTTACTTTGGGTCAGGAATTATTGAGTGAAGGAAATTGACCAAAACTCTGCCATCATGAAGCTCGCATTCTAACTTAGGGAGACAGATAACAGACAATGAGCCACATAAATATGCAAAGTATCGTAAGTTAGATGGTGAAAAGTAATCCTGGATGGGGATCAGATAATTTTGATAGGATAATTTTTAACTGGGTAGTCAAGAAAGGCCGCACAGAGAAGATGGCAATTGGAAGAACAAGGTGGTGAGAACTGCTGAGTCTGGAGCAAACACACAATTTGGAGCAGTAGAAGATTCCAGAAGTAACAGTATAGAGGCGAAGAAGTGGGAATTGTGTGGAGTCTTTTACTTGCTGTTGTAATGACCTTGGCTATGCTTTGAAGTGAGGTGGAAAGTTGGCAGGGACCTTAGTTTTCTTTTTAATAATTCACTATGAATTTTGAACGGTCACTATTATAGACTCAATAATTTTGCTTTATTACTCTTGCAATTGACTACAAAAGAGCGTATTGAAGAAATGTTAAATTCTAATTTAAACTGATTGAAATAGGTTTTTATCTTTTTATGTTTCTCATCACTGAATATCTCATTTTTAATTAGTTTGAAAGCATTCTAAGATAGTGAGCCAATGCAATTTAGCATAATGCATAACTTATTATTCATCAGATTTAGGTATTTAACCGAGGATGCTAATTAGGAAAGTAACTTGTTCTGTTGGATGATTTTGATAAAGCTACTTTCAAATGATTATCACATCCATTGATGTCATATTAAGTTGTGTTTCTGGAAACCAAATTTAGGCAGTGGTAATGAGTTAATATCTCTAAGTGGATACCTTTTATCTCTACAGTCAAGGATACTTGAAAGTGGAAAAACATACTGGCTTCAAGTCTTGGGAACTAGGACTTACCGGAAATGTGTGTGTTTTTTTTGTTTCCTGGTGGAATTGTCTTCTCGGAAAGATGGTGTTTCCTTTTCAATAGGAAAAAATTGATCCTATGCTGCTTTACTTTAATGCTTTGCTTTTGTCAAAATAGTGTTTTCTTAGGAAAATTAACCTATCATAATATAATGAAAAGAGAAATGCTGAAGACACAAAATGATGTCCATGTTAATATTGAGTAGGAAGCATCAAGGGACATGAGAAGAGGGAAGCGAAGAGAGGGAGAAGAGAAATTTATAGTGTAACAACAATTAGTAAAAAGGATTAGCATATACATGTAGTCAATAAGTCAATAAATGGCTGTTTATAGAAAGCCTACCAGGCACTAGGGGATATAGCAGTGAAGAAGGCAAAGACACAATTGGCTATACTGTAGTGAGGAGGGAAAGAGGAGGAAGACATACAAATACCTCAACAAAGCAATGGTGTGAAGGGCTATAAAGTACACTACTACGAAGAAGATTACATGTGATAACATGGCTGAGTAAAACTGTCAAGGAGGAAGGCACTGATCTGGCTGTAGGTATTTCAGAGCATTTTTCTCTCTGAGGAGGTAATATTTCATTTGAGAGTTGAGTGAAGACAAAGAGGAAGGTACTTTGAAGATCTGGGGTGCTCTGAGCAGAAAGAAGGGCAGATATAAAGATTCTGTAATTTAAAAAGAGAGCTTGATAGTTTCTTACAAAGAAAAGAAGGCCGGTTTGGCTGGAATGTCCATGAAGGAAGAGCATGGAGAGAGATTACATGAGTGTTCTCAGGGACCAAATCTAGATCTTATATCAAAATGTGAATATAAATTAACTACATTGAAAAGTGTATGATGGATGTGTGATACGATGAGGTTAGCTCTTAGGAGGGTGTACTATTGTGGAAGGGTACACTAGTGAAGGAAGGGGGTTCATTTAGCTGACTATTGCACCTGTCCAGTTGAAGGATGATGGTAGTTGGGATTATGAGTGTAGCAATAAAGTTGGAGAAAATCAGTTGAGATTGGAAGTTGATTTGAAGATGATTGAATTTACTGAGCAAGAATTATATCAAGGTATTTGGATTTAGGGACATGGGGGATTATGGTCACTTTTAGTGATATGGCAAAGTCTTGATGACATGAGGCAGTTTGCAAGTGACAGAGGTGTGGGTAGGTGCGTATGTGTGATTGATTTTACATTTTTTAATCTTAAATTAAGACGCTAGTTAGAATCCAAGTGGAGACATCAAGTAGGCACTGACAAGTTGACTTGGCTAGAGATGTGAGTTAGATCATCGTAGCCTATAGAGCATGCCTAAAGTCATGAATCTAGGTGAGGGGTTGGAAAACTATTATAGCCCATGAGCCAGATCTGGTCTGCCACCTATTTTTGTATGGCTCATGAGTTATAAGTACGTGTGGCATTTATAAGTCTAAAATGTAAAATACAGGGAAATTTTTCAGCAGGGAAAGTTCCATAAATTTGCCTCTTGGCAACACAAAGCCTGCAATATTTACTATCTGGCTCTTTGTCAAAAATGTTACTGACTCCTGATCTGGATGAAACCCTGTGAGGAGAGAGTGTTGACAGAAGAGAGAGAAGCATCACAGTGGAAATTAAAATTATGTCAACTGAAGTGTGTAGGGTAGAGAATTTAAGCCTGAGTATAACAGTAAGAGATTAAAATAACAGTAAATTCATTATCAGCGTGATCAATGAAACCTTTGGGGGCAAAGAGGAACTATCTTCGTCACACCTTTCACTCACTCATAGAAAGATCTTAGGCAGGAAATATAACTTGTTTGAAGATCTGAGATAAGGCTAATGTAGTTTGGACAAAGAAAGCCAATGGGAGGATGACATTACATCTGGCCAAAGATTTAGGGAAGAGCCAAATACTTCAGGCTTTTTAAAGTGATCTTTAGATAAAGAGGAGGTCATCAAGGCATTCCGAATTTGGAGGATCAAATCACATCTGATGGAAAAAATCTGGCTGTATGTGCATCTAGGATGTAAGGAAGCCAACATGGATGTGAAGTTAAAATTGTCCATTGCAAATAATAAAATGAAGGCCCCAGGTAGCCTTGGCAAGGGCAGATTTGGTATAAAATCCTTATTGGAATGGGCTTAAGCAGTAACGGGAATACGGATCTAGCTGTTGTGTTTAGTGGAATTTTATCAGTCTTTTTGTTGTGTATGATATATAGATGGTCAAAATAAGGAACTTCTACATTTTCGGTTTTGTTTTATTTTAATTGAGATTTGAATTAAAAATAAGAAACTTTTATTTTGAAACTTGGAGACTGTGTTTAAAAAGTATAGAGTAGGGCTAGAAAAAAACCTAAAACTCTCCTGATGAGGAGAGTGCTAATCTTGACTCTAATAATAATAAAATACTTTTCTGATAATTTTTTGTGTGTTTCATTATTTATATATGTATGGGAAGTTGTACCCTAGCCACATGCCAATTCACCTGGTGAACTTGCTCTTCAACGTGGCACAAATATTTCCTTCTATCTTTAGCCTTCCGGGGTTTCTCACATGGACTATTGGCTCTTCCTACATGAACCTGCTGGTAGTACCCTGTAGGAGACATGCTACTCCATGACAACAGGCACCACGCTGTAGGGGAATTACCATACCTGTCAATCACTATCTCTAGAATGTGGCCTTTCATGAGCCCTGAGATTTCATACTGTTTCTCTGAGCTGTAACAATATTTATATTGAAAAAATAAACATGTTCTTCTATCTTTAATATTTTATATCTTATAATTTGAATATCCCATTTTCATTATACTACTTAGCTGCTAAGTTATGTTATAAAAACAAGTTTTAATTATCTGCAAACACCTTCAAATCTAATCCTTACCGGTGAAGACTGATGTCTGGTTAACATCTGTTAGGACATTTATTTCCATACAGTATTTATAGCGCCTTTTTGTTATTGATTGGTATGATAAATGTGTAACTCTTACACAAAGACAAAATTTTTAGATTTTTGTATTTAAAATACTGGTTATCAAAAGAAAAACCCAGATGTTATTTGTTTATGTTTCTGCTTGAGGTACTGAATCTATTTCAAGTCATATTTCTCAGTATTGATATACTTAATTTTGCTGAAATAATAACACACTAACTTTAGCTACTTTTTTTCTCAGTGTATCTCCTTGTCGCTCACCATTTCCGCCTCATTTCACTTCTCATCTTTATTTCTTTTTCTTTGGTCTTCTTTTACTTTAGGGATTCTTTCAATTTAGAAGTGTTCTTGTTTTCTGTTAATTACTATTCTTGGATGTACACAGTTATCCTTTTCCATTTCATTTGTGAATTCATCTCAGAGGCATTTTGTATGTGCCTTTTACTCATAGCTTCTCAGAAGTCCCTTTCGAGGTTACCGATTTAACATGTCATGTACTATAAGGTTTGCATGGCATGGTGGCAGCTGACTTTGGTCTTTACAAGGATTGAAATGTTCACTCAACATGGATTGGTAGAATTTATTTTTTCCTTAAACATTTCATCGCCTTGTAAACAAACAAAAGCAAACCCAAGACTCAAAACTGACATTACTATTGGTGCCCCTGGAAATAGCTACCTTCTCACTAAAGTAGATTTTGTCATCCAACTTTATGTGTTGTTGAACACACATGGTGCTGTATGAGCACTCACTCACTAGTCTAGAAAACATTGCTGTGACCAGTTACCAGAAAAATAAATTCAGATTGCTCTTCACCTTCCACAGATGACCCTTCTGAAAGCCATTTGAATTCATTATAAATTATAGTTATATTAGTGTGACTTTAATTCACTTGTAATCTGAACTTTATGTGCAATGCATTTTTTCCCGTGTTTAATCATTTTTGAATGCTAAATCATTTGCAAACAAATGGCTTGTCCTTGAGAAAGAATTTAAGGCTGAAAGTACATTAAGTGCCATCTGGGTATCTGTGTCAATGGTTTTGTCACTACAAATGTGTGTGTGTGTGCATATCACCTACTTTATCACATTTATTTGATAAAATTGATATGCAATCTCTAAATCATTGTGTCTCCAACTTGTGTTATGCCACAAATACAAATTTTTGTCCTAAAGTTGATGGTACCCTTTGTAAAACTAGAAGTTCTCATTTGTGCAAAGGAAGGAAAAATAAAACAAGAAACAAATTCAATAAAAAAATTAAAGGTCAGATTTCTTTTATAGCTGCTGAATTCCTTTCTTTCCTTTCCATCATCCTCACATTCCCAAATCTCAACAAAGTTAAGAAATTAAAACACACATCATGAGATCATATGTTCACCTTGTTCAGGAACTGAAGGATTACATATACAAGACTATACCTTAATAAGTAGAGGGAGAAATATGAAGATATGAATAGAATATGAAAATTTATTATAATGCAGTTGTATTCTAAAGTGTTTCCTAGGCAGGCTAAGAGTATGTTGCCAGGAAATTTTAAGAGACCCACTCCATTATATAGAAGAGGATGTGTGTAGATCTCTTAATTCTGAAATGTTTAGAACTGAGTACAACAGGTCTTTGAATAACGACGTTTCATTCAATGTCATTTCATTATGATGTTGATGAGAAAAAACAAATTGATTCCAATTGGGGTTCACTGTCTGTGTAGAGCTTATGTATTCTCCCCATGTCTGCATTGATATTCTCTGGATGCTCCAGTTTCCTCTCACTTCCCAAGGCTGTGCATGTGAGGTTGATTGACGTGTCTATGTGGTCCCAGTCTGAGTAACTGTGGGTATGTGTGAGTGCACCTGCAATGCGACGGCACCCTGTCCAGGGCTGGTTCCCACATTGCGTCCTGAGCTGACAGGATAGGCTGCGGTCAACTGCAACCCTAAACTGAAATAAGTAGGTAAATAATGATTTTACTAGCTTTTATTAATCTTAAACGTATGAATAGCTGAAATTTATTTCAGCATTTAATATTAGAAGTGTTTTGATCTTTATTTACAAGTTTGTTGACGTTTTAGTTACCAAAAGCCATAGAAGCTGAACTCTTTTGATGTCAACCTATGGTAAAATGGGTTTCGCTGACTGTATTTTTGTACCAATTAACCATCCCCAATTTATCCCTCCGTATGCGTGTATCAAAACATCACGTGACCATAAATATATATACCTATGACCAGTTTTCAAGCACCTGTCAATGATGTTAAGTGAAGACTTATTGTAGTCCTTTTTTGGCATAACGAAAATGTGTGTGTTTTGTTCAAGATTGGAAAAGTTCTTTGTGTAAAGAACTAGACAGTAAATATTATAGGCTTTGCTGGCCATATGTAGTCTCTGTCTCTCCTTCATCTACTCATTCTTCTTCTCCCCTTCCTTCTCCTTCTTTAAACACTTCCAAAATGCCAAAACAATTTTTAGCTCTCAGCCACATGAAGCAAGCCATTGATTAAATTTGGCTTGTAGGCCCATAAGGTGTGAATTCCTTTACATCATCAGAATGCCGCATATATATGAAATGTTATCTATGAGAAATTAATGGGGCTCCCAGCAGAGAGAAATTAGCCTAAGTTAAGTTTGGGCTTTGGAATTCAGGGGAATGCCATGCACAAAAATGCTCTGCTTTTAAAACTAGTTACTAACAGTCCATTTCTGATATCAGAAATACATGAAAACTACCAATTGAACGGACATTATTCACTACTTTAGTGCTGCTACTCCTGTGTGGTGGAAAAAGAATCCAGAAAGTTTTCCTTTCCATTTGAACATTCATGCAATAAAAATTTCCAAATCTTTTTTTGAACAAATTTTTTATCTTATAGCTCTCTTGTGTACTTTATAAGTACGTTTTGCTGCTTATTCTCAGTAACTGTATTGAAACAATCTGTTTTCCTTTATCAATCAAAATAAAATAAGAAATTTAGCTTAATACTAATATTAAGCTGAAGTGCAAGATATATGAAAAAGAGAGAAAAGAAGCAGGATAAACTGACCTTTTGATAACTGCAGAGGACAGCAGATCAAAGACTGGACTTTAACGTCTGACATTTTCAGAATCTATCACAGTAAGTCCACTGGGTCCAGAAATAGGTTTTAATCCTAGATTGAAATGACAATGCTGTCATGACATTGAGTTTGATGGAAAAAGTGAAGTTAAAGTTTTTCTCAATATTTTTTTAAAATCAATGATTGATTTAACTATAAAATGGACTGATTCTGAAGAACTCATTCTGACGTTGGAGGTGAAAATGCTTTTACTCTAATCATTAAAATCAATTTCTCTAGATATCTGACTTTATTCTGCTTTATAACATAAAGAATGAAACTATATTTATTAATGAAGTGTAATCTAGCAAAGTGGCATAAGCATAATTATGAGTCACTTACTAAAGTTGTGTGTTTTTTTCCATTGCATGAAAACCCTGCCTTGTTTTAATTTTTATTGACTCTTTAAAAGCAATTTTAGGTTTGTAGAAAGAAGTGAATAAGCATTCACACGTCATCCTCAGCCTCTACCCCAATTTCCCCGATTTTTAACATCTTGCAATAGTGTGGTACATTTGTTATAGTTGATGAGTCAATATTGGTACATTACTATTGACTAAAGTATGTAGTTTGTATTAGAGTTTACTCCTTGTCTTATGAATTCTGTAGGTTTTGTCAAATGTGTAATGACAAATAATCCTCATTACAGTGTCATACAGAATAATGGATTCACTCTCCTAAAATTCTTCCTTGCTCCATCCGTTCATCGTTTCCTCTACTAATTTATGTAGAAGATAAATTAGTAGATTGAGTTGATGGTTATAGCAGTTTAAAGCACAGATAGAAAACTAGATTGACCTGCCTACCCAGACTGTGCTTCTCACTCTCACTGTGCCCTTTCTTAACCTTTGGAAATGCTTTTATTCATATATAAAATAGGCTATAACTTCATATAGTTGTATTACAAAAAGTTAATGCACAGAAAAAGACTTGTGCTAGGTATATGGTTTCTTCTCAGTTAAATGGAAGCCATTGCGTGTGTTTGTCAATAGAATTCGTCATACTTTATCTCACATATCTTTACGTCATTGTTGGCACATGACATGTTTAGACTGCACAAATCTCCTCCAAATCCCTAATAGTCACTGATCTCTTTACTGTCTCCATAGTTTTGCTTTCTCCAGAAGGTCATGTAGTTGAATCATACGGTATGTAGACTTTTCAGACTGGCTTCTTTCACTTGGCAATATGCATTTAAAGGTTCCTGTGTGTCTTCTGTAGCTTGACAGAATACTATTCCATTGCCTGGATATACCACAGTTTATTTTTCCATTCACTTCCTGAAGGACATTTCGATTTTAGTGATCATGAATAAGGCTCCTGTAACATTCATGGGAAGAAGGCTTTTGTGTGCATGTAAGTTTTCAAATCCTTTAAGTAAATACCGGGAATGTAATTGCTGGGTTGTGTGGTAGGAGTATGTTTAGTTTTATAAGAAACTGCCAAACTGACTGCCAAAGTAGCTGTACTATTCTGCATTCTCACAAGCAATGAATAAAAGTTCCTGTTTCTCCTCACATTTGCCAGCTTTTGGTATCATCAGACTTTTGGATATTGGTCATTTTAATAGTCATGTAATAATATCTCACGGTTGCTGTGACTTGCAGTTCCCTAATGATACATGACTAGTAACTTCAAAATCCCCATTTGACAGCTGTATTTAGACCTTTGGACTATTTTTTAAATGAGTTGTTTTCTTTCTTATTTTCGAGTTCTCTGTATACTTTAAATACCAGTAATTTATCTGATATGTTTTGAAAATGTTTTGAATATGTTTTGAAAAAATTTTCTCCCAACCTGTGGCTTTTGTTTTCATTCTAAGCACAGTTTTAATAACAAAAGTCTTTAATTTTAATGATGCTCAATTTCTCAATTTTTTCTTTGTCTAACCCAATAAATCAGAAAGCTTTTTATCATTTCACATGACTTAATATTCAGGCAAGGTCTATATAGGCCCCTTTCAAACAGTCATAAAGTTTAGAAGCTCTGACCTCACAAACAATAACAACGACAACATAGAAACAAAAATGACAGCTTTTGATGTTGTCTCAGTAATTTCTCAATTCAAGAACAGATTACTGAGCTTTATAAGCAATACGTATAGATATCAATTTCACAATAAAATACCTTATGATATTTATCAAATCACCTTAGTTTTGGTCACTTATTACTATTAGACTAAAATGTAATTTGTCAGACATGAGAAATCCTTTGGAGTATTTTTTAGAGAACCAAGTATTTGTTTTAGCCTTTTCAGTTCTTCTCTTGCTGTTTCTCCAGTATAGTCATTCCAATTGTCTCTATAGATGTATTAATACCAGGTACATAGTAAACACAATTATCTCCCACGTGTACCCCAACCCCCTTCCCTGTTCATGCAGTGAACATAAAGGAAGCAGGTCAAAAGGAAGCAGGTCATGTACCCTGTGATGTGCTGGGTTGTAAGGAAAGGTACACAATTAATGTACCATGTCTGAGTTTTCTTCTTCTCTGTATTTGTTCCAATTAATGCATGTATGTTTTTTATTCCTTAGGCCTCTCCAGTCCTAACACACTCAGGGATACTTGATACAGCTATAAGGCTGTGTCTTTATCAGGTACCTTTGGGTTACCCCCGGCCAGGGGTGGGAAATAGAGGAAGTGAATGTCTGTATCCTCATTAAGTATCACACAGAGCAGAAACATAAAGAAGCCTGTGCCATGAATGGGTCTCTTCTTTCTCCAAAAACCACCTACCCCTTCAACTCCCACTGCTTAAAGGAAAATCTTGTATTAGTCTCCCCATTTTCTCCTCAAACTTGCTTTAGCAAAGCAGTTCCTAAACCTCTGTTAATGTATGTCCCCACCCCTAACTCAACACACAGTCTCATGTCACATCACAGAAAAGAAGTTCAAAACAAAACAAAACAAAGCCACAGTCTTATAAGAAAAATAGGTAAGTTTTACAAAAGTTGTGTACTGTATCTCTGCTTTGAATTTTGTCATTGGCCAAGGATAGTAAAACTCTTGGAAAACTATAAAACAGGAACTTACGTAATATGTTTTACCCAAGATTTTTCAAACATTTTTGGAAGGATAATTATTAACATCTTGCAGAGGTAATGTGACAAGAAAAACTTAGCATAAGACCAATCAGGTATTCTATGCAATAATGCAGATATATGAAAAAATAATATAATGAAATAAATGACTTTTCAAAAGGTATTGATCCTAGATCCACATTCTTTTTTTGGTTCAGGTGAGGCAATTAGAATGTGAAAAAAAGAAGCATAGAACAACTGTCTAATGAGAGGGACGAATGCTCCTGGGTGGAAAGTTATTAGAAGATAAATTAGTAGATTGACCCTTTTGTGTAGTTTATATTTGGAGACATTCCTTTTTCCACTATAACCCTCTTAGCGCTCCGAATCTCCACTTGCATTTTCTACAGAAAGAGTGTTTCAGAACGGCTCAATCAAAACTAAGGTTCAACTCTTTTAGTTGAACAAACAGAACAGAAAGAAGTTTCACACAATTCTTCTGTGTAGTTTTTATTTGTAGACATTCTTTTTCCCAATATAGGCCTCTTAGCGCTCAGAATGTCCAATTGCAGTTTTTACAGAAAGAGGGTTTCAGAACGGCTCAATCAAAAGTAAGGTTCAACTCTGTTAGTTGAATGCACAGAACAGAAAGAAGTTTCATACAATGCTTCTGTGTAGTTTATATTTGAACATATTCTTTTTTCCACTATTACCCACTTAGCGCTACGAATGTCCAGTTGCATTTTCTACAGACAGAGTGTTTCAAAACTGCTCAATCAAAAGTATGGTTTAACTCGGTTAGCTGAATGCTCAGATCAGAAAGAAGTTTCACAGAATGCTTCTGTGTAGTTTATATTTGAATATATTCCTTTTTCCACTACTACGCTCTTAGCGCTCCAAATGTCCAGTTGCATTTTCTACAGAAAGAGTGTTCAGATCTGCTCAATCAAAAGTATGGTTTAACTCTGTTAGCTGAATGCACAGATCAGAAAGAAGTTTCACCGAATGATTCTGTATTTTATATTTGAAGACATTCCTTTTTCCACTATTACCCTCTTAGCGCTCCGAATCTCCACTTGCATTTTCTACAAAAAGAGTGTTTCATAACTGCTCAATCAAAAATATGTTTTATCTCTGTTAACTGAATTTACAGATCAGAAATAAGTTTCACAGAATGCATCTGTGTAGTTTTTATTTGAAGATATTCTTTTTCCCAATGTAGGCCTCTTAGCGCTTAGCATGTCCAATTGCAGTTTCTACAGAAAGAGTGATTCAGAACGGCTCAATCAAAAGTAAGGTTCAATTCTGTTAGTTGAATGCACAGAACAGAAAGAATTTTCACAGAATACTACTGTGTAGTTTATATTTGAATATATTCCTTTTTCCACTATTACCCTCTTAGCGCTCCGATTGTCCACTTGCATTTTCTACAGAAAGAGTGTTCAGAACTGCGCAATCAAAAGTATGGTTTAACTCTGTTAGCTTAATGAACATATCAGAAATAAGTTTCACACAATGCTTCTGGGTAATTTTTATTTGAAGATATTATTTTTCCCAATATAGGCCTCTTAGCGCTCAGAATGTACAATTGCAGTTTCTACAGAAAGAGTGTTTCAGAAAGGCTCAATCAAAAGTAAGGTTCAATTCTGTTAGTTGAATTCACAGAACAGAAAGAAGTTTCATACACTGATTCTGTGTAGTTTATATTTGAACATATTCTTTTTTCCACAATTACCCACTTAGCGCTACGAATGTCCAGTTGCATTTTCTACAGACAGAGTGTTTCAAAACTGCTCAATCAAAAGTATGGTTTAACTCTGTTAGCTGAATGCTCAGATCAGAAAGAAGTTTCACAGAATGCTTCTGTGTAGTTTATATTTGAATATATTCCTTTTTCCACTACTACTCTCTTAGCGCTCCAAATGTCCAGTTGCATTTTCTACAGAAAGAGAGTTCAGATCTGCTCAATCAAAAGTATGGTTTAACTCTGTTAGCTGAATGCACAGATCATAAAGAAGTTTCACAGAATGATTCTGTGTAGTTTATATTTGGAGACATTCCTTTTTCCACTATTACCCTCTTAGCGCTCCGAATCTCCACTTGCATTTTCTACAGAAAGAGTGTTTCAGAACGGCTCAATCAAAACTAAGGTTCAACTCTTTTAGTTGAACAAACAGAACAGAAAGAAGTTTCACACAATTCTTCTGTGTAGTTTTTATTTGTAGACATTCTTTTTCCCAATATAGGCCTCTTAGCGCTCAGAATGTCCAATTGCAGTTTCTACAGAAAGAGTGTTTCAGAACGGCTCAATCAAAAGTAAGGTTCAACTCTGTTAGTTGAATGCACAGAACAGAAAGAAGTTTCATACAATGCTTCTGTGTAGTTTATATTTGAACATATTCTTTTTTCCACTATTACCCACTTAGCGCTACGAATGTCCAGTTGCATTTTCTACAGACAGAGTGTTTCAAAACTGCTCAATGAAAAGTATGGTTTAACTCTGTTAGCTGAATGCTCAGATCAGAAAAAAGTTTCACAGAATGCTTCTGTGTAGTTTATATTTGAATATATTCCTTTTTCCACTACTACGCTCTTAGCGCTCCAAATGTCCAGTTGCATTTTCTACAGAAAGAGTGTTCAGATCTGCTCAATCAAAAGTATGGTTTAACTCCGTTAGCTGAATGCACAGATCAGAAAGAAGTTTCACCGAATGATTCTGTGTAGTTTATATTTGAAGACATTCCTTTTTCCACTATTACCCTCTTAGCGCTCCGAATCTACACTTGCATTTTCTACAAAAAGAGTGTTTCATAACTGCTCAATCAAAAATATGTTTTATCTCTGTTAACTGAATTTACAGATCAGAAATAAGTTTCACAGAATGCATCTGTGTAGTTTTTATTTGAAGATATTCTTTTTCCCAATGTAGGCATCTTAGCGCTTAGCATTTCCAATTGCAGTTTCTACAGAAAGAGTGTTTCAGAACGGCTCAATCAAAAGTAAGGTTCAAACCTGTTAGTTGAATGCACAGAACAGAAAGAATTTTCACAGAATGCTACTGTGTAGTTTATATTTGAATATATTCCTTTTTCCACTATTACCCTCTTAGCGCTCCGAATGTCCACTTGCATTTTCTACAGAAAGAGTGTTCAGAACTGCGCAATCAAAAGTATGGTTTAACTCTGTTAGCTTAATGAACATATCAGAAATAAGTTTCACACAATGCTTCTGTGTAGTTTTTATTTGAAGATATTATTTTTCCCAATATAGGCCTCTTAGCGCTCAGAATGTACAATTGCAGTTTCTACAGAAAGAGTGTTTCAGAAAGGCTCAATCAAAAGTAAGGTTCAACTCTGTTAGTTGAATGCACAGAACAGAAAGATGTTTCATACAATGTTTCTGTGTAGTTTATATTTGAACATATTCTTTTTTCCACTATTACCCACTTAGCGTTACGAATGTCCAGTTGCATTTTCTACAGACAGAGTGTTTCAAAACTGCTCAATCAAAAGTATGGTTTAACTCTGTTAGCTGAATGCTCAGATCAGAAAGAATTTTCACAGAATGCTTCTGTGTAGTTTATATTTGAATATATTCCTTTTTCCACTACTACGCTCTTAGCGCTCCAAATGTCCAGTTGCATTTTCTACAGAAAGAGTGTTCAGATCTGCTCAATCAAATTATGGTTTAACTCTGTTAGCTGAATGCACAGATCAGAAAGAAGTTTCACCGAATGATTCTGTGTAGTTTATATTTGAAGACATTCCTTTTTCCACTATTACCCTCTTAGCGCTCCGAATCTCCACTTGCATTTTCTACAAAAAGAGTGTTTCATAACTGCTCAATCAAAAATATGTTTTATCTCTGTTAACTGAATTTACAGATCAGAAATAAGTTTCACAGAATGCATCTGTGTAGTTTTTATTTGAAGATATTCTTTTTCCCAATGTAGGCATCTTAGCGCTTAGCATGTCCAATTGCAGTTTCTACAGAAAGAGTGTTTCAGAACGGCTCAATCAAAAGTAAGGTTCAACTCTGTTAGTTGAATGCACAGAACAGAAAGAATTTTCACAGAATGCTACTGTGTAGTTTATATTTGAATATATACCTTTTTCCACTATTACCCTCTTAGCGCTCCGAATGTCCACTTGCATTTTCTACAGAAAGAGTGTTCAGAACTGCGCAATCAAAAGTATGGTTTAACTCTGTTAGCTTAATGAACATATCAGAAATAAGTTTCACACAATGCTTCTGTGTAGTTTTTATTTGAATATATTATTTTTCCCAATATAGGCCTCTTAGCGCTCAGAATGTCCAATTGCAGTTTCTACAGAAAGAGTGTTTCAGAAAGGCTCAATCAAAAGTAAGGTTCAACTCTGTTAGTTGAATGCACAGAACAGAAAGAAGTTTCATACACTGCTTCTGTGTAGTTTATATTTGAACATATTCTTTTTTCCACTATTACCCACTTAGCGCTACGAATGTCCAGTTGCATTTTCTACAGACAGAGTGTTTCAAAACTGCTCAATCAAAAGTATGGTTTAACTCTGTAAGCTGAATGATCAGATCAGAAAGAAGTTTCACAGAATGTTTCTGTGTAGTTTATATTTGAATATATTCCTTTATCTACTGCTACTCTCTTAGCGCTCCAAATGTCCAGTTGCATTTTCTACAGAAAGAGAGTTCAGATCTGCTCAATCAAAAGTATGGTTTAACTCTGTTAGCTGAATGCACAGATCAGAAAGAAGTTTCACAGGATGATTCTGTGTAGTTTATATTTGGAGACATTCCTTTTTCCACTATTACCCTCTTAGCGCTCCGAATCTCCACTTGCATTTTCTACAGAAAGAGTGTTTCAGAACGGCTCAATCAAAACTAAGGTTCAACTCTTTTAGTTGAACAAACAGAACAGAAAGAAGTTTCACACAATTCTTCTGTGTAGTTTTTATTTGTAGACATTCTTTTTCCCAATATAGGCCTCTTAGCGCTCAGAATGTCCAATTGCAGTTTCTACAGAAAAAGTGTTTCAGAACGGCTCAATCAAAAGTAAGGTTCAACTCTGTTAGTTGAATGCACAGAACAGAAAGAAGTTTCATACAATGCTTCTGTGTAGTTTATATTTGAACATATTCTTTTTTCCACTATTACCCACTTAGCGCTACGAATGTCCAGTTGCATTTTCCACAGACAGAGTGTTTCAAAACTGCTCAATCAAAAGTATGGTTTAACTCTGTTTGCTGAATGCTCAGATCAGAAAGAAGTTTCACAGAATGCTTCTGTGTAGTTTATATTTGAATATATTCCTTTTTCCACTACTACGCTCTTAGCGCTCCAAATGTCCAGTTGCATTTTCTACAGAAAGAGTATTCAGATCTGCTCAATCAAAAGTATGGTTTAACTCTGTTAGCTGAATGCACAGATCAGAAAGAAGTTTCACCGAATGATTCTGTGTAGTTTGTATTTGAAGACATTCCTTTTTCCACTATTACCCTCTTAGCGCTCCGAATCTCCTCTTGAATTTTCTACAAAAAGAGTGTTTCATAACTGCTCAATCAAAAATATGTTTTATCTCTGTTAACTGAATTTACAGATCAGAAATAAGTTTCACAGAATGCATCTGTGTAGTTTTTATTTGAAGATATTCTTTTTCCCAATGTAGGCCTCTTAGCGCTTAGCATGTCCAATTGCAGTTTCTACAGAAAGAGTGTTTCAGACGGCTCAATCAAAAGTAAGGTTCAACTCTGTTAGTTGAATGCACAGAACAGAAAGAATTTTCACAGAATGCTACTGTGTAGTTTATATTTGAATATATTGCTTTTTCCACTATTACCCTCTTAGCGCTCCGAATGCCCACTTGCATTTTCTACAGAAAGAGTGTTCAGAACTGCGCAATCAAAAGTATGGTTTAACTCTGTTAGCTTAATGAACATATCAGAAATAAGTTTCACACAATGCTTCTGTGTAGTTTTTATTTGAAGATATTATTTTTCCCAATATAGGCCTCTTAGCGCTCAGAATGTCCAATTGCAGTTTCTACAGAAAGAGTGTTTCAGAAAGGCTCAATCAAAAGTAAGGTTCAACTCTGTTAGTTGAATGCACAGAACAGAAAGAAGTTTCATACAATGCTTCTGTGTAGTTTATATTTGAACATATTCTTTTTTCCACTATTACCCACTTAGCGCTACGAATGTCCAGTTGCATTTTCTACAGACAGAGTGTTTCAAAACTGCTCAATCAAAAGTATGGTTTAACTCTGTTAGCTGAATGCTCAGATCAGAAAGAAGTTTCACAGAATGCTTCTGTGTAGTTTATATTTGAATATATTCCTTTTTCCACTACTACGCTCTTAGCGCTCCAAATGTCCAGTTGCATTTTCTACAGAAAGAGTGTTCAGATCTGCTCAATCAAAAGTATGGTTTAACTCTGTTAGCTGAATGCACAGATCAGAAAGAAGTTTCACCGAATGATTCTGTATTTTATATTTGAAGACATTCCTTTTTCCACTATTACCCTCTTAGCGCTCCGAATCTCCACTTGCATTTTCTACAAAAAGAGTGTTTCATAACTGCTCAATCAAAAATATGTTTTATCTCTGTTAACTGAATTTACAGATCAGAAATAAGTTTCACAGAATGCATCTGTGTAGTTTTTATTTGAAGATATTCTTTTTCCCAATGTAGGCCTCTTAGCGCTTAGCATGTCCAATTGCAGTTTGTACAGAAAGAGTGTTTCAGAACGGCTCAATCAAAAGTAAGGTTCAACTCTGTTAGTTGAATGCACAGAACAGAAAGAATTTTCACAGAATGCTACTGTGTAGTTTATATTTGAATATATTCCTTTTTCCACTATTACCCTCTTAGCGCTCCGAATGTCCACTTGCATTTTCTACAGAAAGAGTGTTCAGAACTGCGCAATAAAAAGTATGGTTTAAATCTGTTAGCTTAATGAACATATCAGAAATAAGTTTCACACAATGCTTCTGTGTAGTTTTTATTTGAAGATATTATTTTTCCCAATATAGGCCTCTTAGCGCTCAGAATGTCCAATTGCAGTTTCTACAGAAAGAGTGTTTCAGAAAGGCTCAATCAAAAGTAAGGTTCAACTCTGTTAGTTGAATGCACAGAACAGAAAGAAGTTTCATACACTGCTTCTGTGTAGTTTATATTTGAACATATTCTTTTTTCCACTATTACCCACTTAGCTCTACGAATGTCCAGTTGCATTTTCTACAGACAGAGTGTTTCAAAACTGCTCAATCAAAAGTATGGTTTAACTCTGTAAGCTGAATGCTCAGATCAGAAAGAAGTTTCACAGAATGCTTCTGTGTAGTTTATATTTGAATATATTACTTTTTCCACTACGACTCTCTTAGCGCTAAAAATGTCCAGTTGCATTTTCTACAGAAAGAGAGTTCAGATCTGCTCAATCAAAAGTACGGTTTAACTCTGTTAGCTGAATGCACAGATCAGAAAGAAGTTTCACAGAATGATTCTGTGTAGTTTATATTTGGAGACATTCCTTTTTCCACTATTACCCTCTTAGCGCTCCGAATCTCCACTTGCATTTTCTACAGAAAGAGTGTTTCAGAACGGCTCAATCAAAACTAAGGTTCAACTCTTTTAGTTGAACAAACAGAACAGAAAGAAGTTTCACACAATTCTTCTGTGTAGTTTTTATTTGTAGACATTCTTTTTCCCAATATAGGCCTCTTAGGGCTCAGAATGTCCAATTGCATTTTCTACAGAAAGAGTGTTTCAGAACGGGTCAAACAAAAGTAAGGTTCAACTCTTTTAGTTGAACAAACAGAACAGAAAGAAGTTTCACACAATTCTTCTGTGTAGTTTTTATTTGTAGACATTCTTTTTCCCAATATAGGCCTCTTAGCGCTCAGAATGTCCAATTGCAGTTTCTACAGAAAGAGTGTTTCAGAACGGCTCAATCAAAAGTAAGGTTCAACTCTGTTAGTTGAATGCACAGAACAGAAAGAAGTTTCATACAATGCTTCTGTGTAGTTTATATTTGAACATATTCTTTTTTCCACTATTACCCACTTAGCGCTACGAATGTCCAGTTGCATTTTCTACAGACAGAGTGTTTCAAAACTGCTCAATGAAAAGTATGGTTTAACTCTGTTAGCTGAATGCTCAGATCAGAAAAAAGTTTCACAGAATGCTTCTGTGTAGTTTATATTTGAATATATTCCTTTTTCCACTACTACGCTCTTAGCGCTCCAAATGTCCAGTTGCATTTTCTACAGAAAGAGTGTTCAGATCTGCTCAATCAAAAGTATGGTTTAACTCCGTTAGCTGAATGCACAGATCAGAAAGAAGTTTCACCGAATGATTCTGTGTAGTTTATATTTGAAGACATTCCTTTTTCCACTATTACCCTCTTAGCGCTCCGAATCTACACTTGCATTTTCTACAAAAAGAGTGTTTCATAACTGCTCAATCAAAAATATGTTTTATCTCTGTTAACTGAATTTACAGATCAGAAATAAGTTTCACAGAATGCATCTGTGTAGTTTTTATTTGAAGATATTCTTTTTCCCAATGTAGGCATCTTAGCGCTTAGCATTTCCAATTGCAGTTTCTACAGAAAGAGTGTTTCAGAACGGCTCAATCAAAAGTAAGGTTCAAACCTGTTAGTTGAATGCACAGAACAGAAAGAATTTTCACAGAATGCTACTGTGTAGTTTATATTTGAATATATTCCTTTTTCCACTATTACCCTCTTAGCGCTCCGAATGTCCACTTGCATTTTCTACAGAAAGAGTGTTCAGAACTGCGCAATCAAAAGTATGGTTTAACTCTGTTAGCTTAATGAACATATCAGAAATAAGTTTCACACAATGCTTCTGTGTAGTTTTTATTTGAAGATATTATTTTTCCCAATATAGGCCTCTTAGCGCTCAGAATGTACAATTGCAGTTTCTACAGAAAGAGTGTTTCAGAAAGGCTCAATCAAAAGTAAGGTTCAACTCTGTTAGTTGAATGCACAGAACAGAAAGATGTTTCATACAATGTTTCTGTGTAGTTTATATTTGAACATATTCTTTTTTCCACTATTACCCACTTAGCGTTACGAATGTCCAGTTGCATTTTCTACAGACAGAGTGTTTCAAAACTGCTCAATCAAAAGTATGGTTTAACTCTGTTAGCTGAATGCTCAGATCAGAAAGAATTTTCACAGAATGCTTCTGTGTAGTTTATATTTGAATATATTCCTTTTTCCACTACTACGCTCTTAGCGCTCCAAATGTCCAGTTGCATTTTCTACAGAAAGAGTGTTCAGATCTGCTCAATCAAATTATGGTTTAACTCTGTTAGCTGAATGCACAGATCAGAAAGAAGTTTCACCGAATGATTCTGTGTAGTTTATATTTGAAGACATTCCTTTTTCCACTATTACCCTCTTAGCGCTCCGAATCTCCACTTGCATTTTCTACAAAAAGAGTGTTTCATAACTGCTCAATCAAAAATATGTTTTATCTCTGTTAACTGAATTTACAGATCAGAAATAAGTTTCACAGAATGCATCTGTGTAGTTTTTATTTGAAGATATTCTTTTTCCCAATGTAGGCATCTTAGCGCTTAGCATGTCCAATTGCAGTTTCTACAGAAAGAGTGTTTCAGAACGGCTCAATCAAAAGTAAGGTTCAACTCTGTTAGTTGAATGCACAGAACAGAAAGAATTTTCACAGAATGCTACTGTGTAGTTTATATTTGAATATATACCTTTTTCCACTATTACCCTCTTAGCGCTCCGAATGTCCACTTGCATTTTCTACAGAAAGAGTGTTCAGAACTGCGCAATCAAAAGTATGGTTTAACTCTGTTAGCTTAATGAACATATCAGAAATAAGTTTCACACAATGCTTCTGTGTAGTTTTTATTTGAATATATTATTTTTCCCAATATAGGCCTCTTAGCGCTCAGAATGTCCAATTGCAGTTTCTACAGAAAGAGTGTTTCAGAAAGGCTCAATCAAAAGTAAGGTTCAACTCTGTTAGTTGAATGCACAGAACAGAAAGAAGTTTCATACACTGCTTCTGTGTAGTTTATATTTGAACATATTCTTTTTTCCACTATTACCCACTTAGCGCTACGAATGTCCAGTTGCATTTTCTACAGACAGAGTGTTTCAAAACTGCTCAATCAAAAGTATGGTTTAACTCTGTAAGCTGAATGATCAGATCAGAAAGAAGTTTCACAGAATGTTTCTGTGTAGTTTATATTTGAATATATTCCTTTATCTACTGCTACTCTCTTAGCGCTCCAAATGTCCAGTTGCATTTTCTACAGAAAGAGAGTTCAGATCTGCTCAATCAAAAGTATGGTTTAACTCTGTTAGCTGAATGCACAGATCAGAAAGAAGTTTCACAGGATGATTCTGTGTAGTTTATATTTGGAGACATTCCTTTTTCCACTATTACCCTCTTAGCGCTCCGAATCTCCACTTGCATTTTCTACAGAAAGAGTGTTTCAGAACGGCTCAATCAAAACTAAGGTTCAACTCTTTTAGTTGAACAAACAGAACAGAAAGAAGTTTCACACAATTCTTCTGTGTAGTTTTTATTTGTAGACATTCTTTTTCCCAATATAGGCCTCTTAGCGCTCAGAATGTCCAATTGCAGTTTCTACAGAAAAAGTGTTTCAGAACGGCTCAATCAAAAGTAAGGTTCAACTCTGTTAGTTGAATGCACAGAACAGAAAGAAGTTTCATACAATGTTTCTGTGTAGTTTATATTTGAACATATTCTTTTTTCCACTATTACCCACTTAGCGCTACGAATGTCCAGTTGCATTTTCCACAGACAGAGTGTTTCAAAACTGCTCAATCAAAAGTATGGTTTAACTCTGTTTGCTGAATGCTCAGATCAGAAAGAAGTTTCACAGAATGCTTCTGTGTAGTTTATATTTGAATATATTCCTTTTTCCACTACTACGCTCTTAGCGCTCCAAATGTCCAGTTGCATTTTCTACAGAAAGAGTATTCAGATCTGCTCAATCAAAAGTATGGTTTAACTCTGTTAGCTGAATGCACAGATCAGAAAGAAGTTTCACCGAATGATTCTGTGTAGTTTGTATTTGAAGACATTCCTTTTTCCACTATTACCCTCTTAGCGCTCCGAATCTCCTCTTGAATTTTCTACAAAAAGAGTGTTTCATAACTGCTCAATCAAAAATATGTTTTATCTCTGTTAACTGAATTTACAGATCAGAAATAAGTTTCACAGAATGCATCTGTGTAGTTTTTATTTGAAGATATTCTTTTTCCCAATGTAGGCCTCTTAGCGCTTAGCATGTCCAATTGCAGTTTCTACAGAAAGAGTGTTTCAGACGGCTCAATCAAAAGTAAGGTTCAACTCTGTTAGTTGAATGCACAGAACAGAAAGAATTTTCACAGAATGCTACTGTGTAGTTTATATTTGAATATATTGCTTTTTCCACTATTACCCTCTTAGCGCTCCGAATGCCCACTTGCATTTTCTACAGAAAGAGTGTTCAGAACTGCGCAATCAAAAGTATGGTTTAACTCTGTTAGCTTAATGAACATATCAGAAATAAGTTTCACACAATGCTTCTGTGTAGTTTTTATTTGAAGATATTATTTTTCCCAATATAGGCCTCTTAGCGCTCAGAATGTCCAATTGCAGTTTCTACAGAAAGAGTGTTTCAGAAAGGCTCAATCAAAAGTAAGGTTCAACTCTGTTAGTTGAATGCACAGAACAGAAAGAAGTTTCATACAATGCTTCTGTGTAGTTTATATTTGAACATATTCTTTTTTCCACTATTACCCACTTAGCGCTACGAATGTCCAGTTGCATTTTCTACAGACAGAGTGTTTCAAAACTGCTCAATCAAAAGTATGGTTTAACTCTGTTAGCTGAATGCTCAGATCAGAAAGAAGTTTCACAGAATGCTTCTGTGTAGTTTATATTTGAATATATTCCTTTTTCCACTACTACGCTCTTAGCGCTCCAAATGTCCAGTTGCATTTTCTACAGAAAGAGTGTTCAGATCTGCTCAATCAAAAGTATGGTTTAACTCTGTTAGCTGAATGCACAGATCAGAAAGAAGTTTCACCGAATGATTCTGTATTTTATATTTGAAGACATTCCTTTTTCCACTATTACCCTCTTAGCGCTCCGAATCTCCACTTGCATTTTCTACAAAAAGAGTGTTTCATAACTGCTCAATCAAAAATATGTTTTATCTCTGTTAACTGAATTTACAGATCAGAAATAAGTTTCACAGAATGCATCTGTGTAGTTTTTATTTGAAGATATTCTTTTTCCCAATGTAGGCCTCTTAGCGCTTAGCATGTCCAATTGCAGTTTGTACAGAAAGAGTGTTTCAGAACGGCTCAATCAAAAGTAAGGTTCAACTCTGTTAGTTGAATGCACAGAACAGAAAGAATTTTCACAGAATGCTACTGTGTAGTTTATATTTGAATATATTCCTTTTTCCACTATTACCCTCTTAGCGCTCCGAATGTCCACTTGCATTTTCTACAGAAAGAGTGTTCAGAACTGCGCAATAAAAAGTATGGTTTAAATCTGTTAGCTTAATGAACATATCAGAAATAAGTTTCACACAATGCTTCTGTGTAGTTTTTATTTGAAGATATTATTTTTCCCAATATAGGCCTCTTAGCGCTCAGAATGTCCAATTGCAGTTTCTACAGAAAGAGTGTTTCAGAAAGGCTCAATCAAAAGTAAGGTTCAACTCTGTTAGTTGAATGCACAGAACAGAAAGAAGTTTCATACACTGCTTCTGTGTAGTTTATATTTGAACATATTCTTTTTTCCACTATTACCCACTTAGCTCTACGAATGTCCAGTTGCATTTTCTACAGACAGAGTGTTTCAAAACTGCTCAATCAAAAGTATGGTTTAACTCTGTAAGCTGAATGCTCAGATCAGAAAGAAGTTTCACAGAATGCTTCTGTGTAGTTTATATTTGAATATATTACTTTTTCCACTACGACTCTCTTAGCGCTAAAAATGTCCAGTTGCATTTTCTACAGAAAGAGAGTTCAGATCTGCTCAATCAAAAGTACGGTTTAACTCTGTTAGCTGAATGCACAGATCAGAAAGAAGTTTCACAGAATGATTCTGTGTAGTTTATATTTGGAGACATTCCTTTTTCCACTATTACCCTCTTAGCGCTCCGAATCTCCACTTGCATTTTCTACAGAAAGAGTGTTTCAGAACGGCTCAATCAAAACTAAGGTTCAACTCTTTTAGTTGAACAAACAGAACAGAAAGAAGTTTCACACAATTCTTCTGTGTAGTTTTTATTTGTAGACATTCTTTTTCCCAATATAGGCCTCTTAGGGCTCAGAATGTCCAATTGCATTTTCTACAGAAAGAGTGTTTCAGAACGGGTCAAACAAAAGTAAGGTTCAACTCTTTTAGTTGAACAAACAGAACAGAAAGAAGTTTCACACAATTCTTCTGTGTAGTTTTTATTTGTAGACATTCTTTTTCCCAATATAGGCCTCTTAGCGCTCAGAATGTCCAATTGCAGTTTCTACAGAAAGAGTGTTTCAGAACGGCTCAATCAAAAGTAAGGTTCAACTCTGTTAGTTGAATGCACAGAACAGAAAGAAGTTTCATACAATGCTTCTGTGTAGTTTATATTTGAACATATTCTTTTTTCCACTATTACCCACTTAGCGCTACGAATGTCCAGTTGCATTTTCTACAGACAGAGTGTTTCAAAACTGCTCAATGAAAAGTATGGTTTAACTCTGTTAGCTGAATGCTCAGATCAGAAAAAAGTTTCACAGAATGCTTCTGTGTAGTTTATATTTGAATATATTCCTTTTTCCACTACTACGCTCTTAGCGCTCCAAATGTCCAGTTGCATTTTCTACAGAAAGAGTGTTCAGATCTGCTCAATCAAAAGTATGGTTTAACTCCGTTAGCTGAATGCACAGATCAGAAAGAAGTTTCACCGAATGATTCTGTGTAGTTTATATTTGAAGACATTCCTTTTTCCACTATTACCCTCTTAGCGCTCCGAATCTACACTTGCATTTTCTACAAAAAGAGTGTTTCATAACTGCTCAATCAAAAATATGTTTTATCTCTGTTAACTGAATTTACAGATCAGAAATAAGTTTCACAGAATGCATCTGTGTAGTTTTTATTTGAAGATATTCTTTTTCCCAATGTAGGCATCTTAGCGCTTAGCATTTCCAATTGCAGTTTCTACAGAAAGAGTGTTTCAGAACGGCTCAATCAAAAGTAAGGTTCAAACCTGTTAGTTGAATGCACAGAACAGAAAGAATTTTCACAGAATGCTACTGTGTAGTTTATATTTGAATATATTCCTTTTTCCACTATTACCCTCTTAGCGCTCCGAATGTCCACTTGCATTTTCTACAGAAAGAGTGTTCAGAACTGCGCAATCAAAAGTATGGTTTAACTCTGTTAGCTTAATGAACATATCAGAAATAAGTTTCACACAATGCTTCTGTGTAGTTTTTATTTGAAGATATTATTTTTCCCAATATAGGCCTCTTAGCGCTCAGAATGTACAATTGCAGTTTCTACAGAAAGAGTGTTTCAGAAAGGCTCAATCAAAAGTAAGGTTCAACTCTGTTAGTTGAATGCACAGAACAGAAAGATGTTTCATACAATGTTTCTGTGTAGTTTATATTTGAACATATTCTTTTTTCCACTATTACCCACTTAGCGTTACGAATGTCCAGTTGCATTTTCTACAGACAGAGTGTTTCAAAACTGCTCAATCAAAAGTATGGTTTAACTCTGTTAGCTGAATGCTCAGATCAGAAAGAATTTTCACAGAATGCTTCTGTGTAGTTTATATTTGAATATATTCCTTTTTCCACTACTACGCTCTTAGCGCTCCAAATGTCCAGTTGCATTTTCTACAGAAAGAGTGTTCAGATCTGCTCAATCAAATTATGGTTTAACTCTGTTAGCTGAATGCACAGATCAGAAAGAAGTTTCACCGAATGATTCTGTGTAGTTTATATTTGAAGACATTCCTTTTTCCACTATTACCCTCTTAGCGCTCCGAATCTCCACTTGCATTTTCTACAAAAAGAGTGTTTCATAACTGCTCAATCAAAAATATGTTTTATCTCTGTTAACTGAATTTACAGATCAGAAATAAGTTTCACAGAATGCATCTGTGTAGTTTTTATTTGAAGATATTCTTTTTCCCAATGTAGGCATCTTAGCGCTTAGCATGTCCAATTGCAGTTTCTACAGAAAGAGTGTTTCAGAACGGCTCAATCAAAAGTAAGGTTCAACTCTGTTAGTTGAATGCACAGAACAGAAAGAATTTTCACAGAATGCTACTGTGTAGTTTATATTTGAATATATACCTTTTTCCACTATTACCCTCTTAGCGCTCCGAATGTCCACTTGCATTTTCTACAGAAAGAGTGTTCAGAACTGCGCAATCAAAAGTATGGTTTAACTCTGTTAGCTTAATGAACATATCAGAAATAAGTTTCACACAATGCTTCTGTGTAGTTTTTATTTGAATATATTATTTTTCCCAATATAGGCCTCTTAGCGCTCAGAATGTCCAATTGCAGTTTCTACAGAAAGAGTGTTTCAGAAAGGCTCAATCAAAAGTAAGGTTCAACTCTGTTAGTTGAATGCACAGAACAGAAAGAAGTTTCATACACTGCTTCTGTGTAGTTTATATTTGAACATATTCTTTTTTCCACTATTACCCACTTAGCGCTACGAATGTCCAGTTGCATTTTCTACAGACAGAGTGTTTCAAAACTGCTCAATCAAAAGTATGGTTTAACTCTGTAAGCTGAATGATCAGATCAGAAAGAAGTTTCACAGAATGTTTCTGTGTAGTTTATATTTGAATATATTCCTTTATCTACTGCTACTCTCTTAGCGCTCCAAATGTCCAGTTGCATTTTCTACAGAAAGAGAGTTCAGATCTGCTCAATCAAAAGTATGGTTTAACTCTGTTAGCTGAATGCACAGATCAGAAAGAAGTTTCACAGGATGATTCTGTGTAGTTTATATTTGGAGACATTCCTTTTTCCACTATTACCCTCTTAGCGCTCCGAATCTCCACTTGCATTTTCTACAGAAAGAGTGTTTCAGAACGGCTCAATCAAAACTAAGGTTCAACTCTTTTAGTTGAACAAACAGAACAGAAAGAAGTTTCACACAATTCTTCTGTGTAGTTTTTATTTGTAGACATTCTTTTTCCCAATATAGGCCTCTTAGCGCTCAGAATGTCCAATTGCAGTTTCTACAGAAAAAGTGTTTCAGAACGGCTCAATCAAAAGTAAGGTTCAACTCTGTTAGTTGAATGCACAGAACAGAAAGAAGTTTCATACAATGCTTCTGTGTAGTTTATATTTGAACATATTCTTTTTTCCACTATTACCCACTTAGCGCTACGAATGTCCAGTTGCATTTTCCACAGACAGAGTGTTTCAAAACTGCTCAATCAAAAGTATGGTTTAACTCTGTTTGCTGAATGCTCAGATCAGAAAGAAGTTTCACAGAATGCTTCTGTGTAGTTTATATTTGAATATATTCCTTTTTCCACTACTACGCTCTTAGCGCTCCAAATGTCCAGTTGCATTTTCTACAGAAAGAGTATTCAGATCTGCTCAATCAAAAGTATGGTTTAACTCTGTTAGCTGAATGCACAGATCAGAAAGAAGTTTCACCGAATGATTCTGTGTAGTTTGTATTTGAAGACATTCCTTTTTCCACTATTACCCTCTTAGCGCTCCGAATCTCCTCTTGAATTTTCTACAAAAAGAGTGTTTCATAACTGCTCAATCAAAAATATGTTTTATCTCTGTTAACTGAATTTACAGATCAGAAATAAGTTTCACAGAATGCATCTGTGTAGTTTTTATTTGAAGATATTCTTTTTCCCAATGTAGGCCTCTTAGCGCTTAGCATGTCCAATTGCAGTTTCTACAGAAAGAGTGTTTCAGACGGCTCAATCAAAAGTAAGGTTCAACTCTGTTAGTTGAATGCACAGAACAGAAAGAATTTTCACAGAATGCTACTGTGTAGTTTATATTTGAATATATTGCTTTTTCCACTATTACCCTCTTAGCGCTCCGAATGCCCACTTGCATTTTCTACAGAAAGAGTGTTCAGAACTGCGCAATCAAAAGTATGGTTTAACTCTGTTAGCTTAATGAACATATCAGAAATAAGTTTCACACAATGCTTCTGTGTAGTTTTTATTTGAAGATATTATTTTTCCCAATATAGGCCTCTTAGCGCTCAGAATGTCCAATTGCAGTTTCTACAGAAAGAGTGTTTCAGAAAGGCTCAATCAAAAGTAAGGTTCAACTCTGTTAGTTGAATGCACAGAACAGAAAGAAGTTTCATACAATGCTTCTGTGTAGTTTATATTTGAACATATTCTTTTTTCCACTATTACCCACTTAGCGCTACGAATGTCCAGTTGCATTTTCTACAGACAGAGTGTTTCAAAACTGCTCAATCAAAAGTATGGTTTAACTCTGTTAGCTGAATGCTCAGATCAGAAAGAAGTTTCACAGAATGCTTCTGTGTAGTTTATATTTGAATATATTCCTTTTTCCACTACTACGCTCTTAGCGCTCCAAATGTCCAGTTGCATTTTCTACAGAAAGAGTGTTCAGATCTGCTCAATCAAAAGTATGGTTTAACTCTGTTAGCTGAATGCACAGATCAGAAAGAAGTTTCACCGAATGATTCTGTATTTTATATTTGAAGACATTCCTTTTTCCACTATTACCCTCTTAGCGCTCCGAATCTCCACTTGCATTTTCTACAAAAAGAGTGTTTCATAACTGCTCAATCAAAAATATGTTTTATCTCTGTTAACTGAATTTACAGATCAGAAATAAGTTTCACAGAATGCATCTGTGTAGTTTTTATTTGAAGATATTCTTTTTCCCAATGTAGGCCTCTTAGCGCTTAGCATGTCCAATTGCAGTTTGTACAGAAAGAGTGTTTCAGAACGGCTCAATCAAAAGTAAGGTTCAACTCTGTTAGTTGAATGCACAGAACAGAAAGAATTTTCACAGAATGCTACTGTGTAGTTTATATTTGAATATATTCCTTTTTCCACTATTACCCTCTTAGCGCTCCGAATGTCCACTTGCATTTTCTACAGAAAGAGTGTTCAGAACTGCGCAATAAAAAGTATGGTTTAAATCTGTTAGCTTAATGAACATATCAGAAATAAGTTTCACACAATGCTTCTGTGTAGTTTTTATTTGAAGATATTATTTTTCCCAATATAGGCCTCTTAGCGCTCAGAATGTCCAATTGCAGTTTCTACAGAAAGAGTGTTTCAGAAAGGCTCAATCAAAAGTAAGGTTCAACTCTGTTAGTTGAATGCACAGAACAGAAAGAAGTTTCATACACTGCTTCTGTGTAGTTTATATTTGAACATATTCTTTTTTCCACTATTACCCACTTAGCTCTACGAATGTCCAGTTGCATTTTCTACAGACAGAGTGTTTCAAAACTGCTCAATCAAAAGTATGGTTTAACTCTGTAAGCTGAATGCTCAGATCAGAAAGAAGTTTCACAGAATGCTTCTGTGTAGTTTATATTTGAATATATTACTTTTTCCACTACGACTCTCTTAGCGCTAAAAATGTCCAGTTGCATTTTCTACAGAAAGAGAGTTCAGATCTGCTCAATCAAAAGTACGGTTTAACTCTGTTAGCTGAATGCACAGATCAGAAAGAAGTTTCACAGAATGATTCTGTGTAGTTTATATTTGGAGACATTCCTTTTTCCACTATTACCCTCTTAGCGCTCCGAATCTCCACTTGCATTTTCTACAGAAAGAGTGTTTCAGAACGGCTCAATCAAAACTAAGGTTCAACTCTTTTAGTTGAACAAACAGAACAGAAAGAAGTTTCACACAATTCTTCTGTGTAGTTTTTATTTGTAGACATTCTTTTTCCCAATATAGGCCTCTTAGGGCTCAGAATGTCCAATTGCAGTTTCTACAGAAAGAGTGTTTCAGAACGGCTCAATCAAAAGTAAGGTTCAACTCTGTTAGTTGAATGCACAGAACAGAAAGAATTTTCGTACAATGCTTCTGTGTAGTTTATATTTGAACATAGTCTTTTTTCCACTATTACCCACTTAGCGCTACGAATGTCCAGTTGCATTTTCTACAGACAGAGTGTTTCAAAACTGCTCAATCAAAAGTATGGTTTAACTCGGTTAGCTGAATGCTCAGATCAGAAAGAAGTTTCACAGAATGCTTCTGTGTAGTTTATATTTGAATATATTCCTTTTTCCACTACTACGCTCTTAGCGCTCCAAATGTCCAGTTGCATTTTCTACAGAAAGAGTGTTCAGATCTGCTCAATCAAAAGTATGGTTTAACTCTGTTAGCTGAATGCACAGATCAGAAAGAAGTTTCACCGAATGATTCTGTGTAGTTTGTATTTGAAGACATTCCTTTTTCCACTATTACCCACTTAGCGCTCCGAATCTCCACTTGAATTTTCTACAAAAAGAGTGTTTCATAACTGCTCAATCAAAAATATGTTTTATCTCTGTTAACTGAATTTACAGATCAGAAATAAGTTTCACTGAATGCATCTGTGTAGTTTTTATTTGAAGATATTCTTTTTCCCAATGTAGGCCTCTTAGCGCTTAGCATGTCCAATTGCAGTTTCTACAGAAAGAGTGTTTCAGACGGCTCAATCAAAAGTAAGGTTCAACTCTGTTAGTTGAATGCACAGAACAGAAAGAATTTTCACAGAATGCTACTGTGTAGTTTATATTTGAATATATTGCTTTTTCCACTATTACCCTCTTAGCGCTCCGAATGCCCACTTGCATTTTCTACAGAAAGAGTGTTCAGAACTGCGCAATCAAAAGTATGGTTTAACTCTGTTAGCTTAATGAACATATCAGAAATAAGTTTCACACAATGCTTCTGTGTAGTTTTTATTTGAAGATATTATTTTTCCCAATATAGGCCTCTTAGCGCTCAGAATGTCCAATTGCAGTTTCTACAGAAAGAGTGTTTCAGAAAGGCTCAATCAAAAGTAAGGTTCAACTCTGTTAGTTGAATGCACAGAACAGAAAGAAGTTTCATACAATGCTTCTGTGTAGTTTATATTTGAACATATTCTTTTTTCCACTATTACCCACTTAGCGCTACGAATGTCCAGTTGCATTTTCTACAGACAGAGTGTTTCAAAACTGCTCAATCAAAAGTATGGTTTAACTCTGTTAGCTGAATGCTCAGATCAGAAAGAAGTTTCACAGAATGCTTCTGTGTAGTTTATATTTGAATATATTCCTTTTTCCACTACTACGCTCTTAGCGCTCCAAATGTCCAGTTGCATTTTCTACAGAAAGAGTGTTCAGATCTGCTCAATCAAAAGTATGGTTTAACTCTGTTAGCTGAATGCACAGATCAGAAAGAAGTTTCACCGAATGATTCTGTATTTTATATTTGAAGACATTCCTTTTTCCACTATTACCCTCTTAGCGCTCCGAATCTCCACTTGCATTTTCTACAAAAAGAGTGTTTCATAACTGCTCAATCAAAAATATGTTTTATCTCTGTTAACTGAATTTACAGATCAGAAATAAGTTTCACAGAATGCATCTGTGTAGTTTTTATTTGAAGATATTCTTTTTCCCAATGTAGGCCTCTTAGCGCTTAGCATGTCCAATTGCAGTTTGTACAGAAAGAGTGTTTCAGAACGGCTCAATCAAAAGTAAGGTTCAACTCTGTTAGTTGAATGCACAGAACAGAAAGAATTTTCACAGAATGCTACTGTGTAGTTTATATTTGAATATATTCCTTTTTCCACTATTACCCTCTTAGCGCTCCGAATGTCCACTTGCATTTTCTACAGAAAGAGTGTTCAGAACTGCGCAATAAAAAGTATGGTTTAAATCTGTTAGCTTAATGAACATATCAGAAATAAGTTTCACACAATGCTTCTGTGTAGTTTTTATTTGAAGATATTATTTTTCCCAATATAGGCCTCTTAGCGCTCAGAATGTCCAATTGCAGTTTCTACAGAAAGAGTGTTTCAGAAAGGCTCAATCAAAAGTAAGGTTCAACTCTGTTAGTTGAATGCACAGAACAGAAAGAAGTTTCATACACTGCTTCTGTGTAGTTTATATTTGAACATATTCTTTTTTCCACTATTACCCACTTAGCTCTACGAATGTCCAGTTGCATTTTCTACAGACAGAGTGTTTCAAAACTGCTCAATCAAAAGTATGGTTTAACTCTGTTAGCTGAATGCTCAGATCAGAAAGAAGTTTCACAGAATGCTTCTGTGTAGTTTATATTTGAATATATTACTTTTTCCACTACGACTCTCTTAGCGCTAAAAATGTCCAGTTGCATTTTCTACAGAAAGAGAGTTCAGATCTGCTCAATCAAAAGTACGGTTTAACTCTGTTAGCTGAATGCACAGATCAGAAAGAAGTTTCACAGAATGATTCTGTGTAGTTTATATTTGGAGACATTCCTTTTTCCACTATTACCCTCTTAGCGCTCCGAATCTCCACTTGCATTTTCTACAGAAAGAGTGTTTCAGAACGGCTCAATCAAAACTAAGGTTCAACTCTTTTAGTTGAACAAACAGAACAGAAAGAAGTTTCACACAATTCTTCTGTGTAGTTTTTATTTGTAGACATTCTTTTTCCCAATATAGGCCTCTTAGCGCTCAGAATGTCCAATTGCAGTTTCTACAGAAAGAGTGTTTCAGAACGGCTCAATCAAAAGTAAGGTTCAACTCTGTTAGTTGAGTGCACAGAACAGAAAGAAGTTTCATACAATGCTTCTGTGTAGTTTATATTTGAACATATTCTTTTTTCCACTATTACCCACTTAGCGCTACGAATGTCCAGTTGCATTTTCTACAGACAGAGTGTTTCAAAACTGCTCAATCAAAAGTATGGTTTAACTCTGTTAGCTGAATGCTCAGATCAGAAAGAAGTTTCACAGAATGCTTCTGTGTAGTTTATATTTGAATATATTCCTTTTTCCACTACTACGCTCTTAGCGCTCCAAATGTCCAGTTGCATTTTCTACAGAAAGAGTGTTCAGATCTGCTCAATCAAAAGTATGGTTTAATTCTGTTAGCTGAATGCACAGATCAGAAAGAAGTTTCACCGAATGATTCTGTGTAGTTTATATTTGAAGACATTCCTTTTTCCACTATTACCCTCTTAGCGCTCCGAATCTCCACTTGCATTTTCTACAAAAAGAGTGTTTCATAACTGCTCAATCAAAAATATGTTTTATCTCTGTTAAGTGAATTTACAGATAAGAAATAAGTTTCACAGAATGCATCTGTGTAGTTTTTATTTGAAGATATTCTTTTTCAAAATGTAGGCCTCTTAGCGCTTAGCATGTCCAATTGCAGTTTCTACAGAAAGAGTGTTTCAGATCGGCTCAATCAAAAGTAAGGTTCAAGTCTGTTAGTTGAATGCACAGAACAGAAAGAATTTTCACAGAATGCTACTGTGTAGTTTATATTTGAATATATTCCTTTTTCCACTATTAGCCTCTTAGCGCTCCGAATGTCCACTTGCATTTTCTACAGAAAGAGTGTTTCATAACTGCTCAATCAAAAATATGTTTTATCTCTGTTAACTGAATTTACAGATCAGAAATAAGTTTCACAGAATGCATCTGTGTAGTTTTTATTTGAAGATATTCTTTTTCCCAATGTAGGCCTCTTAGCGCTTAGCATGTCCAATTGCAGTTTCTACAGAAAGAGTGTTTCAGAAAGGCTCAATCAAAATTAAGGTTCAACTCTGTTAGTTGAATGCACAGAACAGAAAGAAGTTTCATACAATGCTTCTGTGTAGTTTATATTTGAACATATTCTTTTTTCCACTATTACCCACTTAGCGCTACGAATGTCCAGTTGCATTTTCTACAGACAGAGTGTTTCAAAACTGCTCAATCAAAAGTATGGTTTAACTCTGTTAGCTGAATGCTCAGATCAGAAAGAAGTTTCACAGAATGCTTCTGTGTAGTTTATATTTGAATATATTCCTTTTTCCACTACTACTCTCTTAGCGCTCCAAATGTCCAGTTGCATTTTCTACAGAAAGAGAGTTCAGATCTGCTCAATCAAAAGTATGTTTTAACTCTGTTAGCTGAATGCACAGATCAGAAAGATGTTTCACAGAATGATTCTGTGTAGTTTATATTTGGAGACATTCCTTTTTATACTATTACCCTCTTAGCGCTCCGAATCTCCACTTGCATTTTCTACAGAAAGAGTGTTTCAGAAAGGCTCAATCAAAACTAAGGTTCAACTCTTTTAGTTGAACAAACAGAACAGAAAGTAGTTTCACACAATTCTTCTGTGTAGTTTTTATTTGTAGACATTCTTTTTCCCAATATAGGCCTCTTAGCGCTCAGAATGTCCAATTGCAGTTTCTACAGAAAGAGTGTTTCAGAACGGCTCAATCAAAAGTAAGGTTCAACTCTGTTAGTTGAATGCACAGAACAGAAAGAAGTTTCATACAATGCTTCTGTGTAGTTTATATTTGAACATATTCTTTTTTCCACTATTACCCACTTAGCGCTACGAATGTCCAGTTGCATTTTCTACAGACAGAGTGTTTCAAAACTGCTCAATCAAAAGTATGGTTTAACTCTGTTAGCTGAATGCTCAGATCAGAAAAAAGTTTCACAGAATGCTTCTGTGTAGTTTATATTTGAATATATTCCTTTTTCCACTACTACGCTCTTAGCGCTCCAAATGTCCAGTTGCATTTTCTACAGAAAGAGTGTTCAGATCTGCTCAATCAAAAGTATGGTTTAACTCTGTTAGCTGAATGCACAGATCAGAAAGAAGTTTCACCGAATGATTCTGTGTAGTTTATATTTGAAGACATTCCTTTTTCCACTATTACGCTCTTAGCGCTCCGAATCTCCACTTGCATTTTCTACAAAAAGAGTGTTTCATAACTGCTCAATCAAAAATATGTTTTATCTCTGTTAACTGAATTTACAGATCAGAAATAAGTTTCACAGAATGCATCTGTGTAGCTTTTATTTGAAGATATTCTTTTTCCCAATGTAGGCCTCTTAGCGCTGAGCATGTCCAATTGCAGTTTCTACAGAAAGAGTGTTTCAGAACGGCTCAATCAAAAGTAAGGTTCAACTCTGTTAGTTGAATGCACAGAACAGAAAGAATTTTCACAGAATGCTACTGTGTAGTTTATATTTGAATATATTCCTTTTTCCACTATTACCCTCTTAGCGCTCCGAATGTCCACTTGCATTTTCTACAGAAAGAGTGTTCAGAACTGCGCAATCAAAAGTATGGTTTAACTCTGTTAGCTTAATGAACATATCAGAAATAAGTTTCACACAATGCTTCTGTGTAGTTTTTATTTGAAGATATTATTTTTCCCAATAGAGGCCTCTTAGCGCTCAGAATGTCCAATTGCCGTTTCTACAGAAAGAGTGTTTCAGAAAGGCTCAATCAAAAGTAAGGTTCAACTCTGTTAGTTGAATGCACAGAACAGAAAGGAGTTTCATACAATGCTTCTGTGTAGTTTATATTTGAACATATTCTTTTTTCCACTATTACCCACTTAGCGCTACGAATGTCCAGTTGCATTTTCTACAGACAGAGTGTTTCAAAACTGCTCAATCAAAAGTATGGTTTAACTCTGTTAGCTGAATGCTCAGATCAGAAAGAAGTTTCACAGAATGCTTCTGTGTAGTTTATATTTGAATATATTCCTTTTTCCACTACTATTCTCTTAGCGCTCCAAATGTCCAGTTGCATTTTCTACAGAAAGAGTGTTCAGATCTGCTCAATCAAAAGTATGGTTTAACTCTGTTAGCTGAATGCACAGATCAGAAAGAAGTTTCACAGAATGATTCTGTGTAGTTTATATTTGGAGACATTACTTTTTCCACTATTACCCACTTAGCGCTCCGAAACTCCACTTGCATTTTCTACAGAAAGTGTGTTTCAGAACGGCTCAATCAAAACTAAGGTTCAACTCTTTTAGTTGAACAAACAGAACAGAAAGAAGTTTCACACAATTCTTCTGTGTAGTTTTTATTTGTAGACATTCTTTTTCCCAATATAGGCCTCTTAGCGCTCAGAATGTCCAATTGCAGTTTCTACAGAAAGAGTGTTTCAGAACGGCTCAATCAAAAGTAAGGTTCAACTCTGTTAGTTGAATGCACAGAACAGAAAGTAGTTTCATACAATGCTTCTGTGTAGTTTATATTTGAACATATTCTTTTTTCCACTATTACCCAGTTAGCGCTACGAATGTCCAGTTGCATTTTCTACAGACAGAGTGTTTCAAAACTGCTCAATCAAAAGTATGGTTTAACTCTGTTAGCTGAATGCTCAGATCAGAAAGAAGTTTCACAGAATGCTTCTGTGTAGTTTATATTTGAATATATTCCTTTTTCCACTACTACGCTCTTAGCGCTCGAAATGTCCAGTTGCATTTTCTACAGAAAGAGTGTTCAGATCTGCTCAATCAAAAGTATGGTTTAACTCTGTTAGCTGAATGCACAGATCAGAAAGAAGTTTCACCGAATGATTCTGTGTAGTTTTATTTGAAGACATTCCTTTTTCCACTCTTACCCTCTTAGCGCTCCGAATCTTCACTTGCATTTTCTACAAAAAGAGTGTTTCATAACTGCTCAATCAAAAATATGTTTTATCTCTGTTAACTGAATTTACAGATCAGAAATAGGTTTCACAGAATGCATCTGTGTAGTTTTTATTTGAAGATAATCTTTTTCCCAATGTAGGCCTCTTAGCGCTTAGCATGTCCAATTGCAGTTTCTACAGAAAGAGTGTTTCAGAACGGCTCAATCAATAGTAAGGTTCAAATCTGTTAGTTGAATGCACAGAACAGAAAGAATTTTCACAGAATGCTACTGTGTAGTTTATATTTGAATATATTCCTTTTTCCACTATTACCCTCTTAGCGCTCCGAATGAACACTTGCATTTTCTACAGAAAGAGTGTTCAGAACTGCGCAATCAAAAGTATGTTTTAACTCTGTTAGCTTAATGAACATATCAGAAATAAGTTTCACACAATGCTTCTGTGTAGTTTTTATTTGAAGATATTATTTTTCCCAATATAGGCCTCTTAGCGCTCAGAATGTCCAATTGCAGTTTCTACAGAAAGAGTGTTTCAGAAAGGCTCAATCAAAAGTAAGGTTCAACTCTGTTAGTTGAATGCACAGAACAGAAAGAAGTTTCATACAATGCTTCTGTGTAGTTTATATTTGAACATATTCTTTTTTCCACTATTACCCACTTAGCGCTACGAATGTCCAGTTGCATTTTCTGCAGACAGAGTGTTTCAAAGCTGCTCAATCAAAAGTATGGTTTAACTCTGTTAGCTGAATTCTCAGATCAGAAAGAAGTTTCACAGAATGCTTCTGTGTAGTTTATATTTGAATATATTCCTTTTTCCACTACTACTCTTTTAGCGCTCCAAAGTTCCAGTTGCATTTTCTACAGAAAGAGAGTTCAGATCTGCTCAATCAAAAGTATGGTTTAACTCTGTTAGCTGAATGCACAGATCAGAAAGAAGTTTCACAGAATGATTCTGTGTAGTTTATATTTGGAGACATTCCTTTTTCCACTATTACCCTCTTAGCGCTCCGAATCTCCACTTGCATTTTCTACAGAAAGAGTGTTTCAGAACGGCTCAATCAAAACTAAGGTTCAACTCTTTTAGTTGAACAAACAGAACAGAAAGAAGTTTCACACAATTCTTCTGTGTAGTTTTTATTTGTAGACATTCTTTTTCCCAATATAGGCCTCTTAGGGCTCAGAATGTCCAATTGCAGTTTCTACAGAAAGAGTGTTTCTGAACGGCTCAATCAAAAGTAAGGTTCAACTCTGTTAGTTGAATGCACAGAACAGAAAGTATTTTCGTACAATGCTTCTGTGTAGTTTATATTTGAACATAGTCTTTTTTCCACTATTACCCACTTAGTGCTACGAATGTCCAGTTGCATTTTCTACAGACAGAGTGTTTCAAAACTGCTCAATCAAAAGTATGGTTTAACTCGGTTAGCTGAATGCTCAGATCAGAAAGAAGTTTCACAGAATGCTTCTGTGTAGTTTATATTTGAATATATTCCTTTTTCCACTACTACGCTCTTAGCGCTCCAAATGTCCAGTTGCATTTTCTACAGAAAGAGTGTTCAGATCTGCTCAATCAAAAGTATGGTTTAACTCTGTTAGCTGAATGCACAGATCAGAAAGAAATTTCACCGAATGATTCTGTGTAGTTTATATTTGAAGACATTCCTTTTTCCACTATTACCCTCTTAGCGCTCCGAATCTCCACTTGCATTTTCTACAAAAAGAGTGTTTCATAACTGCTCAATCAAAAATATGTTTTATCTCTGTTAACTGAATTTACAGATCAGAAATAAGTTTCACAGAATGCATCTGTGTAGTTTTTATTTGAAGATATTCTTTTTCCCAATGTAGGCCTCTTAGCGCTTAGCATGTCCAATTGCAGTTTCTACAGAAAGAGTGTTTCAGAACGGCTCAATCAAAAGTAAGGTTCAACTCTGTTAGTTGAATGCACAGAACAGAAAGAATTTTCACAGAATGCTACTGTGTAGTTTATATTTCAATATATTCCTTTTTCCACTATTACCCTCTTAGCGCTCCGAATGTCCACTTGCATTTTCTACAGAAAGAGTGTTCAGAACTGCGCAATCAAAAGTATGGTTTAACTCTGTTAGCTTAATGAACATATCAGAAATAAGTTTCACAAAATGCTTCTGTGTAGTTTTTATTTGAAGATATTATTTTTCCCAATATAGGCCTCTTAGCGCTCAGAATGTCCAATTGCAGTTTCTACAGAAAGAGTGTTTCAGAAAGCCTCAATCAAAAGTAAGGTTCAACTCTGTTAGTTGAATGCACAGAACAGAAAGAAGTTTCATACAATGCTTCTCTGTAGTTTATATTTGAACATATTCTTTTTTCCACTATTACCCACTTAGCGCTACGAATGTCCAGTTGCATTTTCTACAGACAGAGTGTTTCAAAACTGCTCAATCAAAAGTATGGTTTAACTCTGTTAGCTGAATGCTCAGATCAGAAAGAAGTTTCACAGTATGCTTCTGTGTAGTTTATATTTGAATATATTCCTTTTTCCACTACTACTCTCTTAGAGCTCCAAATGTCCAGTTGCATTTTCTACAGAAAGAGAGTTCAGATCTGCTCAATCAAAAGTATGGTTTAACTCTGTTAGCTGAATGCACAGATCAGAAAGAAGTTTCACAGAATGATTCTGTGTAGTTTATATTTGGAGACATTCCTTTTTCCACTATTACCCTCTTAGCGCTCCGAATCTCCAATTGCATTTTCTACAAAAAGAGTGTTTCATAACTGCTCAATCAAAAATATGTTTTATCTCTGTTAACTGAATTTACAGATCAGAAATAAGTTTCACAGAATGCATCTGTGTAGTTTTTATTTGAAGATATTTTTTTCCCAATGTAGGCCTCTTAGCGCTTAGCATGTCCAATTGCAGTTTCTACAGAAAGAGTGTTTCAGAACGGCTCAATCAAAAGTAAGGTTCAACTCTGTTAGTTGAATGCACAGAACAGAAAGAATTTTCACAGAATGCTACTATGTAGTTTATATTTGAATATAATCCTTTTTCCACTATTACCCTCTTAGCGCTCCGAATGTCCACTTGCATTTTCTACAGAAAGAGTGTTCAGAACTGCGCAATCAAAAGTATGGTTTAACTGTTAGCTTAATGAACATATCAGAAATAAGTTTCACACAGTGCTTCTGTGTAGTTTTTATTTGAAGATATTATTTTTCCCAATATAGGCCTCTTAGCGCTCAGAATGTCCAATTGCAGTTTCTACAGAAAGAGTGTTTCAGAAAGGCTCAATCAAAAGTAAGGTTCAACTCTGTTAGTTGAATGCACAGAACAGAAAGAAGTTTCATACAATGCTTCTGTGTAGTTTATATTTGAACATATTCTTTTTTCCACTATTACCCACTTAGCGCTACGAATGTCCAGTTGCATTTTCTACAGACAGAGTGTTTCAAAGCTGCTCAATCAAAAGTATGGTTTAACTCTGTTAGCTGAATTCTCAGATCAGAAAGAAGTTTCACAGAATGCTTCTGTGTAGTTTATATTTGAATATATTCCTTTTTCCACTACTACTCTTTTAGCGCTCCAAAGTTCCAGTTGCATTTTCTACAGAAAGAGAGTTCAGATCTGCTCAATCAAAAGTATGGTTTAACTCTGTTAGCTGAATGCACAGATCAGAAAGAAGTTTCACAGAATGATTCTGTGTAGTTTATATTTGGAGACATTCCTTTTTCCACTATTACCCTCTTAGCGCTCCGAATCTCCACTTGCATTTTCTACAGAAAGAGTGTTTCAGAACGGCTCAATCAAAACTAAGGTTCAACTCTTTTAGTTGAACAAACAGAACAGAAAGAAGTTTCACACAATTCTTCTGTGTAGTTTTTATTTGTAGACATTCTTTTTCCCAATATAGGCCTCTTAGGGCTCAGAATGTCCAATTGCAGTTTCTACAGAAAGAGTGTTTCAGAACGGCTCAATCAAAAGTAAGGTTCAACTCTGTTAGTTGAATGCACAGAACAGAAAGAATTTTCGTACAATGCTTCTGTGTAGTTTATATTTGAACATAGACTTTTTTCCACTATTACCCACTTAGCGCTACGAATGTCCAGTTGCATTTTCTACAGACAGAGTGTTTCAAAACTGCTCAATCAAAAGTATGGTTTAACTCGGTTAGCTGAATGCTCAGATCAGAAAGAAGTTTCACAGAATGCTTCTGTGTAGTTTATATTTGAATATATTCCTTTTTCCACTACTACGCTCTTAGCGCTCCAAATGTCCAGTTGCATTTTCTACAGAAAGAGTGTTCAGATCTGCTCAATCAAAAGTATGGTTTAACTCTGTTAGCTGAATGCACAGATCAGAAAGAAATTTCACCGAATGATTCTGTGTAGTTTATATTTGAAGACATTCCTTTTTCCACTATTACCCTCTTAGCGCTCCGAATCTCCACTTGCATTTTCTACAAAAAGAGTGTTTCATAACTGCTCAATCAAAAATATGTTTTATCTCTGTTAACTGAATTTACAGATCAGAAATAAGTTTCACAGAATGCATCTGTGTAGTTTTTATTTGAAGATATTCTTTTTCCCAATGTAGGCCTCTTAGCGCTTAGCATGTCCAATTGCAGTTTCTACAGAAAGAGTGTTTCAGAACGGCTCAATCAAAAGTAAGGTTCAACACTGTTAGTTGAATGCACAGAACAGAAAGAATTTTCACAGAATGCTACTGTGTAGTTTATATTTCAATATATTCCTTTTTCCACTATTACCCTCTTAGCGCTCCGAATGTCCACTTGCATTTTCTACAGAAAGAGTGTTCAGAACTGCGCAATCAAAAGTATGGTTTAACTCTGTTAGCTTAATGAACATATCAGAAATAAGTTTCACAAAATGCTTCTGTGTAGTTTTTATTTGAAGATATTATTTTACCCAATATAGGCCTCTTAGCGCTCAGAATGTCCAATTGCAGTTTCTACAGAAAGAGTGTTTCAGAAAGCCTCAATCAAAAGTAAGGTTCAACTCTGTTAGTTGAATGCACAGAACAGAAAGAAGTTTCATACAATGCTTCTCTGTAGTTTATATTTGAACATATTCTTTTTTCCACTATTACCCACTTAGCGCTACGAATGTCCAGTTGCATTTTCTACAGACAGAGTGTTTCAAAACTGCTCAATCAAAAGTATGGTTTAACTCTGTTAGCTGAATGCTCAGATCAGAAAGAAGTTTCACAGTATGCTTCTGTGTAGTTTATATTTGAATATATTCCTTTTTCCACTACTACTCTCTTAGCGCTCCAAATGTCCAGTTGCATTTTCTACAGAAAGAGAGTTCAGATCTGCTCAATCAAAAGTATGGTTTAACTCTGTTAGCTGAATGCACAGATCAGAAAGAAGTTTCACAGAATGATTCTGTGTAGTTTATATTTGGAGACATTCCTTTTTCCACTATTACCCTCTTAGCGCTCCGAATCTCCAATTGCATTTTCTACAAAAAGAGTGTTTCATTACTGCTCAATCAAAAATATGTTTTATCTCTGTTAACTGAATTTACAGATCAGAAATAAGTTTCACAGAATGCATCTGTGTAGTTTTTATTTGAAGATATTCTTTTTCCCAATGTAGGCCTCTTAGCGCTTAGCATGTCCAATTGCAGTTTCTACAGAAAGAGTGTTTCAGAACGGCTCAATCAAAAGTAAGGTTCAACTCTGTTAGTTGAATGCACAGAACAGAAAGAATTTTCACAGAATGCTACTATGTAGTTTATATTTGAATATAATCCTTTTTCCACTATTACCCTCTTAGCGCTCCGAATGTCCACTTGCATTTTCTACAGAAAGAGTGTTCAGAACTGCGCAATCAAAAGTATGGTTTAACTGTTAGCTTAATGAACATATCAGAAATAAGTTTCACACAGTGCTTCTGTGTAGTTTTTATTTGAAGATATTATTTTTCCCAATATAGGCCTCTTAGCGCTCAGAATGTCCAATTGCAGTTTCTACAGAAAGAGTGTTTCAGAAAGGCTCAATCAAAAGTAAGGTTCAACTCTGTTAGTTGAATGCACAGAACAGAAAGAAGTTTCATACAATGCTTCTGTGTAGTTTATATTTGAACATATTCTTTTTTCCACTATTACCCACTTAGCGCTACGAATGTCCAGTTGCATTTTCTACAGACAGAGTGTTTCAAAGCTGCTCAATCAAAAGTATGGTTTAACTCTGTTAGCTGAATTCTCAGATCAGAAAGAAGTTTCACAGAATGCTTCTGTGTAGTTTATATTTGAATATATTCATTTTTCCACTACTACTCTTTTAGCGCTCCAAAGTTCCAGTTGCATTTTCTACAGAAAGAGAGTTCAGATCTGCTCAATCAAAAGTATGGTTTAACTCTGTTAGCTGAATGCACAGATCAGAAAGAAGTTTCACAGAATGATTCTGTGTAGTTTATATTTGGAGACATTCCTTTTTCCACTATTACCCTCTTAGCGCTCCGAATCTCCACTTGCATTTTCTACAGAAAGAGTGTTTCAGAACGGCTCAATCAAAACTAAGGTTCAACTCTTTTAGTTGAACAAACAGAACAGAAAGAAGTTTCACACAATTCTTCTGTGTAGTTTTTATTTGTAGACATTCTTTTTCCCAATATAGGCCTCTTAGGGCTCAGAATGTCCAATTGCAGTTTCTACAGAAAGAGTGTTTCAGAACGGCTCAATCAAAAGTAAGGTTCAACTCTGTTAGTTGAATGCACAGAACAGAAAGAATTTTCGTACAATGCTTCTGTGTAGTTTATATTTGAACATAGTCTTTTTTCCACTATTACCCACTTAGCGCTACGAATGTCCAGTTGCATTTTCTACAGACAGAGTGTTTCAAAACTGCTCAATCAAAAGTATGGTTTAAGTCGGTTAGCTGAATGCTCAGATCAGAAAGAAGTTTCACAGAATGCTTCTGTGTAGTTTATATTTGAATATATTCCTTTTTCCACTACTACGCTCTTAGCGCTCCAAATGTCCAGTTGCATTTTATACAGAAAGAGTGTTCAGATCTGCTCAATCAAAAGTATGGTTTAACTCTGTTAGCTGAATGCACAGATCAGAAAGAAATTTCACCGAATGATTCTGTGTAGTTTATATTTGAAGACATTCCTTTTTCCACTAATACCCTCTTAGCGCTCCGAATCTCCACTTGCATTTTCTACAAAAAGAGTGTTTCATAACTGCTCAATCAAAAATATGTTTTATCTCTGTTAACTGAATTTACAGATCAGAAATAAGTTTCACAGAATGCATCTGTGTAGTTTTTATTTGAAGATATTCTTTTTCCCAATGTAGGCCTCTTAGCGCTTAGCATGTCCAATTGCAGTTTCTACAGAAAGAGTGTTTCAGAACGGCTCAATCAAAAGTAAGGTTCAACTCTGTTAGTTGAATGCACAGAACAGAAAGAATTTTCACAGAATGCTACTGTGTAGTTTATATTTCAATATATTCCTTTTTCCACTATTACCCTCTTAGCGCTCCGAATGTCCACTTGCATTTTCTACAGAAAGAGTGTTCAGAACTGCGCAATCAAAAGTATGGTTTAACTCTGTTAGCTTAATGAACATATCAGAAATAAGTTTCACACAATGCTTCTGTGTAGTTTTTATTTGAAGATATTATTTTTCCCAATAGAGGCCTCTTAGCGCTCAGAATGTCCAATTGCCGTTTCTACAGAAAGAGTGTTTCAGAAAGGCTCAATCAAAAGTAAGGTTCAACTCTGTTAGTTGAATGCACAGAACAGAAAGGAGTTTCATACAATGCTTCTGTGTAGTTTATATTTGAACATATTCTTTTTTCCACTATTACCCACTTAGCGCTACGAATGTCCAGTTGCATTTTCTACAGACAGAGTGTTTCAAAACTGCTCAATCAAAAGTATGGTTTAACTCTGTTAGCTGAATGCTCAGATCAGAAAGAAGTTTCACAGAATGCTTCTGTGTAGTTTATATTTGAATATATTCCTTTTTCCACTACTATTCTCTTAGCGCTCCAAATGTCCAGTTGCATTTTCTACAGAAAGAGTGTTCAGATCTGCTCAATCAAAAGTATGGTTTAACTCTGTTAGCTGAATGCACAGATCAGAAAGAAGTTTCACAGAATGATTCTGTGTAGTTTATATTTGGAGACATTACTTTTTCCACTATTACCCACTTAGCGCTCCGAAACTCCACTTGCATTTTCTACAGAAAGTGTGTTTCAGAACGGCTCAATCAAAACTAAGGTTCAACTCTTTTAGTTGAACAAACAGAACAGAAAGAAGTTTCACACAATTCTTCTGTGTAGTTTTTATTTGTAGACATTCTTTTTCCCAATATAGGCCTCTTAGCGCTCAGAATGTCCAATTGCAGTTTCTACAGAAAGAGTGTTTCAGAACGGCTCAATCAAAAGTAAGGTTCAACTCTGTTAGTTGAATGCACAGAACAGAAAGTAGTTTCATACAATGCTTCTGTGTAGTTTATATTTGAACATATTCTTTTTTCCACTATTACCCAGTTAGCGCTACGAATGTCCAGTTGCATTTTCTACAGACAGAGTGTTTCAAAACTGCTCAATCAAAAGTATGGTTTAACTCTGTTAGCTGAATGCTCAGATCAGAAAGAAGTTTCACAGAATGCTTCTGTGTAGTTTATATTTGAATATATTCCTTTTTCCACTACTACGCTCTTAGCGCTCGAAATGTCCAGTTGCATTTTCTACAGAAAGAGTGTTCAGATCTGCTCAATCAAAAGTATGGTTTAACTCTGTTAGCTGAATGCACAGATCAGAAAGAAGTTTCACCGAATGATTCTGTGTAGTTTTATTTGAAGACATTCCTTTTTCCACTCTTACCCTCTTAGCGCTCCGAATCTTCACTTGCATTTTCTACAAAAAGAGTGTTTCATAACTGCTCAATCAAAAATATGTTTTATCTCTGTTAACTGAATTTACAGATCAGAAATAGGTTTCACAGAATGCATCTGTGTAGTTTTTATTTGAAGATATTCTTTTTCCCAATGTAGGCCTCTTAGCGCTTAGCATGTCCAATTGCAGTTTCTACAGAAAGAGTGTTTCAGAACGGCTCAATCAAAAGTAAGGTTCAACTCTGTTAGTTGAATGCACAGAACAGAAAGAAGTTTCATACAATGCTTCTGTGTAGTTTATATTTGAACATATTGTTTTTTCCACTATTACCCACTTGGCGCTACGAATGTCCAGTTGCATTTTCTACAGACAGAGTGTTTCAAAACTGCTCAATCAAAAGTATGGTTTAACTCTGTTAGCTGAATGCTCAGATCAGAAAGAAGTTTCACAGAATGCTTCTGTGTAGTTTATATTTGAATATATTCCTTTTTCCACTACTACTCTTTTAGCGCTCCAAAGTTCCAGTTGCATTTTCTACAGAAAGAGAGTTCAGATCTGCTCAATCAAAAGTATGGTTTAACTCTGTTAGCTGAATGCACAGATCAGAAAGAAGTTTCACAGAATGATTCTGTGTAGTTTATATTTGGAGACATTCCTTTTTCCACTATTACCCTCTTAGCGCTCCGAATCTCCACTTGCATTTTCTACAGAAAGAGTGTTTCAGAACGGCTCAATCAAAACTAAGGTTCAACTCTTTTAGTTGAACAAACAGAACAGAAAGAAGTTTCACACAATTCTTCTGTGTAGTTTTTATTTGTAGACATTCTTTTTCCCAATATAGGCCTCTTAGGGCTCAGAATGTCCAATTGCAGTTTCTACAGAAAGAGTGTTTCAGAACGGCTCAATCAAAAGTAAGGTTCAACTCTGTTAGTTGAATGCACAGAACAGAAAGAATTTTCGTACAATGCTTCTGTGTAGTTTATATTTGAACATAGTCTTTTTTCCACTATTACCCACTTAGCGCTACGAATGTCCAGTTGCATTTTCTACAGACAGAGTGTTTCAAAACTGCTCAATCAAAAGTATGGTTTAACTCGGTTAGCTGAATGCTCAGATCAGAAAGAAGTTTCACAGAATGCTTCTGTGTAGTTTATATTTGAATATATTCCTTTTTCCACTACTACGCTCTTAGCGCTCCAAATGTCCAGTTGCATTTTCTACAGAAAGAGTGTTCAGATCTGCTCAATCAAAAGTATGGTTTAACTCTGTTAGCTGAATGCACAGATCAGAAAGAAATTTCACCGAATGATTCTGTGTAGTTTATATTTGAAGACATTCCTTTTTCCACTATTACCCTCTTAGCGCTCCGAATCTCCACTTGCATTTTCTACAAAAAGAGTGTTTCATAACTGCTCAATCAAAAATATGTTTTATCTCTGTTAACTGAATTTACAGATCAGAAATAAGTTTCACAGAATGCATCTGTGTAGTTTTTATTTGAAGATATTCTTTTTCCCAATGTAGGCCTCTTAGCGCTTAGCATGTCCAATTGCAGTTTCTACAGAAAGAGTGTTTCAGAACGGCTCAATCAAAAGTAAGGTTCAACTCTGTTAGTTGAATGCATAGAACAGAAAGAATTTTCACAGAATGCTACTGTGTAGTTTATATTTCAATATATTCCTTTTTCCACTATTACCCTCTTAGCGCTCCGAATGTCCACTTGCATTTTCTACAGAAAGAGTGTTCAGAACTGCGCAATCAAAAGTATGGTTTAACTCTGTTAGCTTAATGAACATATCAGAAATAAGTTTCACAAAATGCTTCTGTGTAGTTTTTATTTGAAGATATTATTTTTCCCAATATAGGCCTCTTAGCGCTCAGAATGTCCAATTGCAGTTTCTACAGAAAGAGTGTTTCAGAAAGCCTCAATCAAAAGTAAGGTTCAACTCTGTTAGTTGAATGCACAGAACAGAAAGAAGTTTCATACAATGCTTCTCTGTAGTTTATATTTGAACATATTCTTTTTTCCACTATTACCCACTTAGCGCTACGAATGTCCAGTTGCATTTTCTACAGACAGAGTGTTTCAAAACTGCTCAATCAAAAGTATGGTTTAACTCTGTTAGCTGAATGCTCAGATCAGAAAGAAGTTTCACAGTATGCTTCTGTGTAGTTTATATTTGAATATATTCCTTTTTCCACTACTACTCTCTTAGCGCTCCAAATGTCCAGTTGCATTTTCTACAGAAAGAGAGTTCAGATCTGCTCAATCAAAAGTATGGTTTAACTCTGTTAGCTGAATGCACAGATCAGAAAGAAGTTTCACAGAATGATTCTGTGTAGTTTATATTTGGAGACATTCCTTTTTCCACTATTACCCTCTTAGCGCTCCGAATCTCCAATTGCATTTTCTACAAAAAGAGTGTTTCATAACTGCTCAATCAAAAATATGTTTTATCTCTGTTAACTGAATTTACAGATCAGAAATAAGTTTCACAGAATGCATCTGTGTAGTTTTTATTTGAAGATATTCTTTTTCCCAATGTAGGCCTCTTAGCGCTTAGCATGTCCAATTGCAGTTTCTACAGAAAGAGTGTTTCAGAACGGCTCAATCAAAAGTAAGGTTCAACTCTGTTAGTTGAATGCACAGAACAGAAAGAATTTTCACAGAATGCTACTATGTAGTTTATATTTGAATATAATCCTTTTTCCACTATTACCCTCTTAGCGCTCCGAATGTCCACTTGCATTTTCTACAGAAAGAGTGTTCAGAACTGCGCAATCAAAAGTATGGTTTAACTGTTAGCTTAATGAACATATCAGAAATAAGTTTCACACAGTGCTTCTGTGTAGTTTTTATTTGAAGATATTATTTTTCCCAATATAGGCCTCTTAGCGCTCAGAATGTCCAATTGCAGTTTCTACAGAAAGAGTGTTTCAGAAAGGCTCAATCAAAAGTAAGGTTCAACTCTGTTAGTTGAATGCACAGAACAGAAAGAAGTTTCATACAATGCTTCTGTGTAGTTTATATTTGAACATATTCTTTTTTCCACTATTACCCACTTAGCGCTACGAATGTCCAGTTGCATTTTCTACAGACAGAGTGTTTCAAAACTGCTCAATCAAAAGTATGGTTTAACTCTGTTAGCTGAATTCTCAGATCAGAAAGAAGTTTCACAGAATGCTTCTGTGTAGTTTATATTTGAATATATTACTTTTTCCACTACGACTCTCTTAGCGCTCCAAATGTCCAGTTGCATTTTCTACAGAAAGAGAGTTCAGATCTGCTCAATCAAAAGTATGTTTTAACTCTGTTAGCTGAATGCACAGATCAGAAAGATGTTTCACAGAATGATTCTGTGTAGTTTATATTTGGAGACATTCCTTTTTCCACTATTACCCTCTTAGCGCTCCGAATCTCCACTTGCATTTTCTACAGAAAGAGTGTTTCAGAAAGGCTCAATCAAAACTAAGGTTCAACTCTTTTAGTTGAACAAACAGAACAGAAAGTAGTTTCACACAATTCTTCTGTGTAGTTTTTATTTGTAGACATTCTTTTTCCCAATATAGGCCTCTTAGCGCTCAGAATGTCCAATTGCAGTTTCTACAGAAAGAGTGTTTCAGAACGGCTCAATCAAAAGTAAGGTTCAACTCTGTTAGTTGAATGCACAGAACAGAAAGAAGTTTCATACAATGCTTCTGTGTAGTTTATATTTGAACATATTCTTTTTTCCACTATAACCCACTTAGCGCTACGAATGTCCAGTTGCATTTTCTACAGACAGAGTGTTTCAAAACTGCTCAATCAAAAGTATGGTTTAACTCTGTTAGCTGAATGCTCAGATCAGAAAGAAGTTTCACCGAATGATTCTGTGTAGTTTATATTTGAAGACATTCCTTTTTCCACTATTACGCTCTTAGCGCTCCGAATCTCCACTTGCATTTTCTACAAAAAGAGTGTTTCATAACTGCTCAATCAAAAATATGTTTTATCTCTGTTAACTGAATTTACAGATCAGAAATAAGTTTCACAGAATGCATCTGTGTAGCTTTTATTTGAAGATATTCTTTTTCCCAATGTAGGCCTCTTAGCGCTGAGCATGTCCAATTGCAGTTTGTACAGAAAGAGTGTTTCAGAACGGCTCAATCAAAAGTAAGGTTCAACTCTGTTATTTGAATGCACAGAACAGAAAGAATTTTCACAGAATGCTACTGTGTAGTTTATATTTGAATATATTCCTTTTTCCACTATTACCCTCTTAGCGCTCCGAATGTCCACTTGCATTTTCTACAGAAAGAGTGTTCAGAACTGCGCAATCCAAAGTATGGTTTAACTCTGTTAGCTTAATGAACATATCAGAAATAAGTTTCACACAATGCTTCTGTGTAGTTTTTATTTGAAGATATTATTTTTCCCAATAGATGCCTCTTAGCGCTCAGAATGTCCAATTGCAGTTTCTACAGAAAGAGTGTTTCAGAAAGGCTCAATCAAAAGTAAGGTTCAACTCTGTTAGTTGAATGCACAGAACAGAAAGGAGTTTCATACAACGCTTCTGTGTAGTTTATATTTGAACATATTCTTTTTTCCACTATTACCCACTTAGCGCTACGAATGTCCAGTTGCATTTTCTACAGACAGAGTGTTTCAAAACTGCTCAATCAAAAGTATGGTTTAACTCTGTTAGCTGAATGCTCTGATCAGAAAGAAGTTTCACAGAATGCTTCTGTGTAGTTTATATTTGAATATATTCCTTTTTCCACTACTACTCTCTTAGCGCTCCAAATGTCCAGTTGCATTTTCTACAGAAAGAGTGTTCAGATCTGCTCAATCAAAAGTATGGTTTAACTCTGTTAGCTGAATGCACAGATCAGAAAGAAGTTTCACAGAATGATTCTGTGTAGTTTATATTTGGAGACATTACTTTTTCCACTATTACCCTCTTAGCGCTCCGAAACTCCACTTGCATTTTCTACAGAAAGTGTGTTTCAGAACGGCTCAATCAAAACTAAGGTTCAACTCTTTTAGTTGAACAAACAGAACAGAAAGAAGTTTCACACAATTCTTCTGTGTAGTTTTTATTTGTAGACATTCTTTTTCCCAATATAGGCCTCTTAGCGCTCAGAATGTCCAATTGCAGTTTCTACAGAAAGAGTGTTTCAGAACGGCTCAATCAAAAGTAAGGTTCAACTCTGTTAGTTGAATGCACAGAACAGAAAGTAGTTTCATACAATGCTTCTGTGTAGTTTATATTTGAACATATTCTTTTTTCCACTATTACCCAGTTAGCGCTACGAATCTCCAGTTGCATTTTCTACAGACAGAGTGTTTCAAAACTGCTCAATCAAAAGTATGGTTTAACTCTGTTAGCTGAATGCTCAGATCAGAAAGAAGTTTCACAGAATGCTTCTGTGTAGTTTATATTTGAATATATTCCTTTTTCCACTACTACGCTCTTAGCGCTCGAAATGTCCAGTTGCATTTTCTACAGAAAGAGTGTTCAGATCTGCTCAATCAAAAGTATGGTTTAACTCTGTTAGCTGAATGCACAGATCAGAAAGAAGTTTCACCGAATGATTCTGTGTAGTTTTATTTGAAGACATTCCTTTTTCCACTCTTACCCTCTTAGCGCTCCGAATCTTCACTTGCATTTTCTACAAAAAGAGTGTTTCATAACTGCTCAATCAAAAATATGTTTTATCTCTGTTAACTGAATTTACAGATCAGAAATAAGTTTCACAGAATGCATCTGTGTAGTTTTTATTTGAAGATATTCTTTTTCCCAATGTAGGCCTCTTAGCGCTTAGCATGTCCAATTGCAGTTTCTACAGAAAGAGTGTTTCAGAACGGCTCAATCAATAGTAAGGTTCAAATCTGTTAGTTGAATGCACAGAACAGAAAGAATTTTCACAGAATGCTACTGTGTAGTTTATATTTGAATATATTCCTTTTTCCACTATTACCCTCTTAGCGTTCCGAATGTCCACTTGCATTTTCTACGGAAAGAGTGTTCAGAACTGCGCAATCAAAAGTATGGTTTAACTCTGTTAGCTTAATGAACATATCAGAAATAAGTTTCACAAAATGCTTCTGTGTAGTTTTTATTTGAAGATATTATTTTTCCCAATAGAGGCCTCTTAGCGCTCAGAATGTCCAATTGCAGTTTCTACAGAAAGAGTGTTTCAGAAAGGCTCAATCAAAAGTAAGGTTCAACTCTGTTAGTTGAATGCACAGAACAGAAAGAAGTTTCATACAATGCTTCTGTGTAGTTTATATTTGAACATATTCTTTTTTCCACTATTACCCACTTAGCGCTACGAATGTCCAGTTGCATTTTCTGCAGACAGAGTGTTTCAAAACTGCTCAATCAAAAGTATGGTTTAACTCTGTTAGCTGAATGCTCAGATCAGAAAGAAGTTTCACAGAATGCTTCTGTGTAGTTTATATTTGAATATATTCCTTTTTCCACTACTACTCTCTTAGCGCTCCAAATGTCCAGTTGCATTTTCTAAAGAAAGAGTGTTCAGATCTGCTCAATCAAAAGTATGGTTTAACTCTGTTAGCTGAATGCACAGATCAGAAAGAAGTTTCACAGAATGATTCTGTGTAGTTTATATTTGGAGGCATTCCATTTCCCACTATTACCCTCTTAGCGCTCCGAATCTCCACTTGCATTTTCTACAGAAAGAGTGTTTCAGAACGGCTCAATCAAAACTAAGGTTCAACTCTTTTAGTTGAACAAACAGAACAGAAAGAAGTTTCACACAATTCTTCTGTGTAGTTTTTATTTGTAGACATTCTTTTTCCCACTATAGGCCTCTTAGCGCTCAGAATGTCCAATTGCAGTTTCTACAGAAAGAGTGTTTCAGAACGGCTCAATCAAAAGTGAGGTTCAACTCTGTTAGTTGAATGCACAGAACAGAAAGAAGTTTCATACAATGCTTCTGTGTAGTTTATATTTGAACATATTCTTTTTTCCACTATTACCCACTTAGCCCTACGAATGTCCAGTTGCATTTTCTACAGACAGAGTGTTTCAAAACTGCTCAATCAAAAGTATGGTTTAACTCTGTTAGCTGAATGCTGAGATCAGAAAGAAGTTTCACAGAATGCTTCTGTGTAGTTTATATTTGAATATATTCCTTTTTCCACTACTACTCTCTTAGCGCTCCAAATGTCCAGTTGCATTTTCTACAGAAAGAGAGTTCAGATCTGCTCAATCAAAAGTATGGTTTAACTCTGTTAGCTGAATGCACAGATCAGAAAGAAGTTTCACAGAATGATTCTGTGTAGTTTATATTTGGAGAAATTCCTTTTTCCACTATTACCCTCTTAGCGCTCCGAATCTCCACTTGCATTTTCTACAGAAAGAGTGTTTCAGAACGGCTCAATCAAAACTAAGGTTCAACTCTTTTAGTTGAACAAACAGAACAGAAAGTAGTTTCACACAATTCTTCTGTGTAGTTTTTATTTGTAGACATTCTTTTTCCCAATATAGGCCTCTTAGCGCTCAGAATGTCCAATTGCAGTTTCTACAGAAAGAGTGTTTCAGAACGGCTCAATCAAAAGTAAGGTTCAACTCTGTTAGTTGAATGCACAGAACAGAAAGAATTTTCACAGAATGCTACTATGTAGTTTATACTTGAATATATTCCTTTTTCCACTATTACCCTCTTAGCGCTCCGAATGTCCACTTGCATTTTCTACAGAAAGAGTGTTCAGAACTGCGCAATCAAAAGTATGGTTTAACTGTTAGCTTAATGAACATATCAGAAATAAGTTTCACACAATGCTTCTGTGTAGTTTTTATTTGAAGATATTATTTTTCCCAATATAGGCCTCTTAGCGCTCAGAATGTCCAATTGCAGTTTCTACAGAAAGAGTGCTTCAGAAAGGCTCAATCAAAAGTAAGGTTCAACTCTGTTAGTTGAATGCACAGAACAGAAAGTAGTTTCATACAATGCTTCTGTGTAGTTTATATTTGAACATATTCTTTTCTCCACTATTACCCACTTAGCGCTACGAATGTCCAGTTGCATTTTCTACAGACAGAGTGTTTCAAAACTGCTCAATCAAAAGTATGGTTTAACTCTGTTAGCTGAATTCTCAGATCAGAAAGAAGTTTCACAGAATGCTTCTGTGTAGTTTATATTTGAATATATTCCTTTTTCCACTACTACTCTCTTAGCGCTCCAAATGTCCAGTTGCATTTTCTACAGAAAGAGTGTTCAGATCTGCTCAATCAAACGTATTGTTTAACTCTGTTAGCTGAATGCACAGATCAGAAAGAAGTTTCACAGAATGATTCTGTGTAGTTTATATTTGGAGACATTCCTTTTTCCACTATTACCCTCTTAGCGCTCCGAATCTCCACTTGCATTCTCTACAGAAAGAGTGTTTCAGAACGGCTCAATCAAAACTAAGGTTCAACTCTTTTAGTTGAACAAACAGAACAGAAAGAAGTTTCACACAATTCTTCTGTGTAGTTTTTATTTGTAGACATTCTTTTTCCGAATATAGGCCTCTTAGCGCTCAGAATGTCCAATTGCAGTTTCTACAGAAAGAGTGTTTCAGAACGGCTCAATCAAAAGTAAGGTTCAACTCTGTTAGTTGAATGCACAGAACAGAAAGAAGTTTCATACAATGCTTCTGTGTAGTTTATATTTGAACATATTCTTTTTTCCACTATTACCCACTTAGCGCTACGAATGTCCAGTTGCATTTTCTACAGACAGAGTGTTTCAAAACTGCTCAATCAAAAGTATGGTTTAACTCTGTTAGCTGAATGCTCAGATCAGAAAGAAGTTTCACAGAATGCTTCTGTGTAGTTTATATTTGAATATATTCCTTTTTCCACTACTACGCTCTTAGCGCTCTAAATGTCCTGTTTCATTTTCTACAGAAAGAGTGTTCAGATCTGCTCAATCAAAAGTATGGTTTAACTCTGTTAGCTGAATGCACAGATCAGAAAGAAGTTTCACCGAATGATTCTGTGTAGTTTTTATTTGAAGACATTCCTTTTTCCACTATTACCCTCTTAGCGCTCCGAATGTCCACTTGCATTTTCTACAAAAAGAGTGTTTCATAACTGCTCAATCAAAAATATGTTTTATCTCGGTTAACTGAATTTACAGATCAGAAATAAGTTTCACAGAATGCATCTGTGTAGTTTTTATTTGAAGATATTCTTTTTCCCAATGTAGGCCTCTTAGCGCTTAGCATGTCCAATTGCAGTTTCTACAGAAAGAGTGTTTCAGAACGGCTCAATCAAAAGTAAGGTTCAACTGTGTTAGTTGAATGCACAGAACAGAAAGAATTTTCACAGAATGCTACTGTGTAGTTTATATTTGAATATATTCCTTTTTCCACTATTACCCTCTTAGCGCTCCGAATGTCCACTTGCATTTTCTACAGAAAGAGTGTTCAGAACTGCGCAATCAAAAGTATGGTTTAACTCTGTTAGCTTAATGAACATATCAGAAATAAGTTTCACACAATGCTTCTGTGTAGTTTTTATTTGAAGATATTATTTTTCCCAATAGAGGCATCTTAGCGCTCAGAAAGTCCAATTGCAGTTTCTACAGAAAGAGTGTTTCAGAAAGGCTCAATCAAAAGTAAGGTTCAACTCTGTTAGTTGAATGCACAGAACAGAAAGAAGTTTCATACAATGCTTCTGTGTAGTTTATATTTGAATATATTATTTTTTCCACTATTACCCACTTAGCGCTACGAATGTCCAGTTGCATTTTCTACAGACAGAGTGTTTCAAAACTGCTCAATCAAAAGTATGGTTTAACTCTGTTAGCTGAATGCTCAGATCAGAAAGAAGTTTCACAGAATGCTTCTGTGTAGTTTATATTTGAATATATTCCTTTTTCCACTACTACTCTCTTAGCGCTAAAAATGTCCAGTTGCATTTTCTACAGAAAGAGTGTTTCAGAACGGCTCAATCAAAAGTAAGGTTCAACTCTGTTAGTTGAATGCACAGAACAGAAAGAAGTTTCATACAATGCTTCTGTGTAGTTTATATTTGAACATATTCTTTTTTCCACTATTACCCACTTAGCCCTACGAATGTCCAGTTGCATTTTCTACAGACAGAGTGTTTCAAAACTGCTCAATCAAAAGTATGGTTTAACTCTGTTAGCTGAATGCTCAGATCAGAAAGAAGTTTCACAGAATGCTTCTGTGTAGTTTATATTTGAATATATTCCTTTTTCCACTACTACTCTCTTAGCGCTCCAAATGTCCAGTTGCATTTTCTACAGAAAGAGAGTTCAGATCTGCTCAATCAAAAGTATGGTTTAACTCTGTTAGCTGAATGCACAGATCAGAAAGAAGTTTCACAGAATGATTCTGTGTAGTTTATATTTGGAGAAATACCTTTTTCCACTATTACCCTCTTAGCGCTCCGAATCTCCACTTGCATTTTCTACAGAAAGAGTGTTTCAGAACGGCTCAATCAAAACTAAGGTTCAACTCTTTTAGTTGAACAAACAGAACAGAAAGTAGTTTCACACAATTCTTCTGTGTAGTTTTTATTTGTAGACATTCTTTTTCCCAATATAGGCCTCTTAGCGCTCAGAATGTCCAATTGCAGTTTCTACAGAAAGAGTGTTTCAGAACGGCTCAATCAAAAGTAAGGTTCAACTCTGTTAGTTGAATGCACAGAACAGAAAGAAGTTTCATACAATGCTTCTGTGTAGTTTATATTTGAACATATTCTTTTTTCCACTATAACCCACTTAGCGCTACGAATGTCCAGTTGCATTTTCTACAGACAGAGTGTTTCAAAACTGCTCAATCAAAAGTATGGTTTAACTCTGTTAGCTGAATGCTCAGATCAGAAAGAAGTTTCACCGAATGATTCTGTGTAGTTTATATTTGAAGACATTCCTTTTTCCACTATTACGCTCTTAGCGCTCCGAATCTCCACTTGCATTTTCTACAAAAAGAGTGTTTCATAACTGCTCAATCAAAAATATGTTTTATCTCTGTTAACTGAATTTACAGATCAGAAATAAGTTTCACAGAATGCATCTGTGTAGCTTTTATTTGAAGATATTCTTTTTCCCAATGTAGGCCTCTTAGCGCTGAGCATGTCCAATTGCAGTTTGTACAGAAAGAGTGTTTCAGAACGGCTCAATCAAAAGTAAGGTTCAACTCTGTTATTTGAATGCACAGAACAGAAAGAATTTTCACAGAATGCTACTGTGTAGTTTATATTTGAATATATTCCTTTTTCCACTATTACCCTCTTAGCGCTCCGAATGTCCACTTGCATTTTCTACAGAAAGAGTGTTCAGAACTGCGCAATCCAAAGTATGGTTTAACTCTGTTAGCTTAATGAACATATCAGAAATAAGTTTCACACAATGCTTCTGTGTAGTTTTTATTTGAAGATATTATTTTTCCCAATAGATGCCTCTTAGCGCTCAGAATGTCCAATTGCAGTTTCTACAGAAAGAGTGTTTCAGAAAGGCTCAATCAAAAGTAAGGTTCAACTCTGTTAGTTGAATGCACAGAACAGAAAGGAGTTTCATACAACGCTTCTGTGTAGTTTATATTTGAACATATTCTTTTTTCCACTATTACCCACTTAGCGCTACGAATGTCCAGTTGCATTTTCTACAGACAGAGTGTTTCAAAACTGCTCAATCAAAAGTATGGTTTAACTCTGTTAGCTGAATGCTCTGATCAGAAAGAAGTTTCACAGAATGCTTCTGTGTAGTTTATATTTGAATATATTCCTTTTTCCACTACTACTCTCTTAGCGCTCCAAATGTCCAGTTGCATTTTCTACAGAAAGAGTGTTCAGATCTGCTCAATCAAAAGTATGGTTTAACTCTGTTAGCTGAATGCACAGATCAGAAAGAAGTTTCACAGAATGATTCTGTGTAGTTTATATTTGGAGACATTACTTTTTCCACTATTACCCTCTTAGCGCTCCGAAACTCCACTTGCATTTTCTACAGAAAGTGTGTTTCAGAACGGCTCAATCAAAACTAAGGTTCAACTCTTTTAGTTGAACAAACAGAACAGAAAGAAGTTTCACACAATTCTTCTGTGTAGTTTTTATTTGTAGACATTCTTTTTCCCAATATAGGCCTCTTAGCGCTCAGAATGTCCAATTGCAGTTTCTACAGAAAGAGTGTTTCAGAACGGCTCAATCAAAAGTAAGGTTCAACTCTGTTAGTTGAATGCACAGAACAGAAAGTAGTTTCATACAATGCTTCTGTGTAGTTTATATTTGAACATATTCTTTTTTCCACTATTACCCAGTTAGCGCTACGAATCTCCAGTTGCATTTTCTACAGACAGAGTGTTTCAAAACTGCTCAATCAAAAGTATGGTTTAACTCTGTTAGCTGAATGCTCAGATCAGAAAGAAGTTTCACAGAATGCTTCTGTGTAGTTTATATTTGAATATATTCCTTTTTCCACTACTACGCTCTTAGCGCTCGAAATGTCCAGTTGCATTTTCTACAGAAAGAGTGTTCAGATCTGCTCAATCAAAAGTATGGTTTAACTCTGTTAGCTGAATGCACAGATCAGAAAGAAGTTTCACCGAATGATTCTGTGTAGTTTTATTTGAAGACATTCCTTTTTCCACTCTTACCCTCTTAGCGCTCCGAATCTTCACTTGCATTTTCTACAAAAAGAGTGTTTCATAACTGCTCAATCAAAAATATGTTTTATCTCTGTTAACTGAATTTACAGATCAGAAATAAGTTTCACAGAATGCATCTGTGTAGTTTTTATTTGAAGATATTCTTTTTCCCAATGTAGGCCTCTTAGCGCTTAGCATGTCCAATTGCAGTTTCTACAGAAAGAGTGTTTCAGAACGGCTCAATCAATAGTAAGGTTCAAATCTGTTAGTTGAATGCACAGAACAGAAAGAATTTTCACAGAATGCTACTGTGTAGTTTATATTTGAATATATTCCTTTTTCCACTATTACCCTCTTAGCGTTCCGAATGTCCACTTGCATTTTCTACGGAAAGAGTGTTCAGAACTGCGCAATCAAAAGTATGGTTTAACTCTGTTAGCTTAATGAACATATCAGAAATAAGTTTCACAAAATGCTTCTGTGTAGTTTTTATTTGAAGATATTATTTTTCCCAATAGAGGCCTCTTAGCGCTCAGAATGTCCAATTGCAGTTTCTACAGAAAGAGTGTTTCAGAAAGGCTCAATCAAAAGTAAGGTTCAACTCTGTTAGTTGAATGCACAGAACAGAAAGAAGTTTCATACAATGCTTCTGTGTAGTTTATATTTGAACATATTCTTTTTTCCACTATTACCCACTTAGCGCTACGAATGTCCAGTTGCATTTTCTGCAGACAGAGTGTTTCAAAACTGCTCAATCAAAAGTATGGTTTAACTCTGTTAGCTGAATGCTCAGATCAGAAAGAAGTTTCACAGAATGCTTCTGTGTAGTTTATATTTGAATATATTCCTTTTTCCACTACTACTCTCTTAGCGCTCCAAATGTCCAGTTGCATTTTCTAAAGAAAGAGTGTTCAGATCTGCTCAATCAAAAGTATGGTTTAACTCTGTTAGCTGAATGCACAGATCAGAAAGAAGTTTCACAGAATGATTCTGTGTAGTTTATATTTGGAGGCATTCCATTTCCCACTATTACCCTCTTAGCGCTCCGAATCTCCACTTGCATTTTCTACAGAAAGAGTGTTTCAGAACGGCTCAATCAAAACTAAGGTTCAACTCTTTTAGTTGAACAAACAGAACAGAAAGAAGTTTCACACAATTCTTCTGTGTAGTTTTTATTTGTAGACATTCTTTTTCCCACTATAGGCCTCTTAGCGCTCAGAATGTCCAATTGCAGTTTCTACAGAAAGAGTGTTTCAGAACGGCTCAATCAAAAGTGAGGTTCAACTCTGTTAGTTGAATGCACAGAACAGAAAGAAGTTTCATACAATGCTTCTGTGTAGTTTATATTTGAACATATTCTTTTTTCCACTATTACCCACTTAGCCCTACGAATGTCCAGTTGCATTTTCTACAGACAGAGTGTTTCAAAACTGCTCAATCAAAAGTATGGTTTAACTCTGTTAGCTGAATGCTGAGATCAGAAAGAAGTTTCACAGAATGCTTCTGTGTAGTTTATATTTGAATATATTCCTTTTTCCACTACTACTCTCTTAGCGCTCCAAATGTCCAGTTGCATTTTCTACAGAAAGAGAGTTCAGATCTGCTCAATCAAAAGTATGGTTTAACTCTGTTAGCTGAATGCACAGATCAGAAAGAAGTTTCACAGAATGATTCTGTGTAGTTTATATTTGGAGAAATTCCTTTTTCCACTATTACCCTCTTAGCGCTCCGAATCTCCACTTGCATTTTCTACAGAAAGAGTGTTTCAGAACGGCTCAATCAAAACTAAGGTTCAACTCTTTTAGTTGAACAAACAGAACAGAAAGTAGTTTCACACAATTCTTCTGTGTAGTTTTTATTTGTAGACATTCTTTTTCCCAATATAGGCCTCTTAGCGCTCAGAATGTCCAATTGCAGTTTCTACAGAAAGAGTGTTTCAGAACGGCTCAATCAAAAGTAAGGTTCAACTCTGTTAGTTGAATGCACAGAACAGAAAGAATTTTCACAGAATGCTACTATGTAGTTTATACTTGAATATATTCCTTTTTCCACTATTACCCTCTTAGCGCTCCGAATGTCCACTTGCATTTTCTACAGAAAGAGTGTTCAGAACTGCGCAATCAAAAGTATGGTTTAACTGTTAGCTTAATGAACATATCAGAAATAAGTTTCACACAATGCTTCTGTGTAGTTTTTATTTGAAGATATTATTTTTCCCAATATAGGCCTCTTAGCGCTCAGAATGTCCAATTGCAGTTTCTACAGAAAGAGTGCTTCAGAAAGGCTCAATCAAAAGTAAGGTTCAACTCTGTTAGTTGAATGCACAGAACAGAAAGTAGTTTCATACAATGCTTCTGTGTAGTTTATATTTGAACATATTCTTTTCTCCACTATTACCCACTTAGCGCTACGAATGTCCAGTTGCATTTTCTACAGACAGAGTGTTTCAAAACTGCTCAATCAAAAGTATGGTTTAACTCTGTTAGCTGAATTCTCAGATCAGAAAGAAGTTTCACAGAATGCTTCTGTGTAGTTTATATTTGAATATATTCCTTTTTCCACTACTACTCTCTTAGCGCTCCAAATGTCCAGTTGCATTTTCTACAGAAAGAGTGTTCAGATCTGCTCAATCAAACGTATTGTTTAACTCTGTTAGCTGAATGCACAGATCAGAAAGAAGTTTCACAGAATGATTCTGTGTAGTTTATATTTGGAGACATTCCTTTTTCCACTATTACCCTCTTAGCGCTCCGAATCTCCACTTGCATTCTCTACAGAAAGAGTGTTTCAGAACGGCTCAATCAAAACTAAGGTTCAACTCTTTTAGTTGAACAAACAGAACAGAAAGAAGTTTCACACAATTCTTCTGTGTAGTTTTTATTTGTAGACATTCTTTTTCCGAATATAGGCCTCTTAGCGCTCAGAATGTCCAATTGCAGTTTCTACAGAAAGAGTGTTTCAGAACGGCTCAATCAAAAGTAAGGTTCAACTCTGTTAGTTGAATGCACAGAACAGAAAGAAGTTTCATACAATGCTTCTGTGTAGTTTATATTTGAACATATTCTTTTTTCCACTATTACCCACTTAGCGCTACGAATGTCCAGTTGCATTTTCTACAGACAGAGTGTTTCAAAACTGCTCAATCAAAAGTATGGTTTAACTCTGTTAGCTGAATGCTCAGATCAGAAAGAAGTTTCACAGAATGCTTCTGTGTAGTTTATATTTGAATATATTCCTTTTTCCACTACTACGCTCTTAGCGCTCTAAATGTCCTGTTTCATTTTCTACAGAAAGAGTGTTCAGATCTGCTCAATCAAAAGTATGGTTTAACTCTGTTAGCTGAATGCACAGATCAGAAAGAAGTTTCACCGAATGATTCTGTGTAGTTTTTATTTGAAGACATTCCTTTTTCCACTATTACCCTCTTAGCGCTCCGAATGTCCACTTGCATTTTCTACAAAAAGAGTGTTTCATAACTGCTCAATCAAAAATATGTTTTATCTCGGTTAACTGAATTTACAGATCAGAAATAAGTTTCACAGAATGCATCTGTGTAGTTTTTATTTGAAGATATTCTTTTTCCCAATGTAGGCCTCTTAGCGCTTAGCATGTCCAATTGCAGTTTCTACAGAAAGAGTGTTTCAGAACGGCTCAATCAAAAGTAAGGTTCAACTGTGTTAGTTGAATGCACAGAACAGAAAGAATTTTCACAGAATGCTACTGTGTAGTTTATATTTGAATATATTCCTTTTTCCACTATTACCCTCTTAGCGCTCCGAATGTCCACTTGCATTTTCTACAGAAAGAGTGTTCAGAACTGCGCAATCAAAAGTATGGTTTAACTCTGTTAGCTTAATGAACATATCAGAAATAAGTTTCACACAATGCTTCTGTGTAGTTTTTATTTGAAGATATTATTTTTCCCAATAGAGGCATCTTAGCGCTCAGAAAGTCCAATTGCAGTTTCTACAGAAAGAGTGTTTCAGAAAGGCTCAATCAAAAGTAAGGTTCAACTCTGTTAGTTGAATGCACAGAACAGAAAGAAGTTTCATACAATGCTTCTGTGTAGTTTATATTTGAATATATTATTTTTTCCACTATTACCCACTTAGCGCTACGAATGTCCAGTTGCATTTTCTACAGACAGAGTGTTTCAAAACTGCTCAATCAAAAGTATGGTTTAACTCTGTTAGCTGAATGCTCAGATCAGAAAGAAGTTTCACAGAATGCTTCTGTGTAGTTTATATTTGAATATATTCCTTTTTCCACTACTACTCTCTTAGCGCTAAAAATGTCCAGTTGCATTTTCTACAGAAAGAGTGTTTCAGAACGGCTCAATCAAAAGTAAGGTTCAACTCTGTTAGTTGAATGCACAGAACAGAAAGAAGTTTCATACAATGCTTCTGTGTAGTTTATATTTGAACATATTCTTTTTTCCACTATTACCCACTTAGCCCTACGAATGTCCAGTTGCATTTTCTACAGACAGAGTGTTTCAAAACTGCTCAATCAAAAGTATGGTTTAACTCTGTTAGCTGAATGCTCAGATCAGAAAGAAGTTTCACAGAATGCTTCTGTGTAGTTTATATTTGAATATATTCCTTTTTCCACTACTACTCTCTTAGCGCTCCAAATGTCCAGTTGCATTTTCTACAGAAAGAGAGTTCAGATCTGCTCAATCAAAAGTATGGTTTAACTCTGTTAGCTGAATGCACAGATCAGAAAGAAGTTTCACAGAATGATTCTGTGTAGTTTATATTTGGAGAAATACCTTTTTCCACTATTACCCTCTTAGCGCTCCGAATCTCCACTTGCATTTTCTACAGAAAGAGTGTTTCAGAACGGCTCAATCAAAACTAAGGTTCAACTCTTTTAGTTGAACAAACAGAACAGAAAGTAGTTTCACAAAATTCTTCTGTGTAGTTTTTATTTGTAGACATTCTTTTTCCCAATATAGGCCTCTTAGCGCTCAGAATGTCCAATTGCAGTTTCTACAGAAAGAGTGTTTCAGAACGGCTCAATCAAAAGTAAGGTTCAACTCTGTTAGTTGAATGCACAGAACAGAAAGTATTTTCACAGAATGCTACTATGTAGTTTATACTTGAATATATTCCTTTTTCCACTATTACCCTCTTAGCGCTCCGAATGTCCACTTGCATTTTCTACAGAAAGAGTGTACAGAACTGCGCAATCAAAAGTATGGTTTAACTGTTAGCTTAATGAACATATCAGAAATAAGTTTCACACAATGCTTCTGTGTAGTTTTTATTTGAAGATATTATTTTTCCCAATATAGGCCTCTTAGCGCTCAGAATGTCCAATTGCAGTTTCTACAGAAAGAGTGTTTCAGAAAGGCTCAATCAAAAGTAAGGTTCAACTCTGTTAGTTGAATGCACAGAACAGAAAGTAGTTTCATACAATGCTTCTGTGTAGTTTATATTTGAACATATTCTTTTTTCCACTATTACCCACTTAGCGCTACGAATGTCCAGTTGCATTTTCTACAGACAGAGTGTTTCAAAACTGCTCAATCAAAAGTATGGTTTAACTCTGTTAGCTGAATTCTCAGATCAGAAAGAAGTTTCACAGAATGCTTCTGTGTAGTTTATATTTGAATATATTCCTTTTTCCACTACTACTCTCTTAGCGCTCCAAATGTCCAGTTGCATTTTCTACAGAAAGAGTGTTCAGATCTGCTCAATCAAACGTATTGTTTAACTCTGTTAGCTGAATGCACAGATCAGAAAGAAGTTTCACAGAATGATTCTGTGTAGTTTATATTTGGAGACATTCCTTTTTCCACTATTACCCTCTTAGCGCTCCGAATCTCCACTTGCATTTTCTACAGAAAGAGTGTTTCAGAACGGCTCAATCAAAACTAAGGTTCAACTCTTTTAGTTGAACAAACAGAACAGAAAGAAGTTTCACACAATTCTTCTGTGTAGTTTTTATTTGTAGACATTCTTTTTCCGAATATAGGCCTCTTAGCGCTCAGAATGTCCAATTGCAGTTTCTACAGAAAGAGTGTTTCAGAACGGCTCAATCAAAAGTAAGGTTCAACTCTGTTAGTTGAATGCACAGAACAGAAAGTAGTTTCATACAATGCTTCTGTGTAGTTTATATTTGAACATATTCTTTTTTCCACTATTACCCACTTAGCGCTACGAATGTCCAGTTGCATTTTCTACAGACAGAGTGTTTCAAAACTGCTCAATCAAAAGTATGGTTTAACTCTGTTAGCTGAATTCTCAGATCAGAAAGAAGTTTCACAGAATGCTTCTGTGTAGTTTATATTTGAATATATTCCTTTTTCCACTACTACTCTCTTAGCGCTCCAAATGTCCAGTTGCATTTTCTACAGAAAGAGTGTTCAGATCTGCTCAATCAAACGTATTGTTTAACTCTGTTAGCTGAATGCACAGATCAGAAAGAAGTTTCACAGAATGATTCTGTGTAGTTTATATTTGGAGACATTCCTTTTTCCACTATTACCCTCTTAGCGCTCCGAATCTCCACTTGCATTTTCTACAGAAAGAGTGTTTCAGAACGGCTCAATCAAAACTAAGGTTCAACTCTTTTAGTTGAACAAACAGAACAGAAAGAAGTTTCACACAATTCTTCTGTGTAGTTTTTATTTGTAGACATTCTTTTTCCGAATATAGGCCTCTTAGCGCTCAGAATGTCCAATTGCAGTTTCTACAGAAAGAGTGTTTCAGAACGGCTCAATCAAAAGTAAGGTTCAACTCTGTTAGTTGAATGCACAGAACAGAAAGAAGTTTCATACAATGCTTCTGTGTAGTTTATATTTGAACATATTCTTTTTTCCACTATTACCCACTTAGCGCTACGAATGTCCAGTTGCATTTTCTACAGACAGAGTGTTTCAAAACTGCTCAATCAAAAGTATGGTTTAACTCTGTTTGCTGAATGCTCAGATCAGAAAGAAGTTTCACAGAATGCTTCTGTGTAGTTTATATTTGAATATATTCCTTTTTCCACTACTACGCTCTTAGCGCTCCAAATGTCCTGTTTCATATTCTACAGAAAGAGTGTTCAGATCTGCTCAATCAAAAGTATGGTTTAACTCTGTTAGCTGAATGCACAGATCAGAAAGAAGTTTCACCGAATGATTCTGTGTAGTTTTTATTTGAAGACATTCCTTTTTCCACTATTACCCTCTTAGCGCTCCGAATCTCCACTTGCATTTTCTACAAAAAGAGTGTTTCATAACTGCTCAATCAAAAATATGTTTTATCTCGGTTAACTGAATTTACAGATCAGAAATAAGTTTCACAGAATGCATCTGTGTAGTTTTTATTTGAAGATATTCTTTTTCCCAATGTAGGCCTCTTAGCGCTTAGCATGTCCAATTGCAGTTTCTACAGAAAGAGTGTTTCAGAACGGCTCAATCAAAAGTAAGGTTCAACTGTGTTAGTTGAATGCACAGAACAGAAAGAATTTTCACAGAATGCTACTGTGTAGTTTATATTTGAATATATTCCTTTTTCCACTATTACCCTCTTAGCGCTCCGAATGTCCACTTGCATTTTCTACAGAAAGAGTGTTCAGAACTGCGCAATCAAAAGTATGGTTTAACTCTGTTAGCTTAATGAACATATCAGAAATAAGTTTCACACAATGCTTCTGTGTAGTTTTTATTTGAAGATATTATTTTTCCCAATAGAGGCCTCTTAGCGCTCAGAAAGTCCAATTGCAGTTTCTACAGAAAGAGTGTTTCAGAAAGGCTCAATCAAAAGTAAGGTTCAACTCTGTTAGTTGAATGCACAGAACAGAAAGAAGTTTCATACAATGCTTCTGTGTAGTTTATATTTGAATATATTATTTTTTCCACTATTACCCACTTAGCGCTACGAATGTCCAGTTGCATTTTCTACAGACAGAGTGTTTCAAAACTGCTCAATCAAAAGTATGGTTTAACTCTGTTAGCTGAATGCTCAGATCAGAAAGAAGTTTCACAGAATGCTTCTGTGTAGTTTATATTTGAATATATTCCTTTTTCCACTACTACTCTCTTAGCGCTAAAAATGTCCAGTTGCATTTTCTACAGAAAGAGTGTTTCAGAACGGCTCAATCAAAAGTAAGGTTCAACTCTGTTAGTTGAATGCACAGAACAGAAAGAAGTTTCATACAATGCTTCTGTGTAGTTTATATTTGAACATATTCTTTTTTCCACTATTACCCACTTAGCCCTACGAATGTCCAGTTGCATTTTCTACAGACAGAGTGTTTCAAAACTGCTCAATCAAAAGTATGGTTTAACTCTGTTAGCTGAATGCTCAGATCAGAAAGAAGTTTCACAGAATGCTTCTGTGTAGTTTATATTTGAATATATTCCTTTTTCCACTACTACTCTCTTAGCGCTCCAAATGTCCAGTTGCATTTTCTACAGAAAGAGAGTTCAGATCTGCTCAATCAAAAGTATGGTTTAACTCTGTTAGCTGAATGCACAGATCAGAAAGAAGTTTCACAGAATGATTCTGTGTAGTTTATATTTGGAGAAATTCCTTTTTCCACTATTACCCTCTTAGCGCTCCGAATCTCCACTTGCATTTTCTACAGAAAGAGTGTTTCAGAACGGCTCAATCAAAACTAAGGTTCAACTCTTTTAGTTGAACAAACAGAACAGAAAGTAGTTTCACAAAATTCTTCTGTGTAGTTTTTATTTGTAGACATTCTTTTTCCCAATATAGGCCTCTTAGCGCTCAGAATGTCCAATTGCAGTTTCTACAGAAAGAGTGTTTCAGAACGGCTCAATCAAAATTAAGGTTCAACTCTGTTAGTTGAATGCACAGAACAGAAAGAATTTTCACAGAATGCTACTATGTAGTTTATACTTGAATATATTCCTTTTTCCACTATTACCCTCTTAGCGCTCCGAATGTCCACTTGCATTTTCTACAGAAAGAGTGTTCAGAACTGCGCAATCAAAAGTATGGTTTAACTGTTAGCTTAATGAACATATCAGAAATAAGTTTCACACAATGCTTCTGTGTAGTTTTTATTTGAAGATATTATTTTTCCCAATATAGGCCTCTTAGCGCTCAGAATGTCCAATTGCAGTTTCTACAGAAAGAGTGTTTCAGAAAGGCTCAATCAAAAGTAAGGTTCAACTCTGTTAGTTGAATGCACAGAACAGAAAGTAGTTTCATACAATGCTTCTGTGTAGTTTATATTTGAACATATTCTTTTTTCCACTATTACCCACTTAGCGCTACGAATGTCCAGTTGCATTTTCTACAGACAGAGTGTTTCAAAACTGCTCAATCAAAAGTATGGTTTAACTCTGTTAGCTGAATTCTCAGATCAGAAAGAAGTTTCACAGAATGCTTCTGTGTAGTTTATATTTGAATATATTCCTTTTTCCACTACTACTCTCTTAGCGCTCCAAATGTCCAGTTGCATTTTCTACAGAAAGAGTGTTCAGATCTGCTCAATCAAACGTATTGTTTAACTCTGTTAGCTGAATGCACAGATCAGAAAGAAGTTTCACAGAATGATTCTGTGTAGTTTATATTTGGAGACATTCCTTTTTCCACTATTACCCTCTTAGCGCTCCGAATCTCCACTTGCATTTTCTACAGAAAGAGTGTTTCAGAACGGCTCAATCAAAACTAAGGTTCAACTCTTTTAGTTGAACAAACAGAACAGAAAGAAGTTTCACACAATTCTTCTGTGTAGTTTTTATTTGTAGACATTCTTTTTCCGAATATAGGCCTCTTAGCGCTCAGAATGTCCAATTGCAGTTTCTACAGAAAGAGTGTTTCAGTACGGCTCAATCAAAAGTAAGGTTCAACTCTGTTAGTTGAATGCACAGAACAGAAAGAAGTTTCATACAATGCTTCTGTGTAGTTTATATTTGAACATATTCTTTTTTCCACTATTACCCACTTAGCCCTACGAATGTCCAGTTGCATTTTCTACAGACAGAGTGTTTCAAAACTGCTCAATCAAAAGTATGGTTTAACTCTGTTAGCTGAATGCTCAGATCAGAAAGAAGTTTCACAGAATGCTTCTGTGTAGTTTATATTTGAATATATTCCTTTTTCCACTACTACTCTCTTAGCGCTCCAAATGTCCAGTTGCATTTTCTACAGAAAGAGAGTTCAGATCTGCTCAATCAAAAGTATGGTTTAACTCTGTTAGCTGAATGCACAGATCAGAAAGAAGTTTCACAGAATGATTCTGTGTAGTTTATATTTGGAGAAATTCCTTTTTCCACTATTACCCTCTTAGCGCTCCGAATCTCCACTTGCATTTTCTACAGAAAGAGTGTTTCAGAACGGCTCAATCAAAACTAAGGTTCAACTCTTTTAGTTGAACAAACAGAACAGAAAGTAGTTTCACAAAATTCTTCTGTGTAGTTTTTATTTGTAGACATTCTTTTTCCCAATATAGGCCTCTTAGCGCTCAGAATGTCCAATTGCAGTTTCTACAGAAAGAGTGTTTCAGAACGGCTCAATCAAAATTAAGGTTCAACTCTGTTAGTTGAATGCACAGAACAGAAAGAATTTTCACAGAATGCTACTATGTAGTTTATACTTGAATATATTCCTTTTTCCACTATTACCCTCTTAGCGCTCCGAATGTCCACTTGCATTTTCTACAGAAAGAGTGTTCAGAACTGCGCAATCAAAAGTATGGTTTAACTGTTAGCTTAATGAACATATCAGAAATAAGTTTCACACAATGCTTCTGTGTAGTTTTTATTTGAAGATATTATTTTTCCCAATATAGGCCTCTTAGCGCTCAGAATGTCCAATTGCAGTTTCTACAGAAAGAGTGTTTCAGAAAGGCTCAATCAAAAGTAAGGTTCAACTCTGTTAGTTGAATGCACAGAACAGAAAGTAGTTTCATACAATGCTTCTGTGTAGTTTATATTTGAACATATTCTTTTTTCCACTATTACCCACTTAGCGCTACGAATGTCCAGTTGCATTTTCTACAGACAGAGTGTTTCAAAACTGCTCAATCAAAAGTATGGTTTAACTCTGTTAGCTGAATTCTCAGATCAGAAAGAAGTTTCACAGAATGCTTCTGTGTAGTTTATATTTGAATATATTCCTTTTTCCACTACTACTCTCTTAGCGCTCCAAATGTCCAGTTGCATTTTCTACAGAAAGAGTGTTCAGATCTGCTCAATCAAACGTATTGTTTAACTCTGTTAGCTGAATGCACAGATCAGAAAGAAGTTTCACAGAATGATTCTGTGTAGTTTATATTTGGAGACATTCCTTTTTCCACTATTACCCTCTTAGCGCTCCGAATCTCCACTTGCATTTTCTACAGAAAGAGTGTTTCAGAACGGCTCAATCAAAACTAAGGTTCAACTCTTTTAGTTGAACAAACAGAACAGAAAGAAGTTTCACACAATTCTTCTGTGTAGTTTTTATTTGTAGACATTCTTTTTCCGAATATAGGCCTCTTAGCGCTCAGAATGTCCAATTGCAGTTTCTACAGAAAGAGTGTTTCAGTACGGCTCAATCAAAAGTAAGGTTCAACTCTGTTAGTTGAATGCACAGAACAGAAAGAAGTTTCATACAATGCTTCTGTGTAGTTTATATTTGAACATATTCTTTTTTCCACTATTACCCACTTAGCGCTACGAATGTCCAGTTGCATTTTCTACAGACAGAGTGTTTCAAAACTGCTCAATCAAAAGTATGGTTTAACTCTGTTAGCTGAATGCTCAGATCAGAAAGAAGTTTCACAGAATGCTTCTGTGTAGTTTATATTTGAATATATTCCTTTTTCCACTACTACGCTCTTAGCGCTCCAAATGTCCTGTTTCATTTTCTACAGAAAGAGTGTTCAGATCTGCTCAATCAAAAGTATGGTTTAACTCTGTTAGCTGAATGCACAGATCAGAAAGAAGTTTCACCGAATGATTCTGTGTAGTTTTTATTTGAAGACATTCCTTTTTCCACTATTACCCTCTTAGCGCTCCGAATCTCCACTTGCATTTTCTACAAAAAGAGTGTTTCATAACTGCTCAATCAAAAATATGTTTTATCTCGGTTAACTGAATTTACAGATCAGAAATAAGTTTCACAGAATGCATCTGTGTAGTTTTTATTTGAAGATATTCTTTTTCCCAATGTAGGCCTCTTAGCGCTTAGCATGTCCAATTGCAGTTTCTACAGAAAGAGTGTTTCAGAACGGCTCAATCAAAAGTAAGGTTCAACTGTGTTAGTTGAATGCACAGAACAGAAAGAATTTTCACAGAATGCTACTGTGTAGTTTATATTTGAATATATTCCTTTTTCCACTATTACCCTCTTAGCGCTCCGAATGTCCACTTGCATTTTCTACAGAAAGAGTGTTCAGAACTGCGCAATCAAAAGTATGGTTTAACTCTGTTAGCTTAATGAACATATCAGAAATAAGTTTCACACAATGCTTCTGTGTAGTTTTTATTTGAAGATATTATTTTTCCCAATAGAGGCCTCTTAGCGCTCAGAAAGTCCAATTGCAGTTTCTACAGAAAGAGTGTTTCAGAAAGGCTCAATCAAAAGTAAGGTTCAACTCTGTTAGTTGAATGCACAGAACAGAAAGAAGTTTCATACAATGCTTCTGTGTAGTTTATATTTGAATATATTCTTTTTTCCACTATTACCCACTTAGCGCTACGAATGTCCAGTTGCATTTTCTACAGACAGAGTGTTTCAAAACTGCTCAATCAAAAGTATGGTTTAACTCTGTTAGCTGAATGCTCAGATCAGAAAGAAGTTTCACAGAATGCTTCTGTGTAGTTTATATTTGAATATATTCCTTTTTCCACTACTACTCTCTTAGCGCTCCAAATGTCCAGTTGCATTTTCTACAGAAAGAGTGTTCAGATCTGCTCAATCAAAAGTATGGTTTAACTCTGTTAGCTGAATGCACAGATCAGAAAGAAGTTTCACAGAATGATTCTGTGTAGTTTATATTTGGAGACATTCATTTTTCCACTATTACCCTCTTAGCGCTCCGAATCTCCACTTGCATTTTCTACAGAAAGAGTGTTTCAGAACGGCTCAATCAAAACTAAGGTTCAACTCTTTTAGTTGAACAAACAGAACAGAAAGAAGTTTCACACAATTCTTCTGTGTAGTTTTTATTTGTAGACATTCTTTTTCCCAATATAGGCCTCTTAGCGCTCAGAATGTCCAATTGCAGTTTCTACAGAAAGAGTGTTTCAGAACGGCTCAATCAAAAGTAAGGTTCAACTCTGTTAGTTGAATGCACAGAACAGAAAGAAGTTTCATACAATGCTTCTGTGTAGTTTATATTTGAACATATTCTTTTTTCCACTATTACCCAATTAGCGCTACGAATGTCCAGTTGCATTTTCTACAGACAGAGTGTTTAAAAACTGCTCAATCAAAAGTATGGTTTAACTCTGTTAGCTGAATGCTCAGATCAGAAAGAAGTTTCACAGAATGCTTCTGTGTAGTTTATATTTGAATATATTACTTTTTCCACTACTACGCTCTTAGCGCTCCAAATGTCCAGTTGCATTTTCTACAGAAAGAGTGTTCAGATCTGCTCAATCAAAAGTATGGTTTAACTCTGTTAGCTGAATGCACAGATCAGAAAGAAGTTTCTCCGAATGATTCCGTGTAGTTTATATTTGAAGACATTCCTTTTTCCACTATTACCCTCTTAGCGCTCCGAATCTCCACTTGCATTTTCGACAAAAAGAGTGTTTCATAACTGCTCAATCAAAAATATGTTTTATCTCTGTTAACTGAATTTACAGATCAGAAATAAGTTTCACAGAATGCATCTGTGTAGTTTTTATTTGAAGATATTCTTTTTCCCAATGTAGGCCTCTTAGCGCTTAACATGTCCAATAGCAGTTTCTACAGAAAGAATGTTTCAGAACGGCTCAATCAAAAGTAAGGTTCAACTCTGTTAGTTGAATGCACAGAACAGAAAGAATTTTCACAGAATGCTACTGTGTAGTTTATATTTGAATATATTCCTTTTTCCACTATTACCCTCTTAGCGCTCCGAATGTCCACTTGCATTTTCTACAGAAAGAGTGGTCAGAACTGCGCAATCAAAAGTATGGTTTAACTCTGTTAGCTTAATGAACATATCAGAAATAAGTTTCACACAATGCTTCTGTGTAGTTTTTATTTGAAGATATTATTTTTCCCAATAGAGGCTTCTTAGCGCTCAGAATGTCCAATTGCAGTTTCTACAGAAAGAGTGTTTCAGAAAGGCTCAATCAAAAGTAAGGTTCAACTCTGTTAGTTGAATGCACAGAACAGAAAGAAGTTTCATACAATGCTTCTGTGTAGTTTATATTTGAACATATTCTTTTTTCCACTATTACCCACTTAGCGCTACGAATGTCCAGTTGCATTTTCTACAGACAGAGTGTTTCAAAACTGCTCAATCAAAAGTATGGTTTAACTCTGTTAGCTGAATGCTCAGATCAGAAAGAAGTTTCACAGAATGCTTCTGTGTAGTTTATATTTGAATATATTCCTTTTTCCACTACTACTCTCTTAGCGCTCCAAATGTCCAGTTGCATTTTCTAGAGAAAGAGTGTTCAGATCTGCTCAATCAAAATATGGTTTAACTCTGTTAGCTGAATGCACATATCAGAAAGAAGTTTCACAGAATGATTCTGTGTAGTTTATATTTGGAGACATTCCTTTTTCCACTATTACCCTCTTAGCGCTCCGAATCTCCACTTGCATTTTCTACAGAAAGAGTGTTTCAGAACGGCTCAATCAAAAGTAAGGTTCAACTCTTTTAGTTGAACAAACAGAACAGAAAGAAGTTTCACACAATTCTTCTGTGTAGTTTTTATTTGTAGACATTCTTTTTCCCACTATAGGCCTCTTAGCGCTCAGAATGTCCAATTGTAGTTTCTACAGAAAGAGTGTTTCAGAACGGCTCAATCAAAAGTAAGGTTCAACTCTGTTAGTTGAATGCACAGAACAGAAAGAAGTTTCATACAATGCTTCTGTGTAGTTCATATTTGAACATATTCTTTTTTCCACTATTACCCACTTAGCGCTACGAATGTCCAGTTGCATTTTCTACAGACAGAGTGTTTCAAAACTGCTCAATCAAAAGTATGGTTTAACTCTGTTAGCTGAATGCTCAGATCAGAAAGAAGTTTCACATAATGCTTCTGTGTAGTTTATATTTGAATATATTCCTTTTTCCACTACTACGCTCTTAGCGCTCCAAATGTCCAGTTGCATTTTCTACAGAAAGAGTGTTCAGATCTGCTCAATCAAAAGTATGGTTTAACTCTGTTAGCTGAATGCACAGATCAGAAAGAAGTTTCACCGAATGATTCCGTGTAGTTTATGTTTGAAGACATTCCTTTTTCCACTATTACCCTCTTAGCGCTCCGAATCTCCACATGCATTTTCTACAAAAAGAGTGTTTCATAACTGCTCAATCAAAAATATGTTTTATCTCTGTTAACTGAATTTACAGATCAGAAATAAGTTCCACAGAATGCATCTGTGTAGTTTTTATTTGAAGATATTCTTTTTCCCAATGTAGGCCTCTTAGCGCTTAGCATGTCCAATTGCAGTTCCTACAGAAAGAGTGTTTCAGAACGGCTCAATCAAAAGTAAGGTTCAACTCTGTTAGTTGAATGCACAGAACAGAAAGAAGTTTCACAGAATGCTACTGTGTAGTTTATATTTGAATATATTCCTTTTTCCACTATTACCATCTTAGCGCTCCGAATGTCCACTTGCATTTTCTACAGAAAGAGTGTTCAGAACTGCGCAATCAAAAGTATGGTTTAAATCTGTTAGCTTAATGAACATATCAGAAATAAGTTTCACACAATGCTTCTGTGCAGTTTTTATTTGAAGATATTATTTTTCCCAACAGAGTCCTCTTAGCGCTCAGAATGTCCAATTGCAGTTTCTACATAAAGAGTGTTTCAGAAAGGCTCAATCAAAAGTAAGGTTCAACTCTGTTAGTTGAATGCACAGAACAGAAAGAAGTTTCATACAATGCTTCTGTGTAGTTTATATTTGAACATATTCTTTATTCCACTATTACCCACTTAGCGCTATGAATGTCCAGTTGCATTTTGTACAGACAGAGTGTTTCAAAACTGCTCAATCAAAAGTATGGTTTAACTCTGTTAGCTGAATGCTCAGATCAGAAAGAAGTTTCACAGAATGCTTCTGTGTAGTTTATATTTGAATATATTCCTTTTTCCACTACTACGCTCTTAGCGCTCCAAATGTCCAGTTGCATTTTCAACAGAAAGAGTGTTCAGATCTGCTCAATCAAAAGTATGTTTTAACTCCGTTAGCTGAATGCACAGATCAGAAAGAAGTTTCACCGAATGATTCTGTGTAGTTTATATTTGAAGACATTCCTTTTTCCACTATTACCCTCTTAGCGCTCCGAATCTCCACTTGCATTTTCTACAGAAAGAGTGTTTCAGAACGGCTCAATCAAAACTAAGGTTCAACTCTTTTAGTTGAACAAACAGAACAGGAAGAAGTTTCACACAATTCTTCTGTGTAGTTTTTATTTGTAGACATTCTTTTTCCCAATATAGGCCTCTTAGCGCTCAGAATGTCCAATTGCAGTTTCTACAGAAAGAGTGTTTCAGAACGGCTCAATCAAAAGTAAGGTTCAACTCTGTTAGTTGAATGCACAGAACAGAAAGTAGTTTCATACAATGCTTCTGTGTAGTTTATATTTGAACACATTCTTTTTTCCACTATTACCCACTTAGCGCTACGAATGTCCAGTTGCATTTTCTACAGACAGAGTGTTTCAAAACTGCTCAATCAAAAGTATGGTTTAACTCTGTTAGCTGAATGCTCAGATCAGAAAGAAGTTTCACAGAATGCTTCTGTGTAGTTTATATTTGAATATATTCCTTTTTCCACTACTACGCTCTTAGCGCTCCAAATGTCCAGTTGCATTTTCTACAGAAAGAGTGTTCAGACCTGCTCAATCAAAAGTATGGTTTAACTCTGTTAGCTGAATGCACAGATCAGAAAGAAGTTTCACCGAATGATTCCGTGTAGTTTATATTTGAAGACATTCCTTTTTCCACTATTACCCTCTTAGCGCTCCGAATCTCCACTTGCATTTTCTACAAAAAGAGTGTTTCATAACTGCTCAATCAAGAATATGTTTTATCTCTGATAACTGAATTTACAGATCAGAAATAAGTTCCACAGAATGCATCTGTGTAGTTTTTATTTGAAGATATTCTTTTTCCCAATGTAGGCCTCTTAGCGCTTAGCATGTCCAATTGCAGTTCCTACAGAAAGAGTGTTTCAGAACGGCTCAATCAAAAGTAAGGTTCAACTCTGTTAGTTGAATGCACAGAACAGAAAGAATTTTCACAGAATGCTACTGTGTAGTTTATATTTGAATATATTCCTTTTTCCACTATTACCCTCTTAGCGCTCCGAATGTCCACTTGCATTTTCTACAGAAAGAGTGTTCAGAACTGCGCAATCAAAAGTATGGTTTAACTCTGTTAGCTTAATGAACATATCAGAAATAAGTTTCACACAATGCTTCTGTGTAGTTTTTATTTGAAGATATTATTTTTCCCAACAGAGGCCTCTTAGGGCTCAGAATGTCCAATTGCAGTTTCTACAGAAAGAGTGTTTCAGAAAGGCTCAATCAAAAGTAAGGTTCAACTCTGTTAGTTGAATGCACAGAACAGAAAGTAGTTTCATACAATGCTTCTGTGTAGTTTATATTTGAACATATTCTTTATTCCACTATTACCCACTTAGCGCTACGAATGTCCAGTTGCATTTTATACAGACAGAGTGTTTCAAAACTGCTCAATCAAATGTATGGTTTAACTCTGTTAGCTGAATGCTCAGATCAGAAAGAAGTTTCAAAGAATGCTTCTGTGTAGTTTATATTTGAATATATTCCTTTTTCCACTACTACGCTCTTAGCGCTCCAAATGTCCAGTTGCATTTTCAACAGAAAGAGTGTTCAGATCTGCTCAATCAAAAGTATGTTTTAACTCCGTTAGCTGAATGCACAGATCAGAAAGAAGTTTCACCGAATGATTCTGTGTAGTTTATATTTGAAGACATTCCTTTTTCCACTATTACCCTCTTAGCGCTCCGAATCTCCACTTGCATTTTCTACAGAAAGAGTGTTTCAGAACGGCTCAATCAAAACTAAGGTTCAACTCTTTTAGTTGAACAAACAGAACAGGAAGAAGTTTCACACAATTCTTCTGTGTAGTTTTTATTTGTAGACATTCTTTTTCCCAATATAGGCCTCTTAGCGCTCAGAATGTCCAATTGCAGTTTCTACAGAAAGAGTGTTTCAGAACGGCTCAATCAAAAGTAAGGTTCAACTCTGTTAGTTGAATGCACAGAACAGAAAGTAGTTTCATACAATGCTTCTGTGTAGTTTATATTTGAACACATTCTTTTTTCCACTATTACCCACTTAGCGCTACGAATGTCCAGTTGCATTTTCTACAGACAGAGTGTTTCAAAACTGCTCAATCAAAAGTATGGTTTAACTCTGTTAGCTGAATGCTCAGATCAGAAAGAAGTTTCACAGAATGCTTCTGTGTAGTTTATATTTGAATATATTCCTTTTTCCACTACTACGCTCTTAGCGCTCCAAATGTCCAGTTGCATTTTCTACAGAAAGAGTGTTCAGACCTGCTCAATCAAAAGTATGGTTTAACTCTGTTAGCTGAATGCACAGATCAGAAAGAAGTTTCACCGAATGATTCCGTGTAGTTTATATTTGAAGACATTCCTTTTTCCACTATTACCCTCTTAGCGCTCCGAATCTCCACTTGCATTTTCTACAAAAAGAGTGTTTCATAACTGCTCAATCAAAAATATATTTTATCTCTGATAACTGAATTTACAGATCAGAAATAAGTTTCACAGAATGCATCTGTGTAGTTTTTATTTGAAGATATTCTTTTTCCCAATGTAGGCCTCTTAGCGCTTAGCATGTCCAATTGCAGTTCCTACAGAAAGAGTGTTTCAGAACGGCTCAATCAAAAGTAAGGTTCAACTCTGTTAGTTGAATGCACAGAACAGAAAGAATTTTCACAGAATGCTACTGTGTAGTTTATATTTGAATATATTCCTTTTTCCACTATTACCCTCTTAGCGCTCCGAATGTCCACTTGCATTTTCTACAGAAAGAGTGTTCAGAACTGCGCAATCAAAAGTATGGTTTAACTCTGTTAGCTTAATGAACATATCAGAAATAAGTTTCACACAATGCTTCTGTGTAGTTTTTATTTGAAGATATTATTTTTCCCAACAGAGGCCTCTTAGGGCTCAGAATGTCCAATTGCAGTTTCTACAGAAAGAGTGTTTCAGAAAGGCTCAATCAAAAGTAAGGTTCAACTCTGTTAGTTGAATGCACAGAACAGAAAGTAGTTTCATACAATGCTTCTGTGTAGTTTATATTTGAACATATTCTTTATTCCACTATTACCCACTAAGCGCTACGAATGTCCAGTTGCATTTTATACAGACAGAGTGTTTCAAAACTGCTCAATCAAATGTATGGTTTAACTCTGTTAGCTGAATGCTCAGATCAGAAAGAAGTTTCAAAGAATGCTTCTGTGTAGTTTATATTTGAATATATTCCTTTTTCCACTACTACGCTCTTAGCGCTCCAAATGTCCAGTTGCATTTTCAACAGAAAGAGTGTTCAGATCTGCTCAATCAAAAGTATGTTTTAACTCCGTTAGCTGAATGCACAGATCAGAAAGAAGTTTCACCGAATGATTCTGTGTAGTTTATATTTGAAGACATTCCTTTTTCCACTATTACCCTCTTAGCGCTCCGAATCTCCACTTGCATTTTCTACAGAAAGAGTGTTTCAGAACGGCTCAATCAAAACTAAGGTTCAACTCTTTTAGTTGAACAAACAGAACAGAAAGAAGTTTCACACAATTCTTCTGTGTAGTTTTTATTTGTAGACATTCATTTTCCCAAAATAGGCCTCTTAGCGCTCAGAATGTCCAATTGTAGTTTCTACAGAAAGAGTGTTTCAGAACGGCTCAATCAAAAGTAAGGTTCAACTCTGTTAGTTGAATGCACAGAACAGAAAGTAGTTTCATACAATGCTTCTGTGTAGTTCATATTTGAACATATTCTTTTTTCCACTATTACCCACTTAGCGCTACGAATGTCCAGTTGCATTTTCTACAGACAGAGTGTTTCAAAACTGCTCAATCAAAAGTATGGTTTAACTCTGTTAGCTGAATGCTCAGATCAGAAAGAAGTTTCACATAATGCTTCTGTGTAGTTTATATTTGAATATATTCCTTTTTCCACTACTACGCTCTTAGCGCTCCAAATGTCCAGTTGCATTTTCTACAGAAAGAGTGTTCAGATCTGCTCAATCAAAAGTATGGTTTAACTCTGTTAGCTGAATGCACAGATCAGAAAGAAGTTTCACCGAATGATTCCGTGTAGTTTATGTTTGAAGACATTCCTTTTTCCACTATTACCCTCTTAGCGCTCCGAATCTCCACATGCATTTTCTACAAAAAGAGTGTTTCATAACTGCTCAATCAAAAATATGTTTTATCTCTGTTAACTGAATTTACAGATCAGAAATAAGTTCCACAGAATGCATCTGTGTAGTTTTTATTTGAAGATATTCTTTTTCCCAATGTAGGCCTCTTAGCGCTTAGCATGTCCAATTGCAGTTCCTACAGAAAGAGTGTTTCAGAACGGCTCAATCAAAAGTAAGGTTCAACTCTGTTAGTTGAATGCACAGAACAGAAAGAAGTTTCACAGAATGCTACTGTGTAGTTTATATTTGAATATATTCCTTTTTCCACTATTACCATCTTAGCGCTCCGAATGTCCACTTGCATTTTCTACAGAAAGAGTGTTCAGAACTGCGCAATCAAAAGTATGGTTTAACTCTGTTAGCTTAATGAACATATCAGAAATAAGTTTCACACAATGCTTCTGTGCAGTTTTTATTTGAAGATATTATTTTTCCCAACAGAGGCCTCTTAGCGCTCAGAATGTCCAATTGCAGTTTCTACATAAAGAGTGTTTCAGAAAGGCTCAATCAAAAGTAAGGTTCAACTCTGTTAGTTGAATGCACAGAACAGAAAGAAGTTTCATACAATGCTTCTGTGTAGTTTATATTTGAACATATTCTTTATTCCACTATTACCCACTTAGCGCTACGAATGTCCAGTTGCATTTTATACAGACAGAGTGTTTCAAAACTGCTCAATCAAATGTATGGTTTAACTCTGTTAGCTGAATGCTCAGATCAGAAAGAAGTTTCAAAGAATGCTTCTGTGTAGTTTATATTTGAATATATTCCTTTTTCCACTACTACGCTCTTAGCGCTCCAAATGTCCAGTTGCATTTTCAACAGAAAGAGTGTTCAGATCTGCTCAATCAAAAGTATGTTTTAACTCCGTTAGCTGAATGCACAGATCAGAAAGAAGTTTCACCGAATGATTCTGTGTAGTTTATATTTGAAGACATTCCTTTTTCCACTATTACCCTCTTAGCGCTCCGAATCTCCACTTGCATTTTCTACAGAAAGAGTGTTTCAGAACGGCTCAATCAAAACTAAGGTTCAACTCTTTTAGTTGAACAAACAGAACAGGAAGAAGTTTCACACAATTCTTCTGTGTAGTTTTTATTTGTAGACATTCTTTTTCCCAATATAGGCCTCTTAGCGCTCAGAATGTCCAATTGCAGTTTCTACAGAAAGAGTGTTTCAGAACGGCTCAATCAAAAGTAAGGTTCAACTCTGTTAGTTGAATGCACAGAACAGAAAGAAGTTTCATACAATGCTTCTGTGTAGTTTATATTTGAACACATTCTTTTTTCCACTATTACCCACTTAGCGCTACGAATGTCCAGTTGCATTTTCTACAGACAGAGTGTTTCAAAACTGCTCAATCAAAAGTATGGTTTAACTCTGTTAGCTGAATGCTCAGATCAGAAAGAAGTTTCACAGAATGCTTCTGTGTAGTTTATATTTGAATATATTCCTTTTTCCACTATTACGCTCTTAGCGCTCCAAATGTCCAGTTGCATTTTCTACAGAAAGAGTGTTCAGATCTGCTCAATCAAAAGTATGGTTTAACTCTGTTAGCTGAATGCACAGATCAGAAAGAAGTTTCACCGAATGATTCCGTGTAGTTTATATTTGAAGACATTCCTTTTTCCACTATTACCCTCTTAGCGCTCCGAATCTCCACTTGCATTTTCTACAAATAGAGTGTTTCATAACTGCTCAATCAAAAATATGTTTTATCTCTGATAACTGAATTTACAGATCAGAAATTAGTTTCACAGAATGCATCTGTGTAGTTTTTATTTGAAGATATTCTTTTTCCCAATGTAGGCCTCTTAGCGCTTAGCATGTCCAATTGCAGTTTCTACAGAAAGAGTGTTTCAGAACAGCTCAATCAAAAGTAAGGTTCAACTCTGTTAGTTGAATGCACAGAACAGAAAGAATTTTCACAGAATGCTACTGTGTAGTTTATATTTGAATATATTCCTTTTTCCACTATTACCCTCTTAGCGCTCCGAATGTCCACTTGCATTTTCTACAGAAAGAGTGTTCAGAACTGCACAATGAAAAGTATGGTTTAACTCTGTTAGCTTAATGAACATATCAGAAATAAGTTTCACACAATGCTTCTGTGTAGTTTTTATTTGAAGATATTATTTTTCCCAACAGAGGCCTCTTAGCGCTCATAATGTCCAATTGCAGTTTCTACAGAAAGAGTGTTTCAGAAAGGCTCAATCAAAAGTAAGGTTCAACTCTGTTAGTTGAATGCACAGAACAGAAAGAAGTTTCATACAATGCTTCTGTGTAGTTTATATTTGAACGTATTCTTTATTCCACTATTACCCACTTAGCGCTACGAATGTCCAGTTGCATTTTCTACAGACAGAGTGTTTCAAAACTGCTCAATCAAAAGTATGGTTTAACTCTGTTAGCTGAATGCTCAGATCAGAAAGAAGTTTCACAGAATGCTTCTGTGTAGTTTATATTTGAATATATTCCTTTTTCCACTACTATTCTCTTAGCGCTCCAAATGTCCAGTTGCATTTTCTAGAGAAAGAGTGTTCAGATCTGCTCAATCAAAATATGGTTTAACTCTGTTAGCTGAATGCACAGATCAGAAAGAAGTTTCACAGAATGATTCTGTGTAGTTTATATTTGGAGACATTCCTTTTTCCACTATTACCCTCTTAGCGCTCCGAATCTCCACTTGCATTTTCTACAGAAAGAGTGTTTCAGAACGGCTCAATCAAAAGTAAGGTTCAACTCTTTTAGTTGAACAAACAGAACAGAAAGAAGTTTCACACAATTCTTCTGTGTAGTTTTTATTTGTAGACATTCTTTTTCCCAATATAGGCCTCTTAGCGCTCAGAATGTCCAATTGTAGTTTCTACAGAAAGAGTGTTTCAGAACGGCTCAATCAAAAGTAAGGTTCAACTCTGTTAGTTGAATGCACAGAACAGAAAGAAGTTTCATACAATGCTTCTGTGTAGTTCATATTTGAACATATTCTTTTTTCCACTATTACCCACTTAGCGCTACGAATGTCCAGTTGCATTTTCTACAGACAGAGTGTTTCAAAACTGCTCAATCAAAAGTATGGTTTAACTCTGTTAGCTGAATGCTCAGATCAGAAAGAAGTTTCACAGAATGCTTCTGTGTAGTTTATATTTGAATATATTCCTTTTTCCAGTACTACGCTCTTAGCGCTCCAAATGTCCAGTTGCATTTTCTACAGAAAGAGTGTTCAGATCTGCTCAATCAAAAGTATGTTTTAACTCTGTTAGCTGAATGCACAGATCAGAAAGAAGTTTCACCGAATGATTCCGTGTAGTTTATATTTGAAGACATTCCTTTTTCCACTATTACCCTCTTAGCGCTCCGAATCTCCACTTGCATTTTCTACAAAAAGAGTGTTTCATAACTGCTCAATCAAAGATATATTTTATCTCTGATAACTGAATTTACAGATCAGAAATTAGTTTCACAGAATGCATCTGTGTAGTTTTTATTTGAAGATATTCTTTTTCCCAATGTAGGCCTCTTAGCGCTTAGCATGTATAATTGCAGTTTCTACAGAAAGAGTGTTTCAGAACAGCTCAATCAAAAGTAAGGTTCAACTCTGTTAGTTGAATGCACAGAACAGAAAGAATTTTCACAGAATGCTACTGTGTAGTTTATATTTGAATATATTCCTTTTCCACTATTACCCTCTTAGCGCTCCGAATGTCCACTTGCATTTTCTACAGAAAGAGTGTTCAGAACTGCACAATCAAAAGTATGGTTTAACTCTGTTAGCTTAATGAACATATCAGAAATAAGTCTCACACAATGCTTCTGTGTAGTTTTTATTTGAAGATATTATTTTTCCCAACAGAGGCCTCTTAGCGCTCATAATGTCCAATTGCAGTTTCTACAGAAAGAGTGTTTCAGAAAGGCTCAATCAAAAGTAAGGTTCAACTCTGTTAGTTGAATGCACAGAACAGAAAGAAGTTTCATACAATGCTTCTGTGTAGTTTATATTTGAACGTATTCTTTATTCCACTATTACCCACTTAGCGCTACGAATGTCCAGTTGCATTTTCTACAGACAGAGTGTTTCAAAACTGCTCAATCAAAAGTATGGTTTAACTCTGTTAGCTGAATGCTCAGATCAGAAAGAAGTTTCACAGAATGCTTCTGTGTAGTTTATATTTGAATATATTCCTTTTTCCACTACTACTCTCTTAGCGCTCCAAATGTCCAGTTGCATTTTCTAGAGAAAGAGTGTTCAGATCTGCTCAATCAAAATATGGTTTAACTCTGTTAGCTGAATGCACAGATCAGAAAGAAGTTTCACAGAATGATTCTGTGTAGTTTATATTTGGAGACATTCCTTTTTCCTCTATTACCCTCTTAGCGCTCCGAATCTCCACTTGCATTTTCTACAGAAAGAGTGTTTCAGAACGGCTCAATCAAAAGTAAGGTTCAACTCTTTTAGTTGAACAAACAGAACAGAAAGAAGTTTCACACAATTCTTCTGTGTAGTTTTTATTTGTAGACATTCTTTTTCCCAATATAGGCCTCTTAGCGCTCAGAATGTCCAATTGTAGTTTCTACAGAAAGAGTGTTTCAGAACGGCTCAATCAAAAGTAAGGTTCAACTCTGTTAGTTGAATGCACAGAACAGAAAGAAGTTTCATACAATGCTTCTGTGTAGTTCATATTTGAACATATTCTTTTTTCCACTATTACCCACTTAGCGCTACGAATGTCCAGTTGCATTTTCTACAGACAGAGTGTTTCAAAACTGCTCAATCAAAAGTATGGTTTAACTCTGTTAGCTGAATGCTCAGATCAGCAAGAAGTTTCACAGAATGCTTCTGTGTAGTTTATATTTGAATATATTCCTTTTTCCAGTACTACGCTCTTAGCGCTCCAAATGTGCAGTTGCATTTTCTACAGAAAGAGTGTTCAGATCTGCTCAATCAAAAGTATGTTTTAACTCTGTTAGCTGAATGCACAGATCAGAAAGAAGTTTCACCGAATGATTCCGTGTAGTTTATATTTGAAGACATTCCTTTTTCCACTATTACCCTCTTAGCGCTCCGAATCTCCACTTGCATTTTCTACAAAAAGAGTGTTTCATAACTGCTCAATCAAAGATATATTTTATCTCTGATAACTGAATTTACAGATCAGAAATTAGTTTCACAGAATGCATCTGTGTAGTTTTTATTTGAAGATATTCTTTTTCCCAATGTAGGCCTCTTAGCGCTTAGCATGTATAATTGCAGTTTCTACAGAAAGAGTGTTTCAGAACAGCTCAATCAAAAGTAAGGTTCAACTCTGTTAGTTGAATGCACAGAACAGAAAGAATTTTCACAGAATGCTACTGTGTAGTTTATATTTGAATATATTCCTTTTCCACTATTACCCTCTTAGCGCTCCGAATGTCCACTTGCATTTTCTACAGAAAGAGTGTTCAGAACTGCACAATCAAAAGTATGGTTTAACTCTGTTAGCTTAATGAACATATCAGAAATAAGTCTCACACAATGCTTCTGTGTAGTTTTTATTTGAAGATATTATTTTTCCCAACAGAGGCCTCTTAGCGCTCATAATGTCCAATTGCAGTTTCTACAGAAAGAGTGTTTCAGAAAGGCTCAATCAAAAGTAAGGTTCAACTCTGTTAGTTGAATGCACAGAACAGAAAGAAGTTTCATACAATGCTTCTGTGTAGTTTATATTTGAACGTATTCTTTATTCCACTATTACCCACTTAGCGCTACGAATGTCCAGTTGCATTTTCTACAGACAGAGTGTTTCAAAACTGCTCAATCAAAAGTATGGTTTAACTCTGTTAGCTGAGTGCTCAGATCAGAAAGAAGTTTCACAGAATGCTTCTGTGTAGTTTATATTTGAATATATTCCTTTTTCCACTACTACTCTCTTAGCGCTCCAAATGTCCAGTTGCATTTTCTAGAGAAAGAGTGTTCAGATCTGCTCAATCAAAATATGGTTTAACTCTGTTAGCTGAATGCACAGATCAGAAAGAAGTTTCACAGAATGATTCTGTGTAGTTTATATTTGGAGACATTCCTTTTTCCTCTATTACCCTCTTAGCGCTCCGAATCTCCACTTGCATTTTCTACAGAAAGAGTGTTTCAGAACGGCTCAATCAAAAGTAAGGTTCAACCCTTTTAGTTGAACAAACAGAACAGAAAGAAGTTTCACACAATTCTTCTGTGTAGTTTTTATTTGTAGACATTCTTTTTCCCAATATAGGCCTCTTAGCGCTCAGAATGTCCAATTGTAGTTTCTACAGAAAGAGTGTTTCAGAACGGCTCAATCAAAAGTAAGGTTCAACTCTGTTAGTTGAATGCACAGAACAGAAAGAAGTTTCATACAATGCTTCTGTGTAGTTCATATTTGAACATATTCTTTTTTCCACTATTACCTACTTAGCGCTACGAATGTCCAGTTGCATTTTCTACAGACAGAGTGTTTCAAAACTGCTCAATCAAAAGTATGGTTTAACTCTGTTAGCTGAATGCTCAGATCAGAAAGAAGTTTCACAGAATGCTTCTGTGTAGTTTATATTTGAATATATTCCTTTTTCCACTACTACGCTCTTAGCGCTCCAAATGTCCAGTTGCATTTTCTACAGAAAGAGTGTTCAGATCTGCTCAATCAAAAGTATGGTTTAACTCTGTTAGCTGAATGCACAGATCAGAAAGAAGTTTCACCGAATGATTCCGTGTAGTTTATATTTGAAGACATTCCTTTTTCCACTATTACCCTCTTAGCGCTCCGAATCTCCACTTGCATTTTCTACAAAAAGAGTGTTTCATAACTGCTCAATCAAAATATGTTTTATCTCTGTTAACTGAATTTACAGATCAGAAATAAGTTTCACAGAATGCATCTGTGTAGTTTTTATTTGAAGATATTCTTTTTCCCAATGTAGGCCTCTTAGCGCTTAGCATGTCCAATTGCAGTTCCTACAGAAAGAGTGTTTCAGAACGGCTCAATCAAAAGTAAGGTTCAACTCTGTTAGTTGAATGCACAGAACAGAAAGAATTTTCACAGAATGCTACTGTGTAGTTTATATTTGAATATATTACTTTTTCCACTATTACCCTCTTAGCGCTCCGAATGTCCACTTGCATTTTCTACAGAAAGAGTGTTCAGAACTGCGCAATCAAAAGTATGGTTTAACTCTGTTAGCTTAATGAACATATCAGAAATAAGTTTCACACAATGCTTCTGTGTAGTTTTTATTTGAAGATATTATTTTTCCCAACAGAGGCCTCTTAGCTCTCAGAATGTCCAATTGCAGTTTCTAGAGAAAGAGTGTTTCAGAAAGGCTCAATCAAAAGTAAGGTTCAACTCTGTTAGTTGAATGCACAGAACAGAAAGAAGTTTCATACAATGATTCTGTGTAGTTTATATTTGAACATATTCTTTATTCCACTATTACCCACTTAGCGCTACGAATGTCCAGTTGCATTTTCTACAGACAGAGTGTTTCAAAACTGCTCAATCAAATGTATGGTTTAACTCTGTTAGCTGAATGCTCAGATCAGAAAGAAGTTTCACAGAATGCTTCTGTGTAGTTTGTATTTGAATATATTCCTTTTTCCACTACTACGCTCTTAGCGCTCCAAATGTCCAGTTGCATTTTCAACAGAAAGAGTGTTCAGATCTGCTCAATCAAACTATGGTTTAAATCTGTTAGCTGAATGCACAGATCAGAAAGAAGTTTCACAGAATGATTCTGTGTAGTTTATATTTGGAGACATTCCTTTTTCCACTATTACCCTCTTAGCGCTCCGAATCTCCACTTGCATTTTCTACAGAAAGAGTGTTTCAGAACGGCTCAATCAAAACTAAGGTTCAACTCTTTTAGTTGAACAAACAGAACAGAAAGAAGTTTCACACAATTCTTCTGTGTAGTTTTTATTTGTAGACATTCTTTTTCCCAATATAGGCCTCTTAGCGCTCAGAATGTCCAATTGTAGTTTCTACAGAAAGAGTGTTTCAGAACGGCTCAATCAAAAGTAAGGTTCAACTCTGTTAGTTGAATGCACAGAACAGAAAGAAGTTTCATACAATGCTTCTGTGTAGTTCTTATTTGAACATATTCTTTTTTCCACTATTACCCACTGAGCGCTACGAATGTCCAGTTGCATTTTCTACAGACAGAGTATTTCAAAACTGCTCAATCAAAAGTATGGTTTAACTCTGTTAGCTGAATGCTCAGATCAGAAAGAAGTTTCACAGAATGCTTCTGTGTAGTTTATATTTGAATATATTCCTTTTTCCACTACTACGCTCTTAGCGCTCCAAATGTCCAGTTGCATTTTCTACAGAAAGAGTGTTCAGATCTGCTCAATCAAAAGTATGGTTTAACTCTGTTAGCTGAATGCACAGATCAGAAAGATGTTTCACCGAATGATTCCGTGTAGTTTATATTTGAAGACATTCCTTTTTCCACTATTACCCTCTTAGCGCTCCGAATCTCCACTTTCATTTTCTACAAAAAGAGTGTTTCATAACTGCTCAATCAAAAATATATTTTATCTCTGTTAACTGAATTTACAGATCAGAAATAAGTTTCACAGAATGCATCTGTGTAGTTTTTATTTGAAGATATTCTTTTTCCCAATGTAGGCCTCTTAGCGCTTAGCATGTCCAATTGCAGTTCCTACAGAAAGAGTGTTTCAGAACGGCTCAATCAAAAGTAAGGTTCAACTCTGTTAGTTGAATGCACAGAACAGAAAGAATTTTCACAGAATGCTACTGTGTAGTTTATATTAGAATATATTCCTTTTTCCACTATTACTCTCTTAGCGCTCCGAATGTCCACTTGCATTTTCTACAGAAAGAGTGTTCAGAACTGCGCAATCAAAAGTATGGTTTAACTCTGTTAGCTTAATGAACATATCAGAAATAAGTTTCACACAATGCTTCTGTGTAGTTTTTATTTGAAGATATTATTTTTCCCAACAGAGGCCTCTTAGCGCTCAGAATGTCCAATTGCAGTTTCTACAGAAAGAGTGTTTCAGAAAGGCTCAATCAAATGTAAGGTTCAACTCTGTTAGTTGAATGCACAGAACAGAAAGAAGTTTCATACAATGCTTCTGTGTAGTTTATATTTGAACATATTCTTTATTCCACTATTACCCACTTAGCGATACGAATGTCCAGTTGCATTTTCTACAGACAGAGTGTTTCAAAACTGCTCAATCAAAAGTATGGTTTAACTCTGTTAGCTGAATGCTCAGATCAGAAAGAAGTTTCACAGAATGCTTCTGTGTAGTTTATATTTGAATATATTCCTTTTTCCACTACTACGCTCTTAGCGCTCCAAATGTCCAGTTGCATTTTCAACAGAAAGAGTGTTCAGATCTGCTCAATCAAAAGTATGGTTTAACCCTGTTAGCTGAATGCACAGATCAGAAAGAAGTTTCACAGAATGATTCTGTGTAGTTTATATTTGGAGACATTCCTTTTTCCTCTATTACCCTCTTAGCGCTCCGAATCTCCACTTGCATTTTCTACAGAAAGAGTGTTTCAGAACGGCTCAATCAAAAGTAAGGTTCAACTCTTTTAGTTGAACAAACAGAACAGAAAGAAGTTTCACACAATTCTTCTGTGTAGTTTTTATTTGTAGACATTCTTTTTCCCAATATAGGCCTCTTAGCGCTCAGAATGTCCAATTGTAGTTTCTACAGAAAGAGTGTTTCAGAACGGCTCAATCAAAAGTAAGGTTCAACTCTGTTAGTTGAATGCACAGAACAGAAAGAAGTTTCATACAATGCTTCTGTGTAGTTCATATTTGAACATATTCTTTTTTCCACTATTACCCACTTAGCGCTACGAATGTCCAGTTGCATTTTCTACAGACAGAGTGTTTCAAAACTGCTCAATCAAAAGTATGGTTTAACTCTGTTAGCTGAATGCTCAGATCAGAAAGAAGTTTCACAGAATGCTTCTGTGTAGTTTATATTTGAATATATTCCTTTTTCCACTACTACGCTCTTAGCGCTCCAAATGTCCAGTTGCATTTTCTACAGAAAGAGTGTTCAGATCTGCTCAATCAAAAGTATGGTTTAACTCTGTTAGCTGAATGCACAGATCAGAAAGAAGTTTCACCGAATGATTCCGTGTAGTTTATATTTGAAGACATTCCTTTTTCCACTATTACCCTCTTAGCGCTCCGAATCTCCACTTGCATTTTCTACAAAAAGAGTGTTTCATAACTGCTCAATCAAAAATATGTTTTATCTCTGTTAACTGAATTTACAGATCAGAAATAAGTTTCACAGAATGCATCTGTGTAGTTTTTATTTGAAGATATTCTTTTTCCCAATGTAGGCCTCTTAGCGCTTAGCATGTCCAATTGCAGTTCCTACAGAAAGAGTGTTTCAGAACGGCTCAATCAAAAGTAAGGTTCAACTCTGTTAGTTGAATGCACAGAACAGAAAGAATTTTCACAGAATGCTACTGTGTAATTTATATTTGAATATATTACTTTTTCCACTATTACCCTCTTAGCGCTCCGAATGTCCACTTGCATTTTCTACAGAAAGAGTGTTCAGAACTGCGCAATCAAAAGTATGGTTTAACTCTGTTAGCTTAATGAACATATCAGAAATAAGTTTCACACAATGCTTCTGTGTAGTTTTTATTTGAAGATATTATTTTTCCCAACAGAGGCCTCTTAGCTCTCAGAATGTCCAATTGCAGTTTCTAGAGAAAGAGTGTTTCAGAAAGGCTCAATCAAAAGTAAGGTTCAACTCTGTTAGTTGAATGCACAGAACAGAAAGAAGTTTCATACAATGATTCTGTGTAGTTTATATTTGAACATATTCTTTATTCCACTATTACCCACTTAGCGCTACGAATGTCCAGTTGCATTTTCTACAGACAGAGTGTTTCAAAACTGCTCAATCAAATGTATGGTTTAACTCTGTTAGCTGAATGCTCAGATCAGAAAGAAGTTTCACAGAATGCTTCTGTGTAGTTTGTATTTGAATATATTCCTTTTTCCACTACTACGCTCTTAGCGCTCCAAATGTCCAGTTGCATTTTCAACAGAAAGAGTGTTCAGATCTGCTCAATCAAACTATGGTTTAACTCTGTTAGCTGAATGCACAGATCAGAAAGAAGTTTCACAGAATGATTCTGTGTAGTTTATATTTGGAGACATTCCTTTTTCCACTATTACCCTCATAGCGCTCCGAATCTCCACTTGCATTTTCTACAGAAAGAGTGTTTCAGAACGGCTCAATCAAAACTAAGGTTCAACTCTTTTAGTTGAACAAACAGAACAGAAAGAAGTTTCACACAATTCTTCTGTGTAGTTTTTATTTGTAGACATTCTTTTTCCCAATATAGGCCTCTTAGCGCTCAGAATGTCCAATTGTAGTTTCTACAGAAAGAGTGTTTCAGAACGGCTCAATCAAAAGTAAGGTTCAACTCTGTTAGTTGAATGCACAGAACAGAAAGAAGTTTCATACAATGCTTCTGTGTAGTTCTTATTTGAACATATTCTTTTTTCCACTATTACCCACTGAGCGCTACGAATGTCCAGTTGCATTTTCTACAGACAGAGTATTTCAAAACTGCTCAATCAAAAGTATGGTTTAACTCTGTTAGCTGAATGCTCAGATCAGAAAGAAGTTTCACAGAATGCTTCTGTGTAGTTTATATTTGAATATATTCCTTTTTCCACTACTACGCTCTTAGCGCTCCAAATGTCCAGTTGCATTTTCTACAGAAAGAGTGTTCAGATCTGCTCAATCAAAAGTATGGTTTAACTCTGTTAGCTGAATGCACAGATCAGAAAGATGTTTCACCGAATGATTCCGTGTAGTTTATATTTGAAGACATTCCTTTTTCCACTATTACCCTCTTAGCGCTCCGAATCTCCACTTTCATTTTCTACAAAAAGAGTGTTTCATAACTGCTCAATCAAAAATATATTTTATCTCTGTTAACTGAATTTACAGATCAGAAATAAGTTTCACAGAATGCATCTGTGTAGTTTTTATTTGAAGATATTCTTTTTCCCAATGTAGGCCTCTTAGCGCTTAGCATGTCCAATTGCAGTTCCTACAGAAAGAGTGTTTCAGAACGGCTCAATCAAAAGTAAGGTTCAACTCTGTTAGTTGAATGCACAGAACAGAAAGAATTTTCACAGAATGCTACTGTGTAGTTTATATTAGAATATATTCCTTTTTCCACTATTACTCTCTTAGCGCTCCGAATGTCCACTTGCATTTTCTACAGAAAGAGTGTTCAGAACTGCGCAATCAAAAGTATGGTTTAACTCTGTTAGCTTAATGAACATATCAGAAATAAGTTTCACACAATGCTTCTGTGTAGTTTTTATTTGAAGATATTATTTTTCCCAACAGAGGCCTCTTAGCGCTCAGAATGTCCAATTGCAGTTTCTACAGAAAGAGTGTTTCAGAAAGGCTCAATCAAATGTAAGGTTCAACTCTGTTAGTTGAATGCACAGAACAGAAAGAAGTTTCATACAATGCTTCTGTGTAGTTTATATTTGAACATATTCTTTATTCCACTATTACCCACTTAGCGATACGAATGTCCAGTTGCATTTTCTACAGACAGAGTGTTTCAAAACTGCTCAATCAAAAGTATGGTTTAACTCTGTTAGCTGAATGCTCAGATCAGAAAGAAGTTTCACAGAATGCTTCTGTGTAGTTTATATTTGAATATATTCCTTTTTCCACTACTACGCTCTTAGCGCTCCAAATGTCCAGTTGCATTTTCAACAGAAAGAGTGTTCAGATCTGCTCAATCAAAAGTATGGTTTAACCCTGTTAGCTGAATGCAAAGATCAGAAAGAAGTTTCACAGAATGATTCCGTGTAGTTTATATTTGGAGACATTCCTTTTTCCACTATTACCCTCTTAGCGCTCCGAATCTCCACTTGCATTTTCTACAGAAAGAGTGTTTCAGAACGGCTCAATCAAAACTAAGGTTCAACTCTTTTAGTTGAACAAACAGAACAGGAAGATGTTTCACACAATTCTTCTGTGTAGTTTTTATTTGTAGACATTCTTTTTCCCAATATAGGCCTCTTAGCGCTCAGAATGTCCAATTGCAGTTTCTACAGAAAGAGTGTTTCAGAACGGCTCAATCAAAAGTAAGGTTCAACTCTGTTAGTTGAATGCACAGAACAGAAAGAAGTTTCATACAATGCTTCTGTGTAGTTCATATTTGAACATATTCTTTTTTCCACTATTACCCACTTAGCGCTACGAATGTCCAGTTGCATTTTCTACAGACAGAGTGTTTCAAAACTGCTCAATCAAAAGTATGGTTTAACTCTGCTGGCTGAATGCTCAGATAGGAAAGAAGTTTCACATAATGCTTCTGTGTAGTTTATATTTGAATATATTCCTTTTTCCACTACTACGCTCTTAGCGCTCCAAATGTCCAGTTGCATTTTCTACAGAAAGAGTGTTCAGATCTGCTCAATCAAAAGTATGGTTTAACTCTGTTAGCTGAATGCACAGATCAGAAAGAAGTTTCACCGAATGATTCCGTGTAGTTTATATTTGAAGACATTCCTTTTTCCACTATTACCCTCTTAGCGCTCCGAATCTCCACTTGCATTTTCTACAAAAAGAGTGTTTCATAACTGCTCAATCAAAAATATGTTTTATCTCTGTTAACTGAATTTACAGATCAGAAATAAGTTTCACAGAATGCATCTGTGTAGTTTTTATTTGAAGATATTCTTTTTCCCAATGTAGGCCTCTTAGCGCTTAGCATGTCCAATTGCAGTTCCTACAGAAAGAGTGTTTCAGAACGGCTCAATCAAAAGTAAGGTTCAACTCTGTTAGTTGAATGCACAGAACAGAAAGAATTTTCACAGAATGCTACTGTGTAGTTTATATTTGAATATATTCCTTTTTCCACTATTACCCTCTTAGCGCTCCGAATGTCCACTTGCATTTTCTACAGAAAGAGTGTTCAGAACTGCGCAATCAAAAGTATGGTTTAACTCTGTTAGCTTAATGAACATATCAGAAATAAGTTTCACACAATGCTTCTGTGTAGTTTTTATTTGAAGATATTATTTTTCCCAACAGAGGCCTCTTAGCGCTCAGAATGTCCAATTGCAGTTTCTACAGAAAGAGTGTTTCAGAAAGGCTCAATCAAAAGTAAGGTTCAACTCTGTTAATTGAATGCACAGAACAGAAAGAAGTTTCATACAATGATTCTGTGTAGTTTATATTTGAACATATTCTTTATTCCACTATTACCCACTTAGCGCTACGAATGTCCAGTTGCATTTTCTACAGACAGAGTGTTTCAAAACTGCTCAATCAAAAGTATGGTTTAACTCTGTTAGCTGAATGATCAGATCAGAAAGAAGTTTCACAGAATGCTTCTGTGTAGTTTATATTTGAATATATTACTTTTTCCACTACTACTCTCTTAGCACTCCAAATGTCCAGTTGCATTTTCTAGAGAAAGAGTGTTCAGATCTGCTCAATCAAAATATGGTTTAACTCTGTTAGCTGAATGCACAGATCAGAAAGAAGTTTCACAGAATGATTCTGTGTAGTTTATATTTGGAGACATTCCTTTTTCCAGTATTACCTTCTTAGCGCTCCGAATCTCCACTTGCATTTTCTACAGAAAGAGTGTTTCAGAACGGCTCAATCAAAACTAAGGTTCAACTCTTTTAGTTGAACAAACAGAACAGAAAGAAGTTTCACACAATTCTTCTGTGTAGTTTTTATTTGTAGACATTCTTTTTCCCAATATAGGCCTCTTAGCGCTCAGAATGTCCAATTGTAGTTTCTACAGAAAGAGTGTTTCAGAACGGCTCAATCAAAAGTAAGGTTCAACTCTGTTAGTTGAATGCACAGAACAGAAAGAAGTTTCATACAATGCTTCTGTGTAGTTCATATTTGAACATATTCTTTTTTCCACTATTACCCACTTAGCGCTACGAATGTCCAGTTGCATTTTCTACAGACAGAGTGTTTCAAAACTGCTCAATCAAAAGTATGGTTTAACTCTGTTAGCTGAATGCTCAGATCAGCAAGAAGTTTCACAGAATGCTTCTGTGTAGTTTATATTTGAATATATTCCTTTTTCCAGTACTACGCTCTTAGCGCTCCAAATGTCCAGTTGCATTTTCTACAGAAAGAGTGTTCAGATCTGCTCAATCAAAAGTATGTTTTAACTCTGTTAGCTGAATGCACAGATCAGAAAGAAGTTTCACCGAATGATTCCGTGTAGTTTATATTTGAAGACATTCCTTTTTCCACTATTACCCTCTTAGCGCTCCGAATCTCCACTTGCATTTTCTACAAAAAGAGTGTTTCATAACTGCTCAATCAAAGATATATTTTATCTCTGATAACTGAATTTACAGATCAGAAATTAGTTTCACAGAATGCATCTGTGTAGTTTTTATTTGAAGATATTCTTTTTCCCAATGTAGGCCTCTTAGCGCTTAGCATGTATAATTGCAGTTTCTACAGAAAGAGTGTTTCAGAACAGCTCAATCAAAAGTAAGGTTCAACTCTGTTAGTTGAATGCACAGAACAGAAAGAATTTTCACAGAATGCTACTGTGTAGTTTATATTTGAATATATTCCTTTTCCACTATTACCCTCTTAGCGCTCCGAATGTCCACTTGCATTTTCTACAGAAAGAGTGTTCAGAACTGCACAATCAAAAGTATGGTTTAACTCTGTTAGCTTAATGAACATATCAGAAATAAGTCTCACACAATGCTTCTGTGTAGTTTTTATTTGAAGATATTATTTTTCCCAACAGAGGCCTCTTAGCGCTCATAATGTCCAATTGCAGTTTCTACAGAAAGAGTGTTTCAGAAAGGCTCAATCAAAAGTAAGGTTCAACTCTGTTAGTTGAATGCACAGAACAGAAAGAAGTTTCATACAATGCTTCTGTGTAGTTTATATTTGAACGTATTCTTTATTCCACTATTACCCACTTAGCGCTACGAATGTCCAGTTGCATTTTCTACAGACAGAGTGTTTCAAAACTGCTCAATCAAAAGTATGGTTTAACTCTGTTAGCTGAATGCTCAGATCAGAAAGAAGTTTCACAGAATGCTTCTGTGTAGTTTATATTTGAATATATTCCTTTTTCCACTACTACTCTCTTAGCGCTCCAAATGTCCAGTTGCATTTTCTAGAGAAAGAGTGTTCAGATCTGCTCAATCAAAATATGGTTTAACTCTGTTAGCTGAATGCACAGATCAGAAAGAAGTTTCACAGAATGATTCTGTGTAGTTTATATTTGGAGACATTCCTTTTTCCTCTATTACCCTCTTAGCGCTCCGAATCTCCACTTGCATTTTCTACAGAAAGAGTGTTTCAGAACGGCTCAATCAAAAGTAAGGTTCAACTCTTTTAGTTGAACAAACAGAACAGAAAGAAGTTTCACACAATTCTTCTGTGTAGTTTTTATTTGTAGACATTCTTTTTCCCAATATAGGCCTCTTAGCGCTCAGAATGTCCAATTGTAGTTTCTACAGAAAGAGTGTTTCAGAACGGCTCAATCAAAAGTAAGGTTCAACTCTGTTAGTTGAATGCACAGAACAGAAAGAAGTTTCATACAATGCTTCTGTGTAGTTCATATTTGAACATATTCTTTTTTCCACTATTACCCACTTAGCGCTACGAATGTCCAGTTGCATTTTCTACAGACAGAGTGTTTCAAAACTGCTCAATCAAAAGTATGGTTTAACTCTGTTAGCTGAATGCTCAGATCAGAAAGAAGTTTCACAGAATGCTTCTGTGTAGTTTATATTTGAATATATTCCTTTTTCCACTACTACGCTCTTAGCGCTCCAAATGTCCAGTTGCATTTTCTACAGAAAGAGTGTTCAGATCTGCTCAATCAAAAGTATGGTTTAACTCTGTTAGCTGAATGCACAGATCAGAAAGAAGTTTCACCGAATGATTCCGTGTAGTTTATATTTGAAGACATTCCTTTTTCCACTATTACCCTCTTAGCGCTCCGAATCTCCACTTGCATTTTCTACAAAAAGAGTGTTTCATAACTGCTCAATCAAAAATATGTTTTATCTCTGTTAACTGAATTTACAGATCAGAAATAAGTTTCACAGAATGCATCTGTGTAGTTTTTATTTGAAGATATTCTTTTTCCCAATGTAGGCCTCTTAGCGCTTAGCATGTCCAATTGCAGTTCCTACAGAAAGAGTGTTTCAGAACGGCTCAATCAAAAGTAAGGTTCAACTCTGTTAGTTGAATGCACAGAACAGAAAGAATTTTCACAGAATGCTACTGTGTAATTTATATTTGAATATATTACTTTTTCCACTATTACCCTCTTAGCGCTCCGAATGTCCACTTGCATTTTCTACAGAAAGAGTGTTCAGAACTGCGCAATCAAAAGTATGGTTTAACTCTGTTAGCTTAATGAACATATCAGAAATAAGTTTCACACAATGCTTCTGTGTAGTTTTTATTTGAAGATATTATTTTTCCCAACAGAGGCCTCTTAGCTCTCAGAATGTCCAATTGCAGTTTCTAGAGAAAGAGTGTTTCAGAAAGGCTCAATCAAAAGTAAGGTTCAACTCTGTTAGTTGAATGCACAGAACAGAAAGAAGTTTCATACAATGATTCTGTATAGTTTATATTTGAACATATTCTTTATTCCACTATTACCCACTTAGCGCTACGAATGTCCAGTTGCATTTTCTACAGACAGAGTGTTTCAAAACTGCTCAATCAAAAGTATGGTTTAACTCTGTTAGCTGAATGCTCAGATCAGAAAGAAGTTTCACAGAATGCTTCTGTGTAGTTTGTATTTGAATATATTCCTTTTTCCACTACTACGCTCTTAGCGCTCCAAATGTCCAGTTGCATTTTCAACAGAAAGAGTGTTCAGATCTGCTCAATCAAACTATGGTTTAACTCTGTTAGCTGAATGCACAGATCAGAAAGAAGTTTCACAGAATGATTCTGTGTAGTTTATATTTGGAGACATTCCTTTTTCCACTATTACCCTCTTAGCGCTCCGAATCTCCACTTGCATTTTCTACAGAAAGAGTGTTTCAGAACGGCTCAATCAAAACTAAGGTTCAACTCTTTTAGTTGAACAAACAGAACAGAAAGAAGTTTCACACAATTCTTCTGTGTAGTTTTTATTTGTAGACATTCTTTTTCCCAATATAGGCCTCTTAGCGCTCAGAATGTCCAATTGTAGTTTCTACAGAAAGAGTGTTTCAGAACGGCTCAATCAAAAGTAAGGTTCAACTCTGTTAGTTGAATGCACAGAACAGAAAGAAGTTTCATACAATGCTTCTGTGTAGTTCTTATTTGAACATATTCTTTTTTCCACTATTACCCACTGAGCGCTACGAATGTCCAGTTGCATTTTCTACAGACAGAGTATTTCAAAACTGCTCAATCAAAAGTATGGTTTAACTCTGTTAGCTGAATGCTCAGATCAGAAAGAAGTTTCACAGAATGCTTCTGTGTAGTTTATATTTGAATATATTCCTTTTTCCACTACTACGCTCTTAGCGCTCCAAATGTCCAGTTGCATTTTCTACAGAAAGAGTGTTCAGATCTGCTCAATCAAAAGTATGGTTTAACTCTGTTAGCTGAATGCACAGATCAGAAAGATGTTTCACCGAATGATTCCGTGTAGTTTATATTTGAAGACATTCCTTTTTCCACTATTACCCTCTTAGCGCTCCGAATCTCCACTTTCATTTTCTACAAAAAGAGTGTTTCATAACTGCTCAATCAAAAATATATTTTATCTCTGTTAACTGAATTTACAGATCAGAAATAAGTTTCACAGAATGCATCTGTGTAGTTTTTATTTGAAGATATTCTTTTTCCCAATGTAGGCCTCTTAGCGCTTAGCATGTCCAATTGCAGTTCCTACAGAAAGAGTGTTTCAGAACGGCTCAATCAAAAGTAAGGTTCAACTCTGTTAGTTGAATGCACAAAACAGAAAGAATTTTCACAGAATGCTACTGTGTAGTTTATATTAGAATATATTCCTTTTTCCACTATTACTCTCTTAGCGCTCCGAATGTCCACTTGCATTTTCTACAGAAAGAGTGTTCAGAACTGCGCAATCAAAAGTATGGTTTAACTCTGTTAGCTTAATGAACATATCAGAAATAAGTTTCACACAATGCTTCTGTGTAGTTTTTATTTGAAGATATTATTTTTCCCAACAGAGGCCTCTTAGCGCTCAGAATGTCCAATTGCAGTTTCTACAGAAAGAGTGTTTCAGAAAGGCTCAATCAAATGTAAGGTTCAACTCTGTTAGTTGAATGCACAGAACAGAAAGAAGTTTCATACAATGCTTCTGTGTAGTTTATATTTGAACATATTCTTTATTCCACTATTACCCACTTAGCGATACGAATGTCCAGTTGCATTTTCTACAGACAGAGTGTTTCAAAACTGCTCAATCAAAAGTATGGTTTAACTCTGTTAGCTGAATGCTCAGATCAGAAAGAAGTTTCACAGAATGCTTCTGTGTAGTTTATATTTGAATATATTCCTTTTTCCACTACTACGCTCTTAGCGCTCCAAATGTCCAGTTGCATTTTCAACAGAAAGAGTGTTCAGATCTGCTCAATCAAAAGTATGGTTTAACCCTGTTAGCTGAATGCAAAGATCAGAAAGAAGTTTCACAGAATGATTCCGTGTAGTTTATATTTGGAGACATTCCTTTTTCCACTATTACCCTCTTAGCGCTCCGAATCTCCACTTGCATTTTCTACAGAAAGAGTGTTTCAGAACGGCTCAATCAAAACTAAGGTTCAACTCTTTTAGTTGAACAAACAGAACAGGAAGATGTTTCACACAATTCTTCTGTGTAGTTTTTATTTGTAGACATTCTTTTTCCCAATATAGGCCTCTTAGCGCTCAGAATGTCCAATTGCAGTTTCTACAGAAAGAGTGTTTCAGAACGGCTCAATCAAAAGTAAGGTTCAACTCTGTTAGTTGAATGCACAGAACAGAAAGAAGTTTCATACAATGCTTCTGTGTAGTTCATATTTGAACATATTCTTTTTTCCACTATTACCCACTTAGCGCTACGAATGTCCAGTTGCATTTTCTACAGACAGAGTGTTTCAAAACTGCTCAATCAAAAGTATGGTTTAACTCTGCTGGCTGAATGCTCAGATAGGAAAGAAGTTTCACATAATGCTTCTGTGTAGTTTATATTTGAATATATTCCTTTTTCCACTACTACGCTCTTAGCGCTCCAAATGTCCAGTTGCATTTTCTACAGAAAGAGTGTTCAGATCTGCTCAATCAAAAGTATGGTTTAACTCTGTTAGCTGAATGCACAGATCAGAAAGAAGTTTCACCGAATGATTCCGTGTAGTTTATATTTGAAGACATTCCTTTTTCCACTATTACCCTCTTAGCGCTCCGAATCTCCACTTGCATTTTCTACAAAAAGAGTGTTTCATAACTGCTCAATCAAAAATATGTTTTATCTCTGTTAACTGAATTTACAGATCAGAAATAAGTTTCACAGAATGCATCTGTGTAGTTTTTATTTGAAGATATTCTTTTTCCCAATGTAGGCCTCTTAGCGCTTAGCATGTCCAATTGCAGTTCCTACAGAAAGAGTGTTTCAGAACGGCTCAATCAAAAGTAAGGTTCAACTCTGTTAGTTGAATGCACAGAACAGAAAGAATTTTCACAGAATGCTACTGTGTAGTTTATATTTGAATATATTCCTTTTTCCACTATTACCCTCTTAGCGCTCCGAATGTCCACTTGCATTTTCTACAGAAAGAGTGTTCAGAACTGCGCAATCAAAAGTATGGTTTAACTCTGTTAGCTTAATGAACATATCAGAAATAAGTTTCACACAATGCTTCTGTGTAGTTTTTATTTGAAGATATTATTTTTCCCAACAGAGGCCTCTTAGCGCTCAGAATGTCCAATTGCAGTTTCTACAGAAAGAGTGTTTCAGAAAGGCTCAATCAAAAGTAAGGTTCAACTCTGTTAGTTGAATGCACAGAACAGAAAGAAGTTTCATACAATGATTCTGTGTAGTTTATATTTGAACATATTCTTTATTCCACTATTACCCACTTAGCGCTACGAATGTCCAGTTGCATTTTCTACAGACAGAGTGTTTCAAAACTGCTCAATCAAAAGTATGGTTTAACTCTGTTAGCTGAATGCTCAGATCAGAAAGAAGTTTCACAGAATGCTTCTGTGTAGTTTATATTTGAATATATTACTTTTTCCACTACTACTCTCTTAGCACTCCAAATGTCCAGTTGCATTTTCTAGAGAAAGAGTGTTCAGATCTGCTCAATCAAAATATGGTTTAACTCTGTTAGCTGAATGCACAGATCAGAAAGAAGTTTCACAGAATGATTCTGTGTAGTTTATATTTGGAGACATTCCTTTTTCCAGTATTACCCTCTTAGCGCTCCGAATCTCCACTTGCATTTTCTACAGAAAGAGTGTTTCAGAACGGCTCAATCAAAAGTAAGGTTCAACTCTTTTAGTTGAACAAACAGAACAGAAAGATGTTTCACACAATTCTTCTGTGTAGTTTTTATTTGTAGACATTCTTTTTCCCAATATAGGCCTCTTAGCGCTCAGAATGTCCAATTGCAGTTTCTACAGAAAGAGTGTTTCAGAACGGCTCAATCAAAAGTAAGGTTCAACTCTGTTAGTTGAATGCACAGAACAGAAAGAAGTTTCATACAATGCTTCTGTGTAGTTCATATTTGAACATATTCTTTTTTCCACTATTACCCACTTAGCGCTACGAATGTCCAGTTGCATTTTCTACAGACAGAGTGTTTCAAAACTGCTCAATCAAAAGTATGGTTTAACTCTGTTAGCTGAATGCTCAGATCAGAAAGAAGTTTCACAGAATGCTTCTGTGTAGTTTATATTTGAATATATTCCTTTTTCCACTACTACGCTCTTAGCGCTCCAAATGTCCAGTTGCATTTTCTACAGAAAGAGTGTTCAGATCTGCTCAATCAAAAGTATGGTTTAACTCTGTTAGCTGAATGCACAGATCAGAAAGAAGTTTCACCGAATGATTCTGTGTAGTTTATATTTGAAGACATTACTTTTTCCACTATTACCCTCTTAGCGCTCCGAATCTCCACTTGCATTTTCTACAAAAAGAGTGTTTCATAACTGCTCAATCAAAAATATGTTTTATCTCTGTTAACTGAATTTACAGATCAGAAATAAGTTTCACAGAATGCATCTGTGTAGTTTTTATTTGAAGATATTCTTTTTCCCAATGTAGGCCTCTTAGCGCTTAGCATGTCCAATTGCAGTTTCTACAGAAAGAGTCTTTCAGAACGGCTCAATCAAAAGTAAGGTTCAACTCTGTTAGTTGAATGCACAGAAGAGAAAGAATTTTCACAGAATGCTACTGTGTAGTTTATATTTGAATATATTACTTTTTCCACTATTACCCTCTTAGCGCTCCGAATGTCCACTTGCATTTTCTACAGAAAGAGTGTTCAGAACTGCGCAATCAAAAGTATGGTTTAACTCTGTTAGCTTAATGAACATATCAGAAATAAGTTTCACACAATGCTTCTGTGTAGTTTTTATTTGAAGATATTATTTTTCCCAATATAAGCCTCTTAGCGCTCAGAATGTCCAATTCCAGTTTCTACAGAAAGAGTGTTTCAGAAAGGCTCAATCAAAAGTAAGTTTCAACTCTGTTAGTTGAATGCACAGAACAGAAAGAAGTTTCATACAATGCTTCTGTGTAGTTTATATTTGAACATATTCTTTTTTCCACTATTACCCACTTAGCGCTACGAATGTCCAGTTGCATTTTCTACAGACAGAGTGTTTCAAAACTGCTCAATCAAAAGTATGGTTTAACTCTGTTAGCTGAATGCTCAGATCAGAAAGAAGTTTTACAGAATGCTTCTGTGTAGTTTATATTTGAATATATTCCTTTTTCCACTACTACGCTCTTAGCGCTCCAAATGTCCAGTTGCATTTTCTACAGAAAGAGTGTTCAGATCTGCTCAATCAAAAGTATGGTTTAACTCTGTTAGCTGAATGCACAGATCAGAAAGATGTTTCACAGAATGATTCTGTGTAGTTTATATTTGGAGACATTCCTTTTTCCACTATTACCCTATTAGCGCTCCGAATCTCCACTTGCATTTTCTACAGAAAGAGTTTTTCAGAACGGCTCAATCAAAACTAAGGTTCAACTCTTTTAGTTGAACAAACAGAACAGAAAGAAGTTTCACACAATTCTTCTCTGTAGTTTTTATTTGTAGACATTCTTTTTCCCAATATAGGCCTCTTAGCGCTCAGAATGTCCAATTGCAGTTTCTACAGAAAGAGTGTTTCAGAACGGCTCAATCAAAAGTAAGGTTCAACTCTGTTAGTTGAATGCACAGAACAGAAAGAAGTTTCATACAATGCTTCTGTGTAGTTTATATTTGAACATATTCTTTTTTCCACTATTACCCACTTAGCGCTACGAATGTCCAGTTGCATTTTCTACAGACAGAGTGTTTCAAATCTGCTCAATCAAAAGTATGGCTTAACTCTGTTAGCTGAATGCTCAGATCAGAAAGAAGTTTCACAGAATGCTTCTGTGTAGTTTATATTTGAATATATTCCTTTTTCCACTACTACGCTCTTAGCGCTCCAAATGTCCAGTTGCATTTTCTACAGAAAGAGTGTTCAGATCTGCTCAATCAAAAGTATTGTTTAACTCTGTTAGCTGAATGCACAGATCAGAAAGAAGTTTCACCGAATGATTCTGTGTAGTTTATATTTGAAGACATTTCTTTTTCCACTATTACCCTCTTAGCACTCCGAATCTCCACTTGCATTTTCTACAAAAAGAGTGTTTCATAACTGCTCAATCAAAAATATGTTTTATCTCTGTTAACTGAATTTACAGATCAGAAATAAGTTTCACAGAATGCATCTGTGTAGTTTTTATTTGAAGATATTCTTTTTCCCAATGTAGGCCTCTTAGCGCTTAGCATGTCCAATTGCAGTTTCTACAGAAAGAGTGTTTCAGAACGGCTCAATCAAAAGTAAGGTTCAACTCTGTTAGTTGAATGCACAGAACAGACAGAATTTTCACAGAATGCTACTGTGTAGTTTATATTTGAATATATTCCTTTTTCCACTATTACCCTCTTAGCGCTCCGAATGTCCACTTGCATTTTCTACAGAAAGAGTGTTCAGAACTGCGCAATCAAAAGTATGGTTTAACTCTGTTAGCTTAATGAACATATCAGAAATAAGTTTCACACAATGCTTCTGTGTAGTTTTTGTTTGAAGATATTATTTTTCCCAATAGAGGCCTCTTAGCGCTCAGAATGTCCAATTGCAGTTTCTACAGAAAGAGTGTTTCAGAAAGGCTCAATCAAAAGTAAGGTTCAACTCTGTTAGTTGAATGCACAGAACAGAAAGAAGTTTCATACAATGCTTCTGTGTAGTTTATATTTGAACATACTATTTTTTCCACTATTACCCACTTAGCGCTACGAATGTCCAGTTGCATTTTCTACAGACAGAGTGTTTCAAAACTGCTCAATCAATTGTATGGTTTAACTCTGTTAGCTGAATGCTCAGATCAGAAAGAAGTTTCACAGAATGCTTCTGTGTAGTTTATATTTGAATATATTCCTTTTTCCACTACTACTCTCTTAGCGCTCCAAATGTCCAGTTGCATTTTCTACAGAAAGAGTGTTCAGATCTGCTCAATCAAAAGTATGGTTTAACTCTGTTAGCTGAATGCACAGATCAGAAAGAAGTTTCACCGAATGATTCTGTGTAGTTTATATTTGAAGACATTCCTTTTTCCACTATTACCCTCTTAGCGCTCCGAATCTCCACTTGCATTTTCTACAGAAAGTGTGTTTCAGAACGACTCAATCAAAACTAAGGTTCAATTCTTTTAGTTGAACAAACAGAACAGAAAGAAGTTTCACACAATCCTTCTGTGTAGTTTTTATTTGTAGACATTCTTTTCCCAATATAGGCCTCTTAGCGCTCAGAATGTCCAATTGCAGTTTCTACAGAAAGAGTGTTTCAGAACGGCTCAATCAAAAGTAAGGTTCAACTCTGTTAGTTCAATGCACAGAACAGAAAGAAGTTTCATACAATGCTTCTGTGTAGTTTATATTTGAACATATTTTTTTTCCACTATTACCCACTTAGCGCTACGAATGTCCAGTTGCATTTTCTACAGACAGAGTCTTTCAAAACTGCTCAATCAAAAGTATGGTTTAACTCTGTTAGCTGAATGCTCAGATCAGAAAGAAGTTTCACAGAATGCTTCTGTGTAGTTTATATTTGAATATATTCCTTTTTCCACTACTACCCTCTTAGCGCTCCAAATGTCCAGTTGCATTTTCTACAGAAAGAGTGTTCAGATCTGCTCAATCAAAAGTATGGTTTAACTCTGTTAGCTGAATGCACAGATCAGAAAGAAGTTTCACCGAATGATTCTGTGTAGTTTATATTTGAAGACATTCCTTTTTCCACTATTACCCTCTTAGCGCTCCGAATCTCCACTTGCATTTTCTACAAAAAGAGTGTTTCATAACTGCTCAATCAAAAATATGTTTTATCTCTGTTAACTGAATTTACAGATCAGAAATAAGTTTCACAGAATGCATCTGTGTAGTTTTTATTTGAAGATATTCTTTTTCCCAATGTAGGCCTCTTAGCGCTTAGCATGTCCAACTGCAGTTTCTACAGAAAGAGTGTTTCAGAACGGCTCAATCAAAAGTAAGGTTCAACTCTGTTAATTGAATGCACAGAACAGAAAGAATTTTCACAGAATGCTACTGTGTAGTTTATATTTGACTATATTCCTTTTTCCACTATTACCGTCTTAGCGCTCCGAATGTCCACTTGCATTTTCTACAGAAAGAGTGTTCAGAACTGCGCAATCAAAAGTATGGTTTAACTCTGTTAGCTTAATGAACATATCAGAAATAAGTTTCACACAATGCTTCTGTGTAGTTTTTATTTGAAGATATTTTTTTTCCCAATAGAGGGCTCTTAGCGCTCAGAATGTCCAATTGCAGTTTCTACAGAAAGAGTGTTTCAGAAAGGCTCAATCAAAAGTAAGGTTCAACTCTGTTAGTTGAATGCACAGAACAGAAAGAAGTTTCATACGATGCTTCTGAGTAGTTTATATTTGAACATACTCTTTTTTCCACTATTACCCACTTAGCGCTACGAATGTCCAGTTGTATTTTCTACAGACAGAGTGTTTCAAAACTGCTCAATCAAAAGTATGGTTTAACTCTGTTAGCTGAATGCTCAGATCAGAAAGAAGTTTCACAGAATGCTTCTGTGTAGTTTATATTTGAATATATTCCTTTTTCCACTACTACTGTCTTAGCGCTCCAAATGTCCAGTTGCATTTTCTACAGAAAGAGTGTTCAGATCTGCTCAATCAAAAGTATGGTTTAACTCTGTTAGCTGAATGCACAGATCAGAAAGAAGTTTCACAGAATGATTCTGTGTAGTTTATATTTGGAGACATTCCTTTTTTCCACTATTACCCTCTTAGCGCTCCGAATCTCCACTTGCATTTTCTACAGAAAGAGTGTTTCAGAACGGCTCAATCAAAACTAAGGTTCAACTCTTTTAGTTGAACAAACAGATCAGAAAGGAGTTTCACACAATTCTTCTATGTAGTTTTTATTTGTAGACATTCTTTTTCCCAATATAGGCCTCTTAGCGCTCAGAATGTCCAATTGCAGTTTCTACAGAAAGAGTGTTTCAGAACGGCTCAATCAAAAGTAAGGTTCAACTCTGTTAGTTGAATGCACAGAACAGAAAGAAGTTTCATACAATGTTTCTGTGTAGTTTATATTTGAACATATTCTTTTTTCCACTATTACCCACTTAGCGCTACGAATGTCCAGTTGCATTTTCTACAGACAGAGTGTTTCAAAACTGCTCAATCAATAGTATGGTTTAACTCTGTTAGCTGAATGCTCAGATCAGAAAGAAGTTTCACAGAATGCTTCTGTGTAGTTTATATTTGAATATATTCCTTTTTCCACTACTACGCTCTTAGCGCTCCAAATGTCCAGTTGCATTTTCTACAGAAAGAGTGTTCAGATCTGCTCAATCAAAAGTATGGTTTAACTCTGTTAGCTGAATGCACAGATCAGAAAGAAGTTTCACCGAATGATTCTGTGTAGTTTATATTTGAAGACATTCCTTTTTCCACTATTACCCTCTTAGCGCTCCGAATCTCCACTTGCATTTTCTACAAAAAGAGTGTTTCATAACTGTTCAATCAAAAATAAGTTTTATCTCTGTTAACTGAATTTACAGATCAGAAATAAGTTTCACAGAATGCATCTGTGTAGTTTTTATTTGAAGATATTCTTTTTCCCAATGTAGGCCTCTTAGCGCTTAGCATGTCCAAATGCAGTTTCTACAGAAAGAGTGTTTCAGAACGGCTCAATCAAAAGTAAGGTTCAACTCTGTTAGTTGAATGCACAGAAGAGAAAGAATTTTCACAGAATGCTACTGTGTAGTTTATATTTGAATATATTCCTTTTTCCACTATTACCCTCTTAGCGCTCCGAATGTCCACTTGCATTTTCTACAGAAAGAGTGTTCAGAACTGCGCAATCAAAAGTATGGTTTAACTCTGTTAGCTTAATGAACATATCAGAAATAAGTTTCACACAATGCTTCTGTGTAGTTTTTATTTGAAGATATTATTTTTCCCAATATAGGCCTCTTAGCGCTCAGAATGTCCAATTCCAGTTTCTACAGAAAGAGTGTTTCAGAAAGGCTCAATCAAAAGTAAGGTTCAACTCTGTTAGTTGAATGCACAGAACTGAAAGTATTTTCATACAATGCTTCTGTGTAGTTTATATTTGAACATATTCTTTTTTCCACTATTACCCACTTAGCGCTACGAATGTCCAGTTGCATTTTCTACAGACAGAGTGTTTCAAAACTGCTCAATCAAAAGTACGGTTTAACTCTCTTAGCTGAATGCTCAGATCAGAAAGAAGTTTCACAGAATGCTTCTGTGTAGTTTATATTTGAATATATTCCTTTTTCCACTACTACTCTCTTAGCGCTCAAAATGTCCAGTTGCATTTTCTACAGAAAGAGTGTTCAGATCTGCTCAATCAAAAGTATGGTTTAACTCTGTTAGCTGAATGCACAGATCAGAAAGAAGTTTCACCGAATGATTCTGTGTAGTTTATATTTGGAGACATTCCTTTTTCCACTATTACCCTCTTAGCGCTCCGAATCTCCACTTGCATTTTCTACAGAAAGTGTGTTTCATAACGGCTCAATCAAATCTAAAGTTCAACTCTTTTAGTTGAACACACAGAACAGAAAGAAGTTTCACACAATTCTTCTGTGTAGTTTTTATTTGTAGACATTCTTTTTCCCAATATAGGCCTCTTAGCGCTCAGAATGTCCAATTGCAGTTTCTACAGAAAGTGTGTTTCAGAACGGCTCAATCAAAAGTAAGGTTCAACTCTGTTAGTTGAATGCACAGAACAGAAAGAAGTTTCATACAATGCTTCTGTGTAGTTTATATTTGAACATATTCTTTTTTCCACTATTACCCACTTAGCGCTACGAATGTACAGTTGCATTTTCTACAGACAGAGTGTTTCAAAACTGCTCAATCAAAAGTATGGTTTAACTCTGTTAGCTGAATGCTCAGATCAGAAAGAAGTTTCACAGAATGCTTCTGTGTAGTTTATATTTGAATATATTCCTTTTTCCACTACTACGCTCTTAGCGCTCCAAATGTCCAGTTGCATTTTCAACAGAAAGAGTGTTCAGATCTGCTCAATCAAAAGTATGGTTTAACTCTGTTAGCTGAATGCACAGATCAGAAAGAAGTTTCACCGAATGATTCTGTGTAGTTTATATTTGAAGACATTCCTTTTTCCACTATTACCCTCTTAGCGCTCCGAATCTCCACTTGCATTTTCTACAAAAAGAGTGTTTCATAACTGCTCAATCAAAAATATGTTTTATCTCTGTTAACTGAATTTACAGATCAGAAATAAGTTTCACAGAATGCATCTGTGTAGTTTTAATTTGAAGATATTCTTTTTCCCAATGTAGGCCTCTTAGCGCTTAGCATGTCCAATTGCAGTTTCTACAGAAAGAGTGTTTCAGAACGGCTCAATCAAAAGTAAGGTTCAACTCTGTTAGTTGAATGCACAGAACAGAAAGAATTTTCACAGAATGCTACTGTGTAGTTTATATTTGAATATATTCCTTTTTCCACTATTACCCTCTTAGCGCTCCGAATGTCCACTTGCATTTTCTACAGAAAGAGTGTTCAGAACTGCGCAATCAAAAGTATGGTTTAACTCTGTTAGCTTAATGAACATATCAGAAATAAGTTTCACACAATGCTTCTGTGTAGTTTTTATTTGAAGATATTATTTTTCCCAATATATGCCTCTTCGCGCTCAGAATGTCCAATTGCAGTTCCTTCAGAAAGAGTGTTTCAGAAAGGCTCAATCAAAAGTAAGGTTCAACTCTGTTAGTTGAATGCACAGAACAGAAAGAAGTTTCATACAATGCTTCTGTGTAGTTTATATTTGAACATATTCTTTTTTCCACTATAACCCACTTAGCGCTACGAATGTCCAGTTGCATTTTCTACAGACAGAGTGTTTCAAAACTGCTCAATCAAAAGTATGGTTTAACTCTGTTAGCTGAATGCTCAGATCAGAAAGAAGTTTCACAGAATGCTTCTGTGTAGTTTATATTTGAATATATTCCTTTTTCCACTACTACTCTCTTAGCGCTCCAAATGTCCAGTTGCATTTTCTACAGAAAGAGTGTTCAGATCTGCTCAATCAAAAGTATGGTTTAACTCTGTTAGCTGAATGCACAGATCAGAAAGAAGTTTCACAGAATGATTCTGTGTAGTTTATATTTGGAGACATTCCTTTTTTCCACTATTACCCTCTTAGCGCTCCGAATCTCCACTTGCATTTTCTACAGAAAGAGTGTTTCAGAACGGCTCAATCAAAACTAAGGTTCAACTCTTTTAGTTGAACAAACAGAACAGAAAGAAGTTTCACACAATTCTTCTGTGTAGTTTTTATTTGTAGACATTCTTTTTCCCAATATAGGCCTCTTAGCGCTCAGAATGTCCAATTGCAGTTTTTACAGAAAGAGGGTTTCAGAACGGCTCAATCAAAAGTAAGGTTCAACTCTGTTAGTTGAATGCACAGAACAGAAAGAAGTTTCATACAATGCTTCTGTGTAGTTTATATTTGAACATATTCTTTTTTCCACTATTACCCACTTAGCGCTACGAATGTCCAGTTGCATTTTCTACAGACAGAGTGTTTCAAAACTGCTCAATCAAAAGTATGGTTTAACTCTGTTAGCTGAATGCTCAGATCAGAAAGAAGTTTCACAGAATGCTTCTGTGTAGTTTATATTTGAATATATTCCTTTTTCCACTACTACGCTCTTAGCGCTCCAAATGTCCAGGTGCATTTTCTACAGAAAGAGTGTTCAGATCTGCTCAATCAAAAGTATGGTTTAACTCTGTTAGCTGAATGCACAGATCAGAAAGAAGTTTCACCGAATGATTCTGTGTAGTTTATATTTGAAGACATTCCTTTTTCCACTATTACCCACTTAGCGCTCCGAATCTCCACTTGCATTTTCTACAAAAAGAGTGTTTCATAACTGCTCAATCAAAAATATGTTTTATCTCTGTTAACTGAATTTACAGATCAGAAATAAGTTCCACAGAATGCATCTGTGTAGTTTTTATTTGAAGATATTCTTTTTCCCAATGTAGGCCTCTTAGCGCTTAGCATGTCCAATTGCAGTTTCTACAGAAAGAGTGTTTCAGAACGGCTCAATCAAAAGTAAGGTTCAACTCTGTTAGTTGAATGCACAGAACAGAAAGAATTTTCACAGAATGCTACTGTGTAGTTTATATTTGAATATATTCCTTTTTCCACTATTACCCTCTTAGCGCTCCGAATGTCCACTTGCATTTTCTACAGAAAGAGTGTTCAGAACTGCGCAATCAAAAGTATGGTTTAACTCTGTTAGCTTAATGAACATATCAGAAATAAGTTTCACACAATGCTTCTGTGTAGTTTTTATTTGAAGATATTATTTTTCCCAATATAGGCCTCTTAGCGCTCAGAATGTCCAATTCCAGTTTCTACAGAAAGAGTGTTTCAGAAAGGCTCAATCAAAAGTAAGGTTCAACTCTGTTAGTTGAATGCACAGAACTGAAAGTATTTTCATACAATGCTTCTGTGTAGTTTATATTTGAACATATTCTTTTTTCCACTATTACCCACTTAGCGCTACGAATGTCCAGTTGCATTTTCTACAGACAGAGTGTTTCAAAACTGCTCAATCAAAAGTACGGTTTAACTCTCTTAGCTGAATGCTCAGATCAGAAAGAAGTTTCACAGAATGCTTCTGTGTAGTTTATATTTGAATATATTCCTTTTTCCACTACTACTCTCTTAGCGCTCAAAATGTCCAGTTGCATTTTCTACAGAAAGAGTGTTCAGATCTGCTCAATCAAAAGTATGGTTTAACTCTGTTAGCTGAATGCACAGATCAGAAAGAAGTTTCACCGAATGATTCTGTGTAGTTTATATTTGGAGACATTCCTTTTTCCACTATTACCGCCTTAGCGCTCCGAATCTCCACTTGCATTTTCTACAGAAAGTGTGTTTCATAACGGCTCAATCAAATCTAAAGTTCAACTCTTTTAGTTGAACACACAGAACAGAAAGAAGTTTCACACAATTCTTCTGTGTAGTTTTTATTTGTAGACATTCTTTTTCCCAATATAGGCCTCTTAGCGCTCAGAATGTCCAATTGCAGTTTCTACAGAAAGTGTGTTTCAGAACGGCTCAATCAAAAGTAAGGTTCAACTCTGTTAGTTGAATGCACAGAACAGAAAGAAGTTTCATACAATGCTTCTGTGTAGTTTATATTTGAACATATTCTTTTTTCCACTATTACCCACTTAGCGCTACGAATGTCCAGTTGCATTTTCTACAGACAGAGTGTTTCAAAACTGCTCAATCAAAAGTATGGTTTAACTCTGTTAGCTGAATGCTCAGATCAGAAAGAAGTTTCACAGAATGCTTCTGTGTAGTTTATATTTGAATATATTCCTTTTTCCACTACTACGCTCTTAGCGCTCCAAATGTCCAGTTGCATTTTCAACAGAAAGAGTGTTCAGATCTGCTCAATCAAAAGTATGGTTTAACTCTGTTAGCTGAATGCACAGATCAGAAAGAAGTTTCACCGAATGATTCTGTGTAGTTTATATTTGAAGACATTCCTTTTTCCACTATTACCCTCTTAGCGCTCCGAATCTCCACTTGCATTTTCTACAAAAAGAGTGTTTCATAACTGCTCAATCAAAAATATGTTTTATCTCTGTTAACTGAATTTACAGATCAGAAATAAGTTTCACAGAATGCATCTGTGTAGTTTTAATTTGAAGATATTCTTTTTCCCAATGTAGGCCTCTTAGCGCTTAGCATGTCCAATTGCAGTTTCTACAGAAAGAGTGTTTCAGAACGGCTCAATCAAAAGTAAGGTTCAACTCTGTTAGTTGAATGCACAGAACAGAAAGAATTTTCACAGAATGCTACTGTGTAGTTTATATTTGAATATATTCCTTTTTCCACTATTACCCTCTTAGCGCTCCGAATGTCCACTTGCATTTTCTACAGAAAGAGTGTTCAGAACTGCGCAATCAAAAGTATGGTTTAACTCTGTTAGCTTAATGAACATATCAGAAATAAGTTTCACACAATGCTTCTGTGTAGTTTTTATTTGAAGATATTATTTTTCCCAATATATGCCTCTTCGCGCTCAGAATGTCCAATTGCAGTTCCTTCAGAAAGAGTGTTTCAGAAAGGCTCAATCAAAAGTAAGGTTCAACTCTGTTAGTTGAATGCACAGAACAGAAAGAAGTTTCATACAATGCTTCTGTGTAGTTTATATTTGAACATATTCTTTTTTCCACTATAACCCACTTAGCGCTACGAATGTCCAGTTGCATTTTCTACAGACAGAGTGTTTCAAAACTGCTCAATCAAAAGTATGGTTTAACTCTGTTAGCTGAATGCTCAGATCAGAAAGAAGTTTCACAGAATGCTTCTGTGTAGTTTATATTTGAATATATTCCTTTTTCCACTACTACTCTCTTAGCGCTCCAAATGTCCAGTTGCATTTTCTACAGAAAGAGTGTTCAGATCTGCTCAATCAAAAGTATGGTTTAACTCTGTTAGCTGAATGCACAGATCAGAAAGAAGTTTCACAGAATGATTCTGTGTAGTTTATATTTGGAGACATTCCTTTTTTCCACTATTACCCTCTTAGCGCTCCGAATCTCCACTTGCATTTTCTACAGAAAGAGTGTTTCAGAACGGCTCAATCAAAACTAAGGTTCAACTCTTTTAGTTGAACAAACAGAACAGAAAGAAGTTTCACACAATTCTTCTGTGTAGTTTTTATTTGTAGACATTCTTTTTCCCAATATAGGCCTCTTAGCGCTCAGAATGTCCAATTGCAGTTTCTACAGAAAGAGTGTTTCAGAACGGCTCAATCAAAAGTAAGGTTCAACTCTGTTAGTTGAATGCACAGAACAGAAAGAAGTTTCATACAATGCTTCTGTGTAGTTTATATTTGAACATATTCTTTTTTCCACTATTACCCACTTAGCGCTACGAATGTCCAGTTGCATTTTCTACAGACAGAGTGTTTCAAAACTGCTCAATCAAAAGTATGGTTTAACTCTGTTAGCTGAATGCTCAGATCAGAAAGAAGTTTCACAGAATGCTTCTGTGTAGTTTATATTTGAATATATTCCTTTTTCCACTACTACGCTCTTAGCGCTCCAAATGTCCAGTTGCATTTTCTACAGAAAGAGTGTTCAGATCTGCTCAATCAAAAGTATGGTTTAATTCTGTTAGCTGAATGCACAGATCAGAAAGAAGTTTCACCGAATGATTCTGTGTAGTTTATATTTGAAGACATTCCTTTTTCCACTATTACCCTCTTAGCGCTCCGAATCTCCACTTGCATTTTCTACAAAAAGAGTGTTTCATAACTGTTCAATCAAAAATATGTTTTATCTCTGTTAACTGAATTTACAGATCAGAAATAAGTTTCACAGAATGCATCTGTGTAGTTTTTATTTGAAGATATTCTTTTTCCCAATGTAGGCCTATTAGCGCTTAGCATGTCCAATTGCAGTTTCTACAGAAAGAGTGTTTCAGAACGGATCAATCAAAAGTAAGGTTCAACTCTGTTAGTCGAATGCACAGAAGAGAAAGAATTTTCACAGAATGCTACTGTGTAGTTTATATTTGAATATATTCCTTTTTCCACTATTACCCTCTTAGCGCTTCGAATGTCCACTTGCATTTTCTACAGAAAGAGTGTTCAGAACTGGGCATTCAAAAGTATGGTTTAACTCTGTTAGCTTAATGAACATATCAGAAATAAGTTTCACACAATGCTTCTGTGTAGTTTTTATTTGAAGATATTATTTTTCCCAATATAGGCCTCTTAGCGCTCAGAATGTCCAATTCCAGTTTCTACAGAAAGAGTGTTTCAGAAAGGCTCAATCAAAAGTAAGGTTCAACTCTGTTAGTTGAATGCACAGAACAGAAAGGAGTTTCATACAATGCTTCTGTGTAGGTTATATTTGAACATATTCTTTTTTCCACTATTACCCACTTAGCGCTACGAATGTCCAGTTGCATTTTCTACAGACAGAGTGTTTCAAAACTGCTCAATCAAAAGTATGGTTTAACTCTCTTAGCTGAATGCTCAGATCAGAAAGAAGTTTCACAGAATGCTTCTGTGTAGTTTATATTTGAATATATTCCTTTTTCCACTACTACTCTCTTAGCGCTCCAAATGTCCAGTTGCATTTTCTACAGAAAGAGTGTTCAGATCTGCTCAATCAAAAGTATGGTTTAACTCTGTTAGCGGAATGCACAGATCTGAAAGAAGTTTCACAGAATATTCTTTGTAGTTCATATTTGGAGACATTCCTTTTTCCACTATTACCCCCTTAGCGCTCCGAATCTCCAATTGCATTTTCTACAGAAAGAGTGTTTCAGAACAGCTCAATCAAAACTAAGGTTCAACTCTTTTAGTTGAACAAACAGAACAGAAAGAAGTTTCACACAATTCTTCTGTGTAGTTTTTATTTGTAGACATTCTTTTTCCCAATATAGGCCTCTTAGCGCTCAGAATGTCCAATTGCAGTTTTTACAGAAAGAGGGTTTCAGAACGGCTCAATCAAAAGTAAGGTTCAACTCTGTTAGTTGAATGCACAGAACAGAAAGAAGTTTCATACAATGCTTCTGTGTAGTTTATATTTGAACATATTCTTTTTTCCACTATTACCCACTTAGCGCTACGAATGTCCAGTTGCATTTTCTACAGACAGAGTGTTTCAAAACTGCTCAATCAAAAGTATGGTTTAACTCTGTTAGCTGAATGCTCAGATCAGAAAGAAGTTTCACAGAATGCTTCTGTGTAGTTTATATTTGAATATATTCCTTTTTCCACTACTACGCTCTTAGCGCTCCAAATGTCCAGGTGCATTTTCTACAGAAAGAGTGTTCAGATCTGCTCAATCAAAAGTATGGTTTAACTCTGTTAGCTGAATGCACAGATCAGAAAGAAGTTTCACCGAATGATTCTGTGTAGTTTATATTTGAAGACATTCCTTTTTCCACTATTACCCACTTAGCGCTCCGAATCTCCACTTGCATTTTCTACAAAAAGAGTGTTTCATAACTGCTCAATCAAAAATATGTTTTATCTCTGTTAACTGAATTTACAGATCAGAAATAAGTTCCACAGAATGCATCTGTGTAGTTTTTATTTGAAGATATTCTTTTTCCCAATGTAGGCCTCTTAGCGCTTAGCATGTCCAATTGCAGTTTCTACAGAAAGAGTGTTTCAGAACGGCTCAATCAAAAGTAAGGTTCAACTCTGTTAGTTGAATGCACAGAACAGAAAGAATTTTCACAGAATGCTACTGTGTAGTTTATATTTGAATATATTCCTTTTTCCACTATTACCCTCTTAGCGCTCCGACTGTCCACTTGCATTTTCTACAGAAAGAGTGTTCAGAACTGCGCAATCAAAAGTATGGTTTAACTCTGTTAGCTTAATGAACATATCAGAAATAAGTTTCACACAATGCTTCTGTGTAGTTTTTATTTGAAGTTATTATTTTTCCCAATAGAGGCCTCTTCGCGCTCAGAATGTCCAATTGCAGTTTCTACAGAAAGAGAGTTTCAGAAAGGCTCAATCAAAAGTAAGGTTCAACTCTGTTAGTTGAATGCACAGAACAGAAAGAAGTTTCATACGATGCTTCTGTGTAGTTTATATTTGAACATATTATTTTTTCCACTATTACCCACTTAGCGCTACGAATGTCCAGTTGCATTTTCTACAGACAGAGTGTTTCAAAACTGCTCCATCAAAAGTATGGTTTAACTCTGTTAGCTGAATGCTCAGATCAGAAAGAAGTTTCACAGAATGATTCTGTGTAGTTTATATTTGAATATATTCCTTTTTCCACTACTATTCTCTTAGCGTTCCAAATGTCCAGTTGCATTTTCTACAGAAAGAGTGTTCAGATCTGCTCAATCAAAAGTATGGTTTAACTCTGTTAGCTGAATGCACAGATCAGAAAGAAGTTTCACAGAATGATTCTGTGTAGTTTATATTTGGAGACATTCCTTTTTTCCACTATTACCCTCTTAGCGCTCCGAATCTCCACTTGCGTTTTCTACAGAAAGAGTGTTTCAGAACGGCTCAATCAAAACTAAGGTTCAACTCTTTTAGTTGAACAAACAGAACAGAAAGAAGTTTCACACAATTCTTCTGTGTAGTTTTTATTTGTAGACATTCTTTTTCCCAATATAGGCCTCTTAGCGCTCAGAATGTCCAATTGCAGTTTCTACAGAAAGAGTGTTTCAGAACGGCTCAATCAAAAGTAAGGTTCAACTCTGTTAGTTGAATGCACAGAACAGAAAGAAGTTTCATAAAATGCTTCTGTGTAGTTTATATTTGAACATATTCTTTTTTCCACTATTACCTACTTAGCGCTACGAATGTCCAGTTGCATTTTCTACAGACAGAGTGTTTCAAAACTGCTCAATCAAAAGTATGGTTTAACTCTGTTAGCTGAATGCTCAGATCAGAAAGAAGTTTCACAGAATGCTTCTGTGTAGTTTATATTTGAATATATTCCTTTTTCCACTACTACGCTCTTAGCGCTCCAAATGTCCAGTTGCATATTCTACAGAAAGAGTGTTCAGATCTGCTCAATCAAAAGTACGGTTTACCACTGTTAGCTGAATGCACAGATCAGAAAGAAGTTTCACCGAATGATTCTGTGTAGTTTATATTTGAAGACATTCCTTTTTCCGCTATTACCCTCTTAGCGCTCCGAATCTCCACTTGCATTTTCTACAAAAAGAGTGTTTCATAACTGCTCAATCAAAAATATGTTTTATCTCTGTTAACTGAATTTACAGATCAGTAATAAGTTTCACAGAATGCATCTGTGTAGTTTTTATTTGAAGATATTCTTTTTCCCAATGTAGGCCTCTTAGCGCTTAGCATGTCCAATTGCAGTTTCTACAGAAAGAGTGTTTCAGAACGGCTCAATCAAAAGTAAGGTTCAACTCTGTTAGTTGAATGCACAGAACAGAAAGAATTTTCACAGAATGCTACTGTGTAGTTTATATTTGAATATATTCCTTTTTCCACTATTACCCTCTTAGCGCTCCGAATGTCCACTTGCATTTTCTACAGAAAGAGTGTTCAGAACTGCGCAATCAAAAGTATGGTTTAACTCTGTTAGCTTAATGAGCATTTCAGAAATAAGTTTCACACAATGCTTCTGTGTAGTATTTATTTGAAGATATTATTTTTCCCAATAGAGGCCTCTTAGCGCTCAGAATGTCCAATTGCAGTTTCTACAGAAAGAGTGTTTCAGAAAGGCTCAATCAAAAGTAAGGTTCAACTCTGTTAGTTGAATGCACAGAACAGAAAGAAGTTTCATACAATGCTTCTGTGTAGTTTATATTTGAACATATTCTTTTTTCCACTATTACCCACTTAGCGCTACGAATGTCCAGTTGCATTTTCTACAGACAGAGTGTTTCAAAACTGCTCAATCAAAAGTATGGTTTAACTCTGTTAGCTGAATGCTCAGATCAGAAAAAAGTTTCACAGAATGCTTCTGTGTAGTTTATATTTGAATATGTTCCTTTTTCCACTACTACTCTCTTAGCGCTCCAAATGTCCAGTTGCATTTTCTACAGAAAGAGTGTTCAGATCTGCTCAATCAAAAGTATGCTTAAATTCTGTTAGCTGAATGCACAGATCAGAAAGAAGTTTCACAGAATGATACTGTGTAGTTTATATTTGGAGACATTACTTTTTCCACTATTACCCTCTTAGCGCTCCGAATCTCCACTTGCATTTTCTACAGAAAGAGTGTTTCAGAACGGCTCAATCAAAACTAAGGTTCAACTCTTTTAGTTGAACAAACAGAACAGAAAGAAGTTTCACACAATTCTTCTGTGTAGTTTTTATTTGTAGACATTCTTTTTCCCAATATAGGCCTCTTAGCGCTCAGAATGTCCAATTGAAGTTTCTACAGAAAGAGTGTTTCAGAACGGCTCAATCAAAAGTAAGGTTCAACTCTGTTAGTTGAATGCACAGAACAGAAAGAATTTTCACAGAATGCTACTGTGTAGTTTATATTTGAATATATTCCTTTTTCCACTATTACCCTCTTAGCGCTCCGAATGTCCACTTGCATTTTCTACAGAAAGAGTGTTCAGAACTGCGCAATCAAAAGTATGGTTTAACTCTGTTAGCTTAATGAACATATCAGAAATAAGTTTCACACAATGCTTCTGTGTAGTTTTTATTTGAAGTTATTATTTTTCCCAATAGAGGCCTCTTCGCGCTCAGAATGTCCAATTGCAGTTTCTACAGAAAGAGAGTTTCAGAAAGGCTCAATCAAAAGTAAGGTTCAACTCTGTTAGTTGAATGCACAGAACAGAAAGAAGTTTCATACGATGCTTCTGTGTAGTTTATATTTGAACATATTCTTTTTTCCACTATTACCCACTTAGCGCTACGAATGTCCAGTTGCATTTTCTACAGACAGAGTGTTTCAAAACTGCTCAATCAAAAGTATGGTTTAACTCTGTTAGCTGAATGCTCAGATCAGAAAGAAGTTTCACAGAATGCTTCTGTGTAGTTTATATTTGAATATATTCCTTTTTCCACTACTACTCTCTTAGCGTTCCAAATGTCCAGTTGCATTTTCTACAGAAAGAGTGTTCAGATCTGCTCAATCAAAAGTATGGTTTAACTCTGTTAGCTGAATGCACAGATCAGAAAGAAGTTTCACAGAATGATTCTGTGTAGTTTATATTTGGAGACATTCCTTTTTTCCACTATTACCCTCTTAGCGCTCCGAATCTCCACTTGCATTTTCTACAGAAAGAGTGTTTCAGAACGGCTCAATCAAAACTAAGGTTCAACTCTTTTAGTTGAACAAACAGAACAGAAAGAAGTTTCACACAATTCTTCTGTGTAGTTTTTATTTGTAGACATTCTTTTTCCCAATATAGGCCTCTTAGCGCTCAGAATGTCCAATTGCAGTTTCTACAGAAAGAGTGTTTCAGAACGGCTCAATCAAAAGTAAGGTTCAACTCTGTTAGTTGAATGCACAGAACAGAAAGAAGTTTCATACAATGCTTCTGTGTAGTTTATATTTGAACATATTCTTTTTTCCACTATTACCTACTTAGCGCTACGAATGTCCAGTTGCATTTACTACAGACAGAGTGTTTCAAAACTGCTCAATCAAAAGTATGGTTTAACTCTGTTAGCTGAATGCTCAGATCAGAAAGAAGTTTCACAGAATGCTTCTGTGTAGTTTATATTTGAATATATTCCTTTTTCCACTACTACGCTCTTAGCGCTCCAAATGTCCAGTTGCATATTCTACAGAAAGAGTGTTCAGATCTGCTCAATCAAAACTATGGTTTAACACTGTTACCTGAATGCACAGATCAGAAAGAAGTTTCACCGAATGATTCTGTGTAGTTTATATTTGAAGACATTCCTTTTTCCACTATTACCCTCTTAGCGCTCCGAATCTCCACTTGCATTTTCTACAAAAAGAGTGTTTCATAACTGCTCAATCAAAAATATGTTTTATCTCTGTTAACTGAATTTACAGATCAGTAATAAGTTTCACAGAATGCATCTGTGTAGTTTTTATTTGAAGATATTCTTTTTCCCAATGTAGGCCTCTTAGCGCTTAGCATGTCCAATTGCAGTTTCTACAGAAAGAGTGTTTCACAACGGCTCAATCAAAAGTAAGGTTCAACTCTGTTAGTTGAATGCACAGAACAGAAAGAATTTTCACAGAATGCTACTGTGTAGTTTATATTTGAATATATTCCTTTTTCCACTATTACCCTCTTAGCGCTCCGAATGTCCACTTGCATTTTCTACAGAAAGAGTGTTCAGAACTGCGCAATCAAAAGTATGGTTTAACTCTGTTAGCTTAATGAGCATATCAGAAATAAGTTTCACAAAATGCTTCTGTGTAGTATTTATTTGAAGATATTATTTTTCCCAATAGAGGCCTCTTAGCGCTCAGAATGTCCAATTGCAGTTTCTACAGAAAGAGTGTTTCAGAAAGGCTCAATCAAAAGTAAGGTTCAACTATGTTAGTTGAATGCACAGAACAGAAAGAAGTTTCATACAATGCTTCTGTGTAGTTTATATTTGAACATATTCTTTTCTCCACTATTACCCACTTAGCGCTACGAATGTCCAGTTGCATTTTCTACAGACAGAGTGTTTCAAAACTGCTCAATCAAAAGTATGGTTTAACTCTGTTAGCTGAATGCTCAGATCAGAAAAAAGTTTCACAGAATGCTTCTGTGTAGTTTATATTTGAATATATTCCTTTTTCCACTACTACTCTCTTAGCGCTCCAAATGTCCAGTTGCATTTTCTACAGAAAGAGTGTTCAGATCTGCTCAATCAAAAGTATGGTTAAACTCTGTTAGCTGAATGCACAGATCAGAAAGAAGTTTCACAGAATGATACTGTGTAGTTTATATTTGGAGACATTCCTTTTTCCACTATTACCCTCTTAGCGCTCCGAATCTCCACTTGCATTTTCTACAGAAAGAGTGTTTCAGAACGGCTCAATCAAAACTAAGGTTCAACTCTTTTAGTTGAACAAACAGAACAGAAAGAAGTTTCACACAATTCTTCTGTGTAGTTTTTATTTGTAGACATTCTTTTTCCCAATATAGGCCTCTTAGCACTCAGAATGTCCAATTGCAGTTTCTACAGAAAGAGTGTTTCAGAACGGCTCAATCAAAAGTAAGGTTCAACTCTGTTAGTTGAATGCACAGAACAGAAAGAAGTTTCATACAATGCTTCTGTGTAGTTTATATTTGAACATATTCTTTTTTCCACTATTACCCACATAGCGCTACGAATGTCCAGTTGCATTTTCTACAGACAGAGTGTTTCAAAACTGCTCAATCAAAAGTATGGTTTAACTCTGTTAGCTGAATGCTCAGATCAGAAAGAAGTTTCACAGAAGGCTTCTGTGTAGTTTATATTTGAATATATTCCTTTTTCCACTACTACGCTCTTAGTGCTCCAAATGTCCGGTTGCATTATCTACAGAAAGAGTGTTCAGATCTGCTCAATCAAAAGTATGGTTTAACTCTGTTAGCTGAATGCACAGATCAGAAAGAAGTTTCACCGAATGATTCTGTGTAGTTTATATTTGGAGACATTCCTTTTTTCCACTATTACCCTCTTAGCGCTCCGAATCTCCACTTGCATTTTCTACAGAAAGAGTGTTTCAGAACGGCTCAATCAAAACTAAGGTTCAACTCTTTTAGTTGAACAAACAGAACAGAAAGAAGTTTCACACAATTCTTCTGTGTAGTTTTTATTTGTAGACATTCTTTTTCCCAATATAGGCCTCTTAGCGCTCAGAATGTCCAATTGCAGTTTCTACAGAAAGAGTGTTTCAGAACGGCTCAATCAAAAGTAAGGTTCAACTCTGTTAGTTGAATGCACAGAACAGAAAGAAGTTTCATACAATGCTTCTGTGTAGTTTATATTTGAACATATTCTTTTTTCCACTATTACCCACTTAGCGCTACGAATGTCCAGTTGCATTTTCTACAGACAGAGTGTTTCAAAACTGCTCAATCAAAAGTATGGTTTAACTCTGTTAGCTGAATGCTCAGATCAGAAAGAAGTTTCACAGAATGCTTCTGTGTAGTTTATATTTGAATATATTCCTTTTTCCACTACTACGCTCTTAGCGCTCCAAATGTCCAGTTGCATATTCTACAGAAAGAGTGTTCAGATCTGCTCAATCAAAACTATGGTTTAACACTGTTACCTGAATGCACAGATCAGAAAGAAGTTTCACCGAATGATTCTGTGTAGTTTATATTTGAAGACATTCCTTTTTCCACTATTACCCTCTTAGCGCTCCGAATCTCCACTTGCATTTTCTACAAAAAGAGTGTTTCATAACTGCTCAATCAAAAATATGTTTTATCTCTGTTAACTGAATTTACAGATCAGTAATAAGTTTCACAGAATGCATCTGTGTAGTTTTTATTTGAAGATATTCTTTTTCCCAATGTAGGCCTCTTAGCGCTTAGCATGTCCAATTGCAGTTTCTACAGAAAGAGTGTTTCACAACGGCTCAATCAAAAGTAAGGTTCAACTCTGTTAGTTGAATGCACAGAACAGAAAGAATTTTCACAGAATGCTACTGTGTAGTTTATATTTGAATATATTCCTTTTTCCACTATTACCCTCTTAGCGCTCCGAATGTCCACTTGCATTTTCTACAGAAAGAGTGTTCAGAACTGCGCAATCAAAAGTATGGTTTAACTCTGTTAGCTTAATGAGCATATCAGAAATAAGTTTCACAAAATGCTTCTGTGTAGTATTTATTTGAAGATATTATTTTTCCCAATAGAGGCCTCTTAGCGCTCAGAATGTCCAATTGCAGTTTCTACAGAAAGAGTGTTTCAGAAAGGCTCAATCAAAAGTAAGGTTCAACTATGTTAGTTGAATGCACAGAACAGAAAGAAGTTTCATACAATGCTTCTGTGTAGTTTATATTTGAACATATTCTTTTCTCCACTATTACCCACTTAGCGCTACGAATGTCCAGTTGCATTTTCTACAGACAGAGTGTTTCAAAACTGCTCAATCAAAAGTATGGTTTAACTCTGTTAGCTGAATGCTCAGATCAGAAAAAAGTTTCACAGAATGCTTCTGTGTAGTTTATATTTGAATATATTCCTTTTTCCACTACTACTCTCTTAGCGCTCCAAATGTCCAGTTGCATTTTCTACAGAAAGAGTGTTCAGATCTGCTCAATCAAAAGTATGGTTTAACTCTGTTAGCTGAATGCACAGATCAGAAAGAAGTTTCACAGAATGATACTGTGTAGTTTATATTTGGAGACATTCCTTTTTCCACTATTACCCTCTTAGCGCTCCGAATCTCCACTTGCATTTTCTACAGAAAGAGTGTTTCAGAACGGCTCAATCAAAACTAAGGTTCAACTCTTTTAGTTGAACAAACAGAACAGAAAGAAGTTTCACACAATTCTTCTGTGTAGTTTTTATTTGTAGACATTCTTTTTCCCAATATAGGCCTCTTAGCGCTCAGAATGTCCAATTGCAGTTTCTACAGAAAGAGTGTTTCAGAACGGCTCAATCAAAAGTAAGGTTCAACTCTGTTAGTTGAATGCACATAACAGAAAGAAGTTTCATACAATGCTTCTGTGTAGTTTATATTTGAACATATTCTTTTTTCCACTATTACCCACTTAGCGCTACGAATGACCAGTTGCATTTTCTACAGACAGAGTGTTTCAAAACTGCTCAATCAAAAGTATGGTTTAAGTCTGTTAGCTGAATGCTCAGATCAGAAAGAAGTTTCACAGAAGGCTTCTGTGTAGTTTATATTTGAATATATTCCTTTTTCCACTACTACGCTCTTAGTGCTCCAAATGTCCGGTTGCATTATCTACAGAAAGAGTGTTCAGATCTGCTCAATCAAAAGTATGGTTTAACTCTGTTAGCTGAATGCACAGATCAGAAAGAAGTTTCACCGAATGATTCTGTGTAGTTTATATTTGGAGACATTCCTTTTTTCCACTATTACCCTCTTAGCGCTCCGAATCTCCACTTGCATTTTCTACAGAAAGAGTGTTTCAGAACGGCTCAATCAAAACTAAGGTTCAACTCTTTTAGTTGAACAAACAGAACAGAAAGAAGTTTCACACAATTCTTCTGTGTAGTTTTTATTTGTAGACATTCTTTTTCCCAATATAGGCCTCTTAGCGCTCAGAATGTCCAATTGCAGTTTCTACAGAAAGAGTGTTTCAGAACGGCTCAATCAAAAGTAAGGTTCAACTCTGTTAGTTGAATGCACAGAACAGAAAGAAGTTTCATACAATGCTTCTGTGTAGTTTATATTTGAACATATTCTTTTTTCCACTATTACCCACTTAGCGCTACGAATGTCCAGTTGCATTTTCTACAGACAGAGTGTTTCAAAACTGCTCAATCAAAAGTATGGTTTAACTCTGTTAGCTGAATGCTCAGATCAGAAAGAAGTTTCACAGAATGCTTCTGTGTAGTTTATATTTGAATATATTCCTTTTTCCACTACTACGCTCTTAGCGCTCCAAATGTCCAGTTGCATTTTCTACAGAAAGAGTGTTCAGATCTGCTCAATCAAAAGTATGGTTTAACTCTGTTAGCTGAATGCACAGATCAGAAAGAAGTTTAACAGAATTATTCTGTGTAGTTTATATTTGGAGACATTCCTTTTTCCACTATTACCCTATTAGCGCTCCGAATCTCCACTTGCATTTTCTACAGAAAGAGTTTTTCAGAACGGCTCAATCAAAACTAAGGTTCAACTCTTTTAGTTGAACAAACAGAACAGAAAGAAGTTTCACACAATTCTTCTGTGTAGTTTTTATTTGTAGACATTCTTTTTCCCAATATAGGCCTCTTAGCGCTCAGAATGTCCAATTGCAGTTTCTACATAAAGAGTGTTTCAGAACGGCTCAATCAAAAGTAAGGTTCAACTCTGTTAGTTGAATGCACAGAACAGAAAGAATTTTCACAGAATGCTACTGTGTAGTTTATATTTGAATATATTCCTTTTTCCACTATTACCGTCTTAGCGCTCCGAATGTCCACTTGCATTTTCTACAGAAAGAGTGTTCAGAACTGCGCAATCAAAAGTATGGTTTAACTCTGTTAGCTTAATGAACATATCAGAAATAAGTTTCACACAATGCTTCTGTGTAGTTTTTATTTGAAGATATTATTTTTCCCAATAAAGGGCTCTTAGCGCTCAGAATGTCCAATTGCAGTTTCTACAGAAAGAGTGTTTCAGAAATGCTCAATCAAAAGTAAGGTTCAACTCTGTTAGTTGAATGCACAGAACAGAAAGAAGTTTCATACGATGCTTCTGTGTAGTTTATATTTGAACATACTCTTTTTTCCACTATTACCCACTTAGCGCTACGAATGTCCAGTTGTATTTTCTACAGACAGAGTGTTTCAAAACTGCTCAATCAAAAGTATGGTTTAACTCTGTTAGCTGAATGCTCAGATGAGAAAGAAGATTCACAGAATGCTTCTGTGTAGTTTATATTTGAATATATTCCTTTTTCCACTACTACTCTCTTAGCGCTCAAAATGTCCAGTTGCATTTTCTACAGAAAGAGTGTTCAGATCTGCTCAATCAAAAGTATGGTTTAACTCTGTTAGCTGAATGCACAGATCAGAAAGAAGTTTCACAGAATATTCTGTGTAGTTCATATTTTGAGACATTCCTTTTTCCACTATTACCCCCTTAGCGCTCCGAATCTCCACTTGCATTTTCTACAGAAAGAGTGTTCCAGAACGGCTCAATCAAAACTAAGGTTCAACTCTTTTAGTTGAACAAACAGAACAGAAAGAAGTTTCACACAATTCTTCTGTGTAGTTTTTATTTGTAGACATTCTTTTTCCCAATATAGGCCTCTTAGCGCTCAGAATGTCCAATTGCAGTTTTTACAGAAAGAGGGTTTCAGAACGGCTCAATCAAATTAAGGTTCAACTCTGTTAGTTGAATGCACAGAACAGAAAGAAGTTTCATACAATGATTCTGTGTAGTTTATATTTGAACATATTCTTTTTTCCACTATTACCCACTTAGCGCTACGAATGTCCAGTTGCATTTTCTACAGACAGAGTGTTTCAAAACTGCTCAATCAAAAGTATGGTTTAACTCTGTTAGCTGAATGCTCAGATCAGAAAGAAGTTTCACAGAATGCTTCTGTGTAGTTTATATTTGAATATATTCCTTTTTCCACTACTACGCTCTTAGCGCTCCAAATTTCCAGTTGCATTTTCTACAGAAAGAGTGTTCAGATCTGCTCAATCAAAAGTATGGTTTAACTCTGTTAGCTGAATGCACAGATCAGAAAGAAGTTTCACCGAATGATTCTGTGTAGTTTATATTTGAAGACATTCCTTTTTCCACTATTACCCTCTTAGCGCTCCGAATCTCCACTTGCATTTTCTACAAAAAGAGTGTTTCATAACTGCTCAATCAAAAATATGTTTTATCTCTGTTAACTGAATTTACAGATCAGAAATAAGTTTCACAGAATGCATCTGTGTAGTTTTTATTTGAAGATATTCTTTTTCCCAATGTAGGCCTCTTAGCTCTTAGCATGTCCAATTGCAGTTTCTACAGAAAGAGTGTTTCAGAACGGCTCAATCAAAAGTAAGGTTCAACTCTGTTAGTTGAATGCACAGAACAGAAAGAATTTTCACAGAATGCTACTGTGTAGTTTATATTTGAATATATTCCTTTTTCCACTATTACCCTCTTAGCGCTCCGAATGTCCACTTGCATTTTCTACAGAAAGAGTGTTCAGAACTGCGCAATCAAAAGTATGGTTTAACTCTGTTAGCTTAATGAACATATCAGAAATAAGTTTCACACAATGCTTCTGTGTAGTTTTTATTTGAAGATATTATTTTTCCCAATATAGGCCTCTTCGCGCTCAGAATGTCCAATTGCAGTTTCTACAGAAAGAGTGTTTCAGAAAGGCTCAATCAAAAGTAAGGTTCAACTCTGTTAGTTGAATGCACAGAACAGAAAGAAGTTTCATACAATGCTTCTGTGTAGTTTATATTTGAACATATTCTTTTTTCCACTATTACCCACTTAGCTCTACGAATGTCCAGTTGCATTTTCTACAGACAGAGTGTTTCAAAACTGCTCAATCAAAAGTATGGTTTAACTCTGTTAGCTGAATGCTCAGATCAGAAAGAAGTTTCACAGAATGCTTCTGTGTAGTTCATATTTGAATATATTCCTTTTTCCACTACTACTCTCTTAGCGCTCCAAATGTCCAGTTGCATTTTCTACAGAAAGAGTGTTCAGATCTGCTCAATCAAAAGTATGGTTTAATTCTGTTACCTGAATGCACAGATCAGAAAGAAGTTTCACAGAATGATTCTGTGTAGTTTATATTTGGAGACATTCCTTTTTTCCACTATTACCCTCTTAGCGCTCCGAATCTCCACTTGCATTTTCTACAGAAAGAGTGTTTCAGAACGGCTCAATCAAAACTAAGGTTCAACTCTTTTAGTTGAACAAACAGAACAGAAAGAAGTTTCACACAATTCTTCTGTGTAGTTTTTATTTGTAGACATTCTTTTTCCCAATATAGGCTTCTTAGCGCTCAGAATGTCCAATTGCACTTTCTACAGAAAGAGTGTTTCAGAACGGCTCAAGCAAAAGTAAGGTTCAACTCTGTTAGTTGAATGCACAGAACAGAAAGAAGTTTCATACAATGCTTCTGTGTAGTTTATATTTGAACATATTCTTTTTTCCACTATTACCCACTTAGCGCTACCAATGTCCAGTTGCATTTTCTACAGATAGAGTGTTTCAAAACTGCTCAATCAAAAGTATGGTTTAACTCTGTTAGCTGAATGCTCAGATCAGAAAGAAGTTTCACAGAATGCTTCCGTGTAGTTTATATTTGAATATATTACTTTTTGCACTACTACGCTCTTAGCGCTCCAAATGTCCAGTTGCATTTTCTACAGAAAGAGTGTTCAGATCTGCTCAATCAAAAGTATGGTTTAACTCTGTTAGCTGAATGCACAGATCAGAAAGAAGTTTCACCGAATGATTCTGTGTAGTTTATATTTGAAGACATTCCTTTTTCCACTATTACCCTCTTAGCGCTCCGAATCTCCACTTGCATTTTCTACAAAAAGAGTGTTACATAACTGCTCAATCAAAAATATGTTTTATCTCTGTTAACTGAATTTACAGATCCGAAATAATTTCCACAGAATGCATCTGTGTAGTTTTTATTTGAAGATATTCTTTTTCCCAATGTAGGCCTCTTAGCGCTTAGCATGTCCAATTGCAGTTTCTACAGAAAGAGTGTTTCAGAACGGCTCAATCAAAAGTAAGGTTCAACTCTGTTAGTTGAATGCACATAACAGAAAGAAGTTTCATACAATGCTTCTGTGTAGTTTATATTTGAACATATTCTTTTTTCCACTATTACCCACTTAACGCTAAGAATGTCCAGTTGCATTTTCTACAGACAGAGTGTTTCAAAACTGCTCAATCAAAAGTATGGTTTAAGTCTGTTAGCTGAATGCTCAGATCAGAAAGAAGTTTCACAGAAGGCTTCTGTGTAGTTTATATTTGAATATATTCCTTTTTCCACTACTACGCTCTTAGCGCTCTAAATGTCCGGTTGCATTTTCTACAGAAAGAGTGTTCAGATCTGCTCAATCAAAAATATGGTTTAACTCTGTTAGCTGAATGCACAGATCAGAAAGAAGTTTCACCGAATGATTCTGTGTAGTTTATATTTGGAGACATTCCTTTTTCCACTATTACCCTCTTAGCGCTCCGAATATCCACTTGCATTTTCTACAGAAAGAGTGTATCAGAACGGCTCAATCAAAACTAAGGTTCAACTCTTTTAGTTGAACAAACAGAACAGAAAGAAGTTTCACACAATTCTTCTGTGTAGTTTTTATTTGTAGACATTCTTTTTCCCAATATAGGCCTCTTAGCGCTCAGAATGTCCAATTGCAGTTTCTACAGAAAGAGTGTTTCAGAACGGCTCAATCAAAAGTAAGGTTCAACTCTGTTAGTTGAATGCACAGAACAGAAAGAAATTTCATACAATGCTTCTGTGTAGTTTATATTTGAACATACTCTTTTTTCCACTATTACCCACTTGGCGCTACGAATGTCCAGTTGCATTTTCTACAGACAGAGTGTTTCAAAACTGCTCAATCAAAAGTATGGTTTAACTCTGTTAGCTGAATGCTCAGATCAGAAAAAAGTTTCACAGAATGCTTCTGTGTAGTTTATATTTGAATATATTCCTTTTTCCACTACTACTCTCTTAGCGCTCCAAATGTCCAGTTGCATTTTCTACAGAAAGAGTGTTCAGATCTGCTCAATCAAAAGTATGGTTAAACTCTGTTAGCTGAATGCACAGATCAGAAAGAAGTTTCACAGAATGATACTGTGTAGTTTATATTTGGAGACATTCCTTTTTCCACTATTACCCTCTTAGCGCTCCGAATCTCCACTTGCATTTTCTACAGAAAGAGTGTTTCAGAACGGCTCAATCAAAACTAAGGTTCAACTCTTTTAGTTGAACAAACAGAACAGAAAGAAGTTTCACACAATCCTTCTGTGTAGTTTTTATTTGTAGACATTCTTTTTCCCAATATAGGCCTCTTAGCGCTCAGAATGTCCAATTGCAGTTTCTACAGAAAGAGTGTTTCAGAACGGCTCAATCAAAAGTAAGGTTCAACTCTGTTAGTTGAATGCACAGAACAGAAAGAAGTTTCATACAATGCTTCTGTGTAGTTTATATTTGAACATATTCTTTTTTCCACTATTACCCACTTAGCGCTACGAATGTCCAGTTGCATTTTCTACAGACAGAGTGTTTCAAAACTGCTCAATCAAAAGTATGGTTTAACTCTGTTAGCTGAATGCTCAGATCAGAAAGAAGTTTCACAGAATGCTTCTGTGTAGTTTATATTTGAATATATTCCTTTTTCCACTACTACGCTCTTAACGCTCCAAATGTCCAGTTGCATTTTCTACAGAAAGAGTGTTCAGATCTGCTCAATCAAAAGTATGGTTAAACTCTGTTAGCTGAATGCACAGATCAGAAAGAAGTTTCACAGAATGATACTGTGTAGTTTATATTTGGAGACATTCCTTTTTCCACTTTTACCCTCTTAGCGCTCCGAAACTCCACTTGCATTTTCTACAAAAAGAGTGTTTCATAACTGCTCAATCAAAAATATGTTTTATCTCTGTTAACTGAATTTACAGATCAGAAATAAGTTTCACAGAATGCATCTGTGTAGTTTTTATTTGAAGATATTCTTTTTCCCAATGTAGGCCTCTTAGCGCTTAGCATGTCCAATTGCAGTTTCTACAGAAAGAGTGTTTCAGAACGGCTCAATCAAAAGTAAGGTTCAACTCTGTTAGTTGAATGCACAGAACGGAAAGAATTTTCACAGAATGCTACTGTGTAGTTTATATTTGAATATATTCCTTTTTCCACTATTACCCTCTTAGCGCTCCGAATGTCCACTTGCATTTTCTACAGAAAGAGTGTTCAGAACTGCGCAATCAAAAGTATGGTTTAACTCTGTTAGCTTAATGAACATATCAGAAATAAGTTTCACACAATGCTTCTGTGTAGTTTTTATTTGAAGATATTATTTTTCCCAATATAGGCCTCTTCGCGCTCAAAATGTCCAATTGCAGTTTCTACAGAAAGAGTGTTTCAGAAAGGCTCAATCAAAAGTAAGGTTCAACTCTGTTAGTTGAATGCACAGAACAGAAAGAAGTTTCATACAATGCTTCTGTGTAGTTTATATTTGAACATATTCTTTTTCCACTATTACCCACTTAGCGCTACGAATGTCCAGTTGCATTTTCTACAGACAGAGTGTTTCAAAACTGCTCAATCAACAGTATGGTTTAAGTCTGTTAGCTGAATGCTCAGATCAGAAAGAAGTTTCACAGAATGCTTCTGTGTAGTTTATATTTGAATATATTCCTTTTTCCACTACTACTCTCTTAGCGCTCCAAATGTCCAGTTGCATTTTCTACAGAAAGAGTGTTCAGATCTGCTCAATCAAAAGTATGGTTTAACTCTGTTAGCTGAATGCACAGATAAGAAAGAAGTTTCACAGAATGATTCTGTGTAGTTTATATTTGGAGACATTCCTTTTTCCACTATTACCCCCTTAGCGCTCCGAATCTCCACTTGCATTTTCTACAGAAAGAGTGTTTCAGAACGGCTCAATCAAAACTAAGGTTCAACTCTTTTAGTTGAACAAACAGAACAGAAAGAAGTTTAACACAATTCTTCTGTGTAGTTTTTATTTGTAGACATTCTTTTTCCCAATATAGGCCTCTTAGCGCTCAGAATGTCCAATTGCAGTTTCTACAGAAAGAGTGTTTCAGAACGGCTCAATCAAAAGTAAGGTTCAACTCTGTTAGTTGAATGCACAGAACAGAAAGAAGTTTCATACAATGCTTCTGTGTAGTTTATATTTGAACATATTCTTTTTTCCACTATTACCCACTTAGCGCTACGAATGTCCAGCTGTATTTTCTACAGACAGAGTGTTTCAAAACTGCTCAATCAAAAGTATGGTTTAACTCTGTTAGCTGAATGCTCAGATCAGAAAGAAGTTTCACAGAATGCTTCTGTGTAGTTTATATTTGAATATATTCCTTTTTCCACTACTACGCTCTTAGCGCTCCAAATGTCCAGTTGCATTTTCTACAGAAAGAGTGTTCAGATCTGCTCAATCAAAAGTATGGTTTAACTCTGTTAGCTGAATGCACAGATCAGAAAGAAATTTCACCGAATGATTCTGTGTAGTTTATATTTGAAGATATTCTTTTTTCCACTAATACCCTCTTAGCGCTCCGAATCTCCACTTGCATTTTCTACAAAAAGAGTGTTTCATAACTGCTCAATCAAAAATATGTTTTATCTCTGTTAACTGAATTTACAGATCAGAAATAATTTTCACAGAATGCATCTGTGTAGTTTTTATTTGAAGATATTCTTTTTCCCAATGTAGGCCTCTTAGCGCTTAGCATGTCCAATTGCAGTTTCTACAGAAAGAGTGTTTCAGAACGGCTCAATCAAAAGTAAGGTTCAACTCTGTTAGTTGAATGCACAGAACAGAAAGAATTTTCACAGAATGCTACTGTGTAGTTTATATTTGAATATATTCCTTTTTCCATTATTACCCTCTTAGCGCTCCGAATGTCCACTTGCATTTTCTACAGAAAGAGTGTTCAGAACTGCGCAATCAAAAGTATGGTTTAACTCTGTTAGCTTAATGAACATATCGGAAATAAGTTTCACACAATGCTTCTGTGTAGTTTTTATTTGAAGATATTATTTTTCCCAGTAGAGGCCTCTTAGCGCTCAGAATGTCCAATTGCAGTTACTACAGAAAGAGTGTTTCAGAAAGGCTCAATCAAAAGTAAGGTTCAACTCTGTTAGTTGAATGCACAGAACAGAAAGAAGTTTCATACAATGCTTCTGTGTAGTTTATATTTGAACATATTCTTTTTTCCACTATTACCCACTTAGCGCTACGAATGTTCAGTTGCATTTTCTACAGACAGAGTGTTTCAAAACTGCTCAATCAAAAGTATGGTTTAACTCTGTTAGCTGAATGCTCAGATCAGAAAGAAGTTTCACAGAATGCTTCTGTGTGGTTTATATTTGAATATATTCCGTTTTCCACTACTACTCTCTTAGCGCTCCAAATGTCCAGTTGCATTTTCAACAGAAAGAGTGTTCAGATCTGCTCAATCAAAAGTATGGTTTAACTCTGTTAGCTGAATGCACAGATCAGAAAGAAGTTTCACAGAATGATTCTGTGTAGTTTATATTTGTAGACATTACTTTTTCCACTATTACCCACTTAGCGCTCCGAATCTCCACTTGCATTTTCTACAGAAAGACTGTTACAGAACGGCTCAATCAAAACTAAGGTTCAACTCTTTTAGTTGAACAAACAGAACAGAAAGAAGTTTCACACAATTCTTCTGTGTAGTTTTTATTTGTAGACATTCTTTTTCCCAATATAGGCCTCTTAGCGCTCAGAATGTCCAACTGCAGTTTCTACAGAAAGAGTGTTTCAGAACGGCTCAATCAAAAGTAACGTTCAACTCTGTTAGTTGAATGCACAGAACAGAAAGAAGTTTCATACAATGCTTCTGTGTAGTTTATATTTGAACATATTTTTTTCCACTATTACCCACTTAGCGCTACGAATGTCCAGTTGCATTTTCTACAGACAGAGTGTTTCAAAACTGCTCAATCAAAAGTATGGTTTAACTCTGTTAGCTGAATGCTCAGATCAGAAAAAGTTTCACAGAATGCTTCTGTGTAGTTTATATTTGAATATATTCCTTTTTCCACTACTACGCTCTTAGCGCTCCAAAGGTCCAGTTGCATTTTCTACAGAAAGAGTGTTCAGATCTGCTCAATCAAAAGTATGGTTTAACTCTGTTAGCTGAATGCACAGATCAGAAAGAAGTTTCACAGAATGATTCTGTGTAGTTTATATTTGAAGACATTCCTTTTTCCACTATTACCCACTTAGCGCTAAGAATCTCCACTTGCATTTTCTACAAAAAGTGTGTTTCATAACTGCTCAATCAAAAATATGTTTTATCTCTGTTAACTGAATTTACAGATCAGAAATAAGTTTCACAGAATGCATCTGTGTAGTTTTTATTAGAAGATATTCTTTTTCCCAATGTAGGCCTCTTAGCGCTTAGCATGTCCAATTGCAGTTTCTACAGAAAGAGTGTTTCAGAACGGCTCAATCAAAAGTAAGGTTCAACTCTGTTAGTTGAATGCACAGAACAGAAAGAATTTTCAAGAATGCTACTGTGTAGTTTATATTTGAATATATTCCTTTTTCCACTATTACCCTCTTAGCGCTCCGAATGTCCACTTGCATTTTCTACAGAAAGAGTGTTCAGAACTGCGCAATCAAAAGTATGGTTTAACTCTGTTAGCTTAATGAACATATCAGAAATAAGTTTCACACAATGCTTCTGTGTAGTTTTTATTTGAAGATATTTTTTTTCCCAATATAGGCCTCTTCGCGCTCAGAATGTCCAATTGCAGTTTCTACAGAAAGAGTGTTTCAGAACGGCTCAATCAAAAGTAAGGTTCAACTCTGTTAGTTGAATGCACAGAACAGAAAGAAGTTTCATACAATGCTTCTGTGTAGTTTATATTTGAACATATTCTTTTTTCCACTATTACCCACTTAGCGCTACGAATGTCCAGTTGCATTTTCTACAGACAGAATGTTTCAAAACTGCTCAATCAAAAGTATGGTTTAACTCTGTTAGCTGAATGCTCAGATCAGAAAGAAGTTTCACAGAATGCTTCTGTGTAGTTTATATTTGAATATATTCCTTTTTCCACTACTAGGCTCTTAGCACTTCAAATGTCCAGTTGCATTTTCTACAGAAAGAGTGGTCAGATCTGCTCAACCAAAAGTATGGTTTAACTCTGTTAGCTGAATGCACAGATCAGAAAGAAGTTTCACCGAATGATTCATTGTAGTTTATATTTGAAGACATTCCTTTTTCCACTATTACCCTCTTAGCGCTCCGAATCTCCACTTGCATTTTCTACAAAAAGAGTGTTTCATAACTGCTCAATCAAAAATATGTTTTATCTCTGTTAACTGAATTTACCGATCAGAAATAAGTTTCACAGAATGCATCTGTGTAGTTTTTATTTGAAGATATCCTTTTTCCCAATGTAGGCCTCTTAGCGCTTAGCATGGCCAATTGCAGTTTCTACAGAAAGAGTGTTTCAGAACGGCTCAATCAAAAGTAAGGTTCAACTCTGTTAGTTGAATGCACAGAACAGAAAGAATTTTCACAGAATGCTACTGTGTAGTTTATATTTGAATATATTCCTTTTTCCACTATTACCCTCTTAGCGCTCCGAATGTCCACTTGCATTTTCTACAGAAAGAGTGTTCAGAACTGCGCAATCAAAAGTATGGTTTAACTCTGTTAGCTTAATGAACATGTCAGAAATAAGTTTCACACAATGCTTCTGTGTAGTTTTTATTTGAAGATATTATTTTTCCCAGTATAGACCTCTTAGCGCTCAGAATGTCCAATTGCAGTTTCTACAGAAAGAGTGTTTCAGAAAGGCTCAATCAAAAGTAAGGTTCAACTCTGTTAGTTGAATGCACAGAACAGAAAGAAGTTTCATACAATGCTTCTGTGTAGTTTATATTTGAACATATTCTTTTTTCCACTATTACCCACTTAGCGCTACGAATGTCCAGTTGCATTTTCTACAGACAGAGTGTTTCAAAACTGCTCAATCAAAAGTATGGTTTAACTCTGTTAGCTGAATGCACAGATCAGAAAGAAGTTTCACAGAATGATTCTGTGTAGTTTATATTTGGAGACATTCCTTTTTCCACTGTTACCCTCTTAGCGCTCCGAATCTCCACTTGCATTTTCTACAGAAAGAGTGATTCAGAACGGCTCAATCAAAACTAAGGTTCAACTCTTTTAGTTGAACAAACAGAACAGAAATAAGTTTCACACAATTCTTCTGTGTAGTTTTTATTTGTAGACATTCTTTTTCCCAATATAGGCCTCTTAGCGCTCAGAATGTCCAATTGCAGTTTCTACAGAAAGAGTGTTTCAGAACGGCTCAATCAAAAGTAAGGTTCAACTCTGTTAGTTGAATGCACAGAACAGAAAGAAGTTTCATACAATGCTTCTGTGTAGTTTATATTTGAACGTATTCTTTTTTCCACTATTACCCACTTAGCGCTACGAATGTCCAGTTGCATTTTCTACAGACAGAGTGTTTCAAAACTGCTCAATCAAAAGTATGGCTTAACTCTGTTAGCTGAATGCTCAGATCAGAAAGAAGTTTCACAGAATGCTTCTGTGTAGTTTATATTTGAATATATTCCTTTTTCCACTACTACTGTCTTAGCGCTCTAAATGTCCAGTTGCATTTTCTACAGAAAGAGTGTTCAGATCTGCTCAATCAAAAGTATGGTTTAACTCTGTTAGCTGAATGCACAGATCAGAAAGAAGTTTCACAGAATGATTCTGTGTAGTTTATATTTGGAGACATTCCTTTTTCCACTTTTACCCTCTTAGCGCTCCGAATCTCCTCTTGCATTTTCTACAGAAAGAGTGTTTCAGAACGGCTCAATCAAAACTAAGTTTCAACTCTTTTAGTTGAACAAACAGAACAGAAAGAAGTTTCACGCAATTCTTCTGTGTAGTTTTTATTTGTAGACATTCTTTTTCCCAATATAGGCCTCTTAGCGCTCAGAATGTCCAACTGCAGTTTCTACAGAAAGAGTGTTTCAGAACGGCTAAATCAAAAGTAAGGTTCAACTCTGTTAGTTGAATGCACAGAACAGAAAGAAGTTTCATACAATGCTTCTGTGTACTTTATATTTGAACATATTCTTTTTTCCACTATTACCCACTTAGCGCTACGAATGTCCAGTTGCATTTTCTACAGACAGAGTGTTTCAAAACTGCTCAATCAAAAGTATGGTTTAACTCTGTTAGCTGAATGCTCAGATCAGAAAGAAGTTTCACAGAATGCTTCTGTGTAGTTTATATTTGAATATATTCCTTTTTCCACTACTACGCTCTTAGCGCTCCAAATGTCCAGTTGCATTTTCAACAGAAAGAGTGTTCAGATCTGCTCAATCAAAAGTATGGTTTAACTCTGTTAGCTGAATGCACAGATCAGAAAGAAGTTTCACCGAATGATTCTGTGTAGTTTATATGTGAAGACATTCCTTTTTCCACTATTACCCTCTTAGCGCTCCGAATCTCCACTTGCATTTTCTACAAAAAGTGTGTTTCATAACTGCTCAATCAAAAATATGTTTTATCTCTGTTAACTGAATTTACAGATCAGAAATAAGTTTCACAGAATGCATCTGTGTAGTTTTTATTAGAAGATATTCTTTTTCCCAATGTAGGCCTCTTAGCGCTTAGCATGTCCAATTGCAGTTTCTACAGAAAGAGTGTTTCAGAACGGCTCAATCAAAAGTAAGGTTCAACTCTTTTAGTTGAATGCACAGAACAGAAAGTATTTTCAAGAATGCTACTGTGTAGTTTATATTTGAATATATTCCTTTTTCCACTATTACCCTCTTAGCGCTCCGAATGTCCACTTGCATTTTCTACAGAAAGAGTGTTCAGAACTGCGCAATCAAAAGTATGGTTTAACTCTGTTAGCTTAATGAACATATCAGAAATAAGTTTCACACAATGCTTCTGTGTAGTTTTTATTTGAAGATATTATTTTTCCCAATATAGGCCTCTTCGCGCTCAGAATGTCCAATTGCAGTTTCTACAGAAAGAGTGTTTCAGAACGGCTCAATCAAAAGTAAGGTTCAACTCTGTTAGTTGAATGCACAGAACAGAAAGAAGTTTCATACAATGCTTCTGTGTAGTTTATATTTGAACATATTCTTTTTTCCACTATTACCCACTTAGCGCTACGAATGTCCAGTTGCATTTTCTACAGACAGAGTGTTTCAAAACTGCTCAATCAAAAGTATGGTTTAACTCTGTTAGCTGAATGCTCAGATCAGAAAGAAGTTTCACAGAATGCTTCTGTGTAGTTTATATTTGAATATATTCCTTTTTCCACTACTAGGCTCTTAGCGCTTCAAATGTCCAGTTGCATTTTCTACAGAAAGAGTGTTCAGATCTGCTCAACCAAAAGTATGGTTTAACTCTGTTAGCTGAATGCACAGATCAGAAAGAAGTTTCACCGAATGATTCATTGTAGTTTATATTTGAAGACATTCCTTTTTCCACTATTACCCTCTTAGCGCTCCGAATCTCCACTTGCATTTTCTACAAAAAGAGTGTTTCATAACTGCTCAATCAAAAATATGTTTTATCTCTGTTAACTGAATTTACCGATCAGAAATAAGTTTCACAGAATGCATCTGTGTAGTTTTTATTTGAAGATATTCTTTTTCCCAATGTAGGCCTCTTAGCGCTTAGCATGTCCAATTGCAGTTTCTACAGAAAGAGTGTTTCAGAACGGCTCAATCAAAAGTAAGGTTCAACTCTGTTAGTTGAATGCACAGAACAGAAAGAATTTTCACAGAATGCTAATGTGTAGTTTATATTTGAATATATTCCTTTTTCCACTATTACCCTCTTAGCGCTCCGAATGTCCACTTGCATTTTCTACAGAAAGAGTGTTCAGAACTGCGCAATCAAAAGTATGGTTTAACTCTGTTAGCTTAATGAACATGTCAGAAATAAGTTTCACACAATGCTTCTGTGTAGTTTTTATTTGAAGATATTATTTTTCCCAATATAGACCTCTTAGCGCTCAGAATGTCCAATTGCAGTTTCTACAGAAAGAGTGTTTCAGAAAGGCTCAATCAAAAGTAAGGTTCAACTCTGTTAGTTGAATGCACAGAACAGAAAGAAGTTTCATACAATGCTTCTGTGTAGTTTATATTTGAACATATTCTTTTTTCCACTATTACCCACTTAGCGCTACGAATGTCCAGTTGCATTTTCTACAGACAGAGTGTTTCAAAACTGCTCAATCAAAAGTATGGTTTAACTCTGTTAGCTGAATGCACAGATCAGAAAGAAGTTTCACAGAAAGATTCTGTGTAGTTTATATTTGGAGACATTCCTTTTTCCACTGTTACCCTCTTAGCGCTCCGAATCTCCACTTGCATTTTCTACAGAAAGAGTGATTCAGAACGGCTCAATCAAAACTAAGGTTCAACTCTTTTAGTTGAACAAACAGAACAGAAATAAGTTTCACACAATTCTTCTGTGTAGTTTTTATTTGTAGACATTCTTTTTCCCAATATAGGCCTCTTAGCGCTCAGAATGTCCAATTGCAGTTTCTACAGAAAGAGTGTTTCAGAACGGCTCAATCAAAAGTAAGGTTCAACTCTGTTAGTTGAATGCACAGAACAGAAAGAAGTTTCATACAATGCTTCTGTGTAGTTTATATTTGAACGTATTCTTTTTTCCACTATTACCCACTTAGCGCTACGAATGTCCAGTTGCATTTTCTACAGACAGAGTCTTTCAAAACTGCTCAATCAAAAGTATGGCTTAACTCTGTTAGCTGAATGCTCAGATCAGAAAGAAGTTTCACAGAATGCTTCTGTGTAGTTTATATTTGAATATATTCCTTTTTCCACTACTACTCTCTTAGCGCTCCAAATGTCCAGTTGCATTTTCTACAGAAAGAGTGTTCAGATCTGCTCAATCAAAAGTATGGTTAACTCTGTTAGCTGAATGCACAGATCAGAAAGAAGTTTCACAGAATGATTCTGTGTAGTTTATATTTGGAGACATTCCTTTTTCCACTATTACCCTCTTAGCGCTCCGAATCTCCACTTGCATTTTCTACAGAAAGAGTGTTTCAGAACGGCTCAATCAAAACTAAGGTTCAACTCTTTTAGTTGAACAAACAGAACAGAAAGAAGTTTCACACAATTCTTCTGTGTAGTTTTTATTTGTAGACATTCTTTTTCCCAATATAGGCCTCTTAGCGCTCAGAATGTCCAATTGCAGTTTCTACAGAAAGAGTGTTTCAGAACGGCTCAATGAAAAGTAAGGTTCAACTCTGTTAGTTGAATGCACAGAACAGAAAGAAGTTGCATACAATGCTTCTGTGTAGTTTATATTTGAATATATTCTTTTTTCCACTATTACCCACTTAGCGCTACGAATGTCCAGTTGCATTTTCTACAGACAGAGTGTTTCAAAACTGCTCAATCAAAAGTATGGTTTAACTCTGTTAGCTGTATGCTCAGATCAGAAAGAAGTTTCACAGAATGCTTCTGTGTAGTTTATATTTGAATATATTCATTTTTCCACTACTACGCTCTTAGCGCTCCAAATGTCCAGTTGCATTTTCAACAGAAAGAGTGTTCAGATCTGCTCAATCAAAAGTATTGTTTAACTCTGTTAGCTGAATGCACAGATCAGAAAGAAGTTTCACCGAATGATTCTGTGTAGTTTATATTTGAAGACATTCCTTTTTCCACTATTACCCTCTTAGCGCTCCGAATCTCCACTTGCATTTTCTACAAAAAGAGTGTTTCATAACTGCTCAATCAAAAATATGTTTTATCTCTGTTAACTGAATTTACAGATCAGAAATAAGTTTCAATATGCATCTGTGTAGTTTTTATTTGAAGATATTCTTTTTCCCAATGTAGGCCTTTTAGCGCTTAGCATGTCCAATTGCAGTTTCTACAGAAAGAGTGTTTCAGAACGGCTCAATCAAAATAAGGTTCAACTCTGTTAGTTGAATGCACAGAACAGATAGAATTTTCACAGAATGCTACTGTGTAGTTTATATTTGAATATATTCCTTTTTCCACTATTACCCTCTTAGCGCTCCGAATGTCCACTTGCAGTTTCTACAGAAAGAGTGTTCAGAACTGCGCAATCAAAAGTATGGTTTAACTCTGTTAGCTTAATGAACATATCAGAAATAAGTTTCACACAATGCTTCTGTGTAGTTTTTATTTGAAAATATTATTTTTCCCAATAGAGGCCTCTTAGCGCTCAGAATGTCCAATTGCAGTTTCTACAGAAAGAGTGTTTCAGAAAGGCTCAATCAAAAGTAAGGCTCAACTCTGTTAGTTGAATGCACAGAACAGAAAGAAGTTTCATACAATGCTTCTGTGTAGTTTATATTTGAACATATTCTTTTTTCCACTATTACCCACTTAGCGCTACGAATGTCCAGTTGCATTATCTACAGACAGAGTGTTTCAAAACTGCTCAATCAAAAGTATGGTTTAACTCTGTTAGCTGAATGCTCAGATCAGAAAGAAGTTTCACAGAATGCTTCTGTGTAGTTTATATTTGAATATATTCCTTTTTCCACTACTACTCTCTTAGCGCTCCAAATGTCCAGTTGCATTTTCTACAGAAAGAGTGTTCAGATCTGCTCAATCAAAAGTATGTTTTAACTCTGTTAGCTGAATGCACAGATCAGAAAGAAGTTTCACAGAATGATTCTGTGTAGTTTATATTTGGAGACATTCCTTTTTCCACTATTACCCTCTTAGCACTCCGAATCTCCACTTGCATTTTCTACAGAAAGAGTGTTTCAGAACGGCTCAATCAAAACTAAGGTTCAACTCTTTTAGTTGAACAAACAGAACAGAAAGAAGTTTCACACAATTCTTCTGTGTTGTTTTTATTTGTAGACATTCTTTTTCCCAATATAGGCCTCTTAGCGCTCAGAATGTCCAATTGCAGTTTCTACAGAAAGAGTGTTTCAGAACGGCTCAATCAAAAGTAAGGTTCAACTCTGTTAGTTGAATGCACAGAACAGAAAGAAGTTTCATACAATGCTTCTGTGTAGTTTATATTTGAACATATCCTTTTTTCCACTATTACCCACTTAGCGCTACGAATGTCCAGTTGCATTTTCTACAGACAGAGTGTTTCAAAACTGCTCAATCAAAAGTATGGTTTAACTCTGTTAGCTGTATGCTCAGATCAGAAAGAAGTTTCACAGAATGCTTCTGTGTAGTTTATATTTGAATATATTCCTTTTTCCACTACTACGCTCTTAGCGCTCCAAATGTCCAGTTGCATTTTCAACAGAAAGAGTGTTCAGATCTGCTCAATCAAAAGTATGGTTTAACTCTGTTAGCTGAATGCTCAGATCAGAAAGAAGTTTCACAGAATGCTTCTGTGTAGTTTATATTTGAATATATTCCTTTTTCCACTAATACGCTCTTAGCGCTCCAAATTTCCAGTTGCATTTTCAACAGAAAGAGTGTTCAGATCTGCTCAATCAAAAGTATGGTTTAACTCTGTTAGCTGAATGCACAGATCAGAAAGAAGTTTCACCGAATGATTCTGTGTAGTTTATATTTGAAGACATTACTTTTTCCACTATTACCCTCTTAGCGCTCCGAATCTCCACTTGCATTTTCTACAAAAACAGTGTTTCATAACTGCTCAATCAAAAATATGTTTTATCTCTGTTAACTGAATTTACAGATCAGAAATAAGTTTCACAGTATGCATCTGTGTAGTTTTTATTTGAAGATATTCTTTTTCCCAATGTAGGCCTCTTAGCGCTTAGCATGTCCAATTGCAGTTTCTACAGAAAGAGTGTTTCAGAACGGCTCAATCAGAAGTAAGGTTCAACTCTTTTAGTTGAATGCACAGAACAGAAATAATTTTCACAGAATGCTACTGTGTAGTTTATATTTGAATATATTCCTTTTTCCACTATTACCCTCTTAGCGCTCCGAATGTCCACTTGCATTTTCTACAGAAAGAGTGTTCAGAACTGCGCAATCAAAAGTATGGTTTAACTCTGTTAGCTTAATGAACATATCAGAAATAAGTTTCACACAATGCTTCTGTGTAGTTTTTATTTGAAGATATTATTTTTCCCAATAGAGGCCTCTTAGCGCTCAGAATGTCCAATTGCAGTTTCTACAGAAAGAGTGTTTCAGAAAGACTCAATCAAAAGTAAGGTTCAACTCTGTTAGTTGAATGCACAGAACAGAAAGAAGTTTCATACAATGCTTCTGTGTAGTTTATATTTGAACATATTCTTTTTTCCACTATTACCCACTTAGCGCTACGAATGTCCAGTTGAATTTTCTACAGACAGAGTGTTTCAAAACTGCTCAATCAAAAGTATGGTTTAACTCTGTTAGCTGAATGCTCAGATCAGAAAGAAGTTTCACAGAATGCTTCTGTGTAGTTTATATTTGAATATATTCCTTTTTCCACTACTACTCTCTCAGCGCTCCAAATGTCCATTTGCATTTTCTACAGAAAGAGTGTTCAGATCTGCTCAATCAAAAGTATGGTTTAACTCTGTTAGCTGAATGCACAGATCAGAAAGAAGTTTCACAGAATAATTCTGTGTATTTTATATTTGGAGACATTCCTTTTCCCACTATTACCCTCTTAGCGCTCCGAATCTCCACTTGCATTTTCTACAGAAAGAGTGTTTCAGAACGGCTCAATCAAAACTAATTTTCAACACTTTTAGTTGAACAAACAGAACAGAAAGAAGTTTCACACAATTCTTCTGTGTAGTTTTTATTTGTAGACATTCTTTTTCCCAATATAGGCCTCTTAGCGCTCAGAATGTCCAATTGCAGTTTCTACAGAAAGAGTGTTTCAGAACGGCTCAATCAAAAGTAAGGTTCAACTCTGTTAGTTGAATGCACAGAACAGAAAGAAGTTTCATACAATGCTTCTGTGTAGTTTATATTTGAACGTATTCTTTTTTCCACTATTACCCACTTAGCGCTACGAATGTCCAGTTGCATTTTCTACAGACAGAGTGTTTCAAAACTGCTCAATCAAAAGTATGGTTGAACTCCGTTAGCTGAATGCTCAGATCAGAAGTAAGTTTCACAGAATGCTTCTGTGTAGTTTATATTTGAATATATTCCTTTTTCCACTACTACGCTCTTAGCGCTCCAAATGTCCAGTTGCATTTTCAACAGAAAGAGTGTTCAGATCTGCTCAATCAAAATTATGGTTTAACTCTGTTAGCTGAATGCACAGATCAGAAAGAAGTTTCACCGAATGATTCTGTGTAGTTTATATTTGAAGACATTCCTTTTTCCACTATTACCCCCTTAACGCTCCGAATCTCCACTTGCAGTTTCTACAAAAACAGTGTTTCATAACTGCTCAATCAAAAATATGTTTTATCTCTGTTAACTGAATTTACAGATCAGAAAGAAGTTTCACAGTATGCATCTGTGTAATTTTTATTTGAAGATATTCTTTTTCCCAATGTAGGCCTCTTAGCGCTTAGCATGTCCAATTGCAGTTTCTACAGAAAGAGTGTTTCAGAACGGCTCAATCAAAAGTAAGGTTCAACTCTGTTAGTTGAATGCACAGAACAGAAAGAATTTTCACAGAATACTACTGTGTAGTTTATATTTGAATATATTCCTTTTTCCACTATTACCCTCTTAGCGCTCCGAATGTCCACTTGCATTTTCTACAGAAAGAGTGTTCAGAACTGCGCAATCAAAAGTATGGTTTAACTCTGTTAGCTTAATGAACATATCAGAAATAAGTTTCACACAATGCTTCTGTGTAGTTTTTATTTGAAGATATTATTTTTCCCAACATAGGCCTCTTAGCGCTCAGAATGTCCAATTGCAGTTTCTACAGAAAGAGTGTTTCAGAAAGGCTCAATCAAAAGTAAGGTTCAACTCTGTTAGTTGAATGCACAGAACAGAAAGAAGTTTCATACAATGCTTCTGTGTAGTTTATAATTGAACATATTCTTTTTTCCACTATTACCCACTTAGCGCTACGAATGTTCAGTTGCATTTTCTACAGACAGAGTGTTTCAAAACTGCTCAATCAAAAGTATGGTTTAACTCTGTTAGCTGAATGCCCAGATCAGAAAGAAGTTTCACAGAATGCTTCTGTGTAGTTTATATTTGAATATATTCCTTTTTCCACTACTACTCTGTTAGCGTTCCAAATGTCCAGTTGCATTTTCTACAGAAAGAGTGTTCAGATCTGCTCAATCAAAAGTATGGTTTATCTCTGTTAGCTGAATGCACAGATCAGAAAGAAGTTTCACAGAATGATTCTGTGTAGTTTATATTTGGAGACATTCCTTTTTTCCACTATTACCCTCTTAGCGCTCCGAATCTCCACTTGCATTTTCTACAGAAAGAGTGTTTCAGAACGGCTCAATCAAAACTAAGGTTCAACTCTTTTAGTTGAACAAACAGAACAGAATGAAGTTTCACACAATTCTTCTGTGTAGTTTTTATTTGTAGACATTCTTTTTCCCAATATAGGCCTCTTAGCGCTCAGAATGTCCAATTGCAGTTTCTACAGAAAGAGTGTTTCAGAAAGGCTCAATCAAAAGTAAGGTTCAACTCTGTTAGTTGAATGCACAGAACAGAAAGAAGTTTCATACAATGCTTCTGTGTAGTTTATAATTGAACATATTCTTTTTTCCACTATTACCCACTTAGCGCTACGAATGTTCAGTTGCATTTTCTACAGACAGAGTGTTTCAAAACTGCTCAATCAAAAGTATGGTTTAACTCTGTTAGCTGAATGCCCAGATCAGAAAGAAGTTTCACAGAATGCTTCTGTGTAGTTTATATTTGAATATATTCCTTTTTCCACTACTACTCTGTTAGCGTTCCAAATGTCCAGTTGCATTTTCTACAGAAAGAGTGTTCAGATCTGCTCAATCAAAAGTATGGTTTATCTCTGTTAGCTGAATGCACAGATCAGAAAGAAGTTTCACAGAATGATTCTGTGTAGTTTATATTTGGAGACATTCCTTTTTTCCACTATTACCCTCTTAGCGCTCCGAATCTCCACTTGCATTTTCTACAGAAAGAGTGTTTCAGAACGGCTCAATCAAAACTAAGGTTCAACTCTTTTAGTTGAACAAACAGAACAGAATGAAGTTTCACACAATTCTTCTGTGTAGTTTTTATTTGTAGACATTCTTTTTCCCAATATAGGCCTCTTAGCGCTCAGAATGTCCAATTGCAGTTTCTACAGAAAGAGTGTTTCAGAACGGCTCAATCAAAAGTAAGGTTCAACTCTGTTAGTTGAATGCACAGAACAGAAAGTAGTTTCATACAATGTTTCTGTGTAGTTTATATTTGAACATATTCTTTTTTCCACTATTACCCACTTAGCGCTACGAATGTCCAGTTGCATTTTCTACAGACAGAGTGTTTCAAAACTGCTCAATCAAAAGTATGGTTTAACTCTGTTAGCTGAATGCTCAGATCAGAAAGAACTTTCACAGAATGCTTCTGTGTAGTTTATATTTGAATATATTCCTTTTTCCACTACTACGCTCTTAGCGATCCAAATGTCCAGTTGCATATTCTACAGAAAGAGTGTTCAGATCTGCTCAATCAAAAGTATGGTTTAACTCTGTTAGCTGAATGCACAGATCAGAAAGAAGTTTCACCAAATGATTCTGTGTAGTTTATATTTGAAGACATTCCTTTTTCCACTATTACCATCTTAGCGCTCCGAATCTCCACTTGCATTTTCTACAAAAAGAGTGTTTCATAACTGCTCAATCAAAAATATGTTTTATCTCTGTTAACTGAATTTACGGATCAGTAATAAGTTTCACAGAATGCATCTGTGTAGTTTTTATTTGAAGATATTCTTTTTCCCAATGTAGGCCTCTTAGCGCTTAGCATGTCCAATTGCAGTTTCTACAGAAAGAGTGTTTCAGAACGGCTCAATCAAAAGTAAGGTTCAACTCTGTTAGTTGAATGCACAGAACAGAAAGAATTTTCACAGAATGCTACTGTGTAGTTTATATTTGAATATATTCCTTTTTCCACTATTACCCTCTTAGCGCTCCGAATGTCCACTTGCATTTTCTACAGAAAGAGTGTTCAGAACTGCGCAATCAAAAGTATGGTTTAACTCTGTTAGCTTAATGAGCATATCAGAAATAAGTTTCACAAAATGCTTCTGTGTAGTATTTATTTGAAGATATTATTTTTCCCAATAGAGGCCTCTTAGCGCTCAGAATGTCCAATTGCAGTTTCTACAGAAAGAGTGTTTCAGAAAGGCTCAATCAAAAGTAAGGTTCAACTCTGTTAGTTGAATGCACAGAACAGAAAGAAGTTTCATACAATGCTTCTGTGTAGTTTATATTTGAACATATTCTTTTTTCCACTATTACCCACTTAGCGCTACGAATGTCCAGTTGCATTTTCTACAGACAGAGTGTTTCAAAACTGCTCAATCAAAAGTATGGTTTAACTCTGTTAGCTGAATGCTCAGATCAGAAAAAAGTTTCACAGAATGCTTCTGTGTAGTTTATATTTGAATATATTCCTTTTTCCACTACTACTCTCTTAGCGCTCCAAATGTCCAGTTGCATTTTCTACAGAAAGAGTGTTCAGATCTGCTCAATCAAAAGTATGGTTAAACTCTGTTAGCTGAATGCACAGATCAGAAAGAAGTTTCACAGAATGATACTGTGTAGTTTATATTTGGAGACATTCCTTTTTCCACTATTACCCTCTTAGCGCTCCGAATCTCCACTTGCATTTTCTACAGAAAGAGTGTTTCAGAACGGCTCAAACAAAACTAAGGTTCAACTCTTTTAGTTGAACAAGCAGAACAGAAAGAAGTTTCACACAATTCTTCTGTGTAGTTTTTAATTGTAGACATTCTTTTTCCCAATATAGGCCTCTTAGCACTCAGAATGTCCAATTGCAGTTTCTACAGAAAGAGTGTTTCAGAACGGCTCAATCAAAAGTAAGGTTCAACTCTGTTAGTTGAATGCACAGAACAGAAAGAAGTTTCATACAATGCTTCTGTGTAGTTTATATTTGAACATATTCTTTTTTCCACTATTACCCACTTAGCGCTACGAATGTCCAGTTGCATTTTCTACAGACAGAGTGTTTCAAAACTGCTCAATCAAAAGTATGGTTTAACTCTGTTAGCTGAATGCTCAGATCAGAAAGAAGTTTCACAGAATGCTTCTGTGTAGTTTATATTTGAATATATTCCTTTTTCCACTACTACTCTCTTAGCGCTCCAAATGTCCAGTTGCATTTTCTACAGAAAGAGTGTTCAGATCTGCTCAATCAAAAGTATGGTTTAACTCTGTTAGCTGAATGCACAGATCAGAAAGAAGTTTCACAGAATGATTCTGTGTAGTTTATATTTGGAGACATTCCTTTTTCCACTATTACCCTCTTAGCGCTCCGAATCTCCACTTGGATTTTCTACAGAAAGAGTGTTTCAGAACGGCTCAATCAAAACTAAGGTTCAACTCTTTTAGTTGAACAAACAGAACAGAAAGAAGTTTCACACAATTCTTCTGTGTAGTTTTTATTTGTAGACATTCATTTTCCCAATATAGGCCTCTTAGCGCTCAGAATGTCCAATTGCAGTTTCTACAGAAAGAGTGTTTCAGAACGGCTCAATCAAAAGTAAGGTTCAACTCTGTTAGTTGAATGCACAGAACAGAAAGAAGTTTCATACAATGCTTCTGTGTAGTTTATATTTGAACGTATTCTTTTTTCCACTATTACCCACTTAGCGCTACGAATGTCCAGTTGAATTTTCTACAGACAGAGTGTTTCAAAACTGCTCAATCAAAAGTATGGTTTAACTCCGTTAGCTGAATGCTCAGATCAGAAGGAAGTTTCACAGAATGCTTCTGTGTAGTTTATATTTGAATATATTCCTTTTTCCACTACTACGCTCTTAGCGCTCCAAATGTCCAGTTGCATTTTCAACAGAAAGAGTGTTCAGATCTGCTCAATCAAAATTATGGTTTAACTCTGTTAGCTGAATGCACAGATCAGAAAGAAGTTTCACCGAATGATTCTGTGTAGTTTATATTTGAAGACATTCCTTTTTCCACTATTACCCTCTTAACGCTCCGAATCTCCACTTGCATTTTCTACAAAAACAGTGTTTCATAACTGCTCAATCAAAAATATGTTTTATCTCTGTTAACTGAATTTACAGATCAGAAAGAAGTTTCACAGTATGCATCTGTGTAATTTTTATTTGAAGATATTCTTTTTCCCAATGTAGGCCTCTTAGCGCTTAGCATGTCCAATTGCAGTTTCTACAGAAAGAGTGTTTCAGAACGGCTCAATCAAAAGTAAGGTTCAACTCTGTTAGTTGAATGCACAGAACAGAAAGAATTTTCACAGAATACTACTGTGTAGTTTATATTTGAATATATTCCTTTTTCCACTATTACCCTCTTAGCGCTCCGAATGTCCACTTGCATTTTCTACAGAAAGAGTGTTCAGAACTGCGCAATCAAAAGTATGGTTTAACTCTGTTAGCTTAATGAACATATCAGAAATAAGTTTCACACAATGCTTCTGTGTAGTTTTTATTTGAAGATATTATTTTTCCCAACATAGGCCTCTTAGCGCTCAGAATGTCCAATTGCAGTTTCTACAGAAAGAGTGTTTCAGAAAGGCTCAATCAAAAGTAAGGTTCAACTCTGTTAGTTGAATGCACAGAACAGAAAGAAGTTTCATACAATGATTCTGTGTAGTTTATAATTGAACATATTCTTTTTTCCACTATTACCCACTTAGCGCTACGAATGTCCAGTTGCATTTTCTACAGACAGAGTGTTTCAAAACTGCTCAATCAAAAGTATGGTTTAACTCTGTTAGCTGAATGCCCAGATCAGAAAGAAGTTTCACAGAATGCTTCTGTGTAGTTTATATTTGAATATATTCCTTTTTCCACTACTACTCTGTTAGCGTTCCAAATGTCCAGTTGCATTTTCTACAGAAAGAGTGTTCAGATCTGCTCAATCAAAAGTATGGTTTAACTCTGTTAGCTGAATGCACAGATCAGAAAGAAGTTTCACAGAATGATTCTGTGTAGTTTATATTTGGAGACATTCCTTTTTTCCACTATTACCCTCTTAGCGCTCCGAATCTCCACTTGCATTTTCTACAGAAAGAGTGTTTCAGAACGGCTCAATCAAAACTAAGGTTCAACTCTTTTAGTTGAACAAACAGAACAGAAAAAAGTTTCACACAATTCTTCTGTGTAGTTTTTATTTGTAGACATTCTTTTTCCCAATATAGGCCTCTTAGCGCTCAGAATGTCCAATTGCAGTTTCTACAGAAAGAGTGTTTCAGAACGGCTCAATCAAAAGTAAGGTTCAACTCTGTTAGTTGAATGCACAGAACAGAAAGAAGTTTCATACAATGCTTCTGTGTAGTTTATATTTGAACATATTCTTTTTTCCACTATTACCTACTTAGCGCTACGAATGTCCAGTTGCATTTTCTACAGACAGAGTGTTTCAAAACTGCTCAATCAAAAGTATGGTTTAACTCTGTTAGCTGAATGCTCAGATCAGAAAGAAGTTTCACAGAATGCTTCTGTGTAGTTTATATTTGAATATATTCCTTTTTCCACTACTACGCTCTTAGCGCTCCAAATGTCCAGTTGCATATTCTACAGAAAGAGTGTTCAGATCTGCTCAATCAAAAGTATGGTTTAACACTGTTAGCTGAATGCACAGATCAGAAAGAAGTTTCACCGAATGATTCTGTGTAGTTTATATTTGAAGACATTCCTTTTTCCATTATTACCCTCTTAGCGCTCCGAATCTCCACTTGCATTTTCTACAAAAAGAGTGTTTCATAACTGCTCAATCAAAAATATGTTTTATCTCTGTTAACTGAATTTACAGATCAGTAATAAGTTTCACAGAATGCATCTGTGTAGTTTTTATTTGAAGATATTCTTTTTCCCAATGTAGGCCTCTTAGCGCTTAGCATGTCCAATTGCAGTTTCTACAGAAAGAGTGTTTCAGAACGGCTCAATCAAAAGTAAGGTTCAACTCTGTTAGTTGAATGCACAGAACAGAAAGGATTTTCACAGAATGCTACTGTGTAGTTTATATTTGAATATATTCCTTTTTCCACTATTACCCTCTTAGCGCTCCGAATGTCCACTTGCATTTTCTACAGAAAGAGTGTTCAGAACTGCGCAATCAAAAGTATGGTTTAACTCTGTTAGCTTAATGAACATATCAGAAATAAGTTTCACACAATGCTTCTGTGTAGTTTTTATTTGAAGTTATTATTTTTCCCAATAGAGGCCTCTTCGCGCTCAGAATGTCCAATTGCAGTTTCTACAGAAAGAGAGTTTCAGAAAGGCTCAATCAAAAGTAAGGTTCAACTCTGTTAGTTGAATGCACAGAACAGAAAGAAGTTTCATACGATGCTTCTGTGTAGTTTATATTTGAACATATTCTTTTTTCCACTATTACCCACTTAGCGCTACGAATGTCCAGTTGCATTTTCTACAGACAGAGTGTTTCAAAACTGCTCAATCAAAAGTATGGTTTAACTCTGTTAGCTGAATGCTCAGATCAGAAATAAGTTTCACAGAATGCTTCTGTGTAGTTTATATTTGAATATATTCCTTTTTCCACTACTACTCTCTTAGCGTTCCAAATGTCCAGTTGCATTTTCTACAGAAAGAGTGTTCAGATCTGCTCAATCAAAAGTATGGTTTAACTCTGTTAGCTGAATGCACAGATCAGAAAGTAGTTTCACAGAATGATTCTGTGTAGTTTATATTTGGAGACATTCTTTTTTCCACTATTACCCTCTTAGCGCTCCGAATCTCCACTTGCATTTTCTACAGAAAGAGTGTTTCAGAACGGCTCAATCAAAACTAAGGTTCAACTCTTTTAGTTGAACAAACAGAACAGAAAGAAGTTTCACACAATTCTTCTGTGTAGTTTTTATTTGTAGACATTCTTTTTCCCAATATAGGCCTCTTAGCGCTCAGAATGTCCAATTGCAGTTTCCACAGAAAGAGTGTTTCAGAACGGCTCAATCAAAAGTAAGGTTCAACTCTGTTAGTTGAATGCACAGAACAGAAAGAAGTTTCATACAATGCTTCTGTGTAGTTTATATTTGAACATATTCTTTTTTCCACTATTACCTACTTAGCGCTACGAATGTCCAGTTGCATTTTCTACAGACAGAGTGTTTCAAAACTGCTCAATCAAAAGTATGGTTTAACTCTGTTAGCTGAATGCTCAGACCAGAAAGAAGTTTCACAGAATGCTTCTGTGTAGTTTATATTTGAATATATTCCTTTTTCCACTACTACGCTCTTAGCGCTCCAAATGTCCAGTTGCATATTCTACAGAAAGAGTGTTCAGATCTGCTCAATCAAAAGTATGGTTTAACACTGTTACCTGAATGCACAGATCAGAAAGAAGTTTCACCGAATGATTCTGTGTAGTTTATATTTGAAGACATTCCTTTTTCCACTATTACCCTCTTAGCGCTCCGAATCTCCACTTGCATTTTCTACAAAAAGAGTGTTTCATAACTGCTCAATCAAAAATATGTTTTATCTCTGTTAACTGAATTTACAGATCAGTAATAAGTTTCACAGAATGCATCTGTGTAGTTTTTATTTGAAGATATTCTTTTTCCCAATGTAGGCCTCTTAGCGCTCAGAATGTCCAATTGCAGTTTCTACAGAAAGAGTGTGTCAGAACGGCTCAATCAAAAGTAAGGTTCAACTCTGTTAGTTGAATGCACATAACAGAAAGAAGTTTCATACAATCCTTCTGTGTAGTTTATATTTGAACATATTCTTTTTTCCACTATTACCCACTTAGCGCTACGAATGTCCAGTTGCATTTTCTACAGACAGAGTGTTTCAAAACTGCTCAATCAAAAGTATGGTTTAAGTCTGTTAGCTGAATGCTCAGATCAGAAAGAAGTTTCACAGAAGGCTTCTGTGTAGTTTATATTTGAATATATTCCTTTTTCCACTACTACGCTCTTAGCGCTCCAAATGTCCGGTTGCATTTTCTACAGAAAGAGTGTTCAGATCTGCTCAATCAAAAGTATGGTTTAACTCTGTTAGCTGAATGCACAGATCAGAAAGAAGTTTCACCGAATGATTCTGTGTAGTTTATATTTGGAGACATTCCTTTTCTCCACTATTACCCTCTTAGCGCTCCGAATCTCCACTTGCATTTTCTACAGAAAGAGTGTTTCAGAACGGCTCAATCAAAACTAAGGTTCAACTCTTTTAGTTGAACAAACAGAACAGAAAGAAGTTTCACACAATTCTTCTGTGTAGTTTTTATTTGTAGACATTCTTTTTCCCAATATAGGCCTCTTAGCGCTCAGAATGTCCAATTGCAGTTTCTACAGAAAGAGTGTTTCAGAACGGCTCAATCAAATGTAAGGTTCAACTCTGTTAGTTGAATGCACAGAACAGAAAGAAGTTTCATACAATGCTTCTGTGTAGTTTATATTTGAACATATTCTTTTTTCCACTATTACCCACTTAGCGCTACGAATGTCCAGTTGCATTTTCTACAGACAGAGTGTTTCAAAACTGCTCAATCAAAAGTATGGTTTAACTCTGTTAGCTGAATGCTCAGATCAGAAAGAAGTTTCACAGAATGCTTCTGTGTAGTTTATATTTGAATATATTCCTTTTTCCACTACTACGCTCTTAGCGATCCAAATGTCCAGTTGCATATTCTACAGAAAGAGTGTTCAGATCTGCTCAATCAAAAGTATGGTTTAACTCTGTTAGCTGAATGCACAGATCAGAAAGAAGTTTCACCAAATGATTCTGTGTAGTTTATATTTGAAGACATTCCTTTTTCCACTATTACCAACTTAGCGCTCCGAATCTCCACTTGCATTTTCTACAAAAAGAGTGTTTCATAACTGCTCAATCAAAAATATGTTTTATCTCTGTTAACTGAATTTACGGATCAGTAATAAGTTTCACAGAATGCATCTGTGTAGTTTTTATTTGAAGATATTATTTTTCCCAATGTAGGCCTCTTAGCGCTTAGCATGTCCAATTGCAGTTTCTACAGAAAGAGTGTTTCAGAACGGCTCAATCAAAAGTAAGGTTCAACTCTGTTAGTTGAATGCACAGAACAGAAAGAATTTTCACAGAATGCTACTGTGTAGTTTATATTTGAATATATTCCTTTTTCCACTATTACCCTCTTAGCGCTCCGAATGTCCACTTGCATTTTCTACAGAAAGAGTGTTCAGAACTGCGCAATCAAAAGTATGGTTTAACTCTGTTAGCTTAATGAGCATATCAGAAATAAGTTTCACAAAATGCTTCTGTGTAGTATTTATTTGAAGATATTATTTTTCCCAATAGAGGCCTCTTAGCGCTCAGAATGTCCAATTGCAGTTTCTACAGAAAGAGTGTTTCAGAAAGGCTCAATCAAAAGTAAGGTTCAACTCTGTTAGTTGAATGCACAGAACAGAAAGAAGTTTCATACAATGCTTCTGTGTAGTTTATATTTGAACATATTCTTTTTTCCACTATTACCCACTTAGCGCTACGAATGTCCAGTTGCATTTTCTACAGACAGAGTGTTTCAAAACTGCTCAATCAAAAGTATGGTTTAACTCTGTTAGCTGAATGCTCAGATCAGAAAGAAGTTTCACAGAATGCTTCTGTGTAGTTTATATTTGAATATATTACTTTTTGCCCTACTACGCTCTTAGCGCTCCAAATGTCCAGTTGCATTTTCTACAGAAAGAGTGTTCAGATCTGCTCAATCAAAAGTATGGTTTAACTCTGTTAGCTGAATGCACAGATCAGAAAGAAGTTTCACAGAATGATTCTGTGTAGTTTATATTTGAAGACATTCCTTTTTCCACTATTACCCCCTTAGCGCTCCGAATCTCCACTTGCATTTTCTACAAAAAGAGTGTTTCACAACGGCTCAATCAAAACTAAGGTTCAACTCTTTTAGTTGAACAAACAGAACAGAAAGAAGTTTCACACAATTCTTCTGTGTAGTTTTCATTTGTAGACATTCTTTTTCCCAATATAGGCCTCTTAGCGCTCAGAATGTCCAATTGCAGTTTCTACAGAAAGAGTGTTTCAGAACGGCTCAATCAAAAGTAAGGTTCAACTCTGTTAGTTGAATGCACAGAACAGAAAGAAGTTTCATACAATGCTTCTGTGTAGTTTATATTTGAACGTATTCTTTTTTCCACTATTACCCACTTAGCGCTACGAATGTCCAGTTGCATTTTCTACAGACAGAGTGTTTCAAAACTGCTCAATCAAAAGTATGGCTTAACTCTGTTAGCTGAATGCTCAGATCAGAAAGAAGTTTCACAGAATGCTTCTGTGTAGTTTATATTTGAATATATTCCTTTTTCCACTACTACGCTCTTAGCGCTCCAAATGTCCAGTTGCATTTTCAACAGAAAGAGTGTTCAGATCTGCTCAATCAAAAGTATGGTTTAACTCTGTTAGCTGAATGCACAGATCAGAAAGAAGTTTCACCGAATGATTCTGTGTAGTTTATATTTGAAGACATTCCTTTTTCCACTATTACCCTCTTAGCGCTCCGAATCTCCACTTGCATTTTCTACAAAAAGAGTGTTTCATAACTGCTCAATCAAAAATATGTTTTATCTCTGTTAACTGAATTTACAAATCAGAAATAAGTTTCACAGAATGCATCTGTGTAGTTTTTATTTGAAGATATTCTTTTTCCCAATATAGGCCTCTTAGCGCTCAGCATGTCCAATTGCAGTTTCTACAGAAAGAGTGTTTCAGAACGGATCAATCAAAAGTAAGGTTCAACTCTGTTAGTTGAATGCACAGAACAGAAAGAATTTTCACAGAATGCTACTGTGTAGTTTATATTTGAATATATTCCTTTTTCCACTATTACCCTCTTAGCGCTCCGAATGTCCACTTGCAGTTTCTACAGAAAGAGTGTTCAGAACTGCGCAATCAAAAGTATGGTTTAACTCTGTTAGCTTAATGAACATATCAGAAATAAGTTTCACACAATGCTTCTGTGTAGTTTTTATTTGAAGATATTATTTTTCGCAATGTAGGCCTCTTAGCGCTCAGAATGTCCAATTGCAGTTACTACAGAAAGTGTGTTTCAGAACGGCTCAATCAAAACTAAGGTTCAACTCTTTTAGTTGAACAAACAGAACAGAAAGTAGTTTCACACAATTCTTCTGTGTAGTTTTTATTTGTAGACATTCTTTTTCCCAATATAGGCCTCTTAGCGCTCAGAATGTCCAATTGCAGTTTCTACAGAAAGAGTGTTTCAGAACGGCTCAATCAAAAGTAAGGTTCAACTCTGTTAGTTGAATGCACAGAACAGAAAGAAGTTTCATACAATGCTTCTGTGTAGTTTATATTTGAACATATTCTTTTTTCCACTATTACCCACTTAGGGCTACGAATGTCCAGTTGCATTTTCTACAGACAGAGTTTTTCAAAACTGCTCAATCAAAAGTATGGTTTAACTCTGTTAGCTGTATGCTCAGATGATAAAGAAGTTTCACAGAATGCTTCTGTGTAGTTTATATTTGAATATATTCCTTTTTCCACTACTACGCTCTTAGCGCTCCAAATGTCCAGTTGCATTTTCAACAGAAAGAGTGTTCAGATCTGCTCAATAAAAAGTATGGTTTAACTCTGTTAGCTGAATGCACAGATCAGAAAGAAGTTTCACCGAATGATTCTGTGTAGTTTATATTTGAAGACATTCCTTTTTCCACTATTACCCTCTTAGCGCTCCGAATCTCCACTTGCATTTTCTACAAAAAGAGTGTTTCATAACTGCTCAATCAAAAATATGTTTTATCTCTGTTAACTGAATTTACAGATCAGAAATAAGTTTCACAGAATGCATCTGTGTAGTTTTTATTTGAAGATATTCTTTTTCCCAATGTAGGCCTCTTAGCGCTTAGCATGTCCAATTGCAGTTTCTACCGAAAGAGTGTTTCAGAACGGCTCAATCAAAAGTAAGGTTCAACTCTGTTAGTTGAATGCACAGAACAGAAAGAATTTTCACAGAATGCTACTGTGTAGTTTATATTTGAATATATTCCTTTTTCCACTATTACCCTCTTAGCGCTCCGAATGTCCACTTGCATTTTCTACAGAAAGAGTGTTCAGAACTGCGCAATCAAAAGTATGGTTTAACTCTGTTAGCTTAATGAACATATCAGAAATAAATTTCACACAATGCTTCTGTGTAGTTTTTATTTGAAGATATTATTTTTCCCAATAGAGGCCTCTTAGCGCTCAGAATGTCCAATTGCAGTTTCTACAGAAAGAGTGTTTCAGAAAGGCTCAATCAAAAGTAAGGTTCAACTCGGTTAGTTGAATGCACAGAACAGAAAGAAGTTTCATACAATGCTTCTGTGTAGTTTATATTTGAACATATTCTTTTTTCCACTATTACCCACTTAGCGCTAGGAATGTCCAGTTGCATTTTCTACAGACAGAGTGTTTCAAAACTGCTCAATCAAAAGTATGGTTTAACTCTGTTAGCTGAATGCTCAGATGAGAAAGAAGATTCACAGAATGCTTCTGTGTAGTTTATATTTGAATATATTCCTTTTTCCACTACTACTCTCTTAGCGCTCCAAATGTCCAGTTGCATTTTCTACAGAAAGAGTGTTCAGATCTGCTCAATCAAAAGTATGGTTTAACTCTGTTAGCTGAATGCACAGATCAGAAAGAAGTTTCACAGAATGATTCTGTGTAGTTTATATTTGGAGACATTCCTTTTTCCACTATTACCCTCATAGCGCTCCGAATCTCCACTTGCATTTTCTACAGAAAGAGTGTTTCAGAACGGCTCAATCAAAACTAAGGTTCAACTCTTTTAGTTGAACAAACAGAACAGAAAGAAGTTTCACACAATTCTTCTGTGTAGTTTTTATTTGTAGACATTCTTTTTCCCAATATAGGCCTCTTAGCGCTCAGAATGTCCAATTGCAGTTTCTACAGAAAGAGTGTTTCAGAACGGCTCAATCAACAGTAAGGTTCAACTCTGTTAGTTGAATGCACAGAACAGAAAGAAGTTTCATACAATGCTCCTGTGTAGCTTATATTTGAACATATTCTTTTTTCCACTATTAACCACTTAGCGCTACGAATGTCCAGTTGCATTTTCTACAGACAGAGTGTTTCAAAACTGCTCAATCAAAAGTATGGTTTAACTCTGTTAGCTGAATGCTCAGATCAGAAAGAAGTTTCACAGAATGCTTCTGTGTACTTTATATTTGAATATATTACTTTTTGCACTACTACGCTCTTAGCGCTCCAAATGTCCAGTTGCATTTTCTACAGAAAGAGTGTTCAGATCTGCTCAATCAAAAGTATGGTTTAACTCTGTTAGCTGAATGCACAGATCAGAAAGAAGTTTCACAGAATGATTCTGTGTAGTTTATATTTGAAGACATTCCTTTTTCCACTATTACCCTCTTAGCGCTCCGAATCTCCACTTGCATTTTCTACAAAAAGAGTGTTTCACAACGGCTCAATCAAAACTAAGGTTCAACTCTTTTAGTTGAACAAACAGAACAGAAAGAAGTTTCACACAATTCTTCTGTGTAGTTTTCATTTGTAGACATTCTTTTTCCCAATATAGGCCTCTTAGCGCTCAGAATGTCCAATTGCAGTTTCTACAGAAAGAGTGTTTCAGAACGGCTCAATCAAAAGTAAGGTTCAACTCTGTTAGTTGAATGCACAGAACAGAAAGAAGTTTCATACAATGCTTCTGTGTAGTTTATATTTGAACGTATTCTTTTTTCCACTATTACCCACTTAGCGCTACGAATGTCCAGTTGCATTTTCTACAGACAGAGTGTTTCAAAACTGCTCAATCAAAAGTATGGCTTAACTCTGTTAGCTGAATGCTCAGATCAGAAAGAAGTTTCACAGAATGCTTCTGTGTAGTTTATATTTGAATATATTCCTTTTTCCACTACTACGCTCTTAGCGCTCCAAATGTCCAGTTGCATTTTCAACAGAAAGAGTGTTCAGATCTGCTCAATCAAAAGTATGGTTTAACTCTGTTAGCTGAATGCACAGATCAGAAAGAAGTTTCACCGAATGATTCTGTGTAGTTTATATTTGAAGACATTCCTTTTTCCACTATTACCCTCTTAGCGCTCCGAATCTCCACTTGCATTTTCTACAAAAAGAGTGTTTCATAACTGCTCAATCAAAAATATGTTTTATCTCTGTTAACTGAATTTACAAATCAGAAATAAGTTTCACAGTATGCATCTGTGTAGTTTTTATTTGAAGATATTCTTTTTCCCAATATAGGCCTCTTAGCGCTTAGCATGTCCAATTGCAGTTTCTACAGAAAGAGTGTTTCAGAAAGGATCAATCAAAAGTAAGGTTCAACTCTGTTAGTTGAATGCACAGAACAGAAAGAATTTTCACAGAATGCTACTGTGTAGTTTATATTTGAATATATTCCTTTTTCCACTATTACCCTCTTAGCGCTCCGAATGTCCACTTGCATTTTCTACAGAAAGAGTGTTCAGAACTGCGCAATCAAAAGTATGGTTTAACTCTGTTAGCTTAATGAACATATCAGAAATAAGTTTCACACAATGCTTCTGTGTAGTTTTTATTTGAAGATATTATTTTTCCCAATGTAGGCCTCTTAGCGCTCAGAATGTCCAATTGCAGTTACTACAGAAAGTGTGTTTCAGAACGGCTCAATCAAAACTAAGGTTCAACTCTTTTAGTTGAACAAACAGAACAGAAAGAAGTTTCACACAATTCTTCTGTGTAGTTTTTATTTGTAGACATTCTTTTTCCCAATATAGGCCTCTTAGCGCTCAGAATGTCCAATTGCAGTTTCTACAGAAAGAGTGTTTCAGAACGGCTCAATCAAAAGTAAGGTTCAACTCTGTTAGTTGAATGCACAGAACAGAAAGAAGTTTCATACAATGCTTCTGTGTAGTTTATATTTGAACATATTCTTTTTTGCACTATTACCCACTTAGCGCTACGAATGTCCAGTTGCATTTTCTACAGACAGAGTGTTTCAAAACTGCTCAATCAAACGTATGGTTTAACTCTGTTAGCTGTATGCTCAGATCAGAAAGAAGTTTCACAGAATGCTTCTGTGTAGTTTATATTTGAATATATTACTTTTTCCACTACTACGCTCTTAGCGCTCCAAATGTCCAGTTGCATTTTCAACAGAAGGAGGGTTCAGATCTGCTCAATCAAAAGTATGGTTTAACTCTGTTAGCTGAATGCACAGATCAGAAAGAAGTTTCACCGAATGATTCTGTGTAGTTTATATTTGAAGACATTCCTTTTTCCACTATTACCCTCTTAGCGCTCCGAATCTCCACTTGCATTTTCTAGAAAAAGAGTGTTTCATAACTGCTCAATCAAAAATATGTTTTATCTCTGTTAACTGAATTTACAGATCAGAAATAAGTTTCACAGAATGCATCTGTGTAGTTTTTATTTGCAGATATTCTTTTTCCCAATGTAGGCCTCTTAGCGCTTAGCATGTCCAATTGCAGTTTCTACAGAAAGAGTGTTTCAGAACGGCTCAATCAAAAGTAAGGTTCAACTCTGTTAGTTGAATGCACAGAACAGAAAGAATTTTCACAGAATGCTACTGTGTAGTTTATATTTGAATATATTCCATTTTCCACTATTACCCTCTTAGCGCTCCGAATGTCCACTTGCATTTTCTACAGAAAGAGTGTTCAGAACTGCGCAATCAAAAGTATGGTTTAACTCTGTTAGCTTAATGAACATATCAGAAATAAGTTTCACACAATGCTTCTGTGTAGTTTTTATTTGAAGATATTATTTTTCCCAATAGAGGCCTCTTAGCGCTCAGAATGTCCAATTGCAGTTTCTACAGAAAGAGTGTTTCAGAAAGGCTCATTCAAAAGTAAGGTTCAACTCTGTTAGTTGAATGCACAGAACAGAAAGAAGTTTCATACAATGCTTCTGTGTAGTTTATATTTGAACATATTCTTTTTTCCACTATTACCCACTTAGCGCTACGAATGTCCAGTTGCATTTTCTACAGACAGAGTGTTTCAAAACTGCTCAGTCAAAAGTATGGCTTAACTCTGTTAGCTGAATGCTCAGATCAGAAAGAAGTTTCACAGAATGCTTCTGTGTAGTTTATATTTGAATATATTCCTTTTTCCACTACTACTCTCTTAGCGCTACAAATGTCCAGTTGCATTTTCTACAGAAAGAGTGTTCAGATCTGCTCAATCAAAAGTATGGTTTAACTCTGTTAGCTGAATGCACAGATCAGAAAGAAGTTTCACAGAATGATTCTGTGTAGTTTATATTTGGAGACATTCCTTTTTCCACTATTACCCTCTTAGCGCTCCGAATCTCCACTTGCATTTTCTACAGAAATAGTGTTTCAGAACGGCTCAATCAAAACTAAGGTTCAACTCTTTTAGTTGGACAAACAGAACAGAAAGAAGTTTCACACAATTCTTCTGTGTAGTTTTTATTTGTAGACATTCTTTTTCCCAATATAGGCCTCTTAGCGCTCAGAATGTCCAATTGCAGTTTCTACAGAAAGAGTGTTTCAGAACGGCTCAATCAAAAGTAAGGTTCAACTCTGTTAGTTGAATGCACAGAACAGAAAGAAGTTTCATACAATGCTTCTGTGTAGTTTATATTTGAACATATTCTTTTTTGCACTATTACCCACTTAGCGCTACGAATGTCCAGTTGCATTTTCTACAGACAGAGTGTTTCAAAACTGCTCAATCAAAAGTATGGTTTAACTCTGTTAGCTGTATGTTCAGATCAGAAAGAAGTTTCACAGAATGCTTCTGTGTAGTTTATATTTGAATATATTCCTTTTTCCACTACTACGCTCTTAGCGCTCAAAATGTCCAGTTGCATTTTCAACAGAAAGAGTGTTCAGATCTGCTCAATCAAAAGTATGGTTTAACTCTGTTAGCTGAATGCACAGATCAGAAAGAAGTTTCACCGAATGATTCTGTGTAGTTTATATTTGAAGACATTCCTTTTTCCACTATTACCCTCTTAGCGCTCCGAATCTCCACTTGCATTTTCTACAAAAAGAGTGTTTCATAACTGCTCAATCAAAAATATGTTTTATCTCTGTTAACTGAATTTACAGATCAGAAATAAGTTTCACAGAATGCATCTGTGTAGTATTTATTTGAAGATATTCTTTTTCCCAATGTATGCCTCTTAGCGATTTGCATGTCCAATTGCAGTTTCTACAGAAAGAGTGTTTCAGAACGGCTCAATCAAAAGTAAGGTTCAACTCTGTTAATTGAATGCACAGAACAGAAAGAATTTTCACAGAATGCTACTGTGTAGTTTATATTTGAATATATTCCTTTTTCCACTATTACCCTCTTAGCGCTCCGAATGTCCACTTGCATTTTCTACAGAAAGAGTGTTCAGAACTGCGCAATCAAAAGTATGGTTTAACACTGTTAGCTTAATGAACATATCAGAAATAAGTTTCACACAATGCTTCTGTGTAGTTTTTATTTGAAGATATTATTTTTCCCAATAGAGGCCTCTTAGCGCTCTGAATGTCCAATTGCAGTTTCTACAGAAAGAGTGTTTCAGAAAGGCTCAATCAAAAGTAAGGTTCAACTCTGTTAGTTGAATGCACAGAACAGAAAGAATTTTCACAGAATGCTACTGTGTAGTTTATATTTGAATATATTCCTTTTTCCACTATTACCCTCTTAGCGCTCCGAATGTCCACTTGCATTTTCTACAGAAAGAGTGTTCAGAACTGCGCAATCAAAAGTATGGTTTAACTCTGTTAGCTTAATGAACATATCAGAAATAAGTTTCACACAATGCTTCAGTGTAGTTTTTATATGAAGATATTATTTTTCCCAATAGAGGCCTCTTAGCGCTCAGAATGTCCAATTGCAGTTTCTACAGAAAGAGTGTTTCAGAAAGGCTCAATCAAAAGTAAGGTTCAACTCTGTTAGTTGAATGCACAGATCAGAAAGAAGTTTCATACTATGCTTCTGTGTAATTTATATTTGAACATATTCTTTTTTCCACTATTACCCACTTAGCGCTACGAATGTCCAGTTGCATTTTCTACAGACAGAGTTTTTCAAAACTGCTAAATCAAAAGTATGGTTTAACTCTGTTAGCTGAATGCTCAGATCAGAAAGAAGTTTCACAGAATGCTTCTGTGTAGTTTATATTTGAATATATTCCTTTTTCCACTACTACTCTCTTAGCGCTCCAAATGTCCAGTTGCATTTTCTACAGAAAGAGTGTTCAGATCTGCTGAATCAAAAGTATGGTTTAACTCTGTTAGCTGAATGCACAGATCAGAAAGAAGTTTCACAGAATGATTCTGTGTAGTTTATATTTGGAGACATTCCTTTTTCCACTATTACCCTCTTAGCGCTCCGAATCTCCCCTTGCATTTTCTACAGAAGGAGTGTTTCAGAATGGCTCAATCAAAACTAAGGTTCAACTCTTTTAGTTGAACAAACAGAACAGAAAGAAGTTTCACACAATTCTTCTGTGTAGTTTTTATTTGTAGACATTCTTTTTCCCAATATAGGCTTCTTAGCGCTCAGAATGTCCAATTGCAGTTTCTACAGAAAGAGTGTTTCAGAACGGCTCAATCAAAAGTAAGGTTCAACTCTGTTAGTTGAATGCACAGAACAGAAAGAAGTTTCATACAATGCTTCTGTGTAGTTTATATTTGAACATATTCTTTTTTCCACTATTACCCACTTAGCGCTACGAATGTCCAGTTGCATTTTCTACAGACAGAGTGTTTCAAAACTGCTCAATCAAAAGTATGATTTAACTCTGTTAGCTGAATGCTCAGATCAGAAAGAAGTTTCACAGAATGCTTCTGTGTAGTTTATATTTGAATATATTCCTTTTACCACTACTACTCTCTTAGCGCTCCAAATGTCCAGTTGCATTTTCTACAGAAAGAGTGTTCAGATCTGCTCAATCAAAAGTATGGTTTAACTCTGTTAGCTGAATGCACAGATCAGAAAGAAGTTTCACAGAATGATTCTGTGTAGTTTATATTTGGAGACATTCCTTTTTCCACTATTACCCTCTTAGCGCTTCGAATCTCCACTTGCATTTTCTACAGAAAGAGTGTTTCAGAACGTCTCAATCAAAACTAAGCTTCAACCCTTTTAGTTGAACAAACAGAACAGAAAGAAGTTTCACACAATTCTTCTGTGTAGTTTTTATTTGTAGACATTCTTTTTCCCAATATAGGCCTCTTAGCGCTCAGAATGTCCAATTGCAGTTTCTACAGAAAGAGTGTTTCAGAACGGCTCAATCAAAAGTAAGGTTCAACTCTGTTAGTTGAATGCACAGAACAGAAAGTATTTTCACAGAATGCTACTGTGTAGTTTATATTTGAATATATTCCTTTTTCCACTATTACCCTCTTAGCGCTCCGAATGTCCACTTGCATTTTCTACAGAAAGAGTGTTCAGAACTGCGCAATCCAAAGTATGGTTTAACTCTGTTAGCTTAATGAACATATCAGAAATAAGTTTCACACAATGCTTCTGTGTAGTTTTTATTTGAAGATATTATTTTTCCCAATATAGGCCTCTTAGCGCTCAGAATGTCCAATTGCAGTTTCTACAGAGAGTGTTTCAGAAAGGCTCAATCAAAAGTAAGGTTCAACTCTGTTAGTTGAATGCACAGAACAGAAAGAAGTTTCATACAATGCTTCTGTGTAGTTTATATTTGAACATATTCTTTTTTCCACTATTACCCACTTAGCGCTACGAATGTCCAGTTGCATTTTCTACAGACAGAGTGTTTCAAAACTGCTCAATCAAAAGTATGGTTTAACTCTGTTAGCTGAATGCTCAGATCAGAAAGAAGTTTCACAGAATGCTTCTGTGTAGTTTATATTTGAATATATTCCTTTTTCCACTACTACTCTCTTAGCGCTCCAAATGTCCAGTTGCATTTTCTACAGAAAGAGTGTTCAGATCTGCTCAATCAAAAGTATGGTTTAACTCTGTTAGCTGAATGCACAGATCAGAAAGAAGTTTCACAGAATGATTCTGTGTAGTTTATATTTGGAGACATTCCTTTTTCCACTATTACCCTCTTAGCGCTCCGAAAATCCACTTGCATTTTCTACAGAAAGAGTGTTTCAGAACGGCTCAATCAAAACTAAGGTTCAACTCTTTTAGTTGAACAAACAGAACAGAAAGAAGTTTCACACAATTCTTCTGTGTAGTTTTTATTTGTAGACATTCTTTTTCCCAATATAGGCCTCTTAGCGCTCAGAATGTCCAATTGCAGTTTCTACAGAAAGAGTGTTTCAGAACGGCTCAATCAAAAGTAAGGTTCAACTCTGTTAGTTGAATGCACAGAACAGAAAGTAGTTTCATACAATGCTTCTGTGTAGTTTATATTTGAACATATTCTTTTTTCCACTATTACCCACTTAGCGCTACGAATGTCCAGTTGCATTTTCTACAGACAGAGTGTTTCAAAACTGCTCAATCAAACGTATGGTTTAACTCTGTTAGCTGTATGCTCAGATCAGAAAGAAGTTTCACAGAATGCTTATGTGTAGTTTATATTTGAATATATTCCTTTTTCCACTACTACGCTCTTAGCGCTCCAAATGTCCAGTTGCATTTTCAACAGAAAGAGTGTTCAGATCTGCTCAATCAAAAGTATGGTTTAACTCTGTTAGCTGAATGCACAGATCAGAAAGAAGTTTCACCGAATGATTCCGTGTAGTTTATATTTGAAGACATTCCTTTTTCCACTATTACCCTCTTAGCGCTCCGAATCTCCACTTGCATTTTCTAGAAAAAGAGTGTTTCATAACTGCTCAATCAAAAATATGTTTTATCTCTGTTAACTGAATTTACAGATCAGAAATAAGTTTCACAGAATGCATCTGTGTAGTTTTTATTTGAAGATATTCTTTTTCCCAATGTAGGCCTCTTAGCGCTTAGCATGTCCAATTGCAGTTTCCACAGAAAGAGTGTTTCAGAACGGCTCAATCAAAAGTAAGGTTCAACTCTGTTAGTTGAATGCACAGAACAGAAAGAATTTTCACAGAATGCTACTGTGTAGTTTATATTTGAATATATTCCATTTTCCACTATTACCCTCTTAGCGCTCCGAATGTCCACTTGCATTTTCTACAGAAAGAGTGTTCAGAACTGCGCAATCAAAAGTATGGTTTAACTCTGTTAGCTTAATGAACATATCAGAAATAAGTTTCACACAATGCTTCTGTGTAGTTTTTATTTGAAGATATTATTTTTCCCAATAGAGGCCTCTTAGCGCTCAGAATGTCCAATTGCAGTTTCTACAGAAAGAGTGTTTCAGAAAGGCTCAATCAAAAGTAAGCTTCAACTCTGTTAGTTGAATGCACAGAACAGAAAGAAGTTTCATACAATGCTTCTGTGTAGTTTATATTTGAACATATTCTTTTTTCCACTATTACCCACTTAGCGCTACGAATGTCCAGTTGCATTTTCTACAGACAGAGTGTTTCAAAACTGCTCAATCAAAAGTATGGCTTAACTCTGTTAGCTGAATGCTCAGATCAGAAAGAAGTTTCACAGAATGCTTCTGTGTAGTTTATATTTGAATATATTCCTTTTTCCACTACTACTCTCTTAGCGCTCCAAATGTCCAGTTGCATTTTCTACAGAAAGAGTGTTCAGATCTGCTCAATCAAAAGTATGGTTTAACTCTGTTAGCTGAATGCACAGATCAGAAAGAAGTTTCACAGAATGATTCTGTGTAGTTTATATTTGGAGACATTCCTTTTTCCACTATTACCCTCTTAGCGCTCCGAATCTCCACTTGCATTTTCTACAGAAATAGTGTTTCAGAACGGCTCAATCAAAACTAAGGTTCAACTCTTTTAGTTGGACAAACAGAACAGAAAGAAGTTTCACACAATTCTTCTGTGTAGTTTTTATTTGTAGACATTCTTTTTCCCAATATAGGCCTCTTAGCGCTCAGAATGTCCAATTGCAGTTTCTACAGAAAGAGTGTTTCAGAACGGCTCAATCAAAAGTAAGGTTCAACTCTGTTAGTTGAATGCACAGAACAGAAAGAAGTTTCATACAATGCTTCTGTGTAGTTTATATTTGAACATATTCTTTTTTGCGCTATTACCCACTTAGCGCTACGAATGTCCAGTTGCATTTTCTACAGACAGAGTGTTTCAAAACTGCTCAATCAAAAGTATGGTTTAACTCTGTTAGCTGTATGCTCAGATCAGAAAGAAGTTTCACAGAATGCTTCTGTGTAGTTTATATTTGAATATATTCCTTTTTCCACTACTACGCTCTTAGCGCTCCAAATGTCCAGTTGCATTTTCAACAGAAAGAGTGTTCAGATCTGCTCAATCAAAAGTATGGTTTAACTCTGTTAGCTGAATGCACAGATCAGAAAGAAGTTTCACCGAATGATTCTGTGTAGTTTATATTTGAAGACATTCCTTTTTCCACTATTACCCTCTTAGCGCTCCGAATCTCCACTTGCATTTTCTACAAAAAGAGTGTTTCATAACTGCTCAATCAAAAATATGTTTTATCTCTGTTAACTGAATTTACATATCAGAAATAAGTTTCACAGAATGCATCTGTGTAGTATTTATTTGAAGATATTCTTTTTCCCAATGTAGGCCTCTTAGCGATTTGCATGTCCAATTGCAGTTTCTACAGAAAGAGTGTTTCAGAACGGCTCAATCAAAAGTAAGGTTCAACTCTGTTAATTGAATGCACAGAACAGAAAGAATTTTCACAGAATGCTACTGTGTAGTTTATATTTGAATATATTCCTTTTTCCACTATTACCCTCTTAGCGCTCCGAATGTCCACTTGCATTTTCTACAGAAAGAGTGTTCAGAACTGCGCAATCAAAAGTATGGTTTAACTCTGTTAGCTTAATGAACATATCAGAAATAAGTTTCACACAATGCTTCTGTGTAGTTTTTATATGAAGATATTATTTTTCCCAATAGAGGCCTCTTAGTGCTCAGAATGTCCAATTGCAGTTTCTACAGAAAGAGTGTTTCAGAAAGGCTCAATCAAAAGTAAGGTTCAACTCTGTTAGTTGAATGCACAGAACAGAAAGAAGTTTCATACAATGCTTCTGTGTAATTTATATTTGAACATATTCTTTTTTCCACTATTACCCACTTAGCGCTACGAATGTCCAGTTGCATTTTCTACAGACAGAGTGTTTCAAAACTGCTCAATCAAAAGTATGGTTTAACTCTGTTAGCTGAATGCTCAGATCAGAAAGAAGTTTCACAGAATGCTTCTGTGTAGTTTATATTTGAATATATTCCTTTTTCCACTACTACTCTCTTAGCGCTCCAAATGTCCAGTTGCATATTCTACAGAAAGAGTGTTCAGATCTGCTGAATCAAAAGTATGGTTTAACTCTGTTAGCTGAATGCACAGATCAGAAAGAAGTTTCACAGAATGATTCTGTGTAGTTTATATTTGGAGACATTCCTTTTTCCACTATTACCCTCTTAGCGCTCCGAATCTCCCCTTGCATTTTCTACAGAAAGAGTGTTTCAGAACGGCTCAATCAAAACTAAGGTTCAACTCTTTTAGTTGAACAAACAGAACAGAAAGAAGTTTCACACAATTCTTCTGTGTAGTTCTTATTTGTAGACATTCTTTTTCCCAATATAGGCCTCTTAGCGCTCAGAATGTCCAATTGCAGTTTCTACAGAAAGAGTGTTTCAGAACGGCTCAATCAAAAGTAAGGTTCAACTCTGTTAGTTGAATGCACAGAACAGAAAGAAGTTTCATACAATGCTTCTGTGTAGTTTATATTTGAACATATTCTTTTTTCCAATATTACCCACTTAGCGCTACGAATGTCCAGTTGCATTTTCTACAGACAGAGTGTTTCAAAACTGCTCAATCAAACGTATGGTTTAACTCTGTTAGCTGTATGCTCAGATCAGAAAGAAGTTTCACAGAATGCTTCTGTGTAGTTTATATTTGAATATATTCCTTTTTCCACTACTACGCTCTTAGCGCTCCAAATGTCCAGTTGCATTTTCTACAGAAAGAGTGTTCAGATCTGCTCAATCAAAAGTATGGTTTAACTCTGTTAGCTGAATGCACAGATCAGAAAGAAGTTTCACCGAATGATTCTGTGTAGTTTATATTTGAAGACATTCCTTTTTCCACTATTACCCTCTTAGCGCTCCGAATCTCCACTTGCATTTTCTAGAAAAAGAGTGTTTCATAACTGCTCAATCAAAAATATGTTTTATCTCTGTTAACTGAATTTACAGATCAGAAATAAGTTTCACAGAATGCATCTGTGTACTTTTTATTTGAAGATATTCTTTTTCCCAATGTAGGCCTCTTAGCGCTTAGCATGTCCAATTGCAGTTTCTACAGAAAGAGTGTTTCAGAACGGCTCAATCAAAAGTAAGGTTCAACTCTGTTAGTTGAATGCACAGAACAGAAAGAATTTTCACAGAATGCTACTGTGTAGTTTATATTTGAATATATTCCATTTTCCACTATTACCCTCTTAGCGCTCCGAATGTCCACTTGCATTTTCTACAGAAAGAGTGTTCAGAACTGCGCAATCAAAAGTATGGTTTAACTCTGTTAGCTTAATGAACATATCAGAAATAAGTTTCACACAATGCTTCTGTGTAGTTTTTATTTGAAGATATTATTTTTCCCAATAGAGGCCTCTTAGCGCTCAGAATGTCCAATTGCAGTTTCTACAGAAAGAGTGTTTCAGAAAGGCTCAATCAAAAGTAAAGTTCAACTCTGTTAGTTGAATGCACAGAACAGAAAGAAGTTTCATACAATGCTTCTGTGTAGTTTATATTTGAACATATTCTTTTTTCCACTATTACCCACTTAGCGCTACGAATGTCCAGTTGCATTTTCTACAGACAGAGTGTTTCAAAACTGCTCAATCAAAAGTATGGCTTAACTCTGTTAGCTGAATGCTCAGATCAGAAAGAAGTTTCACAGAATGCTTCTGTGTAGTTTATATTTGAATATATTCCTTTTTCCACTACTACTCTCTTAGCGCTCCAAATGTCCAGTTGCATTTTCTACAGAAAGAGTGTTCAGATCTGCTCAATCAAAAGTATGGTTTAACTCTGTTAGCTGAATGCACAGATCAGAAAGAAGTTTCACAGAATGATTCTGTGTAGTTTATATTTGGAGACATTCCTTTTTCCACTATTACCCTCTTAGCGCTCCGAATCTCCACTTGCATTTTCTACAGAAATAGTGTTTCAGAACGGCTCAAACAAAACTAAGGTTCAACTCTTTTAGTTGGACAAACAGAACAGAAAGAAGTTTCACACAATTCTTCTGTGTAGTTTTTATTTGTAGACATTCTTTTTCCCAATATAGGCCTCTTAGCGCTCAGAATGTCCAATTGCAGTTTCTACAGAAAGAGTGTTTCAGAACGGCTCAATCAAAAGTAAGGTTCAACTCTGTTAGTTGAATGCACAGAACAGAAAGAAGTTTCATACAATGCTTCTGTGTAGTTTATATTTGAACATATTCTTTTTTGCACTATTACCCACTTAGCGCTACGAATGTCCAGTTGCATTTTCTACAGACAGAGTGTTTCAAAACTGCTCAATCAAAAGTATGGTTTAACTCTGTTAGCTGTATGCTCAGATCAGAAAGAATTTTCACAGAATGCTTCTGTGTAGTTTATATTTGAATATATTCCTTTTTCCACTACTACGCTCTTAGCGCTCCAAATGTCCAGTTGCATTTTCAACAGAAAGAGTGTTCAGATCTGCTCAATCAAAAGTATGGTTTAACTCTGTTAGCTGAATGCACAGATCAGAAAGAAGTTTCACCGAATGATTCTGTGTAGTTTATATTTGAAGACATTCCTTTTTCCACTATTACCCTCTTAGCGCTCCGAATCTCCACTTGCATTTTCTACAAAAAGAGTGTTTCATAACTGCTCAATCAAAAATATGTTTTATCTCTGTTAACTGAATTTACAGATCAGAAATAAGTTTCACAGAATGCATCTGTGTAGTATTTATTTGAAGATATTCTTTTTCCCAATGTAGGCCTCTTAGCGATTTGCATGTCCTATTGCAGTTTCTACAGAAAGAGTGTTTCAGAACGGCTCAATCAAAAGTAAGGTTCAACTCTGTTAATTGAATGCACAGAACAGAAAGAATTTTCACAGAATGCTACTGTGTAGTTTATATTTGAATATATTCCTTTTTCCACTATTACCCTCTTAGCGCTCCGAATGTCCACTTGCATTTTCTACAGAAAGAGTGTTCAGAACTGCGCAATCAAAAGTATGGTTTAACTCTGTTAGCTTAATGAACATATCAGAAATAAGTTTCACACAATGCTTCTGTGTAGTTTTTATTTGAAGATATTATTTTTCCCAATAGAGGCCTCTTAGCGCTCTGAATGTCCAATTGCAGTTTCTACAGAAAGAGTGTTTCAGAAAGGCTCAATCAAAAGTAAGGTTCAACTCTGTTAGTTGAATGCACAGAACAGAAAGAATTTTCACAGAATGCTACTGTGTAGTTTATATTTGAATATATTCCTTTTTCCACTATTACCCTCTTAGCGCTCCGAATGTCCACTTGCATTTTCTACAGAAAGAGTGTTCAGAACTGCGCAATCAAAAGTATGGTTTAACTCTGTTAGCTTAATGAACATATCAGAAATAAGTTTCACACAATGCTTCTGTGTAGTTTTTATATGAAGATATTATTTTTCCCAATAGAGGCCTCTTAGCGCTCAGAATGTCCAATTGCAGTTTCTACAGAAAGAGTGTTTCAGAAAGGCTCAATCAAAAGTAAGGTTCAACTCTGTTAGTTGAATGCACAGAACAGAAAGAAGTTTCATACAATGCTTCTGTGTAATTTATATTTGAACATATTCTTTTTTCCACTATTACCCACTTAGCGCTACGAATGTCCAGTTGCATTTTCTACAGACAGAGTGTTTCAAAACTGCTCAATCAAAAGTATGGTTTAACTCTGTTAGCTGAATGCTCAGATCAGAAAGAAGTTTCACAGAATGCTTCTGTGTAGTTTATATTTGAATATATTCCTTTTTCCACTACTACTCTCTTAGCGCTCCAAATGTCCAGTTGCATTTTCTACAGAAAGAGTGTTCAGATCTGCTGAATCAAAACTATGGTTTAACTCTGTTAGCTGAATGCAAAGATCAGAAAGAAGTTTCACAGAATGATTCTGTGTAGTTTATATTTGGAGACATTCCTTTTTCCACTATTACCCTCTTAGCGCTCCGAATCTCCCCTTGCATTTTCTACAGAAAGAGTGTTTCAGAACGGCTCAATCAAAACTAAGGTTCAACTCTTTTAGTTGAACAAACAGAACAGAAAGAAGTTTCACACAATTCTTCTGTGTAGTTTTTATTTGTAGACATTCTTTTTCCCAATATAGGCCTCTTAGCGCTCAGAATGTCCAATTGCAGTTTCTACAGAAAGAGTGTTTCAGAACGGCTCAATCAAAAGTAAGGTTCAACTCTGTGAGTTGAATGCACAGAACAGAAAGAAGTTTCATACAATGCTTCTGTGTAGTTTATATTTGAACATATTCTTTTTTCCACTATTACCCACTTAGCGCTACGAATGTCCAGTTGCATTTTCTACAGACAGAGTGTTTCAAAACTGCTCAATCAAAAGTATGATTTAACTCTGTTAGCTGAATGCTCAGATCAGAAAGAAGTTTCACAGAATGCTTCTGTGTAGTTTATATTTGAATATATTCCTTTTACCACTACTACTCTCTTAGCGCTCCAAATGTCCAGTTGCATTTTCTACAGAAAGAGTGTTCAGATCTGCTCAATCAAAAGTATGGTTTAACTCTGTTAGCTGAATGCACAGATCAGAAAGAAGTTTCACAGAATGATTCTGTGTAGTTTATATTTGGAGACATTCCTTTTTCCACTATTACCCTCTTAGCGCTCCGAATCTCCACTTGCATTTTCTACAGAAAGAGTGTTTCAGAACGGCTCAATCAAAACTAAGCTTCAACCCTTTTAGTTGAACAAACAGAACAGAAAGAAGTTTCACACAATTCTTCTGTGTAGTTTTTATTTGTAGACATTCTTTTTCCCAATATAGGCCTCTTAGCGCTCAGAATGTCCAATTGCAGTTTCTACAGAAAGAGTGTTTCATAACTGCTCAATCAAAAATATGTTTTATCTCTGTTAACTGAATTTACAGATCAGAAATAAGTTTCACAGAATGCATCTGTGTAGTTTTTATTTGAAGATATTCATTTTCCCAATGTAGGCCTCTTAGCGCTTAGCATGTCCAATTGCAGTTTCTACAGAAAGAGTGTTTCAGAACGGCTCAATCAAAAGTAAGGTTCAACTCTGTTAGTTGAATGCACAGAACAGAAAGTATTTTCACAGAATGCTACTGTGTAGTTTATATTTGAATATATTCCTTTTTCCACTATTACCCTCTTAGCGCTCCGAATGTCCACTTGCATTTTCTACAGAAAGAGTGTTCAGAACTGCGCAATCCAAAGTATGGTTTAACTCTGTTAGCTTAATGAACATATCAGAAATAAGTTTCACACAATGCTTCTGTGTAGTTTTTATTTGAAGATATTATTTTTCCCAATATAGGCCTCTTAGCGCTCAGAATGTCCAATTGCAGTTTCTACAGAAAGAGTGTTTCAGAAAGGCTCAATCAAAAGTAAGGTTCAACTCTGTTAGTTGAATGCACAGAACAGAAAGAAGTTTCATACAATGCTTCTGTGTAGTTTATATTTGAACATATTCTTTTTTCCACTATTACCCACTTAGCGCTACGAATGTCCAGTTGCATTTTCTACAGACAGAGTGTTTCAAAACTGCTCAATCAAAAGTATGGTTTAACTCTGTTAGCTGAATGCTCAGATCAGAAAGAAGTTTCACAGAATGCTTCTGTGTAGTTTATATTTGAATATATTCCTTTTTCCACTACTACTCTCTTAGCGCTCCAAATGTCCAGTTGCATTTTCTACAGAAAGAGTGTTCAGATCTGCTCAATCAAAAGTATGGTTTAACTCTGTTAGCTGAATGCACAGATCAGAAAGAAGTTTCACAGAATGATTCTGTGTAGTTTATATTTGGAGACATTCCTTTTTCCACTATTACCCTCTTAGCGCTCCGAAACTCCACTTGCATTTTCTACAGAAAGTGTGTTTCAGAACGGCTCAATCAAAACTAAGGTTCAACTCTTTTAGTTGAACAAACAGAACAGAAAGAAGTTTCACACAATTCTTCTGTGTAGTTTTTATTTGTAGACATTCTTTTTCCCAATATAGGCCTCTTAGCGCTCAGAATGTCCAATTGCAGTTTCTACAGAAAGAGTGTTTCAGAACGGCTCAATCAAAAGTAAGGTTCAACTCTGTTAGTTGAATGCACAGAACAGAAAGAAGTTTCATACAATGCTTCTGTGTAGTTTATATTTGAACGTATTCTTTTTTCCACTATTACCCACTTAGCGCTACGAATGTCCAGTTGCATTTTCTACAGACAGTGTGTTTCAAAACTGCTCAATCAAAAGTATGGTTTAACTCTGTTAGCTGTATGCTCAGATCAGAAAGAAGTTTCACAGAATGCTTCTGTGTAGTTTATATTTGAATATATTCCTTTTTCCACTACTACGCTCTTAGCGCTCCAAATGTCCAGTTGCATTTTCAACAGAAAGAGTGTTCAGATCTGCTCAATCAAAAGTATGGTTTAACTCTGTTAGCTGAATGCACAGATCAGAAAGAAGTTTCACCGAATGATTCTGTGTAGTTTATATTTGAAGACATTCCTTTTTCCACTATTACCCTCTTAGCGCTCCGAATCTCCACTTGCATTTTCTACAAAAAGAGTGTTTCATAACTGCTCAATCAAAAATATGTTTTATCTCTGTTAACTGAATTTACAGATCAGAAATAAGTTTCACAGAATGCATCTGTGTAGTTTTTATTTGAAGATATTCTTTTTCCCAATGTAGGCCTCTTAGCGCTTAGCATGTGCAATTGCAGTTTCTACAGAAAGAGTGTTTCAGAACGGCTCAATCAAAAGTAAGGTTCAACACTGTTAGTTGAATGCACAGAACAGAAAGTATTTTCACAGAATGCTACTGTGTAGTTTATATTTGAATATATTCCTTTTTCCACTATTACCCTCTTAGCGCTCCGAATGTCCACTTGCATTTTCTACAGAAAGAGTGTTCAGAACTGCGCAATCCAAAGTATGGTTTAACTCTGTTAGCTTAATGAACATATCAGAAATAAGTTTCACACAATGCTTCTGTGTAGTTTTTATTTGAAGATATTATTTTTCCCAATATAGGCCTCTTAGCGCTCAGAATGTCCAATTGCAGTTTCTACAGAAAGAGTGTTTCAGAAAGGCTCAATCAAAAGTAAGGTTCAACTCTGTTAGTTGAATGCACAGAACAGAAAGAAGTTTCATACAATGCTTCTGTGTAGTTTATATTTGAACATATTCTTTTTTCCACTATTACCCACTTAGCGCTACGAATGTCCAGTTGCATTTTCTACAGACAGAGTGTTTCAAAACTGCTCAATCAAAGGTATGGTTTAACTCTGTTAGCTGAATGCTCAGATCAGAAAGAAGTTTCACAGAATGCTTCTGTGTAGTTTATATTTGAATATATTCCTTTTTCCACTACTACTCTCTTAGCGCTCCAAATGTCCAGTTGCATTTTCTACAGAAAGAGTGTTCAGATCTGCTCAATCAAAAGTATGGTTTAACTCTGTTAGCTGAATGCACAGATCAGAAAGAAGTTTCACAGAATGATTCTGTGTAGTTTATATTTGGAGACATTCCTTTTTCCACTATTACCTTCTTAGCGCTCCGAAACTGAACTTGCATTTTCTACAGAAAGAGTGTTTCAGAACGGCTCAATCAAAACTAAGGTTCAACTCTTTTAGTTGAACAAACAGAACAGAAAGAAGTTTCACACAATTCTTCTGTGTAGTTTTTATTTGTAGACATTCTTTTTCCCAATATAGGCCTCTTAGCGCTCAGAATGTCCAATTGCAGTTTCTACAGAAAGAGTGTTTCAGAACGGCTCAATCAAAAGTAAGGTTCAACTCTGTTAGTTGAATGCACAGAACAGAAAGTAGTTTCATACAATGCTTCTGTGTAGTTTATATTTGAACATATTCTTTTTTCCACTATTACCCACTTAGCGCTACGAATGTCCAGTTGCATTTTCTACAGACAGAGTGTTTCAAAACTGCTCAATCAAACGTATGGTTTAACTCTGTTAGCTGTATGCTCAGATCAGAAAGAAGTTTCACAGAATGCTTATGTGTAGTTTATATTTGAATATAATCCTTTTTCCACTACTACGCTCTTAGCGCTCCAAATGTCCAGTTGCATTTTCAACAGAAAGAGTGTTCAGATCTGCTCAATCAAAAGTATGGTTTAACTCTGTTAGCTGAATGCACAGATCAGAAAGAAGTTTCACCGAATGATTCTGTGTAGTTTATATTTGAAGACATTCCTTTTTCCACTATTACCCTCTTAGCGCTCCGAATCTCCACTTGCATTTTCTACAAAAAGAGTGTTTCATAACTGCTCAATCAAAAATATGTTTTATCTCTGTTACCTGAATTTACAGATCAGAAATAAGTTTCACAGAATGCATCTGTGTAGTATTTATTTGAAGATATTCTTTTTCCCAATGTAGGCCTCTTAGCGCTTTGCATGTCCAATTGCAGTTTCTACAGAAAGAGTGTTTCAGAACAGCTCAATCAAAAGTAAGGTTCAACTCTGTTAATTGAATGCACAGAACAGAAAGAATTTTCACAGAATGCTACTGTGTAGTTTATATTTGAATATATTCCTTTTTCCACTATTACCCTCTTAGCGCTCCGAATGTCCACTTGCATTTTCTACAGAAAGAGTGTTCAGAACTGCGCAATCAAAAGTATGGTTTAACTCTGTTAGCTTAATGAACATATCAGAAATAAGTTTCACACAATGCTTCTGTGTAGTTTTTATTTGAAGATATTATATTTCCCAATAGAGGCCTCTTAGCGCTCTGAATGTCCAATTGCAGTTTCTACAGAAAGAGTGTTTCAGAAAGGCTCAATCAAAAGTAAGGTTCAACTCTGTTAGTTGAATGCACAGAACAGAAATAATTTTCACAGAATGCTACTGTGTAGTTTATATTTGAATATATTCCTTTTTCCACTATTACCCTCTTAGCGCTCCGAATGTCCACTTGCATTTTCTACAGAAAGAGTGTTCAGAACTGCGCAATCAAAAGTATGGTTTAACTCTGTTAGCTTAATGAACATATCAGAAATAAGTTTCACACAATGCTTCTGTGTAGTTTTTATATGAAGATATTATTTTTCCCAATAGAGGCCTCTTAGCGCTCAGAATGTCCAATTGCAGTTTCTACAGAAAGAGTGTTTCAGAAAGGCTCAATCAAAAGTAAGGTTCAACTCTGTTAGTTGAATGCACAGAACAGAAAGAAGTTTCATACAATGCTTCTGTGTAATTTATATTTGAACATATTCTTTTTTCCACTATTACCCACTTAGCGCTACGAATGTCCAGTTGCATTTTCTACAGACAGAGTGTTTCAAAACTGCTCAATCAAAAGTATGGTTTAACTCTGTTAGCTGAATGCTCCGATCAGAAAGAAGTTTCACAGAATGCTTCTGTGTAGTTTATATTTGAATATATTCCTTTTTCCACTACTACTCTCTTAGCGCTCCAAATGTCCAGTTGCATTTTCTACAGAAAGAGTGTTCAGATCTGCTGAATCAAAAGTATGGTTTAACTCTGTTAGCTGAATGCACAGATCAGAAAGAAGTTTCACAGAATGATTCTGTGTGGTTTATATTTGGAGACATTCCTTTTTCCACTATTACCCTCTTAGCGCTCCGAGTCTCCCCTTGAATTTTCTACAGAAAGAGTGTTTCAGAACGGCTCAATCAAAACTAAGGTTCAACTCTTTTAGTTGAACAAACAGAACAGAAAGAAGTTTCACACAATTCTTCTGTGTAGTTTTTATTTGTAGACATTCTTTTTCCCAATATAGTCCTCTTAGCGCTCAGAATGTCCAATTGCAGTTTCTACAGAAAGAGTGTTTCAGAACGGCTCAATCAAAAGTAAGGTTCAACTCTGTTAGTTGAATGCACAGAACAGAAAGAAGTTTCATACAATGCTTCTGTGTAGTTTATATTTGAACATATTCTTTTTTCCACTATTACCCACTTAGCGCTACGAATGTCCAGTTGCATTTTCTACAGACAGAGTGTTTCAAAACTGCTCAATCAAACGTATGGTTTAACTCTGTTAGCTGTATGCTCAGATCAGAAAGAAGTTTCACAGAATGCTTCTGTGTAGTTTATATTTGAATATATTACTTTTTCCACTACTACGCTCTTAGCGCTCCAAATGTCCAGTTGCATTTTCAACAGAAAGAGTGTTCAGATCTGCTCAATCAAAAGTATGGTTTAACTCTGTTAGCTGAATGCACAGATCAGAAAGAAGTTTCACCGAATGATTCTGTGTAGTTTATATTTGAAGACATTCCTTTTTCCACTATTACCCTCTTAGCGCTCCGAATCTCCACTTGCATTTTCTAGAAAAAGAGTGTTTCATAACTGCTCAATCAAAAATATGTTTTATCTCTGTTAACTGAATTTACAGATCAGAAATAAGTTTCACAGAATGCATCTGTGTAGTTTTTATTTGAAGATATTCTTTTTCCCAATGTAGGCCTCTTAGCGCTTAGCATGTCCAATTGCAGTTTCTACAGAAAGAGTGTTTCAGAACGGCTCAATCAAAAGTAAGGTTCAACTCTGTTAGTTGAATGCACAGAACAGAAAGAATTTTCACAGAATGCTACTGTGTAGTTTATATTTGAATATATTCCATTTTCCACTATTACCCTCTTAGCGCTCCGAATGTCCACTTGCATTTTCTACAGAAAGAGTGTTCAGAACTGCGCAATCAAAAGTATGGTTTAACTCTGTTAGCTTAATGAACATATCAGAAATAAGTTTCACACAATGCTTCTGTGTAGTTTTTATTTGAAGATATTATTTTTCCCAATAGAGGCCTCTTAGCGCTCAGAATGTCCAATTGCAGTTTCTACAGAAAGAGTGTTTCAGAAAGGCTCAATCAAAAGTAAGGTTCAACTCTGTTAGTTGAATGCACAGAACAGAAAGAAGTTTCATACAATGCTTCTGTGTAGTTTATATTTGAACATATTATTTTTTCCACTATTACCCATTTAGCGCTACGAATGTCCAGTTGCATTTTCTACAGACAGAGTGTTTCAAAACTGCTCAATCAAAAGTATGGCTTAACTCTGTTAGCTGAATGCTCAGATCAGAAAGAAGTTTCACAGAATGCTTCTGTGTAGTTTATATTTGAATATATTCCTTTTTCCACTACTACTCTCTTAGCGCTCCAAATGTCCAGTTGCATTTTCTACAGAAAGAGTGTTCAGATCTGCTCAATCAAAAGTATGGTTTAACTCTGTTAGCTGAATGCACAGATCAGAAAGAAGTTTCACAGAATGATTCTGTGTAGTTTATATTTGGAGACATTCCTTTTTCCACTATTACCCTCTTAGCGCTCCGAATCTCCACTTGCATTTTCTACAGAAATAGTGTTTCAGAACGGCTCAATCAAAACTAAGGTTCAACTCTTTTAGTTGGACAAACAGAACAGAAAGAAGTTTCACACAATTCTTCTGTGTAGTTTTTATTTGTAGACATTCTTTTTCCCAATATAGGCCTCTTAGCGCTCAGAATGTCCAATTGCAGTTTCTACAGAAAGAGTGTTTCAGAACGGCTCAATCAAAAGTAAGGTTCAACTCTGTTAATTGAATGCACAGAACAGAAAGAATTTTCACAGAATGCTACTGTGTAGTTTATATTTGAATATATTCCTTTTTCCACTATTACCCTCTTAGCGCTCCGAATGTCCACTTGCATTTTCTACAGAAAGAGTGTTCAGAACTGCGCAATCAAAAGTATGGTTTAACTCTGTTAGCTTAATGAACATATCAGAAATAAGTTTCACACAATGCTTCTGTGTAGTTTTTATTTGAAGATATTATTTTTCCCAATAGAGGCCTCTTAGCGCTCTGAATGTCCAATTGCAGTTTCTACAGAAAGAGTGTTTCAGAAAGGCTCAATCAAAAGTAAGGTTCAACTCTGTTAGTTGAATGCACAGAACAGAAAGAATTTTCACAGAATGCTACTGTGTAGTTTATATTTGAATATATTCCTTTTTCCACTATTACCCTCTTAGCGCTCCGAATGTCCACTTGCATTTTCTACAGAAAGAGTGTTCAGAACTGCGCAATCAAAAGTATGGTTTAACTCTGTTAGCTTAATGAACATATCAGAAATAAGTTTCACACAATGCTTCTGTGTAGTTTTTATATGAAGATATTATTTTTCCCAATAGAGGCCTCTTAGCGCTCAGAATGTCCAATTGCAGTTTCTACAGAAAGAGTGTTTCAGAAAGGCTCAATCAAAAGTAAGGTTCAACTCTGTTAGTTGAATGCACAGAACAGAAAGAAGTTTCATACAATGCTTCTGTGTAATTTATATTTGAACATATTCTTTTTTCCACTATTACCCACTTAGCGCTACGAATGTCCAGTTGCATTTTCTACAGACAGAGTGTTTCAAAACTGCTCAATCAAAAGTATGGTTTAACTCTGTTAGCTGAATGCTCAGATCAGAAAGAAGTTTCACAGAATGCTTCTGTGTAGTTTATATTTGAATATATTCCTTTTTCCACTACTACTCTCTTAGCGCTCCAAATGTCCAGTTGCATTTTCTACAGAAAGAGTGTTCAGATCTGCTGAATCAAAAGTATGGTTTAACTCTGTTAGCTGAATGCACAGATCAGAAAGAAGTTTCACAGAATGATTCTGTGTAGTTTATATTTGGAGACATTCCTTTTTCCACTATTACCCTCTTAGCGCTCCGAATCTCCCCTTGCATTTTCTACAGAAAGAGTGTTTCAGAACGGCTCAATCAAAACTAAGGTTCAACTCTTTTAGTTGAACAAACAGAACAGAAAGAAGTTTCACACAATTTTTCTGTGTAGTTTTTATTTGTAGACATTCTTTTTCCCAATATAGGCCTCTTAGCGCTCAGAATGTCCAATTGCAGTTTCTACAGATAGAGTGTTTCAGAACGGCTCAATCAAAAGTAAGGTTCAACTCTGTTAGTTGAATGCACAGAACAGAAAGTAGTTTCATACAATGCTTCTGTGTAGTTTATATTTGAACATATTCTTTTTTCCACTATTACCCACTTAGCGCTACGAATGTCCAGTTGCATTTTCTACAGACAGAGTGTTTCAAAACTGCTCAATCAAACGTATGGTTTAACTCTGTTAGCTGTATGCTCAGATCAGAAAGAAGTTTCACAGAATGCTTATGTGTAGTTTATATTTGAATATATTCCTTTTTCCACTACTACGCTCTTAGCGCTCCAAATGTCCAGTTGCATTTTCAACAGAAAGAGTGTTCAGATCTGCTCAATCAAAAGTATGGTTTAACTCTGTTAGCTGAATGCACAGATCAGAAAGAAGTTTCACCGAATGATTCTGTGTAGTTTATATTTGAAGACATTCCTTTTTCCACTATTACCCTCTTAGCGCTCCGAATCTCCACTTGCATTTTCTACAAAAAGAGTGTTTCATAACTGCTCAATCAAAAATATGTTTTATCTCTGTTAACTGAATTTACAGATCAGAAATAAGTTTCACAGAATGCATCTGTGTAGTATTTATTGGAAGATATTCTTTTTCCCAATGTAGGCCTCTTAGCGCTTTGCATGTCCAATTGCAGTTTCTACAGAAAGAGTGTTTCAGAACAGCTCAATCAAAAGTAAGGTTCAACTCTGTTAATTGAATGCACAGAACAGAAAGAATTTTCACAGAATGCTACTGTGTAGTTTATATTTGAATATATTCCTTTTTCCACTATTACCCTCTTAGCGCTCCGAATGTCCACTTGCATTTTCTACAGAAAGAGTGTTCAGAACTGCGCAATCAAAAGTATGGTTTAACTCTGTTAGCTTAATGAACATATCAGAAATAAGTTTCACACAATGCTTCTGTGTAGTTTTTATTTGAAGATATTATTTTTCCCAATAGAGGCCTCTTAGCGCTCTGAATGTCCAATTGCAGTTTCTACAGAAAGAGTGTTTCAGAAAGGCTCAATCAAAAGTAAGGTTCAACTCTGTTAGTTGAATGCACAGAACAGAAATAATTTTCACAGAATGCTACTGTGTAGTTTATATTTGAATATATTCCTTTTTCCACTATTACCCTCTTAGCGCTCCGAATGTCCACTTGCATTTTCTACAGAAAGAGTGTTCAGAACTGCGCAATCAAAAGTATGGTTTAACTCTGTTAGCTTAATGAACATATCAGAAATAAGTTTCACACAATGCTTCTGTGTAGTTTTTATTTGAAGATATTATTTTTCCCAATATAGGCCTCTTAGCGCTCAGAATGTCCAATTGCAGTTTCTACAGAAAGAGTGTTTCAGAAAGGCTCAATCAAAAGTAAGGTTCAACTCTGTTAGTTGAATGCACAGAACAGAAAGAAGTTTCATACAATGCTTCTGTGTAATTTATATTTGAACATATTCTTTTTTCCACTATTACCCACTTAGCGCTACGAATGTCCAGTTGCATTTTCTACAGACAGAGTGTTTCAAAACTGCTCAAACAAAAGTATGGTTTAACTCTGTTAGCTGAATGCTCCGATCAGAAAGAAGTTTCACAGAATGCTTCTGTGTAGTTTATATTTGAATATATTCCTTTTTCCACTACTACTCTCTTAGCGCTCCAAATGTCCAGTTGCATTTTCTACAGAAAGAGTGTTCAGATCTGCTGAATCAAAAGTATGGTTTAACTCTGTTAGCTGAATGCACAGATCAGAAAGAAGTTTCACAGAATGATTCTGTGTGGTTTATATTTGGAGACATTCCTTTTTCCACTATTACCCTCTTAGCGCTCCGAGTCTCCCCTTGAATTTACTACAGAAAGAGTGTTTCAGAACGTCTCAATCAAAACTAAGGTTCAACTCTTTTAGTTGAACAAACAGAACAGAAAGAAGTTTCACACAATTCTTCTGTGTAGTTTTTATTTGTAGACATTCTTTTTCCCAATATAGTCCTCTTAGCGCTCAGAATGTCCAATTGCAGTTTCTACAGAAAGAGTGTTTCAGAACGGCTCAATCAAAAGTAAGGTTCAACTCTGTTAGTTGAATGCACAGAACAGAAAGAAGTTTCATACAATGCTTCTGTGTAGTTTATATTTGAACATATTCTTTTTTCCACTATTACCCACTTAGCGCTACGAATGTCCAGTTGCATTTTCTACAGACAGAGTGTTTCAAAACTGCTCAATCAAACGTATGGTTTAACTCTGTTAGCTGTATGCTCAGATCAGAAAGAAGTTTCACAGAATGCTTCTGTGTAGTTTATATTTGAATATATTACTTTTTCCACTACTACGCTCTTAGCGCTCCAAATGTCCAGTTGCATTTTCAACAGAAAGAGTGTTCAGATCTGCTCAATCAAAAGTATGGTTTAACTCTGTTAGCTGAATGCACAGATCAGAAAGAAGTTTCACCGAATGATTCTGTGTAGTTTATATTTGAAGACATTCCTTTTTCCACTATTACCCTCTTAGCGCTCCGAATCTCCACTTGCATTTTCTAGAAAAAGAGTGTTTCATAACTGCTCAATCAAAAATATGTTTTATCTCTGTTAACTGAATTTACAGATCAGAAATAAGTTTCACAGAATGCATCTGTGTAGTTTTTATTTGAAGATATTCTTTTTCCCAATGTAGGCCTCTTAGCGCTTAGCATGTCCAATTGCAGTTTCTACAGAAAGAGTGTTTCAGAACGGCTCAATCAAAAGTAAGGTTCAACTCTGTTAGTTGAATGCACAGAACAGAAAGAATTTTCACAGAATGCTACTGTGTAGTTTATATTTGAATATATTCCATTTTCCACTATTACCCTCTTAGCGCTCCGAATGTCCACTTGCATTTTCTACAGAAAGAGTGTTCAGAACTGCGCAATCAAAAGTATGGTTTAACTCTGTTAGCTTAATGAACATATCAGAAATAAGTTTCACACAATGCTTCTGTGTAGTTTTTATTTGAAGATATTATTTTTCCCAATAGAGGCCTCTTAGCGCTCAGAATGTCCAATTGCAGTTTCTACAGAAAGAGTGTTTCAGAAAGGCTCAATCAAAAGTAAGGTTCAACTCTGTTAGTTGAATGCACAGAACAGAAAGAAGTTTCATACAATGCTTCTGTGTAGTTTATATTTGAACATATTATTTTTTCCACTATTACCCATTTAGCGCTACGAATGTCCAGTTGCATTTTCTACAGACAGAGTGTTTCAAAACTGCTCAATCAAAAGTATGGCTTAACTCTGTTAGCTGAATGCTCAGATCAGAAAGAAGTTTCACAGAATGCTTCTGTGTAGTTTATATTTGAATATATTCCTTTTTCCACTACTACTCTCTTAGCGCTCCAAATGTCCAGTTGCATTTTCTACAGAAAGAGTGTTCAGATCTGCTCAATCAAAAGTATGGTTTAACTCTGTTAGCTGAATGCACAGATCCGAAAGAAGTTTCACAGAATGATTCTGTGTAGTTTATATTTGGAGACATTCCTTTTTCCACTATTACCCTCTTAGCGCTCCGAATCTCCACTTGCATTTTCTACAGAAATAGTGTTTCAGAACGGCTCAATCAAAACTAAGGTTCAACTCTTTTAGTTGGACAAACAGAACAGAAAGAAGTTTCACACAATTCTTCTGTGTAGTTTTTATTTGTAGACATTCTTTTTCCCAATATAGGCCTCTTAGCGCTCAGAATGTCCAATTGCAGTTTCTACAGAAAGAGTGTTTCAGAACGGCTCAATCAAAAGTAAGGTTCAACTCTGTTAATTGAATTCACAGAACAGAAAGAATTTTCACAGAATGCTACTGTGTAGTTTATATTTGAATATATTCCTTTTTCCACTATTACCCTCTTAGCGCTCCGAATGTCCACTTGCATTTTCTACAGAAAGAGTGTTCAGAACTGCGCAATCAAAAGTATGGTTTAACTCTGTTAGCTTAATGAACATATCAGAAATAAGTTTCACACAATGCTTCTGTGTAGTTTTTATTTGAAGATATTATTTTTCCCAATAGAGGCCTCTTAGCGCTCTGAATGTCCAATTGCAGTTTCTACAGAAAGAGTGTTTCAGAAAGGCTCAATCAAAAGTAAGGTTCAACTCTGTTAGTTGAATGCACAGAACAGAAAGAATTTTCACAGAATGCTACTGTGTAGTTTATATTTGAATATATTCCTTTTTCCACTATTACCCTCTTAGCGCTCCGAATGTCCACTTGCATTTTCTACAGAAAGAGTGTTCAGAACTGCGCAATCAAAAGTATGGTTTAACTCTGTTAGCTTAATGAACATATCAGAAATAAGTTTCACACAATGCTTCTGTGTAGTTTTTATATGAAGATATTATTTTTCCCAATAGAGGCCTCTTAGCGCTCAGAATGTCCAATTGCAGTTTCTACAGAAAGAGTGTTTCAGAAAGGCTCAATCAAAAGTAAGGTTCAACTCTGTTAGTTGAATGCACAGAACAGAAAGAAGTTTCATACAATGCTTCTGTGTAATTTATATTTGAACATATTCTTTTTTCCACTATTACCCACTTAGCGCTACGAATGTCCAGTTGCATTTTCTACAGACAGAGTGTTTCAAAACTGCTCAATCAAAAGTATGGTTTAACTCTGTTAGCTGAATGCTCAGATCAGAAAGAAGTTTCACAGAATGCTTCTGTGTAGTTTATATTTGAATATATTCCTTTTTCCACTACTACTCTCTTAGCGCTCCAAATGTCCAGTTGCATTTTCTACAGAAAGAGTGTTCAGATCTGCTGAATCAAAAGTATGGTTTAACTCTGTTAGCTGAATGCACAGATCAGAAAGAAGTTTCACAGAATGATTCTGTGTAGTTTATATTTGGAGACATTCCTTTTTCCACTATTACCCTCTTAGCGCTCCGAATCTCCCCTTGCATTTTCTACAGAAAGAGTGTTTCAGAACGGCTCAATCAAAACTAAGGTTCAACTCTTTTAGTTGAACAAACAGAACAGAAAGAAGTTTCACACAATTTTTCTGTGTAGTTTTTATTTGTAGACATTCTTTTTCCCAATATAGGCCTCTTAGCGCTCAGAATGTCCAATTGCAGTTTCTACAGATAGAGTGTTTCAGAACGGCTCAATCAAAAGTAAGGTTCAACTCTGTTAGTTGAATGCACAGAACAGAAAGTAGTTTCATACAATGCTTCTGTGTAGTTTATATTTGAACATATTCTTTTTTCCACTATTACCCACTTAGCGCTACGAATGTCCAGTTGCATTTTCTACAGACAGAGTGTTTCAAAACTGCTCAATCAAACGTATGGTTTAACTCTGTTAGCTGTATGCTCAGATCAGAAAGAAGTTTCACAGAATGCTTATGTGTAGTTTATATTTGAATATATTCCTTTTTCCACTACTACGCTCTTAGCGCTCCAAATGTCCAGTTGCATTTTCAACAGAAAGAGTGTTCAGATCTGCTCAATCAAAAGTATGGTTTAACTCTGTTAGCTGAATGCACGGATCAGAAAGAAGTTTCACCGAATGATTCTGTGTAGTTTATATTTGAAGACATTCCTTTTTCCACTATTACCCTCTTAGCGCTCCGAATCTCCACTTGCATTTTCTACAAAAAGAGTGTTTCATAACTGCTCAATCAAAAATATGTTTTATCTCTGTTAACTGAATTTACAGATCAGAAATAAGTTTCACAGAATGCATCTGTGTAGTATTTATTGGAAGATATTCTTTTTCCCAATGTAGGCCTCTTAGCGCTTTGCATGTCCAATTGCAGTTTCTACAGAAAGAGTGTTTCAGAACAGCTCAATCAAAAGTAAGGTTCAACTCTGTTAATTGAATGCACAGAACAGAAAGAATTTTCACAGAATGCTACTGTGTAGTTTATATTTGAATATATTCCTTTTTCCACTATTACCCTCTTAGCGCTCCGAATGTCCACTTGCATTTTCTACAGAAAGAGTGTTCAGAACTGCGCAATCAAAAGTATGGTTTAACTCTGTTAGCTTAATGAACATATCAGAAATAAGTTTCACACAATGCTTCTGTGTAGTTTTTATTTGAAGATATTATTTTTCCCAATAGAGGCCTCTTAGCGCTCTGAATGTCCAATTGCAGTTTCTACAGAAAGAGTGTTTCAGAAAGGCTCAATCAAAAGTAAGGTTCAACTCTGTTAGTTGAATGCACAGAACAGAAATAATTTTCACAGAATGCTACTGTGTAGTTTATATTTGAATATATTCCTTTTTCCACTATTACCCTCTTAGCGCTCCGAATGTCCACTTGCATTTTCTACAGAAAGAGTGTTCAGAACTGCGCAATCAAAAGTATGGTTTAACTCTGTTAGCTTAATGAACATATCAGAAATAAGTTTCACACAATGCTTCTGTGTAGTTTTTATTTGAAGATATTATTTTTCCCAATATAGGCCTCTTAGCGCTCAGAATGTCCAATTGCAGTTTCTACAGAAAGAGTGTTTCAGAAAGGCTCAATCAAAAGTAAGGTTCAACTCTGTTAGTTGAATGCACAGAACAGAAAGAAGTTTCATACAATGCTTCTGTGTAATTTATATTTGAACATATTCTTTTTTCCACTATTACCCACTTAGCGCTACGAATGTCCAGTTGCATTTTCTACAGACAGAGTGTTTCAAAACTGCTCAATCAAAAGTATGGTTTAACTCTGTTAGCTGAATGCTCCGATCAGAAAGAAGTTTCACAGAATGCTTCTGTGTAGTTTATATTTGAATATATTCCTTTTTCCACTACTACTCTCTTAGCGCTCCAAATGTCCAGTTGCATTTTCTACAGAAAGAGTGTTCAGATCTGCTGAATCAAAAGTATGGTTTAACTCTGTTAGCTGAATGCACAGATCAGAAAGAAGTTTCACAGAATGATTCTGTGTGGTTTATATTTGGAGACATTCCTTTTTCCACTATTACCCTCTTAGCGCTCCGAGTCTCCCCTTGAATTTACTACAGAAAGAGTGTTTCAGAACGGCTCAATCAAAACTAAGGTTCAACTCTTTTAGTTGAACAAACAGAACAGAAAGAAGTTTCACACAATTCTTCTGTGTAGTTTTTATTTGTAGACATTCTTTTTCCCAATATAGTCCTCTTAGCGCTCAGAATGTCCAATTGCAGTTTCTACAGAAAGAGTGTTTCAGAACGGCTCAATCAAAAGTAAGGTTCAACTCTGTTAGTTGAATGCACAGAACAGAAAGAAGTTTCATACAATGCTTCTGTGTAGTTTATATTTGAACATATTCTTTTTTCCACTATTACCCACTTAGCGCTACGAATGTCCAGTTGCATTTTCTACAGACAGAGTGTTTCAAAACTGCTCAATCAAACGTATGGTTTAACTCTGTTAGCTGTATGCTCAGATCAGAAAGAAGTTTCACAGAATGCTTCTGTGTAGTTTATATTTGAATATATTACTTTTTCCACTACTACGCTCTTAGCGCTCCAAATGTCCAGTTGCATTTTCAACAGAAAGAGTGTTCAGATCTGCTCAATCAAAAGTATGGTTTAACTCTGTTAGCTGAATGCACAGATCAGAAAGAAGTTTCACCGAATGATTCTGTGTAGTTTATATTTGAAGACATTCCTTTTTCCACTATTACCCTCTTAGCGCTCCGAATCTCCACTTGCATTTTCTAGAAAAAGAGTGTTTCATAACTGCTCAATCAAAAATATGTTTTATCTCTGTTAACTGAATTTACAGATCAGAAATAAGTTTCACAGAATGCATCTGTGTAGTTTTTATTTGAAGATATTCTTTTTCCCAATGTAGGCCTCTTAGCGCTTAGCATGTCCAATTTCAGTTTCTACAGAAAGAGTGTTTCAGAACGGCTCAATCAAAAGTAAGGTTCAACTCTGTTAGTTGAATGCACAGAACAGAAAGAATTTTCACAGAATGCTACTGTGTAGTTTATATTTGAATATATTCCATTTTCCACTATTACCCTCTTAGCGCTCCGAATGTCCACTTGCATTTTCTACAGAAAGAGTGTTCAGAACTGCGCAATCAAAAGTATGGTTTAACTCTGTTAGCTTAATGAACATATCAGAAATAAGTTTCACACAATGCTTCTGTGTAGTTTTTATTTGAAGATATTATTTTTCCCAATAGAGGCCTCTTAGCGCTCAGAATGTCCAATTGCAGTTTCTACAGAAAGAGTGTTTCAGAAAGGCTCAATCAAAAGTAAGGTTCAACTCTGTTAGTTGAATGCACAGAACAGAAAGAAGTTTCATACAATGCTTCTGTGTAGTTTATATTTGAACATATTATTTTTTCCACTATTACCCACTTAGCGCTACGAATGTCCAGTTGCATTTTCTACAGACAGAGTGTTTCAAAACTGCTCAATCAAAAGTATGGCTTAACTCTGTTAGCTGAATGCTCAGATCAGAAAGAAGTTTCACAGAATGCTTCTGTGTAGTTTATATTTGAATATATTCCTTTTTCCACTACTACTCTCTTAGCGCTCCAAATGTCCAGTTGCATTTTCTACAGAAAGAGTGTTCAGATCTGCTCAATCAAAAGTATGGTTTAACTCTGTTAGCTGAATGCACAGATCAGAAAGAAGTTTCACAGAATGATTCTGTGTAGTTTATATTTGGAGACATTCCTTTTTCCACTATTACCCTCTTAGCGCTCCGAATCTCCACTTGCATTTTCTACAGAAATAGTGTTTCAGAACGGCTCAATCAAAACTAAGGTTCAACTCTTTTAGTTGGACAAACAGAACAGAAAGAAGTTTCACACAATTCTTCTGTGTAGTTTTTATTTGTAGACATTCTTTTTCCCAATATAGGCCTCTTAGCGCTCAGAATGTCCAATTGCAGTTTCTACAGAAAGAGTGTTTCAGAACGGCTCAATCAAAAGTAAGGTTCAACTCTGTTAGTTGAATGCACAGAACAGAAAGAAGTTTCATACAATGCTTCTGTGTAGTTTATATTTGAACATATTATTTTTTGCACTATTACCCACTTAGCGCTACGAATGTCCAGTTGCATTTTCTACAGACAGAGTGTTTCAAAACTGCTCAATCAAAAGTATGGTTTAACTCTGTTAGCTGTTTGCTCAGATCAGAAAGAAGTTTCACAGAATGCTTCTGTGTAGTTTATATTTGAATATATTCCTTTTTCCACTACTACGCTCTTAGCGCTCCAAATGTCCAGTTGCATTTTCAACAGAAAGAGTGTTCAGATCTGCTCAATCAAAAGTATGGTTTAACTCTGTTAGCTGAATGCACAGATCAGAAAGAAGTTTCACCGAATGATTCTGTGTAGTTTATATTTGAAGACATTCCTTTTTCCACTATTACCCTCTTAGCGCTCCGAATCTCCACTTGCATTTTCTACAAAAAGAGTGTTTCATAACTGCTCAATCAAAAATATGTTTTATCTCTGTTAACTGAATTTACAGATCAGAAATAAGTTTCACAGAATGCATCTGTGTAGTATTTATTTGAAGATATTCTTTTTCCCAATGTAGGCCTCTTAGCGATTTGCATGTCCAATTGCAGTTTCTACAGAAAGAGTGTTTCAGAACGGCTCAATCAAAAGTAAGGTTCAACTCTGTTAATTGAATGCACAGAACAGAAAGAATTTTCACAGAATGCTACTGTGTAGTTTATATTTGAATATATTCCTTTTTCCACTATTACCCTCTTAGCGCTCCGAATGTCCACTTGCATTTTCTACAGAAAGAGTGTTCAGAACTGCGCAATCAAAAGTATGGTTTAACTCTGTTAGCTTAATGAACATATCAGAAATAAGTTTCACACAATGCTTCTGTGTAGTTTTTATTTGAAGATATTATTTTTCCCAATAGAGGCCTCTTAGCGCTCTGAATGTCCAATTGCAGTTTCTACAGAAAGAGTGTTTCAGAAAGGCTCAATCAAAAGTAAGGTTCAACTCTGTTAGTTGAATGCACAGAACAGAAAGAATTTTCACAGAATGCTACTGTGTAGTTTATATTTGAATATATTCCTTTTTCCACTATTACCCTCTTAGCGCTCCGAATGTCCACTTGCATTTTCTACAGAAAGAGTGTTCAGAACTGCGCAATCAAAAGTATGGTTTAACTCTGTTAGCTTAATGAACATATCAGAAATAAGTTTCACACAATGCTTCTGTGTAGTTTTTATATGAAGATATTATTTTTCCCAATAGAGGCCTCTTAGCGCTCAGAATGTCCAATTGCAGTTTCTACAGAAAGAGTGTTTCAGAAAGGCTCAATCAAAAGTAAGGTTCAACTCTGTTAGTTGAATGCACAGAACAGAAAGAAGTTTCATACAATGCTTCTGTGTAGTTTATATTTGAACATATTCTTTTTTCCACTATTACCCACTTAGTGCTACGAATGTCCAGTTGCATTTTCTACAGACAGCGTGTTTCAAAAGTGCTCAATCAAAAGTATGGTTTAACTCTGTTAGCTGAATGCTCAGATCAGAAAGAAGTTTCACAGAATGCTTCTGTGTAGTTTATATTTGAATATATTCCTTTTTCCACAACTACTCTCTTAGCGCTCCAAATGTCCAGTTACATTTTCTACAGAAAGAGTGTTCAGATCTGCTCAATCAAAAGTATGGTTTAACTCTGTTAGCTGAATGCACAGATCAGAAAGAAGTTTCACAGAATGATTCTGTGTAGTTTATATTTGGAGACATTCCTTTTTCCACTATTAACCTCTTAGCGCTCCGAATCTCCACTTGCATTTTCTACAGAAAGAGTGTTTCAGAACGGCTCTATCAAAACTAAGGTTCAACTCTTTTAGTTGGACAAACAGAACAGAAAGAAGTTTCACACAATTCTTCTGTGTAGTTTTTATTTGTAGACATTCTTTTTCCCAATATAGGCCTCTTAGCGCTCAGAATGTCCAATTGCAGTTTCTACAGAAAGAGTGTTTCAGAACGGCTCAATCAAAAGTAAGGTTCAACTCAGTTAGTTGAATGCACAGAACAGAAAGAAGTTTCATACAATGCTTCTGTGTAGTTTATATTTGAACATATTCTTTTTTCCACTATTACACACTTAGCGCTACGAATGTCCAGTTGCATTTTCTACAGACAGAGTATTTCAAAACTGCTCAATCAAACGTATGGTTTAACTCTGTTAGCTGTATGCTCAGATCAGAAAGAAGTTTCACAGAATGCTTCTGTGTAGTTTATATTTGAATATATTCCTTTTTCCACTACTACGCTCTTAGCGCTCCAAATGTCCAGTTGCATTTTCAACAGAAAGAGTGTTCAGATCTGCTCAATCAAAAGTATGGTTTAACTCTGTTAGCTGAATGCACAGATCAGAAAGAAGTTTCACCGAATGATTCTGTGTAGTTTATATTTGAAGACATTCCTTTTTCCACTATTACCCTCTTAGCGCTCCGAATCTCCACTTGCATTTTCTACAAAAAGAGTGTTTCATAACTGCTCAATCAAATATATGTTTTATCTCTGTTAACTGAATTTACAGATCAGAAATAAGTTTCACTGAATGCATCTGTGTAGTTTTTATTTGAAGATATTCTTTTTCCCAATGTAGGCCTCTTAGCGCTTAGCATGTCCAATTGCAGTTTCTACAGAAAGAGTGTTTCAGAACGGCTCAATCAAAAGTAAGGTTCAACTCTGTTAGTTGAATGCACAGAACAGAAAGAATTTTCACAGAATGCTACTGTGTAGTTTATATTTGAATATATTCCTTTTTCCACTATTACCCTCTTAGCGCTCCGAATGTCCACTTGCATTTTCTACAGAAAGAGTGTTCAGAACTGCGCAATCAAAAGTATGGTTTAACTCTGTTAGCTTAATGAACATATCAGAAATAAGTTTCACACAATGCTTCTGTGTAGTTTTTATTTGAAGATATTAGTTTTCCCAATAGAGGCCTCTTAGCGCTCAGAATGTCCAATTGCAGTTTCTACAGAAAGAGTGTTTCAGAAAGGCTCAATCAAAAGTAAGGTTCAACTCTGTTAGTTGAATGCACAGAACAGAAAGAAGTTTCAGACAATGCTTCTGTGTAGTTTATATTTGAACATATTCTTTTTTCCACTATTACCCACTTAGAGCTACGAATGTCCAGTTGCATTTTCTACAGACAGAGTATTTCAAAACTGCTCAATCAAACGTATGGTTTAACTCTGTTAGCTGTATGCTCAGATCAGAAAGAAGTTTCACAGAATGCTTCTGTGTAGTTTATATTTGAATATATTCCTTTTTCCACTACTACGCTCTTAGCGCTCCAAATGTCCAGTTGCATTTTCAACAGAAAGAGTGTTCAGATCTGCTCAATCAAAAGTATGGTTTAACTCTGTTAGCTGAATGCACAGATCAGAAAGAAGTTTCACCGAATGATTCTGTGTAGTTTATATTTGAAGACATTCCTTTTTCCACTATTACCCTCTTAGCGCTCCGAATCTCCACTTGCATTTTCTACAAAAAGAGTGTTTCATAACTGCTCAATCAAAAATATGTTTTATCTCTGTTAACTGAATTTACAGATCAGAAATAAGTTTCACAGAATGCATCTGTGTAGTATTTATTTGAAGATATTCTTTTTCCCAATGTAGGCCTCTTAGCGATTTGCATGTCCAATTGCAGTTTCTACAGAAAGAGTGTTTCAGAACGGCTCAATCAAAAGTAAGGTTCAACTCTGTTAATTGAATGCACAGAACAGAAAGAATTTTCACAGAATGCTACTGTGTAGTTTATATTTGAATATATTCCTTTTTCCACTATTACCCTCTTAGCGCTCCGAATGTCCACTTGCATTTTCTACAGAAAGAGTGTTCAGAACTGCGCAATCAAAAGTATGGTTTAACTCTGTTAGCTTAATGAACATATCAGAAATAAGTTTCACACAATGCTTCTGTGTAGTTTTTATTTGAAGATATTATTTTTCCCAATAGAGGCCTCTTAGCGCTCTGAATGTCCAATTGCAGTTTCTACAGAAAGAGGGTTTCAGAAAGGCTCAATCAAAAGTAAGGTTCAACTCTCTTAGTTGAATGCACAGAACAGAAAGAATTTTCACAGAATGCTACTGTGTAGTTTATATTTGAATATATTCCTTTTTCCACTATTACCCTCTTAGCGCTCCGAATGTCCACTTGCATTTTCTACAGAAAGAGTGTTCAGAACTGCGCAATCAAAAGTATGGTTTAACTCTGTTAGCTTAATGAACATATCAGAAATAAGTTTCACACAATGCTTCTGTGTAGTTTTTATATGAAGATATTATTTTTCCCAATAGAGGCCTCTTAGCGCTCAGAATGTCCAATTGCAGTTTCTACAGAAAGAGTGTTTCAGAAAGGCTCAATCAAAAGTAAGGTTCAACTCTGTTAGTTGAATGCACAGAACAGAAAGAAGTTTCATAAAATGCTTCTGTGTAATTTATATTTGAACATATTCTTTTTTCCACTATTACCCACTTAGCGCTACGAATGTCCAGTTGCATTTTCTACAGACAGAGTGTTTCAAAACTGCTCAATCAAAAGTATGGTTTAACTCTGTTAGCTGAATGCTCAGATCAGAAAGAAGTTTCACAGAATGCTTCTGTGTAGTTTATATTTGAATATATTCCTTTTTCCACTACTACTCTCTTAGCGCTCCAAATGTCCAGTTGCATTTTCTACAGAAAGAGTGTTCAGATCTGCTGAATCAAAAGTATGGTTTAAATCTGTTAGCTGAATGCACAGATCAGAAAGAAGTTTCACAGAATGATTCTGTGTAGTTTATATTTGGAGACATTCCTTTTTCCACTATTACCCTCTTAGCGCTCCGAATCTCCCCTTGCATTTTCTACAGAAAGAGTGTTTCAGAACGGCTCAATCAAAACTAAGGTTCAACTCTTTTAGTTGAACAAACAGAACAGAAAGAAGTTTCACACAATTCTTCTGTGTAGTTTTTATTTGTAGACATTCTTTTTCCCAATATAGGCCTCTTAGCGCTCAGAATGTCCAATTGCAGTTTCTACAGAAAGAGTGTTTCAGAACGGCTCAATCAAAAGTAAGGTTCAACTCTGTTAGTTGAATGCACAGAACAGAAAGAAGTTTCATACAATGCTTCTGTGTAGTTTATATTTGAACATATTCTTTTTTCCACTATTACCCACTTAGCGCTACGAATGTCCAGTTGCATTTTCTACAGACAGAGTGTTTCAAAACTGCTCAATCAAACGTATGGTTTAACTCTGTTAGCTGTATGCTCAGATCAGAAAGAAGTTTCACAGAATGCTTCTGTGTAGTTTATATTTGAATATATTACTTTTTCCAATACTACGCTCTTAGCGCTCCAAATGTCCAGTTGCATTTTCAACAGAAAGAGTGTTCAGATCTGCTCAATCAAAAGTATGGTTTAACTCTGTTAGCTGAATGCACAGATCAGAAGGAAGTTTCACCGAATGATTCTGTGTAGTTTATATTTGAAGACATTCCTTTTTCCACTATTACCCTCTTAGCGCTCCGAATCTCCACTTGCATTTTCTAGAAAAAGAGTGTTTCATAACTGCTCAATCAAAAATATGTTTTATCTCTGTTAACTGAATTTACAGATCGGAAATAAGTTTCACAGAATGCATCTGTGTAGTTTTTATTTGAAGATATTCTTTTTCCCAATGTAGGCCTCTTAGCGCTTAGCATGTCCAATTGCAGTTTCTACAGAAAGAGTGTTTCAGAACGGCTCAATCAAAGGTAAGGTTCAACTCTGTTAGTTGAATGCACAGAACAGAAAGGATTTTCACAGAATGCTACTGTGTAGTTTATATTTGAATATATTCCATTTTCCACTATTACCCTCTTAGCGCTCCGAATGTCCACTTGCATTTTCTACAGAAAGAGTGTTCAGAACTGCGCAATCAAAAGTATGGTTTAACTCTGTTAGCTTAATGAACATATCAGAAATAAGTTTCACACAATGCTTCTGTGTAGTTTTTATTTGAAGATATTATTTTTCCCAATAGAGGCCTCTTAGCGCTCAGAATGTCCAATTGCAGTTTCTACAGAAAGAGTGTTTCAGAAAGGCTCAATCAAAAGTAAGGTTCAACTCTGTTAGTTGAATGCACAGAACAGAAAGTAGTTTCATACAATGCTTCTGTGTAGTTTATATTTGAACATATTCTTTTTTCCACTATTACCCACTTAGCGCTACGAATGTCCAGTTGCATTTTCTACAGACAGAGTGTTTCAAAACTGCTCAATCAAAAGTATGGCTTAACTCTGTTAGCTGAATGCTCAGATCAGAAAGAAGTTTCACAGAATGCTTCTGTGTAGTTTATATTTGAATATATTCCTTTTTCCACTACTACTCTCTTAGCGCTCCAAATGTCCAGTTGCATTTTCTACAGAAAGAGTGTTCAGATCTGCTGAATCAAAAGTATGGTTTAACTCTGTTAGCTGAATGCACAGATCAGAAAGAAGTTTCACAGAATGATTCTGTGTAGTTTATATTTGGAGATATTCCTTTTTCCACTATTACCCTCTTAGCGCTCCGAATATCCCCTTGCATTTTCTACAGAAAGAGTGTTTCAGAACGGCTCAATCAAAACTAAGGTTCAACTCTTTTAGTTGAACAAACAGAACAGAAAGAAGTTTCACACAATTCTTCTGTGTGGTTTTTATTTGTAGACATTCTTTTTCCCAATATAGGCCTCTTAGCGCTCAGAATGTCCAATTGCAGTTTCTACAGAAAGAGTGTTTCAGAACGGCTCAATCAAAAGTAAGGTTCAACTCTGTTAGTTGAATGCACAGAACAGAAAGAAGTTTCATACAATGCTTCTGTGTAGTTTATATTTGAACATATTGTTTTTTCCACTATTACCCACTTAGCGCTACGAATGTCCAGTTGCATTTTCTACAGACAGAGTGTTTCAAAACTGCTCATTCAAACGTATGGTTTATCTCTGTTAGCTGTATGCTCAGATTAGAAAGAAGTTTCACAGAATGCTTCTGTGTAGTTTGTATTTGAATATATTACTTTTTCCACTACTACGCTCTTAGCGCTCCAAATGTCCAGTTGCATTTTCAACAGAAAGAGTGTTCAGATCTGCTCAATCAAAAGTATGGTTTAACTCTGTTAGCTGAATGCACAGATCAGAAAGAAGTTTCACCGAATGATTCTGTGTAGTTTATATTTGAAGACATTCCTTTTTCCACTATTACCCTCTTAGCGCTCCGAATCTCCACTTGCATTTTCTAGAAAAAGAATGTTTCATAACTGCTCAATCAAAAATATGTTTTATCTCTGTTAACTGAATTTACAGATCAGAAATAAGTTTCACAGAATGCATCTGTGTAGTTTTTATTTGAAGATATTCTTTTTCCCAATGTAGGCCTCTTAGCGCTTAGCATGTCCAATTGCAGTTTCTACAGAAAGAGTGTTTCAGAACGGCTCAATCAAAAGTAAGGTTCAACTCTGTTAGTTGAATGCACAGAACAGAAAGAATTTTCACAGAATGCTACTGTGTAGTTTATATTTGAATATATTCCATTTTCCACTATTACCCTCTTAGCGCTCCGAATGTCCACTTGCATTTTCTACAGAAAGAGTGTTCAGAACTGCGCAATCAAAAGTATGGTTTAACTCTGTTAGCTTAATGAACATATCAGAAATAAGTTTCACACAATGCTTCTGTGTATTTTTTATTTGAAGATATTATTTTTCCCAATAGAGGCCTCTTAGCGCTCAGAATGTCCAATTGCAGGTTCTACAGAAAGAGTGTTTCAGAAAGGCTCAATCAAAAGTAAGGTTCAACTCTGTTAGTTGAATGCACAGAACAGAAAGAAGTTTCATACAATGCTTCTGTGTAGTTTATATTTGAACATATTCTTTTTTCCACTATTACCCACTTAGCGCTACGAATGTCCAGTTGCATTTTCTACAGAAAGAGTGTTCAGAACTGCGCAATCAAAAGTATGGTTTAACTCTGTTAGCTTAATGAACATATCAGAAATAAGTTTCACACAATGCTTCTGTGTAGTTTTTATTTGAAGATATTATTTTTCCCAATAGAGGCCTCTTAGCACTCAGAATGTCCAATTGCAGTTTCTACAGAAAGAGTGTTTCAGAACGGCTCAATCAAAAGTAAGGTTCAACTCTGTTAATTGAATGCACAGAACAGAAAGAATTTTCACAGAATGCTACTGTGTAGTTTATATTTGAATATATTCCTTTTTCCACTATTACCCTCTTAGCGCTCCGAATGTCCACCTGCATTTTCTACAGAAAGAGTGTTCAGAACTGCGCAATCAAAAGTATGGTTTAACTCTGTTAGCTTAATGAACATATCAGAAATAAGTTTCACACAATGCTTCTGTGTAGTTTTTATTTGAAGATATTATTTTTCCCAATAGAGGCCTCTTAGCGCTCTGAATGTCCAATTGCAGTTTCTACAGAAAGAGTGTTTCAGAAAGGCTCAATCAAAAGTAAGGTTCAACTCTGTTAGTTGAATGCACAGAACAGAAAGAATTTTCACAGAATGCTACTGTGTAGTTTATATTTGAATATATTCCTTTTTCCACTATTACCCTCTTAGCGCTCCGAATGTCCACTTGCATTTTCTACAGAAAGAGTGTTCAGAACTGCGCAATCAAAAGTATGGTTTAACTCTGTTAGCTTAATGAACATATCAGAAATAAGTTTCACACAATGCTTCTGTGTAGTTTTTATTTGAAGATATTATTTTTCCGAATAGAGGCCTCTTAGCGCTCAGAATGTCCAATTGCAGTTTCTACAGAAAGAGTGTTTCAGAAAGGCTCAATCAAAAGTAAGGTTCAACTCTGTTAGTTGAATGCACAGAACAGAAAGTAGTTTCATACAATGCTTCTGTGTAATTTATATTTGAACATATTCTTTTTTCCACTATTACCCACTTAGCGCTACGAATGTCCAGTTGCATTTTCTACAGACAGAGTGTTTCAAAACTGCTCAATCAAAAGTATGGTTTAACTCTGTTAGCTGAATGCTCAGATCAGAAAGAAGTTTCACAGAATGCTTCTGTGTAGTTTATATTTGAATATATTCCTTTTTCCACTACTACTCTCTTAGCGCTCCAAATGTCCAGTTGCATTTTCTACAGAAAGAGTGTTCAGATCTGCTGAATCAAAAGTATGGTTTAACTCTGTTAGCTGAATGCACAGATCAGAAAGAAGTTTCACAGAATGATTCTGTGTAGTTTATATTTGGAGACATTCCTTTTTCCACTATTACCCTCTTAGCGCTCCGAATCTCCCCTTGCATTTTCTACAGAAAGAGTGTTTCAGAACGGCTCAATCAAAACTAAGGTTCAACTCTTTTAGTTGAACAAACAGAACAGAAAGAAGTTTCACACAATTCTTCTGTGTAGTTTTTATTTGTAGACATTCTTTTTCCCAATATAGGCCTCTTAGCGCTCAGAATGTCCAATTGCAGTTTCTACAGAAAGAGTGTTTCAGAACGGCTCAATCAAAAGTAAGGTTCAACTCTGTTAGTTGAATGCACAGAACAGAAAGAAGTTTCATACAATGCTTCTGTGTAGTTTATATTTGAACATATTCTTTTTTCCACTATTACCCACTTAGCGCTACGAATGTCCAGTTGCATTTTCTACAGACAGAGTGTTTCAAAACTGCTCAATCAAACGTATGGTTTAACTCTGTTAGCTGTATGCTCAGATCAGAAAGAAGTTTCACAGAATGCTTCTGTGTAGTTTATATTTGAATATATTACTTTTTCCACTACTACGCTCTTAGCGCTCCAAATGTCCAGTTGCATTTTCAACAGAAAGAGTGTTCAGATCTGCTCAATCAAAAGTATGGTTTAACTCTGTTAGCTGAATGCACAGATCAGAAAGAAGTTTCACCGAATGATTCTGTGTAGTTTATATTTGAAGACATTCCTTTTTCCACTATTACCCTCTTAGCGCTCCGAATCTCCACTTGCATTTTCTAGAAAAAGAGTGTTTCATAACTGCTCAATCAAAAATATGTTTTATCTCTGTTAACTGAATTTACAGATCAGAAATAAGTTTCACAGAATGCATCTGTGTAGTTTTTATTTGAAGATATTCTTTTTCCCAATGTAGGCCTCTTAGCGCTTAGCATGTCCAATTGCAGTTTCTACAGAAAGAGTGTTTCAGAACGGCTCAATCAAAAGTAAGGTTCAACTCTGTTAGTTGAATGCACAGAACAGAAAGGATTTTCACAGAATGCTACTGTGTAGTTTATATTTCAATATATTCCATTTTCCACTATTACCCTCTTAGCGCTCCGAATGTCCACTTGCATTTTCTACAGAAAGAGTGTTCAGAACTGCGCAATCAAAAGTATGGTTTAACTCTGTTAGCTTAATGAACATATCAGAAATAAGTTTCACACAATGCTTCTGTGTAGTTTTTATTTGAAGATATTATTTTTCCCAATAGAGGCCTCTTAGCGCTCAGAATGTCCAATTGCAGTTTCTACAGAAAGAGTGTTTCAGAAAGGCTCAATCAAAAGTAAGGTTCAACTCTGTTAGTTGAATGCACAGAACAGAAAGAAGTTTCATACAATGCTTCTGTGTAGTTTATATTTGAACATATTCTTTTTTCCACTATTACCCACTTAGCGCTACGAATGTCCAGTTGCATTTTCTACAGACAGAGTGTTTCAAAACTGCTCAATCAAAAGTATGGCTTAACTCTGTTAGCTGAATGCTCAGATCAGAAAGAAGTTTCACAGAATGCTTCTGTGTAGTTTATATTTGAATATATTCCTTTTTCCACTACTACTCTCTTAGCGCTCCAAATGTCCAGTTACATTTTCTACAGAAAGAGTGTTCAGATCTGCTCAATCAAAAGTATGGTTTAACTCTGTTAGCTGAATGCACAGATCAGAAAGAAGTTTCACAGAATGATTCTGTGTAGTTTATATTTGGAGACATTCCTTTTTCCACTATTACCCTCTTAGCGCTCCGAATCTCCACTTGCATTTTCTACAGAAAGAGTGTTTCAGAACGGCTCAATCAAAACTAAGGTTCAACTCTTTTAGTTGGACAAACAGAACAGAAAGAAGTTTCAGACAATTCTTCTGTGTAGTTTTTATTTGTAGACATTCTTTTTCCCAATATAGGCCTCTTAGCGCTCAGAATGTCCAATTGCAGTTTCTACAGAAAGAGTGTTTCAGAACGGCTCAATCAAAAGTAAGGTTCAACTCTGCTGGTTGAATGCACAGAACAGAAAGAAGTTTCATACAATGCTTCTGTGTAGTTTATATTTGAACATATTCTTTTTTCCACTATTACCCACTTAGCGCTACGAATGTCCAGTTGCATTTTCTACAGACAGAGTGTTTCAAAACTGCTCAATCAAAAGTATGGTTTAACTCTGTTAGCTGTATGCTCAGATCAGAAAGAAGTTTCACAGAATGCTTCTGTGTAGTTTATATTTGAATATATTCCTTTTTCCACTACTACGCTCTTAGCGCTCCAAATGTCCAGTTGCATTTTCAACAGAAAGAGTGTTCAGATCTGCTCAATCAAAAGTATGGTTTAACTCTGTTAGCTGAATGCACAGATCAGAAAGAAGTTTCACCGAATGATTCTGTGTAGTTTATATTTGAAGACATTCCTTTTTCCACTATTACCCTCTTAGCGCTCCGAATCTCCAGTTGCATTTTCTACAAAAAGAGTGTTTCATAACTGCTCAATCAAAAATATGTTTTATCTCTGTTAACTGAATTTACAGATCAGAAATAAGTTTCACAGAATGCATCTGTGTAGTATTTATTTGAAGATATTCTTTTTCCCAATGTAGGCCTCTTAGCGCTTTGCATGTCCAATTGCAGTTTCTATAGAAAGAGTGTTTCAGAAAGGCTCAATCAAAAGTAAGGTTCAACTCTGTTAGTTGAATGCACAGAACAGAAAGAATTTTCACAGAATGCTACTGTGTAGTTTATATTTGAATATATTCCTTTTTCCACTATTACCCTCTTAGCGCTCCGAATGTCCAGTTGCATTTTCTACAGAAAGAGTGTTCAGAACTGCGCAATCAAAAGTATGGTTTAACTCTGTTAGCTTAATGAACATATCAGAAATAAGTTTCACACAATGCTTCTGTGTAGTTTTTATTTGAAGATATTATTTTTCCCAATAGAGGCCTCTTAGCGCTCAGAATGTCCAATTGCAGTTTCTACAGAAAGAGTGTTTCAGAAAGGCTCAATCAAAAGTAAGGTTCAACTCTGTTAGTTGAATGCACAGAACAGAAAGAAGTTTCATAAAATGCTTCTGTGTAATTTATATTTGAACATATTCTTTTTTCCACTATTACCCACTTAGCGCTACGAATGTCCAGTTGCATTTTCTACAGACAGAGTGTTTCAAAACTGCTCAATCAAAAGTATGGTTTAACTCTGTTAGCTGAATGCTCAGATCAGAAAGAAGTTTCACAGAATGCTTCTGTGTAGTTTATATTTGAATATATTCCTTTTTCCACTACTACTCTCTTAGCGCTCCAAATGTCCAGTTGCATTTTCTACAGAAAGAGTGTTCAGATCTGCTGAATCAAAAGTATGGTTTAAATCTGTTAGCTGAATGCACAGATCAGAAAGAAGTTTCACAGAATGATTCTGTGTAGTTTATATTTGGAGACATTCCTTTTTCCACTATTACCCTCTTAGCGCTCCGAAACTCCCCTTGCATTTTCTACAGAAAGAGTGTTTCAGAACGGCTCAATCAAAACTAAGGTTCAACTCTTTTAGTTGAACAAACAGAACAGAAAGAAGTTTCACACAATACTTCTGTGTAGTTTTTATTTGTAGACATTCTTTTTCCCAATATAGGCCTCTTAGCGCTCAGAATGTCCAATTGCAGTTTCTACAGAAAGAGTGTTTCAGAACGGCTCAATCAAAAGTAAGGTTCAACTCTGTTAGTTGAATGCACAGAACAGAAAGAAGTTTCATACAATGCTTCTGTGTAGTTTATATTTGAACATATTCTTTTTTCCACTATTACCCACTTAGCGCTACGAATGTCCAGTTGCATTTTCTACAGACAGAGTGTTTCAAAACTGCTCAATCAAACGTATGGTTTAACTCTGTTAGCTGTATGCTCAGATCAGAAAGAAGTTTCACAGAATGCTTCTGTGTAGTTTATATTTGAATATATTACTTTTTCCAATACTACGCTCTTAGCGCTCCAAATGTCCAGTTGCATTTTCAACAGAAAGAGTGTTCAGATCTGCTCAATCAAAAGTATGGTTTAACTCTGTTAGCTGAATGCACAGATCAGAAAGAAGTTTCACCGAATGATTCTGTGTAGTTTATATTTGAAGACATTCCTTTTTCCACTATTACCCTCTTAGCGCTCCGAATCTCCACTTGCATTTTCTAGAAAAAGAGTGTTTCATAACTGCTCAATCAAAAATATGTTTTATCTCTGTTAACTGAATTTACAGATCAGAAATAAGTTTCACAGAATGCATCTGTGTAGTTTTTATTTGAAGATATTCTTTTTCCCAATGTAGGCCTCTTAGCGCTTAGCATGTCCAATTGCAGTTTCTACAGAAAGAGTGTTTCAGAACGGCTCAATCAAAGGTAAGGTTCAACTCTGTTAGTTGAATGCACAGAACAGAAAGGATTTTCACAGAATGCTACTGTGTAGTTTATATTTGAATATATTCCATTTTCCACTATTACCCTCTTAGCGCTCCGAATGTCCACTTGCATTTTCTACAGAAAGAGTGTTCAGAACTGCGCAATCAAAAGTATGGTTTAACTCTGTTAGCTTAATGAACATATCAGAAATAAGTTTCACACAATGCTTCTGTGTAGTTTTTATTTGAAGATATTATTTTTCCCAATAGAGGCCTCTTAGCGCTCAGAATGTCCAATTGCAGTTTCTGCAGAAAGAGTGTTTCAGAAAGGCTCAATCAAAAGTAAGGTTCAACTCTGTTAGTTGAATGCACAGAACAGAAAGTAGTTTCATACAATGCTTCTGTGTAGTTTATATTTGAATATATTCTTTTTTCCACTATTACCCACTTAGCGCTACGAATGTCCAGTTGCATTTTCTACAGACAGAGTGTTTCAAAACTGCTCAATCAAAAGTATGGCTTAACTCTGTTAGCTGAATGCTCAGATCAGAAAGAAGTTTCACAGAATGCTTCTGTGTAGTTTATATTTGAATATATTCCTTTTTCCACTACTACTCTCTTAGCGCTCCAAATGTCCAGTTGCATTTTCTACAGAAAGAGTGTTCAGATCTGCTGAATCAAAAGTATGGTTTAACTCTGTTAGCTGAATGCACAGATCAGAAAGAAGTTTCACAGAATGATTCTGTGTAGTTTATATTTGGAGACATTCCTTTTTCCACTATTACCCTCTTAGCGCTCCGAATCTCCCCTTGCATTTTCTACAGAAAGAGTGTTTCAGAACGGCTCAATCAAAACTAAGGTTCAACTCTTTTAGTTGAACAAACAGAACAGAAAGAAGTTTCACACAATTCTTCTGTGTAGTTTTTATTTGTAGACATTCTTTTTCCCAATATAGGCCTCTTAGCGCTCAGAATGTCCAATTGCAGTTTCTACAGAAAGAGTGTTTCAGAACGGCTCAATCAAAAGTAAGGTTCAACTCTGTTAGTTGAATGCACAGAACAGAAAGAAGTTTCATACAATGCTTCTGTGTAGTTTATATTTGAACATATTCTTTTTTCCACTATTACCCACTTAGCGCTACGAATGTCCAGTTGCATTTTCTACAGACAGAGTGTTTCAAAACTGCTCAATCAAACGTATGGTTTATCTCTGTGAGCTGTATGCTCAGATTAGAAAGAAGTTTCACAGAATGCTTCTGTGTAGTTTATATTTGAATATATTACTTTTTCCACTACTACGCTCTTAGCGCTCCAAATGTCCAGTTGCATTTTCAACAGAAAGAGTGTTCAGATCTGCTCAATCAAAAGTATGGTTTAACTCTGTTAGCTGAATGCACAGATCAGAAAGAAGTTTCACCGAATGATTCTGTGTAGTTTATATTTGAAGACATTCCTTTTTCCACTATTACCCTCTTAGCGCTCCGAATCTCCACTTGCATTTTCTAGAAAAAGATTGTTTCATAACTGCTCAATCAAAAATATGTTTTATCTCTGTTAAATGAATTTACAGATCAGAAATAAGTTTCACAGAATGCATCTGTGTAGTTTTTATTTGAAGATATTCTTTTTCTCAATGTAGGCCTCTTAGCGCTTAGCATGTCCAATTGCAGTTTCTACAGAAAGAGTGTTTCAGAACGGCTCAATCAAAAGTAAGGTTCAACTCTGTTAGTTGAATGCACAGAACAGAAAGAATTTTCACAGAATGCTACTGTGTAGTTTATATTTGAATATATTCCATTTTCCACTATTACCCTCTTAGCGCTCCGAATGTCCACTTGCATTTTCTACAGAAAGAGTGTTCAGAACTGCGCAATCAAAAGTATGGTTTAACTCTGTTAGCTTAATGAACATATCAGAAATAAGTTTCACACAATGCTTCTGTGTAGTTTTTATTTGAAGATATTATTTTTCCCAATAGAGGCCTCTTAGCGCTCAGAATGTCCAATTGCAGTTTCTACAGAAAGAGTGTTTCAGAAAGGCTCAATCAAAAGTAAGGTTCAACTCTGTTAGTTGAATGCACAGAACAGAAAGAAGTTTCATACAATGCTTCTGTGTAGTTTATATTTGAACATATTCTTTTTTCCACTATTACCCACTTAGCGCTACGAATGTCCAGTTGCATTTTCTACAGACAGAGTGTTTCAAAACTGCTCAATCAAAAGTATGGCTTAACTCTGTTAGCTGAATGCTCAGATCAGAAAGAACTTTCACAGAATGCTTCTGTGTAGTTTATATTTGAATATATTCCTTTTTCCACTACTACTCTCTTAGCGCTCCAAATGTCCAGTTACATTTTCTACAGAAAGAGTGTTCAGATCTGCTCAATCAAAAGTATGGTTTAACTCTGTTAGCTGAATGCACAGATCAGAAAGAAGTTTCACAGAATGATTCTGTGTAGTTTATATTTGGAGACATTCCTTTTTCCACTATTACCCTCTTAGCGCTCCGAATCTCCACTTGCATTTTCTACAGAAAGAGTGTTTCAGAACGGCTCAATCAAAACTAAGGTTCAACTCTTTTAGTTGGACAAACAGAACAGAAAGAAGTTTCACACAATTCTTCTGTGTAGTTTTTATTTGTAGACATTCTTTTTCCCAATATAGGCCTCTTAGCGCTCAGAATGTCCAATTGCAGTTTCTACAGAAAGAGTGTTTCAGAACGGCTCAATCAAAAGTAAGGTTCAACTCTGTTAGTTGAATGCACAGAACAGAAAGAAGTTTCATACAATGCTTCTGTGTAGTTTATATTTGAACATATTCTTTTTTCCACTATTACCCACTTAGCGCTACGAATGTCCAGTTGCATTTTCTACAGACAGAGTGTTTCAAAACTGCTCAATCAAAAGTATGGTTTAACTCTGTTAGCTGTATGCTCAGATCAGAAAGAAGTTTCACAGAATGCTTCTGTGTAGTTTATATTTGAATATATTCCTTTTTCCACTACTACGCTCTTAGCGCTCCAAATGTCCAGTTGCATTTTCAACAGAAAGAGTGTTCAGATCTGCTCAATCAAAAGTATGGTTTAGCTCTGTTAGCTGAATGCACAGATCAGAAAGAAGTTTCACCGAATGATTCTGTGTAGTTTATATTTGAAGACATTCCTTTTTCCACTATTACCCTCTTAGCGCTCCGAATCTCCACTTGCATTTTCTACAAAAAGAGTGTTTCATAACTGCTCAATCAAAAATATGTTTTATCTCTGTTAACTGAATTTACAGATCAGAAATAAGTTTCACAGTATGCATCTGTGTAGTATTTATTTGAAGATATTCTTTTTCCCAATGTAGGCCTCTTAGCGCTTTGCATGTCCAATTGCAGTTTCTACAGAAAGAGTGTTTCAGAACGGCTCAATCAAAAGTAAGGTTCAACTCTGTTAATTGAATGCACAGAACAGAAAGTATTTTCACAGAATGCTACTGTGTAGTTTATATTTGAATATATTACTTTTTCCACTATTACCCTCTTAGCGCTCCGAAAGTCCACTTGCATTTTCTACAGAAAGAGTGTTCAGAACTGCGCAATCAAAAGTATGGTTTAACTCTGTTAGCTTAATGAACACATCAAAAATAAGTTTCACACAATGCTTCTGTGTAGTTTTTATTTGAAGATATTATTTTTCCCAATAGAGGCCTCTTAGCGCTCAGAATATCCAATTGCAGTTTCTACAGAAAGAGTGTTTCAGAAAGGCTCAATCAAAAGTAAGGTTCAACTCTGTTAGTTGAATGCACAGAACAGAAAGAAGTTTCATACAATGCTTCTGTGTAGTTTATATTTGAACATATTCTTTTTTCCACTATTACCCAGTTAGCGCTACGAATGTCCACTTGCATTTTCTACAGACAGAGTGTTTCAAAACTGCTCAATCAAAAGTATGGTTTAACTCTGTTAGCTGAATGCTCAGATCAGAAAGAAGTTTCACAGAATGCTTCTGTGTAGTTTATATTTGAATATATTACTTTTTCCACTACTACGCTCTTAGCGCTCCAAATGTCCAGTTGCATTTTCAACAGAAAGAGTGTTCAGATCTGCTCAATCAAAAGTATGGTTTAACTCTGTTAGCTGAATGCACAGATCAGAAAGAAGTTTCACCGAATGATTCTGTGTAGTTTATATTTGAAGACATTCCTTTTTCCACTATTACCCTCTTAGCGCTCCGAATCTCCACTTGCATTTTCTAGAAAAAGATTGTTTCATAACTGCTCAATCAAAAATATGTTTTATCTCTGTTAAATGAATTTACAGATCAGAAATAAGTTTCACAGAATGCATCTGTGTAGTTTTTATTTGAAGATATTCTTTTTCCCAATGTAGGCCTCTTAGCGCTTAGCATGTCCAATTGCAGTTTCTACAGAAAGAGTGTTTCAGAACGGCTCAATCAAAAGTAAGGTTCAACTCTGTTAGTTGAATGCACAGAACAGAAAGAATTTTCACAGAATGCTACTGTGTAGTTTATATTTGAATATATTCCATTTTCCACTATTACCCTCTTAGCGCTCCGAATGTCCACTTGCATTTTCTACAGAAAGAGTGTTCAGAACTGCGCAATCAAAAGTATGGTTTAACTCTGTTAGCTTAATGAACATATCAGAAATAAGTTTCACACAATGCTTCTGTGTAGTTTTTATTTGAAGATATTATTTTTCCCAATAGAGGCCTCTTAGCGCTCAGAATGTCCAATTGCAGTTTCTACAGAAAGAGTGTTTCAGAAAGGCTCAATCAAAAGTAAGGTTCAACTCTGTTAGTTGAATGCACAGAACAGAAAGAAGTTTCATACAATGCTTCTGTGTAGTTTATATTTGAACATATTCTTTTTTCCACTATTACCCACTTAGCGCTACGAATGTCCAGTTGCATTTTCTACAGACAGAGTGTTTCAAAACTGCTCAATCAAAAGTATGGCTTAACTCTGTTAGCTGAATGCTCAGATCAGAAAGAACTTTCACAGAATGCTTCTGTGTAGTTTATATTTGAATATATTCCTTTTTCCACTACTACTCTCTTAGCGCTCCAAATGTCCAGTTGCATTTTCTACAGAAAGAGTGTTCAGATCTGCTCAATCAAAAGTATGGTTTAACTCTGTTAGCTGAATGCACAGATCAGAAAGAAGTTTCACAGAATGATTCTGTGTAGTTTATATTTGGAGACATTCCTTTTTCCACTATTACCCTCTTAGCGCTCCGAATCTCCACTTGCATTTTCTACAGAAAGAGTGTTTCAGAACGGCTCAATCAAAACTAAGGTTCAACTCTTTTAGTTGGACAAACAGAACAGAAAGAAGTTTCACACAATTCTTCTGTGTAGTTTTTATTTGTAGACATTCTTTTTCCCAATATAGGCCTCTTAGCGCTCAGAATGTCCAATTGCAGTTTCTACAGAAAGAGTGTTTCAGAACGGCTCAATCAAAAGTAAGGTTCAACTCTGTTAGTTGAATGCACAGAACAGAAAGAAGTTTCATACAATGCTTCTGTGTAGTTTATATTTGAACATATTCTTTTTTCCACTATTACCCACTTAGCGCTACGAATGTCCAGTTGCATTTTCTACAGACAGAGTGTTTCAAAACTGCTCAATCGAAAGTATGGTTTAACTCTGTTAGCTGTATGCTCAGATCAGAAAGAAGTTTCACAGAATGCTTCTGTGTAGTTTATATTTGAATATATTCCTTTTTCCACTACTACGCTCTTAGCGCTCCAAATGTCCAGTTGCATTTTCAACAGAAAGAGTGTTCAGATCTGCTCAATCAAAAGTATGGTTTAGCTCTGTTAGCTGAATGCACAGATCAGAAAGAAGTTTCACCGAATGATTCTGTGTAGTTTATATTTGAAGACATTCCTTTTTCCACTATTACCCTCTTAGCGCTCCGAATCTCCACTTGCATTTTCTACAAAAAGAGTGTTTCATAACTGCTCAATCAAAAATATGTTTTATCTCTGTTAACTGAATTTACAGATCAGAAATAAGTTTCACAGTATGCATCTGTGTAGTATTTATTTGAAGATATTCTTTTTCCCAATGTAGGCCTCTTAGCGCTTTGCATGTCCAATTGCAGTTTCTACAGAAAGAGTGTTTCAGAACGGCTCAATCAAAAGTAAGGTTCAACTCTGTTAATTGAATGCACAGAACAGAAAGTATTTTCACAGAATGCTACTGTGTAGTTTATATTTGAATATATTACTTTTTCCACTATTACCCTCTTAGCGCTCCGAAAGTCCACTTGCATTTTCTACAGAAAGAGTGTTCAGAACTGCGCAATCAAAAGTATGGTTTAACTCTGTTAGCTTAATGAACACATCAAAAATAAGTTTCACACAATGCTTCTGTGTAGTTTTTATTTGAAGATATTATTTTTCCCAATAGAGGCCTCTTAGCGCTCAGAATATCCAATTGCAGTTTCTACAGAAAGAGTGTTTCAGAAAGGCTCAATCAAAAGTAAGGTTCAACTCTGTTAGTTGAATGCACAGAACAGAAAGAAGTTTCATACAATGCTTCTGTGTAGTTTATATTTGAACATATTCTTTTTTCCACTATTACCCAGTTAGCGCTACGAATGTCCAGTTGCATTTTCTACAGACAGAGTGTTTCAAAACTGCTCAATCAAAAGTATGGTTTAACTCTGTTAGCTGAATGCTCAGATCAGAAAGAAGTTTCACAGAATGCTTCTGTGTAGTTTATATTTGAATATATTCCTTTTTCCACTACTACTCTCTTAGCGCTCCAAATGTCCAGTTGCATTTTCTACAGAAAGAGTGTTCAGATCTGCTCAATCAAAAGTATGGTTTAACTCTGTTAGCTGAATGCACAGATCAGAAAGAAGTTTCACAGAATGATTCTGTGTAGTTTATATTTGGAGACATTCCTTTTTCCACTATTACCCTCTTAGCGCTCCGAATCTCCACTTGCATTTTCTACAGAAAGAGTGTTTCAGAACGGCTCAATCAAAACTAAGGTTCAACTCTTTTAGTTGGACAAACAGAACAGAAAGAAGTTTCACACAATTCTTCTGTGTAGTTTTTATTTGTAGACATTCTTTTTCCCAATATAGGCCTCTTAGCGCTCAGAATGTCCAATTGCAGTTTCTACAGAAAGAGTGTTTCAGAACGGCTCAATCAAAAGTAAGGTTCAACTCTGTTAGTTGAATGCACAGAACAGAAAGAAGTTTCATACAATGCTTCTGTGTAGTTTATATTTGAACATATTCTTTTTTCCACTATTACCCACTTAGCGCTACGAATGTCCAGTTGCATTTTCTACAGACAGAGTGTTTCAAAACTGCTCAATCAAACGTATGGTTTAACTCTGTTAACTGTATGCTCAGATCAGAAAGAAGTTTCACAGAATGCTTCTGTGTAGTTGATATTTGAATATATTCCTTTTTCCACTACTACGCTCTTAGCGCTCCAAATGTCCAGTTGCATTTTCAACAGAAAGAGTGTTCAGATCTGCTCAATCAAAAGTATGGTTTAACTCTGTTAGCTGAATGCACAGATCAGAAAGAAGTTTCACCGAATGATTCTGTGTAGTTTATATTTGAAGACATTCCTTTTTCCACTATTACCCTCTTAGCGCTCCGAATCTCCACTTGCATTTTCTACAAAAAGAGTGTTTCATAACTGCTCAATCAAATATATGTTTTATCTCTGTTAACTGAATTTACAGATCAGAAATAAGTTTCACAGAATGCATCTGTGTAGTTTTTATTTGAAGATATTCTTTTTCCCAATGTAGGCCTCTTAGCGCTTAGCATGTCCAATTGCAGTTTCTACATAAAGAGTGTTTCAGAACGGCTCAATCAAAAGTAAGGTTCAACTCTGTTAGTTGAATGCACAGAACAGAAAGAATTTTCACAGAATGCTACTGTGTAGTTTATATTTGAATATATTCCTTTTTCCACTATTACCCTCTTAGCGCTCCGAATGTCCACTTGCATTTTCTACAGAAAGAGTGTTCAGAACTGCGCAATCAAAAGTATGGTTTAACTCTGTTAGCTTAATGAACATATCAGAAATAAGTTTCACACAATGCTTCTGTGTAGTTTTTATTTGAAGATATTATTTTTCCCAATAGAGGCCTCTTAGCGCTCAGAATGTCCAATTGCAGTTTCTACAGAAAGAGTGTTTCAGAAAGGCTCAATCAAAAGTAAGGTTCAACTCTGTTAGTTGAATGCACAGAACAGAAAGAAGTTTCATACAATGCTTCTGTGTAGTTTATATTTGAACATATTCTTTTTTCCACTATTACCCACTTAGCGCTACGAATGTCCAGTTGCATTTTCTACAGACAGAGTGTTTCAAAACTGCTCAATCAAAAGTATGGTTTAACTCTGTTAGCTGAATGCTCAGATCAGAAAGAAGTTTCACAGAATGCTTCTGTGTAGTTTATATTTGAATATATTCCTTTTTCCACAACTACTCTCTTAGCGCTCCAAATGTCCAGTTGCATTTTCTACAGAAAGAGTGTTCAGATCTGCTCAATCAAAAGTATGGTTTAACTCTGTTAGCTGAATGCACAGATCAGAAAGAAGTTTCACAGAATGATTCTGTGTAGTTTATATTTGGAGACATTCCTTTTTCCACTATTACCCTCTTAGCGCTCCGAATCTCCACTTGCATTTTCTACAGAAAGAGTGTTTCAGAACGGCTCAATCAAAACTAAGGTTCAACTCTTTTAGTTGAACAAACAGAACAGAAAGAAGTTTCACACAACTCTTCTGTGTAGTTTTTATTTGTAGACATTCTTTTTCCCAATATAGGCCTCTTAGCGCTCAGAATGTCCAATTGCAGTTTCTACAGAAAGAGTGTTTCAGAACGGCTCAATCAAAAGTAAGGTTCAACTCTGTTAGTTGAATGCACAGAACAGAAAGAAGTTTCATACAATGCTTCTGTGTAGTTCATATTTGAACATATTCTTTTTTCCACTATTACCCACTTAGCGCTACGAATGTCCAGTTGCATTTTCTACAGACAGAGTGTTTCAAAACTGCTCAATCAAAAATATGGTTTAACTCTGTTAGCTGAATGCACAGATCAGAAAGAAGTTTCACCGAATGATTCTGTGTAGTTTATATTTGAAGACATTCCTTTTTCCACTATTACCCTCTTAGCGCTCCGAATCTCCACTTGCATTTTCTACAAAAAGAGTGTTTCATAACTGCTCATTCAAAAATATGTTTTATCTCTGTTAACTGAATTTACAGATCAGAAATAAGTTTCACAGAATGCATCTGTGTAGTTTTTATTTGAAGATATTCTTTTTCCAAATGTAGGACTCTTAGCGCTTAGCATGTCCAATTGCAGTTTCTACAGAAATAGTGTTTCAGAACGGCTCAATCAAATTAAGGTTCAACTCTGTTAGTTGAATGCACAGAACAGAAAGAATTTTCACAGAATGCTACTGTGTAGTTTATATTTGAATATATTCCTTTTTCCACTATTACCCTCTTAGCGCTCCGAATGTCCACTTGCATTTTCTACAGAAAGAGTGTTCAGAACTGCGCAATCAAAAGTATGGTTTAACTCTGTTAGCTTAATGAACATATCAGAAATAAGTTTCACACAATGCTTCTGTGTAGTTTTTATTTGAAGATATTATTTTTCCCAATAGAGGCCTCTTAGCGCTCAGAATGTCCAATTGCTGTTTCTACAGAAAGAGTGTTTCAGAAAGGCTCAATCAAAAGTAAGGTTCAACTCTGTTAGTTGAATGCACAGAACAGAAAGAATTTTCACAGAATGCTACTGTGTAGTTTATATTTGAATATATTCCTTTTTCCACTATTACCCTCTTAGCGCTCCGAATGTCCACTTGCATTTTCTACAGAAAGAGTGTTCAGAACTGCGCAATCAAAAGTATGGTTTAACTCTGTTTGCTTAATTAACATATCAGAAATAAGTTTCACACAATGCTTCTGTGTAGTTTTTATTTGAAGATATTATTTTTCCCAATAGAGGCATCTTAGCGCTCAGAATGTCCAATTGCAGTTTCTACAGAAAGAGTGTTTCAGAAAGGCTCAATCAAAAGTAAGGTTCAACTCTGTTAGTTGAATGCACAGAACAGAAAGAAGTTTCATACAATGCTTCTGTGTAGTTTATATTTGAACATATACTTTTTTCCACTATCACCCACTTAGCGCTACGAATGTCCAATTGCATTTTCTACAGACAGAGTGTTTCAAAACTGCTCAATCAAAAGTATGGTTTAACTCTGTTAGCTGAATGCTCAGATCAGAAAGAAGTTTCACAGAGTGCTTCTGTGTAGTTTATATTTGTATATATTCCTTTTTCCACTACTACTCTCTTAGCGCTCCAAATGTCCAGTTGCATTTTCTACAGAAAGAGTGTTCAGATTTGCTCAATCAAAATTATGGTTTAACACTGTTAGCTGAATGCACAGATTAGAAAGAAGTTTCACAGAATGATTCTGTGTAGTTTATATTTGGAGACATTCCTTTTTCCACTATTACCCTCTTAGCGCTCCGAATCTCCACTTGCATTTTCTACAGAAAGAGTGTTTCAGAACGGCTCAATCAAAACTAAGGTTCAACTCTTTTAGTTGAACAAACAGAACAGAAAGAAGTTTCACACAATTCTTCTGTGTAGTTTTTATTTGTAGACATTCTTTTTCCCAATATAGGCCTCTTAGCGCTCAGAATGTCCAATTGCAGTTTCTACAGAAAGAGTGTTTCAGAACGGCTCAATCAAAAGTAAGGTTCAACTCTGTTAGTTGAATGCACAGAACAGAAAGAAGTTTCATACAATGCTTCTGTGTAGTTTATATTTGAACATATTCTTTTTTCCACTATTACCCACTTAGCGCTACGAATGTCCAGTTGCATTTTCTACAGACAGAGTGTTTCAAAACTGCTCAATCAAAAGTATGGTTTAACTCTGTTAGCTGTATGCTCAGATCAGAAAGAAGTTTCACAGAATGCTTCTGTGTAGTTTATATTTGAATATATTACTTTTTCCACTACTACGCTCTTAGCGCTCCAAATGTCCAGTTGCATTTTCAACAGAAAGAGTGTTCAGATCTGCTCAATCAAAAGTATGGTTTAACTCTGTTATCTTAATGCACAGATCAGAAAGAAGTTTCACCGAATGATTCTGTGTAGTTTATATTTGAAGACATTCCTTTTTCCACTATTACCCTCTTAGCGCTCCGAATCTCCACTTGCATTTTCTTCAAAAAGAGTGTTTCATAACTGCTCAATCAAAAATATGTTTTATCTCTGTTAACTGAATTTACAGATCAGAAATAAGTTTCACAGAATGCATCTGTGTAGTTTTTATTTGAAGATATTCTTTTTCCCAATGTAGGCCTCTTAGCGCTTAGCATGTCCAATTGCAGTTTCTACAGAAAGAGTGTTTCAGAACGGCTCAATCAAAAGTAAGGTTCAACTCTGTTAGTTGAATGCACAGAACAGAAAGAATTTTCACAGAATGCTACTGTGTAGTTTATATTTGAATATATTCCTTTTTCCACTATTACCCTCTTAGCGCTCCGAATGTCCACTTGCATTTTCTACAGAAAGAGTGTTCAGAACTGCGCAATCAAAAGTATGCTTTAACTCTGTTAGCTTAATGAACATATCAGAAATAAGTTTCACACAATGCTTCTGTGTAGTTTTTATTTGAAGATATTATTTTTCCCAATAGAGGCCTCTTAGCGCTCAGAATGTCCAATTGCAGTTTCTACAGAAAGAGTGTTTCAGAAAGGCTCAATCAAAAGTAAGGTTCAACTGTGTTAGTTGAATGCACAGAACAGAAAGAAGTTTTATACAATGCTTCTGTGTAGTTTATATTTGAACATATTCTTTTTTCCACTATTACCCACTTAGCGCTACGAATGTCCAGTTGCATTTTCTACAGACAGAGTGTTTCAAAACTGCTCAATCAAATGTATGGCTTAACTCTGTTAGCTGAATGCTCAGATCAGAAAGAAGTTTCACAGAATGCTTCTGTGTAGTTTATATTTGAATATATTCCTTTTTCCACTACTACTCTCTTAGCGCTCCAAATGTCCAGTTGCATTTTCTACAGAAAGAGTGTTCAGATCTGCTCAATCAAATGTATGGTTTAACCCTGTTAGCTGAATGCACAGATCAGAAAGAAGTTTCACAGAATGATTCTGTGTAGTTTATATTTGGAGACATTCCTTTTTCCACTATTACCCTCTTAGCGCTCCGAATCTCCACTTGCATTTTCTACAGAAAGAGTGTTTCAGAACGGCTCAATCAAAACTAAGGTTCAACTCTTTTAGTTGGACAAACAGAACAGAAAGAAGTTTCACACAATTCTTCTGTGTAGTTTTTATTTGTAGACATTCTTTTTCCCAATATTGGCCTCTTAGCGCTCAGAATGTCCAATTGCAGTTTCTACAGAAAGAGAGTTTCAGAACGGCTCAATCAAAAGTAAGGTTCAACTCAGTTAGTTGAATGCACAGAACAGAAAGTAGTTTCATACAATGCTTCTGTGTAGTTTATATTTGAACATATTCTTTTTTCCACTATTACCCACTTAGCGCTACGAATGTCCAGTTGCATTTTCTACAGACAGAGTGTTTCAAAACTGCTCAATCAAACGTATGGTTTAACTCTGTTAGCTGTATGCTCAGATCAGAAAGAAGTTTCACAGAATGCTTCTGTGTATTTTATATTTGAATATATTCCTTTTGCCACTACTACGCTCTTAGCGCTCCAAATGTCCAGTTGCATTTTCAACAGAAAGAGTGTTCAGATCTGCTCAATCAAAAGTATGGTTTAACTCTGTTAGCTGAATGCACAGATCAGAAAGAAGTTTCACCGAATGATTCTGTGTAGTTTATATTTGAAGACATTCCTTTTTCCACTATTACCCTCTTAGCGCTCCGAATCTCCACTTGCATTTTCTACAAAAAGAGTGTTTCATAACTGCTCAATCAAAAATATGTTTTATCTCTGTTAACTGAATTTACAGATCAGAAATAAGTTTCACAGAATGCATCTGTGTAGTTTTTATTTGAAGATATTCTTTTTCCCAATGTAGGCCTCTTAGCGCTTAGCATGTCCAATTGCAATTTCTACAGAAAGAGTGTTTCAGAACGGCTCAATCAAAAGTAAGGTTCAACTCTGTTAGTTGAATGCACAGAACAGAAAGAATTTTCACAGAATGCTACTGTGTAGTTTATATTTGAATATATTCCTTTTTCCACTAATACCCTCTTAGCGCTCCGAATGTCCACTTGCATTTTCTACAGAAAGAGTGTTCAGAACTGCGCAATCAAAAGTATGCTTTAACTCTGTTAGCTTAATGAACATATCAGAAATAAGTTTCACACAATGCTTCTGTGTAGTTTTTATTTGAAGATATTATTTTTCCCAATAGAGGCCTCTTAGCGCTCAGAATGTCCAATTGCAGTTTCTACAGAAAGAGTGTTTCAGAAAGGCTCAATCAAAAGTAAGGTTCAACTCTGTTAGTTGAATGCACAGAACAGAAAGAAGTTTCATACAATGCTTCTGTGTAGTTTATATTTGAACATATTCTTTTTTCCACTATTACCCACTTAGCGCTACGAATGTCCAGTTGCATTTTCTACAGACAGAGTGTTTCAAAACTGCTCAATCAAAAGTATGGTTTAACTCTGTTAGCTGAATGCTCAGATCAGAAAGAAGTTTCACAGAATGCTTCTGTTTAGTTTATATTTGAATATATTCCTTTTTCCACAACTACTCTCTTAGCGCTCCAAATGTCCAGTTGCATTTTCTACAGAAAGAGTGTTCAGATCTGCTCAATCAAAAGTATGGTTTAACTCTGTTAGCTGAATGCACAGATCAGAAAGAAGTTTCACAGAATGATTCTGTGTAGTTTATATTTGGAGACATTCCTTTTTCCACTATTACCCTCTTAGCGCTCCGAATCTCCACTTGCATTTTCTACAGAAAGAGTGTTTCAGAACGGCTCAATCAAAACTAAGGTTCAACTCTTTTAGTTGAACAAACAGAACAGAAAGAAGTTTCACACAATTCTTCTGTGTAGTTTTTATTTGTAGACATTCTTTTTCCCAATATAGGCCTCTTAGCGCTCAGAATGTCCAATTGCAGTTTCTACAGAAAGAGTGTTTCAGAACGGCTCAATCAAAAGTAAGGTTCAACTCTGTTATTTGAATGCTCAGAACAGAAAGTAGTTTCATACAATGCTTCTGTGTAGTTTATATTTGAACATATTCTTTTTTCCACTATTACCCTCTTAGCGCTACGAATGTCCAGTTGCATTTTCTACAGACAGAGTGTTTCAAAACTGCTCAATCAAAAGTATGGTTTAACTCTGTTAGCTGTATGCTCAGATCAGAAAGAAGTTTCACAGAATGCTTCTGTGTAGTTTATATTTGAATATATTCCTTTTTCCACTACTACGCTCTTAGCGCTCCAAATGTCCAGTTGCATTTTCAACAGAAAGAGTGTTCAGATCTGCTCAATCAAAAGTATGGTTTAACTCTGTTAGCTGAATGCACAGATCAGAAAGAAGTTTCACCGAATGATTCTGTGTAGTTTATATTTGAAGACATTCCTTTTTCCACTATTACCCTCTTAGCGCTCCGAATCTCCACTTGCATTTTCTACAAAAAGAGTGTTTCATAACTGCTCAATCAAAAATATGTTTTATCTCTGTTAACTGAATTTACAGATCAGAAATAAGTTTCACAGAATGCATCTGTGTAGTTTTTATTTGAAGATATTTTTTTTCCCAATGTAGGCCTCTTAGCGCTTAGCATGTCCAATTGCAATTTCTACAGAAAGAGTGTTTCAGAACGGCTCAATCAAAAGTAAGGTTCAACTCTGTTAGTTGAATGCACAGAACAGAAAGAATTTTCACAGAATGCTACTGTGTAGTTTATATTTGAATATATTCCTTTTTCCACTGTTACCCTCTTAGCGCTCCGAATGTCCACTTGCATTTTCTACAGAAAGAGTGTTCAGAACTGCGCAATGAAAAGTATGGTTTAACTCTGTTAGCTTAATGAACATATCAGAAATAAGTTTCACACAATGCTTCTGTGTAGTTTTTATTTGAAGATATTATTTTTAACAAAAGAGGCCTCTTAGCGCTCAGAATGTCCAATTGCAGTTTCTACAGAAAGAGTGTTTCAGAAAGGCTCAATCAAAAGTAAGTTTCAACTCTGTTAGTTGAATGCACAGAACAGAAAGAAGTTTCATACAATGCTTCTGTGTAGTTTATATTTGAACATATTCTTTTTTCCACTATTACCCACTTAGCGCTACGAATGTCCAGTTGCATTTTCTACAGACAGAGTGTTTCAAAACTGCTCAATCAAAAGTATGGTTTAACTCTGTTAGCTGAATGCTCAGATCAGAAAGAAGTTTCACAGAATGCTTCTGTTTAGTTTATATTTGAATATATTCCTTTTTCCACAACTACTCTCTTAGCGCTCCAAATGTCCAGTTGCATTTTCTACAGAAAGAGTGTTCAGATCTGCTCAATCAAAAGTATGGTTTAACTCTGTTAGCTGAATGCACAGATCAGAAAGAAGTTTCACAGAATGATTCTGTGTAGTTTATATTTGGAGACATTCCTTTTTCCACTATTACCCTCTTAGCGCTCCGAATCTCCACTTGCATTTTCTACAGAAAGAGTGTTTCAGAACGGCTCAATCAAAACTAAGGTTCAACTCTTTTAGTTGAACAAACAGAACAGAAAGAAGTTTCACACAATTCTTCTGTGTAGTTTTTATTTGTAGACATTCTTTTTCCCAATATAGGCCTCTTAGCGCTCAGAATGTCCAATTGCAGTTTCTACAGAAAGAGTGTTTCAGAACGGCTCAATCAAAAGTAAGGTTCAACTCTGTTATTTGAATGCTCAGAACAGAAAGTAGTTTCATACAATGCTTCTGTGTAGTTTATATTTGAACATATTCTTTTTTCCACTATTACCCTCTTAGCGCTACGAATGTCCAGTTGCATTTTCTACAGACAGAGTGTTTCAAAACTGCTCAATCAAAAGTATGGTTTAACTCTGTTAGCTGTATGCTCAGATCAGAAAGAAGTTTCACAGAATGCTTCTGTGTAGTTTATATTTGAATATATTCCTTTTTCCACTACTACTGTCTTAGCGCTCCAAATGTCCAGTTGCATTTTCAACAGAAAGAGTGTTCAGATCTGCTCAATCAAAAGTATGGTTTAACTCTGTTAGCTGAATGCACAGATCAGAAAGAAGTTTCACCGAATGATTCTGTGTAGTTTATATTTGAAGACATTCCTTTTTCCACTATTACCCTCTTAGCGCTCCGAATCTCCACTTGCATTTTCTACAAAAAGAGTGTTTCATAACTGCTCAATCAAAAATATGTTTTATCTCTGTTAACTGAATTTACAGATCAGAAATAAGTTTCACAGAATGCATCTGTGTAGTTTTTATTTGAAGATATTCTTTTTCCCAATGTAGGCCTCTTAGCGCTTAGCATGTCCAATTGCAGTTTCTACAGAAAGAGTGTTTCAGAACGGCTCAATCAAAAGTAAGGTTCAATTCTGTTAGTTGAATGCACAGAACAGAAAGAATTTTCACAGAATGCTACTGTGTAGTTTATATTTGAATATATTCCTTTTTCCGCTATTACCCTCTTAGCGCTCCGAATGTCCACTTGCATTTTCTACAGAAAGAGTGTTCAGAACTGCGCAATCAAAAGTATGGTTTAACTCTGTTAGCTTAATGAACATATCAGAAATAAGTTTCACAAAATGCTTCTGTGTAGTTTTTATTTGAAGATATTATTTTTCCCAATAGAGGCCTCTTAGCGCTCAGAATGTCCAATTGCAGTTTCTACAGAAAGAGTGTTTCAGAAAGGCTCAATCAAAAGTAAGGTTCAACTCTGTTAGTTGAATGCACAGAACAGAAAGAAGTTTCATACAATGCTTCTGTGTAGTTTATATTTGAACATATTCTTTTTTCCACTATTACCCACTTAGCGCTACGAATGTCCAGTTGCATTTTCTACAGACAGAGTGTTTCAAAACTGCTCAATCAAAAGTATGGTTTAACTCTGTTAGCTGAATGCTCAGATCAGAAAGAAGTTTCACAGAATGCTTCTGTGTAGTTTATATTTGAATATATTCCTTTTTCCACTACTACTCTCTTAGCGCTCCAAATGTCCAGTTGCATTTTCTACAGAAAGAGTGTTCAGATCTGCTCAATCAAAAGTATGTTTTAACTCTGTTAGCTGAATGCACAGATCAGAAAGAAGTTTCACAGTATGATTCTGTGTAGTTTATATTTGGAGACATTCCTTTTTCCACTATTACCCTCTTAGCGCTCCGAATCTCCACTTGCATTTTCTACAGAAAGAGTGTTTCAGAACGGCTCAATCAAAACTAAGGTTCAACTCTTTTAGTTGAAAAAACAGAACAGAAAGAAGTTTCACTCAATTCTTCTGTGTAGTTTTTATTTGTAGACATTCTTTTTCCCAATATAGGCCTCTTAGCGCTCAGAATGTCCAATTGCAGTTTCTACAGAAACAGTGTTTCAGAACGGCTCAATCAAAAGTAAGGTTCAACTCTGTTAGTTGAATGCACAGAACAGAAAGAAGTTTCATACAATGCTTCTGTGTAGTTTATATTTGAACATATTCTTTTTTCCACTATTACCCACTTAGCGCTACGAATGTCCAGTTGCATTTTCTACAGACAGAGTGTTTCAAAACTGCTCAATCAAAAGTATGGTTTAACTCTGTTAGCTGAATGCTCAGATCAGAAAGAAGTTTCACAGAATGCTTCTGTGTAGTTTATATTTGAATATATTCCTTTTTCCACTACTACGCTCTTAGCGCTCCAAATGTCCAGTTGCATTTTCTACAGAAAGAGTGTTCATATCTGCTCAATCAAAAGTATGGTTTAACTCTGGTAGCTCAATGCACAGATCAGAAAGAAGTTTCACAGAATGATTCTGTGTAGTTTATATTTGGAGACATTCCTTTTTCCACTATTACCCTCTTAGCGCTCCGAATCTCCACTTGCATTTTCTACAGAAAGAGTGTTTCAGAACGGCTCAATCAAAACTAAGGTTCAACTCTTTTAGTTGAAAAAACAGAACAGAAAGGAGTTTCACTCAATTCTTCTGTGTAGTTTCTATTTGTAGACATTCTTTTTCCCAATATAGGCCTCTTAGCGCTCAGAATGTCCAATTGCAGTTTCTACAGAAAGAGAGTTTCAGAACGGCTCAATCAAAACTAAGGTTCAACTCTTTTAGTTGAAAAAACAGAACAGAAAGAAGTTTCACTCAATTCTTCTGTGTAGTTTCTATTTGTAGACATTCTTTTTCCCAATATAGGCCTCTTAGCGCTCAGAATGTCCAATTGCAGTTTCTACAGAAAGAGTGTTTCTGAACGGCTCAATCAAAAGTAAGGTTCAACTCTGTTAGTTGAATGCACAGAACAGAAAGAAGTTTCATACAATGCTTCTGTGTAGTTTATATTTGAACATATTCTTTTTTCCACTATTACCCACTTAGCGCTACGAATGTCCAGTTGCATTTTCTACAGACAGAGTGTTTCAAAACTGCTCAATCAAAAGTATGGTTTAACTCTGTTAGCTGAATGCTCAGATCAGAAAGAAGTTTCACAGAATGCTTCTGTGTAGTTTATATTTGAATATATTCCTTTTTCCACTACTACGCTCTTAGCGCTCCAAATGTCCAGTTGCATTTTCTACAGAAAGAGTGTTCAGATCTGCTCAATCAAAAGTATGGTTTAACTCTGTTAGCTGAATGCACAGATCAGAAAGAAGTTTCACAGAATGATTCTGTGTAGTTTATATTTGGAGACATTCCTTTTTCCACTATTACCCTCTTAGCGCTCCGAATCTCCACTTGCATTTTCTACAGAAAGAGTGTTTCAGAACGGCTCAATCAAAACTAAGGTTCAACTCTTTTAGTTGAAAAAACAGAACAGAAAGAAGTTTCACTCAATTCTTCTGTGTAGTTTTTATTTGTAGACATTCTTTTTCCCAATATAGGCCTCTTAGCGCTCAGAATGTCCAATTGCAGTTTCTACAGAAAGAGAGTTTCAGAACGGCTCAATCAAAACTAAGGTTCAACTCTTTTAGTTGAAAAAACAGAACAGAAAGTAGTTTCACTCAATTCTTCTGTGTAGTTTCTATTTGTAGACATTCTTTTTCCCAACATAGGCCTCTTAGCGCTCAGAATGTCCAATTGCAGTTTCTACAGAAAGAGTGTTTCAGAACGGCTCAATCAAAAGTAAGGTTCAACTCTGTTAGTTGAATGCACAGAACAGAAAGAAGTTTCATACAATGCTTCTGTGTAGTTTATATTTGAACATATTCTTTTTTCCACTATTACCCACTTAGCGCTACGAATGTCCAGTTGCATTTTCTACAGACAGAGTGTTTCAAAACTGCTCAATCAAAAGTATGGTTTAACTCTGTTAGCTGAATGCTCAGATCAGAAAGAAGTTTCACAGAATGATTCTGTGTAGTTTATATTTGAAGACATTCCTTTTTCCACTATTACCCTCTTAGCGCTCCGAATCTCCACTTGCATTTTCTACAAAAACAGTGTTACATAACTGCTCAATCAAAAATATGTTTTATCTCTGTTAACTGAATTTACAGATCAGAAATTAGTTTCACAGAATGCATCTGTGTAGTTTTTATTTGAAGATATTCTTTTTCCCAATGTAGGCCTCTTAGCGCTTAGCATGTCCAATTGCAGTTTCTACAGAAAGAGTGTTTCAGAACGGCTCAATCAAAAGTAAGGTTCAACTCTGTTAGTTGAATGCACAGAACAGAAAGAATTTTCACAGAATGCTACTGTGTAGTTTATATTTGAATATATTCCTTTTTCAACTATTACCCTCTTAGCGCTCCGAATGTCCACTTGCATTTTCTACAGAAAGAGTGTTCAGAACTGCGCAATCAAAAGTATGGTTTAACTCTGTTAGCTTAATGAACATATCAGAAATAAGTTTCACAAAATGCTTCTTTGTAGTTTTTATTTGAAGATATTATTTTTCCCAATAGAGGCCTCTTAGCGCTCAGAATGTCCAATTGCAGTTTCTACAGAAAGAGTGTTTCAGAAAGGCTCAATCAAATGTAAGGTTCAACTCTGTTAGTTGAATGCACAGAACAGAAAGAAGTTTCATACAATGCTTCTGTGTAGTTTATATTTGAACATATTCTTTTTTCCACTATTACCCACTTAGCGCTACGAATGTCCAGTTGCATTTTCTACAGACAGAGTGTTTCAAAACTGCTCAATCAAAAGTATGGTTTAACTCTGTTAGCTGAATGCTCAGATCAGAAAGAAGTTTCACAGAATGCTTCTGTGTAGTTTATATTTGAATATATTCCTTTTTCCACTACTACTCTCTTAGCGCTCCAAATGTCCAGTTGCATTTTCTACAGAAAGAGTGTTCAGATCTGCTCAATCAAAAGTATGTTTTAACTCTGTTAGCTGAATGCACAGATCAGAAAGAAATTTCACAGTATGATTCTGTGTAGTTTATATTTGGAGACATTCCTTTTTCCACTATTACCCTCTTAGCGCTCCGAATCTCCACTTGCATTTTCTACAGAAAGAGTGTTTCAGAACGGCTCAATCAAAACTAAGGTTCAACTCTTTTAGTTGAAAAAACAGAACAGAAAGAAGTTTCACTCAATTCTTCTGTGTAGTTTTTATTTGTAGACATTCTTTTTCCCAATATAGGCCTCTTAGCGCTCAGAATGTCCAATTGCAGTTTCTACAGAAACAGTGTTTCAGAACGGCTCAATCAAAAGTAAGGTTCAACTCTGTTAGTTGAATGCACAGAACAGAAAGTAGTTTCATACAATGCTTCTGTGTAGTTTATATTTGAACATATTCTTTTTTCCACTATTACCCACTTAGCGCTACGAATGTCCAGTTGCATTTTCTACAGACAGAGTGTTTCAAAACTGCTCAATCAAAAGTATGGTTTAACTCTGTTAGCTGAATGCTCAGATCAGAAAGAAGTTTCACAGAATGCTTCTGTGTAGTTTATATTTGAATATATTCCTTTTTCCACTACTACGCTCTTAGCGCTCCAAATGTCCAGTTGCATTTTCTACAGAAAGAGTGTTCAGATCTGCTCAATCAAAAGTATGGTTTAACTCTGGTAGCTCAATGCACAGATCAGAAAGAAGTTTCACAGAATGATTCTGTGTAGTTTATATTTGGAGACATTCCTTTTTCCACTATTACCCTCTTAGCGCTCCGAATCTCCACTTGCATTTTCTACAGAAAGAGTGTTTCAGAACGGCTCAATCAAAACTAAGGTTCAACTCTTTTAGTTGAAAAAACAGAACAGAAAGGAGTTTCACTCAATTCTTCTGTGTAGTTTCTATTTGTAGACATTCTTTTTCCCAATATAGGCCTCTTAGCGCTCAGAATGTCCAATTGCAGTTTCTACAGAAAGAGAGTTTCAGAACGGCTCAATCAAAACTAAGGTTCAACTCTTTTAGTTGAAAAAACAGAACAGAAAGAAGTTTCACTCAATTCTTCTGTGTAGTTTCTATTTGTAGACATTCTTTTTCCCAATATAGGCCTCTTAGCGCTCAGAATGTCCAATTGCAGTTTCTACAGAAAGAGTGTTTCAGAACGGCTCAATCAAAAGTAAGGTTCAACTCTGTTAGTTGAATGCACAGAACAGAAAGAAGTTTCATACAATGCTTCTGTGTAGTTTATATTTGAACATATTCTTTTTTCCACTATTACCCACTTAGCGCTACGAATGTCCAGTTGCATTTTCTACAGACAGAGTGTTTCAAAACTGCTCAATCAAAAGTATGGTTTAACTCTGTTAGCTGAATGCTCAGATCAGAAAGAAGTTTCACAGAATGCTTCTGTGTAGTTTATATTTGAATATATTCCTTTTTCCACTACTACGCTCTTAGCGCTCCAAATGTCCAGTTGCATTTTCTACAGAAAGAGTGTTCAGATCTGCTCAATCAAAAGTGTGGTTTAACTCTGTTAGCTGAATGCACAGATCAGAAAGAAGTTTCACAGAATGATTCTGTGTAGTTTATATTTGGAGACATTCCTTTTTCCACTATTACCCTCTTAGCGCTCCGAATCTCCACTTGCATTTTCTACAGAAAGAGTGTTTCAGAACGGCTCAATCAAAACTAAGGTTCAACTCTTTTAGTTGAAAAAACAGAACAGAAAGAAGTTTCACTCAATTCTTCTGTGTAGTTTTTATTTGTAGACATTCTTTTTCCCAATATAGGCCTCTTAGCGCTCAGAATGTCCAATTGCAGTTTCTACAGAAACAGTGTTTCAGAACGGCTCAATCAAAAGTAAGGTTCAACTCTGTTAGTTGAATGCACAGAACAGAAAGAAGTTTCATACAATGCTTCTGTGTAGTTTATATTTGAACATATTCTTTTTTCCACTATTACCCACTTAGCGCTACGAATGTCCAGTTGCATTTTCTACAGACAGAGTGTTTCAAAACTGCTCAATCAAAAGTATGGTTTAACTCTGTTAGCTGAATGCTCAGATCAGAAAGAAGTTTCACAGAATGCTTCTGTGTAGTTTATATTTGAATATATTCCTTTTTCCACTACTACGCTCTTAGCGCTCCAAATGTCCAGTTGCATTTTCTACAGAAAGAGTGTTCAGATCTGCTCAATCAAAAGTATGGTTTAACTCTGTTAGCTCAATGCACAGATCAGAAAGAAGTTTCATAGAATGATTCTGTGTAGTTTATATTTGGAGACATTCCTTTTTCCACTATTACCCTCTTAGCGCTCCGAATCTCCACTTGCATTTTCTACAGAAAGAGTGTTTCAGAACGGCTCAATCAAAACTAAGGTTCAACTCTTTTAGTTGAAAAAACAGAACAGAAAGGAGTTTCACTCAATTCTTCTGTGTAGTTTCTATTTGTAGACATTCTTTTTCCCAATATAGGCCTCTTAGCGCTCAGAATGTCCAATTGCAGTTTCTACAGAAAGAGAGTTTCAGAACGGCTCAATCAAAACTAAGGTTCAACTCTTTTAGTTGAAAAAACAGAACAAAAAGTAGTTTCACTCAATTCTTCTGTGTAGTTTCTATTTGTAGACATTCTTTTTCCCAACATAGGCCTCTTAGCGCTCAGAATGTCCAATTGCAGTTTCTACAGAAAGAGTGTTTCAGAACGGCTCAATCAAAAGTAAGGTTCAACTCTGTTAGTTGAATGCACAGAACAGAAAGAAGTTTCATACAATGCTTCTGTGTAGTTTATATTTGAACATATTCTTTTTTCCACTATTACCCACTTAGCGCTACGAATGTCCAGTTGCATTTTCTACAGACAGAGTGTTTCAAAACTGCTCAATCAAAAGTATGGTTTAACTCTGTTAGCTGAATGCTCAGATCAGAAAGAAGTTTCACAGAATGCTTCTGTGTAGTTTATATTTGAATATATTCCTTTTTCCACTACTACGCTCTTAGCGGTCCAAATGTCCAGTTGCATTTTCTACAGAAAGAGTGTTCAGATCTGCTCAATCAAAAGTATGGTTTACCTCTGTTAGCTCAATGCACAGATCAGAAAGAAGTTTCACAGAATGATTCTGTGTAGTTTATATTTGGAGACATTCCTTTTTCCACTATTACCCTCTTAGCGCTCCGAATCTCCACTTGCATTTTCTACAGAAAGAGTGTTTCAGAACGGCTCAATCAAAACTAAGGTTCAACTCTTTTAGTTGAAAAAACAGAACAGAAAGGAGTTTCACTCAATTCTTCTGTGTAGTTTCTATTTGTAGACATTCTTTTTCCCAATATAGGCCTCTTAGCGCTCAGAATGTCCAATTGCAGTTTCTACAGAAAGAGATTTTCAGAACGGCTCAATCAAAACTAAGGTTCAACTCTTTTAGTTGAAAAAACAGAACAGAAAGAAGTTTCACTCAATTCTTCTGTGTAGTTTCTATTTGTAGACATTCTTTTTCCCAATATAGGCCTCTTAGCGCTCAGAATGTCCAATTGCAGTTTCTACAGAAAGAGTGTTTCAGAACGGCTCAATCAAAAGTAAGGTTCAACTCTGTAAGTTGAATGCACAGAACAGAAAGAAGTTTCATACAATGCTTCTGTGTAGTTTATATTTGAACATATTCTTTTTTCCACTATTACCCACTTAGCGCTACGAATGTCCAGTTGCATTTTCTACAGACAGAGTGTTTCAAAACTGCTCAATCAAAAGTATGGTTTAACTCTGTTAGGTGAATGGTCAGATCAGAAAGAAGTTTCACAGAATGCGTCTGTGTAGTTTATATTTGAATATATTCCTTTTTCCACTACTACGCTCTAAGCGCTCCAAATGTCCAGTTGCATTTTCTACAGAAAGAGTGTTCAGATCTGCTCAATCAAAAGTATGGTTTAACTCTGTTAGCTGAATGCACATATCAGAAAGATGTTTCACAGAATGATTCTGTGTAGTTTATATTTGGAGACATTCCTTTTTCCACTATTACCCTCTTAGCGCTCCGAATCTCCACTTGCATTTTCTACAGAAAGAGTGTTTCAGAACGGCTCAATCAAAACTAAGGTTCAACTCCTTTAGTTGAAAAAACAGAACAGAAAGAAGTTTCACTCAATTCTTCTGTGTAGTTTTTATTTGTAGACATTCTTTTTCCCAATATAGGCCTCTTAGCGCTCAGAATGTCCAATTGCAGTTTCTACAGAAAGAGTGTTTCAGAACGGCTCAATCAAAAGTAAGGTTCAACTCTGTTAGTTGAATGCACAGAACAGAAAGAAGTTTCATACAATGCTTCTGTGTAGTTCATATTTGAACATATTCTTTTTTCCACTTTTACCCACCTAGCGCTACGAATGTCCAGTTGCATTTTCTACAGACAGAGTGTTTCAAAACTGCTCAATCAAAAGTATGGTTTAACTCTGTTAGCTGAATGCTCAGATCAGAAAGAAGTTTCACAGAATGCTTCTGTGTAGTTTATATTTGAATATATTCCTTTTTCCACTACTACGCTCTTAGCGCTCCAAATGTCCAGTTGCATTTTCTACAGAAAGAGTGTTCAGATCTGCTCAATCAAAAGTATGGTTTAACTCTGGTAGCTCAATGCACAGATCAGAAAGAAGTTTCACAGAATGATTCTGTGTAGTTTATATTTGGAGACATTCCTTTTTCCACTATTACCCTCTTAGCGCTCCGAATCTCCACTTGCATTTTCTACAGAAAGAGTGTTTCAGAACGGCTCAATCAAAACTAAGGTTCAACTCTTTTAGTTGAAAAAACAGAACAGAAAGGAGTTTCACTCAATTCTTCTGTGTAGTTTCTATTTGTAGACATTCTTTTTCCCAATATAGGCCTCTTAGCGCTCAGAATGTCCAATTGCAGTTTCTACAGAAAGAGAGTTTCAGAACGGCTCAATCAAAACTAAGGTTCAACTCTTTTAGTTGAAAAAACAGAACAGAAAGAAGTTTCACTCAATTCTTCTGTGTAGTTTCTATTTGTAGACATTCTTTTTCCCAATATAGGCCTCTTAGCGCTCAGAATGTCCAATTGCAGTTTCTACAGAAAGAGTGTTTCAGAACGGCTCAATCAAAAGTAAGGTTCAACTCTGTTAGTTGAATGCACAGAACAGAAAGAAGTTTCATACAATGCTTCTGTGTAGTTTATATTTGAACATATTCTTTTTTCCACTATTACCCACTTAGCGCTACGAATGTCCAGTTGCATTTTCTACAGACAGAGTGTTTCAAAACTGCTCAATCAAAAGTATGGTTTAACTCTGTTAGCTGAATGCTCAGATCAGAAAGAAGTTTCACAGAAAGCTTCTGTGTAGTTTATATTTGAATATATTCCTTTTTCCACTACTACGCTCTTAGCGCTCCAAATGTCCAGTTGCATTTTCTACAGAAAGAGTGTTCAGATCTGCTCAATCAAAAGTATGGTTTAACTCTGTTAGCTGAATGCACAGATCAGAAAGAAGTTTCACAGAATGATTCTGTGTAGTTTATATTTGGAGACATTCCTTTTTCCACTATTACCCTCTTAGCGCTCCGAATCTCCACTTGCATTTTCTACAGAAAGAGTGTTTCAGAACGGCTCAATCAAAACTAAGGTTCAACTCTTTTAGTTGAAAAAACAGAACAGAAAGAAGTTTCACTCAATTCTTCTGTGTAGTTTTTATTTGTAGACATTCTTTTTCCCAATATAGGCCTCTTAGCGCTCAGAATGTCCAATTGCAGTTTCTACAGAAACAGTGTTTCAGAACGGCTCAATCAAAAGTAAGGTTCAACTCTGTTAGTTGAATGCACAGAACAGAAAGAAGTTTCATACAATGCTTCTGTGTAGTTTATATTTGAACATATTCTTTTTTCCACTATTACCCACTTAGCGCTACGAATGTCCAGTTGCATTTTCTACAGACAGAGTGTTTCAAAACTGCTCAATCAAAAGTATGGTTTAACTCTGTTAGCTGAATGCTCAGATCAGAAAGAAGTTTCACAGAATGCTTCTGTGTAGTTTATATTTGAATATATTCCTTTTTCCACTACTACGCTCTTAGCGCTCCAAATGTCCAGTTGCATTTTCTACAGAAAGAGTGTTCAGATCTGCTCAATCAAAAGTATGGTTTAACTCTGTTAGCTCAATGCACAGATCAGAAAGAAGTTTCACAGAATGATTCTGTGTAGTTTATATTTGGAGACATTCCTTTTTCCACTATTACCCTCTTAGCGCTCCGAATCTCCACTTGCATTTTCTACAGAAAGAGTGTTTCAGAACGGCTCAATCAAAACTAAGGTTCAACTCTTTTAGTTGAAAAAACAGAACAGAAAGGAGTTTCACTCAATTCTTCTGTGTAGTTTCTATTTGTAGACATTCTTTTTCCCAATATAGGCCTCTTAGCGCTCAGAAAGTCCAATTGCAGTTTCTACAGAAAGAGAGTTTCAGAACGGCTCAATCAAAACTAAGGTTCAACTCTTTTAGTTGAAAAAACAGAACAGAAAGTAGTTTCACTCAATTCTTCTGTGTAGTTTCTATTTGTAGACATTCTTTTTCCCAACATAGGCCTCTTAGCGCTCAGAATGTCCAATTGCAGTTTCTACAGAAAGAGTGTTTCAGAACGGCTCAATCAAAAGTAAGGTTCAACTCTGTTAGTTGAATGCACAGAACAGAAAGAAGTTTCATACAATGCTTCTGTGTAGTTTATATTTGAACATATTCTTTTTTCCACTATTACCCACTTAGCGCTACGAATGTCCAGTTGCATTTTCTACAAACAGAGTGTTTCAAAACTGCTCAATCAAAAGTATGGTTTAACTCTGTTAGCTGAATGCTCAGATCAGAAAGAAGTTTCACAGAATGCTTCTGTGTAGTTTATATTTGAATATATTCCTTTTTCCACTACTACGCTCTTAGCGGTCCAAATGTCCAGTTGCATTTTCTACAGAAAGAGTGTTCAGATCTGCTCAATCAAAAGTATGGTTTAACTCTGTTAGCTGAATGCACAGATCAGAAAGAAGTTTCACCGAATGATTCTGTGTAGTTTATATTTGGAGACATTCCTTTTTCCACTATTACCCTCTTAGCGCTCCGAATCTCCACTTGCATATTCTACAGAAAGAGTGTTTCAGAACGGCTCAATCAAAAGTAAGGTTCAACTCTGTTAGTTGAATGCACAGAACAGAAAGATGTTTCATACAATGTTTCTGTGTAGTTTATATTTGAACATATTCTTTTTTCCACTATTACCCACTTAGCGCTACGAATGTCCAGTTGCATTTTCTACAGACAGAGTGTTTCAAAACTGCTCAATCAAAAGTATGGTTTAACTCTGTTAGCTGAATGCTTAGATCAGAAAGAAGTTTCACAGAATGCTTCTGTGTAGTTTATATTTGAATATATTCCTTTTTCCACTACTACTCTCTTAGCGCTCCAAATGTCCAGTTGCATTTTCTACAGAAAGAGTGTTCAGATCTGCTCAATCAAAAGTATGGTTTAACTCTGTTAGCTGAATGCACAGATCAGAAAGAAGTTTCACAGTATGATTCTGTGTAGTTTATATTTGGAGACATTACTTTTTCCACTATTACCCTCTTAGCGCTCCGAATCTCCACTTGCATTTTCTACAGAAAGAGTGTTTCAGAACGGCTCAATCAAAACTAAGGTTCAAATCTTTTAGTTGAACAAACAGAACAGAAAGAAGTTTCACACAATTCTTCTGTGTAGTTTTTATTTGTAGACATTCTTTTTCCCAATATAGGCCTCTTAGCGCTCAGAATGTCCAATTGCAGTTTCTACAGAAAGAGTGTTTCAGAACGGCTCAATCAAAAGTAAGGTTCAACTCTGTTAGTTGAATGCACAGAACAGAAAGAAGTTTCATACAATGCTTCTGTGTAGTTTATATTTGAACATATTCTTTTTTCCACTATTACCCACTTAGCGCTACGAATGTCCAGTTGCATTTTCTACAGACAGAGTGTTTCAAAACTGCTCAATCAAAAGTATGGTTTAACTCTGTTAGCTGAATGCTCAGATCAGAAAGAAGTTTCACAGAATGCTTCTGTGTAGTTTATATTTGAATATATTCCTTTTTCCACTACTACGCTCTTAGCGCTCCAAATGTCCAGTTGCATTTTCTACAGAAAGAGTGTTCAGATCTGCTCAATCAAAAGTATGGTTTAACTCTGTTAGCTGAATGCACAGATCAGAAAGAAGTTTCACCGAAGGATTCTGTGTAGTTTATATTTGAAGACATTACTTTTTCCACTATTACCCTCTTAGCGCTCCGAATCTCCACTTGCATTTTCTACAAAAAGAGTGTTTCATAACTGCTCAATCAAAAATATATTTTATCTCTGTTAACTGAATTTACAGAGCAGAAATAAGTTTCACAGAATGCATCTGTGTAGTTTTTATTTGAAGATATTCTTTTTCCCAATGTAGGCCTCTTAGCGCTTAGCATGTCCAATTGCAGTTTCTTCAGAAAGAGTGTTTCAGAACGGCTCAATCAAAAGTAAGGTTCAACTCTGTTAGTTGAATGCACAGAACAGGAAGAATTTTCACAGAATGCTACTGTGTAGTTTATATTTGAATATATTCCTTTTTCCACTATTACCCTCTTAGCGCTCCGAATGTCCACTTGCATTTTCTACAGAAAGAGTGTTCAGAACTGCGCAATCAAAACTAAGGTTCAACTCTTTTAGTTGAACAAACAGAACAGAAAGAAGTTTCACACAATGCTTCTGTGGAGTTTTTATTTGTAGACATTCTTTTTCCCAATATAGGCCTCTTAGCGCTCAGAATGTCCAATTGCAGTTTCTACAGAAAGAGTGTTTCAGAACAGCTCAATCAAAAGTAAGGTTCATCTCTGTTAGTTGAATGCACAGAACAGAAAGAAGTTTCATACAATGCTTCTGTGTAGTTTATATTTGAACATATTCTTTTTTCCACTATTACCCACTTAGCGCTACGAATGTCCAGTTGCATTTTCTACAGACAGAGTGTTTCAAAACTGCTCAATCAAAAGTATGGTTTAACTCTGTTAGCTGAATGCTCAGATCAGAAAGAAGTTTCACAGAATGCTTCTGTGTAGTTTATATTTGAATATATTCCTTTTTCCACTACTACGCTCTTAGCGCTCCAAATGTCCAGTTGCATTTTCTACACAAAGAGTGTTCAGATCTGCTCAATCAAAAGTATGGTTTAACTCTGTTAGCTGAATGCACAGATCTGAAAGAAGTTTCACCGAATGATTCTGTGTAGTTTATATTTGAAGACATTCCTTTTTCCACTATTACCCTCTTAGCGATCCGAATCTCCACTTGCATTTTCTTCGAAAAGAGTGTTTCATAACTGCTCAATCAAAAATATGTTTTATCTCTGTTAACTGAATTTACAGATCAGAAATAAGTTTCACAGAATGCATCTGTGTAGTTTTTATTTGAAGATATTCTTTTTCCCAATGTAGGCCTCTTAGCGCTTAGCATGTCCAATTGCAGTTTCTACAGAAAGAGTGTTTCAGAACGGCTCAATCAAAAGTAAGGTTCAACTCTGTTAGTTGAATGCACAGAACAGAAAGAATTTTCACAGAATGCTACTGTGTAGTTTATATTTGACTATATTCCTTTTTCCACTATTACCCTCTTAGCGCTCCGAATGTCCACTTGCATTTTCTACAGAAAGAGTGTTCAGAACTGCGCAATCAAAAGTATGGTTTAACTCTGTTAGCTTAATGAACATATCAGAAATAAGTTTCACAAAATGCTTCTGTGTAGTTTTTATTTGAAGGTATTATTTTTCCCAATAGAGGCCTGTTAGCGCTCAGAATGTCCAATTGCAGTTTCTACAGAAAGAGTGTTTCAGAACGGCTCAATCAAAACTAAGGTTCAACTCTTTTAGTTGAAAAAACAGAACAGAAAGAAGTTTCACTCAATTCTTCTGTGTAGTTTTTATTTGTAGACATTCTTTTTCCCAATATAGGCCTCTTAGCGCTCAGAATGTCCAATTGCAGTTTCTACAGAAAGAGTGTTTCAGAACGGCTCAATCAAAAGTAAGGTTCAACTCTGTTAGTTGAATGCACAGAACAGAAAGAAGTTTCATACAATGCTTCTGTGTAGTTTATATTTGAACATATTCTTTTTTCCACTATTACCCACTTAGCGCTACGAATGTCCAGTTGCATTTTCTACAGACAGAGTGTTTCAGAACTGCTCAATCAAACGTATGGTTTAACTCTGTTAGCTGAATGCTCAGATCAGAAAGAAGTTTCACAGAATGATTCTGTGTAGTTTATATTTGGAGACATTCCTTTTTCCACTATTACCCTCTTAGCGCTCCGAATCTCCACTTGCATATTCTACAGAAAGAGTGTTTCAGAACGGCTCAATCAAAAGTAAGGTTCAACTCTGTTAGTTGAATGCACAGAACAGAAAGATGTTTCATACAATGCTTCTGTGTAGTTTATATTTGAACATATTCTTTTTTCCACTATTACCCACTTAGCGCTACGAATGTCCAGTTGCATTTTCTACAGACAGAGTGTTTCAAAACTGCTCAATCAAAAGTATGGTTTAACTCTGTTAGCTGAATGCTTAGATCAGAAAGAAGTTTCACAGAATGCTTCTGTGTAGTTTATATTTGAATATATTCCTTTTTCCACTACTACTCTCTTAGCGCTCCAAATGTCCAGTTGCATTTTCTACAGAAAGAGTGTTCAGATCTGCTCAATCAAAAGTATGGTTTAACTCTGTTAGCTGAATGCACAGATCAGAAAGAAGTTTCACAGTATGATTCTGTGTAGTTTATATTTGGAGACATTCCTTTTTCCACTATTACCCTCTTAGCGCTCCGAATCTCCACTTGCATTTTCTACAGAAAGAGTGTTTCAGAACGGCTCAATCAAAACTAAGGTTCAAATCTTTTAGTTGAACAAACAGAACAGAAAGAAGTTTCACACAATTCTTCTGTGTAGTTTTTATTTGTAGACATTCTTTTTCCCAATATAGGCCTCTTAGCGCTCAGAATGTCCAATTGCAGTTTCTACAGAAAGAGTGTTTCAGAACGGCTCAATCAAAAGTAAGGTTCAACTCTGTTAGTTGAATGCACAGAACAGAAAGAAGTTTCATACAATGCTTCTGTGTAGTTTATATTTGAACATATTCTTTTTTCCACTATTACCCACTTAGCGCTACGAATGTCCAGTTGCATTTTCTACAGACAGAGTGTTTCAAAACTGCTCAATCAAAAGTATGGTTTAACTCTGTTAGCTGAATGCTCAGATCAGAAAGAAGTTTCACAGAATGCTTCTGTGTAGTTTATATTTGAATATATTCCTTTTTCCACTACTACGCTCTTAGCGCTCCAAATGTCCAGTTGCATTTTCTACAGAAAGAGTGTTCAGATCTGCTCTATCAAAAGTATGGTTTAACTCTGTTAGCTGAATGCACAGATCAGAAAGAAGTTTCACCGAATGATTCTGTGTAGTTTATATTTGAAGACATTCCTTTTTCCACTATTACCCTCTTAGCGCTCCGAATCTCCACTTGCATTTTCTACAAAAAGAGTGTTTCATAACTGCTCAATCAAAAATATGTTTTATCTCTGTTAACTGAATTTACAGATCAGAAATAAGTTTCACAGAATGCATCTGTGTAGTTTTTATTTGAAGATATTCTTTTTCCCAATGTAGGCCTCTTAGCGCTTAGCATGTCCAATTGCAGTTTCTACAGAAAGAGTGTTTCAGAACGGCTCAATCAAAAGTAAGGTTCAACTCTGTTAGTTGAATGCACAGAACAGGAAGAATTTTCACAGAATGCTACTGTGTAGTTTATATTTGAATATATTCCTTTTTCCACTATTACCCTCTTAGCGCTCCGAATGTCCACTTGCATTTTCTACAGAAAGAGTGTTCAGAACTGCGCAATCAAAAGTATGGTTTAACTCTGTTAGCTTAATGAACATATCAGAAATAAGTTTCACACAATGCTTCTGTGTAGTTTTTATTTGAAGATATTATTTTTCCCAATATAGGCCTCTTCGCGCTCAGAATGTCCAATTGCAGTTTCTACAGAAAGAGTGTTTCAGAAAGGCTCAATCAAAAGTAAGGTTCAACTCTGTTAGTTGAATGCACAGAACAGAAAGAAGTTTCATACAATGATTCTGTGTAGTTTATATTTGAACATATTCTTTTTTCCACTATTACCCACGTAGCGCTACGAATGTCCAGTTGCATTTTCTACAGACAGAGTGTTTCAAAACTGCTCAATCAAATGTATGGTTTAACTCTGTTAGCTGAATGCTCAGATCAGAAAGAAGTTTCACAGAATGCTTCTGTGTAGTTTATATTTGAATATATTCCTTTTTCCACTACTACTCTCTTAGCGCTCCAAATGTCCAGTTGCATTTTCTACAGAAAGAGTGTTCAGATCTGCTCTGTCAAAAGTATGGTTTAACTCTGTTAGCTCAATGCACAGATCAGAAAGAAGTTTCACAGAATGATTCTGTGTAGTTTATATTTGGAGACATTCCTTTTTCCACTATTACCCTCTTAGCGCTCCGAATCTCCACTTGCTTTTTCTACAGAAAGAGTGTTTCAGAACGGCTCAATCAAAACTAAGGTTCAACTCTTTTAGTTGAAAAAACAGAACAGAAAGAAGTTTCACTCAATTCTTCTGTGTAGTTTTTATTTGTAGACATTCTTTTTCCCAATATAGGCCTCTTAGCGCTCAGAATGTCCAATTGCAGTTTCTACAGAAAGAGTGTTTCAGAACGGCTCAATCAAAAGTAAGGTTCAACTCTGTTAGTTGAATGCACAGAACAGAAAGAAGTTTCATACAATGCTTCTGTGTAGTTTATATTTGAACATATTCCTTTTTCCACTATTTCCCACTTAGCGCTACGAATGTCCAGTTGCATTTTCTACAGACAGAGTGTTTCAAAACTGCTCAATCAAAAGTATGGTTTAACTCTGTTAGCTGAATGCTGAGATCAGAAAGAAGTTTCACAGAATGCTTCTGTGTAGTTTATATTTGAATATATTCCTTTTTCCACTACTACGCTCTTAGCGCTCCAAATGTCCAGTTGCATTTTCTACAGAAAGAGTGTTCAGATCTGCTCAATCAAAAGTATGGTTTAACTCTGTTAGCTCAATGCACAGATCAGAAAGAAGTTTCACAGAATGATTCTGTGTAGTTTATATTTGGAGACATTCCTTTTTCCACTATTACCCTCTTAGCGCTCCGAATCTCCACTTGCATATTCTACAGAAAGAGTGTTTCAGAACGGCTCAATCAAAACTAAGGTTCAACTCTTTTAGTTGAACAAACAGAACAGAAAGAAATTTCACACAATTCTTCTGTGTAGTTTTTATTTGTAGACATTCTTTTTCCCAATATAGGCCTCTTAGCGCTCAGAATGTCCAATTGCAGTTTCTACAGAAAGAGTGTTTCAGAACGGCTCAATCAAAAGTAAGGTTCAACTCTGTTAGTTGAATGCACAGAACAGAAAGAAGTTTCATACAATGCTTCTGTGTAGTTCATATTTGAACATATTCTTTTTTCCACTATTACCCACTTAGCGCTACGTATGTCCAGTTGCATTTTCTACAGACAGAGTGTTTCAAAACTGCTCAATCAAAAGTATGGTTTAACTCTGTTAGCTGAATGCTCAGATCAGAAAGAAGTTTCACAGAATGCTTCTGTGTAGTTTATATTTGAATATATTCCTTTTTCCACTACTACGCTCTAAGCGCTCCAAATGTCCAGTTGCATTTTCTACAGAAAGAGTGTTCAGATCTGCTCAATCAAAAGTATGGTTTAACTCTGTTAGCTGAATGCACATATCAGAAAGATGTTTCACAGAATGATTCTGTGTAGTTTATATTTGGAGACATTCCTTTTTCCACTATTACCCTCTTAGCGCTCCGAATCTCCACTTGCATTTTCTACAGAAAGAGTGTTTCAGAACGGCTCAATCAAAACTAAGGTTCAAATCCTTTAGTTGAAAAAACAGAACAGAAAGAAGTTTCACTCAATTCTTCTGTGTAGTTTTTATTTGTAGACATTCTTTTTCCCAATATAGGCCTCTTAGCGCTCAGAATGTCCAATTGCAGTTTCTACAGAAAGAGTGTTTCAGAACGGCTCAATCAAAAGTAAGGTTCAACTCTGTTAGTTGAATGCACAGAACAGAAAGAAGTTTCATACAATGCTTCTGTGTAGTTCATATTTGAACATATTATTTTTTCCACTATTACCCACTTAGCGCTACGAATGTCCAGTTGCATTTTCTACAGACAGAGTGTTTCAAAACTGCTCAATCAAAAGTATGGTTTAACTCTGTTAGCTGAATGCTCAGATCAGAAAGAAGTTTCACAGAATGCTTCTGTGTAGTTTATATTTGAATATATTCCTTTTTCCACTACTACGCTCTTAGCGCTCCAAATGTCCAGTTGCATTTTCTACAGAAAGAGTGTTCAGATCTGCTCAATCAAAAGTATGGTTTAACTCTGGTAGCTCAATGCACAGATCAGAAAGAAGTTTCACAGAATGATTCTGTGTAGTTTATATTTGGAGACATTCCTTTTTCCACTATTACCCTCTTAGCGCTCCGAATCTCCACTTGCATTTTCTACAGAAAGAGTGTTTCAGAACGGCTCAATCAAAACTAAGGTTCAACTCTTTTAGTTGAAAAAACAGAACAGAAAGGAGTTTCACTCAATTCTTCTGTGTAGTTTCTATTTGTAGACATTCTTTTTCCCAATATAGGCCTCTTAGCGCTCAGAATGTCCAATTGCAGTTTCTACAGAAAGAGAGTTTCAGAACGGCTCAATCAAAACTAAGGTTCAACTCTTTTAGTTGAAAAAACAGAACAGAAAGAAGTTTCACTCAATTCTTCTGTGTAGTTTCTATTTGTAGACATTCTTTTTCCCAATATAGGCCTCTTAGCGCTCAGAATGTCCAATTGCAGTTTCTACAGAAAGAGTGTTTCAGAACGGCTCAATCAAAAGTAAGGTTCAACTCTGTTAGTTGAATGCACAGAACAGAAAGATGTTTCATACAATGCTTCTGTGTAGTTTATATTTGAACATATTCTTTTTTCCACTATTACCCACTTAGCGCTACGAATGTCCAGTTGCATTTTCTACAGACAGAGTGTTTCAAAACTGCTCAATCAAAAGTATGGTTTAACTCTGTTAGCTGAATGCTCAGATCAGAAAGAAGTTTCACAGAATGCTTCTGTGTAGTTTATATTTGAATATATTCCTTTTTCCACTACTACGCTCTTAGCGCTCCAAATGTCCAGTTGCATTTTCTACAGAAAGAGTGTTCAGATCTGCTCAATCAAAAGTATGGTTTAACTCTGTTAGCTGAATGCACAGATCAGAAAGAAGTTTCACAGAATGATTCTGTGTAGTTTATATTTGGAGACATTCCTTTTTCCACTATTACCCTCTTAGCGCTCCGAATCTCCACTTGCATTTTCTACAGAAAGAGTGTTTCAGAACGGCTCAATCAAAACTAAGGTTCAACTCTTTTAGTTGAAAAAACAGAACAGAAAGAAGTTTCACTCAATTCTTCTGTGTAGTTTTTATTTGTAGACATTCTTTTTCCCAATATAGGCCTCTTAGCGCTCAGAATGTCCAATTGCAGTTTCTACAGAAACAGTGTTTCAGAACGGCTCAATCAAAAGTAAGGTTCAACTCTGTTAGTTGAATGCACAGAACAGAAAGAAGTTTCATACAATGCTTCTGTGTAGTTTATATTTGAACATATTCTTTTTTCCACTATTACCCACTTAGCGCTACGAATGTCCAGTTGCATTTTCTACAGACAGAGTGTTTCAAAACTGCTCAATCAAAAGTATGGTTTAACTCTGTTAGCTGAATGCTCAGATCAGAAAGAAGTTTCACAGAATGCTTCTGTGTAGTTTATATTTGAATATATTCCTTTTTCCACTACTACGCTCTTAGCGCTCCAAATGTCCAGTTGCATTTTCTACAGAAAGAGTGTTCAGATCTGCTCAATCAAAAGTATGGTTTAACTCTGTTAGCTCAATGCACAGATCAGAAAGAAGTTTCACAGAATGATTCTGTGTAGTTTATATTTGGAGACATTCCTTTTTCCACTATTACCCTCTTAGCGCTCCGAATCTCCACTTGCATTTTCTACAGAAAGAGTGTTTCAGAACGGCTCAATCAAAACTAAGGTTCAACTCTTTTAGTTGAAAAAACAGAACAGAAAGGAGTTTCACTCAATTCTTCTGTGTAGTTTCTATTTGTAGACATTCTTTTTCCCAATATAGGCCTCTTAGCGCTCAGAAAGTCCAATTGCAGTTTCTACAGAAAGAGAGTTTCAGAACGGCTCAATCAAAACTAAGGTTCAACTCTTTTAGTTGAAAAAACAGAACAGAAAGTAGTTTCACTCAATTCTTCTGTGTAGTTTCTATTTGTAGACATTCTTTTTCCCAACATAGGCCTCTTAGCGCTCAGAATGTCCAATTGCAGTTTCTACAGAAAGAGTGTTTCAGAACGGCTCAATCAAAAGTAAGGTTCAACTCTGTTAGTTGAATGCACAGAACAGAAAGAAGTTTCATACAATGCTTCTGTGTAGTTTATATTTGAACATATTCTTTTTTCCACTATTACCCACTTAGCGCTACGAATGTCCAGTTGCATTTTCTACAGACAGAGTGTTTCAAAACTGCTCAATCAAAAGTATGGTTTAACTCTGTTAGCTGAATGCTCAGATCAGAAAGAAGTTTCACAGAATGCTTCTGTGTAGTTTATATTTGAATATATTCCTTTTTCCACTACTACGCTCTTAGCGGTCCAAATGTCCAGTTGCATTTTCTACAGAAAGAGTGTTCAGATCTGCTCAATCAAAAGTATGGTTTAACTCTGTTAGCTGAATGCACAGATCAGAAAGAAGTTTCACCGAATGATTCTGTGTAGTTTATATTTGGAGACATTCCTTTTTCCACTATTACCCTCTTAGCGCTCCGAATCTCCACTTGCATATTCTACAGAAAGAGTGTTTCAGAACGGCTCAATCAAAAGTAAGGTTCAACTCTGTTAGTTGAATGCACAGAACAGAAAGATGTTTCATACAATGTTTCTGTGTAGTTTATATTTGAACATATTCTTTTTTCCACTATTACCCACTTAGCGCTACGAATGTCCAGTTGCATTTTCTACAGACAGAGTGTTTCAAAACTGCTCAATCAAAAGTATGGTTTAACTCTGTTAGCTGAATGCTTAGATCAGAAAGAAGTTTCACAGAATGCTTCTGTGTAGTTTATATTTGAATATATTCCTTTTTCCACTACTACTCTCTTAGCGCTCCAAATGTCCAGTTGCATTTTCTACAGAAAGAGTGTTCAGATCTGCTCAATCAAAAGTATGGTTTAACTCTGTTAGCTGAATGCACAGATCAGAAAGAAGTTTCACAGTATGATTCTGTGTAGTTTATATTTGGAGACATTACTTTTTCCACTATTACCCTCTTAGCGCTCCGAATCTCCACTTGCATTTTCTACAGAAAGAGTGTTTCAGAACGGCTCAATCAAAACTAAGGTTCAAATCTTTTAGTTGAACAAACAGAACAGAAAGAAGTTTCACACAATTCTTCTGTGTAGTTTTTATTGGTAGACATTCTTTTTCCCAATATAGGCCTCTTAGCGCTCAGAATGTCCAATTGCAGTTTCTACAGAAAGAGTGTTTCAGAACGGCTCAATCAAAAGTAAGGTTCAACTCTGTTAGTTGAATGCACAGAACAGAAAGAAGTTTCATACAATGCTTCTGTGTAGTTTATATTTGAACATATTCTTTTTTCCACTATTACCCACTTAGCGCTACGAATGTCCAGTTGCATTTTCTACAGACAGAGTGTTTCAAAACTGCTCAATCAAAAGTATGGTTTAACTCTGTTAGCTGAATGCTCAGATCAGAAAGAAGTTTCACAGAATGCTTCTGTGTAGTTTATATTTGAATATATTCCTTTTTCCACTACTACGCTCTTAGCGCTCCAAATGTCCAGTTGCATTTTCTACAGAAAGAGTGTTCAGATCTGCTCAATCAAAAGTATGGTTTAACTCTGTTAGCTGAATGCACAGATCAGAAAGAAGTTTCACCGAAGGATTCTGTGTAGTTTATATTTGAAGACATTACTTTTTCCACTATTACCCTCTTAGCGCTCCGAATCTCCACTTGCATTTTCTACAAAAAGAGTGTTTCATAACTGCTCAATCAAAAATATATTTTATCTCTGTTAACTGAATTTACAGAGCAGAAATAAGTTTCACAGAATGCATCTGTGTAGTTTTTATTTGAAGATATTCTTTTTCCCAATGTAGGCCTCTTAGCGCTTAGCATGTCCAATTGCAGTTTCTTCAGAAAGAGTGTTTCAGAACGGCTCAATCAAAAGTAAGGTTCAACTCTGTTAGTTGAATGCACAGAACAGGAAGAATTTTCACAGAATGCTACTGTGTAGTTTATATTTGAATATATTCCTTTTTCCACTATTACCCTCTTAGCGCTCTGAATGTCCACTTGCATTTTCTACAGAAAGAGTGTTCAGAACTGCGCAATCAAAACTAAGGTTCAACTCTTTTAGTTGAACAAACAGAACAGAAAGAAGTTTCACACAATGCTTCTGTGGAGTTTTTATTTGTAGACATTCTTTTTCCCAATATAGGCCTCTTAGCGCTCAGAATGTCCAATTGCAGTTTCTACAGAAAGAGTGTTTCAGAACGGCTCAATCAAAAGTAAGGTTCATCTCTGTTAGTTGAATGCACAGAACAGAAAGAAGTTTCATACAATGCTTCTGTGTAGTTTATATTTGAACATATTCTTTTTTCCACTATTACCCACTTAGCGCTACGAATGTCCAGTTGCATTTTCTACAGACAGAGTGTTTCAAAACTGCTCAATCAAAAGTATGGTTTAACTCTGTTAGCTGAATGCTCAGATCAGAAAGAAGTTTCACAGAATGCTTCTGTGTAGTTTATATTTGAATATATTCCTTTTTCCACTACTACGCTCTTAGCGCTCCAAATGTCCAGTTGCATTTTCTACACAAAGAGTGTTCAGATCTGCTCAATCAAAAGTATGGTTTAACTCTGTTAGCTGAATGCACAGATCTGAAAGAAGTTTCACCGAATGATTCTGTGTAGTTTATATTTGAAGACATTCCTTTTTCCACTATTACCCTCTTAGCGATCCGAATCTCCACTTGCATTTTCTTCGAAAAGAGTGTTTCATAACTGCTCAATCAAAAATATGTTTTATCTCTGTTAACTGAATTTACAGATCAGAAATAAGTTTCACAGAATGCATCTGTGTAGTTTTTATTTGAAGATATTCTTTTTCCCAATGTAGGCCTCTTAGCGCTTAGCATGTCCAATTGCAGTTTCTACAGAAAGAGTGTTTCAGAACGGCTCAATCAAAAGTAAGGTTCAACTCTGTTAGTTGAATGCACAGAACAGAAAGAATTTTCACAGAATGCTACTGTGTAGTTTATATTTGACTATATTCCTTTTTCCACTATTACCCTCTTAGCGCTCCGAATGTCCACTTGCATTTTCTACAGAAAGAGTGTTCAGAACTGCGCAATCAAAAGTATGGTTTAACTCTGTTAGCTTAATGAACATATCAGAAATAAGTTTCACAAAATGCTTCTGTGTAGTTTTTATTTGAAGGTATTATTTTTCCCAATAGAGGCCTGTTAGCGCTCAGAATGTCCAATTGCAGTTTCTACAGAAAGAGTGTTTCAGAACGGCTCAATCAAAACTAAGGTTCAACTCTTTTAGTTGAAAAAACAGAACAGAAAGAAGTTTCACTCAATTCTTCTGTGTAGTTTTTATTTGTAGACATTCTTTTTCCCAATATAGGCCTCTTAGCGCTCAGAATGTCCAATTGCAGTTTCTACAGAAAGAGTGTTTCAGAACGGCTCAATCAAAAGTAAGGTTCAACTCTGTTAGTTGAATGCACAGAACAGAAAGAAGTTTCATACAATGCTTCTGTGTAGTTTATATTTGAACATATTCTTTTTTCCACTATTACCCACTTAGCGCTACGAATGTCCAGTTGCATTTTCTACAGACAGAGTGTTTCAGAACTGCTCAATCAAACGTATGGTTTAACTCTGTTAGCTGAATGCTCAGATCAGAAAGAAGTTTCACAGAATGATTCTGTGTAGTTTATATTTGGAGACATTCCTTTTTCCACTATTACCCTCTTAGCGCTCCGAATCTCCACTTGCATATTCTACAGAAAGAGTGTTTCAGAACGGCTCAATCAAAAGTAAGGTTCAACTCTGTTAGTTGAATGCACAGAACAGAAAGATGTTTCATACAATGCTTCTGTGTAGTTTATATTTGAACATATTCTTTTTTCCACTATTACCCACTTAGCGCTACGAATGTCCAGTTGCATTTTCTACAGACAGAGTGTTTCAAAACTGCTCAATCAAAAGTATGGTTTAACTCTGTTAGCTGAATGCTTAGATCAGAAAGAAGTTTCACAGAATGCTTCTGTGTAGTTTATATTTGAATATATTCCTTTTTCCACTACTACTCTCTTAGCGCTCCAAATGTCCAGTTGCATTTTCTACAGAAAGAGTGTTCAGATCTGCTCAATCAAAAGTATGGTTTAACTCTGTTAGCTGAATGCACAGATCAGAAAGAAGTTTCACAGTATGATTCTGTGTAGTTTATATTTGGAGACATTCCTTTTTCCACTATTACCCTCTTAGCGCTCCGAATCTCCACTTGCATTTTCTACAGAAAGAGTGTTTCAGAACGGCTCAATCAAAACTAAGGTTCAAATCTTTTAGTTGAACAAACAGAACAGAAAGAAGCTTCACACAATTCTTCTGTGTAGTTTTTATTTGTAGACATTCTTTTTCCCAATATAGGCCTCTTAGCGCTCAGAATGTCCAATTGCAGTTTCTACAGAAAGAGTGTTTCAGAACGGCTCAATCAAAAGTAAGGTTCAACTCTGTTAGTTGAATGCACAGAACAGAAAGAAGTTTCATACAATGCTTCTGTGTAGTTTATATTTGAACATATTCTTTTTTCCACTATTACCCACTTAGCGCTACGAATGTCCAGTTGCATTTTCTACAGACAGAGTGTTTCAAAACTGCTCAATCAAAAGTATGGTTTAACTCTGTTAGCTGAATGCTCAGATCAGAAAGAAGTTTCACAGAATGCTTCTGTGTAGTTTATATTTGAATATATTCCTTTTTCCACTACTACGCTCTTAGCGCTCCAAATGTCCAGTTGCATTTTCTACAGAAAGAGTGTTCAGATCTGCTCTATCAAAAGTATGGTTTAACTCTGTTAGCTGAATGCACAGATCAGAAAGAAGTTTCACCGAATGATTCTGTGTAGTTTATATTTGAAGACATTCCTTTTTCCACTATTACCCTCTTAGCGCTCCGAATCTCCACTTGCATTTTCTACAAAAAGAGTGTTTCATAACTGCTCAATCAAAAATATGTTTTATCTCTGTTAACTGAATTTACAGATCAGAAATAAGTTTCACAGAATGCATCTGTGTAGTTTTTATTTGAAGATATTCTTTTTCCCAATGTAGGCCTCTTAGCGCTTAGCATGTCCAATTGCAGTTTCTACAGAAAGAGTGTTTCAGAACGGCTCAATCAAAAGTAAGGTTCAACTCTGTTAGTTGAATGCACAGAACAGGAAGAATTTTCACAGAATGCTACTGTGTAGTTTATATTTGAATATATTCCTTTTTCCACTATTACCCTCTTAGCGCTCCGAATGTCCACTTGCATTTTCTACAGAAAGAGTGTTCAGAACTGCGCAATCAAAAGTATGGTTTAACTCTGTTAGCTTAATGAACATATCAGAAATAAGTTTCACACAATGCTTCTGTGTAGTTTTTATTTGAAGATATTATTTTTCCCAATATAGGCCTCTTCGCGCTCAGAATGTCCAATTGCAGTTTCTACAGAAAGAGTGTTTCAGAAAGGCTCAATCAAAAGTAAGGTTCAACTCTGTTAGTTGAATGCACAGAACAGAAAGAAGTTTCATACAATGATTCTGTGTAGTTTATATTTGAACATATTCTTTTTTCCACTATTACCCACGTAGCGCTACGAATGTCCAGTTGCATTTTCTACAGACAGAGTGTTTCAAAACTGCTCAATCAAATGTATGGTTTAACTCTGTTAGCTGAATGCTCAGATCAGAAAGAAGTTTCACAGAATGCTTCTGTGTAGTTTATATTTGAATATATTCCTTTTTCCACTACTACTCTCTTAGCGCTCCAAATGTCCAGTTGCATTTTCTACAGAAAGAGTGTTCAGATCTGCTCTGTCAAAAGTATGGTTTAACTCTGTTAGCTCAATGCACAGATCAGAAAGAAGTTTCACAGAATGATTCTGTGTAGTTTATATTTGGAGACATTCCTTTTTCCACTATTACCCTCTTAGCGCTCCGAATCTCCACTTGCTTTTTCTACAGAAAGAGTGTTTCAGAACGGCTCAATCAAAACTAAGGTTCAACTCTTTTAGTTGAAAAAACAGAACAGAAAGAAGTTTCACTCAATTCTTCTGTGTAGTTTTTATTTGTAGACATTCTTTTTCCCAATATAGGCCTCTTAGCGCTCAGAATGTCCAATTGCAGTTTCTACAGAAAGAGTGTTTCAGAACGGCTCAATCAAAAGTAAGGTTCAACTCTGTTAGTTGAATGCACAGAACAGAAAGAAGTTTCATACAATGCTTCTGTGTAGTTTATATTTGAACATATTCCTTTTTCCACTATTTCCCACTTAGCGCTACGAATGTCCAGTTGCATTTTCTACAGACAGAGTGTTTCAAAACTGCTCAATCAAAAGTATGGTTTAACTCTGTTAGCTGAATGCTGAGATCAGAAAGAAGTTTCACAGAATGCTTCTGTGTAGTTTATATTTGAATATATTCCTTTTTCCACTACTACGCTCTTAGCGCTCCAAATGTCCAGTTGCATTTTCTACAGAAAGAGTGTTCAGATCTGCTCAATCAAAAGTATGGTTTAACTCTGTTAGCTCAATGCACAGATCAGAAAGAAGTTTCACAGAATGATTCTGTGTAGTTTATATTTGGAGACATTCCTTTTTCCACTATTACCCTCTTAGCGCTCCGAATCTCCACTTGCATATTCTACAGAAAGAGTGTTTCAGAACGGCTCAATCAAAACTAAGGTTCAACTCTTTTATTTGAACAAACAGAACAGAAAGAAATTTCACACAATTCTTCTGTGTAGTTTTTATTTGTAGACATTCTTTTTCCCAATATAGGCCTCTTAGCGCTCAGAATGTCCAATTGCAGTTTCTACAGAAAGAGTGTTTCAGAACGGCTCAATCAAAAGTAAGGTTCAACTCTGTTAGTTGAATGCACAGAACAGAAAGAAGTTTCATACAATGCTTCTGTGTAGTTCATATTTGAACATATTCTTTTTTCCACTATTACCCACTTAGCGCTACGTATGTCCAGTTGCATTTTCTACAGACAGAGTGTTTCAAAACTGCTCAATCAAAAGTATGGTTTAACTCTGTTAGCTGAATGCTCAGATCAGAAAGAAGTTTCACAGAATGCTTCTGTGTAGTTTATATTTGAATATATTCCTTTTTCCACTACTACGCTCTTAGCGCTCCAAATGTCCAGTTGCATTTTCTACAGAAAGAGTGTTCAGATCTGCTCAATCAAAAGTATGGTTTAACTCTGTTAGCTGAATGCACAGATCAGAAAGAAGTTTCACCGAATGATTCTGTGTAGTTTATATTTGAAGACATTCCTTTTTCCACTATTACACTCTTAGCGCTCCGAATCTCCACTTGCATTTTCTACAAAAAGAGTGTTTCATAACTGCTCAATCAAAAATATGTTTTATCTCTGTTAACTGAATTTACAGATCAGAAATAAGTTTCACAGAATGCATCTGTGTAGTTTTTATTTGAAGATATTCTTTTTCCCAATGTAGGCCTCTTAGCGCTTAGCATGTCCAATTGCAGTTTCTACAGAAAGAGTGTTTCAGAACGGCTCAATCAAAAGTAAGGTTCAAATCTGTTAGTAGAATGCACAGAACAGAAAGACGTTTCATACAATGCTTCTGTGTAGTTCATATTTGAACATATTTTTTTTTCCACTATTACCCACTTAGCGCTACGAATGTCCAGTTGCATTTTCTACAGACAGAGTGTTTCAAAACTGCTCAATCAAAAGTATGGTTTAACTCTGTTAGCTGAATGCTCAGATCAGAAAGAAGTTTCACAGAATGCTTCTGTGTAGTTTATATTTGAATATATTCCTTTTTCCACTACTACGCTCTTAGCGCTCCAAATGTCCAGTTGCATTTTCTACAGAAAGAGTGTTCAGATCTGCTCAATCAAAAGTATGGTTTAACTCTGTTAGCTCAATGCACAGATCAGAAAGAAGTTTCACAGAACGATTCTGTGTAGTTTATATTTGGAGACATTCCTTTTTCCACTATTACCCTCTTAGCGCTCCGAATCTCCAATTGCATATTCTACAGAAAGAGTGTTTCAGAACGGCTCAATCAAAAGTAAGGTTGAACTCTGTTAGTTGAATGCACAGAACAGAAAGATGTTTCATACAATGCTTCTGTGTAGTTTATATTTGAACATATTCTTTTTTCCACTATTACCCACTTAGCGCTACGAATGTCCAGTTGCATTTTCTACAGACAGAGTGTTTCAAAACTGCTCAATCAAAAGTATGGTTTAACTCTGTTAGCTGAATGCTCAGATCAGAAAGAAGTTTCACAGAATGCTTCTGTGTAGTTTATATTTGTATATAATCCTTTCTCCACTACTACTCTCTTAGCGCTCCAAATGTCCAGTTGCATTTTCTACAGAAAGAGTGTTCAGATCTGCTCAATCAAAAGTATGGTTTAACTCTGTTAGCTGAATGCACAGATCAGAAAGAAATTTCACAGTATGATTCTGTGTAGTTTATATTTGGAGACATTCCTTTTTCCACTATTACCCTCTTAGCGCTCCGAATCTCCACTTGCATTTTCTACAGACAGAGTGTTTCAAAACTGCTCAATCAAAAGTATGGTTTAACTCTGTTAGCTGAATGCTCAGATCAGAAAGAAGTTTCACAGAATGCTTCTGTGTAGTTTATATTTGAATATATTCCTTTTTCCACTACTACGCTCTTAGCGCTCCAAATGTCCAGTTGCATATTCTACAGAAAGAGTGTTCAGATCTGCTCAATCAAAAGTATGGTTTAACTCTGTTAGCTCAATGCACAGATCAGAAAGTAGTTTCACAGAATGATTCTGTGTAGTTTATATTTGGAGACATTCCTTTTTCCACTATTACCCTCTTAGCGCTCCGAATCTCCACTTGCATTTTCTACAGAAAGAGTGTTTCAGAACGGCTCAATCAAAACTAAGGTTCAACTCTTTTAGTTGAACAAACAGAACAGAAAGGAGTTTCACACAATTCTTCTGTGTAGTTTTTATTTGTAGACTTTCTTTTTCCCAATATAGGCCTCTTAGCGCTCAGAATGTCCAATTGCAGTTTCTACAGAAAGAGTGTTTCAGAACGGCTCAATCAAAAGTAAGGTTCAACTCTGTTAGTTGAATGCACAGAACAGAAAGAAGTTTCATACAATGCTTCTGTGTAGTTCATATTTGAACATATTCTTTTTTCCACTATTACCCACTTAGCGCTACGAATGTCCAGTTGCATTTTCTACAGACAGAGTGTTTCAAAACTGCTCAATCAAAAGAATGGTTTAACTCTGTTAGCTGAATGTTCAGATCAGAAAGAAGTTTCACAGAATGCTTCTGTGTAGTTTATATTTGAATATATTCCTTTTTCCACTACTACGCTCTTAGCGCTCCAAATGTCCAGTTGCATTTTCTACAGAAAGAGTGTTCAGATCTGCTCAATCAAAAGTATGGTTTAACTCTGTTAGCTGAATGCACAGATCAGAAAGAAGTTTCACCGAATGATTCTGTGTAGTTTATATTTGAAGACATTCCTTTTTCCACTATTACCCTCTTAGCGCTCCGAATCTCCACTTGCATTTTCTACAAAAAGAGTGTTTCATAACTGCTCAATCAAAAATATGTTTTATCTCTGTTAACTGAATTTACAGATCCGAAATAAGTTTCACAGAATGCATCTGTGTAGTTTTTATTTGAAGATATTCTTTTTCAAAATGTAGGCCTCTTAGCGCTTAGCATGTCCAAATGCAGTTTCTACAGAAAGAGTGTTTCAGAACGGCTCAATCAAAAGTAAGGTTCAACTCTGTTAGTTGAATGCACAGAACAGAAAGTATTTTCACAGAATGCTACTGTGTAGTTTATATTTGAATATATTCCTTTTTCCACTATTACCCTCTTAGCGCTCCGAATGTCCACTTGCATTTTCTACAGAAAGAGTGTTCAGAACTGCGCAATCAAAAGTATGGTTTAACTCTGTTAGCTTAATGAACATATCAGAAATAAGTTTCACACAATGCTTCTGTGTAGTTTTTATTTGAAGATATTATTTTTCCCAATATAGGCCTCTTGGCGCTCAGAATGTCCAATTGCAGTTTCTACAGAAAGAGTGTTTCAGAAAGGCTCAATCAAAAGTAAGGTTCAACTCTGTTAGTTGAATGCACAGAACAGAAAGAAGTTTCATACAATGCTTCTGTGTAGTTTATATTTGAACATATTCTTTTTTCCACTATTACCCACGTAGCGCTACGAATGTCCAGTTGCATTTTCTACAGACAGAGTGTTTCAAAACTGCTCAATCAAATGTATGGTTTAACTCTGTTAGCTGAATGCTCAGATCAGAAAGAAGTTTCACAGAATGCTTCTGTGTAGTTTATATTTGAATATATTCCTTTTTCCACTACTACTCTCTTAGCGCTCCAAATGTCCAGTTGCATTTTCTACAGAAAGAGTGTTCAGATCTGCTCTGTCAAAAGTATGGTTTAACTCTGTTAGCTCAATGCACAGATCAGAAAGAAGTTTCACAGAATGATTGTGTGTAGTTTATATTTGGAGACATTCCTTTTTCCACTATTACCCTCTTAGCACTCCGAATCTCCACTTGCTTTTTCTACAGAAAGAGTGTTTCAGAACGGCTCAATCAAAACTAAGGTTCAACTCTTTTAGTTGAAAAAACAGAACAGAAAGAAGTTTCACTCAATTCTTCTGTGTAGTTTTTATTTGTAGACATTCTTTTTCCCAATATAGGCCTCTTAGCGCTCAGAATGTCCAATTGCAGTTTCTACAGAAAGAGTGTTTCAGAACGGCTCAATCAAAAGTAAGGTTCAACTCTGTTAGTTGAATGCACAGAACAGAAAGAAGTTTCATACAATGCTTCTGTGTAGTTTATATTTGAACATATTCCTTTTTCCACTATTTCCCACTTAGCGCTACGAATGTCCAGTTGCATTTTCTACAGACAGAGTGTTTCAAAACTGCTCAATCAAAAGTATGGTTTAACTCTGTTAGCTGAATGCTGAGATCAGAAAGAAGTTTCACAGAATGCTTCTGTGTAGTTTATATTTGAATATATTCCTTTTTCCACTACTACGCTCTTAGCGCTCCAAATGTCCAGTTGCATTTTCTACAGAAAGAGTGTTCAGATCTGCTCAATCAAAAGTATGGTTTAACTCTGTTAGCTCAATGCACAGATCAGAAAGAAGTTTCACAGAATGATTCTGTGTAGTTTATATTTGGAGACATTCCTTTTTCCACTATTACCCTCTTAGCGCTCCGAATCTCCACTTGCATATTCTACAGAAAGAGTGTTTCAGAACGGCTCAATCAAAACTAAGGTTCAACTCTTTTAGTTGAACAAACAGAACAGAAAGGAATTTCACACAATTCTTCTGTGTAGTTTTTATTTGTAGACTTTCTTTTTCCCAATATAGGCCTCTTAGCGCTCAGAATGTCCAATTGCAGTTTCTACAGAAAGAGTGTTTCAGAACGGCTCAATCAAAAGTAAGGTTCAACTCTGTTAGTTGAATGCACAGAACAGAAAGAAGTTTCATACAATGCTTCTGTGTAGTTCATATTTGAACATATTCTTTTTTCCACTATTACCCACTTAGCGCTACGTATGTCCAGTTGCATTTTCTACAGACAGAGTGTTTCAAAACTGCTCAATCAAAAGTATGGTTTAACTCTGTTAGCTGAATGCTCAGATCAGAAAGAAGTTTCACAGAATGCTTCTGTGTAGTTTATATTTGAATATATTCCTTTTTCCACTACTACGCTCTTAGCGCTCCAAATGTCGAGTTGCATTTTCTACAGAAAGAGTGTTCAGATCTGCTCAATCAAAAGTATGGTTTAACTCTGTTAGCTGAATGCACAGATCAGAAAGAAGTTTCACCGAATGATTCTGTGTAGTTTATATTTGAAGACATTCCTTTTTCCACTATTACCCTCTTAGCACTCCGAATCTCCACTTGCATTTTCTACAAAAAGAGTGTTTCATAACTGCTCAATCAAAAATATGTTTTATCTCTGTTAACTGAATTTACAGATCAGAAATAAGTTTCACAGAATGCATCTGTGTAGTTTTTATTTGAAGATATTCTTTTTCCCAATGTAGGCCTCTTAGCGCTTAGCATGTCCAATTGCAGTTTCTACAGAAAGAGTGTTTCAGAACGGCTCAATCAAAAGTAAGGTTCAACTCTGTTAGTAGAATGCACAGAACAGAAAGAAGTTTCATACAATGCTTCTGTGTAGTTCATATTTGAACATATTTTTTTTTCCACTATTACCCACTTAGCGCTACGAATGTCCAGTTGCATTTTCTACAGACAGAGTGTTTCAAAACTGCTCAATCAAAAGTATAGTTTAACTCTGTTAGCTGAATGCTCAGATCAGAAAGAAGTTTCACAGAATGCTTCTGTGTAGTTTATATTTGAATATATTCCTTTTTCCACTACTACGCTCTTAGCGCTCCAAATGTCCAGTTGCATTTTCTACAGAAAGAGTGTTCAGATCTGCTCAATCAAATGTATGGTTTAACTCTGTTAGCTCAATGCACAGATCAGAAAGAAGTTTCACAGAATGATTCTGTGTAGTTTATATTTGGAGACATTCCTTTTTCCACTATTACCCTCTTAGCGCTCCGAATCTCCAATTGCATATTCTACAGAAAGAGTGTTTCAGAACGGCTCAATCAAAAGTAAGGTTCAACTCTGTTAGTTGAATGCACAGAACAGAAAGATGTTTCATACAATGCTTCTGTGTAGTTTATATTTGAACATATTCTTTTTTCCACTATTACCCACTTAGCGCTACGAATGTCCAGTTGCATTTTCTACAGACAGAGTGTTTCAAAACTGCTCAATCAAAAGTATGGTTTAACTCTGTTAGCTGAATGCTCAGATCAGAAAGAAGTTTCACAGAATGCTTCTGTGTAGTTTATATTTGAATATAATCCTTTTTCCACTACTACTCTCTTAGCGCTCCAAATGTCCAGTTGCATTATCTACAGAAAGAGTGTTCAGATCTGCTCAATCAAAAGTATGGTTTAACTCTGTTAGCTGAATGCACAGATCAGAAAGAATTTTCACAGTATGATTCTGTGTAGTTTATATTTGGAGACATTCCTTTTTCCACTATTACCCTCTTAGCGCTCCGAATCTCCACTTGCATTTTCTACAGAAAGAGTGTTTCAGAACGGCTCAATCAAAACTAAGGTTCAAATCTTTTAGTTGAACAAACAGAACAGAAAGAAGTTTCACACAATACTTCTGTGTAGTTTTTATTTGTAGACATTCTTTTTCCCAATATAGGCCTCTTAGCGCTCAGAATGTCCAATTGCAGTTTCTACAGAAAGAGTGTTTCAGAACGGCTCAATCAAAAGTAAGGTTCAACTCTGTTAGTTGAATGCACAGAACAGAAAGAAGTTTCATACAATGCTTCTGTGTAGTTTATATTTGAACATATTCTTTTTTCCACTATTACCCACTTAGCGCTACGAATGTCCAGTTGCATTTTCTACAGACAGAGTGTTTCAAAACTGCTCAATCAAAAGTATGGTTTAACTCTGTTAGCTGAATGCTCAGATCAGAAAGAAGTTTCACAGAATGCTTCTGTGTAGTTTGTATTTGAATATATTCCTTTTTCCATTACTACGCTCTTAGCGCTCCAAATGTCCAGTTGCATTTTCTACAGAAAGAGTGTTCAGATCTGCTCTATCAAAAGTATGGTTTAACTCTGTTAGCTGAATGCACAGATCAGAAAGAAGTTTCACCGAATGATTCTGTGTAGTTTATATTTGAAGACATTCCTTTTTCCACTATTTCCCTCTTAGCGCTCCGAATCTCCACTTGCATTTTCTACAAAAAGAGTGTTTCATAACTGCTCAATCAAAAATATGTTTTATCTCTGTTAACTGAATTTACAGATCAGAAATAAGTTTCACAGAATGCATCTGTGTAGTTTTTATTTGAAGATATTCTTTTTCCCAATGTAGGCCTCTTAGCGCTTAGCATGTCCAATTGCAGTTTCTACAGAAAGAGTGTGTCAGAACGGCTCAATCAAAAGAAAGGTTCAACTCTGTTAGTTGAATGCACAGAACAGAAAGAATTTTCACAGAATGCTACTGTGTAGTTTATATTTGAATATATTCCTTTTTCCACTATTACCCTCTTAGCGCTCCGAATGTCCACTTGCATTTTCTACAGAAAGAGTGTTCAGAACTGCGCAATCAAAAGTATCGTTTAACTCTGTTAGCTTAATGAACATATCAGAAATAAGTTTCACAAAATGCTTCTGTGTAGTTTTTATTTGAAGATATTATTTTTCCCAATAGAGGCCTCTTAGCGCTCAGAATGTCCAATTGCAGTTTCTACAGAAAGAGTGTTTCAGAACGGCTCAATCAAAAGTAAGGTTCAAATCTGTTAGTTGAATGCACAGAACAGGAAGAATTTTCACAGAATGCTACTGTGTAGTTTATATTTGAATATATTCCTTTTTCCACTATTACCCTCTTAGCGCTCCGAATGTCCACTTGCATTTTCTACAGAAAGAGTGTTCAGAACTGCGCAATCAAAACTAAGGTTCAACTCTTTTAGTTGAACAAACAGAACAGAAAGAAGTTTCACACAATGCTTCTGTGGAGTTTTTATTTGTAGACATTCTTTTTCCCAATATAGGCCTCTTAGCGCTCAGAATGTCCAATTGCAGTTTCTACAGAAAGAGTGTTTCAGAACGGCTCAATCAAAATAAGGTTCAACTCTGTTAGTTGAATGCACAGAACAGAAAGAAGTTTCATACAATGCTTCTGTGTAGTTTATATTTGAACATATTCTTTTTTCCACTATTACCCACTTAGCGCTACGAATGTCCAGTTGCATTTTCTACAGACAGAGTGTTTCAAAACTGCTCAATGAAAAGTATGGTTTAACTCTGTTAGCTGAATGCTCAGATCAGAAAGAAGTTTCACAGAATGCTTCTGTGTAGTTTATATTTGAATATATTCCTTTTTCCACTACTACGCTCTTAGCGCTCCAAATGTCCAGTTGCATTTTCTACACAAAGAGTGTTCAGATCTGCTCAATCAAAAGTATGGTTTAACTCTGTTAGCTGAATGCACAGATCAGAAAGAAGTTTCACCGAATGATTCTGTGTAGTTTATATTTGAAGACATTCCTTTTTCCACTATTACCCTCTTAGCGATCCGAATCTCCACTTGCATTTTCTTCGAAAAGAGTGTTTCATAACTGCTCAATCAAAAATATATTTTATCTCTGTTAACTGAATTTACAGATCAGAAATAAGTTTCACAGAATGCATCTGTGTAGTTTTTATTTGAAGATATTCTTTTTCCCAATGTAGGCCTCTTAGCGCTTAGCATGTCCAATTGCAGTTTCTACAGAAAGAGTGTGTCAGAACGGCTCAATCAAAAGAAAGGTTCAACACTGTTAGTTGAATGCACAGAACAGAAAGAATTTTCACAGAATGCTACTGTGTAGTTTATATTTGAATATATTCCTTTTTCCACTATTACCCTCTTAGCGCTCCGAATGTCCACTTGCATTTTCTACAGAAAGAGTGTTCAGAACTGCGCAATCAAAAGTATGGTTTAACTCTGTTAGCTTCATGAACATATCAGAAATAAGTTTCACAAAATGCTTCTGTGTAGTTTTTATTTGAAGATATTATTTTTCCCAATAGAGGCCTCTTAGCGCTCAGAATGTCCAATTGCAGTTTCTACAGAAAGAGTGTTTCAGAACGGCTCAATCAAAAGTAAGGTTCAACTCTGTTAGTTGAATGCACAGAACAGAAAGAAGTTTCATACAATGCTTCTGTGTAGTTTATATTTGAACATATTCTTTTTTCCACTATTACCCACTTAGCGCTACGAATGTCCAGTTGCATTTTCTACAGACAGAGTGTTTCAAAACTGCTCAATCAAAAGTATGGTTTAACTCTGTTAGCTGAATGCTCAGATCAGAAAGAAGTTTCACAGAACGCTTCTGTGTAGTTTATATTTGAATATATTCCTTTTTCCACTACTACGCTCTTAGCGCTCCAAATGTCCAGTTGCATGTTCTACAGAAAGAGTGTTCAGATCTGCTCAATCAAAAGTATGGTTTAACTCTGTTAGCTCAATGCACAGATCAGAAAGAAGTTTCACAGAATGATTCTGTGTAGTTCATATTTGGAGACATTCCTTTTTCCACTATTACCCTCTTAGCGCTCCGAATCTCCACTTGCATTTTCTACAGAAAGAGTGTTTCAGAACGGCTCAATCAAAACTAAGGTTCAACTCTTTTAGTTGAACAAACAGAACAGAAAGGAGTTTCACACAATTCTTCTGTGTAGTTTTTATTTGTAGACTTTCTTTTTCCCAATATAGGCCTTTTAGCGCTCAGAATGTCCAATCGCAGTTTCTACAGAAAGAGTGTTTCAGAACGGCTCAATCAAAAGTAAGGTTCAACTCTGTTAGTTGAATGCACAGAACAGAAAGAAGTTTCATACAATGCTTCTGTGTAGTTCATATTTGAACATATTCTTTTTTCCACTATTACCCACTTAGCGCTACGAATGTCCAGTTGCATTATCTACAGACAGAGTGTTTCAAAACTGCTCAATCAAAAGTATGGTTTAACTCTGTTAGCTGAATGCTCAGATCAGAAAGAAGTTTCACAGAATGCTTCTGTGTAGTTTATATTTGAATATATTCCTTTTTCCACTACTACTCTCTTAGCGCTCCAAATGTCCAGTTGCATTTTCTACAGAAAGAGTGTTCAGATCTGCTCAATCAAAAGTATAGTTTAACTCTGTTAGCTGAATGCACAGATCAGAAAAAAGTTTCACAGAATGATTCTGTGTAGTTTATATTTGGAGACATTCCTTTTTCCACTATTACCCTCTTAGCGCTCCGAAACTCCACTTGCATTTTCTACAGAAAGAGTGTTTCAGAACGGCTCAATCAAAACTAAGTTCAACTCTTTTAGTTGAACAAACAGAACAGAAAGAAGTTTCACACAATTCTTCTGTGTAGTTTTTATTTGTAGACATTCTTTTTCCCAATATAGGCCTCTTAGCTCTCAGAATGTCCAATTGCAGTTTCTACAGAAAGAGTGTTTCAGAACGGCTCAATCAAAAGTAAGGTTCAACTCTGTTAGTTGAATGCACAGAACAGAAAGAAGTTTCATACAATGCTTCTGTGTAGTTTATATTTGAACATATTCTTTTTTCCACTATTACCCACTTAGCGCTATGAATGTCCAGTTGCATTTTCTACAGACAGAGTGTTTCAAAACTGCTCAATCAAAAGTATGGTTTAACTCTGTTAGCTGAATGCTCAGATCAGAAAGAAGTTTCACAGAATGCTTCTGTGTAGTTTATATTTGAATATATTCCTTTTTCCACTACTACGCTCTTAGCGCTCCAAATGTCCAGTTGCATTTTCTACAGAAAGAGTGTTCAGATCTGCTCAATCAAAAGTATGGTTTAACTCTGTTAGCTGAATGCACAGATCAGAAAGAAGTTTCACCGAATGATTCTGTGTAGTTTATTTTTGAAGACATTCCTTTTTCCACTATTACCCTCTTAGCGCTCCGAAACTCCACTTGCATTTTCTACAAAAACAGTGTTACATAACTGCTCAATCAAAAATATGTTTTATCTCTGTTAACTGAATTTACAGATCAGAAATTAGTTTCACAGAATGCATCTGTGTAGTTTTTATTTGAAGATATTCTTTTTCCCAATGTAGGCCTCTTAGCACTTAGCATGTCCAATTGCAGTTTCTACAGAAAGAGTGTTTCAGAACGGCTCAATCAAAAGTAAGGTTCAACTCTGTTAGTTGAATGCACAGAACAGAAAGAATTTTCACAGTATGCTACTGTGTAGTTTATATTTGAATATATTCCTTTTTCCACTATTACCCTCTTAGCGCTCCGAATGTCCACTTGCATTTTCTACAGAAAGAGTGTTCAGAACTGCGCAATCAAAAGTATGGTTTAACTCTGTTAGCTTAATGAACATATCAGAAATAAGTTTCACAAAATGCTTCTGTGTAGTTTTTACTTGAAGATATTATTTTTCCCAATAGAGGCCTCTTAGCGCTCAGAATGTCCAATTGCAGTTTCTACAGAAAGAGTGTTTCAGAACGGCTCAATCAAAACTAAGGTTCAACTCTTTTAGTTGAAAAAACAGAACAGAAAGAATTTTCACTCAATTCTTCTGTGTAGTTTTTATTTGAAGATATTCTTTTTCCCAATATAGGCCTCTTAGCGCTCAGAATGTCCAATTGCAGTTTCTACAGAAAGAGTGTTTCAGAACGGCTCAATCAAAAGTAAGGTTCAACTCTGTTAGTTGAATGCACAGAACAGAAAGAAGTTTCATACAATGCTTCTGTGTAGTTTATATTTGAACATATTCTTTTTTCCACTATTACCCACTTAGCGCTACGAATGTCCAGTTGCATTTTCTACAGACAGAGTGTTTCAAAACTGCTCAATCAAAAGTATGGTTTAACTCTGTTAGCTGAATGCTCAGATCAGAAAGAAGTTTCACAGAATGCTTCTGTGTAGTTTATATTTGAATATATTCCTTTTTCCACTACTACTCTCTTAGCGCTCCAAATGTCCAGTTGCATTTTCTACAGAAAGAGTGTTCAGATCTGCTCAATCAAAAGTATGGTTTAACTCTGTTAGCTGAATGCACAGATCAGAAAGAAGTTTCACAGAATGATTCTGTGTAGTTTATATTTGGAGACATTCCTTTTTCCACTATTACCCTCTTAGCGCTCCGAATCTGCACTTGCATTTTCTACAGAAAGAGTGTTTCAGAACGGCTCAATCAAAACTAAGGTTCAAATCTTTTAGTTGAACAAACAGAACAGAAAGTAGTTTCACACAATTCTTCTGTGTAGTTTTTATTTGTAGACATTCCTTTTCCCAATATAGGCCTCTTAGCGCTCAGAATGTGCAATTGCAGTTTCTACAGAAAGAGTGTTTCAGAACGGCTCAATCAAAAGTAAGGTTCAACTCTGTTAGTTGAATGCACAGAAGAGAAAGAATTTACACAGAATGCTACTGTGTAGTTTATATTTGAATATATTCCTTTTTCCACTATTACCCTCTTAGCGCTCCGAATGTCCACTTGCATTTTCTACAGAAAGAGTGTTCAGAACTGCGCAATCAAATGTATGGTTTAACTCTGTTAGCTTAATGAACATATCAGAAATAAGTTTCACACAATGCTTCTGTGTAGTTTTTATTTGAAGATATTATTTTTCCCAATAGAGGCCTCTTAGCGCTCAGAATGTCCAATTGCTGTTTCTACAGAAAGAGTGTTTCAGAAAGGCTCAATCAAAAGTAAGGTTCAACTCTGTTAGTTGAATGCACAGAACAGAAAGAAATTTCATACAATGCTTCTGTGTAGTTTATATTTGAACATATTCTTTTTTCCACTATTACCCACTTAGCGCTACGAATGTCCAGTTGCATTTTCTACAGACAGAGTGTTTCAAAACTGCTCAATCAAAAGTATGGTTTAACTCTGTTAGCTGAATGCTCAGATCAGAAAGAAGTTTCACAGAATGCTTCTGTGTAGTTTATATTTGAATATATTCCTTTTTCCACTACTACGCTCTAAGCGCTCCAAATGTCCAGTTGCATTTTCTACAGAAAGAGTGTTCAGATCTGCTCAATCAAAAGTATGGTTTAACTCTGTTAGCTGAATGCACAGATCAGAAAGAAGTTTCACAGAATGATTCTGTGTAGTTTATATTTGGAGACATTCCTTTTTCCAGTATTACCCTATTAGCGCTCCGAATCTCCACTTGCATTTTCTACAGAAAGAGTGTTTCACAACGGCTCAATCAAAACTAAGTTTCAACTCTTTTAGTTGAACAAACAGAACAGAAAGGAGTTTCACGCAATTCTTCTGTGTAGTTTTTATTTGTAGACATTCTTTTTCCCAATATAGGCCTCTTAGCGCTCAGAATGTCCAATTGCAGTTTCTACAGAAAGAGTGTTTCAGAACGGCTCAATCAAAAGTAAGGTTCAACTCTGTTAGTTGAATGCACAGAACAGAAAGAAGTTTCATACAATGCTTCTGTGTAGTTTATATTTGAACATATTCTTTTTTCCACTATTACCCACTTAGCGCTACGAATGTCCAGTTGCATTTTCTACAGACAGAGTGTTTCAAAACTACTCAATCAAAATTATGGTTTAACTCTGTTAGCTGAATGCTCAGATCAGAAAGAAGTTTCACAGAATGCTTCTGTGTAGTTTATATTTGAATATATTCCTTTTTCCACTACTACTCTCTTAGCGCTCCAAATGTCCAGTTGCATTTTCTACAGAAAGAGTGTTCAGATCTGCTGAATCAAAAGTATGGTTTAACCCTGTTAGCTGAATGCACAGATCAGAAAGAAGTTTCACAGAATGATTCTGTGTAGTTTATATTTGGAGACATTCCTTTTTCCACTATTACCCTCTTAGCGCTCCGAAACTCCACTTGCATTTTCTACAGAAAGAGTGTTTCAGAACGGCTCAATCAAAACTAAGGTTCAACTCTTTTAGTTGAACAAACAGAACAGAAAGAAGTTTCACAAAATTCTTCTGTGTAGTTTTTATTTGTAGACATTCTTTTTCCCAATATAGGCCTCTTAGCGCTCAGAATATCCAATTGCAGTTTCTACAGAAAGAGTGTTTCAGAACGGCTCAATCAAAAGTAAGGTTCAACTCTGTTAGTTGAATGCACAGAACAGAAAGATGTTTCATACAATGCTTCTGTGTAGTTTATATTTGAACATATTCTTTTTTCCACTATTACCCACTTAGCGCTACGAATGTCCAGTTGCATTTTCTACAGACAGAGTGTTTCAAAACTGCTCAATCAAAAGTATGGTTTAACTCTGTTAGCTGAATGCTCAGATCAGAAAGAAGTTTCACAGAATGCTTCTGTGTAGTTTATATTTGAATATATTCCTTTTTCCACTACTACGCTCTTAGCGCTCCAAATGTCCAGTTGCATTTTCTACAGAAAGAGTTTTCAGATCTGCTCAATCAAAAGTATGGTTTAACTCTGTTAGCTGAATGCACAGATCAGAAAGAAATTTCACCGAATGATTCTGTGTAGTTTATATTTGAAGACATTCCTTTTTCCACTATTACCCACTTAGCGCTCCGAATCTCCACTTGCATTTTCTACAAAAAGAGTGTTTCATAACTGCTCAATCAAAAATATGTTTTATCACTGTTAACTGAATTTACAGATCAGAAATAAGTTTCACAGAATGCATCTGTGTAGTTTTTATTTGAAGATATTCTTTTTCCCAATGTAGGCCTCTTAGCGCTTAGCATGTCCAATTGCAGTTTCTTTAGAAAGAGTGTTTCAGGACGGCTGAATCAAAAGTAAGGTTCAACTCTGTTAGTTGAATGCACAGAACAGAAAGAATTTTCACAGAATGCTACTGTGTACTTTATATTTGAATATATTCCTTTTTCCACTATTACCCTCTTAGCGCTCCGAATGTCCACTTGCATTTTCTACAGAAAGAGTGTTCAGAACTGCGCAATCAAAAGTATGGTTTAACTCTGTTAGCTTAATGAACATATCAGAAATAAGTTTCACACAATGCTTCTGTGTAGTTTTTATTTGAAGATATTATTTTTCCCAATAGAGGCCTCTTAGCGCTCAGAATGTCCAATTGCAGTTTCTACAGAAAGAGTGTTTCAGAAAGGCTCAATCAAAAGTGAGGTTCAACTCTGTTAGTTGAATGCACAGAACAGAAAGAAGTTTCATACAATGCTTCTGTGTAGTTTATATTTGAACATATTCTTTTTTCCACTATTACCCACTTAGCGCTACGAATGTCCAGTTGCATTTTCTACAGAGAGAGTGTTTCAAAACTGCTCAATCAAAAGTATGGTTTAACTCTGTTAGCTGAATGCTCAGATCAGAAAGAAGTTTCACAGAATGCTTCTGTGTAGTTTATATTTGAATATATTCCTTTTTCCACTACTACGCTCTTAGCGCTCCAAATGTCCAGTTGCATTTTCTACAGAAAGAGTGTTCAGATCTGCTGAATCAAAAGTATGGTTTAACCCTGTTAGCTGAATGCACAGATCAGAAAGAAGTTTCACAGAATGATTCTGTGTAGTTTATATTTGGAGACATTCCTTTTTTCACTATTACCCTCTTAGCGCTCCGAATCTCCACTTGCATTTTCTACAGAAAGAGTGTTTCAGAACGGCTCAATCAAAACTAAGGTTCAACTCTTTTAGTTGAACAAACAGAACAGAAAGAAGTTTCACACAATTCTTCTGTGTAGTTTTTATTTGTAGACATTCTTTTTCCCAATATAGGCCTCTTAGCGCTCAGAATGTCCAATTGCAGTTTCTACAGAAAGAGTGTTTCAGAACGGCTCAATCAAAAGTAAGGTTCAACTCTGTTAGTTGAATGCACAGAACAGAAAGAAGTTTCATACAATGCTTCTGTGTAGTTTATATTTGAACATATTCTTTTTTCCACTATTACCCACTTAGCGCTACGAATGTCCAGTTGCATTTTCTACAGACAGAGTGTTTCAAAACTGCTCAATCAAAAGTATGGTTTAACTCTGTTAGCTGAATGCTCAGATCAGAAAGAAGTTTCACAGAATGCTTCTGTGTAGTTTATATTTGAATATATTCCTTTTCCCACTACTACGCTCTTAGCGCTCCAAATGTCCAGTTGCATTTTCTACAGAAAGAGTGTTCAGATCTGCTCAATCAAAACTATGGTTTAACTCTTTTAGCTGAATGCACAGATCAGAAAGAAATTTCACCGAATGATTCTGTGTAGTTTATATTTGAAGACATTCCTTTTTCCACTATTACCCTCTTAGCGCTCCGAATCTCCACTTGCATTTTCTACAAAAAGAGTGTTTCATAACTGCTCAATCAAAAATATGTTTTATCTCTGTTAACTGAATTTACAGATCAGAAATAAGTTTCACAGAATGCATCTGTGTAGTTTTTATTTGAAGATATTCTTTTTCCCAATGTAGGCCTCTTAGCGCTTAGCATGTCCAATTGCAATTTCTACAGAAAGAGTGTTTCAGAACGGCTCAATCAAAAGTAGGGTTCAACTCTGTTAGTTGAATGCACAGAACAGAAAGAATTTTCACAGAATGCTACTGTGTAGTTTATATTTGAATATATTCCTTTTTCCACTATTACCCTCTTAGCGCTCCGAATGTCCACTTGCATTTTCTACAGAAAGAGTGTTCAGAACTGCGCAATCAAAAGTATGGTTTAACTCTGTTAGCTTAATGAACATATCAGAAATAAGTTTCACACAATGCTTCTGTGTAGTTTTTATTTGAAGATATTATTTTTCCCAATAGAGGCCTCTTAGCGCTCAGAATGTCCAATTGCAGTTTCTACAGAAAGGGTGTTTCAGAAAGGCTCAATCAAAAGTGAGGTTCAACTCTGTTAGTTGAATGCACAGAACAGAAAGAAGTTTCATACAATGCTTCTGTGTAGTTTATATTTGAACATATTCTTTTTTCCACTATTACCCACTTAGCTCTACGAATGTCCAGTTGCATTTTCTACAGACAGAGTGTTTCAAAACTGCTCAATCAAAAGTATGGTTTAACTCTGTTAGCTGAATGCTCAGATCAGAAAGAAGTTTCACAGAATGCTTCTGTGTAGTTTATATTTGAATATATTCCTTTTTCCACTACTACTCTCTTAGCGCTCCAAATGTCCAGTTGCATTTTCTACAGAAAGAGTGTTCAGATCTGCTGAATCAAAAGTATGGTTTAACTCTGTTAGCTGAATGCACAGATCAGAAAGAAGTTTCACAGAATGATTCTGTGTAGTTTATATTTGGAGACATTCCTTTTTCCACTATTACCCTCTTAGCGCTCCGAATCTCCACTTGCATTTTCTACAGAAAGAGTGTTTCAGAACGGCTCAATCAAAACTAAGGTTCAAATCTTTTAGTTGAACAAACAGATCAGAAAGAAGTTTCACACAATACTTCTGTGTAGTTTTTATTTGTAGACATTCTTTTCCCCAATATAGGCCTCTTAGCGCTCAGAATGTCCAATTGCAGTTTCTACAGAAAGAGTGTTTCAGAACGGCTCAATCAAAAGTAAGGTTCAACTCTGTTAGTTGAATGAACAGAACAGAAAGAAGTTTCATACAATGCTTCTGTGTAGTTTATATTTGAACATATTCTTTTTTCCACTATTACCCACTTAGCTCTACGAATGTCCAGTTGCATTTTCTACAGACAGAGTGTTTCAAAACTGCTCAATCCAAAGCATGGTTTAACTCTGTTAGCTGAATGCTCAGATCAGAAAGAAGTTTCACAGAATGCTTCTGTGTAGTTTATATTTGAATATATTCCTTTTTCCACTACTACGCTCTTAGCGCTCCAAATGTCCAGTTGCATTTTCTACAGAAAGTGTTCAGATGTGCTCAATCAAAAGTATGGTTTAACTCTGTTAGCTGAATGCACAGATCAGAAAGAAGTTTCACCGAATGATTCTGTGTAGTTTATATTTGAAGACATTCCTTTTTCCACTATTACCCTCTTAGCGCTCCAAATCTCCACTTGCATTTTCTACAAAAAGAGTGTTTCATAACTGCTCAATCCAAAATATGTTTTATCTCTGTTAACTGAATTTACAGATCAGAAATAAGTTTCACAGAATGCATCTGTGTAGTTTTTATTTGAAGATATTCTTTTTCCCAATGTAGGCCTCTTAGCGCTTAGCATTTCCAATTGCAGTTTCTTCAGAAGGAGTGTTTCAGAACGGCTCAATCAAAAGTAAAGTTCAACTCTGTTAGTTGAATGCACAGAACAGAAAGAATTTTCACAGAATGCTACTGGGGAGTTTATATTTGAATATATTCTTTTTCCACTATTACCCTCTTAGCGCTCCGAATGTCCACTTGCATTTTCTACAGAAAGAGTGTTCAGAACTGCGCAATCAAATGTATGGTTTAACTCTGTTAGCTTAATGAACATATCAGAAATAAGTTTCACACAATGCTTCTGTGTAGTTTTTATTTGAAGATATTTTTTTTCCCAATAGAGGCCTCTTAGCGCTCAGAATGTCCAATTGCAGTTTCTACAGAAAGAGTGTTTCAGAAAGGCTCAATCAAAAGTGAGGTTCAACTCTGTTAGTTGAATGCACAGAACAGAAAGAAGTTTCATACAATGCTTCTGTGTAGTTTATATTTGAACATATTCTTTTTTCCACTATTACCCACTTAGCTCTACGAATGTCCAGTTGCATTTTCTACAGACAGAGTGTTTCAAAACTGCTCAATCAAAAGTATGGTTTAACTCTGTTAGCTGAATGCTCAGATCAGAAAGAAGTTTCACAGAATGCTTCTGTGTAGTTTATATTTGAATATATTCCTTTTTCCACTACTACTCTCTTAGCGCTCCAAATGTCCAGTTGCATTTTCTACAGAAAGAGTGTTCAGATCTGCTCAATCAAAAGTATGGTTTAACTCTGTTAGCTGAATGCACAGATCAGAAAGAAGTTTCACAGAATGATTCTGTGTAGTTTATATTTGGAGACATTCCTTTTTCCAGTATTACCCTATTAGCGCTCCGAATCTCCACTTGCATTTTCTACAGAAAGAGTGTTTCACAACGGCTCAATCAAAACTAAGGTTCAACTCTTTTAGTTGAACAAACAGAACAGAAAGGAGTTTCACGCAATTCTTCTGTGTAGTTTTTATTTGTAGACATTCTTTTTCCCAATATAGGCCTCTTAGCGCTCAGAATGTCCAATTGCAGTTTCTACAGAAAGAGTGTTTCAGAACGGCTCAATCAAAAGTAAGGTTCAACTCTGTTAGTTGAATGCACAGAACAGAGAGAAATTTCATACAATGCTTCTGTGTAGTTTATATTTGAACATATTCTTTTTTCCACTATTACCCACTTAGCGCTACGAATGTCCAGTTGCATTTTCTACAGACAGAGTGTTTCAAAACTACTCAATCAAAAGTATGGTTTAACTCTGTTAGCTGAATGCTCAGATCAGAAAGAAGTTTCACAAAATGCTTCTGTGTAGTTTATATTTGAATATATTCCTTTTTCCACTACTACTCTCTTAGCGCTCCAAATGTCCAGTTGCATTTTCTACAGAAAGAGTGTTCAGATCTGCTGAATCAAAAGTATGGTTTAACTCTGTTAGCTGAATGCACAGATCAGAAAGAAGTTTCACAGAATGATTCTGTGTAGTTTATATTTGTAGACATTCCTTTTTCCACTATTACCCTCTTAGCGCTCCGAAACTCCACTTGCATTTTCTACAGAAAGAGTGTTTCAGAACGGCTCAATCAAAACTAAGGTTCAACTCTTTTAGTTGAACAAACAGAACAGAAAGAAGTTTCACAAAATTCTTCTGTGTAGTTTTTATTTGTAGACATTCTTTTTCCCAATATAGGCCTCTTAGCGCTCAAAATATCCAATTGCAGTTTCTACAGAAAGAGTGTTTCAGAACGGCTCAATCAAAAGTAAGGTTCAACTCTGTTAGTTGAATGCACAGAACAGAAAGATGTTTCATACAATGCTTCTGTGTAGTTTATATTTTAACATATTCTTTTTTCCACTATTACCCACTTAGCGCTACGAATGTCCAGTTGCATTTTCTACAGACAGAGTGTTTCAAAACTGCTCAATCAAAAGTATGGTTTAACTCTGTTAGCTGAATGCTCAGATCAGAAAGAAGTTTCACAGAATGCTTCTGTGTAGTTTATATTTGAATATATTCCTTTTTCCACTACTACGCTCTTAGCGCTCCAAATGTCCAGTTGCATTTTCTACAAAAAGAGTTTTCAGATCTGCTCAATCAAAAGTATGGTTTAACTCTGTTAGCTGAATGCACAGATCAGAAAGAAATTTCACCGAATGATTCTGTGTAGTTTATATTTGAAGACATTCCTTTTTCCACTATTACCCACTTAGCGCTCCGAATCTCCACTTGCATTTTCTACAAAAAGAGTGTTTCATAACTGCTCAATCAAAAATATGTTTTATCACTGTTAACTGAATTTACAGATCAGAAATAAGTTTCACAGAATGCATCTGTGTGGTTTTTATTTGAAGATATTCTTTTTCCCAATGTAGGCCTCTTAGCGCTTAGCATGTCCAATTGCAGTTTCTTCAGAAAGAGTGTTTCAGGACGGCTGAATCAAAAGTAAGGTTCAACTCTGTTAGTTGAATGCACAGAACAGAAAGAATTTTCACAGAATGCTACTGTGTACTTTATATTTGAATATATTCCTTTTTCCACTATTACCCTCTTAGCGCTCCGAATGTCCACTTGCATTTTCTACAGAAAGAGTGTTCAGAACTGCGCAATCAAAAGTATGGTTTAACTCTGTTAGCTTAATGAACATATCAGAAATAAGTTTCACACAATGCTTCTGTGTAGTTTTTATTTGAAGATATTATTTTTCCCAATAGAGGCCTCTTAGCGCTCAGAATGTCCAATTGCAGTTTCTACAGAAAGAGTGTTTCAGAAAGGCTCAATCAAAAGTGAGGTTCAACTCTGTTAGTTGAATGCACAGAACAGAAAGAAGTTTCATACAATGCTTCTGTGTAGTTTATATTTGAACATATTCTTTTTTCCACTATTACCCACTTAGCGCTACGAATGTCCAGTTGCATTTTCTACAGAGAGAGTGTTTCAAAACTGCTCAATCAAAAGTATGGTTTAACTCTGTTAGCTGAATGCTCAGATCAGAAAGAAGTTTCACAGAATGCTTCTGTGTAGTTTATATTTGAATATATTCCTTTTTCCACTACTACTCTCTTAGCGCTCCAAATGTCCAGTTGCATTTTCTACAGAAAGAGTGTTCAGATCTGCTGAATCAAAAGTATGGTTTAACTCTGTTAGCTGAATGCACAGATCAGAAAGAAGTTTCACAGAATGATTCTGTGTAGTTTATATTTGGAGACATTCCTTTTTTCACTATTACCCTCTTAGCGCTCCGAATCTCCACTTGCATTTTCTACAGAAAGAGTGTTTCAGAACGGCTCAATCAAAACTAAGGTTCAACTCTTTTAGTTGAACAAACAGAACAGAAAGAAGTTTCACACAATTCTTCTGTGTAGTTTTTATTTGTAGACATTCTTTTTCCCAATATAGGCCTCTTAGCGCTCAGAATGTCCAATTGCAGTTTCTACAGAAAGAGTGTTTCAGAACGGCTCAATCAAAAGTAAGGTTCAACTCTGTTAGTTGAATGCACAGAACAGAAAGAAGTTTCGTACAATGCTTCTGTGTAGTTTATATTTGAACATATTCTTTTTTCCACTATTACCCACTTAGCGCTACGAATGTCCAGTTGCATTTTCTACAGACAGAGTGTTTCAAAACTGCTCAATCAAAAGTATGGTTTAACTCTGTTAGCTGAATGCTCAGATCAGAAAGAAGTTTCACAGAATGCTTCTGTGTAGTTTATATTTAAATATATTCCTTTTCCCACTACTACGCTCTTAGCGCTCCAAATGTCCAGTTGCATTTTCTACAGAAAGAGTGTTCAGATCTGCTCAATCAAAACTATGGTTTAACTCTTTTAGCTGAATGCACAGATCAGAAAGAAATTTCACCGAATGATTCTGTGTAGTTTATATTTGAAGACATTCCTTTTTCCACTATTACCCTCTTAGCGCTCCGAATCTCCACTTGCATTTTCTACAAAAAGAGTGTTTCATAACTGCTCAATCAAAAATATGTTTTATCTCTGTTAACTGAATTTACAGATCAGAAATAAGTTTCACAGAATGCATCTGTGTAGTTTTTATTTGAAGATATTCTTTTTCCCAATGTAGGCCTCTTAGCGCTTAGCATGTCCAATTGCAATTTCTACAGAAAGAGTGTTTCAGAACGGCTCAATCAAAAGTAGGGTTCAACTCTGTTAGTTGAATGCACAGAACAGAAAGAATTTTCACAGAATGCTACTGTGTAGTTTATATTTGAATATATTCCTTTTTCCACTATTACCCTCTTAGCGCTCCGAATGTCCACTTGCATTTTCTACAGAAAGAGTGTTCAGAACTGCGCAATCAAAAGTATGGTTTAACTCTGTTAGCTTAATGAACATATCAGAAATAAGTTTCACACAATGCTTCTGTGTAGTTTTTATTTGAAGATATTATTTTTCCCAATAGAGGCCTCTTAGCGCTCAGAATGTCCAATTGCAGTTTCTACAGAAAGAGTGTTTCAGAAAGGCTCAATCAAAAGTGAGGTTCAACTCTGTTAGTTGAATGCACAGAACAGAAAGAAGTTTCATACAATGCTTCTGTGTAGTTTATATTTGAACATATTCTTTTTTCCACTATTACCCACTTAGCTCTACGAATGTCCAGTTGCATTTTCTACAGACAGAGTGTTTCAAAACTGCTCAATCAAAAGTATGGTTTAACTCTGTTAGCTGAATGCTCAGATCAGAAAGAAGTTTCACAGAATGCTTCTGTGTAGTTTATATTTGAATATATTCCTTTTTCCACTACTACTCTCTTAGCGCTCCAAATGTCCAGTTGCATTTTCTACAGAAAGAGTGTTCAGATCTGCTGAATCAAAAGTATGGTTTAACTCTGTTAGCTGAATGCACAGATCAGAAAGAAGTTTCACAGAATGATTCTGTGTAGTTTATATTTGGAGACATTCCTTTTTCCACTATTACCCTCTTAGCGCTCCGAATCTCCACTTGCATTTTCTACAGAAAGAGTGTTTCAGAACGGCTCAATCAAAACTAAGGTTCAAATCTTTTAGTTGAACAAACAGAACAGAAAGAAGTTTCACACAATACTTCTGTGTAGTTTTTATTTGTAGACATTCTTTTCCCCAATATAGGCCTCTTAGCGCTCAGAATGTCCAATTGCAGTTTCTACAGAAAGAGTGTTTCAGAACGGCTCAATCAAAAGTAAGGTTCAACTCTGTTAGTTGAATGCACAGAACAGAAAGAAGTTTCATACAATGCTTCTGTGTAGTTTATATTTGAACATATTCTTTTTTCCACTATTACCCACTTAGCTCTACGAATGTCCAGTTGCATTTTCTACAGACAGAGTGTTTCAAAACTGCTCAATCCAAAGCATGGTTTAACTCTGTTAGCTGAATGCTCAGATCAGAAAGAAGTTTCACAGAATGCTTCTGTGTAGTTTATATTTGAATATATTCCTTTTTCCACTACTACGCTCTTAGCGCTCCAAATGTCCAGTTGCATTTTCTACAGAAAGTGTTCAGATGTGCTCAATCAAAAGTATGGTTTAACTCTGTTAGCTGAATGCACAGATCAGAAAGAAGTTTCACCGAATGATTCTGTGTAGTTTATATTTGAAGACATTCCTTTTTCCACTATTACCCTCTTAGCGCTCCGAATCTCCACTTGCATTTTCTACAAAAAGAGTGTTTCATAACTGCTCAATCCAAAATATGTTTTATCGCTGTTAACTGAATTTACAGATCAGAAATAAGTTTCACAGAATGCATCTGTGTAGTTTTTATTTGAAGATATTCTTTTTCCCAATGTAGGCCTCTTAGCGCTTAGCATTTCCAATTGCAGTTTCTTCAGAAAGAGTGTTTCAGAACGGCTCAATCAAAAGTAAGGTTCAACTCTGTTAGTTGAATGCACAGAACAGAAAGAATTTTCACAGAATGCTACTGTGTAGTTTATATTTGAATATATTCTTTTTCCACTATTACCCTCTTAGCGCTCCGAATGTCCACTTGCATTTTCTACAGAAAGAGTGTTCAGAACTGCGCAATCAAATGTATGGTTTAACTCTGTTAGCTTAATGAACATATCAGAAATAAGTTTCACACAATGCTTCTGTGTAGTTTTTATTTGAAGATATTATTTTTCCCAATAGAGGCCTCTTAGCGCTCAGAATGTCCAATTGCAGTTTCTACAGAAAGAGTGTTTCAGAAAGGCTCAATCAAATGTGAGGTTCAACTCTGTTAGTTGAATGCACAGAACAGAAAGAAGTTTCATACAATGCTTCTGTGTAGTTTATATTTGAACATATTCTTTTTTCCACTATTACCCACTTAGCGCTACGAATGTCCAGTTGCATTTTCTACAGACAGAGTGTTTCAAAACTGCTCAATCAAAAGTATGGTTTAACTCTGTTAGCTGAATGCTCAGATCAGAAAGAAGTTTCACAGAATGCTTCTGTGTAGTTTATATTTGAATATATTCCTTTTTCCACTACTACTCTCTTAGCGCTCCAAATGTCCAGTTGCATTTTCTACAGAAAGAGTGTTCAGATCTGCTGAATCAAAAGTATGGTTTAACTCTGTTAGCTGAATGCACAGATCAGAAAGAAGTTTCACAGAGTGATTCTGTGTAGTTTATATTTGGAGACATTCCTTTTTCCACTATTACCCTCTTAGCGCTCCGAATCTCCACTTGCATTTTCTACAGAAAGAGTGTTTCAGAACGGCTCAATCAAAACTAAGGTTCAACTCTTTTAGTTGAACAAACAGAACAGAAAGAAGTTTCACACAATTCTTCTGTGTAGTTTTTATTTGTAGACATTCTTTTCCCCAATATAGGCCTCTTAGCGCTCAGAATGTCCAATTGCAGTTTCTACAGAAAGAGAGTTTCTGAACGGCTCAATCAAAAGTAAGGTTCAACTCTGTTACTTGAATGCACAGAACAGAAAGAAGTTTCATACAATGCTTCTGTGTAGTTTATATTTGAACATATTCTTTTTTCCACTATTACCCACTTAGCGCTACGAATGTCCAGTTGCATTTTCTACAGACAGAGTGTTTCAAAACTGCTCAATCAAAAGTATGGTTTAACTCTGTTAGCTGAATGCTCAGATCAGAAAGAAGTTTCACAGAATGCTTCTGTGTAGTTTATATTTGAATATATTCCTTTTTCCACTACTACGCTCTTAGCGCTCCAAATGTCCAGTTGCATTTTCTACAGAAAGTGTTCAGGTCTGCTCAATGAAAAGTATGGTTTAACTCTGTTAGCTGAATGCACAGATCAGAAAGAAGTTTCACCGAATGATTCTGTGTAGTTTATATTTGAAGACATTCCTTTTTCCACTATTACCCTCTTAGCGCTCCGAATCTCCACTTGCATTTTCTACAAAAAGAGTGTTTCATAACTGCTCAATCAAAAATATGTTTTATCTCTGTTAACTGAATTTACAGATCAGAAATAAGTTTCACAGAATGCATCTGTGTAGTTTTTATTTGAAGATATTATTTTTCCAAATGTAGGCCTCTTAGCGCTTAGCAATTCCAATTGCAGTTTCTTCAGAAAGAGTGTTTCAGAACGGCTCAATCAAAAGTAAGGTTCAACTCTGTTAGTTGAATGCACAGAACAGAAAGAATTTTCACAGAATGCTACTGTGTAGTTTATATTTGAATATATTCCTTTTTCCACTATTACCCTCTTAGCGCTCCGAATGTCCACTTGCATTTTCTACAAAAAGAGTGTTCAGAACTGCGCAATCAAATGTATGGTTTAACTCTGTTAGCTTAATGAACATATCAGAAATAAGTTTCACACAATGCTTCTGTGTAGTTTTTATTTGAAGATATTATTTTTCCCAATAGAGGCCTCTTAGCGCTCAGAATGTCCAATTGCAGTTTCTACAGAAAGAGTGTTTCAGAAAGGCTCAATCAAAAGTGAGGTTCAACTCTGTTAGTTGAATGCACAGAACAGAAAGAAGTTTCATACAATGCTTCTGTGTAGTTTATATTTGAACATATTCTTTTTTCCACTATTACCCACTTAGCGCTACGAATGTCCAGTTGCATTTTCTACAGACAGAGTGTTTCAAAACTGCTCAATCAAAAGTATGGTTTAACTCTGTTAGCTGAATGCTCAGATCAGAAAGAAGTTTCACAGAATGCTTCTGTGTAGTTTATATTTGAATATATTCCTTTTTCCACTACTACTCTCTTAGCGCTCCAAATGTCCAGTTGCATTTTCTACAGAAAGAGTGTTCAGATCTGCTGAATCAAAAGTATGGTTTAACTCTGTTAGCTGAATGCACAGATCAGAAAGAAGTTTCACAGAATGATTCTGTGTAGTTTATATTTGGAGACATTCCTTTTTCCACTATTACCCTCTTAGCGCTCCGAATCTCCACTTGCATTTTCTACAGAAAGAGTGTTTCAGAACGGCTCAATCAAAACTAAGGTTCAACTCTTTTAGTTGAACAAACAGAACAGAAAGAAGTTTCACACAATTCTTCTGTATAGTTTTTATTTGTAGACATTCTTTTCCCCAATATAGGCCTCTTAGCGCTCAGAATGTCCAATTGCAGTTTCTACAGAAAGAGTGTTTCAGAACGGCTCAATCAAAAGTAAGGTTCAACTCTGTTAGTTGAATGCACAGAACAGAAAGAAGTTTCATACAATGCTTCTGTGTAGTTTATATTTGAACATATTCTTTTTTCCACTATTACCCACTTAGCGCTACGAATGTCCAGTTGCATTTTCTACAGACAGAGTGTTTCAAAACTGCTCAATCAAAAGTATGGTTTAACTCTGTTAGCTGAATGCTCAGATCAGAAAGAAGTTTCACAGAATGTTTCTGTGTAGTTTATATTTGAATATATTCCTTTTCCCACTACTACGCTCTTAGCGCTCCAAATGTCCAGTTGCATTTTCTACAGAAAGAGTGTTCAGATCTGCTCAATCAAAACTATGGTTTAACTCTTTTAGCTGAATGCACAGATCAGAAAGAAGTTTCACCGAATGATTCTGTGTAGTTTATATTTGAAGACATTCCTTTTTCCACTATTACCCTCTTAGCGCTCCGAATCTCCACTTGCATTTTCTACAAAAAGAGTGTTTCATAACTGCTCAATCAAAAATATGTTTTATCTCTGTTAACTGAATTTACAGATCAGAAATAAGTTTCACAGAATGCATCTGTGTAGTTTTTATTTGAAGATATTCTTTTTCCCAATGTAGGCCTCTTAGCGCTTAGCATGTCCAATTGCAATTTCTACAGAAAGAGTGTTTCAGAACGGCTCAATCAAAAGTAGGGTTCAACTCTGTTAGTTGAATGCACAGAACAGAAAGAATTTTCACAGAATGCTACTGTGTAGTTTATATTTGAATATATTCCTTTTTCCACTATTACCCTCTTAGCGCTCCGAATGTCCACTTGCATTTTCTACAGAAAGAGTGTTCAGAACTGCGCAATCAAAAGTATGGTTTAACTCTGTTAGCTTAATGAACATATCAGAAATAAGTTTCACACAATGCTTCTGTGTAGTTTTTATTTGAAGATATTATTTTTCCCAATAGAGGCCTCTTAGCGCTCAGAATGTCCAATTGCAGTTTCTACAGAAAGAGTGTTTCAGAAAGGCTCAATCAAAAGTAAGGTTCAACTCTGTTAGTTGAATGCACAGAACAGAAAGAAGTTTCATACAATGCTTCTGTGTAGCTTGTATTTGAACATATTCTTTGTTCCACTATTACCCACTTAGCGCTACGAATGTCCAGTTGCATTTTCTACAGACAGAGTGTTTCAAAACTGCTCAATCAAAAGTATGGTTTAACTCTGTTAGCTGAATGCTCAGATCAGAAAGAAGTTTCACAGAATGCTTCTGTGTAGTTTATATTTGAATATATTCCTTTTTCCACTACTACTCTCTTAGCGCTCCAAATGTCCAGTTGCATTTTCTACAGAAAGAGTGTTCAGATCTGCTGAATCAAAAGTACGGTTTAACTCTGTTAGCTGAATGCACAGATCAGAAAGAAGTTTCACAGAATGATTCTGTGTAGTTTATATTTGGAGACATTCCTTTTTCCACTATTACCCTCTTAGTGCTCCGAATCTCCACTTGCATTTTCTACAGAAAGAGTGTTTCAGAACGGCTCAATCAAAACTAAGGTTCAACTCTTTTAGTTGAACAAACAGAACAGAAAGGAGTTTCACACAATTCTTCTGTGTAGTTTTTATTTGTAGACATTCTTTTTCCCAATATAGGCCTCTTAGCTCTCAGAATGTCCAATTGCAGTTTCTACAGAAAGAGTGTTTCAGAACGGCTCAATCAAAAGTAAGGTGCAACTCTGTTAGTTGAATGCACAGAACAGAAAGAAGTTTCATACAATGATTCTGCGTAGTTTATATTTGAACATATTCTTTTTTCCACTATTACCCACTTAGCGCTACGAATGTCCAGTTGCATTTTCTACAGACAGAGTGTTTCAAAACTACTCAATCAAAAGTATGGTTTAACTCTGTTAGCTGAATGCTCAGATCAGAAAGAAGTTTCACAGAATGCTTCTGTGTAGTTTATATTTGAATATATTCCTTTTTCCACTACTACTCTCTTAGCGCTCCAAATGTCCAGTTGCATTTTCTACAGAAAGAGTGTTCAGATATGCTGAATCAAAAGTATGGTTTAACTCTGTTAGCTGAATGCACAGATCAGAAAGAAGTTTCACAGAATGATTCTGTGTAGTTTATATTTGGAGACATTCCTTTTTCCACTATTACCCTCTTAGCGCTCCGAATCTCCACTTGCATTTTCTACAGAAAGAGTGTTTCAGAACGGCTCAATCAAAACTAAGGTTCAACTCTTTTAGTTGAACAAACAGAACAGAAAGAAGTTTCACACAATTTTTCTGTGTAGTTTTTATTTGTAGACATTCTTTTTCCCAATATAGGCCTCTTAGCGCTCAGAATGTCCAATTGCAGTTTCTACAGAAAGAGTGTTTCAGAACGGCTCAATCAAAAGTAAGGTTCAACTCTGTTAGTTGAATGCACAGAACAGAAAGAAGTTTCATACAATGCTTCTGTGTAGTTTATATTTGAACATATTCTTTTTTCCACTATTACCCACTTAGCGCTACGAATGTCCAGTTGCATTTTCTACAGACAGAGTGTTTCAAAACTGCTCAATCAAAAGTATGGTTTAACTCTGTTAGCTGAATGCTCAGATCAGAAAGAAGTTTCACAGAATGCATCTGTGTAGTTTTTATTTGAAGATATTCTTTTTCCCAATGTAGGCCTCTTAGCACTTAGCATGTCCAATTGCAGTTTCTACAGAAAGAGTGTTTCAGAACGGCTCAATCAAAAGTAAGGTTCAACTCTGTTAGTTGAATGCACAGAACAGAAAGAATTTTCACAGAATGCTACTGTGTAGTTTATATTTGAATATATTCCTTTTTCCACTATTACCCTCTTAGCGCTCCGAATGTCCACTTGCATTTTCTACAGAAAGAGTGTTCAGAACTGCGCAATCCAAAGTATGGTTTAACTCTGTTAGCTTAATGAACATATCAGAAATAAGTTTCACACAATGCTTCTGTGTAGTTTTTATTTGAAGATATTATTTTTCCCAATAGAGGCCTCTTAGCGCTCAGAATGTAAAATTGCAGTTTCTACAGAAAGAGTGTTTCAGAAAGGCTCAATCAAAAGTAAGGTTCAACTCTGTTAGTTGAATGCACAGAAGAGAAAGAAGTTTCATACAATGCTTCTGTGTAGTTTATATTTGAACATATTCTTTTTTCCACTATTACCCACTTAGCGCTACGAATGTACAGTTGCATTTTCTACAGACAGAGTGTTTCAAAACTGCTCAATCAAAAGTATGGTTTAAGTCTGTTAGCTGAATGCTCAGATCAGAAAGAAGTTTCACAGAATGCTTCTGTGTAGTTTATATTTGAATATATTCCTTTTTCCACTACTACTCTCTTAGCGCTCCAAATGTCCAGTTACATTTTCTACAGAAAGAGTGTTCAGATCTGCTCAATCAAAAGTATGGTTTAACTCTGTTAGCTGAATGCACAGATCAGAAAGAAGTTTCACAGAATGATTCTGTGTAGTTTATATTTGGAGACATTCCTTTTCCACTATTACCCTCTTAGCGCTCCGAATCTACACTTGCATTTTCTACAGAAAGAGTGTTTCAGAACGGCTCAATCAAAACTAAGGTTCAACTCTTTTAGTTGAACAAACAGAACAGAAAGAAGTTTCACACAATTCTTCTGTGTAGTTTTTATTTGTAGACATTCTTTTTCCAATATAGGCTTCTTAGCGCTCAGAATGTCCAATTGCAGTTTCTACAGAAAGAGTGTTTCAGAACGGCTCAATCAAAAGTCAGGTTCAACTCTGTTAGTTGAATGCACAGAACAGAAAGGAGTTTCATACAATGCTTCTGTGTAGTTTATATTTGAACATATTCTTTTTTCCACTATTTCCCACTTAGCGCTACGAATGTCCAGTTGCATTTTCTACAGACAGAGTGTTTCAAAACAGCTCAATCCAAAGTATGGTTTAACTCTGTTAGCTGAATGCTCAGATCAGAAAGAAGTTTCACAGAATGCTTCTGTGTAGTTTATATTTGAATATATTCCTTTTTCCACTACTACGCTCTTAGCGCTCCAAATGTCCAGTTGCACTTTCTACAGAAAGAGTGTTCAGATCTGCTCAATCAAAAGTATGGTTTAACTCTGTTAGCTGAATGCACAGATCAGAAAGAAGTTTCACCGAATGATTCTGTGTAGTTTATATTTGAAGACATTCCTTTTTCCAGTATTACCCTCTTAGCGCTCCCAATCTCCACTTGCATTTTCTACAAAAAGAGTGTTTCATAACTGCTCAATCAAAAATATGTTTTATCTCTGTTAACTGAATTTACAGATCAGAAATAAGTTTCACAGAATGCATCTGTGTAGTTTTTATTTGAAGATATTCTTTTTCCCAATGTAGGCCTCTTAGCGCTTAGCATGTCCAATTGCAGTTTCTACAGAAAGAGTGTTTCAGAACGGCTCAATCAAAAGTAAGGTTCAACTCTGATAGTTGAATGCACAGAACAGAAAGAATTTTCACAGAATGCTACTGTGTAGTTTATATTTGAATAGATTCCTTTTTCCACTATTACCCTCTTAGCGCTCCGAATGTCCACTTGCATTTTCTACAGAAAGAGTGTTCAGAACTGCGCAATCAAAAGTATGGTTTAACTCTGTTAGCTTAATGAACATATCAGAAATAAGTTTCACACAATGCTTCTGTGTAGTTTTTATTTGAAGATATTATTTTTCCCGATATAGGCCTCTTAGCGGTCAGAATGTCCAATTGCAGTTTCTACAGAAAGAGTGTTTCAGAAAGGCTCAATCAAAAGTAAGGTTCAACTCTGTTAGTTGAATGCACAGAACAGAAAGAAGTTTCATACAATGCTTCTGTGTAGTTTATATTTGAACATATTCTTTTTTCCACTATTACCAACTTAGCGCTACGAATGTCCAGTTGCATTTTCTACAGACAGAGTGTTTCAAAACTACTCAATCAAAAGTATGGTTTAACTCTGTTAGCTGAATGCTCAGATCAGAAAGAAGTTTCACAGAATGCTTCTGTGTAGTTTATATTTGAATATATTCCTTTTTCCACTACTACTCTCTTAGCGCTCCAAATGTCCAGTTGCATTTTCTACAGAAAGAGTGTACAGATCTGCTGAATCAAAAGTATGGTTTAACTCTGTTAGCTGAATGCACAGATCAGAAAGAAGTTTCACAGAATGATTCTGTGTAGTTTATATTTGGAGACATTCCTTTTTCCACTATTACCCTCTTAGCGCTCCGAATCTCCACTTGCATTTTCTACAGAAAGAGTGTTTCAGAACGGCTCAATCAAAACTAAGGTTCAACTCTTTTAGTTGAACAAACAGAACAGAAAGAAGTTTCACACAATTTTTCTGTGTAGTTTTTATTTGTAGACATTCTTTTTCCCAATATAGGCCTCTTAGCGCTCAGAATGTCCAATTGCAGTTTCTACAGAAAGAGTGTTTCAGAACGGCTCAATCAAAAGTAAGGTTCAACTCTGTTAGTGGAATGCACAGAACAGAAAGAAGTTTCATACAATGCTTCTGTGTAGTTTATATTTGAACATATTCTTTTTTCCACTATTACCCACTTAGCGCTAAGAATGTCCAGTTGCATTTTCTACAGACAGAGTGTTTCAAAACTGCTCAATCAAAAGTATGGTTTAACTCTGTTAGCTGAATGCTCAGATGAGAAAGAAGTTTCACAGAATGCATCTGTGTAGTTTTTATTTGAAGATATTCTTTTTCCCAATGTAGGCCTCTTAGCACTTAGCATGTCCAATTGCAGTTTCTACAGAAAGAGTGTTTCAGAACGGCTCAATCAAAAGTAAGGTTCAACTCTGTTAGTTGAATGCACAGAACAGAAAGAATTTTCACAGAATGCTACTGTGTAGTTTATATTTGAATATATTCCTTTTTCCACTATTACCCTCTTAGCGCTCCGAATGTCCACTTGCATTTTCTACAGAAAGAGTGTTCAGAACTGCGCAATCCAAAGTATGGTTTAACTCTGTTAGCTTAATGAACATATCAGAAATAAGTTTCACACAATGCTTCTGTGTAGTTTTTATTTGAAGATATTATTTTTCCCAATAGAGGCCTCTTAGCGCTCAGAATGTAAAATTGCAGTTTCTACAGAAAGAGAGTTTCAGAAAGGCTCAATCAAAAGTAAGGTTCAACTCTGTTAGTTGAATGCACAGAACAGAAAGTAGTTTCATACAATGCTTCTGTGTAGTTTATATTTGAACATATTCTTTTTTCCACTATTACCCACTTAGCGCTACGAATGTACAGTTGCATTTTCTACAGACAGAGTGTTTCAAAACTGCTCAATCAAAAGTATGGTTTAACTCTGTTAGCTGAATGCTCAGATCAGAAAGAAGTTTCACAGAATGCTTCTGTGTAGTTTATATTTGAATATATTCCTTTTTCCACTACTACTCTCTTAGCGCTCCAAATGTCCAGTTACATTTTCTACAGAAAGAGTGTTCAAATCTGCTCAATCAAAAGTATGGTTTAACTCTGTTAGCTGAATGCACAGATCAGAAAGAAGTTTCACAGAATGATTCTGTGTAGTTTATATTTGGAGACATTCCTTTTTCCACTATTACCCTCTTAGCGCTCCGAATCTACACTTGCATTTTCTACAGAAAGAGTGTTTCAGAACGGCTCAATCAAAACTAAGGTTCAACTCTTTTAGTTGAACAAACAGAACAGAAAGTAGTTTCACACAATTCTTCTGTGTAGTTTTTATTTGTAGACATTCTTTTTCCAATATAGGCTTCTTAGCGCTCAGAATGTCCAATTGCAGTTTCTACAGAAAGAGTGTTTCAGAACGGCTCAATCAAAAGTAAGGTTCAACTCTGTTAGTTGAATGCACAGAACAGAAAGGAGTTTCATACAATGCTTCTGTGTAGTTTATATTTGAACATATTCTTTTTTCCACTATTACCCACTTAGCGCTACGAATGTCCAGTTGCATTTTCTACAGACAGAGTGTTTCAAAACAGCTCAATCCAAAGTATGGTTTAACTCTGTTAGCTGAATGCTCAGATCAGAAAGAAGTTTCACAGAATGCTTCTGTGTAGTTTATATTTGAATATATTCCTTTTTCCACTACTACGCTCTTAGCGCTCCAAATGTCCAGTTGCATTTTCTACAGAAAGAGTGTTCAGATCTGCTCAATCAAAAGTATGGTTTAACTCTGTTAGCTGAATGCACAGATCAGAAAGAAGTTTCACCGAATGATTCTGTGTAGTTTATATTTGAAGACATTCCTTTTTCCAGTATTACCCTCTTAGCGCTCCCAATCTCCACTTGCATTTTCTACAAAAAGAGTGTTTCATAACTGCTCAATCAAAAATATGTTTTATCTCTGTTAACTGAATTTACAGATCAGAAATAAGTTTCACAGAATGCATCTGTGTAGTTTTTATTTGAAGATATTCTTTTTCCCAATGTAGGCCTCTTAGCGCTTAGCATGTCCAATTGCAGTTTCTACAGAAAGAGTGTTTCAGAACGGCTCAATCAAAAGTAAGGTTCAACTCTGATAGTTGAATGCACAGAACAGAAAGAATTTTCACAGAATGCTACTGTGTAGTTTATATTTGAATAGGTTCCTTTTTCCACTATTACCCTCTTAGCGCTCCGAATGTCCACTTGCATTTTCTACAGAAAGAGTGTTCAGAACTGCGCAATCAAAAGTATGGTTTAACTCTGTTAGCTTAATGAACATATCAGAAATAAGTTTCACACAATGCTTCTGTGTAGTTTTTATTTGAAGATATTATTTTTCCCAATATAGGCCTCTTAGCGCTCAGAATGTCCAATTGCAGTTTCTACAGAAAGAGTGTTTCAGAAAGGCTCAATCAAAAGTAAGGTTCAACTCTGTTAGTTGAATGCACAGAACAGAAAGAAGTTTCATACAATGCTTCTGTGTAGTTTATATTTGAACATATTCTTTTTTCCACTATTACCCACTTAGCGCTATGAATGTCCAGTTGCATTTTCTACAGACAGAGTGTTTCAAAACTGCTCAATCAAAGTATGGTTTAACTCTGTTAGCTGAATGCTCAGATCAGAAAGAAGTTTCACAGAATACTTCTGTGTAGTTTATATTTGAATATATTCCTTTTTCCACTACTACTCTCTTAGCGCTCCAAATGTCCAGTTACATTTTCTACAGAAAGAGTGTTCAGATCTGCTCAATCAAAAGTATGGTTTAACTCTGTTAGCTGAATGCACAGATCAGAAAGAAGTTTCACAGAATGATTCTGTGTAGTTTATATTTGGAGACATTCCTTTTTCCACTATTACCCTCTTAGCGCTCCAAATCTCCACTTGCATTTTCTACAGAAAGAGTGTTTCAGAACGTCTCAATCAAAACTAAGGTTCAACTCTTTTAGTTGAACAAACAGAACAGAAAGAAGTTTCACACAATTCTTCTGTGTAGTTTTTATTTGTAGACATTCTTTTTCCAATATAGGCCTCTTAGCGCTCAGAATGTCCAATTGCAGTTTCTACAGAAAGAGTGTTTCAGAACGGCTCAATCAAAAGTAAGGTTCAACTCTGTTAGTTGAATGCACAGAACAGAAAGAAGTTTCATACAATGCTTCTGTGTAGTTTATATTTGAACATATTCTTTTTTCCACTATTACCCACTTAGCGCTACGAATGTCCAGTTGCATTTTCTACAGACAGAGTGTTTCAAAACTGCTCAATCCAAAGTATGGTTTAACTCTGTTAGCTGAATGCTCAGATCAGAAAGAAGTTTCACAGAATGCTTCTGTGTAGTTTATATTTGAATATATTCCTTTTTCCACTACTACGCTCTTAGCGCTCCAAATGTCCAGTTGCATTTTCTACACAAAGAGTGTTCAGATCTGCTCAATCAAAAGTATGGTTTAACTCTGTTAGCTGAATGCACAGATCAGAAAGAAGTTTCACCGAATGATTCTGTGTAGTTTATATTTGAAGACATTCCTTTTTCCACTATTACCCTCTTAGCGCTCCGAATCTCCACTTGCATTTTCTACAAAAAGAGTGTTTCATAACTGCTCAATCAAAAATATGTTTTATCTCTGTTAACTGAATTTACAGATCAGAAATAAGTTTCACAGAATGCATCTGTGTAGTTTTTATTTGAAGATATTCTTTTTCCCAATGTAGGCCTCTTAGCGCTTAGCATGTCCAATTGCAGTTTCTACAGAAAGAGTGTTTCAGAACGGCTCAATCAAAAGTAAGGTTCAACTCTGTTAGTTGAATGCACAGAACAGAAAGAATTTTCACAGAATGCTACTGTGTAGTTTATATTTTAATATATTCTTTTTCCACTATTACCCTCTTAGCGCTCCGAATGTCCACTTGCATTTTCTACAGAAAGAGTGTTCAGAACTGCGCAATCAAAAGTATGGTTTAACTCTGTTAGCTTAATGAACATATCAGAAATAAGTTTCACACAATGCTTCAGTGTAGTTTTTATTTGAAGATATTATTTTTCCCAATAGAGGCCTCTTAGCGCTCAGAATGTCCAATTGCAGTTTCTACAGAAAGAGTGTTTCAGAAAGGCTCAATCAAATGTAAGGTTCAACTCTGTTAGTTGAATGCACAGAACAGAAAGAAGTTTCATACAATGCTTCTGTGTAGTTTATATTTGAACATATTATTTTTTCCACTATTAACCACTTAGCGCTACGAATGTCCAGTTGCATTTACTACAGACAGAGTGTTTCAAAACTGCTCAATCAAAACTATGGTTTAACTCTGTTAGCTGAATGCTCAGATCAGAAATAAGTTTCACAGAATGCTTCTGTGTAGTTTATATTTGAATATATTCCTTTTTCCACTACTACTCTCTTAGCGCTCCAAATGTCCAGTTGCATTTTCTACAGAAAGAGTGTTCAGATCTGCTCAATCAAAAGTATGGTTTAACTCTGTTAGCTGAATGCACAGATCAGAAAGAAGTTTCACAGAATGATTCTGTGTAGTTTATATTTGGAGACATTCCTTTTTCCACTATTACCCTATTAGCGCTCCGAATCTCCACTTGCATTTTCTACAGAAAGAGTGTTTCAGAACGGCTCAATCAAAACTAAGGTTCAACTCTTTTAGTTGAACAAACAGAACAGAAAGGAGTTTCACACAATTCTTCTGTGTAGTTTTTATTTGTAGACATTCTTTTTCCCAATATAGGCCTCTTAGCGCTCAGAATGTCCAATTGCAGTTTCTACAGAAAGAGTGTTTCAGAACGGCTCAATCAAAAGTAAGGTTCAACTCTGTTAGTTGAATGCACAGAACAGAAAGAAGTTTCATACAATGATTCTGTGTAGTTTATATTTGAACATATTCTTTTTTCCACTATTACCCACTTAGCGCTACGAATGTCCAGTTGCATTTTCTACAGACAGAGTGTTTCAAAACTACTCAATAAAAAGTATGGTTTAACTCTGTTAGCTGAATGCTCAGATCAGAAAGAAGTTTCACAGAATGCTTCTGTGTAGTTTATATTTGAATATATTCCTTTTTCCACTACTACTCTCTTAGCGCTCCAAATGTCCAGTTGCATTTTCTACAGAAAGAGTGTTCAGATCTGCTGAATCAAAAGTATGGTTTAACTCTGTTAGCTGAATGCACTGATCAGAAAGAAGTTTCACAGAATGATTCTGTGTAGTTTATATTTGGAGACATTCCTTTTTCCACTATTACCCTCTTAGCGCTCCGAATCTCCACTTGCATTTTCTACAGAAAGAGTGTTTCAGAACGGCTCAATCAAAACTAAGTTTCAACTCTTTTAGTTGAACAAACAGAACAGAAAGAAGTTTCACACAATTCTTCTGTGTAGTTTTTATTTGTAGACATTCTTTTTCCCAATATAGGCCTCTTAGCGCTCAGAATGTCCAATTGCAGTTTCTACAGAAAGAGTGTTTCAGAACGGCTCAATCAAAAGTAAGGTTCAACTCTGTTAGTTGAATGCACAGAACAGAAAGAAGTTTCATACAATGCTACTGTGTAGTTTATATTTGAACATATTCTTTTTTCCACTATTACCCACTTAGCGCTACGAATGTCCAGTTGCATTTTCTACAGACAGAGTGTTTCAAAACTGCTCAATCCAAAGTATGGTTTAACTCTGTTAGCTGAATGCTCAGATCAGAAAGAAGTTTCATAGAATGCTTCTGTGTAGTTTATATTTGAATATATTCCTTTTTCCACTACTACGCTCTTAGCGCTCCAAATGTCCAGTTGCATTTTCTACAGAAAGAGTGTTCAGATCTGCTCAATCAAAAGTATGGTTTAACTCTGTTAGCTGAATGCACAGATCAGAAAGAAGTTTCACCGAATGATTCTGTGTAGTTTATATTTGAAGACATTCCTTTTTCCACTATTACCCTCTTAGCGCTCCGAATCTCCACTTGCATTTTCTACAAAAAGAGAGTTTCATAACTGCTCAATCAAAAATATGTTTTATCTCTGTTAACTGAATTTACAGATCAGAAATAAGTTTCACAGAATGCATCTGTGTAGTTTTTATTTGAAGATATTATTTTTCCCAATGTAGGCCTCTTAGCGCTTAGCATGTCCAATTGCAGTTTCTACAGAAAGAGTGTTTCAGAACGGCTCAATCAAAAGTAAGGTTCAAGTCTGTTAGTGCAATGCACAGAACAGAAAGAATTTTCACAGAATGCTACTGTGTAGTTTATATTTGAATATATTCCTTTTTCCACTATTACCCTCTTAGCGCTCCGAATGTCCACTTGCATTTTCTACAGAAAGAGTGTTTCAGAACGGCTCAATCAAAACTAAGGTTCAACTCTTTTAGTTGAACAAACAGAACAGAAAGAAGTTTCACACAATTCTTCTGTGTAGTTTTATTTGTAGACATTCTATTTCCCAATATTGGCCTCTTAGCGCTCAGAATGTCCAATTGCAGTTTCTACAGAAAGAGTGTTTCAGAACGGCTCAATCAAAGTAAGGTTCAACTCTGTTAGTTGAATGCACAGAACAGAAAGAAGTTTCATACAATGCTTCTGTGTAGTTTATATTTGAACATATTCTTTTTTCCACTATTACCCACTTAGCGCTACGAATGTCCAGTTGCATTTTCTACAGACAGAGTGTTTCAAAACTGCTCAATCAAAAGGATGGTTTAACTCTGTTAGCTGAATGCTCAGACCAGAAAGAAGTTTCACAGAATGCTTCTGTGTAGTTTATATTTGAATATATTCCTTTTTCCACTACTACTCTCTTAGCGCTACAAATGTCCAGTTGCATTTTCTACAGAAAGAGTGTTCAGATCTGCTCAATCAAAAGTATGGTTTAACTCTGTTAGCTGAATGCACAGATCAGAAAGAAGTTTCACAGAATGATTCTGTGTAGTTTGTACTTGGAGACATTCCTTTTTCCACTATTACCCTCTTAGCGCTCCGAATCTCCACTTGCATTTTCTACAGAAAGAGTGTTTCAGAACGGCTCAATCAAAACTAAGGTTCAACTCTTTTAGTTGAACAAACAGAACAGAAAGAAGTTTCACACAATTCTTCTGTGTAGTTTTTATTTGTAGACATTCTTTTTCCCAATATAGGCCTCTTAGCGCTCAGAATGTCCAATTGCAGTTTCTACAGAAAGAGTGTTTCAGAACGGCTCAATCAAAAGTAAGGTTCAACTCTGTTAGTTGAATGCACAGAACAGAAAGAAGTTTCATACAATGCTTCTGTGTAGTTTATATTTGAACATATTCTTTTTTCCACTATTACCCACTTAGCGCTACGAATGTCCAGTTGCATTTTCTACAGACAGAGTGTTTCAAAACTGCTCAATCCAAAGTATGGTTTAACTCTGTTAGCTGAATGCTCAGATCAGAAAGAAGTTTCATAGAATGCTTCTGTGTAGTTTATATTTGAATATATTCCTTTTTCCACTACTACGCTCTTAGCGCTCCAAATGTCCAGTTGCATTTTCTACAGAAAGAGTGTTCAGATCTGCTCAATCAAAAGTATGGTTTAACTCTGTTAGCTGAATGCACAGATCAGAAAGAAGTTTCACCGAATGATTCTGTGTAGTTTATATTTGAAGACATTCCTTTTTCCACTATTACCCTCTTAGCGCTCCGAATCTCCACTTGCATTTTCTACAAAAAGAGAGTTTCATAACTGCTCAATCAAAAATATGTTTTATCTCTGTTAACTGAATTTACAGATCAGAAATAAGTTTCACAGAATGCATCTGTGTAGTTTTTATTTGAAGATATTATTTTTCCCAATGTAGGCCTCTTAGCGCTTAGCATGTCCAATTGCAGTTTCTACAGAAAGAATGTTTCAGAACGGCTCAATCAAAAGTAAGGTTCAACTCTGTTAGTTGAATGCACAGAACAGAAAGAATTTTCACAGAATTCTACTGTGTAGTTTATATTTGAATATACTCTTTTTCCACTATTACCCTCTTAGCGCTCCGAATGTCCACTTGCATTTTCTACAGAAAGAGTGTTCAGAACTGCGCAATCAAAAGTATGGTTTAACTCTGTTAGCTTAATGAACATATCAGAAATAAGTTTCACAAAATGCTTCTGTGTAGTTTTTATTTGAAGATATTATTTTTCCCAATATAGGCCTCTTAGCGCTCAGAATGTCCAATTGCAGTTTCTACAGAAAGAGTGTTTCAGAAAGGCTCAATCAAAAGTAAGGTTCAACTCTGTTAGTTGAATGAACAGAACAGAAAGAAGTTTCATACAATGCTTCTGTGTAGTTTATATTTGAACATATTCTTTTTTCCACTATTACCCACTTAGCGCTACGAATGTCCAGTTGCATTTTCTACAGACAGAGTGTTTCAAAACTGCTAAATCAAAAGTATGGTTTAACTCTGTTAGCTGAATGCTCAGATCAGAAAGAAGTTTCACAGAATTCTTCTGTGTAGTTTATATTTGAATATATTCCTTTTTCCACTACTACTCTCTTAGCGCTCCAAATGTCCAGTTGCATTTTCTACAGAAAGAGTGTTCAGATCTGCTCAATCAAAAGTATGGTTTAACTCTGTTAGCTGAATGCACAGATCAGAAAGAAGTTTCACAGAATGATTCTGTGTAGTTTATATTTGGAGACATTCCTTTTTCCACTATTACCCTCTTAGCGCTCCGAATCTCCACTGGCATTTTCTACAGAAAGAGTGTTTCAGAACGGCTCAATCAAAACTAAGGTTCAACTCTTTTAGTTGAACAAACAGAACAGAAAGAAGTTTCACACAATTCTTCTGTGTAGTTTTATTTGTAGACATTCTATTTCCCAATATTGGCCTCTTAGCGCTCAGAATGTCCAATTGCAGTTTCTACAGAAAGAGTGTTTCAGAACGGCTCAATCAAAAGTAAGGTTCAACACTGTTAGTTGAATGCACAGAACAGAAAGAAGTTTCATACAATGCTTCTGTGTAGTTTATATTTGAACATATTCTTTTTTCCACTATTACCCACTTAGCGCTACGAATGTCCAGTTGCATTTTCTACAGACAGAGTGTTTCAAAACTGCTCAATCAAAAGTATGGTTTAACTCTGTTAGCTGAATGCTCAGATCAGAAAGAAGTTTCACAGAATGCTTATGTGTAGTTTATATTTGAATATATTCCTTTTTCCACTACTACGCTCTTAGCGCTCCAAATGTCCAGTTGCATTTTCTACAGAAAGAGTGTTCAGATCTGCTCAATCAAAAGTATGGTTTAACTCTGTTAGCTGAATGCACAGATCAGAAAGAAGTTTCACCGAATGATTCTGTGTAGTTTATATTTGAAGACATTCCTTTTTCCACTATTACCCACTTAGCGCTCCGAATCTAAACTTGCATTTTCTACAAAAAGAGTGTTTCATAACTGCTCAATCAAAAATATGTTTTATCTCTGTTAACTGAATTTACAGATCAGAAATAAGTTTCACAGAATGCATCTGTGTAGTTTTTATTTGAAGATATTCTTTTTCCCAATATAGGCCTCTTAGCGCTTAGCATGTCCAATTGCAGTTTCTACAGAAAGAGTGTTTCAGAACGGCTCAATCAAAAGTAAGGTTCAAGTCTGTTAGTGGAATGCACAGAACAGAAAGAATTTTCACAGAATGCTACTGTGTAGTTTATATTTGAATATATTCCTTTTTCCACTATTACCCTCTTAGCGCTCCGAATGTCCACTTGCATTTTCTACAGAAAGAGTGTTCAGAACTGCGCAATCAAAAGTATGGTTTAACTCTGTTAGCTTAATGAACATATCAGAAATAAGTTTCACACAATGCTTCTGTGTAGTTTTTATTTGAAGATATTATTTTTCCCAATATAGGCCTCTTAGTGCTCAGAATGTCCAATTGCAGTTTCTACAGAAAGAGTGTTTCAGAAAGGCTCAATCAAAAGTAAGGTTCAACTCTGTTAGTTGAATGCACAGAACAGAAAGAAGTTTCATACAATGCTTCTGTGTAGTTTATATTTGAACATATTCTTTTTTCCACTATTACCCACTTAGCGCTACGAATGTCCAGTTGCATTTTCTACAGACAGAGTGTTTCAAAACTGCTCAATCAAAAGTATGGTTTAACTCTGTTAGCTGAATGCTCAGATCAGAAAGATGTTTCACAGAATGCTTCTGTGTAGTTTATATTTGAATATATTCCTTTTTCCACTACTACTCTCTTAGCGCTCCAAATGTCCAGTTGCATTTTCTATAGAAAGAGTGTTCAGATCTGCTCAATCAAAAGTATGGTTTAACTCTGTTAGCTGAATGCACAGATTAGAAAGAAGTTTCACAGAATGATTCTGTGTAGTTTATATTTGGAGACATTACTTTTTCCACTATTACCCTCTTAGCGCTCCGAATCTCCACTTGCATTTTCTACAGAAAGAGTGTTTCAGAACGGCTCAATCAAAACTAAGGTTCAACTCTTTTAGTTGAACAAACAGAACAGAAAGAAGTTTCACACAATTCTTCTGTGTAGTTTTTATTTGTAGACATTCTTTTTCCCAATATAGGCCTCTTAGCGCTCAGAATGTCCAATTGCAGTTTCTACAGAAAGAGTGTTTCAGAACGGCTCAATCAAAAGTAAGGTTCAACTCTGTTAGTTGAATGCACAGAACAGAAAGAAGTTTCATACAATGCTTCTGTGTAGTTTATATTTGAACATATTCTTTTTTCCACTATTACCCACTTAGCGCTACGAATGTCCAGTTGCATTTTCTACAGACAGAGTGTTTCAAAACTGCTCAATCAAAAGTATGGTTTAACTCTGTTAGCTGAATGCTCAGATCAGAAAGAAGTTTCACAGAATGCTTCTGTGTAGTTTATATTTGAATATATTCCTTTTTCCACTACTACGCTCTTCACGCTCCAAATGTCCAGTTGCATTTTCTACAGAAAGAGTGTTCAGATCTGCTCAATCAAAAGTATGGTTTAAGTCTGTTAGCTGAATGCACAGATCAGAAAGAAGTTTCACCGAATGATTCTGTGTAGTTTATATTTGAAGACATTCCTTTTTCCACTATTACCCTCTTAGCGCTCCGAATCTCCACTTGCATTTTCTACAAAAAGAGTGTTTCATAACTGCTCAATCAAAAATATGTTTTATCTCTGTTAACTGAATTTACAGATCAGAAATATGTTTCACAGAATGCATCTGTGTAGTTTTTATTTGAAGATATTCTTTTTCCCAATGTAGGCCTCTTAGCGCTTAGCATGTCCAATTGCAGTTTCTACAGAAAGTGTGTTTCAGAACGGCTCAATCAAAAGTAAGGTTCAACTCTGTTAGTTGAATGCACAGAACAGAAAGAATTTTCACAGAATGCTACTGTGTAGTTTATATTTGAATATATTCCTTTTTCCACTATTACCCTCTTAGCGCTCCGAATGTCCACTTGCATTTTCTACAGAAAGAGTCTTCAGAACTGCGCAATCAAAAGTATGGTTTAACTCTGTTAGCTGAATGCTCAGATCAGAAAGAATTTTCACAGAATGCTTCTGTGTAGTTTATATTTGAATATATTCCTTTTTCCACTACTACTCTCTTAGCGCTCCAAATGTCCAGTTGCATTTTCTACAGAAAGAGTGTTCAGATCTGCTCAATCAAAAGTATGTTTTAACTCTGTTAGCTGAATGCACAGATCAGAAAGAAGTTTCACAGAATGATTCTGTGTATTTTATATTTGGAGATATTCCTTTTTCCACTATTACCCTCTTAGCGCTCCGAATCTCCACTTGCATTTTCTACAGAAAGAGTGTTTCAGAACGGCTCAATAAAAACTAAGGTTCAACTCTTTTAGTTGAACAAACAGAACAGAAAGAAGTTTCACACAATTCTTCTGTGTAGTTTTTATTTGTAGACATTCTTTTTCCCAATATAGGCCTCTTAGCGCTCAGAATGTCCAATTGCAGTTTCTACACAAAGAGTGTTTCAGAACGGCTCAATCAAAAGTAAGGTTCAACTCTGTTAGTTGAATGCACAGAACAGAAAGAAGTTTCATACAATGCTTCTGTGTAGTTTATATTTGAACATATTCTTTTTTCCACTATTACCCACTTAGCGCTACGAATGTCCAGTTGCATTTTCTACAGACAGAGTGTTTCAAAACTGCTCAATCCAAAGTATGGTTTAACTCTGTTAGCTGAATGCTCAGATCACAAAGAAGTTTCACAGAATGCTTATGTGTAGTTTATATTTGAATATATTCCTTTTTCCACTACTACGCTCTTAGCCCTCCAAATGTCCAGTTGCATTTTCTACAGAAAGAGTGTTCAGATCTGCTCAATCAAAAGTATGGTTTAACTCTGTTAGCTGAATGCACAGATCAGAAAGAAGTTTCACCGAATGATTCTGTGTAGTTTATATATGAAGACATTCCTTTTTCCACTATTACCCTCTTAGCGCTCCGAATCTCCACTTGCATTTTCTACAAAAAGAGTGTTTCATAACTGCTCAATCAAAAATATGTTTTATCTCTGTTAACTGAATTTACAGATCAGAAATAAGTTTCACAGAATGCATCTGTGTAGTTTTTATTTGAAGATATTCTTTTTCCCAATGTAGGCCTCTTAGCGCTTAGCATGTCCAATTGCAGTTTCTACAGAAAGAGTGTTTCAGAACGGCTCAATCAAAAGTAAGGTTCAACTCTGTTAGTTGAATGCACAGAACAGAAAGAAGTTTCATACAATGCTTCTGTGTAGTTTATATTTGAACATATTCTTTTTTCCACTATTACCCACTTAGCGCTACGAATGTCCAGTTGCATTTTCTACAGACAGAGTGTTTCAAAACTGCTCAATCCAAAGTATTGTTTAACTCTGTTAGCTGAATGCTCAGATCACAAAGAAGTTTCACAGAATGCTTATGTGTAGTTTATATTTGAATATATTCCTTTTTCCACTACTACGCTCTTAGCCCTCCAAATGTCCAGTTGCATTTTCTACAGAAAGAGTGTTCAGATCTGCTCAATCAAAAGTATGGTTTAACTCTGTTAGCTGAATGCACAGATCAGAAAGAAGTTTCACCGAATGATTCTGTGTAGTTTATATATGAAGACATTCCTTTTTCCACTATTACCCTCTTAGCGCTCCGAATCTCCACTTGCATTTTCTACAAAAAGAGTGTTTCATAACTGCTCAATCAAAAATATGTTTTATCTCTGTTAACTGAATTTACAGATCAGAAATAAGTTTCACAGAATGCATCTGTGTAGTTTTTATTTGAAGATATTCTTTTTCCCAATGTAGGCCTCTTAGCGCTTAGCATGTCCAATTGCAGTTTCTACAGAAAGAGTGTTTCAGAACGGCTCAATCAAAAGTAAGGTTCAACTCTGTTAGTTGAATGCACAGAACAGAAAGAATTTTCACAGAATGCTACTGTGTAGTTTATATTTGAATAGATTCCTTTTTCCGCTATTACCCTCTTAGCGCTCCGAATGTCCACATGCATTTTCTACAGAAAGAGTGTTCAGAACTGCACAATCAAAAGTATGGTTTAACTCTGTTAGCTTAATGAACATATCAGAAATAAGTTTCACACAATGCTTCTGTGTAGTTTTTATTTGAAGATATTATTTTTCCCAATATAGGCCTCTTAGCGCTCAGAATGTCCAATTGCAGTTTCTACAGAAAGAGTGTTTCAGAAAGGCTCAATCAAAAGTAAGGTTCAACTCTGTTAGTTGAATGCACAGAACAGAAAGAAGTTTCATACAATGCTTCTGTGTAGTTTATATTTGAACATATTATTTTTTCCACTATTACCCACTTAGCGCTACGAATGTCCAGTTGCATTTTCTACACACAGAGTGTTTCAAAACTGCTCAATCAAAAGTATGGTTTAACTCTGTTAGCTGAATGCTCAGATCAGAAAGAAGTTTCACAGAATGCTTCTGTGTAGTTTATATTTGAATATATTCCTTTTTCCACTACTACTCTCTTAGCGCTCCAAATGTCCAGTTGCATTTTCTACAGAAAGAGTGTTCAGATCTGCTCAATCAAAAGTATGGTTTAAGTCTGTTAGCTGAATGCACAGATCAGAAAGAAGTTTCACAGAATGATTCGGTGTAGTTTATATTTGGAGACATTCCTTTTTCCACTATTACTTTCTCAGCGCTCCAAATCTCCACTTGCATTTTCTACAGAAGAGTGTTTCAGAACGGCTCAATCAAAACTAAGGTTCAACTCTTTTAGTTGAACAAACAGAACAGAAAGAAGTTTCACACAATTCTTCTGTGTAGTTTTTATTTGTAGACATTCTTTTTCCCAATATAGGCCTCTTAGCGCTCAGAATGTCCAATTGCAGTTTCTACAGAAAGAGTGTTTCAGAACGGCTCAATCAAAAGTAAGGTTCAACTCTGTTAGTTGAATGCACAGAACAGAAAGAAGTTTCATACAATGCTTCTGTGTAGTTTATATTTGAACATATTCTTTTTTCCAATATTACCCACTTAGCGCTACGAATGTCCAGTTGCATTTTCTACAGACAGAGTGTTTCAAAACTGCTCAATCCAAATTATGGTTTAACTCTGTTAGCTGAATGCTCAGATTCAGAAAGAAGTTTCACAGAATGCTTCTGTGTAGTTTATATTTGAATATATTCCTTTTTCCACTACTACGCTCTTAGCGCTCCAAATGTCCAGTTGCATTTTCTACAGAAAGAGTGTTCAGATCTGCTCAATCAAAAGTATGGTTTAACTCTGTTAGCTGAATGCACAGATCAGAAAGAAGTTTCACCGAATGATTCTGTGTAGTTTATATTTGAAGACATTCCTTTTTCCACTATTACCATCTTAGCGCTCCAAATCTCCACTTGCATTTTCTACAAAAAGAGTGTTTCATAACTGCTCAATCAAAATATGTTTTATCTCTGTTAACTGAATTTACAGATCAGAAATAAGTTTCACAGAATGCATCTGTGTAGTTTTTATTTGAAGATATTCTTTTTCCCAATGTAGGCCTCTTAGCGCTTAGCATGTCCAATTGCAGTTTCTACAGAAAGAGTGTTTCAGAACGGCTCAATCAAAAGTAAGGTTCAACTCTGTCAGTGGAATGCACAGAACAGAAAGAATTTTCACAGAATGCTACTGTGTAGTTTATATTTGAATAGATTCCTTTTTCCACTATTACCGTCTTAGCGCTCCGAATGTCCACTTGCATTTTCTACAGAAAGAGTGTTAAGAACTGCGCAATCAAAAGTATGGTTTAACTCTGTTAGCTTAATGAACATATCAGAAATAAGTTTCACACAATGCTTCTGTGTAGTTTTTATTTGAAGATATTATTTTTCCCAATATAGGCCTCTTAGCGCTCAGAATGTCCAATTGCAGTTTCTACAGAAAGAGTGTTTCAGAAAGGCTCAATCAAAAGTAAGGTTCAACTCTGTTAGTTGAATGCACAGAACAGAAAGAAGTTTCATACAATGCTTCTGTGTAGTTTATATTTGAACATATTCTTTTTTCCACTATTACCTACTTAGCGCTACGAATGTCCAGTTGCATTTTCTACAGACAGAGTGTTTCAAAACTGCTCAATCAAAAGTATGGTTTAACTCTGTTAGCTGAATGCTCAGATCAGAAAGAAGTTTCACAGAATGCTTCTGTGTAGTTTATATTTGAATATATTCCTTTTTCCACTACTACGCTCTTAGCGCTCCAAATGTCCAGTTGCATTTTCTACAGAAAGAGTGTTCAGATCTGCTCAATCAAAAGTATGGTTTAACTCTGTTAGCTGAATGCACAGATCAGAAAGAAGTTTCACAGAATGATTCTGTGTAGTTTATATTTGGAGACATTCCTTTTTCCACTATTACCCTCTTAGAGCTCCGAATCTCCACTTGCATTTTCTACAGAAAGAGTGTTTCAGAACGGCTCAATCAAAACTAAGGTTCAACTCTTTTAGTTGTACAAACAGAACAGAAAGAAGTTTCACACAATTCTTCTGTGTAGTTTTTATTTGTAGACATTCTTTTTCCCAATATAGGCCTCTTAGCGCTCAGAATGTCCAATTGCAGTTTCTACAGAAAGAGTGTTTCAGAACGGCTCAATCAAAAGTAAGGTTCAACTCTGTTAGTTGAATGCACAGAACAGAAAGAAGTTTCATACAATGCTTCTGTGTAGTTTATATTTGAACATATTCTTTTTTCCACTATTACCCACTTAGCGCTACGAATGTCCAGTTGCATTTTCTACAGACAGAGTGTTTCAAAACTGCTCAATCCAAAGTATGGTTTAACTCTGTTAGCTGAATGCTCAGATCAGAAAGAAGTTTCACAGAATGCTTCTGTGTAGTTTATATTTGAATATATTCCTTTTTCCACTACTACGCTCTTAGCGCTCCAAATGTCCAGTTGCATTTTCTACAGAAAGAGTGATCAGATCTGCTCAATCAAAAGTGTGGTTTAACTCTGTTAGCTGAATGCACAGATCAGAAAGTAGTTTCACCGAATGATTCTGTGTAGTTTATATTTGAAGACATTCCTTTTTCCACTATTACCCTCTTAGCGCTCCGAATCTCCACTTGCATTTTCTACAAAAAGAGTGTTTCATAACTGCTCAATCAAAAATATGTTTTATCTCTGTTAACTGAATTTACAGATCAGAAATAAGTTTCACAGAATGCATCTGTGTAGTTTTTATTTGAAGATATTATTTTTCCCAATGTAGGCCTCTTAGCGCTTAGCATGTCCAATTGCTGTTTCTACAGAAAGAGTGTTTCAGAACGGCTCAATCAAAAGTAAGGTTCAACCCTGTTAGTTGAATGCACAGAACAGAAAGAATTTTCACAGAATGCTACTGTGTAGTTTATATTTGAATAGATTCCTTTTTCCACTATTACCCTCTTAGCGCTCCGAATGTCCACTTGCATTTTCTACAGAAAGAGTGTTCAGAACTGCGCAATCAAAAGTATGGTTTAACTCTGTTAGCTTAATGAACATATCAGAAATAATTTTCACAAAATGCTTCTGTGTAGTTTTTATTTGAAGATATTATATTTCCCAATATAGGCCTCTTAGCGCTCAGAATGTCCAATTGCAGTTTCTACAGAAAGAGTGTTTCAGAAAGGCTCAATCAAAAGTAAGGTTCAACTCTGTTAGTTGAATGCACAGAACAGAAAGAAGTTTCATACAATGCTTCTGTGTAGTTTATATTTGAACATATTCTTTTTTCCACTATTACACACTTAGCGCTACGAATGTCCAGTTGCATTTTCTACAGACAGAGTGTTTCAAAACTGCTCAATCCAAAGTATGGTTTAACTCTGTTAGCTGAATGCTCAGATCAGAAAGAAGTTTCACAGAATGCTTCTGTGTAGTTTATATTTGAATATATTCCTTTTTCCACTACTACGCTCTTAGCGCTCCAAATGTCCAGTTGCATTTTCTACAGAAAGAGTGTTCACATCTGCTCAATCAAAAGTATGGTTTAACTCTGTTAGCTGAATGCACAGATCAGAAAGAAGTTTCACCGAATGATTCTGTGTTGTTTATATTTGAAGACATTCCTTTTTCCACTATTACCCTCTTAGCGCTCCGAATCTCCACTTGCATTTTCTACAAAAAGAGTGTTTCATAACTGCTCAATCAAAAATATGTTTTATCTCTGTTAACTGAATTTACAGATCAGAAATAAGTTTCACAGAATGCATCTGTGTAGTTTTTATTTGAAGATATTCTTTTTCCCAATGTAGGCCTCTTAGCGCTTAGCATGTCCAATTGCAGTTTCTACAGAAATAGTGTTTCAGAACGGCTCAATCAAAAGTAAGGTTCAACCCTTTTAGTTGAATGCACAGAACAGAAAGAATTTTCACATAATGCTACTGTGTAGTTTATATTTGAATATATTCCTTTTTCCACTATTACCCTCTTAGCGCTCCGAATGTCCACTTGCATTTTCTACAGAAAGAGTGTTCAGAACTGCGCAATCAAAAGTATGGTTTAACTCTGTTAGCTTAATGAACATATCAGAAATAAGTTTCACACAATGCTTCTGTGTAGTTTTTATTTGAAGATATTATTTTTCCCAATATAGGCCTCTTAGCGCTCAGAATGTCCAATTGCAGTTTCTACAGAAAGAGTGTTTCAGAAAGGCTCAATCAAAAGTAAGGTTCAACTCTGTTAGTTGAATGCACAGAACAGAAAGAAGTTTCATACAATGCTTCTGTGTAGTTTATATTTGAACATATACTTTTTTCCACTATTACACACTTAGCGCTACGAATGTCCAGTTGCATTTTCTACAGACAGAGTGTTTCAAAACTGCTCAATCAAAAGTATGGTTTAACTCTGTTAGCTGAATGCTCAGATTAGAAAGAAGTTTCACAGAATGCTTCTGTGTAGTTTATATTTGAATATATTCCTTTTTCCACTACTACTCTCTTAGCGCTCCAAATGTCCAGTTGCATTTTCTACAGAAAGAGTGTTCAGATCTGCTCAATCAAAAGTACGGTTTAACTCTGTTAGCTGAATGCACAGATCAGAAAGAAGTTTCACAGAATGATTCTGTGTAGTTTATATTTGGAGATATTTCTTTTTCCACTATTACCCTCTTAGCGCTCCGAATCTCCACTTGCATTTTCTACAGAAAGAGTGTTTCAGAACGGCTCAATCAAAACTAAGGTTCAACTCTTTTAGTTGAACAAACAGAACAGAAAGAAGTTTCACACAATTCTTCTGTGTAGTTTTTATTTGTAGACATTCTTTTTCCCAATATAGGCCTGTTAGCGCTCAGAATGTCCAATTGCAGTTTCTACAGAAAGAGTGTTTCAGAACGGCTCAATCAAAAGTGAGGTTCAACTCTGTTAGTTGAATGCACAGAACAGAAAGAAGTTTCATACAATGCTTCTGTGTAGTTTATATTTGAACATATTCTTTTTTCCACTATTACCCACTTAGCGCTACGAATGTCCAGTTGCATTTTCTACAGACAGAGTGTTTCAAAACTGCTCAATCCAAAGTATGGTTTAACTCTGTTAGCTGAATGCTCAGATCAGAAAGAAGTTTCACAGAATGCTTCTGTGTAGTTTATATTTGAATATATTCCTTTTTCCACTACTACGCTCTTAGCGCTCCAAATGTCCAGTTGCATTTTCTACAGAAAGAGTGTTCAGATCTGCTCAATCAAAAGTATGGTTTAACTCTGTTAGCTGAATGCACAGATCAGAAAGAAGTTTCACCGAATGATTCTGTGTTGTTTATATTTGAAGACATTCCTTTTTCCACTATTACCCTCTTAGCGCTCCGAATCTCCACTTGCATTTTCTACAAAAAGAGTGTTTCATAACTGCTCAATCAAAAATATGTTTTATCTCTGTTAACTGAATTTACAGATCAGAAATAAGTTTCACAGAATGCATCTGTGTAGTTTTTATTTGAAGATATTCTTTTTCCCAATGTAGGCCTCTTAGCGCTTAGCATGTCCAATTGCAGTTTCTACAGAAAGAGTGTTTCAGAACGGCTCAATCAAAAGTAAGGTTCAACTCTTTTAGTTGAATGCACAGAACAGAAAGAATTTTCACATAATGCTACTGTGTAGTTTATATTTGAATAGATTCCTTTTTCCACTATTACCCTCTTAGCGCTCCGAATGTCCACTTGCATTTTCTACAGAAAGAGTGTTCAGAACTGCGCAATCAAAAGTATGGTTTAACTCTGTTAGCTTAATGAACATATCAGAAATAAGTTTCACACAATGCTTCTCTGTAGTTTTTATTTGAAGATATTATTTTTCCCAATATAGGCCTCTTAGCGCTCAGAATGTCCAATTGCAGTTTCTACAGAAAGAGTGTTTCAGAAAGGCTCAATCAAAAGTAAGGTTCAACTCTGTTAGTTGAATGCACTGAACAGAAAGAAGTTTCATACAATGCTTCTGTGTAGTTTATATTTGAACATATTCTTTTTTCCACTATTACCCACTTAGCGCTACGAATGTCCAGTTGCATTTTCTACAGACAGAGTGTTTCAAAACTGCTCAATCAAAAGTATGGTTTAACTCTGTTAGCTGAATGCTCAGATCAGAAAGAAGTTTCACAGAATGCTTCTGTGTAGTTTATATTTGAATATATTCCTTTTTCCACTACTACTCTCTTAGCGCTCCAAATGTCCAGTTGCATTTTCTACAGAAAGAGTGTTCAGACCTGCTCAATCAAAAGTATGGTTTAACTCTGTTAGCTGAATGCACAGATCAGAAAGAAGTTTCACAGAATGATTCTGTGTAGTTTATATTTGGAGACATTACTTTTTCCACTATTACCCTCTTAGCGCTCCGAATCTCCAATTGCATTTTCTACAGAAAGAGTGTTTCAGAACGGCTCAATCAAAACTAAGGTTCAAATCTTTTAGTTGAACAAACAGAACAGAAAGAAGTTTCACACAATTCTTCTGTGTAGTTTTTATTTGTAGACATTCTTTTTCCCAATATAGGCCTCTTAGCGCTCAGAATATCCAATTGCAGTTTCTACAGAAAGAGTGTTTCAGAACGGCTCAATCAAAAGTAAGGTTCAACTCTGTTAGTTGAATGCACAGAACAGAAAGAAGTTTCATACAATGCTTCTGTGTAGTTTATATTTGAACATATTCTTTTTTCCACTATTACCCACTTAGCGGTACGAATGTCCAGTTGCATTTTCTACAGACAGAGTGTTTCAAAACTGCTCAATCAAAAGTATGGTTTAACTCTGTTAGCTGAATGCTCAGATCAGAAAGAAGTTTCACAAAATGCTTCTGTGTAGTTTATATTTGAATATATTCCTTTTTCCACTACTACGCTCTTAGCGCTCCAAATGTCCAGTTGCATTTTCTACAGAAAGAGTGTTCAGATCTGCTCAATCAAAAGTATGGTTTAACTCTGTTAGCTGAATGCACAGATCAGAAAGAAGTTTCACCGAATGATTCTGTGTAGTTTATATTTGAAGACATTACTTTTTCCACTATTACCCTCTTAGCGCTCCGAATCTCCACTTGCATTTTCTACAAAAAGAGTGTTTCATAACTGCTCAATCAAAAATATGTTTTATCTCTGTTAACTGAATTTACAGATCAGAAATAAGTTTCACAGAATGCATCTGTGTAGTTTTTATTTGAAGATATTCTTTTTCCCAATGTAGGCCTCTTAGCGCTTAGCATGTCCAATTGCAGTTTCTACAGAAAGAGTGTTTCAGAACGGCTCAATCAAAAGTAAGGTTCAACCCTGTTAGTTGAATGCACAGAACAGAAAGAATTTTCACAGAATGCTACTGTGTAGTTTATATTTGAATAGATTCCTTTTTCCACTATTACCCTCTTAGCGCTCCGAATGTCCACTTGCATTTTCTACAGAAAGAGTGTTCAGAACTGCGCAATCAAAAGTATGGTTTAACTCTGTTAGCTTAATGAACATATCAGAAATAAGTTTCACAAAATGCTTCTGTGTAGTTTTTATTTGAAGATATTATTTTTCCCAATATAGGCCTCTTAGCGCTCAGAATGTCCAATTGCAGTTTCTACAGAAAGAGTGTTTCAGAAAGGTTCAATCAAAAGAAAGGTTCAACTCTGTTAGTTGAATGTACAGAACAGAAAGAAGTTTCATACAATGCTTCTGTGTAGTTTATATTTGAACATATTCTTTTTTCCACTATTACCCACTTAGCGCTACGAATGTCCAGTTGCATTTTCTACAGACAGAGTGTTTCAAAACTGCTCAATCAAAAGTATGGTTTAACTCTGTTAGCTGAATGCTCAGATCAGAAAGAAGTTTCACAGAATGCTTCTGTGTAGTTTATATTTGAATATATTCCTTTTTCCACTACTACTCTCTTAGCGCTCAAAATGTCCAGTTGCATTTTCTACAGAAAGAGTGTTCAGATCTGCTCAATCAAAAGTATGGTTTAACTCTGTTAGCTGAATGCACAGATCAGAAAGAAGTTTCACAGAATGATTCTGTGTAGTTTATATTTGGAGACATTCCTTTTTCCACTATTACCCTCTTAGCGCTCCGAATCTCCACTTGCATTTTCTACAGAAAGAGTGTTTCAGAACGGCTCAATCAAAACTAAGGTTCAACTCTTTTAGTTGAACAAACAGAACAGAAAGAAGTTTCACACAATTCTTCTGTGTAGTTTTTATTTGTAGACATTCTTTTTCCCAATAAAGGCCTCTTAGCGCTCAGAATGTCCAATTGCAGTTTCTACAGAAAGAGTGTTTCAGAACGGCTCAATCAAAGGTAAGGTTCAACTCTGTTAGTTGAATGCACAGAACAGAAAGAAGTTTCATACAATGCTTCTGTGTAGTTTATATTTGAACATATTCTTTTTTCCACTATTACCCACTTAGCGCTACGAATGTCCAGTTGCATTTACTACAGACAGAGTGTTTCAAAACTGCTCAATCAAAAGTATGGTTTAACTCTGTTAGCTGAATGCTCAGATCAGAAAGAAGTTTCACAGAATGCTTCTGTGTAGTTTATATTTGAATATATTCCTTTTTCCACTACTACGCTCTTAGCGCTCCAAATGTCCAGTTGCATTTTCTACAGAAAGAGTGTTCAGATCTGCTCAATCAAAAGTATGGTTTAACTCTGTTAGCTGAATGCACAGATCAGAAAGAAGTTTCACCGAATGATTCTGTGTAGTTTATATTTGAAGACATTCCTTTTTCCACTATTACCCTCTTAGCGCTCCGAATCTCCACTTGCATTTTCTACAAAAAGAGTGTTTCATAACTGCTCAATCAAAAATATGATTTATCTCTGTTAACTGAATTTACAGATCAGAAATAAGTTTCACAGAATGCATCTGTGTAGTTTTTATTTGAAGATATTCTTTTTCCCAATGTAGGCCTCTTAGCGCTTAGCATGTCCAATTGCAGTTTCTACAGAAAGTGTGTTTCAGAACGGCTCAATCAAAAGTAAGGTTCAACTCTGTTAGTTGAATGCACAGAAGAGAAAGTATTTTCACAGAATGCTACTGTGTAGTTTATATTTGAATAGATTCCTTTTTCCACTATTACCCTCTTAGCGCTCCGAATGTCCACTTGCATTTTCTACAGAAAGAGTGTTCAGAACTGCGCAATCAAAAGTATGGTTTAACTCTGTTAGCTTAATAAACATATCAGAAATAAGTTTCACACAATGCTTCTGTGTAGTTTTTATTTGAAGATATAATTTTTCCCAATATAGGCCTCTTAGCGCTCAGAATGTCCAATTGCAGTTTCTACAGAAAGAGTGTTTCAGAAAGGCTCAATCAAAAGTAAGGTTCAACTCTGTTAGTTGAATGCACAGAACAGAAAGAAGTTTCATACAATGCTTCTGTGTAGTTTATATTTGAACATATTCTTTTTTCCACTATTACCCACTTAGCGCTACGAATGTCCAGTTGCATTTTCTACAGACAGAGTGTTTCAAAACTGCTCAATCAAAAGTATGGTTTAACTCTGTTAGCTGAATGCTCAGATCAGAAAGAAGTTTCACAGAACGCTTCTGTGTTGTTTATATTTGAATATATTCCTTTTTCCACTAAAACTCTCTTAGCGCTCCAAATGTCCAGTTGCATTTTCTACAGAAAGAGTGTTCAGATCTGCTCAATCAAAAGTATGGTTTAACTCTGTTAGCTGAATGCACAGATCAGAAAGAAGTTTCACAGAATGATTCTGTGTAGTTTATATTTGGAGATATTTCTTTTTCCACTATTACCCTCTTAGCGCTCCGAATCTCCACTTGCATTTTCTACAGAAAGAGTGTTTCAGAACGGCTCAATCAAAACTAAGGTTCAACTCTTTTAGTTGAACAAACAGAACAGAAAGAAGTTTCACACAATTCTTCTGTGTAGTTTTTATTTGTAGACATTCTTTTTCCCAATATAGGCCTGTTAGCGCTCAGAATGTCCAATTGCAGTTTCTACAGAAAGAGTGTTTCAGAACGGCTCAATCAAAAGTAAGGTTCAACTCTGTTAGTTGAATGCACAGAACAGAAAGAAGTTTCATACAATGCTTCTGTGTAGTTTATATTTGAACATATTCTTTTTCCACTATTACCCACTTAGCGCTACGAATGTCCAGTTGCATTTTCTACAGACAGAGTGTTTCAAAACTGCTCAATCAAAAGTATGGTTTAACTCTGTTAGCTGAATGCTCAGATCAGAAAGAAGATTCACAGAATGCTTCTGTGTAGTTTATATTTGAATATATTCCTTTTTCCACTACTACGCTCTTAGCGCTCCAAATGTCCAGTTGCATTTTCTACAGAAAGAGTGTTCAGATCTGCTCAATCAAAAGTATGGTTTAACTCTGTTAGCTGAATGCACAGATTAGAAAGAAGTTTCACCGAATGATTCTGTGTAGTTTATATTTGAAGACATTCCTTTTTCCACTATTACCCTCTTAGCGCTCCGAATCTCCACTTGCATTTTCTAGAATAAGAGTGTTTCATAACTGCTCAATCAAAAATATGTTTTATCTCTGTTAACTGAATTTACAGATCAGAAATAAGTTTCACAGAATGCATCTGTGTAGTTTTTATTTGAAGATATTCTTTTTCCCAATGTAGGCCTCTTAGCGCTTAGCATGTCCAATTGCAGTTTCTACAGAAAGAGTGTTTCAGAACGGCTCAATCAAAAGTAAGGTTCAAGTCTGTTAGTTGAATGCACAGAACAGAAAGAATTTTCACAGAATGCTACTGTGTAGTTTATATTTGAATAGATTCCTTTTTCCACTATTACCCTCTTAGCGCTCCGAATGTCCACTTGCATTTTCTACAGAAAGAGTGTTCAGAACTGCGCAATCAAAAGTATGGTTTAACTCTGTTAGCTTAATTAACATATCAGAAATAAGTTTCACACAATGCTTCTGTGTAGTTTTTATTTGAAGATATTATTTTTCCCAATAGAGGTCTCTTAGCGCTCAGAATGTCCAATTGCAGTTTCTACAGAAAGAGTGTTTCAGAAAGGCTCAATCAAAATTAAGGTTCAACTCTGTTAGTTGAATGCACAGAACACAAAGTAGTTTCATAAAATGCTTCTGTGTAGTTTATATTTGAACATATTCTTTTTTCCACTATTACCCACTCTGCGCTACGAATGTCCAGTTGCATTTTCTACAGACAGAGTGTTTCAAAACTGCTCAATCAAAAGTATGGTTTAAATCTGTTAGCTGAATGCTCAGATCAGAAAGAAGTTTCACAGAATGCTTCTGTGTAGTTTATATTTGTATATATTCCTTTTTCCACTACTACTCTCTTAGCGCTCCAAATGTCCAGTTGCATTTTCTACAGAAAGAGTGTTCAGATCTGCTCAATCAAAAGTATGGTTTAACTCTGTTAGCTGAATGCACAGATCAGAAAGAAGTTTCACCGAGTGATTCTGTGTAGTTTACATTTGAAGACATTCCTTTTTCCACTATTACCCTTTTAGCGCTCCGAATCTCCACTTGCATTTTCTACAAAAAGAGTGTTTCATAACTGCTCAATCAAAAATATGTTTTATCTCTGTTAACTGAATTTACAGATCAGAAATAAGTTTCACAGAATGCATCTGTGTAGTTTTTATTTGAAGATATTCTTTTTCCCAATGTAGGCCTCTTAGCGCTTAGCATGTCCAATTGCAGTTTCTACAGAAAGAGTGTTTCAGAACGGCTCAATCAAAAGTAAGGTTCAACTCTGTTAGTTGAATGCACAGAACAGAAAGAATTTTCACAGAATGCTACTGTGTAGTTTATATTTGAATATCTTCCTTTTTCCACTATTACCCTCTTAGCGCTCCGAATGTCCACTTGCATTTTCTACAGAAAGAGTGTTCAGAACTGCGCAAACCAAAGTATGGTTTAACTCTGTTAGCTTAATGAACATATCAGAAATAAGTTTCACACAATGCTTCTGTGTAGTTTTTATTTGAAGATATTATTTTTCCCAGTAGAGGCCTCTTAGCGCTCAGAATGTCCAATTGCAGTTTCTACAGAAAGAGTGTTTCAGAAAGGCTCAATCAAAAGTAAGGTTCAACTCTGTTAGTTGAATGCACAGAACAGAAAGAAGTTTCATACAATGCTTCTGTGTAGTTTATATTTGAACATATTCTTTTTTCCACTATTACCCACTTAGCGCTACGAATGTCCAGTTGCATTTTCTACAGACAGAGTGTTTCAAAACTGCTCAATCCAAAGTATGGTTTAACTCTGTTAGCTGAATGCTCAGATCAGAAAGAAGTTTCACAGAATGCTTCTGTGTAGTTTATATTTGAATATATTACTTTTTCCACTACTACTCTCTTAGCGCTCCAAATGTCCAGTTGCATTTTCTACAGAAAGAGTGTTCAGATCTGCTCAATCAAAAGTGTGGTTTAACTCTGTTAGCTGAATTCACAGATCAGAAAGAAGTTTCACAGAATGATTCTGTGTAGTTTATATTTGGAGATATTCCTTTTTCCACTATTACCCTCTTAGCGCTCCGAATCTCCACTTGCATTTTCTACAGAAAGTGTGTTTCAGAACGGCTCAATCAAAACTAAGGTTCAACTCTTTTAGTTAAACAAACAGAACAGAAAGAAGTTTCACACAATTCTTCTGTGTAGTTTTTATTTGTAGACATTCTTTTTCCCAATATAGGCCTCTTAGCGCTCAGAATGTCTAATTGCATTTTCTACAGAAAGAGTGTTTCAGAACGGCTCAATCAAAAGTAAGGTTCAACTCTGTTAGTTGAATGCAAAGAACAGAAAGAAGTTTCATACAATGCTTCTGTGTAGTTTATATTTGAACATATTCTTTTTTCCACTATTACCCACTTGGCGCTACGAATGTCCAGTTGCATTTTCTACAGACATAGTGTTTCAAAACTGCTCAATCAAAAGTATGGTTTAACTCTGTTAGCTGAATGCTCAGATCAGAAAGAAGTTTCACAAAATGCTTCTGTGTAGTTTATATTTGAATATATTCCTTTTTCCACTACTACGCTCTTAGCGCTCCAAATGTCCAGTTGCATTTTCTACAGAAAGAGTGTTCAGATCTGCTCAATCAAAAGTATGGTTTAACTCTGTTAGCTGAATGCACAGATCAGAAAGAAGTTTCACCGAATGATTCTGTGTAGTTTATATTTGAAGACATTACTTTTTCCACTATTACCCTCTTAGCGCTCCGAATCTCCACTTGCATTTTCTAGAAAAAGAGTGTTTCATAACTGCTCAATCAAAAATATGTTTTATCTCTGTTAACTGAATTTACAGATCAGAAATAAGTTTCACAGAATGCATCTGTGTAGTTTTTATTTGAAGATATTCTTTTTCCCAATGTAGGCCTCTTAGCGCTTAGCATGTCCAATTGCAGTTTCTACAGAAAGAGTGTTTCAGAACGGCTCAATCAAAAGTAAGGTTCAACTCTCTTAGTTGAATGCACAGAACAGAAAGAATTTTCACAGAATGCTACTGTGTAGTTTATATTTGAATAGATTCCTTTTTCCACTATTACCCTCTTAGCGCTCCGAATGTCCACTTGCATTTTCTACAGAAAGAGTGTTCAGAACTGCGCAATCAAAAGTATGGTTTAACTCTGTTAGCTTAATGAACATATCAGAAATAAGTTTCACACAATGCTTCTGTGTAGTTTTTATTTGAAGATATTATTTTTCCCAATAGAGGTCTCTTAGCGCTCAGAATGTCCAATTGCAGTTTCTACAGAAAGAGTGTTTCAGAAAGGCTCAATCAAAATTAAGGTTCAACTCTGTTAGTTGAATGCACTGAACAGAAAGAAGTTTCATACAATGCTTCTGTGTAGTTTATATTTGAACATATTCTTTTTTCCACTGTTACCCACTCTTTGCTACGAATGTCCAGTTGCATTTTCTACAGACAGAGTGTTTCAAAACTGCTCAATCAAAAGTATGGTTTAACTCTGTTAGCTGAATGCTCAGATCAGAAAAAAGTTTCACAGAATGCTTCTGTGTAGTTTATATTTGTATATATTCCTTTTTCCACTACTACTCTCTTAGCGCTCCAAATGTCCAGTTGCATTTTCTACAGAAAGAGTGTTCAGATCTGCACTATCAAAAGTATGGTTTAACTCTGTTAGCTGAATGCACAGATCAGAAAGAAGTTTCAAAGAGTGATTCTGTGTAGTTTACATTTGAAGACATTCCTTGTTCCACTATTACCCTCTTAGCGCTCCGAATCTCCACTTGCACTTTCTACAAAAAGAGTGTTTCATAACTGCTCAATCAAAAATATGTTTTATCTCTGTTAACTGAATTCACAGATCAGAAATAAGTTTCACAAAATGCATCTGTGTAGTTTTTATTTGAAGATATTCTTTTTCCCAATGTAGGCCTCTTAGCGCTTAGCATGTCCAATTGCAGTTTCTACAGAAAGAGTGTTTCAGAACGGCTCAATCAAAAGTAAGGTTCAACTCTGTTAGTTGAATGCACAGAACAGAAAGAATTTTCACAGAATGCTACTGTGTAGTTTATATTTGAATATATTCCTTTTTCCACTATTACCCTCTTAGCGCTCCGAATGTCCACTTGCATTTTCTACAGAAAGAGTGTTCAGAACTGCGCAATCCAAAGTATGATTTAACTCTGTTAGCTTAATGAACATATCAGAAATAAGTTTCACACAATGCTTCTGTGTAGTTTTTATTTGAAGATATTATTTTTCCCAATAGAGGCCTCTTAGCGCTCAGAATGTCCAATTGCAGTTTCTACAGAAAGAGTGTTTCAGAAAGGCTCAATCAAAAGTAAGGTTCAACTCTGTTAGTTGAATGCACAGAACAGAAAGAAGTTTCATACAATGCTTCTGTGTAGTTTATATTTGAACATATTCTTTTTTCCACTATTACCCACTTAGCGCTACGAATGTCCAGTTGCATTTTCTACAGACAGAGTGTTTCAAAACTGCTCAATCAAAAGTATGGTTTAACTCTGTTAGCTGAATGCTCAGATCAGAAAGAAGTTTCACAGAATGCTTCTGTGTAGTTTATATTTGAATATATTCCTTTTTCCACTACTACTCTCTTAGCGCTCCAAATGTCCAGTTGCATTTTCTACAGAAAGAGTGTTCAGATCTGCTGAATCAAAAGTATGGTTTAACTCTGATAGCTGAATGCACAGATCAGAAAGAAGTTTCACAGAATGATTCTGTGTAGTTTATATTTGGAGACATTCCTTTTTCCACTATTACCCTCTTAGCGCTCCGAATCTCTCTTGCATTTTCTACAGAAAGAGTGTTTCAGAACGGCTCAATCAAAACTAAGGTTCAACTCTTTTAGTTGAACAAAGAGAACAGAAAGAAGTTTCACACAATTCTTCTGTGTAGTTTTTATTTCTAGACATTCTTTTTCCCAATATAGGCCTCTTAGCGCTCAGAATGTCCAATTGCAGTTTCTACAGAAAGAGTGTTTCAGAACGGCTCAATCAAAAGTAAGGTTCAACTCTGTTAGTTGAATGCACAGAACAGAAAGAAGTTTCATACAATGCTTCTGTGTAGTTCATATTTGAACATATTCATTTTTCCACTATTACCCACTTAGCGCTACGAATGTCCAGTTGCATTTTCTACAGACAGAGTGTTTCAAAGCTGCTCAATCAAAAGTATGGTTTAACTCTGTTAGCTGAATGCTCAGATCAGAAAGAAGTCTCACAGAATGCTTCTGTGTAGTTTATATTTGAATATATTCCTTTTTCCACTACTACGCTCTTAGCGCTCCAAATGTCCAGTTGCATTTTCTACAGAAAGAGTGTTCAGATCTGCTCAATCAAAAGTATGTTTTAACTCTGTTAGCTGAATGCACAGATCAGAAAGAAGTTTCACCGAATGATTCTGTGTAGTTTATATTTGAAGACATTCCTTTTTCCACTATTACCCACTTAGCGCTCCGAATCTCCACTTGCATTTTCTACAAAAAGAGTGTTTCATAACTGCTCAATCAAAAGTATGTTTTATCTCTGTTAACTGAATTTACAGATCAGAAATAAGTTTCACAGAATGCATCTGTGTAGTTTTTATCTGAAGATATTCTTTTTCCCAATGTAGGCCTCTTAGCGCTTAGCATGTCCAATTGCAGTTTCTACAGAAAGCGTGTTTCAGAACGGCTCAATAAAAGTAAGGTTCAACTCTGTTAGTTGAATGCACAGAACAGAAAGTATTTTCACAGAATGCTACTGTGTAGTTTATATTTGAATATATTCCTTTTTCCACTATTACCCTCTTAGCGCTCCGAATGTCCACTTGCATTTTCTACAGAAAGAGTGTTCAGAACTGCGCAATCAAAAGTATGGATTAACTCTGTTGGCTTAATGAACATATCAGAAATAAGTTTCACACAATGCTTCTGTGTAGTTTTTATTTGAAGATATTATTTTTCCCAATAGAGGTCTCTTAGCGCTCAGAATGTCCAATTGCAGTTTCTACAGAAAGAGTGTTTCAGAAAGGCTCAATCAAATGTAAGGTTCAACTCTGTTAGTTGAATGCACAGAACAGAAAGGAGTTTCATACAATGCTTCTGTGTAGTTTATATTTGAACATATTCTTATTTCCACTATTACCCACTTAGCGCTACGAATGTCCAGTTGCATTTTCTACAGACAGAGTGTTTCAAAACTGCTCAATCAAAAGTATGGTTTAACTCTGTTTGCTGAATGCTCAGATCAGAAAGAAGTTTCACAGAATGCTTCTGTGTAGTTTATATTTGAATATATTCCTTTTTCCACTACTACTCTCTTAGCGCTCCAAATGTCCAGTTGCATTTTCTACAGAAAGAGTGTTCAGATCTGCTCAATCAAAAGTATGGTTTAACTCTGTTAGCTGAATGCACAGATCAGAAAGAAGTTTCACAGAATGATTCGGTGTAGTTTATATTTGGAGACATTCCTTTTTCCACTATTACCCTCTTAGCGCTCCGAATCTCCACTTGCATTTTCTACAGAAAGAGTGTTTCAGAACGGCTCAATCAAAACTAAGGTTCAACTCTTTTAGTTGAACAAACAGAACAGAAAGAAGTTTCACACAATTCTTCTGTGTAGTTTTTATTTGTAGACATTCTTTTTCCCAATATAGGCCTCTTAGCGCTCAGAATGTCCAATTGCAGTTTCTACAGAAAGAGTGTTTCAGAACGGCTCAATCAAAAGTAAGGTTCAACTTTGTTAGTTGAATGCACAGAACAGAAAGAAGTTTCATACAATGCTTCTGTGTAGTTCATATTTGAACATATTCTTTTTTCCACTATTACCCACTTAGCGCTACGAATGTCCAGTTGCATTTTCTACAGACAGAGTGTTTCAAAACTGCTCAATCAAAAGTATGGTTTAACTCTGTTAGCTGAATGCTCAGATCACAAAGAAGTTTCACAGAATGCTTCTGTGTAGTTTATATTTGAATATATTCCTTTTTCCACTACTACGCTCTTAGCGCTCCAAATGTCCAGTTGCATTTTCTACAGAAAGAGTGTTCAGATCTGCTCAATCAAAAGTATGGTTTAACTCTGTTAGCTGAATGCACAGATCAGAAAGAAGTTTCACCGAATGATTCTGTGTAGTTAATATTTGAAGACATACCTTTTTCCACTATTACCCTCTTAGCGCTCCGAATCTCCACTTGCATTTTCTACAAAAGGAGTGTTTCATAACTGCTCAATCAAAAATATGTTTTATCTCTGTTAACTGAATTTACAGATCAGAAATAAGTTTCACAGAATGCATCTGTGTAGTTTTTATTTGAAGATATTCTTTTTCCCAATGTAGGCCTCTTAGCGCTTAGCATGTCCAATTACAGTTTCTACAGAAAGAGTGTTTCAGAACGGCTCAATCAAAAGTAAGGTTCAACTCTGTTAGTTGAATGCACAGAACACAAAGAATTTTCACAGAATGTTACTGTGTAGTTTATATTTGAATATATTCCTTTTTCCACTATCACCCTCTTAGCACTCCGAATGTCCACTTGCATTTTCTACAGAAAGAGTGTTCAGAACTGCGCAATCCAAAGTATGGTTTAACTCTGTTAGCTTAATGAACATATCAGAAATAAGTTTCACACAATGCTTCTGTGTAGTTTTTATTTGAAGATATTATTTTTCCCAATAGAGGCCTCTTAGCGCTCAGAATGTCCAGTTGCAGTTTCTACAGAAAGAGTGTTTCAGAAAGGCTCAATCAAAAGTAAGGTTCAACTCTGTTAGTTGAATGCACAGAACAGAAAGAAGTTTCATACAATGCTTCTGTGTAGTTTATATTTGAACATATTCTTTTTTCCACTATTACCCACTTAGCGCTACGAATGTCCAGTTGCATTTTCTACAGACAGAGTGTTTCAAAACTGCTCAATCAAAAGTATGGTTTAACTCTGTTAGCTGAATGCTCAGATCAGAAAGAAGTTTCACAGAATGCTTCTGTGTAGTTTATATTTGAATATATTCCCTTTTCCACTACTACGCTCTTAGCGCTCCAAATGTCCAGTTGCATTTTCTACAGAAAGAGTGTTCAGATCTGCTCAATCAAAAGTATGGTTTAACTCTGTTAGCTGAATGCACAGATCAGAAAGAAGTTTCACCGAATGATTCTGTGTAGTTTATATTTGAAGACATTCCTTTTTCCACTATTACCCTCTTAGCGCTCCGAATCTCCACTTGCATTTTCTACAAAAAGAGTGTTTCATAACTGCTCAATGAAATATATGTTTTATCTCTGTTAACTGAATTTACAGATCAGAAATAAGTTTCACAGAATGCATCTGTGTAGTTTTTATTTGAAGATATTCTTTTTCCCAATGTAGGCCTCTTAGCGCTTAGCATGTCCAATTGCAGTTTCTACAGAAAGAGTGTTTCAGAACGGCTCAATCAAAAGTAAGGTTCAACTCTGTTAGTTGAATGCACAGAACAGAAAGAATTTTCACAGAATGCTACTGTGTAGTTTATATTTGAATATATTCCTTTTTCCACTATTACCCTCTTAGCGCTCCGAATGTCCACTTGCATTTTCTACAGAAAGAGTGTTCAGAACTGCGCAATCAAAAGTATGGTTTAACTCTGTTAGCTTAATGAACATATCAGAAATAAGTTTCACACAATGCTTCTGTGTAGTTTTTATTTGAAGATTTTATTTTTCCCAATAGAGACCTCTTAGCGCTCAGAATGTCCAATTGCAGTTTCTACAGAAAGAGTGTTTCAGAAAGGCTCAATCAAAAGTAAGGTTCAACTCTGTTAGTTGAATGCACAGAACAGAAAGAATTTTCACAGAATGCTACTGTGTAGTTTATATTTGAATATATTCCTTTTTCCACTATTACCCTCTTAGCGCTCCGAATGTCCACTTGCATTTTCTACAGAAAGAGTGTTCAGAACTGCGCAATCAAAAGTACGGTTTAACTCTGTTAGCTTAATGAACATATCAGAAATAAGTTTCACACAATGCTTCTGTGTAGTTTTTATTTGAAGATATTATTTTTCCCAATAGAGGCCTCTTAGCGCTCAGAATGTCCAATTGCAGTTTCTACAGAAAGAGTGTTTCAGAAAGGCTCAATCAAAAGTAAGGTTCAACTCTGTTAGTTGAATGCACAGAACAGAAAGAAGTTTCATACAATGCTTCTGTGTAGTTTATATTTGAACATATTCTTTTTTCCACTATTACCCACTTATCGCTACGAATGTCCAGTTGCATTTTCTACAGACAGAGTGTTTCAAAACTGCTCAATCAAAAGTATGGTTTAACTCTGTTAGCTGAATTCTCAGATCAGAAAGAAGTTTCACAGAATGCTTCTGTGTAGTTTATATTTGAATATATTCCTTTTTCCACTACTACTCTCTTAGCGCTCCAAATGTCCAGTTGCATTTTCTACAGAAAGAGTGTTCAGATCTGCTCAATCAAAAGTATGGTTTAACTCTGTTAGCTGAATGCACAGATCAGAAAGAAGTTTCACAGAATGATTCTGTGTAGTTTATATTTGAAGTCATACCTTTTTCCACTATTACCGTCTTAGCGCTCCGAATCTCCACTTGCATTTTCTACAAAAGGAGTGTTTCATAACTGCTCAATCAAAAATATGTTTTATCTCTGTTAACTGAATTTACAGATCAGAAATAAGTTTCACAGAATGCATCTGTGTAGTTTTTATTTGAAGATATTCTTTCTCCCAATGTAGGCCTCTTAGCGCTTAGCATGTCCAATTGCAATTTCTACAGAAAGAGTGTTTCAGAACGGTTCAATCAAAAGTAAGGTTCAACTCTGTTAGTTGAATGCACAGAACAGAAAGAATTTTCACAGAATGCTACTGTGTAGTTTATATTTGAATATATTCCTTTTTCCACTATTACCATCTTAGCGCTCCGAATGTCCACCTGCATTTTCTACAGAAAGAGTGTTCAGAACTGCGCAATCCAAAGTATGGTTTAACTCTGTTAGCTTAATGAACATATCAGAAATAAGTTTCACACAATGCTTCTGTGTAGTTTTTATTTGAAGATATTATTTTTCCCAATATATGCCTCTTAGCGCTCAGAATGTCCAATTGCAGTTTCTACAGAAAGAGTGTTCAGATCTGCTCAATCAAAAGTATGGTTTAACTCTGTTAGCTGAATGCACAGATCAGAAAGAAGTTTCACAGAATGATTCTGTGTAGTTTATATTTGGAGACATTCCTTTTTCCACTATTACTCACTTAGCGCTCCGAATCTCTCTTGCATTTTCTACAGAAAGAGTGTTTCAGAACGGCTCAATCAAAACTAAGGTTCAACTCTTTTAGTTGAACAAAGAGAACAGAAAGAAGTTTCACACAATTCTTCTGTGTAGTTTTTATTTGTAGACATTCTTTTTCCCAATATAGGCCTCTTAGCGCTCAGAATGTCCAATTGCAGTTTCTACAGAAAGAGTGTTTCAGAACGGCTCAATCAAAAGTAAGGTTCAACTCTGTTAGTTGAATGCACAGAACAGAAAGAAGTTTCATACAATGCTTCTGTGTAGTTCATATTTGAACATATTCTTTTTTCCACTATTACCCACTTAGCGCTACGAATGTCCAGTTGCATTTTCTACAGACAGAGTGTTTCAAAACTGCTCAATCAAAAGTATGGTTTAACTCTGTTAGCTGAATGCTCAGATCAGAAAGAAGTTTCACAGAATGCTTCTGTGTAGTTTATATTTGAATATATTCCCTTTACAACTACTACGCTCTTAGCGCTCCAAATGTCCAGTTGCATTTTCTACAGAAAGAGTGTTCAGATCTGCTCAATCAAAAGTATGGTTTAACTCTGTTAGCTGAATGCACAGATCAGAAAGAAGTTTCACCGAATGATTCTGTGTAGTTTATATTTGTAGACATTCCTTTTTCCACTATTACCCTCTTAGCGCTCCGAATCTCCACTTGCATTTTCTACAGAAAGAGTGTTTCAGAACGGCTCAATCAAAAGTAAGGTTCAACTCTGTTAGTTGAATGCACAGAACAGAAAGAAGTTTCATACAATGCTTCTGTGTAGTTCATATTTGAACATATTCTTTTTTCCACTATTACCCACTTAGCGCTACGAATGTCCAGTTGCATTTTCTACAGACAGAGAGTTTCAAAACTGCTCAATCAAAAGTATGGTTTAACTCTGTTAGCTGAATGCTCAGATCAGAAAGAAGTTTCACAGAATGCTTCTGTGTAGTTTATATTTGAATATATTCCTTTTTCCACTACTACGCTGTTAGCGCTCCAAATGTCCAGTTGCATTTTCTACAGAAAGAGTGTTCAGATCTGCTCAATCAAAAGTATGGTTTAACTCTGTTAGCTGAATGCACAGATCAGAAAGAAGTTTCACCGAATGATTCTGTGTAGTTTATATTTGAAGACATACCTTTTTCCACTATTACCCTCTTAGCGCTCCGAATCTCCACTTGCATTTTCTACAAAAAGAGTGTTTCATAACTGCTCAATCAAAAATATGTTTTATCTCTGTTAACTGAATTTACAGATCAGAAATAAGTTTCACAGAATGCATCTGTGTAGTTTTTATTTGAAGATATTCTTTTTCCCAATGTAGGCCTCTTAGCGCTTAGCATGTCCAATTACAGTTTCTACAGAAAGAGTGTTTCAGAACGGCTCAATCAAAAGTAAGGTTCAACTCCGTTAGTTGAATGCACAGAACACAAAGAATTTTCACAGAATGCTACAGTGTAGTTTATATTTGAATATATTCCTTTTTGCACTATTACCCTCTTAGCACTCCGAATGTCCACTTGCATTTTCTACAGAAAGAGTGTTCAGAACTGCGCAATCCAAAGTATGGTTTAACTCTGTTAGCTTAATGAACATATCAGAAATAAGTTTCACACAATGCTTCTGTGTAGTTTTTATTTCAAGATATTATTTTTCCCAATAGTGGCCTCTTAGTGCTCAGAATGTCCAGTTGCAATTTCTACAGAAAGAGTGTTTCAGAAAGGCTCAATCAAAAGTAAGGTTCAACTCTGTTAGTTGAATGCACAGAACAGAAAGAAGTTTCATACAATGCTTCTGTGTAGTTTATATTTGAACATATTCTTTTTTCCACTATTACCCACTTAGCGCTACGAATGTCCAGTTGCATTTTCTACAGACAGAGTGTTTCAAAACTGCTCAATCAAAAGTATGGTTTAACTCTGTTAGCTGAATGCTCAGATCAGAAAGAAGTTTCACAGAATGCTTCTGTGTAGTTTATATTTGAATATATTACTTTTTCCACTACTACTCTCTTAGCGCTCCAAATGTCCAGTTGCATTTTCTACAGAAAGAGTGTTCAGATCTGCTCAATCAAAAGTATGGTTTAACTCTGTTAGCTGAATGCACAGATCAGAAAGAAGTTTCACAGAATGATTCTGTGTAGTTTATATTTGGAGACATTACTTTTTCCACTATTACCCCCTTAGCGCTCCGAATCTCCACTTGCATTTTCTACAGAAAGAGTGTTTCAGAACGGCTCAATCAAAACTAAGGTTCAACTCTTTTAGTTGAACAAACAGAACAGAAAGAAGTTTCACACAATTCTTCTGTGTAGTTTTTATTTGTAGACATTCTTTTTCCCAATATAGGCCTCTTAGCGCTCAGAATGTCCAATTGAAGTTTCTACAGAAAGAGTGTTTCAGAACGGCTCAATCAAAGGTAAGGTTCAACTCTGTTATTTGAATGCACAGAACAGAAAGAAGTTTCATACAATGCTTCTGTGTAGTTTATATTTGAACATATTCTTTTTTCCACTATTACCCACTTAGCGCTACGAATGTCCAGTTGCATTTTCTACAGACAGAGTGTTTCAAAACTGCTCAATCAAAAGTATGGTTTAACTCTGTTAGCTGAATGCTCAGATCAGAAAGAAGTTTCACAGAATGCTTCTGTGTAGTTTATATTTGAATATATTCCTTTTTCCACTACTACGCTCTTAGCGCTCCAAATGTCCAGTTGCATTTTCTACAGAAAGAGTGTTCAGATCTGCTCAATCAAAAGTATGGTTTAACTCTGTTAGCTGAATGCACAGATCAGAAAGAAGTTTCACAGAATGATTCTGTGTAGTTTATATTTGAAGACATTCCTTTTTCCACTATTAACCTCTTAGCGCTCCGAATCTCCACTTGCATTTTCTACAAAAAGAGTGTTTCATAACTGCTCAATCAAAAATATGTTTTATCTCTGTTAACTGAATTTACAGATCAGAAATAAGTTTCACAGAATGCATCTGTGTAGTTTTTATTTGAAGATATTCTTTTTCCCAATGTAGGCCTCTTAGCGCTTAGCATGTCCAATTGCAGTTTCTACAGAAAGAGTGTTTCAGAACGGCTCAATCAAAAGTAAGGTTCAACTCTGTTAGTTGAATGCACAGAACAGAAAGAATTTTCACAGAATGCTACTGTGTAGTTTATATTTGAATATATTCCTTTTTCCACTATTACCCTCTTAGCGCTCCGAATGTCCACTTGCATTTTCTACAGAAAGAGTGTTCAGAACTGCGCAATCAAAAGTATGGTTTAACTCTGTTAGCTTAATGAACATATCAGAAATAAGTTTCACACAATGCTTCTGTGTAGTTTTTATTTGAAGATATTATTTTTCCCAATAGAGGCCTCTTAGCGCTCAGAATGTCCAATTGCAGTTTCTACAGAAAGAGTGTTTAAGAAAGGCTCAATCAAAAGTAAGGTTCAACTCTGTTAGTTGAATGCACAGAACAGAAAGAATTTTCACAGAATGCTACTGTGTAGTTTATATTTGAATATATTCCTTTTTCCGCTATTACCCTCTTAGCGCTCCGAATGTCCACTTGCATTTTCTACAGAAAGAGTGTTCAGAACTGCGCAATCAAAAGTATGGTTTAACTCTGTTAGCTTAATGAACATATCAGAAATAAGTTTCACACAATGCTTCTGTGTAGTTTTTATTTGAAGATATTATTTTTCCCAATAGAGACCTCTTAGCGCTCAGAATGTCCAATTGCAGTTTCTACAGAAAGAGTGTTTCAGAAAGGCTCAATCAAAAGTAAGGTTCAACTCTGTTAGTTGAATGCACAGAACAGAAAGAAGTTTCATACAATGCTTCTGTGTAGTTTATATTTGTACATATTCTTTTTTCCACTATTACCCACTTAGCGCTACGAATGTCAAGTTGCATTTTCTACAGACAGAGTGTTTCAAAACTGCTCAATCAAAAGTATGGTTTAACTCTGTTAGCTGAATGCTCAGATCAGAAAGAAGTTTCACAGAATGCTTCTGTGTAGTTTATATTTGAATATATTCCTTTTTCCACTACTACTCTCTTAGCGCTCCAAATGTCCAGTTGCATTTTCTACAGAAAGAGTGTTCAGATCTGCTGAATCAAAAGTATGGTTTAACTCTGTTAGCTGAATGCACAGATCAGAAAGAAGTTTCACAGAATGATTCTGTGTAGTTTATATTTGGAGACATTCCTTTTTCCACTATTACCCTCTTAGCGCTCCGAATCTCCACTTGCATTTTCTACAGAAAGAGTGTTTCAGAACGGCTCAATCAAAACTAAGGTTCAACTCTTTTAGTTGAACAAACAGAACAGATAGAAGTTTCACACAATTCTTCTGTGTAGTTTTTATTTGTAGACATTCTTTTTCCCAATATAGGCCTCTTAGCGCTCAGAATGTCCAATTGCAGTTTCTACAGAAAGAGTGTTTCAGAACGGCTCAATCAAAAGTAAGGTTCAACTCTGTTAGTTGAATGCACAGAACAGAAAGAAGTTTCATACAATGCTTCTGTGTAGTTCATATTTGAATATATTTTTTTTCCACTATTACCCACTTAGCGCTACGAATGTCCAGTTGCATTTTCTACAGACAGAGAGTTTCAAAACTGCTCAATCAAAAGTATGGTTTAACTCTGTTAGCTGAATGCTCAGATCAGAAAGAAGTTTCACAGAATGCTTCTGTGTAGTTTATATTTGAATATATTCCCTTTTCCACTACTACGCTCTTAGCGCTCCAAATGTCCAGTTGCATTTTCTACAGAAAGAGTGTTCAGATCTGCTCAATCAAAAGTATGGTTTAACTCTGTTAGCTGAATGCACAGATCAGAAAGAAGTTTCACAGAATGATTCTGTGTAGTTTATATTTGAAGACATTCCTTTTTCCACTATTACCCTCTTAGCGCTCCGAATCTCCACTTGCATTTTCTACAAAAAGAGTGTTTCATAACTGCTCAATCAAAAATATGTTTTATCTCTGTTAACTGAATTTACAGATCAGAAATAAGTTTCACAGAATGCATCTGTGTAGTTTTTATTTGAAGATATTCTTTTTCCCAATGTAGGCCTCTTAGCGCTTAGCATGTCCAATTGCAGTTTCTACAGAAAGAGTGTTTCAGAACGGCTCAATAAAAAGTAAGGTTCAACTCTGTTAGTTGAATGCACAGAACAGAAAGAATTTTCACAGAATGCTACTGTGTAGTTTATATTTGAATATATTCCTTTTTCCACTATTACCCTCTTAGCGCTCCGAATGTCCACTTGCATTTTCTACAGAAAGAGTGTTCAGAACTGCGCAATCAAAAGTATGGTTTAACTCTGTTAGCTTAATGAACATATCAGAAATAAGTTTCACACAATGCTTCTGTGTAGTTTTTATTTGAAGATATTATTTTTCCCAATAGAGGCCTCTTAGCGCTCAGAATGTCCAATTGCAGTTTCTACAGAAAGAGTGTTTCAGAAAGGCTCAATCAAAAGTAAGGTTCAACTCTGTTAGTTGAATGCACAGAACAGAAAGTATTTTCACGGAATGCTACTGTGTAGTTTATATTTGAATATATTCCTTTTTCCACTATTACCCTCTTAGCGCTCCGAATGTCCAGTTGCATTTTCTACAGAAAGAGTGTTCAGAACTGCGCAATCAAAAGTATGGTTTAACTCTGTTAGCTTAATGATCATATCAGAAATAAGTTTCACACAATGCTTCTGTGTAGTTTTTATTTGAAGATATTATTTTTCCCAATAGAGGCCTCTTAGCGCTCAGAATGTCCAATTGCAGTTTCTACAGAAAGAGTGTTTCAGAAAGGCTCAATCAAAAGTAAGGTTCAACTCTGTTAGTTGAATGCACAGAACAGAAAGAAGTTTCATACAATGCTTCTGTGTAGTTTATATTTGAACATATTCTTTTTTCCACTATTACCCACTTAGCGCTACGAATGTCCAGTTGCATTTTCTACAGACAGAGTGTTTCAAAACTGCTCAATCAAAAGTATGGTTTAACTCTGTTAGCTGAATGCTCAGATCAGAAAGAAGTTTCACAGAATGCTTCTGTGTAGTTTATATTTGAATATATTCCTTTTTCCACTACTACTCTCTTAGCGCTCCAAATGTCCAGTTGCATTTTCTACAGAAAGAGTGTTCAGATCTGCTCAATCAAAAGTGTGGTTTAACTCTGTTAGCTGAATGCACAGATCAGAAAGAAGTTTCACAGAATGCTTCTGTGTAGTTTATATTTGAATATATTCCTTTTTCCACTACTACGCTCTTAGCGCTCAAAATGTCCAGTTGCATTTTCTACAGAAAGAGTGTTCAGATCTGCTCAATCAAAAGTATGGTTTAACTCTGTTAGCTGAATGCACAGACCAGAAAGAAGTTTCACCGAATGATTCTGTGTAGTTTATATTTGAAGACATTCCTTTTTTCACTATTACCCTCTTAGCGCTCCGAATCTCCACTTGCATTTTCTACAAAAAGAGTGTTTCATAACTGCTCAATCAAAAATATGTTTTATCTCTGTTAACTGAATTTACAGATCAGAAATAAGTTTCACAGAATGCATCTGCGTAGTTTTTATTTGAAGATATTCTTTTTCCCAATGTAGGCCTCTTAGCGCTTAGCATGTCCAATTGCAGTTTCTACAGAAAGAGTGTTTCAGAACGGCTCAATCAAAAGTAAGGTTCAACTCTGTTAGTTGAATGCACAGAACAGAAAGAATTTTCACAGAATGCTACTGTGTAGTTTATATTTGAATATATTCCTTTTTCCACTATTATCCTCTTAGCGCTCCGAATGTCCACTTGCATTTTCTACAGAAAGAGTGTTCAGAACTGCGCAATCAAAAGTATAGTTTAACTCTGTTAGCTTAATGAACATATCAGAAATAAGTTTCACACAATGCTTCTGTGCAGTTTTTATTTGAAGATATTATTTTTATCAATAGAGGCCTCTTAGCGCTCAGAATGTCCAATTGCAGTTTCTACAGAAAGAGTGTTTCAGAAAGGCTCAATAAAAAGTAAGGTTCAACTCTGTTAGTTGAATGCACAGAACAGAAAGAAGTTTCATACAATACTTCTGTGTAGTTTATATTTGAACATATTCTTTTTTCCACTATTACCCACTTAGCGCTACGAATGTCCAGTTACATTTTCTACAGACAGAGTGTTTCAAAACTGCTCAATCAAAATTATGGTTTAACTCTGTTAGCTGAATGCTCGGATCAGAAAGAAGTTTCACAGAATGCTTCTGTGTAGTTTATATTTGAATATATTCCTTTTTCCACTACTACTCTCTTAGCGCTCCAAATGTCCAGTTGCATTTTCTACAGAAAGAGTGTTCAGATCTGCTCAATCAAAAGTATGGTTTAACTCTGTTAGCTGAATGCACAGATCAGAAAGAAGTTTCACAGAATGATTCTGTGTAGTTTATATTTGGAGACATTCCTTTTTCCACTATTACCCTCTTAGCGCTCCGAATCTCCACTTGCATTTTCTACAGAAAGAGTGTTTCAGAACGGCTCAAACAAAACTAAGGTTCAACTCTTTTAGTTGAACAAACAGAACAGAAAGAAGTTTCACACAATTCTTCTGTGTAGTTTTTATTTGTAGACATTCTTTTTCCCAATATAGGCCTCTTAGCGCTCAGAATGTCCAATTGCAGTTTCTACAGAAAGAGTGTTTCAGAACGGCTCAATCAAAAGTAAGGTTCAACTCTGTTAGTTGAATGCACAGAACAGAAAGAAGTTTCATACAATGCTTCTGTGTAGTTTATATTTGAACATATTCTTTTTTCCACTATTACCCACTTAGTGCTACGAATGTCCAGTTGCATTTTCTACAGACAGAGTGTTTCAAAACTGCTCAATCAAAAGTATGGTTTAACTCTGTTAGCTGAATGCTCAGATCAGAAAGAAGTTTCACAGAATGCTTCTGTGTAGTTTATATTTGAATATATTCCTTTTTCCACTACTACGCTCTTAGCGCTCCAAATGTCCAGTTGCATTTTCTACAGAAAGAGTGTTCAGATCTGCTCAATCAAAAGTATGGTTTAACTCTGTTAGCTGAATGCACAGATCAGAAAGAAGTTTCACAGAATGATTCTGTGTAGTTTATATTTGGAGACATTCCTTTTTCCACTATTACCCTCTTAGCGCTCCGAATCTCCACTTGCCTTTTCTACAGAAAGAGTGTTTCAGAACGGCTCAATCAAAACTAAGATTCAACTCTTTTAGTTGAACAAACAGAACAGAAAGAAGTTTCACACAATTGTTCTGTGTAGTTTTTATTTGTAGACATTCTTTTTCCCAATATAGGCCTCTTAGCGCTCAGAATGTCCAATTGCAGTTTCTACAGAAAGAGTGTTTCAGAACGGCTCAATCAAAAGTAAGGTTCAACTCTGTTAGTTGAATGCACAGAACAGAAAGAATTTTCACAGAATGCTACTGTGTAGTTTATATTTGAATATATTCCTCTCTCCACTATTACCCTCTTAGCGCTCCGAATGTCCACTTGCATTTTCTACAGAAAGAGTGTTCAGTACTGCGAAATCAAATTATGGTTTAACTCTGTTAGCTTAATGAACATATCAGAAATAAGTTTCACACAATGCTTCTGTGAAGTTTTTATTTGAAGATATTATTTTTCCCAATAGAGGCCTCTTAGCGCTCAGAATGTCCAATTGCAGTTTCTACAAAAAGAATGTTTCAGAAAGGCTCAATCAAAAGTAAGGTTCAACTCTGTTAGTTGAATGCACAGAACAGAAAGAAGTTTCATACAATGCTTCTGTGTAGTTTATATTTGAACATATTCTTTTTTCCACTATTACCCACTTAGCGCTACGAATATCCAGTTGCATTTTCTACAGACAGAGTGTTTCAAAACTGCTCAATCAAAAGTATGGTTTACCTCTGTTAGCTGAATGCTCAGATCAGAAAGAAGTTTCACAGAATGCTTCTGTGTAGTTTATATTTGAATATATTCCTTTTTCCACTACTACTCTCTTAGCGCTCCAAATGTCCAGTTGCATTTTCTACAGAAAGAGTGTTCAGATCTGCTCAATCAAAAGTATGGTTTAACTCTGTTAGCTGAATGCACAGATCAGAAATAAGTTTCACAGAATGATTCTGTGTAGTTTATATTTGGAGACATTCCTTTTTCCACTATTACCCTCTTAGCGCTCCGAATCTCCACTTGCATTTTCTACAGAAAGAGTGTTTCAGAACGGCGCAAACAAAACTAAGGTTCAACTCTTTTAGTTGAACAAACAGAACAGAAAGAAGTTTCACACAATTCTTCTGTGTAGTTTTTATTTGTAGACATTCTTTTTCCCAATATAGGCCTCTTAGCGCTCAGAATGTCCAATTGCAGTTTCTACAGAAAGAGTGTTTCAGAACGGCTCAATCAAAAGTAAGGTTCAACTCTGTTAGTTGAATGCACAGAACAGAAAGAAGTTTCATACAATGCTTCTGTGTAGTTTATATTTGAACATATTCTTTTTTCCACTATTACCCACTTAGTGCTACGAATGTCCAGTTGCATTTTCTACAGACAGAGTGTTTCAAAACTGCTCAATCAAAAGTATGGTTTAACTCTGTTAGCTGAATGCTCAGATCAGAAAGAAGTTTCACAGAATGCTTCTGTGTAGTTTATATTTGAATATATTCCTTTTTCCACTACTACGCTCTTAGCGCTCCAAATGTCCAGTTGCATTTTCTACAGAAAGAGTGTTCAGATCTGCTCAATCAAAAGTATGGTTTAACTCTGTTAGCTGAATGCACAGATCAGAAAGAAGTTTCACAGAATGATTCTGTGTAGTTTATATTTGGAGACATTCCTTTTTCCACTATTACCCTCTTAGCGCTCCGAATCTCCACTTGCATTTTCTACAGAAAGAGTGTTTCAGAACGGCTCAATCAAAACTAAGATTCAACTCTTTTAGTTGAACAAACAGAACAGAAAGAAGTTTCACACAATTGTTCTGTGTAGTTTTTATTTGTAGACATTCTTTTTCCCAATATAGGCCTCTTAGCGCTCAGAATGTCCAATTGCAGTTTCTACAGAAAGAGTGTTTCAGAACGGCTCAATCAAAAGTAAGGTTCAACTCTGTTAGTTGAATGCACAGAACAGAAAGAATTTTCACAGAATGCTACTGTGTAGTTTATATTTGAATATATTCCTCTCTCCACTATTACCCTCTTAGCGCTCCGAATGTCCACTTGCATTTTCTACAGAAAGAGTGTTCAGTACTGCGAAATCAAAAGTATGGTTTAACTCTGTTAGCTTAATGAACATATCAGAAATAAGTTTCACACAATGCTTCTGTGTAGTTTTTATTTGAAGATATTATTTTTCCCAATAGAGGCCTCTTAGCGCTCAGAATGTCCAATTGCAGTTTCTACAGAAAGAATGTTTCAGAAAGGCTCAATCAAAAGTAAGGTTCAACTCTGTTAGTTGAATGCACAGAACAGAAAGAAGTTTCATACAATGCTTCTGTGTAGTTCATATTTGAACATATTCTTTTTTCCACTATTACCCACTTAGCGCTACGAATGTCCAGTTGCATTTTCTACAGACAGAGTGTTTCAAAACTGCTCAATCAAAAGTATGGTTTCACTCTGTTAGCTGAATGCTCAGATCAGAAAGAAGTTTCACAGAATGCTTCTGTGTAGTTTATATTTGAATATATTCCTTTTTCCACTACTACGCTCTTAGCGCTCCAAATGTCCAGTTGCATTTTCAACAGAAAGAGTGTTCAGATCTGCTCAATCAAAAGTATGGTTTAACTCTGTTAGCTGAATGCACAGATCAGAAAGAAGTTTCACCGAATGATTCTGTGTAGTTTATATTTGAAGACATTCCTTTTTCCACTATTACCCTCTTAGCGCTCCGAATCTTCACTTGCATTTTCTACAAAAAGAGTGTTTCATAACTGCTCAATCAAAAATATGTTTTATCTCTGTTAACTGAATTTACAGATCAGAAATAAGTTTCACAGAATGCATCTGTGTAGTTTTTATTTGAAGATATTCTTTTTCCCAATGTAGGCCTCTTAGCGCTTAGCATGTCCAATTGCAGTTTCTACAGAAAGAGTGTTTCAGAACGGCTCAATCAAAAGTAAGGTTCAACTCTGTTAGTTGAATGCACAGAACAGAAAGAATTTTCACAGAATGCTACTGTGTAGTTTATATTTGAATATATTCCTTTTTCCACTATTACCCTCTTAGCGCTCCGAAGGTCCACTTGCATTTTCTACAGAAAGAGTATTCAGAACTGCGCAATCAAAAGTATGGTTTAACTCTGTTAGCTTAATGAACATATCAGAAATAAGTTTCACACAATGATTCTGTGTAGTTTTAATTTGAAGATATTATTTTTCCCAATAGAGGCCTCTTAGCGCTCAGAATGTCCAATTGCAGTTTCTACAGAAAGAGTGTTTCAGAAAGGCTCAATCAAAAGTGAGTTTCAACTCTGTTAGTTGAATGCACAGAACAGAAAGAAGTTTCATACAATGCTTCTGTGTAGTTTATATTTGAAAATATTCTTTTTTCCACTATTACCCACTTAGCGCTACGAATGTCCAGTTGCATTTTCTACAGACAGAGTGTTTCAAAACTGCTCAATCAAAAGTATGGTTTAATTCTGTTAGCTGAATGCTCAGATCAGCAAGAAGTTTCACAGAATGCTTCTGTGTAGTTTATATTTGAATATATTCCTTTTTCCAATACTACGCTCTTAGCGCTCCAAATGTCCAGTTGCATTTTCTACAGAAAGAGTGTTCAGATCTGCTCAATCAAAAGTATGGTTTAACTCTGTTAGCTGAATGCACAGATCAGAAAGAAGTTTCACAGAATTATTCTGTGTAGTTTATATTTGGAGACGTTCCTTTTTCCACTATTACCCTCTTAGCGCTCCGAATCTCCACTTGCATTTTCTACAGAAAGAGTGTTTCAGAACGGCTCAATCAAAACTAAGGTTTAACTCTTTTAGTTGAACAAACAGAACAGAAAGAAGTTTCACACAATTCTTCTGTGTAGCTTTTATTTGTAGACATTCTTTTTCCCAATATAGGCCTCTTAGCGCTCAGAATGTCCAATTGCAGTTTCTACAGAAAGAGTGTTTCAGAACGGCTCAATCAAAAGTAAGGTTCAACTCTGTTAGTTGAATGCACAGAACAGAAAGAATTTTCACAGAATGCTACTGTGTAGTTTATATTTGAATATATTCCTCTCTCCACTATTACCCTCTTAGCGCTCCGAATGTCCACTTGCATTTTCTACAGAAAGAGTGTTCAGTACTGCGAAATCAAATTATGGTTTAACTCTGTTAGCTGAATGCTCAGATTCAGAAAGAATTTTCACAGAATGCTTCTGTGTAGTTTATATTTGAATATATTCCTTTTTCCACTACTACGCTCTTAGCGCTCCAAATGTCCAGTTGCATTTTCTACAGAAGGAGTGTTCAGATCTGCTCAATCAAAAGTATGGTTTAACTCTGTTAGCTGAATGCACAGATCAGAAATATGTTTCACACAATGCTTCTGTGTAGTTTTTATTTGAAGATATTTTTTTTCCCAATATAGGCCTCTTAGCGCTCAGAATGTCCAATTGCAGTTTCTACAGAAACAGTGTTTCAGAAAGGCTCAATCAAAAGTAAGGTTCAACTCTGTTAGTTGAATGCACAGAACAGAAAGAAATTTCATAAAATGCTTCTGTGTAGTTTATATTTGTACATATTCTTTTTTCCACTATTACCCACTTGGCGCTACGAATGTCCAGTTGCATTTTCTACAGACAGAGTGTTTCAAAACTGCTCAATCAAAAGTATGGTTTAACTCTGTTAGCTGAATGCTCAGATAAGAAAGAAGTTTCACAGAATGCTTCTGTGTAGTTTATATTTGAATATATTCGTTTTTCCACTACTACACTCTTAGCGCTCCAAATGTCCAGTTGCATTTTCTACAGAAAGTGTTCAGATCTGCTCAATCAAAAGTATGGTTTAACTCTGTTAGCTGAATGCACAGATCAGAAAGATGTTTCACCGAATGATTCTGTGTAGTTTATATTTGGAGACATTCCTTTTTCCACTATTACCCTCTTAGCGCTCCGAATCTCCACTTGCATTTTCTACAGAAAAAGTGTTTCAGAACGGCTCAATCAAAACTAAAGTTCAACTCTTTTAGTTGAACAAACAGAACAGAAAGAAGTTTCACACAATTCTTCTGTGTAGTTTTTATTTGTAGACATTCTTTTTCCCAATATAGGCCTCTTAGCGCTCAGAATGTCCAATTGCAGTTTCTACAGAAAGAGTGTTTCAGAAAGGCTCAATCAAAACTAAGGTTCAACTCTGTTAGTTGAATGCACAGAACAGAAAGAAATTTCATACAATGCTTCTGTGTAGTTTATATTTGAACATATTCTTTTTTCCACTATTACCCACTTGGCGCTACGAATGTCCAGTTGCATTTTCTACAGACAGAGTGTTTCAAAACTGCTCAATCAAAAGTATGGTTTAACTCTGTTAGCTGAATGCTCAGATCAGAAAGAAGTTTCACAGAATGCTTCTGTGTAGTTTATATTTGAATATATTCCTTTTTCCACTACTACTCTCTTAGCGCTCCAAATGTCCAGTTGCATTTTCTACAGAAAGAGTGTTCAGATCTGCTCAATCAAAAGTATGGTTTAACTCTGTTAGCTGAATGCACAGATCAGAAAGAAGTTTCACAGAATGATTCTGTGTAGTTTATATTTGGAGACATTCCTTTTTCCACTATTACCCTCTTAGCGCTCCGAATCTCCACTTGCATTTTCTACAGAAAGAGTGTTTCAGAACGGCTCAATCAAAACTAAGGTTCAACTCTTTTAGTTGAACAAACAGAACAGAAAGAAGTTTCACACAATTCTTCTGTGTAGTTTTTATTTGTAGACATTCTTTTTCCCAATATAGGCCTCTTAGCGCTCAGAATGTCCAATTGCAGTTTCTACAGAAAGAGTGTTTCAGAACGGCTCAATCAAAAGTAAGGTTCAACTCTGTTAGTTGAATGCACAGAACAGAAAGAAGTTTCATACAATGCTTCTGTGTAGTTTATATTTGAACATATTCTTTTTTCCACTATTACCCACTTAGCGCTACGAATGTCCAGTTGCCTTTTCTACAGACAGAGTGTTTCAAAACTGCTCAATCAAAAGTATGGTTTAACTCTGTTAGCTGAATGCTCAGATCAGAAAGAAGTTTCACAGAATGCTTCTGTGTAGTTTATATTTGAATATATTCCTTTTTCCACTACTACGCTCTTAGCGCTCCAAATGTCCAGTTGCATTTTCTAAAGAAAGAGTGTTCAGATCTGCTCAATCAAAAATATGGTTTAACTCTGTTAGCTGAATGCACAGATCAGAAATAAGTTTCACACAATGCTTCTGTGTAGTTTTTATTTGAAGATATTCTTTTTCCCAATATAGGCCTCTTAGCGCTCAGAATGTCCAATTGCAGTTTCTACAGAAAGAGTGTTTCAGAAAGGCTCAATCAAAAGTAAGGTTGAACTCTGTTAGTTGAATGCACAGAACAGAAAGAAATTTCATACAATGCTTCTGTGTAGTTTATATTTGAACATATTCTTTTTTCCACTATTACCCACTTGGCGCTACGAATGTCCAGTTGCATTTTCTACAGACAGAGAGTTTCAAAACTGCTCAATCAAAAGTATGGTTTAACTCTGTTAGCTGAATGCTCAGATCAGAAAGAAGTTTCACAGAATGCTTCTGTGTAGTTTATATTTGAATATATTCCTTTTTCCACTACTACTCTCTTAGCGCTCCAAATGTCCAGTTGCATTTTCTACAGAAAGAGTGTTCAGATCTGCTCAATCAAAAGTATGATTTAAATCTGTTAGCTGAATGCACAGATCAGAAAGAAGTTTCACAGAATGATTCTGTGTAGTTTATATTTGGAGACATTCCTTTTTCCACTATTACACTCTTAGCGCTCCGAATCTCCACTTGCATTTTCTACAGAAATAGTGTTTCAGAACGGCTCAATCAAAACTAAAGTTCAACTCTTTTAGTTGAACAAACAGAACAGAAAGAAGTTTCACACAATTCTTCTGTGTAGTTTTTATTTGTAGACATTCTTTTTCCCAATATAGGCCTCTTAGCGCTCAGAATGTCCAATTGCAGTTTCTACAGAAAGAGTGTTTCAGAACGGCTCAATCAAAAGTAAGGTTCAACTCTGTTAGTTAAATGCACAGAACAGAAAGAAGTTTCATACAATGCTTCTGTGTAGTTTATATTTGAACATATTCTTTTTTCCACTATTACCCACTTAGCGCTACGAATGTCCAGTTGCATTTTCTACAGACAGAGTGTTTCAAAACTGCTCAATCAAAAGTATGGTTTAACTCTGTTAGCTGAATGCTCAGATCAGAAAGAAGTTTCACAGAATGCTTCTGTGTAGTTTATAATTGAATATATTACTTTTTCCACTACTACGCTCTTAGCGCTCCAAATGTCCAGTTGCATTTTCTACAGAAAGAGTGTTCAGATCTGCTCAATCAAAAGTATGGTTTAACTCTGTTAGCTGAATGCACAGATCAGAAAGAAGTTTCACCGAATGATTCTGTGTAGTTTATATTTGAAGACATTCCTTTTTCCACTATTACCCTCTTAGCGCTCCGAATCTCCACTTGCATTTTCTACAAAAAGAGTGTTTCATAACTGCTCAATCAAAAATATGTTTTATCTCTGTTAACTGAATTTGCAGATCAGAAATAAGTTTCACAGAATGCATCTGTGTAGTTTTTATTTGAAGATATTCTTTTTCCCAATGTAGGCCTCTTAGCGCTTAGCATGTCCAATTGCAGTTTCTACAGAAAGAGTGTTTCAGAACGGCTCAATTAAAATTAAGGTTCAACTCTGTTAGTTGAATGCACAGAACAGAAAGAATTTTCACAGAATGCTACTGTGTAGTTTATATTTGAATATATTCCTTTTTCCACTATTACCCTCTTAGCGCTCCGAATGTCCACTTGCATTTTCTACAGAAAGAGTGTTCAGAACTGCACAATCAAAAGTATGTTTTAACTCTGTTAGCTTAATGAACATATCAGAAATAAGTTTCACAAAATGCTTCTGTGTAGTTTTTATTTGAAGATATTATTTTTCCCAATATAGGCCTCTTAGCGCTCAGAATGTCCAATTGCAGTTTCTACAGAAAGAGTGTTTCAGAAAGGCTCAATCAAAACTAAGTTTCAACTCTGTTAGTTGAATGCACAGAACAGAAAGAAATTTCATACAATGCTTCTGTGTAGTTTATATTTGTACATATTCTTTTTTCCACTATTACCCACTTGGCGCTACGAATGTCCAGTTGCATTTTCTACAGACAGAGTGTTTCAAAACTGCTTAATCAAAAGTATGGTTTAACTCTGTTAGCTGAATGCTCAGATCAGAAAGAAGTTTCACAGAATGCTTCTGTGTAGTTTATATTTGAATATATTCCTTTTTCCACTACTACGCTCTTAGCGCTCCAAATGTCCAGTTGCATTTTCTACAGAAAGAGTGTTCAGATCTGCTCAATCAAAAGTATGGTTTAACTCTGTTATCTGAATGCACAGATCAGAAATAAGTTTCACACAATGCTTCTGTGTAGTTTTTATTTGAAGATATTATTTTTCCCAATAGAGGCCTCTTAGCGCTCAGAATGTCCAATTGCAGTTTCTACAGAAAGAGTGTTTCAGAAAGGCTCAATCAAAAGTAAGGTTCAACTCTGTTAGTTGAATGCACAGAACAGAAAGAAGTTTCATACAATGCTTCTGTGTAGTTTATATTTGAACATATTCTTTTTTCCACTATTACCCACTTAGCGCTACGAATGTCCAGTTGCATTTTCTACAGACAGAGAATTTCAAAACTGCTCAATCAAAAGTATGGTTTAACTCTGTTAGCTGAATGCTCAGATCAGAAAGATGTTTCACAGAATGCTTCTGTGTAGTTTATATTAGAATATATTCCTTTTTCCACTACTACTCTCTTAGCGCTCCAAATGTCCAGTTGCAATTTCTACAGAAAGAGTGTTCAGATCTGCTCAATCAAAAGTATGATTTAACTCTGTTAGCTGAATGCACAGATCAGAAAGAAGTTTCACAGAATGATTCTGTGTAGTTTATATTTGGAGACATTCCTTTTTCCACTATTACCCTCTTAGCGCTCCGAATCTCCACTTGCATTTTCTACAGAAATAGTGTTTCAGAACGGCTCAATCAAAACTAAAGTTCAACTCTTTTAGTTGAACAAACAGAACAGAAAGAAGTTTCACACAATTGTTCTGTGTAGTTTTTATTTGTAGACATTCTTTTTCCCAATATAGGCCTCTTAGCGCTCAGAATGTCCAATTGCAGTTTCTACAGAAAGAGTGTTTCAGAACGGCTCAATCAAAAGTAAGGTTCAACTCTGTTAGTTAAATGCACAGAACAGAAAGAAGTTTCATACAATGCTTCTGTGTAGTTTATATTTGAACATATTCTTTTTTCCACTATTACCCACTTAGCGCTACGAATGTCCAGTTGCATTTTCTACAGACAGAGTGTTTCAAAACTGCTCAATCAAAAGTATGGTTTAACTCTGTTAGCTGAATGCTCAGATCAGAAAGAAGTTTCACAGAATGCTTCTGTGTAGTTTATAATTGAATATATTCCTTTTTCCACTACTATGCTCTTAGCGCTCCAAATGTCCAGTTGCATTTTCTACACAAAGAGTGTTCAGATCTGCTCAATCAAAAGTATGGTTTAACTCTGTTAACTGAATGCACAGATCAGAAAGAAGTTTCACCGAATGATTCTGTGTAGTTTATATTTGAAGACATTCCTTTTTCCACTATTACCCTCTTAGCGCTCCGAATCTCCACTTGCATTTTCTACAAAAAGAGTGTTTCATAACTGCTCAATCAAAAATATGTTTTATCTCTGTTAACTGAATTTGCAGATCAGAAATAAGTTTCACAGAATGCATCTGTGTAGTTTTTATTTGAAGATATTCTTTTTCCCAATGTAGGCCTCTTAGCGCTTAGCATGTCCAATTGCAGTTTCTACAGAAAGAGTGTTTCAGAACGGCTCAATTAAAAGTAAGGTTCAACTCTGTTAGTTGAATGCACAGAACAGAAAGAATTTTCACAGAATGCTACTGTGTAGTTTATATTTGAATATATTCCTTTTTCCACTATTACCCTCTTAGCGCTCCGAATGTCCACTTGCATTTTCTACAGAAAGAGTGTTCAGAAATGCACAATCAAAAGTATGGTTTAACTCTGTTAGCTTAATGAACATATCAGAAATAAGTTTGACACAATGCTTCTGTGTAGTTTTTATTTGAAGATATTATTTTTCCCAATAGAGGCCTCTTAGCGCTCAGAATGTCCAATTGCAGTTTCTACAGAAAGAGTGTTTCAGAAAGGCTCAATCAAAAGTAAGGTTCAACTCTGTTAGTTGAATGCACAGAACAGAAAGAATTTTCATACAATGCTTCTGTGTAGTTTATATTTGAACATATTCTTTTTTCCACTATTACCCGCTTAGCGCTACGAATGTCCAGTTGCATTTTCTACAGACAGAGTGTTTCAAAACTGCTCAATCAAAAGTATGGTTTAACTCTGTTAGCTGAATGCTCAGATCAGAAAGAAGTTTCACAGAATGCTTCTGTGTAGTTTATATTTGAATATATTCCTTTTTCCACTACTACGCTCTTAGCGCTCCAAATGTCCAGTTGCATTTTCTACACAAAGAGTGTTCAGATCTGCTCAATCAAAAGTATGGTTTAACTCTGTTAGCTGAATGCACAGATCAGAAAGAAGTTTCACCGAATGATTCTGTGTAGTTTATATTTGAAGACATTCCTTTTTCCACTATTACCCTCTTAGCGCTCCGAATCTCCACTTGCATTTTCTACAGAAAGAGTGTTCAGAACTGCACAATCAAAAGTATGGTTTAACTCTGTTAGCTTAATGAACATATCAGAAATAAGTTTCACACAATGCTTCTGTGTAGTTTTTATTTGAAGATATTATTTTTCCCAATATAGGCCTCTTAGCGCTCAGAATGTCCAATTGCAGTTTCTACAGAAAGAGTGTTTCAGAAAGGCTCAATCAAAACTAAGTTTCAACTCTGTTAGTTGAATGCACAGAACAGAAAGAAATTTTATACAATGCTTCTGTGTAGTTTATATTTGAACATATTCTTTTTTCCACTATTACCCACTTGGCGCTACGAATGTCCAGTTGCATTTTCTACAGACAGAGTGTTTCAAAACTGCTCAATCAAAAGTATGGTTTAACTCTGTTAGCTGAATGCTCAGATCAGAAAGAAGTTTCACAGAATGCTTCTGTGTAGTTTATATTTGAATATATTCCTTTTTCCACTACTACTCTCTTAGCGCTCCAAATGTCCAGTTGCATTTTCTACAGAAAGAGTGTTCAGATCTGCTCAATCAAAAGTATGGTTTAACTCTGTTAGCTGAATGCACAGATCAGAAAGAAGTTTCACAGAGTGATTCTGTGTAGTTTATATTTGGAGACATTCCTTTTTGCACTATTACCCTCTTAGCGCTCTGAATCTCCACTTGCATTTTCTACAGAAAGAGTGTTTCAGAACGGCTCAATAAAAACTAAGGTTCAACTCTTTTAGTTGAACAAACAGAACAGAAAGAAGTTTCACACAATTCTTCTGTGTAGTTTTTATTTGTAGACATTCTTTTTCCCAATATAGGCCTCTTAGCACTCAGAATGTCCAATTGCAGTTTCTACAGAAAGAGTGTTTCAGAACGGCTCAATCAAAAGTAAGGTTCAACTCTGTTAGTTGAATGCACAGAACAGAAAGAAGTTTCATACAATTCTTCTGTGTAGTTTATATTTGAACATATTATTTTTTCCACTATTACCCACTTAGCGCTACGAATGTCCAGTTGCATTTTCTACAGACAGAGTGTTTCAAAACTGCTCAATCAAAAGTATGGTTTAACTCTGTTAGCTGAATGCTCAGATCAGAAAGAAGTTTCACAGAATGCTTCTGTGTAGTTTATATTTGAATATATTCCTTTTTCCACTACTACGCTCTTAGCGCTCCAAATGTCCAGTTGCATTTTCTACAGAAAGAGTGTTCAGATCTGCTCAATCAAAAGTATGGTTTAACTCTGTTAGCTGAATGCACAGATCAGAAATAAGTTTCACACAATGCTTCTGTGTAGTTTTTATTTGAAGATATTCTTTTTCCCAATATAGGCCTCTTAGCGCTCAGAATGTCCAATTGCAGTTTCTGCAGAAAGAGTGTTTCAGAACGGCTCAATCAAAAGTAAGGTTCAACTCTGTTAGTTAAATGCACAGAACAGAAAGAAGTTTCATACAATGCTTCTGTGTAGTTTATATTTGAACATATTCTTTTTTCCACTATTACCCACTTAGCGCTACGAATGTCCAGTTGCATTTTCTACAGACAGAGTGTTTCAAAACTGCTCAATCAAAAGTATGGTTTAACTCTGTTAGCTGAATGCTCAGATCAGAAAGAAGTTTCACAGAATGCTTCTGTGTAGTTTATAATTGAATATATTCCTTTTTCCACTAGTACTCTCTTAGCGCTTCAAATGTCCAGTTGCATTTTCTACAGAAAGAGTGTTCAGATCTGCTCAATCAAAAGTATGTTTTAACTCTGTTAGCTGAATGCACAGATCAGAAAGAAGTTTCACCGAATGATTCTGTGCAGTTTATATTTGAAGACATTCCTTTTTCCACTATTACCCTCTTAGCGCTCCGAATCTCCACTTGCATTTTCTACAAAAAGAGTGTTTCATAACTGCTCAATCAAAAATATGTTTTATCTCGGTTAACTGAATTTGCAGATCAGAAATAAGTTTCACAGAATGCATCTGTGTAGTTTTTATTTGAAGATATTCTTTTTCCCAATGTAGGCCACTTAGCGCTTAGCATGTCCAATTGCAGTTTCTACAGAAAGAGTGTTTCAGAACGGCTCAATTAAAAGTAAGGTTCAACTCTGTTAGTTGAATGCACAGAACAGAAAGAATTTTCACAGAATGCTACTGTGTAGTTTATATTTGAATATATTCCTTTTTCCACTATTACCCTCTTAGCGCTCCGAATGTCCACTTGCATTTTCTACAGAAAGAGTGTTCAGAACTGCACAATCAAAAGTATGGTTTAACTCTGTTAGCTTAATGAACATATCAGAAATAAGTTTCATACAATGCTTCTGTGTAGTTTTTATTTGAAGATATTATTTTTCCCAATAGAGGCCTCTTAGCGCTCAGAATGTCCAATTGCAGTTTCTACGGAAACAGTGTTTCAGAAAGGCTCAATCAAAAGTAAGGTTCAACTCTGTTAGTTGAATGCACAGAACAGAAAGAATTTTCATACAATGCTTCTGTGTAGTTTATATTTGAACATATTCTTTTTTCCACTATTACCCACTTAGCGCTACGAATGTCCAGTTGCATTTTCTACAGACAGAGTGTTTCAAAACTGCTCAATCAAATGTATGGTTTAACTCTGTTAGCTGAATGCTCAGATCAGAAAGAAGTTTCACAGAATGCTTCTGTGTAGTTTATATTTGAATATATTCCTTTTTCCACTACTACGCTCTTAGCGCTCCAAATGTCCAGTTGCATTTTCTACAGAAAGAGTGTTCAGATCTGCTCAATCAAAAGTATGGTTTAACTCTGTTAGCTGAATGCACAGATCAGAAAGAAGTTTCACAGAATGATTCTGTGTAGTTTATATTTGGAGACATTCCTTTTTCCACTATTACCCTCTTAGCGCACCGAATCTCCACTTGCATTTTCTACAGAAAGAGTGTTTCAGAACGGCTCAATCAAAACTAAAGTTCAACTCTTTTAGTTGAAAAAACAGAACAGAAAGAAGTTTCACACAATTCTTCTGTGTAGTTTTTATTTGTAGACATTCTTTTTCCCAATATAGGCCTCTTAGCGCTCAGAATGTCCAATTGCAGTTTCTACAGAAAGAGTGTTTCAGAACGGCTCAATCAAAAGTAAGGTTCAACTCTGTTAGTTGAATGCACAGAACAGAAAGCAGTTTCATACAATGCTTCTGTGTAGTTTATATTTGAACATATTCTTTTTTCCACTATTACCCACTTAGCGCTACGAATGTCCAGTTGCATTTTCTACAGACAGAGTGTTTCAAAACTGCTCAATAAAAAGTATGGATTAACTCTGTTAGCTGAATGCTCAGATCAGAAAGAAGTTTCACAGAATGCTTCTGTGTAGTTTATATTTGAATATATTCCTTTTTCCACTACTACTCTCTTAGCGCTCCAAATGTCCAGTTGCATTTTCTACACAAAGAGTGTTCAGATCTGCTCAATCAAAAGTATGGTTTAACTCTGTTAGCTGAATGCACAGATTAGAAAGAAGTTTCAACGAATGATTCTGTGTAGTTTATATTTGAAGACACTCCTTTTTCCACTATTACCCCCTTAGCGCTCCGAATCTCCACTTGCATTTTCTACAAAAAGAGTGTTTCATAACTGCTCAATCAAAAATATGTTTTATCTCTGTTAACTGAATTTACAGATCAGAAATAAGTTTCACAGAATGCATCTGTGTAGTTTTTATTTGAAGATATTCTTTTTCCCAATGTAGGCCTCTTAGCGCTTAGCATGTCCAATTGCAGTTTCTACAGAAAGAGTGTTTCACAACGGCTCAATTAAAAGTAAGGTTCAACTCTGTTAGTTGAATGCACAGAACAGAAAGAATTTTCACAGAATGCTACTGTGTAGTTTATATTTGAATATATTCCTTTTTCCACTATTACCCTCTTAGCGCTCCGAATGTCCACTTGCATTTTCTACAGAAAGAGTGTTCAGAACTGCGCAATCAAAAGTATGGTTTAACTCTGTTAGCTTAATGAACATATCAGAAATAAGTTTCACACAATTCTTCTGTGTAGTTTTTATTTGAAGATATTATTTTTCCCAATAGAGGCCTCTTAGCGCTCAGAATGTCCAATTGCAGTTTCTACAGAAAGAGTGTTTCAGAAAGTCTCAGTCAAAAGTAAGGTTCAACTCCGTTAGTTGAATGCACAGAACAGAAAGAAGTTTCATACAATGCTTCTGTGTAGTTTATATTTGAACATATTCTTTTTTCCACTATTACCCACTTAGCGCTACGAATGTCCAGTTGCATTTTCTACAGACAGAGTGTTTCAAAACTGCTCAATCAAAAGTATGGTTTAACTCTGTTAGCTGAATGCTCAGATCAGAAAAAAGTTTCACAGAATGCTTCTGTGTAGTTTATATTTGAATATATTCCTTTTTCCACTACTACTCTCTTAGCGCTCCAAATGTCCATTTGCATTTTCTACAGAAAGAGTGTTCAGATCTGCTCAATCAAAAGTATGGTTTAACTCTGTTAGCTGAATGCACAGATCAGAAAGAAGTTTCACAGAGTGATTCTGTGTAGTTTATATTTGGAGAGATTCCTTTTTCCACTATTACCCTCTTAGCGCTCCGAATCTCCACTTGCATTTTCTACAGAAAGAGTGTTTCAGAACGGCTCAATCAAAACTAAGGTTAAACTCTTTTAGTTGAACAAACAGAACAGAAAGAAGTTTCACAAAATTCTTCTGTGTAGTTTTTATTTGTAGACATTCTTTTTCCCAATATAGGCCTCTTAGCGCTCAGAATGTCCAATTGCAGTTTCTACAGAAAGAGTGTTTCAGAACGGCTCAATCAAAAGTAAGGTTCAACTCTGTTAGTTGAATGCACAGAACAGAAAGAAGTTTCATACAATGCTTCTGTGTAGTTTATATTTGAACATATTCTTTTTTCCACTATTACCCACTTAGCGCTACGAAAGTCCAGTTGCATTTTCTACAGACAGAGTGTTTCAAAACTGCTCAATCAAAAGTATGGTTTAACTCTGTTAGCTGAATGCTCAGATCAGAAAGAAGTTTCACAGAATGCTTCTGTGTAGTTTATATTTGAATATATTCCTTTTTCCACTACTACGCTCTTAGCGCTCCAAATGTCCAGTTGCATTTTCTACACAAAGAGTGTTCAGATCTGCTCAATCAAAAGTATGTTTTAACCCTGTTAGCTGAATGCACAGATCAGAAAGAAGTTTCACCGAATGATTCTGTGTAGTTTATATTTGAAGACATTCCTTTTTCCACTATTACCCTCTTAGCGTTCCGAATCTCCACTTGCATTTTCTACAAAAAGAGTGTTTCATAACTGCTCAATCAAAAATATGTTTTATCTCTGTTAACTGAATTTAGAGATCAGAAATATGTTTCACAGAATGCATCTGTGTAGTTTTTAGTTGAAGATATTCTTTTTCCCAATGTAGGACTCTTAGCGCTTAGCATGTCCAATTGCAGTTTCTACAGAAAGAGTGTTTCAGAACGGCTCAATCAAAAGTAAGGTTCAACTCTGTTAGTTGAATGCACAGAACAGAAAGAATTTTCACAGAATGCTACTGTGTAGTTTATATTTGAATATATTGCTTTTTCCACTATTACCCTCTTAGCGCTCCGAATGTCCACTTGCATTTTCTACAGAAAGAGTGTTCAGAACTGCGCAATCAAAAGTATGGTTTAACTCTGTTAGCTTAATGAACATATCAGAAATAAGTTTCACACAATGCTTCTGTGTAGTTTTTATTTGAAGATATTATTTTTCCCAATATAGGCCTCTTAGCGCTCAGAATGTCCAATTGCAGTTTCTACAGAAAGAGTGTTTCAGAAAGGCTCAATCAAAACTAAGGTTCAACTCTGTTAGTTGAATGCACAGAACAGAATGAAATTTCATACAATGCTTCTGTGTAGTTTATATGTGAACATATTCTTTTTTCCACTATTACCCACTTGGCGCTACGAATGTCCAGTTGCATTTTTTACAGACAGAGTGTTTCAAAACTGCTCAATCAAAAGTATGGTTTAACTCTGTTAGCTGAATGCTCAGATCAGAAAGAAGTTTCACAGAATGCTTCTGTGTAGTTTATATTTGAATATATTCCTTTTTCCACTACTACTCTCTTAGCGCTCCAAATGTCCAGTTGCATTTTCTACAGAAAGAGTGTTCAGATCTGCTCAATCAAAAGTATGGTTTAACTCTGTTAGCTGAATGCACAGATCAGAAAGAATTTTCACAGAATGATTCTGTGTAGTTTATATTTGGAGACATTCCTTTTTCCACTATTACCCTCTTAGCGCTCCGAATCTCCACTTGAATTTTCTACAGAAAGAGTGTTTCATAACTGCTCAATCAAAAATATGTTTTATCTCTGTTAACTGAATTTACAGATCAGAAATAAGTTTCACAGAATGCATTTGTGTAGTTTTTATTTGAAGATATTCTTTTTCCCAATGTAGGCCTCTTAGCGCTTAGCATGTCCAATTGCAGTTTCTACAGAAAGAGTGTTTCAGAACGGCTCAATCAAAAGTAAGGTTCAACTCTGTTAGTTGAATGCACAGTACAGAAAGAATTTTCACAGAATGCTACTGTGTAGTTTATATTTGAATATATTCCTTTTTCCACTATTACCCTCTTAGCGCTCCGAATGTCCACTTGCATTTTCTACAGAAAGAGTGTTCAGAACTGCGCAATCAAAAGTATGGTTTAACTCTGTTAGCTTAATGAACATATCAGAAATAAGTTTCACACAATGCTTCTGTGTAGTTTTTATTTGAAGATATTATTTTTCCCAATATAGACCTCTTAGCGCTCAGAATGTCCAATTGCAGTTTCTACAGAAAGAGTGTTTCAGAAAGGCTCAATCAAAACTAAGGTTCAACTCTGTTAGTTGAATGCACAGAAAAGAAAGAAATTTCATACAATGCTTCTGTGTAGTTTATATTTGAACATATTCTTTTTTCCACTATTACCCACTTGGCGCTACGAATGTCCAGCTGCATTTTCTACAGACAGAGTGTTTCAAAACTGCTCAATCAAAAGTATGGTTTAACTCTGTTAGCTGAATGCTCAGATCAGAAAGAAGTTTCACAGAATGCTTCTGTGTAGTTTATATTTGAATATATTCCTTTTTCCACTACTACTCTCTTAGCGCTCCAAATGTCCAGTTGCATTTTCTACAGAAAGAGTGTTCAGATCTGCTCAATCAAAAGTATGGTTTAACTCTGTTAGCTGAATGCACAGATCAGAAAGAAGTTTCACAGAATGATTCTGTGTAGTTTATATTTGGAGACATTCCTTTTTCCACTATTACCCTCTTAGCGCTCCGAATCTCCACTTGCAGTTTATACAGAAAGAGTGTTTCAGAACGGCTCAATCAAAACTAAAGTTCAACTCTTTTAGTTGAACAAACAGAACAGAAAGAAGTTTCACACGATTCTTCTATGTAGTTTTTATTTGTAGACATTCTTTTTCCCAATATAGGCCTCTTAGCGCTCAGAATGTCCAATTGCAGTTTCTACAGAAAGAGTGTTTCAGAAAGGCTCAATCAAAAGTAAGGTTCAACTCTGTTAGTTGAATGCACAGAACAGAAAGAAGTTTCATACAATGCTTCTGTGTAGTTTATATTTGAACATATTCTTTTTTCCACTATTACCCACTTAGCGCTACGAATGTCCTGTTGCATATTCTACAGACAGAGTGTTTCAAAACTGCTCAATCAAAAGTATGGTTTAACTCTGTTAGCTGAATGCTCAGAACAGAAAGAAGTTTCACAGAATGCTTCTGTGTAGTTTATATTTGAATATATTCTTTTTTCCACTATTACCCACTTAGCGCTACGAATGTCCAGTTGCATTTTCTACAGACAGAGTGTTTCAAAACTGCTCAATCAAAAGTATGGTTTAACTCTGTTAGCGGAATGCTCAGATCAGCAAGAAGTTTCACAGAATGCTTCTGTGTAGTTTATATTTGAAGACATTCCTTTTTCCACTATTACCCTCTTAGCGCTCCGAATCTCCACTTGCATTTTCTACAAAAAGAGTGCTTCATAACTGCTCAATCAAAAATATGTTTTATCTCTGTTAACTGAATTTACAGATCAGAAATAAGTTTCACAGAATGCATCTGTGTAGTTTTTATTTGAAGATATTCTTTTTCCCAATGTAGGCCTCTTAGCGCTTAGCATGTCCAATTGCAGTTTCTACAGAAAGAGTGTTTCAGAACGGCTCAATTAAAAGTAAGGTTCAACTCTGTTAGTTGAATGCACAGAACAGAAAGAATTTTCACAGAATGCTACTGTGTAATTTATATTTGAATATATTCCTTTTTCCACTATTACCCTCTTAGCGCTCCGAATGTCCACTTGCATTTTCTACAGAAAGAGTGTTCAGAACTGCACAATCAAAAGTATGGTTTAACTCTGTTAGCTTAATGAACATATCAGAAATAAGTTTCACACAATGCTTCTGTGTAGTTTTTATTTGAAGATATTATTTTTGCCAATAGAGGCCTCTTAGCGCTCAGAATGTCCAATTGCAGTTTCTACAGAAAGAGTGTTTCAGAAAGGCTCAATCAAAAGTAAGGTTCAACTCTGTTAGTTGAATGCACAGAACAGAAAGAATTTTCATACAATGCTTCTGTGTAGTTTATATTTGAACATATTCTTTTTTCCACTATTACCCACTTAGCGCTACGAATGTCCAGTTGCATTTTCTACAGACAGAGTGTTTCAAAACTGCTCAATCAAAAGTATGGTTTAACTCTGTTAGCTGAATGCTCAGATCAGAAAGAAGTTTCACAGAATGCTTCTGTGTAGTTTATATTTGAATATATTCCTTTTTCCACTACTACTCTCTTAGCGCTCCAAATGTCCAGTTGCATTCTCTACAGAAAGAGTGTTCAGATCTGCTCAATCAAAAGTATGGTTTAACTCTGTTAGCTGAATGCACAGATCAGAAAGAAGTTTCACAGAATGATTCTGTGTAGTTTATATTTGGAGACATTCCTTTTTCCACTATTACCCTCTTAGCGCTCCGAATCTCCACTTGCATTTTCTACAGAAAGAGTGTTTCAGAACGGCTCAATCAAAACTAAGGTTCAACTCTTTTAGTTGAACAAACAGAACAGAAAGAAGTTTCACACAATTCTTCTGTGTAGTTTTTATTTGTAGACATTCTTTTTCTCAATATAGGCCTCTTAGCGCTCAGAATGTCCAATTGCAGTTTCTACAGAAAGAGTGTTTCAGAACGGCTCAATAAAAAGTAAGGTTCAACTCTGTTAGTTGAATGCACAGAACAGAAAGAAGTTTCATACAATGCTTCTGTGTAGTTTATATTTGAACATATTCTTTTTTCCACTATTACCCACTTAGCGCTACGAATGTCCAGTTGCATTTTCTACAGACAGAGTGTTTCAAAACTGCTCAATCAAAAGTATGGTTTAACTCTGTTAGCTGAATGCTCAGATCAGCAAGAAGATTCACAGAATGCTTCTGTGTAGTTTATATTTGAATATATTCCTTTTTCCACTACTACGCTCTTAGCGCTCCAAATGTCCAGTTGCATTTTCTACAGAAAGAGTGTTCAGATCTGCTCAATCAAAAGTATGGTTTAACTCTGTTAGCTGAATGCACAGATCATAAAGAAGTTTCACAGAATGATTCTGTGTAGTTTATATTTGGAGACATTCCTTTTTCCACTATTACCCTCTTAGCGCTCCGAATCTCCACTTGCATTTTATACAGAAAGAGTGTTTCAGAACGGCTCAATCAAAACTAAAGTTCAACTCTTTTAGTTGAACAAACAGAACAGAAAGAAATTTCACACAATTCTTCTGTGTAGTTTTTATTTGTAGACATTCTTTTTCCCAATATAGGCCTCTTAGCGCTCAGAATGTCCAATTGCAGTTTCTACAGAAAGAGTGTTTCAGAACGGCTCAATCAAAAGTAAGGTTCAACTCTGCTAGTTGAATGCACAGAACAGAAAGAAGTTTCATACAATGCTTCTGTGTAGTTTATATGTGAACATATTCGTTTTTCCACTATTACACACTTAGCGCTACGAATGTCCAGTTGCATTTTCTACAGACAGAGTGTTTCAAACCTGCTCAATCAAAAGTATGGTTTAACTGTGTTAGCTGAATGCTCAGATCAGAAAGAATTTTCACCGAATGATTCTGTGTAGTTTATATTTGAAGACATTCCTTTTCCAGTATTACCCCCTTAGCGCTCCGAATCTCCACTTGCATTTTCTACAAAAAGAGTGTTTCATAACTGCTCAAACAAAAATATGTTTTATCTCTGTTAACTGAATTTACAGATCAGAAATAAGTTTCACAGAATGCATCTGTGTAGTTTTTATTTGAAGATATTCTTTTTCCCAATGTAGGCCTCTTAGCGCTTAGAATGTCCAATTGCAGTTTCTACAGAAAGAGTGTTTCACAACGGCTCAATTAAAAGTAAGGTTCAACTCTGTTAGTTGAATGCACAGAACAGAAAGAATTTTCACAGAATGGTACTGTGTAGTTTATATTTGAATATATTCCTTTTTCCACTATTACCCTCTTAGCGCTCCGAATGTACACTTGCATTTTCTACAGAAAGAGTGTTCAGAACTGCGCAATCAAAAGTATGGTTTAACTCTGTTAGCTTAATGAACATATCAGAAATAAGTTTCACACAATTCTTCTGTGTAGTTTTTATTTGAAGATATTATTTTTCCCAATAGAGGCCTCTTAGCGCTCAGAATGTCCAATTGCAGTTTCTACAGAAAGAGTGTTTCAGAAAGGCTCAATCAAAAGTAAGGTTCAACTCTGTTAGTTGAATGCACAGAACAGAAAGAAGTTTCATACAATGCTTCTGTGTAGTTTATATTTGAACATATTCTTTTTTCCACTATTACCCACTTAGCACTACGAATGTCCAGTTGCATTTTCTACAGACAGAGTGTTTCAAAACTGCTCAATCAAAAGTATGGTTTAACTCTGTTAGCTGAATGCTCAGATCAGAAAGAAGTTTCACAGAATGCTTCTGTGTAGTTTATATTTGAATATATTCCTTTTTCCACTACTACTCTCTTAGCGCTCCAAATGTCCAGTTGCATTTTCTACAGAAAGAGTGTTCAGATCTGCTCAATCAAAAGTATGGTTTAACTCTGTTAGCTGAATGCACAGATCAGAAAGAAGTTTCACAGAGTGATTCTGTGTAGTTTATATTTGGAGACATTCCTTTTTCCACTATTACCCTCTTAGCGCTCCGAATCTCCACTTGCATTTTCTACAGAAAGAGTGTTTCAGAACGGCTCAATCAAAACTAAGGTTCAACTCTTTTAGTTGAACAAACAGAACAGAAAGAAGTTTCACACAATTCTTCTGTGTAGTTTTTATTTGTAGATATTCTTTTTCCCAATATAGGCCTCTTAGCGCTCAGAATGTCCAATTGCAGTTTCTACAGAAAGAGTGTTTCAGAACGGCTCAATCAAAAGTAAGGTTCAACTCTGTTAGTTGAATGCACAGAACAGAAAGAAGTTTCATACAATGCTTCTGTGTAGTTTATATTTGAACATATTCTTTTTTGCACTATTACCCACTTAGCGCTACGAATGTCCAGTTGCATTTTCTACAGACAGAGTGTTTCAAAACTGCTCAATCAAAAGTATGGTTTAATTCTGTTAGCTGAATGCTCAGATCAGAAAGAAGTTTCACAGAATGCTTCTGTGTAGTTTATATTTGAATATATTCCTTTTTCCACTACTACGCTCTTAGCGCTCAAAATGTCCAGTTGCATTTTCTACACAAAGAGTGTTCAGATCTGCTCAATCAAAAGTATGGTTTAACTCTGTTAGCTGAATGCACAGATCAGAAAGATGTTTCACCGAATGATTCTGAGTAGTTTATATTTGAAGACATTCCTTTTTCCACTATTACCCACTTAGCGCTCCGAATCTCCACTTGCATTTTCTACAAAAAGAGTGTTTCATAACTGCTCTATCAAAAATATGTTTTATCTCTGTTAACTGAATTTACAGATCAGAAATATGTTTCACAGAATGCATCTGTGTAGTTTTTATTTGAAGATATTCTTTTTCCCAATGTAGGCCTCTTAGCGCTTAGCATGTCCAATTGCAGTTTCTACAGAAAGAGTGTTTCAGAACGGCTCAATCAAAAGTAAGGTTCAACTCTGTTAGTTGAATGCACAGAACAGAAAGAATTTTCACAGAATGCTACTGTGTAGTTTATATTTGAATATATTCCTTTTTCCACTATTACCCTCTTAGCGCTCCGAATGTCCACTTGCATTTTCTACAGAAAGAGTGTTCAGAACTGCACAATCAAAAGTATGGTTTAACTCTGTTAGCTTAATGAACATATCAGAAATAAGTTTCACACAATGCTTCTGTGTAGTTTTTATTTGAAGATATTATTTTTCCCAATAGAGGCCTCTTAGCGCTCAGAATGTCCAATTGCAGTTTCTACAGAAAGAGTGTTTCAGAAAGGCTCAATCAAAAGTAAGGTTCAACTCTGTTAGTTGAATGCACAGAACAGAAAGAATTTTCATACAATGCTTCTGTGTAGTTTATATTTGAACATATTGTTTTTTCCACTATTACCCACTTAGTGCTACGAATGTCCAGTTGCATTTTCTACAGACAGAGTGTTTCAAAACTGCTCAATCAAAAGTATGGTTTAACTCTGTTAGCTGAATGCTCAGATCAGAAAGAAGTTTCACAGAATGCTTCTGTGTAGTTTATATTTGAATATATTCCTTTTTCCACTACTACTCTCTTAGCGCTCCAAATGTCCAGTTGCATTTTCTACAAAAAGAGTGTTCAGATCTGCTCAATCAAAAGTATGGTTTAACTCTGTTAGCTGAATGCACAGATCAGAAAGTAGTTTCACAGAATGATTCTGTGTAGTTTATATTTGGAGACATTCCTTTTTCCACTATTACCCTCTTAGCGCTCCGAATCTCCACTTGCATTTTCTACAGAAAGAGTGTTTCAGAACGGCTCAATCAAAACTAAGGTTCAACTCTTTTAGTTGAACAAACAGAACAGAAAGAAGTTTCACACAATTCTTCTGTGTAGTTTTTATTTGTAGACATTCTTTTTCTCAATATAGGCCTCTTAGCGCTCAGAATGTCCAATTGCAGTTTCTACAGAAAGAGTGTTTCAGAACGGCTCAATCAAAAGTAAGGTTCAACTCTGTTAGTTGAATGCACAGAACAGAAAGAAGTTTCATACAATGCTTCTGTGTTGTTTATATTTGAACATATTCTTTTTTCCACTATTACCCACTTAGCGCTACGAATATCCAGTTGCATTTTCTACAGATAGAGTGTTTCAAAACTGCTCAATCAAAAGTATGGTTTAACTCTGTTAGCTGAATGCTCAGATCAGCAAGAAGTTTCACAGAATGCTTCTGTGTAGTTTATATTTGAATATATTCCTTTTTCCACTACTACGCTCTTAGCGCTCCAAATGTCCAGTTGCATTTTCTACAGAAAGAGTGTTCAGATCTGCTCAATCAAAAGTATGGTTTAACTCTGTTAGCTGAATGCACAGATCAGAAAGAAGTTTCACAGAATGATTCTGTGTAGTTTATATTTGTAGACATTCCTTTTTCCACTATTACCCTCTTAGCGCTCCGAATCTCCACTTGCATTTTCTACAGAAAGAGTGTTTCAGAACGGCTCAATCAAAACTAAAGTTCAACTCTTTTAGTTGAACAAACAGAACAGAAAGAAGTTTCACACAATTCTTCTGTGTAGTTTTTATTTGTAGACATTCTTTTTCCCAATATACGCCTCTTAGTGCTCAGAATGTCCAATTGCAGTTTCTACAGAAAGAGTGTTTCAGAACGGCTCAATCAAAAGTAAGGTTCAACTCTGTTAGTTGAATGCACAGAACAGAAAGAAGTTTCATACAATGCTTCTGTGTAGTTTATATTTGAACATATTCTTTTTTCCACTATTACCCACTTAGCGCTACGAATGTCCAGTTGCATTTTCTATAGACAGAGTGTTTCAAAACTGCTCAATCAAAAGTATGGTTTAACTCTGTTAGCTGAATGCTCAGATCAGAAAGAAGTTTCACAGAATGCTTCTGTGTAGTTTATATTTGAATATATTCCTTTTTCGACTACTACGCTCTTAGCGCTCCAAATGTCCAGTTGCATTTTTTACACAAAGAGTGTTCAGATCTGCTCAATCAAAAATATGGTTTAACTCTGTTAGCTGAATGCACAGATCAGAAAGAAGTTTCACCGAATGATTCTGTGTAGTTTATATTTGAAGACATTCCTTTTTCCACTATTACCCCCTTAGCGCTCCGAATCTCCACTTGCATTTTCTACAAAAAGAGTGTTTCATAACTGCTCAATCAAAAATATGTTTTATCTCTGTTAACTGAATTTACAGATCAGAAATAAGTTTCACAGAATGCATCTGTGTAGTTTTTATTTGAAGATATTCTTTTTCCCAATGTAGGCCTCTTAGCGCTTAGCATGTCCAATTGCAGTTTCTACAGAAAGAGTGTTTCACAACGGCTCAATTAAAAGTAAGGTTCAACTCTGTTAGTTGAATGCACAGAACAGAAAGAATTTTCACAGAATGCTACTGTGTAGTTTATATTTGAATATATTCCTTTTTCCACTATTACCCTCTTAGCGCTCCGAATGTCCACTTGAATTTTCTACAGAAAGAGTGTTCAGAACTGCGCAATCAAAAGTATGGTTTAACTCTGTTAGCTTAATGAACATATCAGAAATAAGTTTCACACAATTCTTCTGTGTAGTTTTTATTTGAAGATATTATTTTTCCCAATAGAGGCCTCTTAGCGCTCAGAATGTCCAATTGCAGTTTCTACCGAAAGAGTGTTTCAGAAAGGCTCAATCAAAAGTAAGGTTCAACTCTGTTAGTTGAATGCACAGAACAGAAAGAAGTTTCATACAATGCTTCTGTGTAGTTTATATTTGAACATATTCTTTTTTCCACTATTACCCACTTAGCGCTACGAATGTCCAGTTGCATTTTCTACAGACAGAGTGTTTCAAAACTGCTCAATCAAAAGTATGGTTTAAGTCTGTTAGCTGAATGCTCAGATCAGAAAAAAGTTTCACAGAATGCTTCTGTGTAGTTTATATTTGAATATATTCCTTTTTCCACTACTACTCTCTTAGCGCTCCAAATGTCCAGTTGCATTTTGTACTGAAAGAGTGTTCAGATCTGCTCAATCAAAAGTATGGTTTAACTCTGTTAGCTGAATGCACAGATCAGAAAGAAGTTTCACAGAGTGATTCTGTGTAGTTTATATTTGGAGACATTCCTTTTTCCACTATTACCCTCTTAGCGCTCCGAATCTCCACTTGCATTTTCTACAGAAAGAGTGTTTCAGAACGGCTCAATCAAAACTAAGGTTCAACTCTTTTAGTTGAACAAACAGAACAGAAAGAAGTTTCACGCAATTATTCTGTGTAGTTTTTATTTGTAGATATTCTTTTTCCCAATATAGGCCTCTTAGCGCTCAGAATGTCCAATTGCAGTTTCTACAGAAAGAGTGTTTCAGAACGGCTCAATCAAAAGTAAGGTTCAACTCTGTTAGTTGAATGCACAGAACAGAAAGAAGTTTCATACAATGCTTCTGTGTAGTTTATATTTGAACATATTCTTTTTTCCACTATTACCCACTTAGCGCTACGAATGTCCAGTTGCATTTTCTATAGACAGAGTGTTTCAAAACTGCTCAATCAAAAGTATGGTTTAACTCTGTTAGCTGAATGCTCAGATCAGAAAGAAGTTTCACAGAATGCTTCTGTGTAGTTTATATTTGAATATATTCCTTTTTCCACTACTACGCTCTTAGCGCTCCAAATGTCCAGTTGCATTTTCTACACAAAGAGTGTTCAGATCTGCTCAATCAAATGTATGGTTTAATTCTGTTAGCTGAATGCACAGATCAGAAAGAAGTTTCATCGAATGATTCTGTGTAGTTTATATTTGAAGACATTCCTTTTTCCCCTATTACCCTCTTAGCGCTCCAAATCTCCACTTGCATTTTCTACAAAAAGAGTGTTTCATAACTGCTCAATCAAAAATATGTTTTATCTCTGTTAACTGAATTTACAGATCAGAAATAAGTTTCACAGAATGCATCTGTGTAGTTTTTATTTGAAGATATTCTTTTTCCCAATGTAGGCCTCTTAGCGCTTAGCATGTCCAATTGCAGTTTCTACAGAAAGAGTGTTTCAGAACGGCTCAATCAAAAGTAAGGTTCAACTCTGTTAGTTGAATGCACAGTACAGAAAGAATTTTCACAGAATGCTACTGTGTAGTTTATATTTGAATATATTCCTTTTTCCACTATTACCCTCTTAGCGCTCGGAATGTCCACTTGCATTTTCTACAGAAAGAGTGTTCAGAACTGCGCAATCAAAAGTATGGTTTAACTCTGTTAGCTTAATGAACATATCAGAAATAAGTTTCACACAATGCTTCTGTGTAGTTTTTATTTGAAGATATTATTTTTCCCAATATAGACCTCTTAGCGCTCAGAATGTCCAATTGCAGTTTCTACAGAAAGAGTGTTTCAGAAAGGCTCAATCAAAACTAAGGTTCAACTCTGTTAGTTGAATGCACAGAACAGAAAGAAATTTCATACAATGCTTCTGTGTAGTTTATATTTGAACATATTCTTTTTTCCACTATTACCCACTTGGCGCTACGAATGTCCAGCTGCATTTTCTACAGACAGAGTGTTTCAAAACTGCTCAATCAAAAGTATGGTTTAACTCTGTTAGCTGAATGCTCAGATCAGAAAGAAGTTTCACAGAATTCTTCTGTGTAGTTTATATTTGAATATATTCCTTTTTCCACTACTACGCTCTTAGCGCTCCAAATGTCCAGTTGCATTTTCTACACAAAGAGTGTTCAGATCTGCTCAATCAAAAGTATGGTTTAACTCTGTTAGCTGAATGCACAGATCAGAAAGATGTTTCACCGAATGATTCTGAGTAGTTTATATTTGAAGACATTCCTTTTTCCACTATTACCCACTTAGCGCTCTGAATCTCCACTTGCATTTTCTACAAAAAGAGTGTTTCATAACTGCTCTATCAAAAATATGTTTTATCTCTGTTAACTGAATTTACAGATCAGAAATATGTTTCACAGAATGCATCTGTGTAGTTTTTATTTGAAGATATTCTTTTTCCCAATATAGGCCTCTTAGCGCTTAGCATGTCCAATTGCAGTTTCTACAGAAAGAGTGTTTCAGAACGGCTCAATCAAAAGTAAGGTTCAACTCTGTTAGTTGAATGCACAGAACAGAAAGAATTTTCACAGAATGCTACTGTGTAGTTTATATTTGAATATATTCCTTTTTCCACTATTACCCTCTTAGCGCTCCGAATGTCCACTTGCATTTTCTACAGAAAGAGTGTTCAGAACTGCGCAATCAAAAGTATGGTTTAACTCTGTTAGCTTAATGAACATATCAGAAATAAGTTTCACACAATGCTTCTGTGTAGTTTTTATTTGAAGATATTATTTTTCCCAATATAGGCCTCTTAGCGCTCAGAATGTCCAATTGCAGTTTCTACAGAAAGAGTGTTTCAGAAAGGCTCAATCAAAACTAAGGTTCAACTCTGTTAGTTGAATGCACAGAACAGAAAGAAGTTTCATACAATGCTTCTGTGTAGTTTATATTTGAACGTATTCTTTTTTCCACTATTACCCACTTAGCGCTACGAATATCCAGTTGCATTTTCTACAGACAGAGTGTTTCAAAACTGCTCAATCAAAAGTATGGTTTAACTCTGTTAGCTGAATGCTCAGATCAGAAAGAAGTTTCACAGAATGCTTCTGTGTAGTTTATATTTGAATATATTCCTTTTTCCACTACTACTCTCTTAGCGCTCCAAATGTCCAGTTGCATTTTCTACAAAAAGAGTGTTCAGATCTGCTCAATCAAAAGTATGGTTTAACTCTGTTAGCTGAATGCACAGATCAGAAAGAAGTTTCACAGAATGATTCTGTGTAGTTTATATTTGGAGACATTCCTTTTTCCACTATTACCCTCTTAGCGCTCCGAATCTCCACTTGCATTTTCTACAGAAAGAGTGTTTCAGAACGGCTCAATCAAAACTAAGGTTCAACTCTTTTAGTTGAACAAACAGAACAGAAAGAAGTTTCACACAATTCTTCTGTGTAGTTTTTATTTGTAGACATTCTTTTTCTCAATATAGGCCTCTTAGCGCTCAGAATGTCCAATTGCAGTTTCTACAGAAAGAGTGTTTCAGAACGGCTCAATCAAAAGTAAGGTTCAACTCTGTTAGTTGAATGCACAGAACAGAAAGAAGTTTCATACAATGCTTCTGTGTTGTTTATATTTGAACATATTCTTTTTTCCACTATTACCCACTTAGCGCTACGAATGTCCAGTTGCATTTTCTACAGACAGAGTGTTTCAAAACTGCTCAATCAAAAGTATGGTTTAACTCTGTTAGCTGAATGCTCAGATCAGCAAGAAGTTTCACAGAATGCTTCTGTGTAGTTTATATTTGAATATATTCCTTTTTCCACTACTACGCTCTTAGCGCTCCAAATGTCCAGTTGCATTTTCTACAGAAAGAGTGTTCAGATCTGCTGAATCAAAAGAATGGTTTAACTCTGTTATCTGAATGCACAGATCAGAAAGAAGTTTCACAGAATGATTCTGTGTAGTTTATATTTGTAGACATTCCTTTTTCCATTATTACCCTCTTAGCGCTCCGAATCTCCACTTGCATTTTCTACAGAAAGAGTGTTTCACAACGCCTCAATCAAAACTAAAGTTCAACTCTTTTAGTTGAACAAACAGAACAGAAAGAAGTTTCACACAATTCTTCTGTGTAGTTTTTATTTGTAGACATTCTTTTTCCCAATATACGCCTCTTAGTGCTCAGAATGTCCAATTGCAGTTTCTACAGAAAGAGTGTTTCAGAACGGCTCAATCAAAAGTAAGGTTCAACTCTGTTAGTTGAATGCACAGAACAGAAAGAAGTTTCATACAATGCTTCTGTGTAGTTTATATTTGAACATATTCTTTTTTCCACTATTACCCACTTAGCGCTACGAATGTCCAGTTGCATTTTCTATAGACAGAGTGTTTCAAAACTGCTCAATCAAAAGTATGGTTTAACTCTGTTAGCTGAATGCTCAGATCAGAAAGAAGTTTCACAGAATGCTTCTGTGTAGTTTATATTTGAATATATTCCTTTTTCCACTACTACGCTCTTAGCGCTCCAAATGTCCAGTTGCATTTTCTACACAAAGAGTGTTCAGATCTGCTCAATCAAAAGTATGGTTTAATTCTGTTAGCTGAATGCACAGATCAGAAAGAAGTTTCACAGAATGATTCTGTGTAGTTTATATTTGGAGACATTCCTTTTTCCACTATTACCCTCTTAGCGCTCCGAATCTCCACTTGCATTTTCTACAGAAAGGGTGTTTCAGAACGGCTCAATCAAAACTAAAGTTCAACTCTTTTAGTTGAACAAACAGAACAGAAAGAAGTTTCACACAATTCTTCTATGTAGTTTTTATTTGTAGACATTCTTTTTCCCAATATAGGCCTCTTAGCGCTCAGAATGTCCAATTGCAGTTTCTACAGAAAGAGTGTTTCAGAAAGGCTCAATCAAAAGTAAGGTTCAACTCTGTTAGTTGAATGCACAGAACAGAAAGAAGTTTCATACAATGCTTCTGTGTAGTTTATATTTGAACATATTCTTTTTTCCACTATTACCCACTTAGCGCTACGAATGTCCTGTTGCATATTCTACAGACAGAGTGTTTCAAAACTGCTCAATCAAAAGTATGGTTTAACTCTGTTAGCTGAATGCTCAGATCAGAAAGAAGTTTCACAGAATGCTTCTGTGTAGTTTATATTTGAATATATTCCTTTTTCCACTACTACTCTCTTAGCGCTCCAAATGTCCAGTTGCATTTTCTACAGAAAGAGTGTTCAGATCTGCTCAATCAAAAGTATGGTTTAACTCTGTTAGCTGAATGCACAGATCAGAAAGAAGTTTCACAGAATGATTCTGTGTAGTTTATATTTGGAGACATTCCTTTTTCCACTATTACCCTCTTAGCGCTCCGAATCTCCACTTGCATTTTATACAGAAAGAGTGTTTCAGAACGGCTCAATCAAAACTAAAGTTCAACTCTTTTAGTTGAACAAACAGAACAGAAAGAAGTTTCACACAATTCTTCTGTGTAGTTTTTATTTGTAGACATTCTTTTTCCCAATATAGGCCTCTTAGCGCTCAGAATGTCCAATTGCAGTTTCTACAGAAAGAGTGTTTCAGAACGGCTCAATCAAAAGTAAGGTTCAACTCTGCTAGTTGAATGCACAGAACAGAAAGAAGTTTCATACAATGCTTCTGTGTAGTTTATATGTGAACATATTCTTTTTTCCACTATTACACACTTAGCGCTACGAATGTCCAGTTGCCTTTTCTACAGACAGAGTGTTTCAAAACTGCTCAATCAAAAGTATGGTTTAACTCTGTTAGCTGAATGCTCAGATCAGAAAGAAGTTTCACCGAATGATTCTGTGTAGTTTATATTTGAAGACATTCCTTTTTCCACTATTACCCCCTTAGCGCTCCGAATCTCCACTTGCATTTTCTACAAAAAGAGTGTTTCATAACTGCTCAAACAAAAATATGTTTTATCTCTGCTAACTGAATTTACAGATCAGAAATAAGTTTCACAGAATGCATCTGTGTAGTTTTTATTTGAAGATATTCTTTTTCCCAATGTAGGCCTCTTAGCGCTTAGCATGTCCAATTGCAGTTTCTACAGAAAGAGTGTTTCACAACGGCTCAATTAAAAGTAAGGTTCAACTCTGTTAGTTGAATGCACAGAACAGAAAGAATTTTCACAGAATGGTACTGTGTAGTTTATATTTGAATATATTCCTTTTTCCACTATTACCCTCTTAGCGCTCCGAATGTCCGCTTGCATTTTCTACAGAAAGAGTGTTCAGAACTGCGCAATCAAAAGTATGGTTTAACTCTGTTAGCTTAATGAACATATCAGAAATAAGTTTCACACAATGCTTCTGTGTAGTTTTTATTTGAAGATATTATTTTTCCCAATATAGACCTCTTAGCGCTCAGAATGTCCAATTGCAGTTTCTACAGAAAGAGTGTTTCAGAAAGGCTCAATCAAAACTAAGGTTCAACTCTGTTAGTTGAATGCACAGAACAGAAAGAAATTTCATACAATGCTTCTGTGTAGTTTATATTTGAACATATTCTTTTTTCCACTATTACCCACTTGGCGCTACGAATGTCCAGCTGCATTTTCTACAGACAGAGTGTTTCAAAACTGCTCAATCAAGAGTATGGTTTAACTCTGTTAGCTGAATGCTCAGATCAGAAAGAAGTTTCACAGAATGCTTCTGTGTAGTTTATATTTGAATATATTCCTTTTTCCACTACTACTCTCTTAGCGCTCCAAATGTCCAGTTGCATTTTCTACAGAAAGAGTGTTCAGATCTGCTCAATCAAAAGTATGGTTTAACTCTGTTAGCTGAATGCACAGATCAGAAAGAAGTTTCACAGAATGATTCTGTGTAGTTTATATTTGGAGACATTCCTTTTTCCACTATTACCCTCTTAGCGCTCCGAATCTCCACTTGCATTTTCTACAGAAAGGGTGTTTCAGAACGGCTCAATCAAAACTAAAGTTCAACTCTTTTAGTTGAACAAACAGAACAGAAAGAAGTTTCACACAATTCTTCTATGTAGTTTTTATTTGTAGACATTCTTTTTCCCAATATAGGCCTCTTAGCGCTCAGAATGTCCAATTGCAGTTTCTACAGAAAGAGTGTTTCAGAAAGGCTCAATCAAAAGTAAGGTTCAACTCTGTTAGTTGAATGCACAGAACAGAAAGAAGTTTCATACAATGCTTCTGTGTAGTTTATATTTGAACATATTCTTTTTTCCACTATTACCCACTTAGCGCTACGAATGTCCTGTTGCATATTCTACAGACAGAGTGTTTCAAAACTGCTCAATCAAAAGTATGGTTTAACTCTGTTAGCTGAATGCTCAGATCAGAAAGAAGTTTCACAGAATGCTTCTGTGTAGTTTATATTTGAATATATTCCTTTTTCCACTACTACTCTCTTAGCGCTCCAAATGTCCAGTTGCATTTTCTACAGAAAGAGTGTTCAGATCTGCTCAATCAAAAGTATGGTTTAACTCTGTTAGCTGAATGCACAGATCAGAAAGAAGTTTCACAGAATGATTCTGTGTAGTTTATATTTGGAGACATTCCTTTTTCCACTATTACCCTCTTAGCGCTCCGAATCTCCACTTGCATTTTATACAGAAAGAGTGTTTCAGAACGGCTCAATCAAAACTAAAGTTCAACTCTTTTAGTTGAACAAACAGAACAGAAAGAAGTTTCACACAATTCTTCTGTGTAGTTTTTATTTGTAGACATTCTTTTTCCCAATATAGGCCTCTTAGCGCTCAGAATGTCCAATTGCAGTTTCTACAGAAAGAGTGTTTCAGAACGGCTCAATCAAAAGTAAGGTTCAACTCTGCTAGTTGAATGCACAGAACAGAAAGAAGTTTCATACAATGCTTCTGTGTAGTTTATATGTGAACATATTCTTTTTTCCACTATTACACACTTAGCGCTACGAATGTCCAGTTGCATTTTCTACAGACAGAGTGTTTCAAAACTGCTCAATCAAAAGTATGGTTTAACTCTGTTAGCTGAATGCTCAGATCAGAAAGAAGTTTCACCGAATGATTCTGTGTAGTTTATATTTGAAGACATTCCTTTTTCCACTATTACCCCCTTAGCACTCCGAATCTCCACTTGCATTTTCTACAAAAAGAGTGTTTCATAACTGCTCAAACAAAAATATGTTTTATCTCTGCTAACTGAATTTACAGATCAGAAATAAGTTTCACAGAATGCATCTGTGTAGTTTTTATTTGAAGATATTCTTTTTCCCAATGTAGGCCTCTTAGCGCTTAGCATGTCCAATTGCAGTTTCTACAGAAAGAGTGTTTCACAACGGCTCAATTAAAAGTAAGGTTCAACTCTGTTAGTTGAATGCACAGAACAGAAAGAATTTTCACAGAATGGTACTGTGTAGTTTATATTTGAATATATTCCTTTTTCCACTATTACCCTCTTAGCGCTCCGAATGTCCACTTGCATTTTCTACAGAAAGAGTGTTCAGAACTGCGCAATCAAAAGTATGGTTTAACTCTGTTAGCTTAATGAACATATCAGAAATAAGTTTCACAAAATTCTTCTGTGTAGTTTTTATTTGAAGATATTACTTTTCCCAATAGAGGCCTCTTAGCGCTCAGAATGTCCAATTGCAGTTTCTACAGAAAGAGTGTTTCAGAAAGGCTCAATCAAAAGTAAGGTTCAACTCTGTTAGTTGAATGCACAGAACAGAAAGAAGTTTCATACAATGCTTCTGTGTAGTTTATATTTGAACATATTCTTTTTTCCAGTATTACCCACTTAGCGCTACGAATGTCCAGTTGCATTTTCTACAGACAGAGTGTTTCAAAACTGCTCAATCAAAAGTATGGTTTAACTCTGTTAGCTGAATGCTCAGATCAGAAAGAAGTTTCACAGAATGCTTCTGTGTAGTTTATATTTGAATATATTCCTTTTTCCACTACTACTCTCTTAGCGCTCCAAATGTCCAGTTGCATTTTCTACAGAAAGAGTGTTCAGATCTGCTCAATCAAAAGTATGGTTTAACTCTGTTAGCTGAATGCACAGATCAGAAAGAATTTTCACAGAATGATTCTGTGTAGTTTATATTTGGAGACATTCCTTTTTCCACTATTACCCTCTTAGCACTCCGAATCTCCACTTGCATTTTATACAGAAAGAGTGTTTCAGAACGGCTCAATCAAAACTAAGGTTCAACCCTTTTAGTTGAACAAACAGAACAGAAAGAAGTTTCACACAATTCTTCTGTGTAGTTTTTATTTGTAGACATTCTTTTTCCCAATATAGGCCTCTTAGCGCTCAGAATGTCCAATTGCAGTTTCTACAGAAAGAGTGTTTCAGAACGGCTCAATCAAAAGTAAGGTTCAACTCTGTTAGTTGAATGCACAGAACAGAAAGGAGTTTCATACAATGCTTCTGTGTAGTTTATATGTGAACATATTCTTTTTTCCACTATTACACACTTAGCGCTACGAATGTCCAGTTGCATTTTCTACAGACAGAGTGTTTCAAAACTGCTCAATCAAAAGTATGGTTTAACTCTGTTAGCGGAATGCTCAGATCAGCAAGAAGTTTCACAGAATGCTTCTGTGTAGTTTATATTTGAAGACATTCCTTTTTCCACTATTACCCTCTTAGCGCTCGGAATCTCCACTTGCATTTTCTACAAAAAGAGTGCTTCATAACTGCTCAATCAAAAATATGTTTTATCTCTGTTAACTGAATTTACAGATCAGAAATAAGTTTCACAGAATGCATCTGTGTAGTTTTTATTTGAAGATATTCTTTTTCCCAATGTAGGCCTCTTAGCGCTTAGCATGTCCAATTGCAGTTTCTACAGAAAGAGTGTTTCAGAACGGCTCAATTAAAAGTAAGGTTCAACTCTGTTAGTTGAATGCACAGAACAGAAAGAATTTTCACAGAATGCTACTGTGTAGTTTATATTTGAATATATTCCTTTTTCCACTATTACCCTCTTAGCGCTCCGAATGTCCACTTGCATTTTCTACAGAAAGAGTGTTCAGAACTGCACAATCAAAAGTATGGTTTAACTCTGTTAGCTTAATGAACATATCAGAAATAAGTTTCACACAATGCTTCTGTGTAGTTTTTATTTGAAGATATTATTTTTGCCGATAGAGGCCTCTTAGCGCTCAGAATGTCCAATTGCAGTTTCTACAGAAAGAGTGTTTCAGAACGGCTCAATAAAAAGTAAGGTTCAACTCTGTTAGTTGAATGCACAGAACAGAAAGAAGTTTCATACAATGCTTCTGTGTAGTTTATATTTGAACATATTCTTTTTTCCACTATTACCCACTTAGCGCTACGAATGTCCAGTTGCATTTTCTACAGACAGAGTGTTTCAAAACTGCTCAATCAAAAGTATGGTTTAACTCTGTTAGCTGAATGCTCAGATCAGCAAGAAGTTTCACAGAATGCTTCTGTGTAGTTTATATTTGAATATATTCCTTTTTCCACTATTACGCTCTTAGCGCTCCAAATGTCCAGTTGCATTTTCTACAGAAAGAGTGTTCAGATCTGCTCAATCAAAAGTATGGTTTAACTCTGTTAGCTGAATGCACAGATCAGAAAGAAGTTTCACAGAATGATTCTGTGTAGTTTATATTTGGAGACATTCCTTTTTCCACTATTACCCTCTTAGCGCTCCGAATCTCCACTTGCATTTTATACAGAAAGAGTGTTTCAGAACGGCTCAATCAAAACTAAAGTTCAACTCTTTTAGTTGAACAAACAGAACAGAAAGAAGTTTCACACAATTCTTCTGTGTAGTTTTTATTTGTAGACATTCTTTTTCCCAATATAGGCCTCTTAGCGCTCAGAATGTCCAATTGCAGTTTCTACAGAAAGAGTGTTTCAGAACGGCTCAATCAAAAGTAAGGTTCAACTCTGCTAGTTGAATGCACAGAACAGAAAGAAGTTTCATACAATGCTTCTGTGTAGTTTATATGTGAACATATTCTTTTTTCCACTATTACACACTTAGCGCTACGAATGTCCAGTTGCATTTTCTACAGACAGAGTGTTTCAAAACTGCTCAATCAAAAGTATGGTTTAACTCTGTTAGCTGAATGCTCAGATCAGAAAGAAGTTTCACCGAATGATTCTGTGTAGTTTATATTTGAAGACATTCCTTTTTCCACTATTACCCCCTTAGCGCTCCGAATCTCCACTTGCATTTTCTACAAAAAGAGTGTTTCATAACTGCTCAAACAAAAATATGTTTTATCTCTGTTAACTGAATTTACAGATCAGAAATATGTTTCACAGAATACATCTGTGTAGTTTTTATTTGAAGATATTCTTTTTCCCAATGTAGGCCTCTTAGCGCTTAGCATGTCCAATTGCAGTTTCTACAGAAAGAGTGTTTCACAACGGCTCAATTAAAAGTAAGGTTCAACTCTGTTAGTTGAATGCACAGAACAGAAAGAATTTTCACAGAATGTTACTGTGTAGTTTATATTTGAATATATTCCTTTTTCCACTATTACCCTCTTAGCGTTCCGAATGTCCACTTGCATTTTCTACAGAAAGAGTGTTCAGAACTGCGCAATCAAAAGTATGGTTTAACTCTGTTAGCTTAATGAACATATCAGAAATAAGTTTCACAAAATTCTTCTGTGTAGTTTTTATTTGAAGATATTAATTTTCCCAATATAGGCCTCTTAGCGCTCAGAATGTCCAATTGCAGTTTCTACAGAAAGAGTGTTTCAGAAAGGCTCAATCAAAACTAAGGTTCAACTCTGTTAGTTGAATGCACAGAACAGAATGAAATTTCATACAATGCTTCTGTGTAGTTTATATTTGAACATATTCTTTTTTCCACTATTACCCACTTGGCGCTACGAATGTCCAGTTGCATTTTCTACAGACAGAGGGTTTCAAAACTGCTCAATCAAAAGTATGGTTTAACTCTGTTAGCTGAATGCTCAGATCAGAAAGAAGTTTCACAGAATGCTTCTGTGTAGTTTATATTTGATTATATTCCTTTTTCCACTACTACTCTCTTAGCGCTCCAAATGTCCAGTTGCATTTTCTACAGAAAGAGTGTTCAGATCTGCTCAATCAAAAGTATGGTTTAACTCTGTTAGCTGAATGCACAGATCAGAAAGAAGTTTCACAGAATGATTCTGTGTAGTTTATATTTGGAGACATTCCTTTTTCCACTATTACCCTCTTAGCGCTCCGAATCTCCACTTGCATTTTGTACAGAAAGAGTGTTTCAGAACGGCTCAATCAAAACTAAGGTTCAACTCTTTTAGTTTAACAAACAGAACAGAAAGAAGTTTCACACAATTCTTCTGTGTAGTTTTTATTTGTAGACATTCTTTTTCCCAATATAGGCCTCTTAGCGCTCAGAATGTCCAATTGCAGTTTCTACAGAAAGAGTGTTTCAGAACGGCTCAATCAAAAGTAAGGTTCAACTCTGTTAGTTGAATGCACAGAACAGAAAGAAGTTTCATACAATGCTTCTGTGTAGTTTATATTTGAACATATTATTTTTTCCACTATTACCCACTTAGCGCTACGAATGTCCAGTTGCATTTTCTACAGACAGAGTGTTTCAAAACTGCTCAATCAAAAGTATGGTTTAACTCTGTTAGCTGAATGCTCAGATCAGAAAGAAGTTTCACAGAATGCTTCTGTGTAGTTTATATTTGAATATATTCCTTTTTCCACTACTACGCTCTTAGCGCTCCAAATGTCCAGTTGCATTTTCTACACAAAGAGTGTTCAGATCTGCTCAATCAAAGTATGGTTTAACTCTGTTAGCTGAATGCACAGATCAGAAAGAAGTTTCACCGAATTATTCTGTGTAGTTTATATTTGAAGACATTCCTTTTTCCACTATTACCCCCTTAGCGCTCCGAATCTCCACTTGCATTTTCTACAAAAAGAGTGTTTCATAACTGCTCAATCAAAAATATGATTTATCTCTGTTAACTGAATTTACAGATCAGAAATAAGTTTCACAGAATGCATCTGTGTAGTTTTCATTTGAAGATATTCTTTTTCCCAATGTAGGCCTCTTAGCGATTAGCATGTCCAATTGCAGTTTCTACAGAAAGAGTGTTTCACAACGGCTCAATTAAAAGTAAGGTTCAACTCTGTTAGTTGAATGCACAGAACAGAAAGAATTTTCACAGAATGCTACTGTGTAGTTTATATTTGAATATATTCCTTTTTCCACTATTACCCTCTTAGCGCTCCGAATGTCCACTTGCATTTTCTACAGAAAGAGTGTTCAGAACTGCGCAATCAAAAGTATGGTTTAACTCTGTTATCTTAATGAACATATCAGAAATAAGTTTCACAAAATTCTTCTGTGTAGTTTTTATTTGAAGATATTTTTTTTCCCAATAGAGGCCTCTTAGCGCTCAGATGTCCAATTGCAGTTTCTACAGAAAGAGTGTTTCAGAAAGGCTCAATCAAAAGTAAGGTTCAACTCTGTTAGTTGAATGCACAGAACAGAAAGAAGTTTCATACAATGCTTCTGTGTAGTTTATATTTGAACATATTCTTTTTTCCACTATTACCCACTTAGCGCTACGAATGTCCAGTTGCATTTTGTACAGACAGAGTGTTTCAAAACTGCTCAATCAAAAGTATGGTTTAACTCTGTTCGCTGAATGCTCAGATCAGAAAGAAGTTTCACAGAATGCTTCTGTGTAGTTTATATTTGAATATATTCCTTTTTCCACTACTACTCTCTTAGCGCTCCAAATGTCCAGTTGCATTTTCTACAGAAAGAGTGTTCAGATCTGCTCAATCAAAAGTATGGTTTAACTCTGTTAGCTGAATGCACAGATCAGAAAGTAGTTTCACAGAGTGATTCTGTGTAGTTTATATTTGGAGACATTCCTTTTTCCACTATTACTCTCTTAGCGCTCCGAATCTCCACTTGCATTTTCTACAGAAAGAGTGTTTCAGAACGGCTCAATCAAAACTAAGGTTCAACTCTTTTAGTTGAACAAACAGAACAGAAAGAAGTTTCACACAATTCTTCTGTGTAGTTTTTATTTGTAGACATTCTTTTTCCCAATATAGGCCTCTTAGCGCTCAGAATGTCCAATTGCAGTTTCTACAGAAAGAGTGTTTCAGAACGGCTCAATCAAAAGTAAGGTTCAACTCTGTTAGTTGAATGCACAGAACAGAAAGAAGTTTCATACAATGCTTCTGTGTAGTTTATATTTGAACATATTCATTTTTCCACTATTACCCACTTAGCGCTACGAATGTCCAGTTGCATTTTCTACAGACAGAGTGTTTCAAAACTGCTCAATCAAAAGTATGGTTTAACTCTGTTAGCTGAATGCTCAGATCAGAAAGAAGTTTCACAGAATGCTTCTGTGTAGTTTATATTTGAATATATTCCTTTTTCCACTACTACGCTCTTAGCGCTCCAAATGTCCAGTTGCATTTTCTACACAAAGAGTGTTCAGTTCTGCTCAATCAAAAGTATGGTTTAACTCTGTTAGCTGAATGCACAGATCAGAAAGAAGTTTCACCGAATGATTCTGTGTAGTTTATATTTGAAGACATGCCTTTTTCCACTATTACCCTCTTAGCACTCCGAATCTCCACTTGCATTTTCTACAAAAAGATTGTTTCATAACTGCTCAATCAAAAATATGTTTTATCTCTGTTAACTGAATTTACAGATCAGAAATATGTTTCACAGAATGCATCTGTGTAGTTTTTATTTGAAGATATTCTTTTTCCCAATGTAGGCCTCTTAGCGCTTAGCATGTCCAATTGCAGTTTCTACAGAAAGAGTGTTTCAGAAAGGCTCAATCAAAAGTAAGGTTCAAATCTGTTAGTTGAATGCACAGAACAGAAAGAAGTTTCATACAATGCTTCTGTGTAGTTTATATTTGAACATATTCTTTTTTCCACTATTACCCACTTAGCGCTACGAATGTCCAGTTGCATTTTCTACAGACAGAGTGTTTCAAAACTGCTCAATCAAAAGTATGGTTTAACTCTGTTAGCTGAATGCTCAGATCAGAAAGAAGTTTCACAGAATGCTTCTGTGTAGTTTATATTTGAATATATTCCTTTTTCCACTACTACTCTCTTAGCGCTCCAAATGTCCAGTTGCATTTTCTACAGAAAGAGTGTTCAGATCTGCTCAATCAAAAGTATGGTTTAACTCTGTTAGCTGAATGCACAGATCAGAAAGAAGTTTCACAGAGTGATTCTGTGTAGTTTATATTTGGAGACATTCCTTTTTCCACTATTACTCTCTTAGCGCTCCGAATCTCCACTTGCATTTTCTACAGAAAGAGTGTTTCAGAACGGCTCAATCAAAACTAAGGTTCAACTCTTTTAGTTGAACAAACAGAACAGAAAGAAGTTTCACACAATTCTTCTGTGTAGTTTTTATTTGTGGACATTCTTTTTCCCAATATAGGCCTCTTAGCGCTCAGAATGTCCAATTGCAGTTTCTACATAAAGAGTGTTTCAGAACGGCTCAATCAAAAGTAAGGTTCAACTCTGTTAGTTGAATGCACAGAACAGAAAGGAGTTTCATACAATGCTTCTGTGTAGTTTATATTTGAACATATTCTTTTTTCCACTATTACCCACTTAGCGCTACGAATGTCCAGTTGCATTTTCTACAGACAGAGTGTTTCAAAACTGCTCAATCAAAAGTATGGTTTAACTCTGTTAGCTGAATGCTCAGATCAGAAAGAAGTTTCACAGTATGCTTCTGTGTAGTTTATATTTGAATATATTCCTTTTTCCACTACTACTCTCTTAGCGCTCCAAATGTCCAGTTGCATTTTCTACAGAAACAGTGTTCAGATCTGCTCAATCAAAAGTATGGTTTAACTCTGTTAGTTGAATGCACAGATCAGAAAGAAGTTTCACAGAATGATTCCGTGTAGTTTATATTTGGAGACATTCCTTTTTCCACTATTACCCTCTTAGCGCTCCGAATCTCCACTTGCATTTTCTACAGAAAGAGTGTTTCAGAACGGCTCAATCAAAACTAAGGTTCAAACCTTTTACTTGAACAAACAGAACAGAAAGATGTTTCACACAATTCTTCTGTGTAGTTTTTATTTGTAGACATTCTTTTTCCCAATATAGGCCTCTTAGCGCTCAGAATGTCCAATTGCAGTTTCTACAGAAAGAGTGTTTCAGAACGGCTCAATCAAAAGTAAGGTTCAACTCTGTTAGTTGAATGCACAGAACAGAAAGAAGTTTCATACAATGCTTCTGTGTAGTTTATATTTGAACATATTCTTTTTTCCACTATTACCCACTTAGCGCTACGAATGTCCAGTTGCGTTTTCTACAGACAGAGTGTTTCAAAACTGCTCAATCAAAAGTATGGTTTAACTCTGTTAGCTGAATGCTCAGATCAGAAATAAGTTTCACAGAATGCTTCTGTGTAGTTTATATTTGAATATATTCCTTTTTCCACTACTACGCTCTTAGCGCTCCAAATGTCCAGTTGCATTTTCTACACAAAGAGTGTTCAGATCTGCTCAATCAAAAGTATGGTTTAACTCTGTTAGCTGAATGCACAGATCAGAAAGAAGTTTCACCGAATGGTTCTGTGTAGTTTATATTTGAAGACATTCCTTTTTCCACTATTACCCTCTTAGCGCTCCGAATCTCCACTTGCATTTTCTACAAAAAGATTGTTTCATAACTGCTCAATCAAAAATATGTTTTATCTCTGTTAACTGAATTTACAGATCAGAAATATGTTTCACAGAATGCATCTGTGTAGTTTTTATTTGAAGATATTCTTTTTCCCAATGTAGGCCTCTTAGCGCTTAGCATGTCCAATTTCAGTTTCTACAGAAAGAGTGTTTCAGAAAGGCTCAATCAAAAGTAAGGTTCAACTCTGTTAGTTGAATGCACAGAACAGAAAGAAGTTTCATACAATGCTTCTGTGTAGTTTATATTTGAACATATTCTTTTTTCCACTATTACCCACTTAGCGCTACGAATGTCCAGTTGCATTTTCTACAGACAGAGTGTTTCAAACCTGCTCAATCAAAAGTATGGTTTAACTCTGTTAGCTAAATGCTCAGATCAGAAAGAAGTTTCACAGAATGCTTCTGTGTAGTTTATATTTGAATATATTCCTTTTTCCACTACTACTCTCTTAGCGCTCCAAATGTCCAGTTGCATTTTCTACAGAAAGAGTGTTCAGATCTGCTCAATCAAAAGTATGGTTTAACTCTGTTAGCTGAATGCACAGATCAGAAAGAAGTTTCACAGAGTGATTCTGTGTAGTTTATATTTGGAGACATTCCTTTTTCCACTATTACTCTCTTAGCGCTCCGAATCTCCACTTGCATTTTCTACAGAAAGAGTGTTTCAGAACGGCTCAATCAAAACTAAGGTTCAACTCTTTTAGTTGAACAAACAGAACAGAAAAAGTTTCACACAATTCTTCTGTGTAGTTTTTATTTGTAGACATTCTTTTTCCCAATATAGGCCTCTTAGCGCTCAGAATGTCCAATTGCAGTTTCTACAGAAAGAGTGTTTCAGAACGGCTCAATCAAAAGTAAGGTTCAACTCTGTTAGTTGAATGCACAGAACAGAAAGAAGTTTCATACAATGCTTCTGTGTAGTTTATATTTGAACATATTCTTTTTTCCACTATTACCCACTTAGCGCTACGAATGTCCAGTTGCATTTTCTACAGACAGAGTGTTTCAAAACTGCTCAATCAAAAGTATGGTTTAACTCTGTTAGCTGAATGCTCAGATCAGAAAGAAGTTTCACAGAATGCTTCTGTGTAGTTTATATTTGAATATATTCCTTTTTCCACTACTACGCTCTTAGCGCTCCAAATGTCCAGTTGCATTTTCTACACAAAGAGTGTTCAGATCTGCTGAATCAAAATTATGGTTTAACTCTGTTAGCTGAATGCACAGATCAGAAAGAAGTTTCACCGAATGATTCTGTGTAGTTTATATTTGAAGACATTCCTTTTTCCACTATTACCCTCTTAGCGCTCCGAATCTCCACTTGCATTTTCTACAAAAAGAGTGTTTCATAACTGCTCAATCAAAAATATGTTTTATCTCTGTTAACTGAATTTACAGATCAGAAATATGTTTCACAGAATGCATCTGTGTAGTTTTTATTTGAAAATATTCTTTTTCCCAATGTAGGCCTCTTTGCGCTTAGCATGTCCAATTGCAGTTTCTACAGAAAGAGTGTTTCAGAACGGCTCAATCAAAAGTAAGGTTCAACTCTGTTAGTTGAATGCACAGAACAGAAAGAATTTTCACAGAATGCTACTGTGTAGTTTATATTTGAATATATTCCTTTTTCCACTATTACCCTCTTAGCGCTCCGAATGTCCACTTGCATTTTCTACAGAAAGAGTGTTCAGAACTGCGCAATCAAAAGTATGGTTTAACTCTGTTAGCTTAATGAACATATCAGAAATAAGTTTCACACAATGCTTCTGTGTAGTTTTTATTTGAAGATATTAATTTTCCCAATATAGGCCTCTTAGCGCTCAGAATGTCCAATTGCAGTTTCTACAGAAAGAGTGTTTCAGAAAGGCTCAATCAAAACTAAGGTTCAACTCTGTTAGTTGAATGCACAGAACAGAATGAAATTTCATACAATGCTTCTGTGTAGTTTATATTTGAACATATTCTTTTTTCCACTATTTTTTTTTTTTCTTTTTTTTTTTTTTTTTTTATTATACTTTAGTGTTTTAGGGTACATGTGCACAATGTGCAGGTTTGTTACATATGTATCCATGTGCCATGTTGATTTCCTGCACCCATTAATTCGTCATTTAGCATTAGGTGTATCTCCTAATGCTGTCCCTCCCCCCTCCCCCCACCCCACAACAGTCCCCGGAGTGTGATGTTCCCCTTCCTGTGTCCATGAGTTCTCATTGTTCAATTCCCACCTATGAGTGAGAACATGCGGTGTTTGGTTTTTTGTCCTTGCGATAGTTTACTGAGAATGATGTTTTCCAGTTTCATCCATGTCCCTACAAAGGACACGAACTCATCATTTTTTATGGCTGCATAGTATTCCATGGTGTATATGTGCCACATTTTCTTAATCCAGTCTATCGTTGTTGGACATTTGGGTTGGTTCCAACTCTTTGCTATTGTGAATAGTGCCGCAATAAACATACGTGTGCATGTGTCTTTATAGCAGCATGATTTATAGTCCTTTGGATATATACCCAGTAATGGGATGGCTGGGTCAAATGGTATTTCTAGTTCGAGATCCCTGAGGAATCGCCACACTGACTTCCACAATGGTTGAACTAGTTTACAGTCCCACCAACAGTGTAAAATTGTTCCTATTTCTCCACATCCTCTCCAGCACCTGTTGTTTCCTGATTTTTTAATGATGGCCATTCTAACTGGTGTGAGATGGTATCTCACTGTGGTTTTGATTTGCATTTCTCTGATGGCCAGTGATGAGGAGCATTTCTTCATGTGTTTTTTGGCTGCATAAATGTCTTCTTTTGAGAAGTGTCTGTTCATGTCCTCTGCCCACTTTTTGATGGGGTTGTTTGTTTTTTTCTTGTAAATTTGTTTGAGTTCATTGTAGATTCTGGATATTAGCCCTTTGTCAGATGAGTAGGTTGCAAAAATTTTCTCCCATTGTGTAGGTTGCCTGTTCACTCTGATGATAGTTTCTTTTGCTGTGCAGAAGCTCTTTAGTTTAATGAGATCCCATTTGTCGATTTTGGCTTTTGTTGGCATTGCTTTTGGTGTTTTAGACATGAAGTCCTTGCCCACGCCTATGTCCTGAATGGTATTGCCTAGGTTTTCTTGTAGGATTTTAATGGTTTTAGGTCTAACATATAAGTCTTTAATCCATCTTGAATTAATTTTTGTATAAGGTGTAAGGAAGGGATCCAGTTGCAGCTTTCTACATATGGCTAGCCAGTTTTCCCAGCACCATTTATTAAATAGGGAATCCTTTCCCCATTTCTTGTTTTTGTCAGGTTTGTCAAAGATCAGATAGTTGTAGCTATGCGGCATCATTTCTGAGGGCTCTGTTCTGTTCCATTGATCTATGTCTCTGTTGTGGTACCAGTACCATGCTGTTTTGGTTACTGTAGCCTTGTAGTATAGTTTAAAGTCAGGTAGCGTGATGCCTCCAGCTTTGTTCTTTTGGCTTAGGATTGACTTGGCGATGCGGGCTCTTTTTTGGTTCCATATGAACTTTAAAGTAGTTTTTTCCAATTCTGTGAAGAAAGTCATTGGTAGCTTGATGGGGATGGCATTGAATCTATAAATTACCTTGGACAGTATGGCCATTTTCACGATATTGATTCTTCCAACCCATGAGCATGGAATGTTCTTCCATTTGTTTGTATCCTCATTTATTTCATTGAGCAGTGGTTTGTAGTTCTCCTTGAAGAGGTCCTTCACATCCCTTGTAAGTTGGATTCCTAGGTATTTTATTCTCTTTGAAGCAATTGTGAATGGGAGTTCACTCATGATTTGGCTCTCTGTTTGTCTGTTATTGGTGTACAAGAATGCTTGTGATTTTTGTACATTAATTTTGTATCCTGAGACTTTGCTGAAGTTGCTAATCAGCTTAAGGAGATTTTGGGCTGAGACAATGGGGTTTTCTAGATATACAATCATGTCATCTGCAAACAGGGACAATTTGACTTCCTCTTTTCCTAATTGAATACCCTTTATTTCCTTCTCCTGCCTGATTGCTCTGGCCAGAACTTCCAGCACTATGTTGAATAGTAGCGGTGAGAGAGGGCATCCCTGTCTTGTGCCAGTTTTCAGAGGGAATGCTTCCAGTTTTTGCCCATTCAGTATGATATTGGCTGTGGGTTTGTTGTAGATAGCTCTTATTATTTTGAGATACGTCCCATCAATACCTAATTTATTGAGAGTTTTTTGCATGAAGGGTTGTTGAATTTTGTCAAAGGCCTTTTCTGCATCTATTGAGATAATCATGTGGTTTTTGTCTTTGGTTCTGTTTATATGCTGGATTACATTTATTGATTTGCGTATGTTGAACCAGCCTTGCATCCCAGGGATGAAGCCCACTTGATCATGGTGGATAAGCTTTTTGATGTGCTGCTGGATTCGGTTTGCCAGTATTTTATTGAGGATTTTTGCATCAATGTTCATCAAGGATATTGGTCTGAAATTCTCTTTTTTGGTTATGTCTCTGCCAGGTTTTGGTATCAGGACGATGCTGGCTTCGTAAAATGTGTTAGGGAGGATTCCCTCTTTTTCTATCGATTGGAATAGTTTCAGAAGGAATGGTACCAGTTCCTCCTTGTACCTCTGGTAGAATTCAGCTGTGAATCCATCAGGTCCTGGACTCTTTTTGGTTGGTAAGCTATTGATTATTGCCACAATTTCAGAACCTGTTATTGGTCTATTCAGAGATTCAACTTCTTCCTGGTTTAGTCTTGGGAGGGTGTATTTGTCGAGGAATTTATCCATTTCTTCCAGATTTTCTAGTTTATTTGCATAGAGGTGTTTGTAGTATTCTCTGATGGTAGATTGTATTTCTGTGGGATCGGTGGTGATATCCCCTTTTTCGTTTTTTATTGCATCTATTTGATTCTTCTCTCTTTTCTTCTTTATTAGTCTTGCTAGCGGTCCATCAATTTTGTTGATCTTTTCAAAAAACCAGCTCCTAGATTCATTAATTTTTTGAAGGGTTTTTTGTGTCTCTATTTCCTTCAGTTCTGCTCTGATTTTAGTTATTTCTAGCCTTCTGCTAGCTTTTGAATGTGTTTGCTCTTGCTTTTCTAGTTCTTTTAATTGTGATGTTAGGGTGTCAATTTTGGATCTTTCCTGCTTTCTCTTGTGGGCATTTAGTGCTATAAATTTCCCTCTACACACTGCTTTGAACGTGTCCCAGAGATTCTGGTATGTTGTGTCTTTGTTCTCGTTGGTTTCAAAGAACATCTTTATTTCTGCCTTCATTTCATTATGTACCCAATAGTCATTCAGGAGCAGGTTGTTCAGTTTCCATGTAGTTGAGCGGTTTTGACTGAGTTTCTTAATCCTGAGTTCTAGTTTGATTGCACTGTGGTCTGAGAGACAGTTTGTTATAATCTCTGTTCTTTTACATTTGCTGAGAAGAGCTTTACTTCCAATTATGTGGTCAATTTTGGAATAGGTGTGGTGTGGTGCTGAAAAAAATGTATATTCTGTTGATTTGGGGTGGAGAGTTCTGTAGATGTCTATTAGGTCCACTTTATGTAGAGCTGAGTTCAATTCCTGGATATCCTTGTTAACTTTCTGTCTCGTTGATCTGTCTAATGCTGACAGTGGGGTGTTAAAATCTCCCATTATTATTGTGTGGGAGTTTAAGTCCCTTTGTAGGTCACTGAGGACTTGCTTTATGAATCTGGGTGTTCCTGTGTTGGGTGCATATATATTTAGGATAGTTAGCTCTTCTTGTTGAATTGATCCCTTTACCATTATGTAATGGCCTTCTTTGTCTCTTTTGATCTTTGTTGGTTTAAAGTCTATTTTATCAGAGACTAGGATTGCAACCCCTGCCTTTTTTTGTTTTCCAGTTGCTTGATAGATCTTCCTCCATCCCTTTATTTTGAGTCTATGTGTGTCTCTGCACGTGAGATGGGTTTCCTGAATACAGCACACTGATGGGTCCTGACTCCTTATCCAGTTTGCCAGTCTGTGTCTTTTGATTGGAGCATTTAGCCCATTTACATTTAACGTGAATATTGTTATGTGTGAATCTGATCCTGTCATTATGATGTTAGTTGGTTATTTTGCTCGTTAGTTGCTATAGTTTCTTCCTAGCCTCGATGGTCTTTACAATTTGGCATGTTTTTGCAGGGGCTGGTACCGGTTGTTCCTTTCCATGTTTAGTGCTTCCTTCAGGAGCTCTTTTAGGGCAGGCCTGGTGGTGACAAAATCTCTCAGCGTTTGCTTGTCTGTAAAGTATTTTATTTCTCCTTCACTTATGAAGCTTAGTTTGGCGGGATAGGAAATTCTGGGTTGAAAATTCTTTTCTTTAAGAATGTTGAATATCGGCCCCCACTCTCTTCTGGCTTGTAGAGTTTCTGCTGAGAGATCAGCTGTTAGTCTGATGGGCTTCCCTTTGTGGGTAACCCGACCTTTCTCTCTGGCTGCCCTTAACATTTTTTCCTTCATTTCCACTTTGGTGAATCTGACAATTATGTGTCTTGGAGTTGCCCTTCTCGAGGAGTATCTTTGTGGCGTTCTCTGTATTTCCTGAATCTGAATGCTGGCCTGCCTTGCTAGATTGGGGAAGTTCTCCTGGATAATATCTTGCAGAGTGTTTTCCAACTTGGTTCCATTCTCCCCATCATTTTCAGGTACACCAATCAGACGTAGGTTTGGTCTTTTCACATAGTCCCAAATTTCTTGGAGGCTTTGTTCATTTCTTTTTATTCTTTTTTCTCTAAACTTCCCTTCTCTCTTCATTTCATTCATTTCATCTTCTATCAGCGATACCCTTTCTTCCAGTTGATCGCATCTGCTACTCAGGCTTCTGCATTTTTCGCGTAGTTCTCGAAACTTGGCTTTCAGCTCCATCATCTCCTTGAAGCCCTTCTCTCCATTGGTTATTCTAGTTATCCATTCTTCTAATTTTTTTTCAAAGTTTTTAACTTCTTTGCTATTGTTTTGAATTTCCTCTCGTAGCTCAGAGTAGTTTGATCGTCTGAAGCCTTCTTCTCTCAACTCATCAAAGTCATCCTCCATCCAGCTTTGTTCCGTTGCTGGTGAGGAACTGCGTTCCTTTGGAGGAGGAGAGGTGCTCTGTTTTTTAGAGTTTCCAGTTTTTTTGGTCTGTTTTTTCCCCATCTTTGTGGTTTTGTCTACTTTTTGTCTTCGATGATGGTGATGTACAGATGGGTTTTTGGTGTGGATGTCCTTTCTGTTTGTTAATTTTCCTTCTACCAGACAAGACCCTCAGCTGCAGGTCTGTTGGAGTTTACTAGAGGTCCACTCCAGGCCCTGCTTGGCTGGGTGTCAGTACCGGTGGCTGCAGAACAGCGGATTTTCGTGAGACCACAAATTCAGCTGTCTGATAGTTCCTCTGAAAGTTTTGTCTCAGAAGAGTACCCGGTTGAATGAGGTGTCAGTCTGTCCCACTGGGGGGGTGCCTCCCAGTTAGGCTGCTCAGGGGTGAGGGACCCACTTTAGGAGGCAGTCTGTCCGTTCTCAGATCACAAGCTGCGTGCTGGGAGAACCACGTCAGACAGGGACATTTAAGGCTGTGGAGGTTCTCGCTGAGTTTTTGGTTGTCTGTGCCCTGCCCCCAGAGGTGGAGCCTACAGAGGCAGGCGGGCCTCCTTGAGCTGTGGTGGGCTCCACCCAGTTCGAGCTTCCTGGCTGCTTTGTTTACCTAAGCAAGCCTGGGCAATGGCGGGCGCCCCTCCCCCAGCCTCGTTGCCGCCTTGCAGCGTGATCTCAGACTGTTGTGCTAGCAATCAGCGAGACTCCGTGGGCATAGGACCCTCCGAGCCAGGTGCGGGACACAATCTCCTAGTGTGCCGTTTTCCAGGCCCGTTGGAAAAGCGCAGTATTAGGACAGGACTGACCCGATATTCCAGGTGCCCTCTGTTTTCCCTTTCTTTGACTAGGAAAGGGAACTCCCTGACCCCTTGCGCTTCCCGAGTGAGGCAATGCCTCGCCCTGCTTCGGCTCGCGCACAGTGCGCTTCACCGACTGTCCTGAACCCACTGTTAGGCACTCCCTAGTGAGATGAAACCGGTACCTCAAGCAGAAATGCAGAAATCACCCGTCTTCTGTGTCGCTGGGGCTGGGAGCTGGAGACCGGAGCTCTCTTTTTTCCACTATTACCCACTTGGCGCTACGAATGTCCAGTTGCATTTTCTACAGACAGAGTGTTTCAAAACTGCTCAATCAAAAGTATGGTTTAACTCTGTTAGGTGAATGCACAGATCAGAAAGAAGTTTCACAGAATGATTCTGTGTAGTTTATATTTGGAGACATTCCTTTTTCCACTATTACCCTCTTAGCGCTCCGAATCTCCACTTGCATTTTCTACAGAAAGAGTGTTTCAGAACGGCTCAATCAAAACTAAAGTTCAACTCTTTTAGTTGAACAAACAGAACAGAAAGCAGTTTCACACAATTCTTCTGTGTAGTTTTTATTTGTAGACATTCTTTTTCCCAATATAGGCCTCTTAGCGCTCAGAATGTCCAATTGCAGTTTCTACAGAAAGAGTGTTTCAGAACGGCTCAATCAAAAGTAAGGTTCAACTCTGTTAGTTGAATGCACAGAACAGAAAGAAGTTTCATACAATGCTTCTGTGTAGTTTATATTTGAACATATTCTTTTTTCCACTATTACCCACTTAGTGCTACGAATGTCCAGTTGCATTTTCTATAGACAGAGTGTTTCAAAACTGCTCAATCAAAAGTATGGTTTAACTCTGTTAGCTGAATGCTCAGATCAGAAAGAAGTTTCACAGAATGCTTCTGTGTAGTTTATATTTGAATATATTCCTTTTTCCACTACTACGCTCTTAGCGCTCCAAATGTCCAGTTGCATTTTCTACAGAAAGAGTGTTCAGATCTGCTCAATCAAAAGTATGGTTTAACTCTGTTAGCTGAATGCACAGATCAGAAAGAAGTTTCACCGAATGATTCTGTGTAGTTTATATTTGAAGACATTCCTTTTTCCCCTATTACCCTCTTAGCGCTCCGAATCTCCACTTGCATTTTCTACAAAAAGAGTGTTTCATAACTGCTCAATCAAAAATATGTTTTATCTCTGTTAACTGAATTTACAGATCAGAAATAAGTTTCACAGAATGCATCTGTGTAGTTTTTATTTGAAGATATTCTTTTTCCCAATGTAGGCCTCTTAGCGCTTAGCATGTCCAATTGCAGTTTCTACAGAAAGAGTGTTTCAGAACGGCTCAATCAAAAGTAAGGTTCAACTCTGTTAGTTGAATGCACAGAACAGAAAGAATTTTCACAGAATGCTACTGTGTAGTTTATATTTGAATATATTCCTTTTTCCACTATTACCCTCTTAGCGCTCCGAATGTCCACTTGCATTTTCTACAGAAAGAGTGTTCAGAACTGCGCAATCAAAAGTATGGTTTAACTCTGTTAGCTTAATGAACATATCAGAAATAAGTTTCACACAATGCTTCTGTGTAGTTTTTATTTGAAGATATTATTTTTCCCAATATAGGCCTCTTAGCGCTCAGAATGTCCAATTGCAGTTTCTACAGAAAGAGTGTTTCAGAAAGGCTCAATCAAAACTAAGGTTCAACTCTGTTAGTTGAATGCACAGAACAGAAAGAAATTTCATACAATGCTTCTGTGTAGTTTATATTTGAACATATTCTTTTTTCCACTATTACCCACTTGGCGCTACGAATGTCCAGTTGCATTTTCTACAGACAGAGTGTTTCAAAACTGCTCAATCAAAAGTATGGTTTAACTCTGTTAGCTGAATGCTCAGATCAGAAAGAAGTTTCACAGAATGCTTCTGTGTAGTTTATATTTGAATATATTCCTTTTTCCACTACTACTCTCTTAGCGCTCCAAATGTCCAGTTGCATTTTCTACAGAAAGAGTGTTCAGATCTGCTCAATGAAAAGTATGGTTTAACTCTGTTAGCAGAATGCACAGATCAGAAAGAAGTTTCACAGAATTATTCTGTGTAGTTTATATTTGGAGACATTCCTTTTTCCACTATTACCCACTTAGCGCTCCGAATCTCCACTTGCATTTTCTACAAAAAGAATGTTTCATAACTGCTCAATCAAAAATATGTTTTATCTCTGTTAACTGAATTTACAGATCAGAAATAACTTTCACAGAATGAATCTGTGTAGTTTTTATTTGAAGATATTCTTTTTCCCAATGTAGGCCTCTTAGCGCTTAGCATGTCCAATTGCAGTTTCTACAGAAAGAGTGTTTCAGAACGGCTCAATCAAAAGTAAGGTTCAAATCTGTTAGTTGAATGCACAGAACAGAAAGAATTTTCACAGAATGCTACTGTGTAGTTTATATTTGAATATATTCCTTTTTCCACTATTACCCTCTTAGCGCTCCGAATGTCCACTTGCATTTTCTACAGAAAGAGTGTTCAGAACTGCGCAATCAAAAGTATGGTTTAACTCTGTTAGCTTAATGAACATATCAGAAATAAGTTTCACACAATGCTTCTGTGTAGTTTTTATTTGAAGATATTATTTTTCCCAATAGAGGCCTCTTAGCGCTCAGAATGTCCAATTGCAGTTTCTACAGAAAGAGTGTTTCAGAAAGGCTCAATCAAAAGTAAGGTTCAACTCTTAGTTGAATGCACAGAACAGAAAGAAGTTTCATACAATGCTTCTGTGTAGTTTATATTTGAACATATTCTTTTTTCCACTATTACCCACTTAGCGTTACGAATGTCCAGTTGCATTTTCTACAGACAGAGTGTTTCAAAACTGCTCAATCAAAAGTATGGTTTAACTCTGTTAGCTGAATGCTCAGATCAGAAAGAAGTTTCACAGAATGCTTCTGTGTAGTTAATATTTGAATATATTCCTTTTTCCACTACTACTCTCTTAGCGCTCCAAATGTCCAGTTGCATTTTCTACAGAAAGAGTGTTCAGATCTGCTCAACCAAAAGTATGTTTTAACACTGTTAGCTGAATGCACAGATCAGAAAGAAGTTTCACAGAATGATTCTGTGTAGTTTATATTTGGAGACATTCCTTTTTCCACTATTACCCTCTTAGCGCTCCGAATCTCCACTTGCATTTACAACAGAAAGAGTGTTTAAGAACGGCTCAATAAAAACTAAGGTTCAACTCTTTTAGTTGAACAAACAGAACAGAAAGAAGTTTCACACAATTCTTCTGTGTAGTTTTTATTTGTAGACATTCTTTTTCCCAATATAGGCCTCTTAGCGCTCAGAATGTCCAATTGCAGTTTCTACAGAAAGAGTGTTTCAGAACGGCTCAATCAAAAGTAAGGTTCAACTCTGTTAGTTGAATGCACAAAACAGAAAGGAGTTTCATACAATGCTTCTGTGTAGTTTATATTTGAACATATTCTTTTTTCCACTATTACCCACTTAGCGCTACGAATGTCCAGTTGCATTTTCTACAGACAGAGTGTTTCAAAACTGCTCAATCAAAAGTATGGTTTAACTCTGTTAGCTGAATGCTCAGATCAGAAAGAAGTTTCACAGAATGCTTCTGTGTAGTTTATATTTGAATATATTCCTTTTTCCACTACTACGCTCTTAGCGCTCCAAATGTCCAGTTGCATTTTCTACAGAAAGAGTGTTCAGATCTGCTCAATCAAAAGTATGGTTTAACTCTGTTAGCTGAATGCACAGATCAGAAAGAAGTTTCACCGAATGATTCTGTGTAGTTTATATTTGAAGACATTCCTTTTTCCCCTATTACCCTCTTAGCGCTCCGAATCTCCACTTGCATTTTCTACAAAAAGAGTGTTTCATAACTGCTCAATCAAAAATATGTTTTATCTCTGTTAACTGAATTTACAGATCAGAAATAAGTTTCACAGAATGCATCTGTGTAGTTTTTATTTGAAGATATTCTTTTTCCCAATGTAGGCCTCTTAGCGCTTAGCATGTCCAATTGCAGTTTCTACAGAAAGAGTGTTTCAGAACGGCTCAATCAAAAGTAAGGTTCAACTCTGTTAGTTGAATGCACAGAACAGAAAGAATTTTCACAGAATGCTACTGTGTAGTTTATATTTGAATATATTCCTTTTTCCACTATTACCCTCTTAGCGCTCCGAATGTCCACTTGCATTTTCTACAGAAAGAGTGTTCAGAACTGCGCAATCAAAAGTATGGTTTAACTCTGTTAGCTTAATGAACATATCAGAAATAAGTTTCACACAATGCTTCTGTGTAGTTTTTATTTGAAGATATTATTTTTCCCAATATAGGCCTCTTAGCGCTCAGAATGTCCAATTGCAGTTTCTACAGAAAGAGTGTTTCAGAAAGGCTCAATCAAAACTAAGGTTCAACTCTGTTAGTTGAATGCACAGAACAGAAAGAAATTTCATACAATGCTTCTGTGTAGTTTATATTTGAACATATTCTTTTTTCCACTATTACCCACTTGGCGCTACGAATGTCCAGTTGCATTTTCTACAGACAGAGTGTTTCAAAACTGCTCAATCAAAAGTATGGTTTAACTCTGTTAGCTGAATGCTCAGATCAGAAAGAAGTTTCACAGAATGCTTCTGTGTAGTTTATATTTGAATATATTCCTTTTTCCACTACTACTCTCTTAGCGCTCCAAATGTCCAGTTGCATTTTCTACAGAAAGAGTGTTCAGATCTGCTCAATGAAAAGTATGGTTTAACTCTGTTAGCAGAATGCACAGATCAGAAAGAAGTTTCACAGAATTATTCTGTGTAGTTTATATTTGGAGACATTCCTTTTTCCACTATTACCCACTTAGCGCTCCGAATCTCCACTTGCATTTTCTACAAAAAGAATGTTTCATAACTGCTCAATCAAAAATATGTTTTATCTCTGTTAACTGAATTTACAGATCAGAAATAACTTTCACAGAATGAATCTGTGTAGTTTTTATTTGAAGATATTCTTTTTCCCAATGTAGGCCTCTTAGCGCTTAGCATGTCCAATTGCAGTTTCTACAGAAAGAGTGTTTCAGAACGGCTCAATCAAAAGTAAGGTTCAAATCTGTTAGTTGAATGCACAGAACAGAAAGAATTTTCACAGAATGCTACTGTGTAGTTTATATTTGAATATATTCCTTTTTCCACTATTACCCTCTTAGCGCTCCGAATGTCCACTTGCATTTTCTACAGAAAGAGTGTTCAGAACTGCGCAATCAAAAGTATGGTTTAACTCTGTTAGCTTAATGAACATATCAGAAATAAGTTTCACACAATGCTTCTGTGTAGTTTTTATTTGAAGATATTATTTTTCCCAATAGAGGCCTCTTAGCGCTCAGAATGTCCAATTGCAGTTTCTACAGAAAGAGTGTTTCAGAAAGGCTCAATCAAAAGTAAGGTTCAACTCTTAGTTGAATGCACAGAACAGAAAGAAGTTTCATACAATGCTTCTGTGTAGTTTATATTTGAACATATTCTTTTTTCCACTATTACCCACTTAGCGTTACGAATGTCCAGTTGCATTTTCTACAGACAGAGTGTTTCAAAACTGCTCAATCAAAAGTATGGTTTAACTCTGTTAGCTGAATGCTCAGATCAGAAAGAAGTTTCACAGAATGCTTCTGTGTAGTTAATATTTGAATATATTCCTTTATCCACTACTACTCTCTTAGCGCTCCAAATGTCCAGTTGCATTTTCTACAGAAAGAGTGTTCAGATCTGCTCAACCAAAAGTATGTTTTAACACTGTTAGCTGAATGCACAGATCAGAAAGAAGTTTCACAGAATGATTCTGTGTAGTTTATATTTGGAGACATTCCTTTTTCCACTATTACCCTCTTAGCGCTCCGAATCTCCACTTGCATTTACAACAGAAAGAGTGTTTAAGAACGGCTCAATAAAAACTAAGGTTCAACTCTTTTAGTTGAACAAACAGAACAGAAAGAAGTTTCACACAATTCTTCTGTGTAGTTTTTATTTGTAGACATTCTTTTTCCCAATATAGGCCTCTTAGCGCTCAGAATGTCCAATTGCAGTTTCTACAGAAAGAGTGTTTCAGAACGGCTCAATCAAAAGTAAGGTTCAACTCTGTTAGTTGAATGCACAAAACAGAAAGGAGTTTCATACAATGCTTCTGTGTAGTTTATATTTGAACATATTCTTTTTTCCACTATTACCCACTTAGCGCTACGAATGTCCAGTTGCATTTTCTACAGACAGAGTGTTTCAAAACTGCTCAATCAAAAGTATGGTTTAACTCTGTTAGCTGAATGCTCAGATCAGAAAGAAGTTTCACAGAATGCTTCTGAGTAGTTTATATTTGAATATATTCCTTTTTCCACTATTACGCTCTTAGCGCTCCAAATGTCCAGTTGCATTTTCTACAGAAAGAGTGTTCAGATCTGCTCAATCAAAAGTATGGTTTAACTCTGTTAGCTGAATGCACAGATCAGAAAGAAGTTTCACCGAATGATTCTGTGTAGTTTATATTTGAAGACATTCCTTTTTCCACTATTACCCTCTTAGCGCTCCGAATCTCCACTTGCATTTTCTACAAAAAGAGTGTTTCATAACTGCTCAATCAAAAATATGTTTTATCTCTGTTAACTGAATTTACAGATCAGAAATAAGTTTCACAGAATGCATCTGTGTAGTTTCTATTTGAAGATATTCTTTTTCCCAATGTAGGCCTCTTAGCGCTTAGCATGTCCAATTGCAGTTTCTACAGAAAGAGTGTTTCAGAACGGCTCAATCAAAAGTAAGCTTCAACTCTGTTAGTTGAATGCACAGAACAGAAAGAATTTTCACAGAATGCTACTGTGTAGTTTATATTTGAATATATTCCTTTTTCCACTATTACCCTCTTAGCGCTCCGAATGTCCACTTGCATTTTCTACAGAAAGAGTGTTCAGAACTGCGCAATCAAAAGTATGGTTTAACTCTGTTAGCTTAATGAACATATCAAAAATATGTTTCACACAATGCTTCTGTGTAGTTTTTATTTGAAGATATTATTTTTCCCAATAGAGGCCTCTTAGCGCTCAGAATGTCCAATTGCAATTTCTACAGAAAGAGTGTTTCAGAAAGGCTCAATCAAAAGTAAGGTTCAACTCTGTTAGTTGAATGCACAGAACAGAAAGAAGTTTTATACAATGCTTCTGTGTAGTTTATATTTGAATATATTCCTTTTTCCACTACTACGCTCTTAGCGCTCCAAATGTCCAGTTGCATTTTCTATAGAAAGAGTGTTCAGATCTGCTCAATCAAAAGTATGGTTTAAATCTGTTAGATGAATGCACAGATCAGAAAGAAGTTTCACCGAATGATTCTGTGTAGTTTATATTTGAAGACATTCCTTTTTCCACTATGACCCACTTAGCGCTCCAAATCTCCACTTGCATTTTCTTCAAAAAGAGTGTTTCATAACTGCTCAATCAAAAATATGTTTTATCTCTGTTAACTGAATTTACAGATCAGAAATAAGTTTCACAGAATGCATCTGTGTAGTTTTTATTTGAAGATATTCTTTTTCCCAATGTAGGCCTCTTAGCGCTTAGCATGTCCAATTGCAGTTTCTACAGAAAGAGTGTTTCAGAACGGCTCAATCAAAAGTAAGGTTCAACTCTGTTAGTTGAATGCACAGAACAGAAAGAATTTTCATAGAATGCTACTGTGTAGTTTATATTTGAATATATTCCTTTCTCCACTATTACCCTCTTAGCGCTCCGAATGTCCACTTGCATTTTCTACAGAAGGAGTTTTCTGAACTGTGCAATCAAAAGTATGGTTTAACTCTGTTAGCTTAATGAACATATCAGAAATAAGTTTCACACAATGCTTCTGTGTAGTTTTTATTTGAAGATATTATTTTTCGCAATATAGGCCTCTTAGCGCTCAGAATGTCCAATTGCAGTTTCTACAGAAAGAGTGTTTCAGAAAGGCTCAATCAAAAGTAAGGTTCAACTCTGTTAGTTGAATGCACAGAACAGAAAGAAGTTTCATACAATGCTTCTGTGTAGTTTATATTTGAACATATTCTTTTTTCCACTATTACCCACTTAGCGCTACGAATGTCCAGTTGCATTTTCTACAGACAGAGTGTTTCAAAACTGCTCAATCAAAAGTATGGTTTAACTCTGTTAGCTGAATGCTCAGATCAGAAAGAAGTTTCACAGAATGCTTCTGTGTAGTTTATATTTGAATATATTCCTTTTTCCACTACTACTCTCTTAGCGCTCCAAATGTCCAGTTGCATTTTCTACAGAAAGAGTGTTCAGATCTGCTCAATGAAAAGTATGGTTTAACTCTGTTAGCTGAATGCACAGATCAGAAAGAAGTTTCACAGAATGATTCTGTGTAGTTTATATTTGGAGACATTCATTTTTCCACTATTACCCTCTTAGCGCTCCGAATCTCCACTTGCATTTTCTACAGAAAGAGTGTTTCAGAACGGCTCAATCAAAACTAAGGTTCAACTCTTTTAGTTGAACAGACAGAACAGAAAGAAGTTTCACACAATTCTTCTGTGTAGTTTTTATTTGTAGACATTCTTTTTCCCAATATAGGCCTCTTAGCGCTCAGAATGTCCAATTGCAGTTTCTACAGAAAGAGTGTTTCAGAACGGCTCAATCAAAAGTAAGGTTCAACTCTGTTAGTTGAATGCACAAAACAGAAAGGAGTTTCATACAATGCTTCTGTGTAGTTTATATTTGAACATATTCTTTTTTCCACTATTACCCACTTAGCGCTACGAATGTCCAGTTGCATTTTCTACAGACAGAGTGTTTCAAAACTGCTCAATCAAAAGTATGGTTTAACTCTGTTAGCTGAATGCTCAGATCAGAAAGAAGTTTCACAGAATGCTTCTGAGTAGTTTATATTTGAATATATTCCTTTTTCCACTATTACGCTCTTAGCGCTCCAAATGTCCAGTTGCATTTTCTACAGAAAGAGTGTTCAGATCTGCTCAATCAAAAGTATGGTTTAACTCTGTTAGCTGAATGCACAGATCAGAAAGAAGTTTCACCGAATGATTCTGTGTAGTTTATATTTGAAGACATTCCTTTTTCCACTATTACCCTCTTAGCGCTCCGAATCTCCACTTGCATTTTCTACAAAAAGAGTGTTTCATAACTGCTCAATCAAAAATATGTTTTATCTCTGTTAACTGAATTTACAGATCAGAAATAAGTTTCACAGAATGCATCTGTGTAGTTTCTATTTGAAGATATTCTTTTTCCCAATGTAGGCCTCTTAGCGCTTAGCATGTCCAATTGCAGTTTCTACAGAAAGAGTGTTTCAGAACGGCTCAATCAAAAGTAAGCTTCAACTCTGTTAGTTGAATGCACAGAACAGAAAGAATTTTCACAGAATGCTACTGTGTAGTTTATATTTGAATATATTCCTTTTTCCACTATTACCCTCTTAGCGCTCCGAATGTCCACTTGCATTTTCTACAGAAAGAGTGTTCAGAACTGCGCAATCAAAAGTATGGTTTAACTCTGTTAGCTTAATGAACATATCAAAAATATGTTTCACACAATGCTTCTGTGTAGTTTTTATTTGAAGATATTATTTTTCCCAATAGAGGCCTCTTAGCGCTCAGAATGTCCAATTGCAATTTCTACAGAAAGAGTGTTTCAGAAAGGCTCAATCAAAAGTAAGGTTCAACTCTGTTAGTTGAATGCACAGAACAGAAAGAAGTTTTATACAATGCTTCTGTGTAGTTTATATTTGAATATATTCCTTTTTCCACTACTACGCTCTTAGCGCTCCAAATGTCCAGTTGCATTTTCTATAGAAAGAGTGTTCAGATCTGCTCAATCAAAAGTATGGTTTAAATCTGTTAGATGAATGCACAGATCAGAAAGAAGTTTCACCGAATGATTCTGTGTAGTTTATATTTGAAGACATTCCTTTTTCCACTATGACCCACTTAGCGCTCCAAATCTCCACTTGCATTTTCTTCAAAAAGAGTGTTTCATAACTGCTCAATCAAAAATATGTTTTATCTCTGTTAACTGAATTTACAGATCAGAAATAAGTTTCACAGAATGCATCTGTGTAGTTTTTATTTGAAGATATTCTTTTTCCCAATGTAGGCCTCTTAGCGCTTAGCATGTCCAATTGCAGTTTCTACAGAAAGAGTGTTTCAGAACGGCTCAATCAAAAGTAAGGTTCAACTCTGTTAGTTGAATGCACAGAACAGAAAGAATTTTCATAGAATGCTACTGTGTAGTTTATATTTGAATATATTCCTTTCTCCACTATTACCCTCTTAGCGCTCCGAATGTCCACTTGCATTTTCTACAGAAGGAGTTTTCTGAACTGTGCAATCAAAAGTATGGTTTAACTCTGTTAGCTTAATGAACATATCAGAAATAAGTTTCACACAATGCTTCTGTGTAGTTTTTATTTGAAGATATTATTTTTCGCAATATAGGCCTCTTAGCGCTCAGAATGTCCAATTGCAGTTTCTACAGAAAGAGTGTTTCAGAAAGGCTCAATCAAAAGTAAGGTTCAACTCTGTTAGTTGAATGCACAGAACAGAAAGAAGTTTCATACAATGCTTCTGTGTAGTTTATATTTGAACATATTCTTTTTTCCACTATTACCCACTTAGCGCTACGAATGTCCAGTTGCATTTTCTACAGACAGAGTGTTTCAAAACTGCTCAATCAAAAGTATGGTTTAACTCTGTTAGCTGAATGCTCAGATCAGAAAGAAGTTTCACAGAATGCTTCTGTGTAGTTTATATTTGAATATATTCCTTTTTCCACTACTACTCTCTTAGCGCTCCAAATGTCCAGTTGCATTTTCTACAGAAAGAGTGTTCAGATCTGCTCAATGAAACGTATGGTTTAACTCTGTTAGCTGAATGCACAGATCAGAAAGAAGTTTCACAGAATGATTCTGTGTAGTTTATATTTGGAGACATTCATTTTTCCACTATTACCCTCTTAGCGCTCCGAATCTCCACTTGCATTTTCTACAGAAAGAGTGTTTCAGAACGGCTCAATCAAAACTAAGGTTCAACTCTTTTAGTTGAACAGACAGAACAGAAAGAAGTTTCACACAATTCTTCTGTGTAGTTTTTATTTGTAGACATTCTTTTTCCCAATATAGGCCTCTTAGCGCTCAGAATGTCCAATTGCAGTTTCTACAGAAAGAGTGTTTCAGAACGGCTCAATCAAAAGTAAGGTTCAACTCTGTTAGTTGAATGCACGGAACAGAAAGAAGTTTCATACAATGCTTCTGTGTAGTTTATATTTGAACATATTCTTTTTTCCACTATTACCCACTTAGCGCTACGAATGTCCAGTTGCATTTTCTACAGACAGAGTGTTTCAAAACTGCTCAATCAAATTATGGTTTAACTCTGTTAGCTGAATGCTCAGATCAGAAAGAAGTTTCACAGAATGCTTCTGAGTAGTTTATATTTGAATATATTCCTTTTTCCACTATTACGCTCTTAGCGCTCCAAATGTCCAGTTGCATTTTCTACAGAAAGAGTGTTCAGATCTGCTCAATCAAAAGTATGGTTTAACTCTGTTAGCTGAATGCACAGATCAGAAAGAAGTTTCACCGAATGATTCTGTGTAGTTTATATTTGAAGACATTCCTTTTTCCACTATTACCCTCTTAGCGCTCCGAATCTCCACTTGCATTTTCTACAAAAAGAGTGTTTCATAACTGCTCAATCAAAAATATGTTTTATCTCTGTTAACTGAATTTACAGATCAGAAATAAGTTTCACAGAATGCATCTGTGTAGTTTCTATTTGAAGATATTCTTTTTCCCAATGTAGGCCTCTTAGCGCTTAGCATGTCCAATTGCAGTTTCTACAGAAAGAGTGTTTCAGAACGGCTCAATCAAAAGTAAGCTTCAACTCTGTTAGTTGAATGCACAGAACAGAAAGAATTTTCACAGAATGCTACTGTGTAGTTTATATTTGAATATATTCCTTTTTCCACTATTACCCTCTTAGCGCTCCGAATGTCCACTTGCATTTTCTACAGAAAGAGTGTTCAGAACTGCGCAATCAAAAGTATGGTTTAACTCTGTTAGCTTAATGAACATATCAAAAATATGTTTCACACAATGCTTCTGTGTAGTTTTTATTTGAAGATATTATTTTTCCCAATAGAGGCCTCTTAGCGCTCAGAATGTCCAATTGCAATTTCTACAGAAAGAGTGTTTCAGAAAGGCTCAATCAAAAGTAAGGTTCAACTCTGTTAGTTGAATGCACAGAACAGAAAGAAGTTTTATACAATGCTTCTGTGTAGTTTATATTTGAATATATTCCTTTTTCCACTACTACGCTCTTAGCGCTCCAAATGTCCAGTTGCATTTTCTATAGAAAGAGTGTTCAGATCTGCTCAATCAAAAGTATGGTTTAAATCTGTTAGATGAATGCACAGATCAGAAAGAAGTTTCACCGAATGATTCTGTGTAGTTTATATTTGAAGACATTCCTTTTTCCACTATGACCCACTTAGCGCTCCAAATCTCCACTTGCATTTTCTTCAAAAAGAGTGTTTCATAACTGCTCAATCAAAAATATGTTTTATCTCTGTTAACTGAATTTACAGATCAGAAATAAGTTTCACAGAATGCATCTGTGTAGTTTTTATTTGAAGATATTCTTTTTCCCAATGTAGGCCTCTTAGCGCTTAGCATGTCCAATTGCAGTTTCTACAGAAAGAGTGTTTCAGAACGGCTCAATCAAAAGTAAGGTTCAACTCTGTTAGTTGAATGCACAGAACAGAAAGAATTTTCATAGAATGCTACTGTGTAGTTTATATTTGAATATATTCCTTTCTCCACTATTACCCTCTTAGCGCTCCGAATGTCCACTTGCATTTTCTACAGAAGGAGTTTTCTGAACTGTGCAATCAAAAGTATGGTTTAACTCTGTTAGCTTAATGAACATATCAGAAATAAGTTTCACACAATGCTTCTGTGTAGTTTTTATTTGAAGATATTATTTTTCGCAATATAGGCCTCTTAGCGCTCAGAATGTCCAATTGCAGTTTCTACAGAAAGAGTGTTTCAGAAAGGCTCAATCAAAAGTAAGGTTCAACTCTGTTAGTTGAATGCACAGAACAGAAAGAAGTTTCATACAATGCTTCTGTGTAGTTTATATTTGAACATATTCTTTTTTCCACTATTACCCACTTAGCGCTACGAATGTCCAGTTGCATTTTCTACAGACAGAGTGTTTCAAAACTGCTCAATCAAAAGTATGGTTTAACTCTGTTAGCTGAATGCTCAGATCAGAAAGAAGTTTCACAGAATGCTTCTGTGTAGTTTATATTTGAATATATTCCTTTTTCCACTACTACTCTCTTAGCGCTCCAAATGTCCAGTTGCATTTTCTACAGAAAGAGTGTTCAGATCTGCTCAATGAAAAGTATGGTTTAACTCTGTTAGCTGAATGCACAGATCAGAAAGAAGTTTCACAGAATGATTCTGTGTAGTTTATATTTGGAGACATTCATTTTTCCACTATTACCCTCTTAGCGCTCCGAATCTCCACTTGCATTTTCTACAGAAAGAGTGTTTCAGAACGGCTCAATCAAAACTAAGGTTCAACTCTTTTAGTTGAACAGACAGAACAGAAAGAAGTTTCACACAATTCTTCTGTGTAGTTTTTATTTGTAGACATTCTTTTTCCCAATATAGGCCTCTTAGCGCTCAGAATGTCCAATTGCAGTTTCTACAGAAAGAGTGTTTCAGAACGGCTCAATCAAAAGTAAGGTTCAACTCTGTTAGTTGAATGCACGGAACAGAAAGAAGTTTCATACAATGCTTCTGTGTAGTTTATATTTGAACATATTCTTTTTTCCACTATTACCCACTTAGCGCTACGAATGTCCAGTTGCATTTTCTACAGACAGAGTGTTTCAAAACTGCTCAATCAAATTATGGTTTAACTCTGTTAGCTGAATGCTCAGATCAGAAAGAAGTTTCACAGAATGCTTCTGTGTAGTTTATATTTGAATATATTCCTTTTTCCACTACTACGCTCTTAGCGCTCCAAATGTCCAGTTGCATTTTCTACAGAAAGAGTGTTCAGATCTGCTCAATCAAAAGTATGGTTTAACTCTGTTAGCTGAATGCACAGATCAGAAAGAAGTTTCACCGAATGATTCTGTGTAGTTTATATTTGAAGACATTCCTTTTTCCACTATTACCCTCTTAGCGCTCCGAATCTCCACTTGCATTTTCTACAAAAAGAGTGTTTCATAACTGCTCAATCAAAAATATATTTTATCTCTGTTAACTGAATTTACAGATCAGAAATAAGGTTCACAGAATGCATCTGTGTAGTTTCTATTTGAAGATATTCTTTTTCCCAATGTAGGCCTCTTAGCGCTTAGCATGTCCAATTGCAGTTTCTACAGAAAGAGTGTTTCAGAACGGCTCAACCAAAAGTAAGGTTCAACTCTGTTAGTTGAATGCACAGAACAGAAAGAATTTTCACAGAATGCTACTGTGTAGTTTATATTTGAATATATTCCTTTCTCCACTATTACCCTCTTAGCGCTCCGAATGTCCACTTGCATTTTCTACAGAAGGAGTGTTCAGAACTGCGCAATCAAAAGTATGGTTTAACTCTGTTAGCTTAATGAACATATCAGAAATAAGTTTCACACAATGCTTCTGTGTAGTTTTTATTTGAAGATATTATTTTTCCCAATATTGGCCTCTTAGCGCTCAGAATGTCCAATTGCAGTTTCTACAGAAAGAGTGTTTCAGAAAGGCTCAATCAAAAGTAAGGTTGAACTCTGTTAGTTGAATGCACAGAACAGAAAGAAGTTTCATACAATGCTTCTGTGTAGTTTATATTTGAACATATTCTTTTTTCCACTATTACCCACTTAGCGCTACGAATGTCCAGTTGCATTTTCTACAGAGTGTTTCAAAACTGCTCAATCAAAAGTATGGTTTAACTCTGTTAGCTGAATGCTCAGATCAGAAAGAAGTTTCACAGAATGCTTCTGTGTAGTTTATATTTGAATATATTCCTTTTTCCACTACTACTCTCTTAGCGCTCCAAATGTCCAGTTGCATTTTCTACAGAAAGAGTGTTCAGATCTGCTCAATCAAAAGTATGGTTTAACTCTGTTAGCTGAATGCACAGATCAGAAAGAAGTTTCACAGAATGATTCTGTGTAGTTTATATTTGGAGACATTCCTTTTTCCACTATTACCATCTTAGCGCTCCGAATCTCCACTTGCATTTTCTACAGAAAGAGTGTTTCAGAACGGCTCAATCAAAACTAAGGTTCAACTCTTTTAGTTGAACAAACAGAAGAGAAAGAAGTTTCACACAATTCTTCTGTGTAGTTTTTATTTGTAGACATTCTTTTTCCCAATATACGCCTCTTAGCGCTCAGAATGTCCAATTGCAGTTTCTACAGAAAGAGTGTTTCAGAACGGCTCAATCAAAAGTAAGGTTCAACTCTGTTAGTTGAATGCACAGAACAGAAAGCAGTTTCATACAATGCTTCTGTGTAGTTTATATTTGAACATATTCTTTTTCCCAATGTAGGCCTCTTAGCGCTTAGCATGTCCAATTGCAGTTTCTACAGAAAGAGTGTTTCAGAACGGCTCAACCAAAAGTAAGGTTCAACTCTGTTAGTTGAATGCACAGAACAGAAAGAATTTTCACAGAATGCTACTGTGTAGTTTATATTTGAATATATTCCTTTCTCCACTATTACCCTCTTAGCGCTCCGAATGTCCACTTGCATTTTCTACAGAAGGAGTGTTCAGAACTGCGCAATCAAAAGTATGGTTTAACTCTGTTAGCTGAATGCACAGATCAGAAAGAAGTTTCACCGAATGATTCTGTGTAGTTTATATTTGAAGACATTCCTTTTTCCACTATTACCCTCTTAGCGCTCCGAATCTCCACTTGCATTTTCTACAAAAAGAGTGTTTCACAACTGCTCAATCAAAAATATGTTTTATCTCTGTTAACTGAATTTACAGATCAGAAATAAGTTTCACAGAATGCATCTGTGTAGTTTTTATTTGAAGATATTCTTTTTCCCAATGTAGGCCTCTTAGCGCTTAGCGTGTCCAATTGCAGTTTCTACAGAAAGAGTGTTTCAGAACGGCTCAATCAAAAGTAAGGTTCAACTCTGTTAGTTGAATGCACAGAACAGAAAGAATTTTCATAGAATGCTATTGTGTAGTTTATATTTGAATATATTCCTTTCTCCACTATTACCCTCTTAGCGCTCCGAATGTCCACTTGCATTTTCTACAGAAGGAGTTTTCTGAACTGTGCAATCAAAAGTATGGTTTAATTCTGTTAGCTTAATGAACATATCAGAAATAAGTTTCACACAATGCTTCTGTGTAGTTTTTATTTGAAGATATTATTTTTCCCAATAGAGTCCTCTTAGCGCTCAGAATGTCCAATTGCAGTTTCTACAGAAAGAGTGTTTCAGAAAGGCTCAATCAAAAGTAAGGTTCAACTATGTTAGTTGAATGCACAGAACAGAAAGAAGTTTCATACAATGCTTCTGTGTAGTTTATATTTGAATATATTCCTTTTTCCACTACTACGCTCTTAGCGCTCCAAATGTCCAGTTGCATTTTCTACAGAAAGAGTGTTCAGATCTGCTCAATCAAAAGTATGGTTTAACTCTGTTAGCTGAATGCACAGATCAGAAAGAAGTTTCACCGAATGATTCTGTGTAGTTTATATTTGAAGACATTCTTTTTTCCACTATTACCCTCTTAGCGCTCCGAATGTCCAGTTGTATTTTCTACGGAAAGAGTGTTCAGATCTGCTCAATCAAAAGTATGGTTTAACTCTGTTAGATGAATGCACAGATCAGAAAGAAGTTTCCCCGAATGATTCTGTGTAGTTTATATTTGAAGACATTCCTTTTTCCACTATTAACTTCTTAGCGCTCCGAATCTCCACTTGCATTTTCTACAAAAAGAGTGTTTCATAACTGCTCAATCAAAAATATATTTTATCTCTGTTAACTGAATTTACAGATCAGAAATAAGTTTCACAGAATGCATCTGTGTAGTTTTTATTTGAAGATATTCTTTTTCCCAATGTAGGCCTCTTAGTGCTTAGCATGTCCAATTGCAGTTTCTACAGAAAGAGTGTTTCAGAACGGCTCAATCAAAGTAAGGTTCAACTCTGTCAGTTGAATGCACAGAACATTAAGAATTTTCATAGAATGCTACTGTGTAGTTTATATTTGAATATATTCCTTTCTCCACTATTACCCTCTTAGCGCTCCGAATGTCCACTTGCATTTTCTACAGAAGGAGTGTTCTGAACTGTGCAATCAAAAGTATGGTTTAACTCTGTTAGCTTAATGAACATATCAGAAATAAGTTTCACACAATGCTTCTGTGTAGTTTTTATTTGAAGATATTATTTTTCCCAATATAGGCCTCTTAGCGCTCAGAACGTCCAATTGCAATTTCAACAGAAAGAGTGTTTCAGAAAGGCTCAAACAAAAGTAAGGTTCAACTCTGTTAGTTGAATGCACAGAACAGAAAGAAATTTCATACAATGCTTCTGTGTAGTTTATATTTGAACATATTCTTTTTTCCACTATTACCCACCTGGCGCTACGAATGTCCAGTTGCATTTTCTACAGACAGAGTGTTTCAAAACTGCTCAATCAAAAGTATGGTTTAACTCTGTTAGCTGAATGCTCAGATCAGAAAGAAGTTTCACAGAATGCTTCTGTGTAGTTTATATTTGAATATATTCCTTTTTCCACTACTACTCTCTTAGCGCTCCAAATGTCCAGTTGCATTTTCTACAGAAAGAGTGTTCAGATCTTCTCAATCAAAAGTATGGTTTAACACTGTCAGCTGAATGCACAGATCAGAAAGAAGTTTCACAGAATGATTCTGTGTAGTTTATATTTGGAGACATTCCTTTTTCCACTATTACCCTCTTAGCGCTCCGAATCTCCACTTGCATTTTCTACAGAAAGAGTGTTTCAGAACGGCTCAATCAAAACTAAGGTTCAACTGTTTTAGTTGAACAAACAGAACAGAAAGAAGTTTCACACAATTCTTCCGTGTAGTTTTTATTTGTAGACATTCTTTTTCCCAATATAGGCCTCTTAGCGCTCAGAATGTCCAATTGCAGTTTCTACAGAAAGAGTGTTTCAGAACGGCTCAATCAAAAGTAAGGTTCAACTCTGTTAGTTGAATGCACAGAACAGAAAGAAGTTTCATACAATGCTTCTGTGTAGTTTATATTTGAACATATTCTTTTTTCCACTATTACCCACTTAGCGCTACGAATGTCCAGTTGCATTTTCTACAGACAGAGTGTTTCAAAACTGCTCAATCAAAAGTATGGTTTAACTCTGTTAGCTGAATGCTCAGATCAGAAAGAAGTTTCACAGAATGCTTCTGTGTAGTTTATATTTGAATATATTCCTTTTTCCACTACTACGCTCTTAGCACTCCAAATGTCCAGTTGCATTTTCTACAAAAAGAGTGTTCAGATCTGCTCAATCAAAAGTATGGTTTAACTATGATAGCTGAATGCACAGATCAGAAAGAAGTTTCACAGAATGATTCTGTGTAGTTTATATTTGAAGACATTCCTTTTTCCACTATTACCCTCTTAGCGCTCCGAATCTCCACTTGCATTATCTACAAAAAGAGCGTTTCATAACTGCTCAATCAAAAATATGTTTTATCTCTGTTAACTGAATTTACAGATCAGAAATAAGTTTCACAGAATGCATCTGTGTAGTTTTTATTTGAAGATATTCTTTTTCCCAATGTAGGCCTCTTAGCGCTTAGCATGTCCAATTGCAGTTTCTACAGAAAGAGTGTTTCAGAACGGCTCAATCAAAAGTAAGGTTCAACTCTGTTAGTTGAATGCACAGAACAGAAAGAATTTTCACAGAATGCTACTGTGTAGGTTATATTTGAATAAATTCCTTTTTCCACTATTACCCTCCTAGCGCTCCGAATGTCCACTTGCATTTTCTACAGAAAGAGTGTTTCAAAACTGCTCAATCAAAAGTATGGTTTAACTCTGTTAGCTGAATGCTCAGATCAGAAAGAAGTTTCACAGAATGCTTCTGTGTAGTTTATATTTGAATATATTCCTTTTTCCACTACTACTCTCTTAGCGCTCCAAATGTCCAGTTGCATTTTCTACAGAAAGAGTGTTCAGATCTGCTCAATCAAAAGTATGGTTTAACTCTGTTAGCTGAATGCACAGATCAGAAAGAAGTTTCACAGAATGATTCTGTGTAGTTTATATATGGAGACATTCCTTTTTCCACTATTACCCTCTTAGCGCTCCGAATCTCCACTTGCATTTTCTACAGAAAGAGTGTTTCAGAACGGCTCCATCAAAACTAAGGTTCAACTCTTTTAGTTGAACAAACAGAACAGAAAGAAGTTTCACACAATTCTTCTGTGTAGTTTTTATTTGTAGACATTCTTTTTCCCAATATAGGCCTCTTAGCGCTCAGAATGTCCAATTGCAGTTTCTACAGAAAGAGTGTTTCAGAACGGCTCAATCAAAAGTAAGGTTCAACTCTGTTAGTTGAATGCACAGAACAGACAGAAGTTTCATACAATGCTTCTGTGTAGTTTATATTTGAACATATTCTTTTTTCCACTATTACCCACTTAGCGCTACGAATGTCCAGTTGCATTTTCTACAGACAGAGTGTTTCCAAACTGCTCAATCAAAAGTATGGTTTAACTCTGTTAGCTGAATGCTCAGATCAGAAAGAAGTTTCACAGAATGCTTCTGTGTAGTTTATGTTTGAATATATTCCTTTTTCCACTACTACGCCCTTAGCGCTCAAATGTCCAGTTGCATTTTCTACAGAAAGAGCGTTCAGATCTGCTCAATCAAAAGTATGGTTTAACTCTGTTAGCTGAATGCACAGATCAGAAAGAAGTTTCACCGAATGATTCCGTGTAGTTTATATTTGGAGACATTCCTTTTTCCACTATTACCCACTTAGCGCTCCGAATCTCCACTTGCATTTTCTACAAAAAGAGTGTTTCATAACTGCTCAATCAAAAATATGTTTTATCTCTGTTAACTGAATTTACAGATCAGAAATATGTTTCACAGAATGCATCTGTGTAGTTTTTATTTGAAGATATTCTTTTTCCCAATGTAGGCCTCTTGGCTCTTAGCATGTCCAATTGCAGTTTCTACAGAAAGAGTGTTTCAGAACGGCTCAATGAAAAGTAAGGTTCAACTCTGTTAGTTGAATGCACAGAACAGAAAGAATTTTTACAGAATGCTACTGTGTAGTTTATATTTGAATATATTCCTTTTTCCACTATTACCCTCTTAGCGCTCCGAATGTCCACTTGCATTTTCTACAGAAAGACTGTTCAGAACTGCACAATAAAAAGTATGGTTTTACTCTGTTACCTTAATGAACATATCAGAAATAAGTTTCACACAATGCTTCTGTGTAGTTTTTATTTGAAGATATTATTTTTCCCAATAGAGGCCTCTTAGCGCTCAGAATGTCCAATTGCAGTTTCTACAGAAAGAGTGTTTCAGAAAGGCTCAATCCAAAGTAAGGTTCAACTCTGTTAGTTAAATGCACAGAACAGAAAGAAGTTTCATACAATGCTTCTGTGTAGTTTATATTTGAACATATTCTTTTTTCCACTATTACCCACTTAGCGCTACGAATGTCCAGTTGCATTTTCTACAGACAGAGTGTTTCAAAACTGCTCAATCAAAAGTATGGTTTAACTCTGTTAGCTGAATGCTCAGATCAGAAAGAAGTTTCACAGAATGCTTCTGTGTAGTTTATATTTGAATATATTCCTTTTTCCACTACTACTCTCTTAGCGCTCCAAATGTCCAGTTGCATTTTCTACAGAAAGAGTGTTCAGATCTGCTCAATCAAAAGTATGGTTTAACTCTGTTAGCTGAATGCACAGATCAGAAAGAAGTTTCACAGAATTATTCTGTGTAGTTTATATTTGGAGACATTCCTTTTTCCACTATTACCCTCTTAGCGCTCCGAATCTCCACTTGCATTTTCTACAGAAAGAGTGTTTCAGAACGGCTCAATCAAAACTAAGGTTCAACTCTTTTAGATGAACAAACAGAACAGAAAGAAGTTTCACACAATTCTTCTGTGTAGTTTTTATTTGTAGACATTCTTTTTCCCAATATAGGCCTCTTTGCGCTCAGAATGTCCAATTGCAGTTTCTACAGAAAGAGTGTTTCAGAACGGCTCAATCAAAAGTAAGGTTCAACTCTGTTAGTTGAATGCACAGAACAGAAAGAATTTTCACAGAATGCTACTGTGTAGTTTATATTTGAATATATTCCTTTTTCCACTATTACCCTCTTAGCGCTCCGAATGTCCACTTGCATTTTCTACAGAAAGAGTGTTTCAGAACGGCTCAATCAAAACTAAGGTTCAACTCTTTTAGTTGAACAAACAGAACAGAAAGAAGTTTCACACAATTCTTCTGTGTAGTTTTTATTTGTAGACATTCGTTTTCCCAATATAGGCCTCTTAGCGCTCAGAATGTCCAATTGCAGTTTCTACACAAAGAGTGTTTCAGAACAGCTCAATCAAAAGTAAGGTTCAACTCTGTTAGTTGAATGCACAGAACAGAAAGAAGTTTCATACAATGCTTCTGTGTAGTTTATATTTGAACATATTATTTTTTCCACTATTACCCACTTAGCGCTACGAATGTCCAGTTGCATTTTCTACAGACAGAGTGTTTCAAAACTGCTCAATCAAAAGTGTGGTTTAACTCTGTTAGCTGAATGCTCAGATCAGAAAGAAGTTTCACAGAATGCTTCTGTGTAGTTTATATTTGAATATATTCCTTTTTCCACTACTACGCTCTTAGCGCCCCAAATGTCCAGTTGCATTTTCTACAGAAAGAGTGTTCAGATCTGCTCAATCAAAAGTATGGTTTAACTCTGTTAGCTGAATGCACAGATCACAAAGAAGTTTCACAGAATGATTCTGTGTAGTTTATATTTGGAGACATTCCTTTTTCCACTATTACAATCTTAGCGCTCCGAATCTCCACTTGCATTTTCTACAGAAAGAGTGTTTCAGAACGGCTCAAGCAAAACTAAGGTTCAAATCTTTTAGTTGAACAAACAGAACAGAAAGAAGTTTCACACAATTCTTCTGTGTAGTTTTTATTTGTAGACATTCTTTTTCCCAATATAGGCCTCTTAGCGCTCAGAATGTCCAATTGCAGTTTCTACAGAAAGAGTGTTTCAGAACGGCTCAATCAAAAGTAAGGTTCAACTCTGTTAGTCGAATGCACAGAACAGAAAGAAGTTTCATACAAGGCTTCTGTGTAGTTTATATTTGAACATATTCTTTTTTCCACTATTACCGACTTAGCGCTACGAATGTCCAGTTGCATTTTCTACAGACAGAGTGTTTCAAAACTGCTCAATCAAAAGCATGGTTTAACTCTGTTAGCTGAATGCTCAGATCAGAAAGAAGTTTCACAGAATGCTTCTGTGTAGTTTATATTTGAATATATTACTTTTTCCACTACTACGCTCTTAGCGCTCCAAATGTCCAGTTGCATTATCTACAGAAAGAGTGTTCTGATCGGCTCAATCAAAAGTATGGTTTAACTCTGTTAGCTGAATGCACAGATCAGAAAGAAGTTTCACCGAATGATTCTGTGTAGTTTATATTTGAAGACATTCCTTTTTCCTCTATGACCCTCTTAGCGCTCCGAATCTCCACTTGCATTTTCTACAAAAAGAGTGTTTCATAAGTGCTCAATCAAAAATATGTTTTATCTCTGTTAACTGAATTTACAGATCAGAAATAAGTTTCACAGAATGCATCTGTGTAGTTTTTATTTGAAGATATTCTTTTTCCCAATGTAGGCCTCTTAGCGCTTAGCATGTCCAATTGCAGTTTCTACAGAAAGAGTGTTTCAGAACGGCTCAATCAAAAGTAAGGTTCAACTCTGTTAGTTGAATGCTCAGAACAGAAAGAATTTTCACAGAATGCTACTGTGTAGTTTATATTTGAATATATTCCTTTTTCCACTATTACCCTCTTAGCGCTCCGAATGTCCACTTGCATTTTCTACAGAAAGAGTGTTCAGAACTGCGCAATCAAAATTATAGTTTAACTCTGTTAGCTTAATGAACATATCAGAAATAAGTTTCACACAATGCTTCTGTGTAGTTTTTATTTGAAGATATTATTTTTCCCAATAGAGGCCTCTTAGCGCTCAGAATGTCCAATTGCAGTTTCTACAGAAAGAGTGTTTCAGAAAGGCTCAATCAAATTTAGGTTCAACTCTGTTAGTTGAATGCACAGAACAGAAAGAAGTTTCATACAATGCTTCTGTGTAGTTTATATTTGAACATATTCTTTTTTCCACTATTACCCACTTAGCGCTACGAATGTCCAGTTGCATTTTCTACAGACAGAGTGTTTCAAAACTGCTCAATCAAAAGTATGGTTTAACTCTGTTAGCTGAATGCTTAGATCAGAAAGAAGTTTCACAGAATGCTTCTGTGTAGTTTATATTTGAATATATTCCTTTTTCCACTACTACTCTCTTAGCGCTACAAATGTCCAGTTGCATTTTCTACAGAAAGAGTGTTCAGATCTGCTCAATCAAAAGTATGGTTTAACTCTGTTAGCTGAATGCACAGATCAGAAAGAAGTTTCACAGAATGGTTCTGTGTAGTTTATATTTGGAGACATTCCTTTTTCCACTATTACCCTCTTAGCGCTCCGAATCTCCACTTGCATTTTCTACAGAAAGAGTGTTTCAGAACGGCTCAATCAAAACTAAGGTTCAACTCTTTTAGTTGAACAAACAGAACAGAAAGAAGTTTCACACAATTCTTCTGTGTAGTTTTTATTTGTAGACATTCTTTTTCCCAATATAGGCCTCTTAGCGCTCAGAATGTCCAATTGCAGTTTCTACAGAAAGAGTGTTTCAGAACGGCTCAATCAAAAGTAAGGTTCAACTCTGTTAGCTGAATGCACAGAACAGAAAGAAGTTTCATACAATGCTTCTGTGTAGTTTATATTTGAACATATTCTTTTTTCCACTATTACCCACTTAGCGCTACGAATGTCCAGTTGCATTTTCTACAGACAGAGTGTTTCAAAACTGCTCACTCAAAAGTATGGTTTAACTCTGTTAGCTGAATGCTCAGATCAGAAAGAAGTTTCACAGAATGCTTCTGTGTAGTTTATATTTGAATATATTCCTTTTTCCACTACTACGCTCTTAGCGTTCCAATTGTCCAGTTGCATTTTCTACAGAAAGAGTGTTCAGATCTGCTCAATCAAAAGTATGGTTTAACTCTGTTAGCTCAATGCACAGATCAGAAAGAAGTTTCACAGAATGATTCTGTGTAGTTTATATTTGGAGACATTCCTTTTTCCACTATTACTCTCTTAGCGCTCCGAATCTCCACTTGAATTTTCTACAGAAAGAGTGTTTCAGAACGGCTCAATCAAAACTAAGGTTCAACTCTTTTAGTTGAACAAACAGAACAGAAAGAAGTTTCACACAATTCTTCTGTGTAGTTTTTATTTGTAGACATTCTTTTTCCCAATATAGGCCTCTTAGCGCTCAGAATGTCCAATTGCAGTTTCTACAGAAAGAGTGTTTAAGAACGGCTCAATCAAAAGTAAGGTTCAACTCTGTTAGTGGAATGCACAGAACAGAAAGAAGTTTCATACAAGGCTTCTGTGTAGTTTATATTTGAACATATTCTTTTTTCCACTATTACCCACTTAGCGCTACGAATGTCCAGTTGCATTTTCTACAGACAGAGTGTTTCAAAACTGCTCAATCAAAAGCATGGTTTAACTCTGTTAGCTGAATGCTCAGATCAGAAAGAAGTTTCACAGAATGCTTCTGTGTAGTTTATATTTGAATATATTCCTTTTTCCACTACTACGCTCTTAGCGCTCCAAATGTCCAGTTGCATTTTCTACAGAAAGAGTGTTCAGATCTGCTCAAACAAAAGTATGGTTTAACTCTGTTAGCTGAATGCACAGATCAGAAAGAAGTTTCACCGAATGATTCTGTGTAGTTTATATTTGAAGACATTCCTTTTTCCACTATTACCCTCTTAGCGCTCCGAATCTCCACTTGCATTTTCTACAAAAAGAGTGTTTCATAACTGCTCAATCAAAAATATGTTTTATCTCTGTTAACTGAATTTACAGATCAGAAATAAGTTTCACAGAATGCATCTGTGTAGTTTTTATTTGAAGATATTCTTTTTCCCAATGTAGGCCTCTTAGCGCTTAGCATGTCCAATTGCAGTTTCTACAGAAAGAGTGTTTCAGAACGGCTCAATCAAAAGTAAGGTTCAACTCTGTTAGTTGAATGCACAGAACAGGAAGAATTTTCACAGAATGCTACTGTGTAGTTTATATTTGAATATATTCCTTTTTCCACTATTACCCTCTTAGCGCTCCGAATGTCCACTTGCATTTTCTACAGAAAGAGTGTTTCAGAACGGCTCAATCAAAACTAAGGTTCAACTCTTTTAGTTGAACAAACAGAACAGAAAGAAGTTTCACACAATTCTTCTGTGTAGTTTTTATTTGTAGACATTCGTTTTCCCAATATAGGCCTCTTAGCGCTCAGAATGTCCAATTGCAGTTTCTACACAAAGAGTGTTTCAGAACAGCTCAATCAAAAGTAAGGTTCAACTCTGTTAGTTGAATGCACAGAACAGAAAGAAGTTTCATACAATGCTTCTGTGTAGTTTATATTTGAACATATTATTTTTTCCACTATTACCCACTTAGCGCTACGAATGTCCAGTTGCATTTTCTACAGACAGAGTGTTTCAAAACTGCTCAATCAAAAGTGTGGTTTAACTCTGTTAGCTGAATGCTCAGATCAGAAAGAAGTTTCACAGAATGCTTCTGTGTAGTTTATATTTGAATATATTCCTTTTTCCACTACTACGCTCTTAGCGCCCCAAATGTCCAGTTGCATTTTCTACAGAAAGAGTGTTCAGATCTGCTCAATCAAAAGTATGGTTTAACTCTGTTAGCTGAATGCACAGATCACAAAGAAGTTTCACAGAATGATTCTGTGTAGTTTATATTTGGAGACATTCCTTTTTCCACTATTACAATCTTAGCGCTCCGAATCTCCACTTGCATTTTCTACAGAAAGAGTGTTTCAGAACGGCTCAAGCAAAACTAAGGTTCAAATCTTTTAGTTGAACAAACAGAACAGAAAGAAGTTTCACACAATTCTTCTGTGTAGTTTTTATTTGTAGACATTCTTTTTCCCAATATAGGCCTCTTAGCGCTCAGAATGTCCAATTGCAGTTTCTACAGAAAGAGTGTTTCAGAACGGCTCAATCAAAAGTAAGGTTCAACTCTGTTAGTCGAATGCACAGAACAGAAAGAAGTTTCATACAAGGCTTCTGTGTAGTTTATATTTGAACATATTCTTTTTTCCACTATGACCGACTTAGCGCTACGAATGTCCAGTTGCATTTTCTACAGACAGAGTGTTTCAAAACTGCTCAATCAAAAGCATGGTTTAACTCTGTTAGCTGAATGCTCAGATCAGAAAGAAGTTTCACAGAATGCTTCTGTGTAGTTTATATTTGAATATATTACTTTTTCCACTACTACGCTCTTAGCGCTCCAAATGTCCAGTTGCATTATCTACAGAAAGAGTGTTCTGATCGGCTCAATCAAAAGTATGGTTTAACTCTGTTAGCTGAATGCACAGATCAGAAAGAAGTTTCACCGAATGATTCTGTGTAGTTTATATTTGAAGACATTCCTTTTTCCTCTATGACCCTCTTAGCGCTCCGAATCTCCACTTGCATTTTCTACAAAAAGAGTGTTTCATAACTGCTCAATCAAAAATATGTTTTATCTCTGTTAACTGAATTTACAGATCAGAAATAAGTTTCACAGAATGCATCTGTGTAGTTTTTATTTGAAGATATTCTTTTTCCCAATGTAGGCCTCTTAGCGCTTAGCATGTCCAATTGCAGTTTCTACAGAAAGAGTGTTTCAGAACGGCTCAATCAAAAGTAAGGTTCAACTCTGTTAGTTGAATGCTCAGAACAGAAAGAATTTTCACAGAATGCTACTGTGTAGTTTATATTTGAATATATTCCTTTTTCCACTATTACCCTCTTAGCGCTCCGAATGTCCACTTGCATTTTCTACAGAAAGAGTGTTCAGAACTGCGCAATCAAAATTATAGTTTAACTCTGTTAGCTTAATGAACATATCAGAAATAAGTTTCACACAATGCTACTGTGTAGTTTTTATTTGAAGATATTATTTTTCCCAATAGAGGCCTCTTAGCGCTCAGAATGTCCAATTGCAGTTTCTACAGAAAGAGTGTTTCAGAAAGGCTCAATCAAAAGTTAGGTTCAACTCTGTTAGTTGAATGCACAGAACAGAAAGAAGTTTCATACAATGCTTCTGTGTAGTTTATATTTGAACATATTCTTTTTTAAACTATTACCCACTTAGCGCTACGAATGTCCAGTTGCATTTTCTACAGACAGAGTGTTTCAAAACTGCTCAATCAAAAGTATTCTTTAACTCTGTTAGCTGAATGCTTAGATCAGAAAGAAGTTTCACAGAATGCTTCTGTGTAGTTTATATTTGAATATATTCCTTTTTCCACTACTACTCTCTTAGCGCTACAAATGTCCAGTTGCATTTTCTACAGAAAGAGTGTTCAGATCTGCTCAATCAAAAGTATGGTTTAACTCTGTTAGCTGAATGCACAGATCAGAAAGAAGTTTCACAGAATGGTTCTGTGTAGTTTATATTTGGAGACATTCCTTTTTCCACTATTACCCTCTTAGCGCTCCGAATCTCCACTTGCATTTTCTACAGAAAGAGTGTTTCAGAACGGCTCAATCAAAACTAAGGTTCAACTCTTTTAGTTGAACAAACAGAACAGAAAGAAGTTTCACACAATTCTTCTGTGTAGTTTTTATTTGTAGACATTCTTTTTCCCAATATAGGCCTCTTAGCGCTCAGAATGTGCAATTGCAGTTTCTACAGAAAGAGTGTTTCAGAACGGCTCAATCAAAAGTAAGGTTCAACTCTGTTAGCTGAATGCACAGAACAGAAAGAAGTTTCATACAATGCTTCTGTGTAGTTTATATTTGAACATATTCTTTTTTCCACTATTACCCACTTAGCGCTACGAATGTCCAGTTGCATTTTCTACAGACAGAGTGTTTCAAAACTGCTCAATCAAAAGTATGGTTTAACTCTGTTAGCTGAATGCTCAGATCAGAAAGAAGTTTCACAGAATGCTTCTGTGTAGTTTATATTTGAATATATTCCTTTTTCCACTACTACGCTCTTAGCGTTCCAATTGTCCAGTTGCATTTTCTACAGAAAGAGTGTTCAGATCTGCTCAATCAAAAGTATGGTTTAACTCTGTTAGCTCAATGCACAGATCAGAAAGAAGTTTCACAGAATGATTCTGTGTAGTTTATATTTGGAGACATTCCTTTTTCCACTATTACCCTCTTAGCGCTCCGAATCTCCACTTGCATTTTCTACAGAAAGAGTGTTTCAGAACGGCTCAATCAAAACTAAGGTTCAACTCTTTTAGTTGAACAAACAGAACAGAAAGAAGTTTCACACAATTCTTCTGTGTAGTTTTTATTTGTAGACATTCTTTTTCCCAATATAGGCCTCTTACCGCTCAGAATGTCCAATTGCAGTTTCTACAGAAAGAGTGTTTAAGAACGGCTCAATCAAAAGTAAGGTTCAACTCTGTTAGTGGAATGCACAGAAGAGAAAGAAGTTTCATACAAGGCTTCTGTGTAGTTTATATTTGAACATATTCTTTTTTCCACTATTACCCACTTAGCGCTACGAATGTCCAGTTGCATTTTCTACAGACAGAGTGTTTCAAAACTGCTCAATCAAAAGCATGGTTTAACTCTGTTAGCTGAATGCTCAGATCAGAAAGAAGTTTCACAGAATGCTTCTGTGTAGTTTATATTTGAATATATTCCTTTTTCCACTACTACGCTCTTAGCGCTCCAAATGTCCAGTTGCATTTTCTACAGAAAGAGTGTTCAGATCTGCTCAAACAAAAGTATGGTTTAACTCTGTTAGCTGAATGCACAGATCAGAAAGAAGTTTCACCGAATGATTCTGTGTAGTTTATATTTGAAGACATTCCTTTTTCCACTATTACCCTCTTAGCGCTCCGAATCTCCACTTGCATTTTCTACAAAAAGAGTGTTTCATAACTGCTCAATCAAAAATATGTTTTATCTCTGTTAACTGAATTTACAGATCAGAAATAAGTTTCACAGAATGCATCTGTGTAGTTTTTATTTGAAGATATTCTTTTTCCCAATGTAGGCCTCTTAGCGCTTAGCATGTCCAATTGCAGTTTCTACAGAAAGAGTGTTTCAGAACGGCTCAATCAAAAGTAAGGTTCAACTCTGTTAGTTGAATGCACAGAACAGGAAGAATTTTCACAGAATGCTACTGTGTAGTTTATATTTGAATATATTCCTTTTTCCACTATTACCCTCTTAGCGCTCCGAATGTCCACTTGAATTTTCTACAGAAAGCGTGTTCAGAACTGCGCAATCAAAACTATGGTTTAACTCTGTTAGCTTAATGAACATATCAGAAATAAGTTTCACACAATGCTTCTGTGTAGTTTTTATTTGAAGATATTATTTTTCCCAATAGAGGCCTCTTAGCGCTCAGAATGTCCAATTGCAGTTTCTACAGAAAGAGTGTTTCAGAAAGGCTCAATCAAAAGTAAGGTTCAACTCTGTTAGTTGAATGCACAGAACAGAAAGAAGTTTCATACAATGCTTCTGTGTAGTTTATATTTGAACATATCCTTTTTTCCACTATTACCCACTTAGCGCTACGAATGTCCAGTTGCATTTTCTACAGACAGAGTGTTTCAAAACTGCTCAATCAAAAGAATGGTTTAACTCTGTTAGCTGAATGCTCAGATCAGAAAGAAGTTTCACAGAATGCTTCTGTGTAGTTTATATTTGTATATATTCCTTTTTCCACTACTGCTCTCTTAGCGCTCCAAATGTCCAGTTGCATTTTCTACAGAAAGAGAGTTCAGATCTCCTCAATCAAAAGTATGGTTTAACTCTGTTAGCTGAATGCACAGATCAGAAAGAAGTTTCACAGAATGATTCTGTGTAGTTTATATTTGGAGACATTCCTTTTTCCACTATTACCCTCTTAGCGCTCCGAATCTCCACTTGCATTTTCTACAGAAAGAGTGTTTCAGAACGGCTCAATCAAAACTAAGGTTCAACTCTTTTAGTTGAACAAACAGAACAGAAAGAAGTTTCACACAATTCTTCTGTGTAGTTTTTATTTGTAGACATTCTTTTTCCCAATATAGGCCTCTTAGCGCTCAGAATGTCCAATTCCAGTTTCTACAGAAAGAGTGTTTCAGAACGGCTCAATCAAAAGTAAGGTTCAACTCTGTTAGTCGAATGCACAGAACCGAAAGAAGTTTCATACAAGGCTTCTGTGTAGTTTATATTTGAACATATTCTTTTTTCCACTATTACCCACTTAGCGCTACGAATGTCCAGTTGCATTTTCTACAGACAGAGTGTTTCAAAACTGCTCAATCAAAAGCATGGTTTAACTCTGTTAGCTGAATGCTCAGATCAGAAAGAAGTTTCACAGAAGGCTTCTGTGTAGTTTATATTTGAATATATTCCTTTTTCCACTACTACGCTCTTAGCGCTCCAAATGTCCAGTTGCATTTTCTACAGAAAGAGTGTTCAGATCTGCTCAATCAAAAGTATGGTTTAACTCTGTTAGCTGAATGCACAGATCAGAAAGAAGTTTCACCGAATGATTCTGTGTAGTTTATATTTGAAGACATTCCTTTTTCCACTATTACCCTCTTAGCGCTCCGAATCTCCACTTGCATTTTCTACAAAAAGAGTGTTTCATAACTGCTCAATCAAAAATATGTTTTATCTCTGTTAACTGAATTTACAGATCAGAAATAAGTTTCACAGAATGCATCTGTGTAGTTTTTATTTGAAGATATTCTTTTTCCCAATGTAGGCCTCTTAGCGCTTAGCATGTCCAATTGCAGTTTCTACAGAATGAGTGTTTCAGAACGGCTCAATCAAAAGTAAGTTTCAACTCTGTTAGTTGAATGCACAAAACAGGAAGAATTTTCACAGAATGCTACTGTGTAGTTTATATTTGAATATATTCCTTTTTCCACAAATACCCTCTTAGCGCTCCGAATGTCCACTTGAATTTTCTACAGAAAGAGTGTTCAGAACTGCGCAATCAAAAGTATGGTTTAACTCTGTTAGCTTAATGAACATATCAGAAATAAGTTTCCCACAATGCTTCTGTGTAGTTTTTATTTGAAGATATTATATTTCCCAATAGAGGCCTCTTAGCGCTCTGAATGTCCAATTGCAGTTTCTACAGAAAGAGTGTTTCAGAAAGGCTCAATCAAAAGTAAGGTTCAACTCTGTTAGTTGAATGCACAGAACAGAAAGAAGTTTCATACAATGCTTCTGTGTAGTTTATATTTGAACATATACTTTTTTCCACTATCACCCACTTAGCGCTACGAATGTCCAATTGCATTTTCTACAGACAGAGTGTTTCAAAACTGCTCAATCAAAAGTATGGTTTAACTCTGTTAGCTGAATGCTCAGATCAGAAAGAAGTTTCACAGAATGCTTCTGTGTAGTTTATATTTGTATATATTCCTTTTTCCACTACTACTCTCTTAGCGCTCCAAATGTCCAGTTGCATTTTCTACCGAAAGAGTGTTCAGATCTGCTCAATCAAAAGTATGGTTTAACTCTGTTAGCTGAATGCACAGATCACAAAGAAGTTTCACAGAATGATTCTGTGTAGTTTATATTTGGAGACATTCCTTTTTCCACTATTACCCTCTTAGCGCTCCGAATCTCCACTTGCATTTTCTACAGAAAGAGTGTTTCAGAACGGCTCAATCAAAACTAAGGTTCAACTCTTTCAGTAGAACAAACAGAACAGATAGAAGTTTCACACAATTCTTCTGTGTAGTTTTTATTTGTAGACATTCTTTTTCCCAATATAGGACTCTTAGCGCTCAGAATGTCCAATTGCAGTTTCTACAGAAAGAGTGTTTCAGAACGGCTCAATCAAAAGTAAGGTTCAACTCTGTTAGTCGAATGCACAGAACAGAAAGAAGTTTCATACAAGGCTTCTGTGTAGTTTATATTTGAACATATACTTTTTTCCACTATTACCCACTTAGCGCTACGAATGTCCAGTTGCATTTTCTACAGACAGAGTGTTTCAAAACTGCTCAATCAAAAGCATGGTTTAACTCTGTTAGCTGAATGCTCAGATCAGAAAGAAGTTTCACAGAATGCTTCTGTGTAGTTTATATTTGAATATATTCCTTTTTCCACTACTACGCTCTTTGCGCTCCAAATGTCCAGTTGCATTTTCTACAGAAAGAGTGTTCAGATCTGCTCAATCAAAAGTATGGTTTAACACTGTTAGCTGAATGCACAGATGAGAAAGAAGTTTCACCGAATGATTCTGTGTAGTTTATATTTGGAGACATTCCTTTTTCCACTATTACCCTCTTAGCGCTCCGAATCTCCACTTGCATTTTCTACAGAAAGAGTGTTTCAGAACGGCCCAATCAAAACTAAGGTTCAACTCTTTTAGTTGAACAAACAGAACAGAAAGAAGTTTCACACAATTCTTCTGTGTAGTTTTTATTTGTAGACATTCTTTTTCCCAATATAGGCCTCTTAGCGCTCAGAATGTCCAATTGCAGTTTCTACAGAAAGAGTGTTTCAGAACGGCTCAATCAAAAGTAAGGTTCAACTCTGTTAGTCGAATGCACAGAACAGAAAGAAGTTTCATACAAGGCTTCTGTGTAGTTTATATTTGAACATATTCTTTTTTCCACAATTACCCACTTAGCGCTACGAATGTCCAGTTACATTTTCTACAGACAGAGTGTTTCAAAACTGCTCAATCAAAAGCATGGTTTAACTCTGTTAGCTGAATGCTCAGATCAGAAAGAAGTTTCACAGAATGCTTCTGTGTAGTTTATATTTGAATATATTCCTTATTCCACTATTACGCTCTTAGAGCTCCAAATGTCCAGTTGCATTTTCTACAGAAAGAGTGTTCAGATCTGCTCAATCAAAAATATGTTTTATCTCTGTTAACTGAATTTACAGATCAGAAATAAGTTTCACAGAATGCATCTGTGTAGTTTTTATTTGAAGATATTCTTTTTCCCAATGTAGGCCTCTTAGCGCTTAGCATGTCCAATTGCAGTTTCTACAGAAAGAGTGTTTCAGAACGGCTCAATCAAAAGTAAGGTTCAACTCTGTTAGTTGAATGCACAGAACAGGAAGAATTTTCACAGAATGCTACTGTGTAGTTTATATTTGGATATATTCCTTTTTCCACTATTACCCTCTTAGCGCTCCGAATGTCCACTTGAATTTTCTACAGAAAGAGTGTTCAGAACTGCGCAATCAAAAGTATGGTTTAACTCTGTTAGCTTAATGAACATATCAGAAATAAGTTTCACACAATGCTTCTGTGTAGTTTTTATTTGAAGATATTATTTTTCCCATTAGAGGCCTCTTAGCGCTCAGAATGTCCAATTGCAGTTTCTACAGAAAGAGTGATTCAGAAAGGCTCAATCAAAAGTAAGGTTCAACTCTGTTAGTTGAATGCACAGAACAGAAAGAAGTTTCATACAATGCTTCTGTGTAGTTTGTATTTGAACATATACTTTTTTCCACTATTTCCCACTTAGCGCTACGAATGTCCAGTTGCATTTTCTACAGACAGAGTGTTTCAAAACTGCTCAATCAAAAGTATGGTTTAACTCTGTTAGCTGAATGCTCAGATCAGAAAGAAGTTTCACAGAATGCTTCTGTGTAGTTTATATTTGTATATATTCCTTTTTCCACTACTACTCTCTTAGCGCTCCAAATGTCCAGTTGCATTTTCTACAGAAAGAGATTTCAGATCTCCTCAATCAAAAGTGTGGTTTAACTCTAATAGCTGAATGCACAGATCAGAAAGAAGTTTCACAGAATGATTCTGTGTAGTTTATATTTGGAGACATTCCTTTTTCCACTTTTACCCTCTTAGCGCTCCGAATCTCCACTTGCATTTTCTACAGAAAGATTGTTTCAGAACTGCTCAATCAAAACTAAGGTTCAACTCTTTTAGTTGAACAAACAGAACAGAAACAAGTTTCACACAATTTTTCTGTGTAGTTTTTATTTGTAGACATTCTTTTTCCCAATATAGGCCTCTTAGCGCTCAGAATGTCCAATTGCAGTTTCTACAGAAAGAGTGTTTCAGAACGGCTCAATCAAAAGTAAGGTTCAACTCTGTTAGTTGAATGCACAGAACAGAAAGAAGTTTCATACAATGCTTCTGTGTAGTTTATATTTGAACATATTCTTTTTTCCACTATTACCCACTTAGCGCTACGAATGTCCAGTTGCATTTTCTACAGACAGAGTGTTTCAAAACTGCTCAATCAAAAGTATGGTTTAACTCTGTTAGCTGAATGCTCAGATCAGAAAGAAGTTTCACAGAATGCTTCTGTGTAGTTTATATTTGAATATATTGCTTTTTCCACTACTACGCTCTTAGCGCTCCAAATGTCCAGTTGCATTTTCTACAGAAAGAGTGTTCAGATCTGCTCAATCAAAAGTATGGTTTAACTCTGTTAGCTGAATGCACAGATCAGAAAGAAGTTTCACCGAATGATTCCGTGTAGTTTATATTTGAAGACATTCCTTTTTCCACTATGACCCTCTTAGCGCTCCGAATCTCCACTTGCATTTTCTACAAAAAGAGTGTTTCATAACTGCTCAATCAAAAATATGTTTTATCTCTGTTAACTGAATTTACAGATCAGAAATAAGTTTCAGAGAATGCATCTGTGTAGTTTTTATTTGAAGATATTCTTTTTCCCAATGTAGGCCTCTTAGCGCTTAGCATGTCCAATTGCAGTTTCTACAGAAAGAGTGTTTCAGAACGGCTCAATCAAAAGTAAGGTTCAACTCTGTTAGTTGAATGCACAGAACAGAAAGAATTTTCACAGAATGCTACTGTGTAGTTTATATTTGAATATATTCCTTTTTCCACTATTACCCTCTTAGCGCTCCGAATGTCCACTTGCATTTTCTACAGAAAGAGTGTTTCAGAACGGCTCAATCAAAACTAAGGTTCAACTCTTTTAGTTGAACAAACAGAACAGAAAGAAGTTTCACACAATTTTTCTGTGTAGTTTTTATTTGTAGACATTCTTTTTCCCAATATAGGCCTCTTAGCGCTCAGAATGTCCAATTGCAGTTTCTACAGAAAGAGTGTTTCAGAACGGCTCAATCAAAAGTAAGGTTCAACTCTGTTAGTTGAATGCACAGAACAGAAAGAAGTTTCATACAATGCTTCTGTGTAGTTTATATTTGAACATATTCTTTTTTCCACTATTACCCACTTAGCGCTACGAATGTCCAGTTGCATTTTCTACAGACAGTTTCAAAACTGCTCAATCAAAAGTATGGTTTAAATTTGTTAGCTGAATGCTCAGATCAGAAAGAAGTTTCACAGAATGCTTCTGTGTAGTTTATATTTGAATATATTCCTTTTTCCACTACTACGCTCTTAGCGCTCCAAATGTCCAGTTGCATTTTCTACAGAAAGAGTGTTCAGATCTGCTCAATCAAAAGTATGGTTTAACTCTGTTAGCTGAATGCACAGATCAGAAAGAAGTTGCACCGAATGATTCTGTGTAGTTTATATTTGAAGACATTCCTTTTTCCACTATTACCCTCTTAGCGCTCCGAATCTCCACTTGCATTTTCTACAAAAAGAGTGTTTCATAACTGCTCAATCAAAAATATATTTTATCTCTGTTAACTGAATTTACAGAACAGAAATAAGTTTCACAGAATGCATCTGTGTAGTTTTTATTTGAAGATATTCTTTTTCCCAATGTAGGCCTCTTAGCGCTTAGCATGTCCAATTGCAGTTTCTACAGAAAGGGTGTTTCAGAACGGCGGAATCAAAAGTAAGGTTCAACTCTGTTAGTTGAATGCACAGAACAGAAAGAATTTTCACAGAATGCTACTGTGTAGTTTATATTTGAATATATTCCTTTTTCCACTATTACCCTCTTAGCGCTCCGAATGTCCACTTGCATTTTCTACAGAAAGAGTGTTCAGAACTGCGCAATCAAAAGTATGGTTTAACTCTGTTAGCTTAATGAACATATCAGAAATAAGTTACACACATTGCTTCTGTGTAATTTTTATTTGAAGATATTATTTTTCCCAATAGAGGCCTCTTAGCGCTCAGAATGTCCAATTGCAGTTTCTACAGAAAGAGTGTTTAAGAAAGGCTCAATCAAAAGTAAGGTTCAACTCTGTTAGTTGAATGCACAGAACAGAAAGTAGTTTCATACAATGCTTCTGTGTAGTTTATATTTGAACAGATTCTTTTTTCCACTATTACCCACCTAGCGCTACGAATGTCCAGTTGCATTTTCTACAGACAGAGTGTTTCAAAACTGCTCAATCAAAAGTATGGTTTAACTCTGTTAGCTGAATGCTCAGATCAGAAAGAAGTTTCACAGAATGCTTCTGTGTAGTTTATATTTGAATATATTCCTTTTTCCACTACTACTCTCTTAGCGCTCCAAATGTCCAGTTGCATTTTCTACAGAAAGATTGTTCAGATCTGCTCAATCAAAAGTATGGTTTAACTCTGTTAGCTGAATGCACAGATCAGAAAGAAGTTTCACAGAATGATTCTGTGTAGTTTGTATTTGGAGACATTCTTTTTCCACTATTACCCTCTTAGCGCTCCGAATCTCCACTTGCATTTCCTACAGAAAGAGTGTTTCAGAACGGCTCAATCAAAACTAAGGTTCAACTCTTTTAGTTGAACAAACAGAACAGAAAGAAGTTTCACACAATTCTTCTGTGTAGTTTTTATTTGTAGACATTCTTTTTCCCAATATAGGCCTCCTAGCGCTCAAAATGTCCAATTGCAGTTTCTACAGAAAGAGTGTTTCAGAACGGCTCAATCAAAAGTAAGGTTCAAATCTGTTAGTTGAATGCACAAAACAGAAAGAAGTTTCATACAATGCTTCTGTGTAGTTTATATTTGAACATATTCTTTTTTCCACTATTACCCACTTAGCGCTACGAATGTCCAATTGCATTTTCTACAGACAGAGTGTTTCAAAACTGCTCAATCAAAAGTATGGTTTAAGTCTGTTAGCTGAATGCTCAGATCAGAAAGAAGTTTCACAGAATGCTACTGTGTAGTTTATAATTGAATATATTCTATTTTCCAATACTACTCTCTTAGCGCTCCAAATGTCCAGTTGCATTTTCTACAGAAAGAGTGTTCAGATCTGCTCTATCAAAAGTATGGTTTAACTCTGTTAGCTGAATGCACAGATCAGAAAGAAGTTTCACAGAATGATTCTGTGTAGTTTATATTTGGAGACATTCCTTTTTCCACTGTTACCCTCTTAGAGCTCCGAATCTCCACTTGCATTTTCTACAGAAACTGTTTCTTAGAACGGCTCAATCAAAACTAAGGTTCAAATCTTTTAGTTGAACAAACAGAACAGAAAGAAGTTTCACACAATTCTTCTCTGTAGTTTTTATTTGTAGACATTCTTTTTCCCAATATAGGCCTCCTAGCGCTCAGAATGTCCAATTGCAGTTTCTACAGAAAGAGTGTTTCAGAACGGCTCAATCAAAAGTAAGGTTCAACTCTGTTAGTTGAATGCACAGAACAGAAAGAAGTTTCATACAATGCTTCTGTGTAGTTTATATTTGAACATATTCATTTTTCCACTATTACCCACTTAGCGCTACGAAATTCCAGTTGCATTTTCTACAGACAGAGTGTTTCAAAACTGCTCAATCAAAAGTATGGTTTAACTCTGTTAGCTGAATGCTCAGATCAGAAAGAAGTTTCACAGAATGCTTCTGTGTAGTTTATATTTGAATATATTCCTTTTTCCACTACTACGCTCTTAGAGCTCCAAATGTCCAGTTGCATTTTCAACAGAAAGAGTGTTCAGATCTGCTCAATCAAAAGTATGGTTTAACTCTGTTAGCTGAATGCACAGATCAGAAAGAAGTTTCACCGAATGATTCTGTGTAGTTTATATTTGAAGACATTCCTTTTTCCACTATTACCCTCTTAGCGCTCCGAACCTCCACTTGCATTTTCTACAAAAAGAGTGTTTCATAACTGCTCAATCAAAAATATGTTTTATCTCTGTTAACTGAATTTACAGATCAGAAATAAGTTTCACAGAATGCATCTGTGTAGTTTTTATTTGAAGATATTCTTTTTCCCAATGTAGGCCTCTTAACGCTTAGCATGTCCAATTGCAGTTTCTACAGAAAAAGTGTTTCAGAACGGCTGAATCAAAAGTAAGGTTCAACTCTGTTAGTTGAATGCACAGAACAGAAAGAATTTTCACAGAATGCTACTGTGTAGTTTATATTTGAATATATTCCTTTTTCCACTATTACCCTCTTAGCGCTCCGAATGTCCACTTGCATTTTCTACAGAAAGAGTGTTCAGAACTGCGCAATCAAAAGTATGGTTTAACTCTGTTAGCTTAATGAACATATCAGAAATAAGTTTCACACAATGCTTCTGTGTAGTTTTTATTTGAAGATATTATTTTTCCCAATAGAGGCCTCTTAGCGCTCAGAATGTCCAATTGCAGTTTCTACAGAAAGAGTGTTTCTGAAAGGCTCAATCAAAAGTAAGGTTCAACTCTGTTAGTTGAATGCACAGAACAGAAAGAAGTTTCATACAATGCTTCTGTGTAGTTTATATTTGAACATATACTTTTTTCCACTATTACCCACTTAGCGCTACGAATGTCCAGTTGCATTTTCTACAGACAGAGTGTTTAAAAACTGCTCAATCAAAAGTGTGGTTTAACTCTGTTAGCTGAATGCTCAGATCAGAAAGAAGTTTCACAGAATGCTTCTGTGTAGTTTATATTTGTATATATTCCTTTTTCCACTACTACTCTCTTAGCGCTCCAAATGTCCAGTTGCATTTTCTACAGAAAGAGAGTTCAGATCTCCTCAATCAAAAGTATGGTTTAACTCTGTTAGCTGAATGCACAGATGAGAAAGAAGTTTCACAGAATGATTCTGTGTAGTTTATATTTGGAGACATTCCTTTTTCCACTATTACCCTCTTAGCGCTCCGAATCTCCACTTGCATTTTCTACAGAAAGATTGTTTCAGAACTGCTCAATCAAAACTAAGGTTCAACTCTTTTAGTTGAACAAACAGAACAGAAAGAAGTTTCACACAATTTTTCTGTGTAGTTTTTATTTGTAGACATTCTTTTTCCCAATATAGGCCTCTTAGCGCTCAGAATGTCCAATTGCAGTTTCTACAGAAAGAGTGTTTCAGAACGGCTCAATCAAAAGTAAGGTTCAACTCTGTTAGTTGAATGCACAGAACAGAAAGAAGTTTCATACAATGCTTCTGTGTAGTTTATATTTGAACATATTCTTTTTTCCACTATTACCCACTTAGCGCTACGAATGTCCAGTTGCATTTTCTACAGACAGAGTGTTTCAAAACTGCTCAATCAAAAGTATGGTTTAACTCTGTTAGCTGAATGCTCAGATCAGAAAGAAGTTTCACAGAATGCTTCTGTGTAGTTTATATTTGAATATATTACTTTTTCCACTACTACGCTCTTAGCGCTCCAAATGTCCAGTTGCATTTTCTACAGAAAGAGTGTTCAGATCTGCTCAATCAAAAGTATGGTTTAACTCTGTTAGCTGAATGCACAGATCAGAAAGAAGTTTCACCGAATGATTCCGTGTAGTTTATATTTGAAGACATTCCTTTTTCCACTATGACCCTCTTAGCGCTCCGAATCTCCACTTGCATTTTCTACAAAAAGAGTGTTTCATAACTGCTCAATCAAAAATATGTTTTATCTCTGTTAACTGAATTTACAGATCAGAAATAAGTTTCAGAGAATGCATCTGTGTAGTTTTTATTTGAAGATATTCTTTTTCCCAATGTAGGCCTCTTAGCGCTTAGCATGTCCAATTGCAGTTTCTACAGAAAGAGTGTTTCAGAACGGCTCAATCAAAAGTAAGGTTCAACTCTGTTAGTTGAATGCACAGAACAGAAAGAATTTTCACAGAATGCTACTGTGTAGTTTATATTTGAATATATTCCTTTTTCCACTATTACCCTCTTAGCGCTCCGAATGTCCACTTGCATTTTCTACAGAAAGAGTGTTTCAGAACGGCTCAATCAAAACTAAGGTTCAACTCTTTTAGTTGAACAAACAGAACAGAAAGAAGTTTCACACAATTTTTCTGTGTAGTTTTTATTTGTAGACATTCTTTTTCCCAATATAGGCCTCTTAGCGCTCAGAATGTCCAATTGCAGTTTCTACAGAAAGAGTGTTTCAGAACGGCTCAATCAAAAGTAAGGTTCAACTCTGTTAGTTGAATGCACAGAACAGAAAGAAGTTTCATACAATGCTTCTGTGTAGTTTATATTTGAACATATTCTTTTTTCCACTATTACCCACTTAGCGCTACGAATGTCCAGTTGCATTTTCTACAGACAGTTTCAAAACTGCTCAATCAAAAGTATGGTTTAAATTTGTTAGCTGAATGCTCAGATCAGAAAGAAGTTTCACAGAATGCTTCTGTGTAGTTTATATTTGAATATATTCCTTTTTCCACTACTACGCTCTTAGCGCTCCAAATGTCCAGTTGCATTTTCTACAGAAAGAGTGTTCAGATCTGCTCAATCAAAAGTATGGTTTAACTCTGTTAGCTGAATGCACAGATCAGAAAGAAGTTGCACCGAATGATTCTGTGTAGTTTATATTTGAAGACATTCCTTTTTCCACTATTACCCTCTTAGCGCTCCGAATCTCCACTTGCATTTTCTACAAAAAGAGTGTTTCATAACTGCTCAATCAAAAATATGTTTTATCTCTGTTAACTGAATTTACAGAACAGAAATAAGTTTCACAGAATGCATCTGTGTAGTTTTTATTTGAAGATATTCTTTTTCCCAATGTAGGCCTCTTAGCGCTTAGCATGTCCAATTGCAGTTTCTACAGAAAGGGTGTTTCAGAACGGCGGAATCAAAAGTAAGGTTCAACTCTGTTAGTTGAATGCACAGAACAGAAAGAATTTTCACAGAATGCTACTGTGTAGTTTATATTTGAATATATTCCTTTTTCCACTATTACCCTCTTAGCGCTCCGAATGTCCACTTGCATTTTCTACAGAAAGAGTGTTCAGAACTGCGCAATCAAAAGTATGGTTTAACTCTGTTAGCTTAATGAACATATCAGAAATAAGTTACACACATTGCTTCTGTGTAATTTTTATTTGAAGATATTATTTTTCCCAATAGAGGCCTCTTAGCGCTCAGAATGTCCAATTGCAGTTTCTACAGAAAGAGTGTTTAAGAAAGGCTCAATCAAAAGTAAGGTTCAACTCTGTTAGTTGAATGCACAGAACAGAAAGTAGTTTCATACAATGCTTCTGTGTAGTTTATATTTGAACAGATTCTTTTTTCCACTATTACCCACCTAGCGCTACGAATGTCCAGTTGCATTTTCTACAGACAGAGTGTTTCAAAACTGCTCAATCAAAAGTATGGTTTAACTCTGTTAGCTGAATGCTCAGATCAGAAAGAAGTTTCACAGAATGCTTCTGTGTAGTTTATATTTGAATATATTCCTTTTTCCACTACTACTCTCTTAGCGCTCCAAATGTCCAGTTGCATTTTCTACAGAAAGATTGTTCAGATCTGCTCAATCAAAAGTATGGTTTAACTCTGTTAGCTGAATGCACAGATCAGAAAGAAGTTTCACAGAATGATTCTGTGTAGTTTGTATTTGGAGACATTCTTTTTCCACTATTACCCTCTTAGCGCTCCGAATCTCCACTTGCATTTCCTACAGAAAGAGTGTTTCAGAACGGCTCAATCAAAACTAAGGTTCAACTCTTTTAGTTGAACAAACAGAACAGAAAGAAGTTTCACACAATTCTTCTGTGTAGTTTTTATTTGTAGACATTCTTTTTCCCAATATAGGCCTCCTAGCGCTCAAAATGTCCAATTGCAGTTTCTACAGAAAGAGTGTTTCAGAACGGCTCAATCAAAAGTAAGGTTCAAATCTGTTAGTTGAATGCACAAAACAGAAAGAAGTTTCATACAATGCTTCTGTGTAGTTTATATTTGAACATATTCTTTTTTCCACTATTACCCACTTAGCGCTACGAATGTCCAATTGCATTTTCTACAGACAGAGTGTTTCAAAACTGTTCAATCAAAAGTATGGTTTAAGTCTGTTAGCTGAATGCTCAGATCAGAAAGAAGTTTCACAGAATGCTACTGTGTAGTTTATAATTGAATATATTCTATTTTCCAATACTACTCTCTTAGCGCTCCAAATGTCCAGTTGCATTTTCTACAGAAAGAGTGTTCAGATCTGCTCTATCAAAAGTATGGTTTAACTCTGTTAGCTGAATGCACAGATCAGAAAGAAGTTTCACAGAATGATTCTGTGTAGTTTATATTTGGAGACATTCCTTTTTCCACTGTTACCCTCTTAGAGCTCCGAATCTCCACTTGCATTTTCTACAGAAACTGTTTCTTAGAACGGCTCAATCAAAACTAAGGTTCAAATCTTTTAGTTGAACAAACAGAACAGAAAGAAGTTTCACACAATTCTTCTCTGTAGTTTTTATTTGTAGACATTCTTTTTCCCAATATAGGCCTCCTAGCGCTCAGAATGTCCAATTGCAGTTTCTACAGAAAGAGTGTTTCAGAACGGCTCAATCAAAAGTAAGGTTCAACTCTGTTAGTTGAATGCACAGAACAGAAAGAAGTTTCATACAATGCTTCTGTGTAGTTTATATTTGAACATATTCATTTTTCCACTATTACCCACTTAGCGCTACGAAATTCCAGTTGCATTTTCTACAGACAGAGTGTTTCAAAACTGCTCAATCAAAAGTATGGTTTAACTCTGTTAGCTGAATGCTCAGATCAGAAAGAAGTTTCACAGAATGCTTCTGTGTAGTTTATATTTGAATATATTCCTTTTTCCACTACTACGCTCTTAGAGCTCCAAATGTCCAGTTGCATTTTCAACAGAAAGAGTGTTCAGATCTGCTCAATCAAAAGTATGGTTTAACTCTGTTAGCTGAATGCACAGATCAGAAAGAAGTTTCACCGAATGATTCTGTGTAGTTTATATTTGAAGACATTCCTTTTTCCACTATTACCCTCTTAGCGCTCCGAACCTCCACTTGCATTTTCTACAAAAAGAGTGTTTCATAACTGCTCAATCAAAAATATGTTTTATCTCTGTTAACTGAATTTACAGATCAGAAATAAGTTTCACAGAATGCATCTGTGTAGTTTTTATTTGAAGATATTCTTTTTCCCAATGTAGGCCTCTTAACGCTTAGCATGTCCAATTGCAGTTTCTACAGAAAAAGTGTTTCAGAACGGCTGAATCAAAAGTAAGGTTCAACTCTGTTAGTTGAATGCACAGAACAGAAAGAATTTTCACAGAATGCTACTGTGTAGTTTATATTTGAATATATTCCTTTTTCCACTATTACCCTCTTAGCGCTCCGAATGTCCACTTGCATTTTCTACAGAAAGAGTGTTCAGAACTGCGCAATCAAAAGTATGGTTTAACTCTGTTAGCTTAATGAACATATCAGAAATAAGTTTCACACAATGCTTCTGTGTAGTTTTTATTTGAAGATATTATTTTTCCCAATAGAGGCCTCTTAGCGCTCAGAATGTCCAATTGCAGTTTCTACAGAAAGAGTGTTTCTGAAAGGCTCAATCAAAAGTAAGGTTCAACTCTGTTAGTTGAATGCACAGAACAGAAAGAAGTTTCATACAATGCTTCTGTGTAGTTTATATTTGAACATATACTTTTTTCCACTATTACCCACTTAGCGCTACGAATGTCCAGTTGCATTTTCTACAGACAGAGTGTTTAAAAACTGCTCAATCAAAAGTGTGGTTTAACTCTGTTAGCTGAATGCTCAGATCAGAAAGAAGTTTCACAGAATGCTTCTGTGTAGTTTATATTTGTATATATTCCTTTTTCCACTACTACTCTCTTAGCGCTCCAAATGTCCAGTTGCATTTTCTACAGAAAGAGAGTTCAGATCTCCTCAATCAAAAGTATGGTTTAACTCTGTTAGCTGAATGCACAGATGAGAAAGAAGTTTCACAGAATGATTCTGTGTAGTTTATATTTGGAGACATTCCTTTTTCCACTATTACCCTCTTAGCGCTCCGAATCTCCACTTGCATTTTCTACAGAAAGATTGTTTCAGAACTGCTCAATCAAAACTAAGGTTCAACTCTTTTAGTTGAACAAACAGAACAGAAAGAAGTTTCACACAATTTTTCTGTGTAGTTTTTATTTGTAGACATTCTTTTTCCCAATATAGGCCTCTTAGCGCTCAGAATGTCCAATTGCAGTTTCTACAGAAAGAGTGTTTCAGAACGGCTCAATCAAAAGTAAGGTTCAACTCTGTTAGTTGAATGCACAGAACAGAAAGAAGTTTCATACAATGCTTCTGTGTAGTTTATATTTGAACATATTCTTTTTTCCACTATTACCCACTTAGCGCTACGAATGTCCAGTTGCATTTTCTACAGACAGAGTGTTTCAAAACTGCTCAATCAAAAGTATGGTTTAACTCTGTTAGCTGAATGCTCAGATCAGAAAGAAGTTTCACAGAATGCTTCTGTGTAGTTTATATTTGAATATATTACTTTTTCCACTACTACGCTCTTAGCGCTCCAAATGTCCAGTTGCATTTTCTACAGAAAGAGTGTTCAGATCTGCTCAATCAAAAGTATGGTTTAACTCTGTTAGCTGAATGCACAGATCAGAAAGAAGTTTCACCGAATGATTCCGTGTAGTTTATATTTGAAGACATTCCTTTTTCCACTATGACCCTCTTAGCGCTCCGAATCTCCACTTGCATTTTCTACAAAAAGAGTGTTTCATAACTGCTCAATCAAAAATATGTTTTATCTCTGTTAACTGAATTTACAGATCAGAAATAAGTTTCAGAGAATGCATCTGTGTAGTTTTTATTTGAAGATATTCTTTTTCCCAATGTAGGCCTCTTAGCGCTTAGCATGTCCAATTGCAGTTTCTACAGAAAGAGTGTTTCAGAACGGCTCAATCAAAAGTAAGGTTCAACTCTGTTAGTTGAATGCACAGAACAGAAAGAATTTTCACAGAATGCTACTGTGTAGTTTATATTTGAATATATTCCTTTTTCCACTATTACCCTCTTAGCGCTCCGAATGTCCACTTGCATTTTCTACAGAAAGAGTGTTTCAGAACGGCTCAATCAAAACTAAGGTTCAACTCTTTTAGTTGAACAAACAGAACAGAAAGAAGTTTCACACAATTTTTCTGTGTAGTTTTTATTTGTAGACATTCTTTTTCCCAATATAGGCCTCTTAGCGCTCAGAATGTCCAATTGCAGTTTCTACAGAAAGAGTGTTTCAGAACGGCTCAATCAAAAGTAAGGTTCAACTCTGTTAGTTGAATGCACAGAACAGAAAGAAGTTTCATACAATGCTTCTGTGTAGTTTATATTTGAACATATTCTTTTTTCCACTATTACCCACTTAGCGCTACGAATGTCCAGTTGCATTTTCTACAGACAGTTTCAAAACTGCTCAATCAAAAGTATGGTTTAAATTTGTTAGCTGAATGCTCAGATCAGAAAGAAGTTTCACAGAATGCTTCTGTGTAGTTTATATTTGAATATATTCCTTTTTCCACTACTACGCTCTTAGCGCTCCAAATGTCCAGTTGCATTTTCTACAGAAAGAGTGTTCAGATCTGCTCAATCAAAAGTATGGTTTAACTCTGTTAGCTGAATGCACAGATCAGAAAGAAGTTGCACCGAATGATTCTGTGTAGTTTATATTTGAAGACATTCCTTTTTCCACTATTACCCTCTTAGCGCTCCGAATCTCCACTTGCATTTTCTACAAAAAGAGTGTTTCATAACTGCTCAATCAAAAATATGTTTTATCTCTGTTAACTGAATTTACAGAACAGAAATAAGTTTCACAGAATGCATCTGTGTAGTTTTTATTTGAAGATATTCTTTTTCCCAATGTAGGCCTCTTAGCGCTTAGCATGTCCAATTGCAGTTTCTACAGAAAGGGTGTTTCAGAACGGCGGAATCAAAAGTAAGGTTCAACTCTGTTAGTTGAATGCACAGAACAGAAAGAATTTTCACAGAATGCTACTGTGTAGTTTATATTTGAATATATTCCTTTTTCCACTATTACCCTCTTAGCGCTCCGAATGTCCACTTGCATTTTCTACAGAAAGAGTGTTCAGAACTGCGCAATCAAAAGTATGGTTTAACTCTGTTAGCTTAATGAACATATCAGAAATAAGTTACACACATTGCTTCTGTGTAATTTTTATTTGAAGATATTATTTTTCCCAATAGAGGCCTCTTAGCGCTCAGAATGTCCAATTGCAGTTTCTACAGAAAGAGTGTTTAAGAAAGGCTCAATCAAAAGTAAGGTTCAACTCTGTTAGTTGAATGCACAGAACAGAAAGTAGTTTCATACAATGCTTCTGTGTAGTTTATATTTGAACAGATTCTTTTTTCCACTATTACCCACCTAGCGCTACGAATGTCCAGTTGCATTTTCTACAGACAGAGTGTTTCAAAACTGCTCAATCAAAAGTATGGTTTAACTCTGTTAGCTGAATGCTCAGATCAGAAAGAAGTTTCACAGAATGCTTCTGTGTAGTTTATATTTGAATATATTCCTTTTTCCACTACTACTCTCTTAGCGCTCCAAATGTCCAGTTGCATTTTCTACAGAAAGATTGTTCAGATCTGCTCAATCAAAAGTATGGTTTAACTCTGTTAGCTGAATGCACAGATCAGAAAGAAGTTTCACAGAATGATTCTGTGTAGTTTGTATTTGGAGACATTCTTTTTCCACTATTACCCTCTTAGCGCTCCGAATCTCCACTTGCATTTCCTACAGAAAGAGTGTTTCAGAACGGCTCAATCAAAACTAAGGTTCAACTCTTTTAGTTGAACAAACAGAACAGAAAGAAGTTTCACACAATTCTTCTGTGTAGTTTTTATTTGTAGACATTCTTTTTCCCAATATAGGCCTCCTAGCGCTCAAAATGTCCAATTGCAGTTTCTACAGAAAGAGTGTTTCAGAACGGCTCAATCAAAAGTAAGGTTCAAATCTGTTAGTTGAATGCACAAAACAGAAAGAAGTTTCATACAATGCTTCTGTGTAGTTTATATTTGAACATATTCTTTTTTCCACTATTACCCACTTAGCGCTACGAATGTCCAATTGCATTTTCTACAGACAGAGTGTTTCAAAACTGTTCAATCAAAAGTATGGTTTAAGTCTGTTAGCTGAATGCTCAGATCAGAAAGAAGTTTCACAGAATGCTACTGTGTAGTTTATAATTGAATATATTCTATTTTCCAATACTACTCTCTTAGCGCTCCAAATGTCCAGTTGCATTTTCTACAGAAAGAGTGTTCAGATCTGCTCTATCAAAAGTATGGTTTAACTCTGTTAGCTGAATGCACAGATCAGAAAGAAGTTTCACAGAATGATTCTGTGTAGTTTATATTTGGAGACATTCCTTTTTCCACTATTACCCTCTTAGAGCTCCGAATCTCCACTTGCATTTTCTACAGAAACTGTTTCTTAGAACGGCTCAATCAAAACTAAGGTTCAAATCTTTTAGTTGAACAAACAGAACAGAAAGAAGTTTCACACAATTCTTCTCTGTAGTTTTTATTTGTAGACATTCTTTTTCCCAATATAGGCCTCCTAGCGCTCAGAATGTCCAATTGCAGTTTCTACAGAAAGAGTGTTTCAGAACGGCTCAATCAAAAGTAAGGTTCAACTCTGTTAGTTGAATGCACAGAACAGAAAGAAGTTTCATACAATGCTTCTGTGTAGTTTATATTTGAACATATTCTTTTTTCCACTATTACCCACTTAGCGCTACGAATGTCCAGTTGCATTTTCTACAGACAGAGTGTTTCAAAACTGCTCACTCAAAAGTATGGTTTAACTCTGTTAGCTGAATGCTCAGATCAGAAAGAAGTTTCACAGAATGCTTCTGTGTAGTTTATATTTGAATATATTCCTTTTTCCACTACTACGCTCTTAGCGTTCCAATTGTCCAGTTGCATTTTCTACAGAAAGAGTGTTCAGATCTGCTCAATCAAAAGTATGGTTTAACTCTGTTAGCTCAATGCACAGATCAGAAAGAAGTTTCACAGAATGATTCTGTGTAGTTTATATTTGGAGACATTCCTTTTTCCACTATTACTCTCTTAGCGCTCCGAATCTCCACTTGAATTTTCTACAGAAAGAGTGTTTCAGAACGGCTCAATCAAAACTAAGGTTCAACTCTTTTAGTTGAACAAACAGAACAGAAAGAAGTTTCACACAATTCTTCTGTGTAGTTTTTATTTGTAGACATTCTTTTTCCCAATATAGGCCTCTTAGCGCTCAGAATGTCCAATTGCAGTTTCTACAGAAAGAGTGTTTAAGAACGGCTCAATCAAAAGTAAGGTTCAACTCTGTTAGTGGAATGCACAGAACAGAAAGAAGTTTCATACAAGGCTTCTGTGTAGTTTATATTTGAACATATTCTTTTTTCCACTATTACCCACTTAGCGCTACGAATGTCCAGTTGCATTTTCTACAGACAGAGTGTTTCAAAACTGCTCAATCAAAAGCATGGTTTAACTCTGTTAGCTGAATGCTCAGATCAGAAAGAAGTTTCACAGAATGCTTCTGTGTAGTTTATATTTGAATATATTCCTTTTTCCACTACTACGCTCTTAGCGCTCCAAATGTCCAGTTGCATTTTCTACAGAAAGAGTGTTCAGATCTGCTCAAACAAAAGTATGGTTTAACTCTGTTAGCTGAATGCACAGATCAGAAAGAAGTTTCACCGAATGATTCTGTGTAGTTTATATTTGAAGACATTCCTTTTTCCACTATTACCCTCTTAGCGCTCCGAATCTCCACTTGCATTTTCTACAAAAAGAGTGTTTCATAACTGCTCAATCAAAAATATGTTTTATCTCTGTTAACTGAATTTACAGATCAGAAATAAGTTTCACAGAATGCATCTGTGTAGTTTTTATTTGAAGATATTCTTTTTCCCAATGTAGGCCTCTTAGCGCTTAGCATGTCCAATTGCAGTTTCTACAGAAAGAGTGTTTCAGAACGGCTCAATCAAAAGTAAGGTTCAACTCTGTTAGTTGAATGCACAGAACAGGAAGAATTTTCACAGAATGCTACTGTGTAGTTTATATTTGAATATATTCCTTTTTCCACTATTACCCTCTTAGCGCTCCGAATGTCCACTTGCATTTTCTACAGAAAGAGTGTTTCAGAACGGCTCAATCAAAACTAAGGTTCAACTCTTTTAGTTGAACAAACAGAACAGAAAGAAGTTTCACACAATTCTTCTGTGTAGTTTTTATTTGTAGACATTCGTTTTCCCAATATAGGCCTCTTAGCGCTCAGAATGTCCAATTGCAGTTTCTACACAAAGAGTGTTTCAGAACAGCTCAATCAAAAGTAAGGTTCAACTCTGTTAGTTGAATGCACAGAACAGAAAGAAGTTTCATACAATGCTTCTGTGTAGTTTATATTTGAACATATTATTTTTTCCACTATTACCCACTTAGCGCTACGAATGTCCAGTTGCATTTTCTACAGACAGAGTGTTTCAAAACTGCTCAATCAAAAGTGTGGTTTAACTCTGTTAGCTGAATGCTCAGATCAGAAAGAAGTTTCACAGAATGCTTCTGTGTAGTTTATATTTGAATATATTCCTTTTTCCACTACTACGCTCTTAGCGCCCCAAATGTCCAGTTGCATTTTCTACAGAAAGAGTGTTCAGATCTGCTCAATCAAAAGTATGGTTTAACTCTGTTAGCTGAATGCACAGATCACAAAGAAGTTTCACAGAATGATTCTGTGTAGTTTATATTTGGAGACATTCCTTTTTCCACTATTACAATCTTAGCGCTCCGAATCTCCACTTGCATTTTCTACAGAAAGAGTGTTTCAGAACGGCTCAAGCAAAACTAAGGTTCAAATCTTTTAGTTGAACAAACAGAACAGAAAGAAGTTTCACACAATTCTTCTGTGTAGTTTTTATTTGTAGACATTCTTTTTCCCAATATAGGCCTCTTAGCGCTCAGAATGTCCAATTGCAGTTTCTACAGAAAGAGTGTTTCAGAACGGCTCAATCAAAAGTAAGGTTCAACTCTGTTAGTCGAATGCACAGAACAGAAAGAAGTTTCATACAAGGCTTCTGTGTAGTTTATATTTGAACATATTCTTTTTTCCACTATGACCGACTTAGCGCTACGAATGTCCAGTTGCATTTTCTACAGACAGAGTGTTTCAAAACTGCTCAATCAAAAGCATGGTTTAACTCTGTTAGCTGAATGCTCAGATCAGAAAGAAGTTTCACAGAATGCTTCTGTGTAGTTTATATTTGAATATATTACTTTTTCCACTACTACGCTCTTAGCGCTCCAAATGTCCAGTTGCATTATCTACAGAAAGAGTGTTCTGATCGGCTCAATCAAAAGTATGGTTTAACTCTGTTAGCTGAATGCACAGATCAGAAAGAAGTTTCACCGAATGATTCTGTGTAGTTTATATTTGAAGACATTCCTTTTTCCTCTATGACCCTCTTAGCGCTCCGAATCTCCACTTGCATTTTCTACAAAAAGAGTGTTTCATAACTGCTCAATCAAAAATATGTTTTATCTCTGTTAACTGAATTTACAGATCAGAAATAAGTTTCACAGAATGCATCTGTGTAGTTTTTATTTGAAGATATTCTTTTTCCCAATGTAGGCCTCTTAGCGCTTAGCATGTCCAATTGCAGTTTCTACAGAAAGAGTGTTTCAGAACGGCTCAATCAAAAGTAAGGTTCAACTCTGTTAGTTGAATGCTCAGAACAGAAAGAATTTTCACAGAATGCTACTGTGTAGTTTATATTTGAATATATTCCTTTTTCCACTATTACCCTCTTAGCGCTCCGAATGTCCACTTGCATTTTCTACAGAAAGAGTGTTCAGAACTGCGCAATCAAAATTATAGTTTAACTCTGTTAGCTTAATGAACATATCAGAAATAAGTTTCACACAATGCTACTGTGTAGTTTTTATTTGAAGATATTATTTTTCCCAATAGAGGCCTCTTAGCGCTCAGAATGTCCAATTGCAGTTTCTACAGAAAGAGTGTTTCAGAAAGGCTCAATCAAAAGTTAGGTTCAACTCTGTTAGTTGAATGCACAGAACAGAAAGAAGTTTCATACAATGCTTCTGTGTAGTTTATATTTGAACATATTCTTTTTTAAACTATTACCCACTTAGCGCTACGAATGTCCAGTTGCATTTTCTACAGACAGAGTGTTTCAAAACTGCTCAATCAAAAGTATTGTTTAACTCTGTTAGCTGAATGCTTAGATCAGAAAGAAGTTTCACAGAATGCTTCTGTGTAGTTTATATTTGAATATATTCCTTTTTCCACTACTACTCTCTTAGCGCTACAAATGTCCAGTTGCATTTTCTACAGAAAGAGTGTTCAGATCTGCTCAATCAAAAGTATGGTTTAACTCTGTTAGCTGAATGCACAGATCAGAAAGAAGTTTCACAGAATGGTTCTGTGTAGTTTATATTTGGAGACATTCCTTTTTCCACTATTACCCTCTTAGCGCTCCGAATCTCCACTTGCATTTTCTACAGAAAGAGTGTTTCAGAACGGCTCAATCAAAACTAAGGTTCAACTCTTTTAGTTGAACAAACAGAACAGAAAGAAGTTTCACACAATTCTTCTGTGTAGTTTTTATTTGTAGACATTCTTTTTCCCAATATAGGCCTCTTAGCGCTCAGAATGTGCAATTGCAGTTTCTACAGAAAGAGTGTTTCAGAACGGCTCAATCAAAAGTAAGGTTCAACTCTGTTAGCTGAATGCACAGAACAGAAAGAAGTTTCATACAATGCTTCTGTGTAGTTTATATTTGAACATATTCTTTTTTCCACTATTACCCACTTAGCGCTACGAATGTCCAGTTGCATTTTCTACAGACAGAGTGTTTCAAAACTGCTCAATCAAAAGTATGGTTTAACTCTGTTAGCTGAATGCTCAGATCAGAAAGAAGTTTCACAGAATGCTTCTGTGTAGTTTATATTTGAATATATTCCTTTTTCCACTACTACGCTCTTAGCGTTCCAATTGTCCAGTTGCATTTTCTACAGAAAGAGTGTTCAGATCTGCTCAATCAAAAGTATGGTTTAACTCTGTTAGCTCAATGCACAGATCAGAAAGAAGTTTCACAGAATGATTCTGTGTAGTTTATATTTGGAGACATTCCTTTTTCCACTATTACCCTCTTAGCGCTCCGAATCTCCACTTGCATTTTCTACAGAAAGAGTGTTTCAGAACGGCTCAATCAAAACTAAGGTTCAACTCTTTTAGTTGAACAAACAGAACAGAAAGAAGTTTCACACAATTCTTCTGTGTAGTTTTTATTTGTAGACATTCTTTTTCCCAATATAGGCCTCTTACCGCTCAGAATGTCCAATTGCAGTTTCTACAGAAAGAGTGTTTAAGAACGGCTCAATCAAAAGTAAGGTTCAACTCTGTTAGTGGAATGCACAGAAGAGAAAGAAGTTTCATACAAGGCTTCTGTGTAGTTTATATTTGAACATATTCTTTTTTCCACTATTACCCACTTAGCGCTACGAATGTCCAGTTGCATTTTCTACAGACAGAGTGTTTCAAAACTGCTCAATCAAAAGCATGGTTTAACTCTGTTAGCTGAATGCTCAGATCAGAAAGAAGTTTCACAGAATGCTTCTGTGTAGTTTATATTTGAATATATTCCTTTTTCCACTACTACGCTCTTAGCGCTCCAAATGTCCAGTTGCATTTTCTACAGAAAGAGTGTTCAGATCTGCTCAAACAAAAGTATGGTTTAACTCTGTTAGCTGAATGCACAGATCAGAAAGAAGTTTCACCGAATGATTCTGTGTAGTTTATATTTGAAGACATTCCTTTTTCCACTATTACCCTCTTAGCGCTCCGAATCTCCACTTGCATTTTCTACAAAAAGAGTGTTTCATAACTGCTCAATCAAAAATATGTTTTATCTCTGTTAACTGAATTTACAGATCAGAAATAAGTTTCACAGAATGCATCTGTGTAGTTTTTATTTGAAGATATTCTTTTTCCCAATGTAGGCCTCTTAGCGCTTAGCATGTCCAATTGCAGTTTCTACAGAAAGAGTGTTTCAGAACGGCTCAATCAAAAGTAAGGTTCAACTCTGTTAGTTGAATGCACAGAACAGGAAGAATTTTCACAGAATGCTACTGTGTAGTTTATATTTGAATATATTCCTTTTTCCACTATTACCCTCTTAGCGCTCCGAATGTCCACTTGAATTTTCTACAGAAAGCGTGTTCAGAACTGCGCAATCAAAACTATGGTTTAACTCTGTTAGCTTAATGAACATATCAGAAATAAGTTTCACACAATGCTTCTGTGTAGTTTTTATTTGAAGATATTATTTTTCCCAATAGAGGCCTCTTAGCGCTCAGAATGTCCAATTGCAGTTTCTACAGAAAGAGTGTTTCAGAAAGGCTCAATCAAAAGTAAGGTTCAACTCTGTTAGTTGAATGCACAGAACAGAAAGAAGTTTCATACAATGCTTCTGTGTAGTTTATATTTGAACATATCCTTTTTTCCACTATTACCCACTTAGCGCTACGAATGTCCAGTTGCATTTTCTACAGACAGAGTGTTTCAAAACTGCTCAATCAAAAGAATGGTTTAACTCTGTTAGCTGAATGCTCAGATCAGAAAGAAGTTTCACAGAATGCTTCTGTGTAGTTTATATTTGTATATATTCCTTTTTCCACTACTGCTCTCTTAGCGCTCCAAATGTCCAGTTGCATTTTCTACAGAAAGAGAGTTCAGATCTCCTCAATCAAAAGTATGGTTTAACTCTGTTAGCTGAATGCACAGATCAGAAAGAAGTTTCACAGAATGATTCTGTGTAGTTTATATTTGGAGACATTCCTTTTTCCACTATTACCCTCTTAGCGCTCCGAATCTCCACTTGCATTTTCTACAGAAAGAGTGTTTCAGAACGGCTCAATCAAAACTAAGGTTCAACTCTTTTAGTTGAACAAACAGAACAGAAAGAAGTTTCACACAATTCTTCTGTGTAGTTTTTATTTGTAGACATTCTTTTTCCCAATATAGGCCTCTTAGCGCTCAGAATGTCCAATTCCAGTTTCTACAGAAAGAGTGTTTCAGAACGGCTCAATCAAAAGTAAGGTTCAACTCTGTTAGTCGAATGCACAGAACAGAAAGAAGTTTCATACAATGCTTCTGTGTAGTTTATATTTGAACATATTCTTTTTTCCACTATTACCCACTTAGCGCTACGAATGTCCAGTTGCATTTTCTACAGACAGAGTGTTTCAAAACTGCTCAATCAAAAGCATGGTTTAACTCTGTTAGCTGAATGCTCAGATCAGAAAGAAGTTTCACAGAATGCTTCTGTGTAGTTTATATTTGAATATATTCCTTTTTCCACTACTACGCTCTTAGCGCTCCAAATGTCCAGTTGCATTATCTACAGAAAGAGTGTTCAGATCTGCTCAATCAAAAGTATGGTTTAACTCTGTTAGCTGAATGCACAGATCAGAAAGAAGTTTCACCGAATGATTCTGTGTAGTTTATATTTGAAGACATTCCTTTTTCCACTATTACCCTCTTAGCGCTCCGAATCTCCACTTGCATTTTCTACAAAAAGAGTGTTTCATAACTGCTCAATCAAAAATATGTTTTATCTCTGTTAACTGAATTTACAGATCAGAAATAAGTTTCACAGAATGCATCTGTGTAGTTTTTATTTGAAGATATTCTTTTTCCCAATGTAGGCCTCTTAGCGCTTAGCATGTCCAATTGCAGTTTCTACAGAATGAGTGTTTCAGAACGGCTCAATCAAAAGTAAGTTTCAACTCTGTTAGTTGAATGCACAGAACAGGAAGAATTTTCACAGAATGCTACTGTTTAGTTTATATTTGAATATATTCCTTTTTCCACAAATACCCTCTTAGCGCTCCGAATGTCCACTTGAATTTTCTACAGAAAGAGTGTTCAGAACTGCGCAATCAAAAGTATGGTTTAACTCTGTTAGCTTAATGAACATATCAGAAATAAGTTTCCCACAATGCTTCTGTGTAGTTTTTATTTGAAGATATTATTTTTCCCAATAGAGGCCTCTTAGCGCTCAGAATGTCCAATTGCAGTTTCTACAGAAAGAGTGTTTCAGAAAGGCTCAATCAAAAGTAAGGTTCAACTCTGTTAGTTGAATGCACAGAACAGAAAGAAGTTTCATACAATGCTTCTGTGTAGTTTATATTTGAACATATACTTTTTTCCACTATCACCCACTTAGCGCTACGAATGTCCAGTTGCATTTTCTACAGACAGAGTGTTTCAAAACTGCTCAATCAAAAGTATGGTTTAACTCTGTTAGCTGAATGCTCAGATCAGAAAGAAGTTTCACAGAATGCTTCTGTGTAGTTTATATTTGTATATATTCCTTTTTCCACTACTACTCTCTTAGCGCTCCAAATGTCCAGTTGCATTTTCTACAGAAAGAGTGTTCAGATCTGCTCAATCAAAAGTATGGTTTAACTCTGTTAGCTGAATGCACAGATCACAAAGAAGTTTCACAGAATGATTCTGTGTAGTTTATATTTGGAGACATTCCTTTTTCCACTATTACCCTCTTAGCGCTCCGAATCTCCACTTGCATTTTCTACAGAAAGAGTGTTTCAGAACGGCTCAATCAAAACTAAGGTTCAACTCTTTCAGTTGAACAAACAGAACAGATAGAAGTTTCACACAATTCTTCTGTGTAGTTTTTATTTGTAGACATTCTTTTTCCCAATATAGGCCTCTTAGCGCTCAGAATGTCCAATTGCAGTTTCTACAGAAAGAGTGTTTCAGAACGGCTCAATCAAAAGTAAGGTTCAACTCTGTTAGTCGAATGCACAGAACCGAAAGAAGTTTCATACAAGGCTTCTGTGTAGTTTATATTTGAACATATTCTTTTTTCCACTATTACCCACTTAGCGCTACGAATGTCCAGTTGCATTTTCTACAGACAGAGTGTTTCAAAACTGCTCAATCAAAAGCATGGTTTAACTCTGTTAGCTGAATGCTCAGATCAGAAAGAAGTTTCACAGAAGGCTTCTGTGTAGTTTATATTTGAATATATTCCTTTTTCCACTACTACGCTCTTAGCGCTCCAAATGTCCAGTTGCATTTTCTACAGAAAGAGTGTTCAGATCTGCTCAATCAAAAGTATGGTTTAACTCTGTTAGCTGAATGCACAGATCAGAAAGAAGTTTCACCGAATGATTCTGTGTAGTTTATATTTGAAGACATTCCTTTTTCCACTATTACCCTCTTAGCGCTCCGAATCTCCACTTGCATTTTCTACAAAAAGAGTGTTTCATAACTGCTCAATCAAAAATATGTTTTATCTCTGTTAACTGAATTTACAGATCAGAAATAAGTTTCACAGAATGCATCTGTGTAGTTTTTATTTGAAGATATTCTTTTTCCCAATGTAGGCCTCTTAGCGCTTAGCATGTCCAATTGCAGTTTCTACAGAATGAGTGTTTCAGAACGGCTCAATCAAAAGTAAGTTTCAACTCTGTTAGTTGAATGCACAAAACAGGAAGAATTTTCACAGAATGCTACTGTGTAGTTTATATTTGAATATATTCCTTTTTCCACAAATACCCTCTTAGCGCTCCGAATGTCCACTTGAATTTTCTACAGAAAGAGTGTTCAGAACTGCGCAATCAAAAGTATGGTTTAACTCTGTTAGCTTAATGAACATATCAGAAATAAGTTTCCCACAATGCTTCTGTGTAGTTTTTATTTGAAGATATTATATTTCCCAATAGAGGCCTCTTAGCGCTCAGAATGTCCAATTGCAGTTTCTACAGAAAGAGTGTTTCAGAAAGGCTCAATCAAAAGTAAGGTTCAACTCTGTTAGTTGAATGCACAGAACAGAAAGAAGTTTCATACAATGCTTCTGTGTAGTTTATATTTGAACATATACTTTTTTCCACTATCACCCACTTAGCGCTACGAATGTCCAATTGCATTTTCTACAGACAGAGTGTTTCAAAACTGCTCAATCAAAAGTATGGTTTAACTCTGTTAGCTGAATGCTCAGATCAGAAAGAAGTTTCACAGAATGCTTCTGTGTAGTTTATATTTGTATATATTCCTTTTTCCACTACTACTCTCTTAGCGCTCCAAATGTCCAGTTGCATTTTCTACCGAAAGAGTGTTCAGATCTGCTCAATCAAAAGTATGGTTTAACTCTGTTAGCTGAATGCACAGATCACAAAGAAGTTTCACAGAATGATTCTGTGTAGTTTATATTTGGAGACATTCCTTTTTCCACTATTACCCTCTTAGCGCTCCGAATCTCCACTTGCATTTTCTACAGAAAGAGTGTTTAAGAACGGCTCAATCAAAACTAAGGTTCAACTCTTTCAGTAGAACAAACAGAACAGATAGAAGTTTCACACAATTCTTCTGTGTAGTTTTTATTTGTAGACATTCTTTTTCCCAATATAGGACTCTTAGCGCTCAGAATGTCCAATTGCAGTTTCTACAGAAAGAGTGTTTCAGAACGGCTCAATCAAAAGTAAGGTTCAACTCTGTTAGTCGAATGCACAGAACAGAAAGAAGTTTCATACAAGGCTTCTGTGTAGTTTATATTTGAACATATACTTTTTTCCACTATTACCCACTTAGCGCTACGAATGTCCAGTTGCATTTTCTACAGACAGAGTGTTTCAAAACTGCTCAATCAAAAGCATGGTTTAACTCTGTTAGCTGAATGCTCAGATCAGAAAGAAGTTTCACAGAATGCTTCTGTGTAGTTTATATTTGAATATATTCCTTTTTCCACTACTACGCTCTTTGCGCTCCAAATGTCCAGTTGCATTTTCTACAGAAAGAGTGTTCAGATCTGCTCAATCAAAAGTATGGTTTAACACTGTTAGCTGAATGCACAGATGAGAAAGAAGTTTCACCGAATGATTCTGTGTAGTTTATATTTGGAGACATTCCTTTTTCCACTATTACCCTCTTAGCGCTCCGAATCTCCACTTGCATTTTCTACAGAAAGAGTGTTTCAGAACGGCCCAATCAAAACTAAGGTTCAACTCTTTTAGTTGAACAAACAGAACAGAAAGAAGTTTCACACAATTCTTCTGTGTAGTTTTTATTTGTAGACATTCTTTTTCCCAATATAGGCCTCTTAGCGCTCAGAATGTCCAATTGCAGTTTCTACAGAAAGAGTGTTTCAGAACGGCTCAATCAAAAGTAAGGTTCAACTCTGTTAGTCGAATGCACAGAACAGAAAGAAGTTTCATACAAGGCTTCTGTGTAGTTTATATTTGAACATATTCTTTTTTCCACAATTACCCACTTAGCGCTACGAATGTCCAGTTACATTTTCTACAGACAGAGTGTTTCAAAACTGCTCAATCAAAAGCATGGTTTAACTCTGTTAGCTGAATGCTCAGATCAGAAAGAAGTTTCACAGAATGCTTCTGTGTAGTTTATATTTGAATATATTCCTTATTCCACTATTACGCTCTTAGAGCTCCAAATGTCCAGTTGCATTTTCTACAGAAAGAGTGTTCAGATCTGCTCAATCAAAAATATGTTTTATCTCTGTTAACTGAATTTACAGATCAGAAATAAGTTTCACAGAATGCATCTGTGTAGTTTTTATTTGAAGATATTCTTTTTCCCAATGTAGGCCTCTTAGCGCTTAGCATGTCCAATTGCAGTTTCTACAGAAAGAGTGTTTCAGAACGGCTCAATCAAAAGTAAGGTTCAACTCTGTTAGTTGAATGCACAGAACAGGAAGAATTTTCACAGAATGCTACTGTGTAGTTTATATTTGGATATATTCCTTTTTCCACTATTACCCTCTTAGCGCTCCGAATGTCCACTTGAATTTTCTACAGAAAGAGTGTTCAGAACTGCGCAATCAAAAGTATGGTTTAACTCTGTTAGCTTAATGAACATATCAGAAATAAGTTTCACACAATGCTTCTGTGTAGTTTTTATTTGAAGATATTATTTTTCCCATTAGAGGCCTCTTAGCGCTCAGAATGTCCAATTGCAGTTTCTACAGAAAGAGTGATTCAGAAAGGCTCAATCAAAAGTAAGGTTCAACTCTGTTAGTTGAATGCACAGAACAGAAAGAAGTTTCATACAATGCTTCTGTGTAGTTTGTATTTGAACATATACTTTTTTCCACTATTTCCCACTTAGCGCTACGAATGTCCAGTTGCATTTTCTACAGACAGAGTGTTTCAAAACTGCTCAATCAAAAGTATGGTTTAACTCTGTTAGCTGAATGCTCAGATCAGAAAGAAGTTTCACAGAATGCTTCTGTGTAGTTTATATTTGTATATATTCCTTTTTCCACTACTACTCTCTTAGCGCTCCAAATGTCCAGTTGCATTTTCTACAGAAAGAGATTTCAGATCTCCTCAATCAAAAGTGTGGTTTAACTCTAATAGCTGAATGCACAGATCAGAAAGAAGTTTCACAGAATGATTCTGTGTAGTTTATATTTGGAGACATTCCTTTTTCCACTTTTACCCTCTTAGCGCTCCGAATCTCCACTTGCATTTTCTACAGAAAGATTGTTTCAGAACTGCTCAATCAAAACTAAGGTTCAACTCTTTTAGTTGAACAAACAGAACAGAAACAAGTTTCACACAATTTTTCTGTGTAGTTTTTATTTGTAGACATTCTTTTTCCCAATATAGGCCTCTTAGCGCTCAGAATGTCCAATTGCAGTTTCTACAGAAAGAGTGTTTCAGAACGGCTCAATCAAAAGTAAGGTTCAACTCTGTTAGTTGAATGCACAGAACAGAAAGAAGTTTCATACAATGCTTCTGTGTAGTTTATATTTGAACATATTCTTTTTTCCACTATTACCCACTTAGCGCTACGAATGTCCAGTTGCATTTTCTACAGACAGAGTGTTTCAAAACTGCTCAATCAAAAGTATGGTTTAACTCTGTTAGCTGAATGCTCAGATCAGAAAGAAGTTTCACAGAATGCTTCTGTGTAGTTTATATTTGAATATATTGCTTTTTCCACTACTACGCTCTTAGCGCTCCAAATGTCCAGTTGCATTTTCTACAGAAAGAGTGTTCAGATCTGCTCAATCAAAAGTATGGTTTAACTCTGTTAGCTGAATGCACAGATCAGAAAGAAGTTTCACCGAATGATTCCGTGTAGTTTATATTTGAAGACATTCCTTTTTCCACTATGACCCTCTTAGCGCTCCGAATCTCCACTTGCATTTTCTACAAAAAGAGTGTTTCATAACTGCTCAATCAAAAATATGTTTTATCTCTGTTAACTGAATTTACAGATCAGAAATAAGTTTCAGAGAATGCATCTGTGTAGTTTTTATTTGAAGATATTCTTTTTCCCAATGTAGGCCTCTTAGCGCTTAGCATGTCCAATTGCAGTTTCTACAGAAAGAGTGTTTCAGAACGGCTCAATCAAAAGTAAGGTTCAACTCTGTTAGTTGAATGCACAGAACAGAAAGAATTTTCACAGAATGCTACTGTGTAGTTTATATTTGAATATATTCCTTTTTCCACTATTACCCTCTTAGCGCTCCGAATGTCCACTTGCATTTTCTACAGAAAGAGTGTTTCAGAACGGCTCAATCAAAACTAAGGTTCAACTCTTTTAGTTGAACAAACAGAACAGAAAGAAGTTTCACACAATTTTTCTGTGTAGTTTTTATTTGTAGACATTCTTTTTCCCAATATAGGCCTCTTAGCGCTCAGAATGTCCAATTGCAGTTTCTACAGAAAGAGTGTTTCAGAACGGCTCAATCAAAAGTAAGGTTCAACTCTGTTAGTTGAATGCACAGAACAGAAAGAAGTTTCATACAATGCTTCTGTGTAGTTTATATTTGAACATATTCTTTTTTCCACTATTACCCACTTAGCGCTACGAATGTCCAGTTGCATTTTCTACAGACAGTTTCAAAACTGCTCAATCAAAAGTATGGTTTAAATTTGTTAGCTGAATGCTCAGATCAGAAAGAAGTTTCACAGAATGCTTCTGTGTAGTTTATATTTGAATATATTCCTTTTTCCACTACTACGCTCTTAGCGCTCCAAATGTCCAGTTGCATTTTCTACAGAAAGAGTGTTCAGATCTGCTCAATCAAAAGTATGGTTTAACTCTGTTAGCTGAATGCACAGATCAGAAAGAAGTTGCACCGAATGATTCTGTGTAGTTTATATTTGAAGACATTCCTTTTTCCACTATTACCCTCTTAGCGCTCCGAATCTCCACTTGCATTTTCTACAAAAAGAGTGTTTCATAACTGCTCAATCAAAAATATATTTTATCTCTGTTAACTGAATTTACAGAACAGAAATAAGTTTCACAGAATGCATCTGTGTAGTTTTTATTTGAAGATATTCTTTTTCCCAATGTAGGCCTCTTAGCGCTTAGCATGTCCAATTGCAGTTTCTACAGAAAGGGTGTTTCAGAACGGCGGAATCAAAAGTAAGGTTCAACTCTGTTAGTTGAATGCACAGAACAGAAAGAATTTTCACAGAATGCTACTGTGTAGTTTATATTTGAATATATTCCTTTTTCCACTATTACCCTCTTAGCGCTCCGAATGTCCACTTGCATTTTCTACAGAAAGAGTGTTCAGAACTGCGCAATCAAAAGTATGGTTTAACTCTGTTAGCTTAATGAACATATCAGAAATAAGTTACACACATTGCTTCTGTGTAATTTTTATTTGAAGATATTATTTTTCCCAATAGAGGCCTCTTAGCGCTCAGAATGTCCAATTGCAGTTTCTACAGAAAGAGTGTTTAAGAAAGGCTCAATCAAAAGTAAGGTTCAACTCTGTTAGTTGAATGCACAGAACAGAAAGTAGTTTCATACAATGCTTCTGTGTAGTTTATATTTGAACAGATTCTTTTTTCCACTATTACCCACCTAGCGCTACGAATGTCCAGTTGCATTTTCTACAGACAGAGTGTTTCAAAACTGCTCAATCAAAAGTATGGTTTAACTCTGTTAGCTGAATGCTCAGATCAGAAAGAAGTTTCACAGAATGCTTCTGTGTAGTTTATATTTGAATATATTCCTTTTTCCACTACTACTCTCTTAGCGCTCCAAATGTCCAGTTGCATTTTCTACAGAAAGATTGTTCAGATCTGCTCAATCAAAAGTATGGTTTAACTCTGTTAGCTGAATGCACAGATCAGAAAGAAGTTTCACAGAATGATTCTGTGTAGTTTGTATTTGGAGACATTCTTTTTCCACTATTACCCTCTTAGCGCTCCGAATCTCCACTTGCATTTCCTACAGAAAGAGTGTTTCAGAACGGCTCAATCAAAACTAAGGTTCAACTCTTTTAGTTGAACAAACAGAACAGAAAGAAGTTTCACACAATTCTTCTGTGTAGTTTTTATTTGTAGACATTCTTTTTCCCAATATAGGCCTCCTAGCGCTCAAAATGTCCAATTGCAGTTTCTACAGAAAGAGTGTTTCAGAACGGCTCAATCAAAAGTAAGGTTCAAATCTGTTAGTTGAATGCACAAAACAGAAAGAAGTTTCATACAATGCTTCTGTGTAGTTTATATTTGAACATATTCTTTTTTCCACTATTACCCACTTAGCGCTACGAATGTCCAATTGCATTTTCTACAGACAGAGTGTTTCAAAACTGCTCAATCAAAAGTATGGTTTAAGTCTGTTAGCTGAATGCTCAGATCAGAAAGAAGTTTCACAGAATGCTACTGTGTAGTTTATAATTGAATATATTCTATTTTCCAATACTACTCTCTTAGCGCTCCAAATGTCCAGTTGCATTTTCTACAGAAAGAGTGTTCAGATCTGCTCTATCAAAAGTATGGTTTAACTCTGTTAGCTGAATGCACAGATCAGAAAGAAGTTTCACAGAATGATTCTGTGTAGTTTATATTTGGAGACATTCCTTTTTCCACTGTTACCCTCTTAGAGCTCCGAATCTCCACTTGCATTTTCTACAGAAACTGTTTCTTAGAACGGCTCAATCAAAACTAAGGTTCAAATCTTTTAGTTGAACAAACAGAACAGAAAGAAGTTTCACACAATTCTTCTCTGTAGTTTTTATTTGTAGACATTCTTTTTCCCAATATAGGCCTCCTAGCGCTCAGAATGTCCAATTGCAGTTTCTACAGAAAGAGTGTTTCAGAACGGCTCAATCAAAAGTAAGGTTCAACTCTGTTAGTTGAATGCACAGAACAGAAAGAAGTTTCATACAATGCTTCTGTGTAGTTTATATTTGAACATATTCATTTTTCCACTATTACCCACTTAGCGCTACGAAATTCCAGTTGCATTTTCTACAGACAGAGTGTTTCAAAACTGCTCAATCAAAAGTATGGTTTAACTCTGTTAGCTGAATGCTCAGATCAGAAAGAAGTTTCACAGAATGCTTCTGTGTAGTTTATATTTGAATATATTCCTTTTTCCACTACTACGCTCTTAGAGCTCCAAATGTCCAGTTGCATTTTCAACAGAAAGAGTGTTCAGATCTGCTCAATCAAAAGTATGGTTTAACTCTGTTAGCTGAATGCACAGATCAGAAAGAAGTTTCACCGAATGATTCTGTGTAGTTTATATTTGAAGACATTCCTTTTTCCACTATTACCCTCTTAGCGCTCCGAACCTCCACTTGCATTTTCTACAAAAAGAGTGTTTCATAACTGCTCAATCAAAAATATGTTTTATCTCTGTTAACTGAATTTACAGATCAGAAATAAGTTTCACAGAATGCATCTGTGTAGTTTTTATTTGAAGATATTCTTTTTCCCAATGTAGGCCTCTTAACGCTTAGCATGTCCAATTGCAGTTTCTACAGAAAAAGTGTTTCAGAACGGCTGAATCAAAAGTAAGGTTCAACTCTGTTAGTTGAATGCACAGAACAGAAAGAATTTTCACAGAATGCTACTGTGTAGTTTATATTTGAATATATTCCTTTTTCCACTATTACCCTCTTAGCGCTCCGAATGTCCACTTGCATTTTCTACAGAAAGAGTGTTCAGAACTGCGCAATCAAAAGTATGGTTTAACTCTGTTAGCTTAATGAACATATCAGAAATAAGTTTCACACAATGCTTCTGTGTAGTTTTTATTTGAAGATATTATTTTTCCCAATAGAGGCCTCTTAGCGCTCAGAATGTCCAATTGCAGTTTCTACAGAAAGAGTGTTTCTGAAAGGCTCAATCAAAAGTAAGGTTCAACTCTGTTAGTTGAATGCACAGAACAGAAAGAAGTTTCATACAATGCTTCTGTGTAGTTTATATTTGAACATATACTTTTTTCCACTATTACCCACTTAGCGCTACGAATGTCCAGTTGCATTTTCTACAGACAGAGTGTTTAAAAACTGCTCAATCAAAAGTGTGGTTTAACTCTGTTAGCTGAATGCTCAGATCAGAAAGAAGTTTCACAGAATGCTTCTGTGTAGTTTATATTTGTATATATTCCTTTTTCCACTACTACTCTCTTAGCGCTCCAAATGTCCAGTTGCATTTTCTACAGAAAGAGAGTTCAGATCTCCTCAATCAAAAGTATGGTTTAACTCTGTTAGCTGAATGCACAGATGAGAAAGAAGTTTCACAGAATGATTCTGTGTAGTTTATATTTGGAGACATTCCTTTTTCCACTATTACCCTCTTAGCGCTCCGAATCTCCACTTGCATTTTCTACAGAAAGATTGTTTCAGAACTGCTCAATCAAAACTAAGGTTCAACTCTTTTAGTTGAACAAACAGAACAGAAAGAAGTTTCACACAATTTTTCTGTGTAGTTTTTATTTGTAGACATTCTTTTTCCCAATATAGGCCTCTTAGCGCTCAGAATGTCCAATTGCAGTTTCTACAGAAAGAGTGTTTCAGAACGGCTCAATCAAAAGTAAGGTTCAACTCTGTTAGTTGAATGCACAGAACAGAAAGAAGTTTCATACAATGCTTCTGTGTAGTTTATATTTGAACATATTCTTTTTTCCACTATTACCCACTTAGCGCTACGAATGTCCAGTTGCATTTTCTACAGACAGAGTGTTTCAAAACTGCTCAATCAAAAGTATGGTTTAACTCTGTTAGCTGAATGCTCAGATCAGAAAGAAGTTTCACAGAATGCTTCTGTGTAGTTTATATTTGAATATATTACTTTTTCCACTACTACGCTCTTAGCGCTCCAAATGTCCAGTTGCATTTTCTACAGAAAGAGTGTTCAGATCTGCTCAATCAAAAGTATGGTTTAACTCTGTTAGCTGAATGCACAGATCAGAAAGAAGTTTCACCGAATGATTCCGTGTAGTTTATATTTGAAGACATTCCTTTTTCCACTATGACCCTCTTAGCGCTCCGAATCTCCACTTGCATTTTCTACAAAAAGAGTGTTTCATAACTGCTCAATCAAAAATATGTTTTATCTCTGTTAACTGAATTTACAGATCAGAAATAAGTTTCAGAGAATGCATCTGTGTAGTTTTTATTTGAAGATATTCTTTTTCCCAATGTAGGCCTCTTAGCGCTTAGCATGTCCAATTGCAGTTTCTACAGAAAGAGTGTTTCAGAACGGCTCAATCAAAAGTAAGGTTCAACTCTGTTAGTTGAATGCACAGAACAGAAAGAATTTTCACAGAATGCTACTGTGTAGTTTATATTTGAATATATTCCTTTTTCCACTATTACCCTCTTAGCGCTCCGAATGTCCACTTGCATTTTCTACAGAAAGAGTGTTTCAGAACGGCTCAATCAAAACTAAGGTTCAACTCTTTTAGTTGAACAAACAGAACAGAAAGAAGTTTCACACAATTTTTCTGTGTAGTTTTTATTTGTAGACATTCTTTTTCCCAATATAGGCCTCTTAGCGCTCAGAATGTCCAATTGCAGTTTCTACAGAAAGAGTGTTTCAGAACGGCTCAATCAAAAGTAAGGTTCAACTCTGTTAGTTGAATGCACAGAACAGAAAGAAGTTTCATACAATGCTTCTGTGTAGTTTATATTTGAACATATTCTTTTTTCCACTATTACCCACTTAGCGCTACGAATGTCCAGTTGCATTTTCTACAGACAGTTTCAAAACTGCTCAATCAAAAGTATGGTTTAAATTTGTTAGCTGAATGCTCAGATCAGAAAGAAGTTTCACAGAATGCTTCTGTGTAGTTTATATTTGAATATATTCCTTTTTCCACTACTACGCTCTTAGCGCTCCAAATGTCCAGTTGCATTTTCTACAGAAAGAGTGTTCAGATCTGCTCAATCAAAAGTATGGTTTAACTCTGTTAGCTGAATGCACAGATCAGAAAGAAGTTGCACCGAATGATTCTGTGTAGTTTATATTTGAAGACATTCCTTTTTCCACTATTACCCACTTAGCGCTCCGAATCTCCACTTGCATTTTCTACAAAAAGAGTGTTTCATAACTGCTCAATCAAAAATATGTTTTATCTCTGTTAACTGAATTTACAGAACAGAAATAAGTTTCACAGAATGCATCTGTGTAGTTTTTATTTGAAGATATTCTTTTTCCCAATGTAGGCCTCTTAGCGCTTAGCATGTCCAATTGCAGTTTCTACAGAAAGGGTGTTTCAGAACGGCGGAATCAAAAGTAAGGTTCAACTCTGTTAGTTGAATGCACAGAACAGAAAGAATTTTCACAGAATGCTACTGTGTAGTTTATATTTGAATATATTCCTTTTTCCACTATTACCCTCTTAGCGCTCCGAATGTCCACTTGCATTTTCTACAGAAAGAGTGTTCAGAACTGCGCAATCAAAAGTATGGTTTAACTCTGTTAGCTTAATGAACATATCAGAAATAAGTTACACACATTGCTTCTGTGTAATTTTTATTTGAAGATATTATTTTTCCCAATAGAGGCCTCTTAGCGCTCAGAATGTCCAATTGCAGTTTCTACAGAAAGAGTGTTTAAGAAAGGCTCAATCAAAAGTAAGGTTCAACTCTGTTAGTTGAATGCACAGAACAGAAAGTAGTTTCATACAATGCTTCTGTGTAGTTTATATTTGAACAGATTCTTTTTTCCACTATTACCCACCTAGCGCTACGAATGTCCAGTTGCATTTTCTACAGACAGAGTGTTTCAAAACTGCTCAATCAAAAGTATGGTTTAACTCTGTTAGCTGAATGCTCAGATCAGAAAGAAGTTTCACAGAATGCTTCTGTGTAGTTTATATTTGAATATATTCCTTTTTCCACTACTACTCTCTTAGCGCTCCAAATGTCCAGTTGCATTTTCTACAGAAAGATTGTTCAGATCTGCTCAATCAAAGTATGGTTTAACTCTGTTAGCTGAATGCACAGATCAGAAAGAAGTTTCACAGAATGATTCTGTGTAGTTTGTATTTGGAGACATTCTTTTTCCACTATTACCCTCTTAGCGCTCCGAATCTCCACTTGCATTTTCTACAGAAAGAGTGTTTCAGAACGGCTCAATCAAAACTAAGGTTCAACTCTTTTAGTTGAACAAACAGAACAGAAAGAAGTTTCACACAATTCTTCTGTGTAGTTTTTATTTGTAGACATTCTTTTTCCCAATATAGGCCTCCTAGCGCTCAAAATGTCCAATTGCAGTTTCTACAGAAAGAGTGTTTCAGAACGGCTCAATCAAAAGTAAGGTTCAAATCTGTTAGTTGAATGCACAAAACAGAAAGAAGTTTCATACAATGCTTCTGTGTAGTTTATATTTGAACATATTCTTTTTTCCACTATTACCCACTTAGCGCTACGAATGTCCAGTTGCATTTTCTACAGACAGAGTGTTTCAAAACTGCTCAATCAAAAGTATGGTTTAAGTCTGTTAGCTGAATGCTCAGATCAGAAAGAAGTTTCACAGAATGCTTCTGTGTAGTTTATAATTGAATATATTCTATTTTCCAATACTACTCTCTTAGCGCTCCAAATGTCCAGTTGCATTTTCTACAGAAAGAGTGTTCAGATCTGCTCTATCAAAAGTATGGTTTAACTCTGTTAGCTGAATGCACAGATCAGAAAGAAGTTTCACAGAATGATTCTGTGTAGTTTATATTTGGAGACATTCCTTTTTCCACTATTACCCTCTTAGAGCTCCGAATCTCCACTTGCATTTTCTACAGAAAGTGTTTCTTAGAACGGCTCAATCAAAACTAAGGTTCAAATCTTTTAGTTGAACAAACATAACAGAAAGAAGTTTCACACAATTCTTCTCTGTAGTTTTTATTTGTAGACATTCGTTTTCCCAATATAGGCCTCCTAGCGCTCAGAATGTCCAATTGCAGTTTCTACAGAAAGAGTGTTTCCGAACGGCTCAATCATAAGTAAGGTTCAACTCTGTTAGTTGAATGCACAGAACAGAAAGTAGTTTCATACAATGCTTCTGTGTAGTTTATATTTGAACATATTCTTTTTTCCACTATTACCCACTTAGCGCTACGAATGTCCAGTTGTATTTTCTACAGACAGAGTGTTTCAAAACTGCTCAATCAAAAGTATGGTTTAATTCTCTTAGCTGAATGCTCAGATCAGAAAGAAGTTTCACAGAATGCTTCTGTGTAGTTTATATTTGAATATATTCCTTTTTCCACTACTACGCTCTTAGCACTCCAAATGTCCAGTTGCATTTTCTACAGAAAGAGTGTTCAGATCTGCTCAATCAAAAGTATGGTTTAACTCTGTTAGCTGAATGCACAGATCAGAAAGAAGTTTCACCGAATGATTCTGTGTAGTTTATATTTGAAGACATTTCTTTTTCCACTATTACCCTCTTAGCGCTCCGAATCTCCACTTGCATTTTCTGCAAAAAGAGTGTTTCATAACTGCTCAATCAAAAATATGTTTTATCTCTGTTAACTGAATTTACAGATCAGAAATAAGTTTCACAGAATGCATCTGTTTAGTTTTTATTTGAAGATATTCTTTTTCCCAATGTAGGCCTCTTAGCGCTTAGCATGTCCAATTGCATTTTCTACAGAAAGGGTGTTTCAGAACGGCTGAATCAAAAGTAAGGTTCAACTCTGTTAGTTGAATGCACAGAACAGAAAGAATTTTCACAGAATGCTACTGTGTAGTTTATATTTGAATGTATTCCTTTTTCCACTATTACCCTCTTAGCGCTCCGAATGTCCACTTGCATTTTCTACAGAAAGAGTGTTCAGAACTGCGCAATCAAAAGTATGGTTTAACTCTGTTAGCTTAATGAACATATCAGAAATAAGTTTCACACAATGCTTCTGTGTAGTTTTTATTTGAAGATATTATTTTTCCCAATAGAGGCCTCTTAGCGCTCAGAATGTCCAATTGCAGTTTCTACAGAAAGAGTGTTTCAGAAAGGCTCAATCAAAAGTAAGGTTCAACTCTGTTAGTTGAATGCACAGAACAGAAAAAAGTTTCATACAATGCTTCTGTGTAGTTTATATTTGAACATATTCTTTTTTCCACTATTACCCACTTAGCGCTACGAATGTCCAGTTGCATTTTCTACAGACAGAGTGTTTCAAAACTGCTCAATCAAAAGTATGGTTTAACTCTGTTAGCTGAATGCTCAGATCAGAAAGAAGTTTCACAGAATGCTTCTGTGTAGTTTATATTTGAATATATTCCTTTTTCCACTACTACTCTCTTAGCGCTCCAAATGTCCAGTTGCATTTTCTACAGAAAAAGTGTTCAGATCTGCTCAATCAAAAGTATGTTTTAACTCTGTTAGCTGAATGCACAGATCAGAAAGAAGTTTCACAGAATAATTCTGTGTAGTTTATATTTGGAGACATTCCTTTTTCCACTATTACCCTCTTAGCGCTCCGAAACTCCACTTGCCTTTTCTACAGAAAGAGTGTTTCAGAACGGCTCAATCAAAACTAAGGTTCAAATCTTTTAGTTGAACAAACAGAACAGAAAGAAGTTTCACACAATTCTTCTCTGTAGTTTTTATTTGTAGACATTCTTTTTCCCAATATAGGCCTCCTAGCGCTCAGAATGTCCAATTGCAGTTTCTACAGAAAGAGTGTTTCAGAACGGCTCAATCAAAAGTAAGGTTCAACTCTGTTAGTTGAATGCACAGAACAGAAAGGAGTTTCATACAATGCTTCTGTGTAGTTTATATTTGAACATATTCTTTTTTCCACTATTACCCACTTAGCGCTACGAAAGTCCAGTTGCATTTTCTACAGACAGAGTGTTTCAAAACTGCTCAATCAAAAGTATGGTTTAACTCTGTTAGCTGAATGCTCAGATCAGAAAGAAGTTTCACAGAATGCTTCTGTGTAGTTTATATTTGAATATATTCCTTTTTCCACTACTACGCTCTTAGAGCTCCAAATGTCCAGTTGCATTTTCAACAGAAAGAGTGTTCAGATCTGCTCAATCAAAAGTATGGTTTAACTCTGTTAGCTGAATGCACAGATCAGAAAGAAGTTTCACCGAATGATTCTGTGTAGTTTATATTTGAAGACATTCCTTTTTCCACTATTACCCTCTTAGCGCTCCGAACCTCCACTTGCATTTTCTACAAAAAGAGTGTTTCATAACTGCTCAATCAAAAATATGTTTTATCTCTGTTAACTGAATTTACAGATCAGAAATAAGTTTCACAGAATGCATCTGTGTAGTTTTTATTTGAAGATATTCTTTTTCCCAATGTAGGCCTCTTAGCGCTTAGCATGTCCAATTGCAGTTTCTACAGAAAAAGTGTTTCAGAACGGCTGAATCAAAAGTAAGGTTCAACTCTGTTAGTTGAATGCACAGAACAGAAAGAATTTTCACAGAATGCTACTGTGTAGTTTATATTTGAATATATTCCTTTTTCCACTATTACCCTCTTAGCGCTCCGAATGTCCACTTGCATTTTCTACAGAAAGAGTGTTCAGAACTGCGCAATCAAAAGTATGGTTTAACTCTGTTAGCTTAATGAACATATCAGAAATAAGTTTCACACAATGCTTCTGTGTAGTTTTTATTTGAAGATATTATTTTTCCCAATAGAGGCCTCTTAGCGCTCAGAATGTCCAATTGCAGTTTCTACAGAAAGAGTGTTTCAGAAAGGCTCGATCAAAAGTAAGGATCAACTCTGTTAGTTGAATGCACAGAACAGAAAGAAGTTTCATACAATGCTTCTGTGTAGTTTATATTTGAACATATACTTTTTTCCACTATTACCCACTTAGCGCTACGAATGTCCAGTTGCATTTTCTACAGACAGAGTGTTTCAAAACTGCTCAATCAAAAGTATGGTTTAACTCTGTTAGCTGAATGCTCAGATCAGAAAGAAGTTTCACAGAATGCTTCTGTGTAGTTTATATTTGTATATATTCCTTTTTCCACTACTACTCTCTTAGCGCTCCAAATGTCCAGTTGCATTTTCTACAGAAAGAGAGTTCAGATCTCCTCAATCAAAAGTATGGTTTAACTCTGTTAGCTGAATGCACAGATCAGAAAGAAGTTTCACAGAATGATTCTGTGTAGTTTATATTTGGAGACATTCCTTTTTCCACTATTACCCTCTTAGCGCTCCGAATCTCCACTTGCATTTTCTACAGAAAGAGTGTTTCAGAACGGCTCAATCAAAACTAAGGTTCAACTCTTTTAGTTGAACAAACAGAACAGAAAGTAGTTTCACACAATTCTTCTGTGTAGTTTTTATTTGTAGACATTCTTTTTCCCAATATAGGCCTCTTAGCGCTCAGAATGTCCAATTGCAGTTTCTACAGAAAGAGTGTTTCAGAACGGCTCAATCAAAAGTAAGGTTCAACTCTGTTAGTCGAATGCACAGAACAGAAAGAAGTTTCATACAAGGCTTCTGTGTAGTTTATATTTGAACATACTCTTTTTTCCACTATTACCCACTTAGCGCTACGAATGTCCAGTTGCATTTTCTACAGACAGAGTGTTTCAAAACTGCTCAATCAAAAGCATGGTTTAACTCTGTTAGCTGAATGCTCAGATCAGAAAGAAGTTTCACAGAATGCTTCTGTGTAGTTTATATTTGAATATATTCCTTTTTCCACTACTACGCTCTTAGCGCTCCAAATGTCCAGTTGCATTATCTACAGAAAGAGTGTTCAGATCTGCTCAATCAAAAGTATGGTTTAACTCTGTTAGCTGAATGCACAGATCAGAAAGAAGTTTCACCGAATGATTCTGTGTAGTTTATATTTGAAGACATTCCTTTTTCCACTATTACCCTCTTAGCGCTCCGAATCTCCACTTGCATTTTCTACAAAAAGAGTGTTTCATAACTGCTCAATCAAAAATATGTTTTATCTCTGTTAACTGAATTTACAGATCAGAAATAAGTTTCACAGAATGCATCTGTGTAGTTTTTATTTGAAGATATTCTTTTTCCCAATGTAGGCCTCTTAGCGCTTAGCATGTCCAATTGCAGTTTCTACAGAAAGAGTGTTTCAGAACGGCTCAATCAAAAGTAAGGTTCAACTCTGTTAGTTGAATGCACAGAACAGGAAGAATTTTCACAGAATGCTACTGTGTAGTTTATATTTGGATATATTCCTTTTTCCACTATTACCCTCTTAGCGCTCCGAATGTCCACTTGAATTTTCTACAGAAAGAGTGTTCAGAACTGCGCAATCAAAAGTATGGTTTAACTCTGTTAGCTTAATGAACATATCAGAAATAAGTTTCACACAATGCTTCTGTGTAGTTTTTATTTGAAGATATTATTTTTCCCATTAGAGGCCTCTTAGCGCTCAGAATGTCCAATTGCAGTTTCTACAGAAAGAGTGTTTCAGAAAGGCTCAATCAAAAGTAAGGTTCAACTCTGTTAGTTGAATGCACAGAACAGAAAGAAGTTTCATACAATGCTTCTGTGTAGTTTGTATTTGAACATATACTTTTTTCCACTATTACCCACTTAGCGCTACGAATGTACAGTTGCATTTTCTACAGACAGAGTGTTTCAAAACTGCTCAATCAAAAGTATGGTTTAACTCTGTTAGCTGAATGCTCAGATCAGAAAGAAGTTTCACAGAATGCTTCTGTGTAGTTTATATTTGTATATATTCCTTTTTCCACTACTATTCTCTTAGCGCTCCAAATGTCCAGTTGCATTTTCTACAGAAAGAGATTTCAGATCTCCTCAATCAAAAGTATGGTTTAACTCTGTTAGCTGAATGCACAGATCAGAAAGAAGTTTCACAGAATGATTCTGTGTAGTTTATATTTGGAGACATTCCTTTTTCCACTATTACCCACTTAGCGCTCCGAATCTCCACTTGCATTTTCTACAGAAAGATTGTTTCAGAACTGCTCAATCAAAACTAAGGTTCAACTCTTTTATTTGAACAAACAGAACAGAAAGAAGTTTCACACAATTTTTCTGTGTAGTTTTTATTTGTAGACATTCTTTTTCCCAATATAGGCCTCTTAGCGCTCAGAATGTCCAATTGCAGTTTCTACAGAAAGAGTGTTTCAGAACGGCTCAATCAAAAGTAAGGTTCAACTCTGTTAGTTGAATGCACAGAACAGAAAGAAGTTTCATACAATGCTTCTGTGTAGTTTATATTTGAACATATTCTTTTTTCCACTATTACCCACTTAGCGCTACGAATGTCCAGTTGCATTTTCTACAGACAGAGTGTTTCAAAACTGCTCAATCAAAAGTATGGTTTAAGTCTGTTAGCTGAATGCTCAGATCAGAAAGAAGTTTCACAGAATGCTTCTGTGTAGTTTATATTTGATTATATTACTTTTTCCACTACTACGCTCTTAGCGCTCCAAATGTCCAGTTGCATTTTCTACAGAAAGAGTGTTCAGATCTGCTCAATCAAAAGTATGGTTTAACTCTGTTAGCTGAATGCACAGATCAGAAAGAAGTTTCACCGAATTATTCCGTGTAGTTTATATTTGAAGACATTCCTTTTTCCACTATGACCCTCTTAGCGCTCCGAATCTCCACTTGCATTTTCTACAAAAAGAGTGTTTCATAACTGCTCAATCAAAAATATGTTTTATCTCTGTTAACTGAATTTACAGATCAGAAATAAGTTTCAGAGAATGCATCTGTGTAGTTTTTATTTGAAGATATTCTTTTTCCCAATGTAGGCCTCTTAGCGCTTAGCATGTCCAATTGCAGTTTCTACAGAAAGAGTGTTTCAGAACGGCTCAATCAAAAGTAAGGTTCAACTCTGTTAGTTGAATGCACAGAACAGAAAGAATTTTCACAGAATGCTACTGTGTAGTTTATATTTGAATATATTCCTTTTTCCACTATTACCCTCTTAGCGCTCGGAATGTCCACTTGCATTTTCTACAAAAAGAGTGTTTCATAACTGCTCAATCAAAAATATGTTTTATCTCTGTTAACTGAATTTACAGATCAGAAATAAGTTTCACAGAATGCATCTGTGTAGTTTTTATTTGAAGATATTCTTTTTCCCAATGTAGGCCTCTTAGCGCTTAGCATGTCCAATTGCAGTTTCTACAGAAAGGGTGTTTCAGAACGGCTGAATCAAAAGTAAGGTTCAACTCTGTTAGTTGAATGCACAGAACAGAAAGAATTTTCACAGAATGCTACTGTGTAGTTTATATTTGAATATATTCCTTTTTCCACTATTACCCTCTTAGCGCTCCGAATGTCCACTTGCATTTTCTACAGAAAGATTGTTCAGAACTGCGCAATCAAAAGTATGGTTTAACTCTGTTAGCTTAATGAACATATCAGAAATAAGTTTCACACAATGCTTCTGTGTAGTTTTTATTTGAAGATATTATTTTTCCCAATAGAGGCCTCTTAGCGCTCAGAATGTCCAATTGCAGTTTCTACAGAAAGAGTGTTTCAGAAAGGCTCGATCAAAAGTAAGGATCAACTCTGTTAGTTGAATGCACAGAACAGAAAGAAGTTTCATACAATGCTTCTGTGTAGTTTATATTTGAACATATACTTTTTTCCACTATTACCCACTTAGCGCTACGAATGTCCAGTTGCATTTTCTACAGACAGAGTGTTTCAAAACTGCTCAATCAAAAGTATGGTTTAACTCTGTTAGCTGAATGCTCAGATCAGAAAGAAGTTTCACAGAATGCTTCTGTGTAGTTTATATTTGTATATATTCCTTTTTCCACTACTACTCTCTTAGCGCTCCAAATGTCCAGTTGCATTTTCTACAGAAAGAGAGTTCAGATCTCCTCAATCAAAAGTATGGTTTAACTCTGTTAGCTGAATGCACAGATGAGAAAGAAGTTTCACAGAATGATTCTGTGTAGTTTATATTTGGAGACATTCCTTTTTCCACTCTTACCCTCTTAGCGCTCCGAATCTCCACTTGCATTTTCTACAGAAAGAGTGTTTCAGAACGGCTCAATCAAAACTAAGGTTCAACTCTTTTAGTTGAACAAACAGAACAGAAAGTAGTTTCACACAATTCTTCTGTGTAGTTTTTATTTGTAGACATTCTTTTTCCCAATATAGGCCTCTTAGCGCTCAGAATGTCCAATTGCAGTTTCTACAGAAAGAGTGTTTCAGAACGGCTCAATCAAAAGTAAGGTTCAACTCTGTTAGTCGAATGCACAGAACAGAAAGAAGTTTCATACAAGGCTTCTGTGTAGTTTATATTTGAACATATTCTTTTTTCCACTATTACCCACTTAGCGCTACGAATGTCCAGTTGCATTTTCTACAGACAGAGTGTTTCAAAACTGCTCAATCAAAAGTATGGTTTAAGTCTGTTAGCTGAATGCTCAGATCAGAAAGAAGTTTCACAGAATGCTTCTGTGTAGTTTATATTTGATTATATTACTTTTTCCACTACTACGCTCTTAGCGCTCCAAATGTCCAGTTGCATTTTCTACAGAAAGAGTGTTCAGATCTGCTCAATCAAAAGTATGGTTTAACTCTGTTAGCTGAATGCACAGATCAGAAAGAAGTTTCACCGAATGATTCCGTGTAGCTTATATTTGAAGACATTCCTTTTTCCACTATGACCCTCTTAGCGCTCCGAATCTCCACTTGCATTTTCTACAAAAAGAGTGTTTCATAACTGCTCAATCAAAAATATGTTTTATCTCTGTTAACTGAATTTACAGATCAGAAATAAGTTTCAGAGAATGCATCAGTGTAGTTTTTATTTGAAGATATTCTTTTTCCCAATGTAGGCCTCTTAGCGCTTAGCATGTCCAATTGCAGTTTCTACAGAAAGAGTGTTTCAGAACGGCTCAATCAAAAGTAAGGTTCAACTCTGTTAGTTGAATGCACAGAACAGAAAGAATTTTCACAGAATGCTACTGTGTAGTTTATATTTGAATATATTCCTTTTTCCACTATTACCCTCTTAGCGCTCGGAATGTCCACTTGCATTTTCTACAAAAAGAGTGTTTCATAACTGCTCAATCAAAAATATGTTTTATCTCTGTTAACTGAATTTACAGATCAGAAATAAGTTTCACAGAATGCATCTGTGTAGTTTTTATTTGAAGATATTCTTTTTCCCAATGTAGGCCTCTTAGCGCTTAGCATGTCCAATTGCAGTTTCTACAGAAAGGGTGTTTCAGAACGGCTGAATCAAAAGTAAGGTTCAACTCTGTTAGTTGAATGCACAGAACAGAAAGAAGTTTCATACAATGCTTCTGTGTAGTTTATATTTGAACATATTCTTTTTTCCACTATTACCCACTTAGCGCTACGAATGTCCAGTTGCATTTTCTACAGACAGAGTGTTTCAAAACTGCTCAATCAAATGTATGGTTTAACTCTGTTAGCTGAATGCTCAGATCAGAAAGAAGTTTCACAGAATGCTTCTGTGTAGTTTATATTTGAATATATACCTTTTTCCACTACTACGCTCTTAGCGCTCCAAATGTCCAGTTGCATTTTCTACAGAAAGAGTGTTCAGATCTGCTCAATCAAAAGTATGGTTTAACTCTGTTAGCTGAATGCACAGATCAGAAAGAAGTTTCACCGAATGATTCTCTGTAGTTTATATTTGAAGACATTCTTTTTTCCACTATTACCTTCTTAGCGCTCCGAATCTCAACTTGCATTTTCTACAAAAAGTGTGTTTCATAACTGCTCAATCAAAAATATGTTTTATCTCTGTTAACTGAATTTACAGATCAGAAATAAGTTTCACAGAATGCTTCTGTGTAGTTTATATTTGAATATATTCGTTTTTCCACTACTACCCTCTTAGCGCTCCAAATGTCCAGTTGCATTTTCTACAGAAAGTGTGTTCAGATCTGCTCAATCAAAAGTATGGTTTAACTCTGTTAGCTGAATGCACAGATCAGAAAGAAGTTTCATAGAATGATTCTGTGTAGTTTATATTTGAAGACATTCCTTTTTCCACTATTACCCTCTTAGCGCTCCGAATCTCCACTTGCATTTTCTACAGAAAGAGTGTTTCAGAATGGCTAAATCAAAACTAAGGTTCAACACTTTTTGTTGAATGAACTGAACAGAAAGAAGTTTCACAGAATGCTTCTGTGTAGTTTTTATTTGTAGATATTCTTTTTCCCAATATAGGCCTCTTAGCGCTCAGAATGTCCTATTGCAGTTTCTACAGAAAGAGTGTTTCAGAACGGCTCAATCAAAAGTAACGTTCAACCCTGGTAGTTGAATGCACAGAACAGAAAGAAGTTTCACAGAATGCTTCTGTGTAGTTTATATTTGAATATATTCCTTTTTCCACTATTACCCTCTTAGCGCTCCGAATGTCCACTTGCATTTTCTACAGAAAGAGTGTTCTGAACTGCGCAATCAAAAGTATGGTTTAACTCTGTTAGCTGAATGCACATATCAGAAATAAGTTTCAAACAATTCTTCTGTGTAGTTTTTATTTGAAGATATTATTTTTCCCAATATAGGCCCCTTAGCGCTCAGAATGTCCAATTGCAGTTTCTACAGAAAGAGTGTTTCAGAACGGCTCAATCAAATATAAGGTTCAACTCTCTTAGTTGAATGCACAGAACAGAAAGAAGTTTCACAGAATGCTTCTGTGTAGTATTTAGTTGAAGATACTCCTTTTTGGACTATTACCCACTTAGCGCTCCGAATATCCACTGGCAGTTTCTACACAAAGAGTGTTTCAGAACTGCTCCTTCAAAAGTAAGGCTCAACTCTGTTAGTTGAATGCGGAGAATAGAAAGGTGTTTCAGAGAATGCTTCTGTGTAGTTTTTAATTGGAGATATTTCTTTTTCCTCTATTACAATCTTAGCGCTCCGAATGTCCACTTGCATTTTCTACAAAAAGAGTGTTTCATAACTGCTCAATCAAAAATATGGTTTAGCTCTGTTAACTGAATTTACAGATCAGAAATAAGTTCCACAGAATGCATCTGTGTAGTTTTTATTTGAAGATATTCTTTTTCCCAATGTAGGCCTCTTAGCGCTTAGCATGTCCAATTGCAGTTTCTACAGAAAGAGTGTTTCAGAACGGCTCAATCAAAAGTAAGGTTCAACTCTGTTAGTTGAATGCACAGAACAGAAAGTATTTTCACAGAATGCTACTGTGTAGTTTATATTTGAATATATTCCTTTTTCCACTATTACCCTCTTAGCGCTCCGAATGTCCACTTGCATTTTCTACAGAAAGAGTGTTCAGAACTGCGCAATCAAAAGTATGGTTTAACTCTGTTATCTTAATGAACATATCAGAAATAAGTTTCACACAATGCTTCTGTGTAGTTTTTATTTGAAGTTATTATTTTTCCCAATAGAGGCCTCTTAGCGCTCAGAATGTCCAATTGCAGTTTCTACAGAAAGAGAGTTTCAGAAAGGCTCAATCAAAAGTAAGGTTCAACTCTGTTAGTTGAATGCACAGAACAGAAAGGAGTTTCATACAATGCTTCTGTGTAGTTTATATTTGAACATATTCTTTTTTCCACTATTACCCACTTAGCGCTACGAATGTCCAGTTGCATTTTCTACAGACAGAGTGTTTCAAAACTGCTCAATCAAAAGTATGGTTTAACTCTGTTAGCTGAATGCTCAGATCAGAAAGAAGTTTCACAGAATGCTTCTGTGTAGTTTATATTTGAATATATTCCTTTTTCCACTACTACTCTCTTAGCGCTCCAAATGTCCAGTTGCATTTTCTACAGAAAGAGTGTTCAGATCTGCTCAATCAAAAGTATGGTTTAACTCTGTTAGCTGAATGCACAGATCAGAAAGAAGTTTCACAGAATGATTCTGTGTAGTTTATAATTGGAGACATTCCTTTTTCCACTATTACCCCCTTAGCGCTCCGAATCTCCACTTGCATTTTCTACAGAAAGAGTGTTTCAGAACGGCTCAATCAAAACTAAGGTTCAACTCTTTTAGTTGAACAAACAGAACAGAAAGAAGTTTCACACAATTCTTCTGTGTAGTTTTTATTTGTAGACATTCTTTTTCCCAATATAGGCCTCTTAGCGCTCAGAATGTCCAATTGCAGTTTCTACAGAAAGAGTGTTTCAGAACGGCTCAATCAAAAGTAAGGTTCAACTCTGTTAGTTGAATGCACAGAACAGAAAGAAGTTTCATACAATGCTTCTGTGTAGTTTATATTTGCACATATTCTTTTTTCCACTATTACCCACGTAGCGCTACGAATGTCAAGTTGTATTTTCTACAGACAGAGTGTTTCAAAACTGCTCAATCAAAAGTATGGTTTAACTCTGTTAGCTGAATGCTCAGATCAGAAAGAAGTTTCACAGAATGCTTCTGTGTAGTTTATATTTGAATATATTCCTTTTTCCACTACTACGCTCTTAGCGCTCCAAATGTCCAGTTGCATTTTCTACAGAAAGAGTGTTCAGATCTGCTCAATCAAAAGTATGGTTTAACTCTGTTAGCTGAATGCACAGATCAGAAAGAAATTTCACCGAATGATTCTGTGTAGTTTATATTTGAAGATATTCTTTTTTCCACTAATACCCTCTTAGCGCTCCGAATCTCCACTTGCATTTTCTACAAAAAGAGTGTTTCATAACTGCTCAATCAAAAATATGTTTTATCTCTGTTAACTGAATTTACAGATCAGAAATAAGTTTCACAGAATGCATCTGTGTAGTTTTTATTTGAAGATATTCTTTTTCCCAATGTAGGCCTCTTAGCGCTTAGCATGTCCAATTGCAGTTTCTACAGAAAGAGTGTTTCAGAACGGCTCAATCAAAAGTAAGGTTCAACTCTGTTAGTTGAATGCACAGAACAGAAAGAATTTTCACAGAATGCTACTGTGTAGTTTATATTTGAATATATTCCTTTTTCCATTATTACCCTCTTAGCGCTCCGAATGTCCACTTGCATTTTCTACAGAAAGAGTGTTCAGAACTGCGCAATCAAAAGTATGGTTTAACTCTGTTAGCTTAATGAACATATCAGAAATAAGTTTCACACAATGCTTCAGTGTAGTTTTTATTTGAAGATATTATTTTTCCCAGTAGAGGCCTCTTAGCGCTCAGAATGTCCAATTGCAGTTTCTACAGAAAGAGTGTTTCAGAAAGGCTCAATCAAAAGTAAGGTTCAACTCTGTTAGTTGAATGCACAGAACAGAAAGAAGTTTCATACAATGCTTCTGTGTAGTTTATATTTGAACATATTCTTTTTTCCACTATTACCCACTTAGCGCTACGAATGTCCAGTTGCATTTTCTACAGACAGAGTGTTTCAAAACTGCTCAATCAAAAGTATGGTTTAACTCTGTTAGCTGAATGCTCAGATCAGAAAGAAGTTTCACAGAATGCTTCTGTGTGGTTTATATTTGAATATATTCCGTTTTCCACTACTACTCTCTTAGCGCTCCAAATGTCCAGTTGCATTTTCTACAGAAAGAGTGTTCAGATCTGCTCAATCAAAAGTATGGTTTAACTCTGTTAGCTGAATGCACAGATCAGAAAGAAGTTTCACAGAATGATTCTGTGTAGTTTATATTTGGAGACATTCCTTTTTCCACTATTACCCTCTTAGCGCTCCAAATCTCCACTTGCATTTTCTACAGAAAGACTGTTACAGAACGGCTCAATCAAAACTAAGGTTCAACTCTTTTAGTTGAACAAACAGAACAGAAAGAAGTTTCACACAATTCTTCTGTGTAGTTTTTATTTGTAGACATTCTTTTTCCCAATATAGGCCTCTTAGCGCTCAGAATGTCCAATTGCAGTTTCTACAGAAAGTGTGTTTCAGAACGGCTCAATCAAAAGTAAGGTTCAACTCTGTTAGTTGAATGCACAGAACAGAAAGAAGTTTCATACAATGCTTCTGTGTAGTTTATATTTGAACTTATTCTTTTTTCCACTGTTACCCACTTAGCGCTACGAATGTCCAGTTGCATTTTCTACAGACAGAGTGTTTCAAAACTGCTCAATCAAAAGTATGGTTTAACTCTGTTAGCTGAATGCTCAGATCAGAAAGAAGTTTCACAGAATGCTTCTGTGTAGTTTATATTTGAATATATTCCTTTTTCCACTACAACGCTCTTAGCGCTCCAAATGTCCAGTTGCATTTTCAACAGAAAGAGTGTTCAGATCTGCTCAATCAAAAGTATGGTTAACTCTGTTAGCTGAATGCACAGATCAGAAAGAAGTTTCACAGAATGATTCTGTGTAGTTTATATTTGTAGACATTACTTTTTCCACTATTACCCACTTAGCGCTCCGAATCTCCACTTGCATTTTCTACAGAAAGACTGTTACAGAACGGCTCAATCAAAACTAAGATTCAACTCTTTTAGTTGAACAAACAGAACAGAAAGAAGTTTCACACAATTCTCCTGTGTAGTTTTTATTTGTAGACATTCTTTTTCCCAATATAGGCCTCTTAGCGCTCAGAATGTCCAATTGCAGTTTCTACAGAAAGTGTGTTTCAGAACGGCTCAATCAAAAGTAAGGTTCAACTCTGTTAGTTGAATGCACAGAACAGAAAGAAGTTTCAAACAATGCTTCTGTGTAGTTTATATTTGAACATATTCTTTTTTCCACTATTACCCACTTAGCGCTACGAATGTCCAGTTGCATTTTCTACAGACAGAGTGTTTCAAAACTGCTCAATCAAAGTATGGTTTAACTCTGTTAGCTGAATGCTCAGATCAGAAAGAAGTTTCACAGAATGCTTCTGTGTAGTTTATATTTGAATATATTCCTTTTTCCACTACTACGCTCTTAGCGCTCCAAATGTCCAGTTGCATTTTCAACAGAAAGAGTGTTCAGATCTGCTCAATCAAAAGTATGGTTTAACACTGTTAGCTGAATGCACAGATCAGAAAGAAGTTTCACCGAATGATTCTGTGTAGTTTATATTTGAAGACATTTCTTTTTCCACTATTACCCTCTTAGCGCTCCGAATGTCCACTTGCATTTTCTACAGAAAGAGTGTTCAGAACTGCGCAATCAAAAGTATGGTTTAACTCTGTTAGCTTAATGAACATATCAGAAATAAGTTTCACACAATGCTTCTGTGTAGTTTTTATTTGAAGATATTATTTTTCCCAATAGAGGCCTCTTAGCGCTCAGAATGTCCAATTGCAGTTTCTACAGAAAGAGTGTTTCAGAAAGGCTCAATCAAAAGTAAGGTTCAACTCTGTTAGTTGAATGCACAGAACAGAAAGAAGTTTCATACAATGCTTCTGTGTAGTTTATATTTGAACATATTCTTTTTTCCACTATTACCCACTTAGCGCTACGAATGTCCAGTTGCATTTTCTACAGACAGAGTGTTTCAAAACTGCTCAATCAAAAGTATGGTTTAACTCTGTTAGCTGAATGCTCAGATAAGAAAGAAGTTTCACAGAATGCTTCTGTGTAGTTTATATTTGAATATATTCCTTTTTCCACTACTACTCTCTTAGCACTCCAAATGTCCAGTTGCATTTTCTACAGAAAGAGTGTTCAGATCTGCTCAATCAAAAGTATGGTTTAACTCTGTTAGCTGAATGCACAGATCAGAAAGAAGTTTCACAGAATGATTCTGTGTAGTTTATATTTGGAGACATTCCTTTTTCCACTATTACCCTCTTAGCGCTCCGAATCTCCACTTGCATTTTCTACAGAAAGAGTGTTTCAGAACGGCTCAATCAAAACTAAGGTTCAACTCTTTTAGTTGAACAAACAGAACAGAAAGAAGTTTCACACAATTCTTCTGTGTAGTTTTTATTTGTAGACATTCTTTTTCCCAATATAGGCCTCTTAGCGCTCAGAATGTCCAACTGCAGTTTCTACAGAAAGAGTGTTTCAGAACGGCTCAATCAAAAGTAAGGTTCAACTCTGTTAGTTGAATGCACAGAACAGAAAGAAGTTTCATACAATGCTTCTGTGTAGTTTATATTTGAACATATTCTTTTTTCCACTATTACCCACTTAGCGCTACGAATGTCCAGTTGCATTTTCTACAGACAGAGTGTTTCAAAACTGCTCAATCAAAAGTATGGTTTAACTCTGTTAGCTGAATGCTCAGATCAGAAAAAGTTTCACAGAATGCTTCTGTGTAGTTTATATTTGAATATATTCCTTTTTCCACTACTACGCTCTTAGCGCTCCAAATGTCCAGTTGCATTTTCTACAGAAAGAGTGTTCAGATCTGCTCAATCAAAAGTATGGTTTAACTCTGTTAGCTGAATGCACAGATCAGAAAGAAGTTTCACAGAATGATTCTGTGTAGTTTATATTTGAAGACATTCCTTTTTCCACTATTACCCACTTAGCGCTCCGAATCTCCACTTGCATTTTCTACAAAAAGAGTGTTTCATAACTGCTCAATCAAAAATATGTTTTATCTCTGTTAACTGAATTTACAGATCAGAAATAAGTTTCACAGAATGCATCTGTGTAGTTTTTATTAGAAGATATTCTTTTTCCCAATGTAGGCCTCTTAGCGCTTAGCATGTCCAATTGCAGTTTCTACAGAAAGAGTGTTTCAGAACGGCTCAATCAAAAGTAAGGTTCAACTCTGTTAGTTGAATGCACAGAACAGAAAGAATTTTCACAGAATGCTACTGTGTAGTTTATATTTGAATATATTCCTTTTTCCACTATTACCCTCTTAGCGCTCCGAATGTCCACTTGCATTTTCTACAGAAAGAGTGTTCAGAACTGCGCAATCAAAAGTATGGTTTAACTCTGTTAGCTTAATGAACATATCAGAAATAAGTTTCACACAATGCTTCTGTGTAGTTTTTATTTGAAGATATTATTTTTCCCAATATAGGCCTCCTCGCGCTCAGAATGTCCAATTGCAGTTTCTACAGAAAGAGTGTTTCAGAACGGCTCAATCAAAAGTAAGGTTCAACTCTGTTAGTTGAATGCACAGAACAGAAAGAAGTTTCATACAATGCTTCTGTGTAGTTTATATTTGAACATATTCTTTTTTCCACTATTACCCACTTAGCGCTACGAATGTCCAGTTGCATTTTCTACAGAGAGAGTGTTTCAAAACTGCTCAATCAAAAGTATGGTTTAACTCAGTTAGCTGAATGCTCAGATCAGAAAGAAGTTTCACAGAATGCTTCTGTGTAGTTTATATTTGAATATATTCCTTTTTCCACTACTAGGCTCTTAGCGCTTCAAATGTCCAGTTGCATTTTCTACAGAAAGAGTGTTCAGATCTGCTCAACCAAAAGTATGGTTTAACTCTGTTAGCTGAATGCACAGATCAGAAAGAAGTTTCACCGAATGATTCTTTGTAGTTTATATTTGAAGACATTCCTTTTTCCACTATTACCCTCTTAGCGCTCCGAATCTCCACTTGCATTTTCTACAAAAAGAGTGTTTCATAACTGCTCAATCAAAAATATGTTTTATCTCTGTTAACTGAATTTACCGATCAGAAATAAGTTTCACAGAATGCATCTGTGTAGTTTTTATTTGAAGACATTCTTTTTCCCAATGTAGGCCTCTTAGCGCTTAGCATGTCCAATTGCAGTTTCTACAGAAAGAGTGTTTCAGAACGGCTCAATCAAAAGTAAGGTTCAACTCTGTTAGTTGAATGCACAGAACAGAAAGAATTTTCACAGAATGCTACTGTGTAGTTTATATTTGTATATATTCCTTTTTCCACTATTACCCTCTTAGCGCTCCGAATGTCCACTTGCATTTTCTACAGAAAGAGTGTTCAGAACTGCGCAATCAAAAGTATGGTTTAACTCTGTTAGCTTAATGAACATGTCAGAAATAAGTTTCACACAATGCTTCTGTGTAGTTTTTATTTGAAGATATTATTTTTCCCAATATAGACCTCTTAGCGCTCAGAATGTCCAATTGCAGTTTCTACAGAAAGAGTGTTTCAGAAAGGCTCAATCAAAAGTAAGGTTCAACTCTGTTAGTTGAATGCACAGAACAGAAAGAAGTTTCATACAATGCTTCTGTGTAGTTTATATTTGAACATATTCTTTTTTCCACTATTACCCACTTAGCGCTACGAATGTCCAGTTGCATTTTCTACAGACAGAGTGTTTCAAAACTGCTCAATCAAAAGTATGGTTTAACTCTGTTAGCTGAATGCACAGATCAGAAAGAAGTTTCACAGAATGATTCTGTGTAGTTTATATTTGGAGACATTCCTTTTTCCACTATTACCCTCTTAGCGCTCCGAATCTCCACTTGCATTTTCTACAGAAAGAGTGATTCAGAACGGCTCAATCAAAACTAAGGTTCAACTCTTTTAGTTGAACAAACAGAACAGAAATAAGTTTCACACAATTCTTCTGTGTAGTTTTTATTTGTAGACATTCTTTTTCCCAATATAGGCCTCTTAGCGCTCAGAATGTCCAATTGCAGTTTCTACAGAAAGAGTGTTTCAGAACGGCTCAATCAAAAGTAAGGTTCAACTCTGTTAGTTGAATGCACAGAACAGAAAGAAATTTCATACAATGCTTCTGTGTAGTTTATATTTGAACATATTCTTTTTTCCACTATTTCCCACTTAGCGCTACGAATGTCCAGTTGCATTTTCTACAGACAGAGTGTTTCAAAACTGCTCAATCAAAAGTATGGTTTAACTCTGTTAGCTGAATGCTCAGATCAGAAAGAAGTTTCACAGAATGCTTCTGTATAGTTTATATTAGAATATATTCCTTTTTCCACTACTACTGTCTTAGCGCTCCAAATGTCCAGTTGCATTTTCTACAGAAAGAGTGTTCAGATCTGCTCAATCAAAAGTATGGTTTAACTCTGTTAGCTGAATGCACAGATCATAAAGAAGTTTCACAGAATGATTCTGTGTAGTTTATATTTGGAGACATTCCTTTTTCCACTTTTACCCTCTTAGCGCTCCGAATCTCCTCTTGCATTTTCTACAGAAAGAGTGTTTCAGAACGGCTCAATCAAAACTAAGTTTCAACTCTTTTAGTTGAACAAACAGAACAGAAGGAAGTTTCACACAATTCTTCTGTGTAGTTTTTATTTGTAGACATTCTTTTTCCCAATATAGGCCTCTTAGCGCTCAGAATGTCCAACTGCAGTTTCTACAGAAAGAGTGTTTCAGAACGGCTCAATCCAAAGTAAGGTTCAACTCTGTTAGTTGAATGCACAGAACAGAAAGAAGTTTCATACAATGCTTCTGTGTACTTTATATTTGAACATATTCTTTTTTCCACTATTACCCACTTAGCGCTACGAATGTCCCGTTGCATTTTCTACAGACAGAGTGTTTCAAAACTGCTCAATCAAAAGTATGGTTTAACTCTGTTAGCTGTATGCTCAGATCAGAAAGAAGTTTCACAGAATGATTCTGTGTAGTTTATATTTGAATATATTCCTTTTTCCACTACTACGCTCTTAGCGCTCCAAATGTCCAGTTGCATTTTCAACAGAAAGAGTGTTCAGATCTGCTCAATCAAAAGTATGGTTTAACTCTGTTAGCTGAATGCACAGATCAGAAAGAAGTTTCACCGAATGATTCTGTGTAGTTTATATGTGAAGACATTCCTTTTTCCACTATTACCCTCTTAGCGCTCCGAATCTCCACTTGCATTTTCTACAAAAAGAGTGTTTCATAACTGCTCAATCAAAAATATGTTTTATCTCTGTTAACTGAATTTACAGATCAGAAATAAGTTTCACAGAATGCATCTGTGTAGTTTTTATTTGAAGATATTCTTTTTCCCAATGTAGGCCTCTTAGCGCTTAGCATGTCCAATTGCAGTTTCTACAGAAAGAGTGTTTCAGAACGGCTCAATCAAAAGTAAGGTTCAACTCTGTTAGTTGAATGCACAGAACAGAAAGAATTTTCACAGAATGCTACTGTGTAGTTTTTATTTGAATATATTCCTTTTTCCACTATTACCCTCTTAGCGCTCCGAATGTCCACTTGCATTTTCTACAGAAAGAGTGTTCAGAACTGCGCAATCAAAAGTATGGTTTAACTCTGTTAGCTTAATGAACATATCAGAAATAAGTTTCACACAGTGCTTCTGTGTAGTTTTTATTTGAAGATATTATTTTTCCCAATAGAGGCCTCTTAACGCTCAGAATGTCCAATTGCAGTTTCTACAGAAAGAGTGTTTCAGAAAGGCTCAATCAAAAGTAAGGTTCAACTCTGTTAGTTGAATGCACAGAACAGAAAGAAGTTTCATACAATGCTTCTGTGTAGATTATATTTGAACATATTCTTTTTTCCACTATTACCCACTTAGCGCTACGAATGTCCAGTTGCATTTTCTACAGACAGAGTGTTTCAAAACTGCTCAATCAAAAGTATGGTTTAATTCTGTTAGCTGAATGCTCAGATCAGAAAGAAGTTTCACAAAATGCTTCTGTGTAGTTTATATTTGAATATATTCCTTTTTCCACTACTACTCTCTTAGCGCTCCAAATGTCCAGTTGCATTTTCTACAGAAAGAGTGTTCAGATCTGCTCAATCAAAAGTATGTTTAACTCTGTTAGCTGAATGCACAGATCAGAAAGAAGTTTCACAGAATGATTCTGTGTAGTTTATATTTGGAGACATTCCTTTTTCCACTATTACCCTCTTAGCGCTCCGAATCTCCACTTGCATTTTCTACAGAAAGAGTGTTTCAGAACGGCTCAATCAAAACTAAGGTTCAACTCTTTTAGTGGAACAAACAGAACAGAAAGAAGTTTCACACAATTCTTCTGTGTAGTTTTTATTTGTAGACATTCTTTTTCCCAATATAGGCCTCTTAGCGCTCAGAATGTCCAATTGCAGTTTCTACAGAAAGAGTGTTTCAGAACGGCTCAATGAAAAGTAAGGTTCAACTCTGTTAGTTGAATGCACAGAACAGAAAGAAGTTTCATACAATGCTTCTGTGTAGTTTATATTTGAACATATTCTTTTTTCCACTATTACCCACTTAGCGCTACGAATGTCCAGTTGCATTTTCTACAGACAGAGTGTTTCAAAACTGCTCAATCAAAAGTATGGTTTAACTCTGTTAGCTGTATGCTCAGATCAGAAAGAAGTTTCACTGAATGCTTCTGTGTAGTTTATATTTGAATATATTCCTTTTTCCACTACTACGCTCTTAGCGCTCCAAATGTCCAGTTGCATTTTCTACAGAAAGAGTGTTCAGATCTGCTCAATCAAAAGTATTGTTTAACTCTGTTAGCTGAATGCACAGATCAGAAAGAAGTTTCACCGAATGATTCTGTGTAGTTTATATTTGAAGACATTCCTTTTTCCACTATTACCCACTTAGCGCTCCGAATCTCCACTTGCATTTTCTACAAAAAGAGTGTTTCATAACTGCTCAATCAAAAATATGTTTTATCTCTGTTAACTGAATTTACAGATCAGAATTAAGTTTCACAGAATGCATCTGTGTAGTTTTTATTTGAAGATATTCTTTTTCCCAATGTAGGCCTTTTAGCGCTTAGCATGTCCAATTGCAGTTTCTACAGAAAGTGTGTTTCAGAACGGCTCAATCAAAAGTAAGGTTCAACTCTGTTAGTTGAATGCACAGAACAGAAAGAATTTTCACAGAATGCTACTGTGTAGTTTATATTTGAATATATTCCTTTTTCCACTATTACCCTCTTAGCGCTCCGAATGTCCACTTGCAGTTTCTACAGAAAGAGTGTTCAGAACTGCGCAATCAAAAGTGTGGTTTAACTCTGTTAGCTTAATGAACATATCAGAATAAGTTTCACACAATGCTTCTGTGTAGTTTTTATTTGAAGATATTATTTTTCCCAATAGAGGCCTCTTAGCGCTCAGAATGTCCAATTGCAGTTTCTACAGAAAGAGTGTTTCAGAAAGGCTCAATCAAAAGTAAGGTTCAACTCTGTTAGTTGAATGCACAGAACAGAAAGAAGTTTCATACAATGCTTCTGTGTAGTTTATATTTGAACATATTCTTTTTTCCACTATTACCCACTTAGCGCTACGAATGTCCAGTTGCATTATCTACAGACAGAGTGTTTCAAAACTGCTCAATCAAAAGTATGGTTTAACTCTGTTAGCTGAATGCTCAGATCAGAAAGAAGTTTCACAGAATGCTTCTGTGTAGTTTATATTTGAATATATTCCTTTTTCCACTACTACTCTCTTAGCGCTCCAAATGTCCAGTTGCATTTTCTACAGAAAGAGTGTTCAGATCTGCTCAATCAAAAGTATGGTTTAACTCTGTTAGCTGAATGCACAGATAAGAAAGAAGTTTCACAGAATGATTCTGTGTAGTTTATATTTGGAGACATTCCTTTTTCCACTATTACCCTCTTAGCGCTCCGAATCTCCACTTGCATTTTCTACAGAAAGAGTGTTTCAGAACGGCTCAATCAAAACTAAGGTTCAACTCTTTTAGTTGAACAAACAGAACAGAAAGAAGTTTCACACAATTCTTCTGTGTAGTTTTTATTTGTAGACATTCTTTTTCCCAATATAGGCCTCTTAGCGCTCAGAATGTCCAATTGCAGTTACTACAGAAAGAGTGTTTCAGAACGGCTCAATCAAAAGTAAGGTTCAACTCTGTTAGTTGAATGCACAGAACAGAAAGAAGTTTCATACAATGCTTCTGTGTAGTTTATATTTGAACGTATTCTTTTTTCCACTATTACCCACTTAGCGCTACGATTGTCTAGTTGCATTTTCTACAGACAGAGTGTTTCAAAACTGCTCAATCAAAAGTATGGTTTAACTCTGTTAGCTGAATGCTCAGATCAGAAAGAAGTTTCACAGAATGCTTCTGTGTAGTTTATATTTGAATATATTCCTTTTTCCACTAATACGCTCTTAGCGCTCCAAATGTCCAGTTGCATTTTCAACAGAAAGAGTGTTCAGATCTGCTCAATCAAAAGTATGGTTTAACTCTGTTAGCTGAATGCACAGATCAGAAAGAAGTTTCACCGAATGATTCTGTGTAGTTTGTATTTGAAGACATTCCTTTTTCCACTATTACCCTCTTAGCGCTCCGAATCTCCACTTGCATTTTCTACAAAAACAGTGTTTCATAACTGCTCAATCAAAAATATGTTTTATCTCTGTTAACTGAATTTACAGATCAGAAAGAAGTTTCACAGTATGCATCTGTGTAGTTTTTATTTGAAGATATTCTTTTTCCCAATGTAGGCCTCTTAGCGCTTAGCATGTCCAATTGCAGTTTCTACAGAAAGAGTGTTTCAGAACGGCTCAATCAAAAGTAAGGTTCAACTCTGTTAGTTGAATGCACAGAACAGAAAGAATTTTCACAGAATGCTACTGTGTAGTTTATATTTGAATATATTCCTTTTTCCACTATTACCCTCTTAGCGCTCCGAATGTCCACTTGCAGTTTCTATAGAAAGAGTGTTCAGAACTGCGCGATCAAAAGTATGGTTTAAGTCTGTTAGCTTAATGAACATATCAGAAATAAGTTTCACACAATGCTTCTGTGTAGTTTTTATTTGAAGATATTATTTTTCCCAATATAGACCTCTTAGCGCTCAGAATGTCCAATTGCAGTTTCTACAGAAAGAGAGTTTCAGAAAGGCTCAATCAAAAGTAAGGTTCAACTCTGTTAGTTGAATGCACAGAACAGAAAGAAGTTTCATACAATGCTTCTGTGTAGTTTATATTTGAACATATTCTTTTTTCCACTATTACCCACTTAGCGCTATGAATGTCCAGTTGCATTTTCTACAGACAGAGTGTTTCAAAACTGCTCAATCAAAAGTATGGTTTAACTCTGTTAGCTGAATGCACAGATCAGAAAGAAGTTTCACAGAATGATTCTGTGTAGTTTATATTTGGAGACATTCCTTTTTCCACTATTACCCTCTTAGCGCTCCGAATCTCCACTTGCATTTTCTACAGAAAGAGTGATTCAGAACGGCTCAATCAAAACTAAGGTTCAACTCTTTTAGTTGAACAAACAGAACAGAAAGAAGTTTCACACAATTCTTCTGTGTAGTTTTTATTTGTAGACATTCTTTTTCCCAATATAGGCCTCTTAGCGCTCAGAATGTCCAATTGCAGTTTCTACAGAAAGAGTGTTTCAGAACGGCTCAATCAAAAGTAAGGTTCAACTCTGTTAGTTGAATGCACAGAACAGAAAGAAATTTCATACAATGCTTCTGTGTAGTTTATATTTGAACATATTCTTTTTTCCACTATTACCCACTTAGCGCTACGAATGTCCAGTTGCATTTTCTACAGACAGAGTGTTTCAAAACTGCTCAATCAAAAGTATGGTTTAACTCTGTTAGCTGAATGCTCAGATCAGAAAGAAGTTTCACAGAATGCTTCTGTATAGTTTATATTTGAATATATTCCTTTTTCCACTACTACTCTCTTAGCGCTCCAAATGTCCAGTTGCATTTTCTACAGAAAGAGTGTTCAGATCTGCTCAATCAAAAGTATGGTTTAACTCTGTTAGCTGAATGCACAGATCAGAAAGAAGTTTCACAGAATGATTCTGTGTAGTTTATATTTGGAGACATTCCTTTTTCCACTTTTACCCTCTTAGCGCTCCGAATCTCCACTTGCATTTTCTACAGAAAGAGTGTTTCAGAACGGCTCAATCAAAACTAAGTTTCAACTCTTTTAGTTGAACAAACAGAACAGAAAGAAGTTTCACACAATTCTTCTGTGTAGTTTTTATTTGTAGACATTCTTTTTCCCAATATAGGCCTCTTAGCGCTCAGAATGTCCAATTGCAGTTTCTACAGAAAGAGTGTTTCAGAACGGCTCAATCCAAAGTAAGGTTCAACTCTGTTAGTTGAATGCACAGAACAGAAAGAAGTTTCATACAATGCTTCTGTGTACTTTATATTTGAACATATTCTTTTTTCCACTATTACCCACTTAGCGCTACGAATGTCCCGTTGCATTTTCTACAGACAGAGTGTTTCAAAACTGCTCAATCAAAAGTATGGTTTAACTCTGTTAGCTGTATGCTCAGATCAGAAAGAAGTTTCACAGAATGCTTCTGTGTAGTTTATATTTGAATATATTCCTTTTTCCACTACTACGCACTTAGCGCTCCAAATGTCCAGTTGCATTTTCAACAGAAAGAGTGTTCAGATCTGCTCAATCAAAAGTATGGTTTAACTCTGTTAGCTGAATGCACAGATCAGAAAGAAGTTTCACCGAATGATTCTGTGTAGTTTATATGTGAAGACATTCCTTTTTCCACTATTACCCTCTTAGCGCTCCGAATCTCCACTTGCATTTTCTACAAAAAGAGTGTTTCATAACTGCTCAATCAAAAATATGTTTTATCTCTGTTAACTGAATTTACAGATCAGAAATAAGTTTCACAGAATGCATCTGTGTAGTTTTTATTTGAAGTTATTCTTTTTCCCAATGTAGGCCTCTTAGCGCTTAGCATGTCCAATTGCAGTTTCTACAGAAAGAGTGTTTCAGAACGGCTCAATCAAAAGTAAGGTTCAACTCTGTTAGTTGAATGCACAGAACAGAAAGAATTTTCACAGAATGCTACTGTGTAGTTTTTATTTGAATATATTCCTTTTTCCACTATTACCCTCTTAGCGCTCCGAATGTCCACTTGCATTTTCTACAGAAAGAGTGTTCAGAACTGCGCAATCAAAAGTATGGTTTAACTCTGTTAGCTTAATGAACATATCAGAAATAAGTTTCACACAGTGCTTCTGTGTAGTTTTTATTTGAAGATATTATTTTTCCCAATAGAGGCCTCTTAGCGCTCAGAATGTCCAATTGCAGTTTCTACAGAAAGAGTGTTTCAGAAAGGCTCAATCAAAAGTAAGGTTCAACTCTGTTAGTTGAATGCACAGAACAGAAAGAAGTTTCATACAATGCTTCTGTGTAGATTATATTTGAACATATTCTTTTTTCCACTATTACCCACTTAGCGCTACGAATGTCCAGTTGCATTTTCTACAGACAGAGTGTTTCAAAACTGCTCAATCAAAAGTATGGTTTAATTCTGTTAGCTGAATGCTCAGATCAGAAAGAAGTTTCACAAAATGCTTCTGTGTAGTTTATATTTGAATATATTCCTTTTTCCACTACTACTCTCTTAGCGCTCCAAATGTCCAGTTGCATTTTCTACAGAAAGAGTGTTCAGATCTGCTCAATCAAAAGTATGTTTAACTCTGTTAGCTGAATGCACAGATCAGAAAGAAGTTTCACAGAATGATTCTGTGTAGTTTATATTTGGAGACATTCCTTTTTCCACTATTACCCTCTTAGCGCTCCGAATCTCCACTTGCATTTTCTACAGAAAGAGTGTTTCAGAACGGCTCAATCAAAACTAAGGTTCAACTCTTTTAGTTGAATAAACAGAACAGAAAGAAGTTTCACACAATTCTTCTGTGTAGTTTTTATTTGTAGACATTCTTTTTCCCAATATAGGCCTCTTAGCGCTCAGAATGTCCAATTGCAGTTTCTACAGAAAGAGTGTTTCAGAACGGCTCAATGAAAAGTAAGGTTCAACTCTGTTAGTTGAATGCACAGAACAGAAAGAAGTTTCATACAATGCTTCTGTGTAGTTTATATTTGAACATATTCTTTTTTCCACTATTACCCACTTAGCGCTACGAATGTCCAGTTGCATTTTCTACAGACAGAGTGTTTCAAAACTGCTCAATCAAAAGTATGGTTTAACTTTGTTAGCTGTATGCTCAGATCAGAAAGAAGTTTCACAGAATGCTTCTGTGTAGTTTATATTTGAATATATTCCTTTTTCCACTACTACGCTCTTAGCGCTCCAAATGTCCAGTTGCATTTTCAACAGAAAGAGTGTTCAGATCTGCTCAATCAAAAGTATTGTTTAACTCTGTTAGCTGAATGCACAGATCAGAAAGAAGTTTCACCGAATGATTCTGTGTAGTTTATATTTGAAGACATTCCTTTTTCCACTATTACCCACTTAGCGCTCCGAATCTCCACTTGCATTTTCTACAAAAAGAGTGTTTCATAACTGCTCAATCAAAAATATGTTTTATCTCTGTTAACTGAATTTACAGATCAGAAATAAGTTTCACAGAATGCATCTGTGTAGTTTTTATTTGAAGATATTCTTTTTCCCAATGTAGGCCTTTTAGCGCTTAGCATGTCCAATTGCAGTTTCTACAGAAAGTGTGTTTCAGAACGGCTCAATCAAAAGTAAGGTTCAACTCTGTTAGTTGAATGCACAGAACAGAAAGAATTTTCACAGAATGCTACTGTGTAGTTTATATTTGAATATATTCCTTTTTCCACTATTACCCTCTTAGCGCTCCGAATGTCCACTTGCAGTTTCTACAGAAAGAGTGTTCAGAACTGCGCAATCAAAAGTGTGGTTTAACTCTGTTAGCTTAATGAACATATCAGAAATAAGTTTCACAGAATGCTTCTGTGTAGTTTTTATTTGAAGATATTATTTTTCCCAATAGAGGCCTCTTAGCGCTCAGAATGTCCAATTGCAGTTTCTACAGAAAGAGTGTTTCAGAAAGGCTCAATCAAAAGTAAGGTTCAACTCTGTTAGTTGAAAGCACAGAACAGAAAGAAGTTTCATACAATGCTTCTGTGTAGTTTATATTTGAACATATTCTTTTTTCCACTATTACCCACTTAGCGCTACGAATGTCCAGTTGCATTATCTACAGACAGAGTGTTTCAAAACTGCTCAATCAAAAGTATGGTTTAACTCTGTTAGCTGAATGCTCAGATCAGAAAGAAGTTTCACAGAATGCTTCTGTGTAGTTTATATTTGAATATATTCCTTTTTCCACTACTACTCTCTTAGCGCTCCAAATGTCCAGTTGCATTTTCTACAGAAAGAGTGCTCAGATCTGCTCAATCAAAAGTATGGTTTAACTCTGTTAGGTGAATGCACAGATCAGAAAGAAGTTTCACAGAATGATTCTGTGTAGTTTATATTTGGAGACATTCCTTTTTCCACTATTACCCTCTTAGCGCTCCGAATCTCCACTTGCATTTTCTACAGAAAGAGTGTTTCAGAACGGCTCAATCAAAACTAAGGTTCAACTCTTTTAGTTGAACAAACAGAACAGAAAGAAGTTTCACACAATTCTTCTGTGTAGTTTTTATTTGTAGACATTCTTTTTCCCAATATAGGCCTCTTAGCGCTCAGAATGTCCAATTGCAGTTTCTACAGAAAGAGTGTTTCAGAACGGCTCAATCAAAAGTAAGGTTCAACTCTGTTAGTTGAATGCACAGAACAGAAAGAAGTTTCATACAATGCTTCTGTGTAGTTTATATTTGAACGTATTCTTTTTTCCACTATTACCCACTTAGCGCTACGATTGTCCAGTTGCATTTTCTACAGACAGAGTGTTTCAAAACTGCTCAATCAAAAGTATGGCTTAACTCTGTTAGCTGAATGCTCAGATCAGAAAGAAGTTTCACAGAATGCTTCTGTGTAGTTTATATTTGAATATATTCCTTTTTCCACTAATACGCTCTTAGCGCTCCAAATGTCCAGTTGCATTTTCAACAGAAAGAGTGTTCAGATCTGCTCAATCAAAAGTATGGTTTAACTCTGTTAGCTGAATGCACAGATCAGAAAGAAGTTTCACCGAATGATTCTGTGTAGTTTGTATTTGAAGACATTCCTTTTTCCACTATTACCCTCTTAGCGCTCCGAATCTCCACTTGCATTTTCTACAAAAACAGTGTTTCATAACTGCTCAATCAAAAATATGTTTTATCTCTGTTAACTGAATTTACAGATCAGAAATAAGTTTCACAGTATGCATCTGTGTAGTTTTTATTTGAAGATATTCTTTTTCCCAATGTAGGCCTCTTAGCGCTTAGCATGTCCAATTGCAGTTTCTACAGAAAGAGTGTTTCAGAACGGCTCAATCAAAAGTAAGGTTCAACTCTGTTAGTTGAATGCACAGAACAGAAAGAATTTTCACAGAATGCTACTGTGTAGTTTATATTTGAATATATTCCTTTTTCCACTATTAGCCTCTTAGCGCTCCGAATGTCCACTTGCATTTTCTACAGAAAGAGTGTTCAGAACTGCGCAATCAAAAGTATGGTTTAACTCTGTTAGCTTAATGAACATATCAGAAATAAGTTTCACACAGTGCATCTGTGTAGTTTTTATTTGAAGATATTATTTTTCCCAATAGAGGCCTCTTAGCGCTCAGAATGTCCAATTGCAGTTTCTACAGAAAGAGTGTTTCAGAAAGGCTCAATCAAAAGTAAGGTTCAACTCTGTTAGTTGAATGCACAGAACAGAAAGAAGTTTCATACAATGCTTCTGTGTAGATTATATTTGAACATATTCTTTTTTCCACTATTACCCACTTAGCGCTACGAATGTCCAGTTGCATTTTCTACAGACAGAGTGTTTCAAAACTGCTCAATCAAAAGTATGGTTTAATTCTGTTAGCTGAATGCTCAGATCAGAAAGAAGTTTCACAAAATGCTTCTGTGTAGTTTATATTTGAATATATTCCTTTTTCCACTACTACTCTCTTAGCGCTCCAAATGTCCAGTTGCATTTTCTACAGAAAGAGTGTTCAGATCTGCTCAATCAAAAGTATGTTTAACTCTGTTAGCTGAATGCACAGATCAGAAAGAAGTTTCACAGAATGATTCTGTGTAGTTTATATTTGGAGACATTCCTTTTTCCACTATTACCCTCTTAGCGCTCCGAATCTCCACTTGCATTTTCTACAGAAAGAGTGTTTCAGAACGGCTCAATCAAAACTAAGGTTCAACTCTTTTAGTTGAACAAACAGAACAGAAAGAAGTTTCACACAATTCTTCTGTGTAGTTTTTATTTGTAGACATTCTTTTTCCCAATATAGGCCTCTTAGCGCTCAGAATGTCCAATTGCAGTTTCTACAGAAAGAGTGTTTCAGAACGGCTCAATGAAAAGTAAGGTTCAACTCTGTTAGTTGAATGCACAGAACAGAAAGAAGTTTCATACAATGCTTCTGTGTAGTTTATATTTGAACATATTCTTTTTTCCACTATTACCCACTTAGCGCTACGAATGTCCAGTTGCATTTTCTACAGACAGAGTGTTTCAAAACTGCTCAATCAAAAGTATGGTTTAACTTTGTTAGCTGTATGCTCAGATCAGAAAGAAGTTTCACAGAATGCTTCTGTGTAGTTTATATTTGAATATATTCCTTTTTCCACTACTACGCTCTTAGCGCTCCAAATGTCCAGTTGCATTTTCAACAGAAAGAGTGTTCAGATCTGCTCAATCAAAAGTATTGTTTAACTCTGTTAGCTGAATGCACAGATCAGAAAGAAGTTTCACCGAATGATTCTGTGTAGTTTATATTTGAAGACATTCCTTTTTCCACTATTACCCACTTAGCGCTCCGAATCTCCACTTGCATTTTCTACAAAAAGAGTGTTTCATAACTGCTCAATCAAAAATATGTTTTATCTCTGTTAACTGAATTTACAGATCAGAAATAAGTTTCACAGAATGCATCTGTGTAGTTTTTATTTGAAGATATTCTTTTTCCCAATGTAGGCCTTTTAGCGCTTAGCATGTCCAATTGCAGTTTCTACAGAAAGTGTGTTTCAGAACGGCTCAATCAAAAGTAAGGTTCAACTCTGTTAGTTGAATGCACAGAACAGAAAGAATTTTCACAGAATGCTACTGTGTAGTTTATATTTGAATATATTCCTTTTTCCACTATTACCCTCTTAGCGCTCCGAATGTCCACTTGCAGTTTCTACAGAAAGAGTGTTCAGAACTGCGCAATCAAAAGTGTGGTTTAACTCTGTTAGCTTAATGAACATATCAGAAATAAGTTTCACAGAATGCTTCTGTGTAGTTTTTATTTGAAGATATTATTTTTCCCAATAGAGGCCTCTTAGCGCTCAGAATGTCCAATTGCAGTTTCTACAGAAAGAGTGTTTCAGAAAGGCTCAATCAAAAGTAAGGTTCAACTCTGTTAGTTGAATGCACAGAACAGAAAGAAGTTTCATACAATGCTTCTGTGTAGTTTATATTTGAACATATTCTTTTTTCCACTATTACCCACTTAGCGCTACGAATGTCCAGTTGCATTATCTACAGACAGAGTGTTTCAAAACTGCTCAATGAAAAGTATGGTTTAACTCTGTTAGCTGAATGCTCAGATCAGAAAGAAGTTTCACAGAATGCTTCTGTGTAGTTTATATTTGAATATATTCCTTTTTCCACTACTACTCTCTTAGCGCTCCAAATGTCCAGTTGCATTTTCTACAGAAAGAGTGTTCAGATCTGCTCAATCAAAAGTATGGTTTAACTCTGTTAGGTGAATGCACAGATCAGAAAGAAGTTTCACAGAATGATTCTGTGTAGTTTATATTTGGAGACATTCCTTTTTCCACTATTACCCTCTTAGCGCTCCGAATCTCCACTTGCATTTTCTACAGAAAGAGTGTTTCAGAACGGCTCAATCAAAACTAAGGTTCAACTCTTTTAGTTGAACAAACAGAACAGAAAGAAGTTTCACACAATTCTTCTGTGTAGTTTTTATTTGTAGACATTCTTTTTCCCAATATAGGCCTCTTAGCGCTCAGAATGTCCAATTGCAGTTTCTACAGAAAGAGTGTTTCAGAACGGCTCAATCAAAAGTAAGGTTCAACTCTGTTAGTTGAATGCACAGAACAGAAAGAAGTTTCATACAATGCTTCTGTGTAGTTTATATTTGAACGTATTCTTTTTTCCACTATTACCCACTTAGCGCTACGATTGTCCAGTTGCATTTTCTACAGACAGAGTGTTTCAAAACTGCTCAATCAAAAGTATGGCTTAACTCTGTTAGCTGAATGCTCAGATCAGAAAGAAGTTTCACAGAATGCTTCTGTGTAGTTTATATTTGAATATATTCCTTTTTCCACTAATACGCTCTTAGCGCTCCAAATGTCCAGTTGCATTTTCAACAGAAAGAGTGTTCAGATCTGCTCAATCAAAAGTATGGTTTAACTCTGTTAGCTGAATGCACAGATCAGAAAGAAGTTTCACCGAATGATTCTGTGTAGTTTGTATTTGAAGACATTCCTTTTTCCACTATTACCCTCTTAGCGCTCCGAATCTCCACTTGCATTTTCTACAAAAACAGTGTTTCATAACTGCTCAATCAAAAATATGTTTTATCTCTGTTAACTGAATTTACAGATCAGAAATAAGTTTCACAGTATGCATCTGTGTAGTTTTTATTTGAAGATATTCTTTTTCCCAATGTAGGCCTCTTAGCGCTTAGCATGTCCAATTGCAGTTTCTACAGAAAGAGTGTTTCAGAACGGCTCAATCAAAAGTAAGGTTCAACTCTGTTAGTTGAATGCACAGAACAGAAAGAATTTTCACAGAATGCTACTGTGTAGTTTATATTTGAATATATTCCTTTTTCCACTATTAGCCTCTTAGCGCTCCGAATGTCCACTTGCATTTTCTACAGAAAGAGTGTTCAGAACTGCGCAATCAAAAGTATGGTTTAACTCTGTTAGCTTAATGAACATATCAGAAATATGTTTCACACAATGCTTCTGTGTAGTTTTTATTTGAAGTTATTATTTTTCCCAATAGAGGCCTCTTAGCGCTCAGAATGTCCAATTGCAGTTTCTACAGAAAGAGTGTTTCAGAAAGGCTCAATCAAAAGTAAGGTTCAACTCTGTTAGTTGAATGCACAGAACAGAAAGAAGTTTCATACAATGCTTCTGTGTAGTTTATATTTGAACATATTCTTTTTTCCACTATTACCCACTTAGCGCTACGAATGTCCAGTTGCATTTTCTACAGACAGAGTGTTTCAAAACTGCTCAATCAAAAGTATGGTTTAACTCTGTTAGCTGAATGCTCAGATCAGAAAGAAGTTTCACAGAATGCATCTGTGTAGTTTATATTTGAATATATTCCTTTTTCCACTACTACTCTCTTAGCGCTCCAATTGTCCAGTTGCATTTTCTACAGAAAGAGTGTTCAGATCTGCTCAATCAAAAGTATGGTTAACTCTGTTAGCTGAATGCACAGATCAGAAAGAAGTTTCACAGAATGATTCTGTGTAGTTTATATTTGGAGACATTCCTTTTTCCACTATTACCCTCTTAGCGCTCCGAATCTCCACTTGCATTTTCTACAGAAAGAGTGTTTCAGAACGGCTCAATCAAAACTAAGGTTCAACTCTTTTAGTTGAACAAACAGAACAGAAAGAAGTTTCACACAATTCTTCTGTGTTGTTTTTATTTGTAGACATTCTTTTTCCAAATATAGGCCTCTTAGCGCTCAGAATGTCCAATTGCAGTTTCTACAGAAAGAGTGTTTCAGAACGGCTCAATGAAAAGTAAGGTTCAACTCTGTTAGTTGAATGCACAGAACAGAAAGAAGTTTCATACAATGCTTCTGTGTAGTTTATATTTGAACATATTCTTTTTTCCACTATTACCCACTTAGCGCTACGAATGTCCAGTTGCATTTTCTACAGACAGAGTGTTTCAAAACTGCTCAATCAAAAGTATGGTTTAACTCTGTTAGCTGTATGCTCAGATCAGAAAGAAGTTTCACAGAATGCTTCTGTGTAGTTTATATTTGAATATATTCCTTTTTCCACTACTACGCTCTTAGCGCTCCAAATGTCCAGTTGCATTTTCAACAGAAAGAGTGTTCAGATCTGCTCAATCAAAAGTATTGTTTAACTCTGTTAGCTGAATGCACAGATCAGAAAGAAGTTTCACCGAATGATTCTGTGTAGTTTATATTTGAAGACATTCCTTTTTCCACTATTACCCACTTAGCGCTCCGAATCTCCACTTGCATTTTCTACAAAAAGAGTGTTTCATAACTGCTCAATCAAAAATATGTTTTATCTCTGTTAACTGAATTTACAGATCAGAAATAAGTTTCACAGAATGCATCTGTGTAGTTTTTATTTGAAGATATTCTTTTTCCCAATGTAGGCCTTTTAGCGCTTAGCATGTCCAATTGCAGTTTCTACAGAAAGTGTGTTTCAGAACGGCTCAATCAAAAGTAAGGTTCAACTCTGTTAGTTGAATGCACAGAACAGAAAGAATTTTCACAGAATGCTACTGTGTAGTTTATATTTGAATATATTCCTTTTTCCACTATTACCCTCTTAGCGCTCCGAATGTCCACTTGCAGTTTCTACAGAAAGAGTGTTCAGAACTGCGCAATCAAAAGTGTGGTTTAACTCTGTTAGCTTAATGAACATATCAGAAATAAGTTTCACAGAATGCTTCTGTGTAGTTTTTATTTGAAGATATTATTTTTCCCAATAGAGGCCTCTTAGCGCTCAGAATGTCCAATTGCAGTTTCTACAGAAAGAGTGTTTCAGAAAGGCTCAATCAAAAGTAAGGTTCAACTCTGTTAGTTGAATGCACAGAACAGAAAGAAGTTTCATACAATGCTTCTGTGTAGTTTATATTTGAACATATTCTTTTTTCCACTATTACCCACTTAGCGCTACGAATGTCCAGTTGCATTATCTACAGACAGAGTGTTTCAAAACTGCTCAATGAAAAGTATGGTTTAACTCTGTTAGCTGAATGCTCAGATCAGAAAGAAGTTTCACAGAATGCTTCTGTGTAGTTTATATTTGAATATATTCCTTTTTCCACTACTACTCTCTTAGCGCTCCAAATGTCCAGTTGCATTTTCTACAGAAAGAGTGTTCAGATCTGCTCAATCAAAAGTATGGTTTAACTCTGTTAGGTGAATGCACAGATCAGAAAGAAGTTTCACAGAATGATTCTGTGTAGTTTATATTTGGAGACATTCCTTTTTCCACTATTACCCTCTTAGCGCTCCGAATCTCCACTTGCATTTTCTACAGAAAGAGTGTTTCAGAACGGCTCAATCAAAACTAAGGTTCAACTCTTTTAGTTGAACAAACAGAACAGAAAGAAGTTTCACACAATTCTTCTGTGTAGTTTTTATTTGTAGACATTCTTTTTCCCAATATAGGCCTCTTAGCGCTCAGAATGTCCAATTGCAGTTTCTACAGAAAGAGTGTTTCAGAACGGCTCAATCAAAAGTAAGGTTCAACTCTGTTAGTTGAATGCACAGAACAGAAAGAAGTTTCATACAATGCTTCTGTGTAGTTTATATTTGAACGTATTCTTTTTTCCACTATTACCCACTTAGCGCTACGATTGTCCAGTTGCATTTTCTACAGACAGAGTGTTTCAAAACTGCTCAATCAAAAGTATGGCTTAACTCTGTTAGCTGAATGCTCAGATCAGAAAGAAGTTTCACAGAATGCTTCTGTGTAGTTTATATTTGAATATATTCCTTTTTCCACTAATACGCTCTTAGCGCTCCAAATGTCCAGTTGCATTTTCAACAGAAAGAGTGTTCAGATCTGCTCAATCAAAAGTATGGTTTAACTCTGTTAGCTGAATGCACAGATCAGAAAGAAGTTTCACCGAATGATTCTGTGTAGTTTGTATTTGAAGACATTCCTTTTTCCACTATTACCCTCTTAGCGCTCCGAATCTCCACTTGCATTTTCTACAAAAACAGTGTTTCATAACTGCTCAATCAAAAATATGTTTTATCTCTGTTAACTGAATTTACAGATCAGAAATAAGTTTCACAGTATGCATCTGTGTAGTTTTTATTTGAAGATATTCTTTTTCCCAATGTAGGCCTCTTAGCGCTTAGCATGTCCAATTGCAGTTTCTACAGAAAGAGTGTTTCAGAACGGCTCAATGAAAAGTAAGGTTCAACTCTGTTAGTTGAATGCACAGAACAGAAAGAATTTTCACAGAATGCTACTGTGTAGTTTATATTTGAATATATTCCTTTTTCCACTATTAGCCTCTTAGCGCTCCGAATGTCCACTTGCATTTTCTACAGAAAGAGTGTTCAGAACTGCGCAATCAAAAGTATGGTTTAACTCTGTTAGCTTAATGAACATATCAGAAATATGTTTCACACAATGCTTCTGTGTAGTTTTTATTTGAAGTTATTATTTTTCCCAATAGAGGCCTCTTAGCGCTCAGAATGTCCAATTGCAGTTTCTACAGAAAGAGTGTTTCAGAAAGGCTCAATCAAAAGTAAGGTTCAACTCTGTTAGTTGAATGCACAGAACAGAAAGAAGTTTCATACAATGCTTCTGTGTAGTTTATATTTGAACATATTCTTTTTTCCACTATTACCCACTTAGCGCTACGAATGTCCAGTTGCATTTTCTACAGACAGAGTGTTTCAAAACTGCTCAATCAAAAGTATGGTTTAACTCTGTTAGCTGAATGCTCAGATCAGAAAGAAGTTTCACAGAATGCATCTGTGTAGTTTATATTTGAATATATTCCTTTTTCCACTACTACTCTCTTAGCGCTCCAATTGTCCAGTTGCATTTTCTACAGAAAGAGTGTTCAGATCTGCTCAATCAAAAGTATGGTTAACTCTGTTAGCTGAATGCACAGATCAGAAAGAAGTTTCACAGAATGATTCTGTGTAGTTTATATTTGGAGACATTCCTTTTTCCACTATTACCCTCTTAGCGCTCCGAATCTCCACTTGCATTTTCTACAGAAAGAGTGTTTCAGAACGGCTCAATCAAAACTAAGGTTCAACTCTTTTAGTTGAACAAACAGAACAGAAAGAAGTTTCACACAATTCTTCTGTGTTGTTTTTATTTGTAGACATTCTTTTTCCAAATATAGGCCTCTTAGCGCTCAGAATGTCCAATTGCAGTTTCTACAGAAAGAGTGTTTCAGAACGGCTCAATGAAAAGTAAGGTTCAACTCTGTTAGTTGAATGCACAGAACAGAAAGAAGTTTCATACAATGCTTCTGTGTAGTTTATATTTGAACATATTCTTTTTTCCACTATTACCCACTTAGCGCTACGAATGTCCAGTTGCATTTTCTACAGACAGAGTGTTTCAAAACTGCTCAATCAAAAGTATGGTTTAACTCTGTTAGCTGTATGCTCAGATCAGAAAGAAGTTTCACAGAATGCTTCTGTGTAGTTTATATTTGAATATATTCCTTTTTCCACTACTACGCTCTTAGCGCTCCAAATGTCCAGTTGCATTTTCAACAGAAAGAGTGTTCAGATCTGCTCAATCAAAAGTATTGTTTAACTCTGTTAGCTGAATGCACAGATCAGAAAGAAGTTTCACCGAATGATTCTGTGTAGTTTATATTTGAAGACATTCCTTTTTCCACTATTACCCACTTAGCGCTCCGAATCTCCACTTGCATTTTCTACAAAAAGAGTGTTTCATAACTGCTCAATCAAAAATATGTTTTATCTCTGTTAACTGAATTTACAGATCAGAAATAAGTTTCACAGAATGCATCTGTGTAGTTTTTATTTGAAGATATTCTTTTTCCCAATGTAGGCCTTTTAGCGCTTAGCATGTCCAATTGCAGTATCTACAGAAAGTGTGTTTCAGAACGGCTCAATCAAAAGTAAGGTTCAACTCTGTTAGTTGAATGCACAGAACAGAAAGAATTTTCACAGAATGCTACTGTGTAGTTTATATTTGAATATATTCCTTTTTCCACTATTACCCTCTTAGCGCTCCGAATGTCCACTTGCAGTTTCTACAGAAAGAGTGTTCAGAACTGCGCAATCAAAAGTGTGGTTTAACTCTGTTAGCTTAATGAACATATCAGAAATAAGTTTCACACAATGCTTCTGTGTAGTTTTTATTTGAAGATATTATTTTTCCCAATAGAGGCCTCTTAGCGCTCAGAATGTCCAATTGCAGTTTCTACAGAAAGAGTGTTTCAGAAAGGCTCAATCAAAAGTAAGGTTCAACTCTGTTAGTTGAATGCACAGAACAGAAAGAAGTTTCATACAATGCTTCTGTGTAGTTTATATTTGAACATATCCTTTTTTCCACTATTACCCACTTAGCGCTACGAATGTCCAGTTGCATTATCTACAGACAGAGTGTTTCAAAACTGCTCAATCAAAAGTATGGTTTAACTCTGTTAGCTGAATGCTCAGATCAGAAAGAAGTTTCACAGAATGCTTCTGTGTAGTTTATATTTGAATATATTCCTTTTTCCACTACTACTCTCTTAGCGCTCCAAATGTCCAGTTGCATTTTCTACAGAAAGAGTGTTCAGATCTGCTCAATCAAAAGTATGGTTTAACTCTGTTAGCTGAATGCACAGATCAGAAAGAAGTTTCACAGAATGATTCTGTGTAGTTTATATTTGGAGACATTCCTTTTTCCACTATTACCCTCTTAGCGCTCCGAATCTCCACTTGCATTTTCTACAGAAAGAGTGTTTCAGAACGGCTCAATCAAAACTAAGGTTCAACTCTTTTAGTTGAACAAACAGAACAGAAAGAAGTTTCACACAATTCTTCTGTGTAGTTTTTATTTGTAGACATTCTTTTTCCCAATATAGGCCTCTTAGCGCTCAGAATGTCCAATTGCAGTTTCTACAGAAAGAGTGTTTCAGAACGGCTCAATCAAAAGTAAGGTTCAACTCTGTGAGTTGAATGCACAGAACAGAAAGAAGTTTCATACAATGCTTCTGTGTAGTTTATATTTGAACGTATTCTTTTTTCCACTATTACCCACTTAGCGCTACGATTGTCCAGTTGCATTTTCTACAGACAGAGTGTTTCAAAACTGCTCAATCAAAAGTATGGTTTAACTCTGTTAGCTGAATGCTCAGATCAGAAAGAAGTTTCACAGAATGCTTCTGTGTAGTTTATATTTGAATATATTCCTTTTTCCACTAATACGCTCTTAGCGCTCCAAATGTCCAGTTGCATTTTCAACAGAAAGAGTGTTCAGATCTGCTCAATCAAAAGTATGGTTTAACTCTGTTAGCTGAATGCACAGATCAGAAAGAAGTTTCACCGAATGATTCTGTGTAGTTTGTATTTGAAGACATTCCTTTTTCCACTATTACCCTCTTAGCGCTCCGAATCTCCACTTGCATTTTCTACAAAAACAGTGTTTCATAACTGCTCAATCAAAAATATGTTTTATCTCTGTTAACTGAATTTACAGATCAGAAATAAGTTTCACAGTATGCATCTGTGTAGTTTTTATTTGAAGATATTCTTTTTCCCAATGTAGGCCTCTTAGCGCTTAGCATGTCCAATTGCAGTTTCTACAGAAAGAGTGTTTCAGAACGGCTCAATCAAAAGTAAGGTTCAACTCTGTTAGTTGAATGCACAGAACAGAAAGAATTTTCACAGAATGCTACTGTGTAGTTTATATTTGAATATATTCCTTTTTCCACTATTACCCTCTTAGCGCTCCGAATGTCCACTTGCAGTTTCTACAGAAAGAGTGTTCAGAACTGCGCGATCAAAAGTATGGTTTAACTCTGTTAGCTTAATGAACATATCAGAAATAAGTTTCACACAATGCTTCTGTGTAGTTTTTATTTGAAGATATTATTTTTCCCAATAGAGGCCTCTTAGCGCTCAGAATGTCCAATTGCAGTTTCTACAGAAAGAGTGTTTCAGAAAGGCTCAATCAAAAGTAAGGTTCAACTCTGTTAGTTGAATGCACAGAACAGAAAGAAGTTTCATACAATGCTTCTGTGTAGTTTATATTTGAACATATTCTTTTTTCCACTATTACCCACTTAGCGCTACGAATGTCCAGTTGCATTTTCTACAGACAGAGTGTTTCAAAACTGCTCAATCAAACGTATGGTTTATCTCTGTTAGCTGTATGCTCAGATCAGAAAGAATTTTCACAGAATGCTTCTGTGTAGTTTATATTTGAATATATTCCTTTTTCCACTACTACGCTCTTAGCGCTCCAAATGTCCAGTTGCATTTTCAACAGAAAGAGTGTTCAGATCTGCTCAATCAAAAGTATGGTTTAACTCTGTTAGCTGAATGCACAGATCAGAAAGAAGTTTCACCGAATGATTCTGTGTAGTTTATATTTGAAGACATTCCTTTTTCCACTATTACCCTCTTAGCGCTCCGAATCTCCACTTGCATTTTCTACAAAAAGAATGTTTCATAACTGCTCAATTAAAAATATGTTTTATCTCTGTTAACTGAATTTACAGATCAGAAATAAGTTTCACAGAATGCATCTGTGTAGTTTTTATTTGAAGATATTCTTTTTCCCAATGTAGGCCTCTTAGCGCTTAGCATGTCCAATTGCAGTTTCTACAGGAAGAGTGTTTCAGAACGGCTCAATCAAAAGTAAGGTTCAACTCTGTTAGTTGAATGCACAGAACAGAAAGAATTTTCACAGAATGCTACTGTGTAGTTTATATTTGAATATATTCCTTTTTCCACTATTAGCCTCTTAGCGCTCCGAATGTCCACTTGCATTTTCTACAGAAAGAGTGTTCAGAACTGCGCAATCAAAAGTATGGTTTAACTCTGTTAGCTTAATGAACATATCAGAAATATGTTTCACACAATGCTTCTGTGTAGTTTTTATTTGAAGTTATTATTTTTCCCAATAGAGGCCTCTTAGCGCTCAGAATGTCCAATTGCAGTTTCTACAGAAAGAGTGTTTCAGAAAGGCTCAATCAAAAGTAAGGTTCAACTCTGTTAGTTGAATGCACAGAACAGAAAGAAGTTTCATACAATGCTTCTGTGTAGTTTATATTTGAACATATTCTTTTTTCCACTATTACCCACTTAGCGCTACGAATGTCCAGTTGCATTTTCTACAGACAGAGTGTTTCAAAACTGCTCAATCAAAAGTATGGTTTAACTCTGTTAGCTGAATGCTCAGATCAGAAAGAAGTTTCACAGAATGCATCTGTGTAGTTTATATTTGAATATATTCCTTTTTCACTACTGCTCTCTTAGCGCTCCAAATGTCCAGTTGCATTTTCTACAGAAAGAGTGTTCAGATCTGCTCAATCAAAAGTATGGTTAACTCTGTTAGCTGAATGCACAGATCAGAAAGAAGTTTCACAGAATGATTCTGTGTAGTTTATATTTGGAGACATTCCTTTTTCCACTATTACCCTCTTAGCGCTCCGAATCTCCACTTGCATTTTCTACAGAAAGAGTGTTTCAGAACGGCTCAATCAAAACTAAGGTTCAACTCTTTTAGTTGAACAAACAGAACAGAAAGAAGTTTCACACAATTCTTCTGTGTTGTTTTTATTTGTAGACATTCTTTTTCCCAATATAGGCCTCTTAGCGCTCAGAATGTCCAATTGCAGTTTCTACAGAAAGAGTGTTTCAGAACGGCTCAATCAAAAGTAAGGTTCAACTCTGTTAGTTGAATGCACAGAACAGAAAGAAGTTTCATACAATGCTTCTGTGTAGTTTATATTTGAACATATTCTTTTTTCCACTATTACCCACTTAGCGCTACGAATGTCCAGTTGCATTTTCTACAGACAGAGTGTTTCAAAACTGCTCAATCAAAAGTATGGTTTAACTCTGTTAGCTGTATGCTCAGATCAGAAAGAAGTTTCACAGAATGCTTCTGTGTAGTTTATATTTGAATATATTCCTTTTTCCACTACTACGCTCTTAGCGCTCCAAATGTCCAGTTGCATTTTCAACAGAAAGAGTGTTCAGATCTGCTCAATCAAAAGTATGGTTTAACTCTGTTAGCTGAATGCTCAGATCAGAAAGAAGTTTCACAGAATGCTTCTGTGTAGTTTATATTTGAATATATTCCTTTTTCCACTAATACGCTCTTAGCGCTCCAAATTTCCAGTTGCATTTTCAACAGAAAGAGTGTTCAGATCTGCTCAATCAAAAGTATGGTTTAACTCTGTTAGCTGAATGCACAGATCAGAAAGAAGTTTCACCGAATGATTCTGTGTAGTTTATATTTGAAGACATTCCTTTTTCCACTATTACCCTCTTAGCGCTCCGAATCTCCACTTGCATTTTCTACAAAAACAGTGTTTCATAACTGCTCAATCAAAAATATGTTTTATCTCTGTTAACTGAATTTACAGATCAGAATTAAGTTTCACAGTATGCATCTGTGTAGTTTTTATTTGAAGATATTCTTTTTCCCAATGTAGGCCTCTTAGCGCTTAGCATGTCCAATTGCAGTTTCTACAGAAAGAGTGTTTCAGAACGGCTCAATCAAAAGTAAGGTTCAACTCTGTTAGTTGAATGCACAGAACAGAAAGAATTTTCACAGAATGCTACTGTGTAGTTTATATTTGAATATATTCCTTTTTCCACTATTACCCTCTTAGCGCTCCGAATGTCCACTTGCAGTTTCTACAGAAAGAGTGTTCAGAACTGCGCGATCAAAAGTATGGTTTAACTCTGTTAGCTTAATGAACATATCAGAAATAAGTTTCACACAATGCTTCTGTGTAGTTTTTATTTGAAGATATTATTTTTCCCAATAGAGGCCTCTTAGCGCTCAGAATGTCCAATTGCAGTTTCTACAGAAAGAGTGTTTCAGAAAGGCTCAATCAAAAGTAAGGTTCAACTCTGTTAGTTGAATGCACAGAACAGAAAGAAGTTTCATACAATGCTTCTGTGTAGTTTATATTTGAACATATTCTTTTTTCCACTATTACCCACTTAGCGCTACGAATGTCCAGTTGCATTTTCTACAGACAGAGTGTTTCAAAACTGCTCAATCAAACGTATGGTTTATCTCTGTTAGCTGTATGCTCAGATCAGAAAGAATTTTCACAGAATGCTTCTGTGTAGTTTATATTTGAATATATTCCTTTTTCCACTACTACGCTCTTAGCGCTCCAAATGTCCAGTTGCATTTTCAACAGAAAGAGTGTTCAGATCTGCTCAATCAAAAGTATGGTTTAACTCTGTTAGCTGAATGCACAGATCAGAAAGAAGTTTCACCGAATGATTCTGTGTAGTTTATATTTGAAGACATTCCTTTTTCCACTATTACCCTCTTAGCGCTCCGAATCTCCACTTGCATTTTCTACAAAAAGAGTGTTTCATAACTGCTCAATTAAAAATATGTTTTATCTCTGTTAACTGAATTTACAGATCAGAAATAAGTTTCACAGAATGCATCTGTGTAGTTTTTATTTGAAGATATTCTTTTTCCCAATGTAGGCCTCTTAGCGCTTAGCATGTCCAATTGCAGTTTCTACAGAAAGAGTGTTTCAGAACGGCTCAATCAAAAGTAAGGTTCAACTCTGTTAGTTGAATGCACAGAACAGAAAGAATTTTCACAGAATGCTACTGTGTAGTTTATATTTGAATATATTCCTTTTTCCACTATTAGCCTCTTAGCGCTCCGAATGTCCACTTGCATTTTCTACAGAAAGAGTGTTCAGAACTGCGCAATCAAAAGTATGGTTTAACTCTGTTAGCTTAATGAACATATCAGAAATATGTTTCACACAATGCTTCTGTGTAGTTTTTATTTGAAGTTATTATTTTTCCCAATAGAGGCCTCTTAGCGCTCAGAATGTCCAATTGCAGTTTCTACAGAAAGAGTGTTTCAGAAAGGCTCAATCAAAAGTAAGGTTCAACTCTGTTAGTTGAATGCACAGAACAGAAAGAAGTTTCATACAATGCTTCTGTGTAGTTTATATTTGAACATATTCTTTTTTCCACTATTACCCACTTAGCGCTAAGAATGTCCAGTTGCATTTTCTACAGACAGAGTGTTTCAAAACTGCTCAATCAAAAGTATGGTTTAACTCTGTTAGCTGAATGCTCAGATCAGAAAGAAGTTTCACAGAATGCATCTGTGTAGTTTATATTTGAATATATTCCTTTTTCCACTACTACTCTCTTAGCGCTCCAAATGTCCAGTTGCATTTTCTACAGAAAGAGTGTTCAGATCTGCTCAATCAAAAGTATGGTTAACTCTGTTAGCTGAATGCACAGATCAGAAAGAAGTTTCACAGAATGATTCTGTGTAGTTTATATTTGGAGACATTCCTTTTTCCACTATTACCCTCTTAGCGCTCCGAATCTCCACTTGCATTTTCTACAGAAAGAGTGTTTCAGAACGGCTCAATCAAAACTAAGGTTCAAATCTTTTAGTTGAACAAACAGAACAGAAAGAAGTTTCACACAATTCTTCTGTGTTGTTTTTATTTGTAGACATTCTTTTTCCCAATATAGGCCTCTTAGCGCTCAGAATGTCCAATTGCAGTTTCTACAGAAAGAGTGTTTCAGAACGGCTCAATCAAAAGTAAGGTTCAACTCTGTTAGTTGAATGCACAGAACAGAAAGAAGTTTCATACAATGCTTCTGTGTAGTTTATATTTGAACATATTCTTTTTTCCACTATTACCCACTTAGCGCTACGAATGTCCAGTTGCATTTTCTACAGACAGAGTGTTTCAAAACTGCTCAATCAAAAGTATGGTTTAACTCTGTTAGCTGAATGCTCAGATCAGAAAGAAGTTTCACAGAATGCTTCTGTGTAGTTTATATTTGAATATATTCCTTTTTCCACTACTACGCTCTTAGCGCTCCAAATGTCCAGTTGCATTTTCAACAGAAAGAGTGTTCAGATCTGCTCAATCAAAAGTATGGTTTAACTCTGTTAGCTGAATGCACAGATCAGAAAGAAGTTTCACAGAATGCTTCTGTGTAGTTTATATTTGAATATATTCCTTTTTCCACTAATACGCTCTTAGCGCTCCAAATTTCCAGTTGCATTTTCAACAGAAAGAGTGTTCAGATCTGCTCAATCAAAAGTATGGTTTAACTCTGTTAGCTGAATGCACAGATCAGAAAGAAGTTTCACCGAATGATTCTGTGTAGTTTATATTTGAAGACATTACTTTTTCCACTATTACCCTCTTAGCGCTCCGAATCTCCACTTGCATTTTCTACAAAAACAGTGTTTCATAACTGCTCAATCAAAAATATGTTTTATCTCTGTTAACTGAATTTACAGATCAGAAATAAGTTTCACAGTATGCATCTGTGTAGTTTTTATTTGAAGATATTCTTTTTCCCAATGTAGGCCTCTTAGCGCTTAGCATGTCCAATTGCAGTTTCTACAGAAAGAGTGTTTCAGAACGGCTCAATCAGAAGTAAGGTTCAACTCTTTTAGTTGAATGCACAGAACAGAAATAATTTTCACAGAATGCTACTGTGTAGTTTATATTTGAATATATTCCTTTTTCCACTATTACCCTCTTAGCGCTCCGAATGTCCACTTGCATTTTCTACAGAAAGAGTGTTCAGAACTGCGCAATCAAAAGTATGGTTTAACTCTGTTAGCTTAATGAACATATCAGAAATAAGTTTCACACAAGGTTTCTGTGTAGTTTTTATTTGAAGATATTATTTTTCCCAATAGAGGCCTCTTAGCGCTCAGAATGTCCCATTGCAGTTTCTACAGAAAGAGTGTTTCAGAAAGACTCAATCAAAAGTAAGGTTCAACTCTGTTAGTTGAATGCACAGAACAGAAAGAAGTTTCATACAATGCTTCTGTGTAGTTTATATTTGAACATATTCTTTTTTCCACTATTACCCACTTAGCGCTACGAATGTCCAGTTGCATTTTCTACAGACAGAGTGTTTCAAAACTGCTCAATCAAAAGTATGGTTTAACTCTGTTAGCTGAATGCTCAGATCAGAAAGAAGTTTCACAGAATGCTTCTGTGTAGTTTATATTTGAATATATTCCTTTTTCCACTACTACTCTCTTAGCGCTCCAAATGTCCAGTTGCATTTTCTACAGAAAGAGTGTTCAGATCTGCTCAATCAAAAGTATGGTTTAACTCTGTTAGCTGAATGCACAGATCAGAAAGAAGTTTCACAGAATGATTCTGTGTATTTTATATTTGGAGACATTCCTTTTTCCACTATTACCCTCTTAGCGCTCCGAATCTCCACTTGCATTTTCTACAGAAAGAGTGTTTCAGAACGGCTCAATCAAAACTAAGGTTCAACTCTTTTAGTTGAACAAACAGAACAGAAAGAAGTTTCACACAATTCTTCTGTGTAGTTTTTATTTGTAGACATTCTTTTTCCCAATATAGGCCTCTTAGCGCTCAGAATGTCCAATTGCAGTTTCTACAGAAAGAGTGTTTCAGAATGGCTCAATCAAAAGTAAGGTTCAACTCTGTTAGTTGAATGCACAGAACAGAAAGAAGTTTCATACAATGCTTCTGTGTAGTTTATATTTGAACGTATTCTTTTTTCCACTATTACCCACTTAGCGCTACGAATGTCCAGTTTGATTTTCTACAGACAGAGTGTTTCAAAACTGCTCAATCAAAAGTATGGTTTAACTCCGTTAGCTGAATGCTCAGATCAGAAAGAAGTTTCACAGAATGCTTCTGTGTAGTTTATATTTGAATATATTCCTTTTTCCACTAATACGCTCTTAGCGCTCCAAATGTCCAGTTGCATTTTCAACAGAAAGAGTGTTCAGATCTGCTCAATCAAAAGTATGGTTTAACTCTGTTAGCTGAATGCACAGATCAGAAAGTAGTTTCACCGAATGATTCTGTGTAGTTTATATTTGAAGACATTCCTTTTTCCACTATTACCCTCTTAACGCTCCGAATCTCCACTTGCATTTTCTACAAAAACAGTGTTTCATAACTGCTCAATCAAAAATATGTTTTATCTCTGTTAACTGAATTTACAGATCAGAAAGAAGTTTCACAGTATGCATCTGTGTAGCTTTTATTTGAAGATATTCTTTTTCCCAATGTAGGCCTCTTAGCGCTTAGCATGTCCAATTGCAGTTTCTACAGAAAGAGTGTTTCAGAACGGCTCAATCAAAAGTAAGGTTCAACTCTGTTAGTTGAATGCACAGAACAGAAAGAATTTTCACAGAATACTACTGTGTAGTTTATATTTGAATATATTCCTTTTTCCACTATTACCCTCTTAGCGCTCCGAATGTCCACTTGCATTTTCTACAGAAAGAGTGTATAGAACTGCGCAATCAAAAGTATCGTTTAACTCTGTTAGCTTAATGAACATATCAGAAATAAGTTTCACACAATGCTTCTGTGTAGTTTTTATTTGAAGATATTATTTTTCCCAACATAGGCCTCTTAGCGCTCAGAATGTCCAATTGCAGTTTCTACAGAAAGAGTGTTTCATAAAGGCTCAATCAAAAGTAAGGTTCACTCTGTTAGTTGAATGCACAGAACAGAAAGAAGTTTCATACAATGCTTCTGTGTAGTTTATATTTGAACATATTCTTTTTTCCACTATTACCCACTTAGCGCTACGAATGTCCAGTTGCATTTTCTACAGACAGAGTGTTTCAAAACTGCTCAATCAAAAGTATGGTTTAACTCTGTTAGCTGAATGCTCAGATCAGAAAGAAGTTTCACAGAATGCTTCTGTGTAGTTTATATTTGAATATATTCCTTTTTCCACTACTACTCTCTTAGCGCTCCAAATGTCCAGTTGCATTTTCTACAGAAAGAGTGTTCAGATCTGCTCAATCAAAAGTATGGTTTAACTCTGTTAGCTGAATGCACAGATCAGAAAGAAGTTTCACAGAATGATTCTGTGTAGTTTATATTTGGAGACATTCCTTTTTCCACTATTACCCTCTTAGCGCTCCGAATCTCCACTTGCATTTTCTACAGAAAGAGTGTTTCAGAACGGCTCAATCAAAACTAAGGTTCAACTCTTTAGTTGAACAAACAGAACAGAAAGAAGTTTCACACAATTCTTCTGTGTAGTTTTTATTTGTAGACATTCTTTTTCCCAATATAGGCCTCTTAGCGCTCAGAATGTCCAATTGCAGTTTCTACAGAAAGAGTGTTTCAGAACGGCTCAATCAAAAGTAAGGTTCAACTCTGTTAGTTGAATGCACAGAACAAAAAGAAGTTTCATACAATGCTTCTGTGTAGTTTATATTTGAACGTATTCTTTTTTCCACTATTACCCACTTAGCGCTACGATTGTCCAGTTGCATTTTCTACAGACAGAGTGTTTCAAAACTGCTCAATCAAAAGTATGGTTTAACTCTGTTAGCTGAATGCTCAGATCAGAAAGAAGTTTCACAGAATGCTTCTGTGTAGTTTATATTTGAATATATTCCTTTTTCCACTAATACGCTCTTAGCGCTCCAAATGTCCAGTTGCATTTTCAACAGAAAGAGTGTTCAGATCTGCTCAATCAAAAGTATGGTTTAACTCTGTTAGCTGAATGCACAGATCAGAAAGAAGTTTCACCGAATGATTCTGTGTAGTTTATATTTGAAGACATTCCTTTTTCCACTATTACCCTCTTAGCGCTCCGAATCTCCACTTGCATTTTCTACAAAAACAGTGTTTCATAACTGCTCAATCAAAAATATGTTTTATCTCTGTTAACTGAATTTACAGATCAGAAATAAGTTTCACAGTATGCATCTGTGTAGTTTTTATTTGAAGATATTCTTTTTCCCAATGTAGGCCTCTTAGCGCTTAGCATGTCCAATTGCAGTTTCTACAGAAAGAGTGTTTCAGAACGGCTCAATCAAAAGTAAGGTTCAACTCTGTTAGTTGAATGCACAGAACAGAAAGAATTTTCACAGAATGCTACTGTGTAGTTTATATTTGAATATATTCCTTTTTCCACTATTACCCTCTTAGCGCTCCGAATGTCCACTTGCAGTTTCTACAGAAAGAGTGTTCAGAACTGCGCGATCAAAAGTATGGTTTAAGTCTGTTAGCTTAATGAACATATCAGAAATAAGTTTCACACAATGCTTCTGTGTAGTTTTTATTTGAAGATATTATTTTTCCCAATAGAGGCCTCTTAGCGCTCAGAATGTCCAATTGCAGTTTCTACAGAAAGAGTGTTTCAGAAAGGCTCATTCAAAAGTAAGGTTCAACTCTGTTAGTTGAATGCACAGAACAGAAAGAAGTTTCATACAATGCTTCTGTGTAGTTTATATTTGAACATATTCTTTTTTCCACTATTACCCACTTAGCGCTACGAATGTCCAGTTGCATTTTCTACAGACAGAGTGTTTCAAAACTGCTCAATCAAACGTATGGTTTAACTCTGTTAGCTGTATGCTCAGATCAGAAAGAAGTTTCACAGAATGCTTCTGTGTAGTTTATATTTCAATATATTCCTTTTTCCACTACTACGCTCTTAGCGCTCCAAATGTCCAGTTGCATTTTCAACAGAAAGAGTGTTCAGATCTGCTCAATCAAAAGTATGGTTTAACTCTGTAAGCTGAATGCACAGATCAGAAAGAAGTTTCACCGAATGATTCTGTGTAGTTTATATTTGAAGACATTCCTTTTTCCACTATTACCCTCTTAGCGCTCCGAATCTCCACTTGCATTTTCTACAAAAAGAGTGTTTCATAACTGCTCAATTAAAAATATGTTTTATCTCTGTTAACTGAATTTACAGATCAGAAATAAGTTTCACAGAATGCATCTGTGTAGTTTTTATTTGAAGATATTCTTTTTCCCAATGTAGGCCTCTTAGCGCTTAGCATGTCCAATTGCAGTTTCTACAGAAAGAGTGTTTCAGAACGGCTCAATCAAAAGTAAGGTTCAACTCTGTTAGTTGAATGCACAGAACAGAAAGAATTTTCACAGAATGCTACTGTGTAGTTTATATTTGAATATATTCCTTTTTCCACTATTACCCTCTTAGCGCTCCGAATGTCCACTTGCATTTTCTACAGAAAGAGTGTTCAGAACTGCGCAATCAAAATATGGTTTAACTCTGTTAGCTTAATGAACATATCAGAAATAAGTTTCACACAATGCTTCTGTGTAGTTTTTATTTGAAGTTATTATTTTTCCCAATAGAGGCCTCTTAGCGCTCAGAATGTCCAATTGCAGTTTCTACAGAAAGAGTGTTTCAGAAAGGCTCAATCAAAATTAAGGTTCAACTCTGTTAGTTGAATGCACAGAACAGAATGAAGTTTCATACAATGCTTCTGTGTAGTTTATATAACATATTCTTTTTTCCACTATTACCCACTTAGCGCTACGAATGTCCAGTTGCATTTTCTACAGACAGAGTGTTTCAAAACTGCTCAATCAAAAGTATTGTTTAACTCTGTTAGCTGAATGCTCAGATCAGAAAGAAGTTTCACAGAATGCTTCTGTGTAGTTTATATTTGAATATATTCCTTTTTCCACTACTACTCTCTTAGCGCTCCAAATGTCCAGTTGCATTTTCTACAGAAAGAGTGTTCAGATCTGCTCAATCAAAAGTATGGTTAACTCTGTTAGCTGAATGCACAGATCAGAAAGAAGTTTCACAGAATGATTCTGTGTAGTTTATATTTGGAGACATTCCTTTTTCCACTATTACCCTCTTAGCGCTCCGAATCTCCACTTGCATTTTCTACAGAAAGAGTGTTTCAGAACGGCTCAATCAAAACTAAGGTTCAACTCTTTTAGTTGAACAAACAGAACAGAAAGATGTTTCACACAATTCTTCTGTGTTGTTTTTATTTGTAGACATTCTTTTTCCCAATATAGGCCTCTTAGCGCTCAGAATGTCCAATTGCAGTTTCTACAGAAAGAGTGTTTCAGAACGGCTCAATCAAAAGTAAGGTTCAACTCTGTTAGTTGAATGCACAGAACAGAAAGAAGTTTCATACAATGCTTCTGTGTAGTTTATATTTGAACATATTCTTTTTTCCACTATTACCCACTTAGCGCTACGAATGTCCAGTTGCATTTTCTACAGACAGAGTGTTTCAAAACTGCTCAATCAAAAGTATGGTTTAACTCTGTTAGCTGTATGCTCAGATCAGAAAGAAGTTTCACAGAATGCTTCTGTGTAGTTTATATTTGAAGACATTACTTTTTCCACTATTACCCTCTTAGCGCTCCGAATCTCCACTTGCATTTTCTACAAAAACAGTGTTTCATAACTGCTCAATCAAAAATATGTTTTATCTCTGTTAACTGAATTTACAGATCAGAAATAAGTTTCACAGTATGCATCTGTGTAGTTTTTATTTGAAGATATTCTTTTTCCCAATGTAGGCCTCTTAGCGCTTAGCATGTCCAATTGCAGTTTCTACAGAAAGAGTGTTTCAGAACGGCTCAATCAGAAGTAAGGTTCAACTCTTTTAGTTGAATGCACAGAACAGAAATAATTTTCACAGAATGCTACTGTGTAGTTTATATTTGAATATATTCCTTTTTCCACTATTACCCTCTTAGCGCTCCGAATGTCCACTTGCATTTTCTACAGAAAGAGTGTTCAGAACTGCGCAATCAAAAGTATGGTTTAACTCTGTTAGCTTAATGAACATATCAGAAATAAGTTTCACACAATGTTTCTGTGTAGTTTTTATTTGAAGATATTATTTTTCCCAATAGAGGCCTCTTAGCGCTCAGAATGTCCCATTGCAGTTTCTACAGAAAGAGTGTTTCAGAAAGACTCAATCAAAAGTAAGGTTCAACTCTGTTAGTTGAATGCACAGAACAGAAAGAAGTTTCATACAATGCTTCTGTGTAGTTTATATTTGAACATATTCTTTTTTCCACTATTACCCACTTAGCGCTACGAATGTCCAGTTGCATTTTCTACAGACAGAGTGTTTCAAAACTGCTCAATCAAAAGTATGGTTTAACTCTGTTAGCTGAATGCTCAGATCAGAAAGAAGTTTCACAGAATGCTTCTGTGTAGTTTATATTTGAATATATTCCTTTTTCCACTACTACTCTCTTAGCGCTCCAAATGTCCAGTTGCATTTTCTACAGAAAGAGTGTTCAGATCTGCTCAATCAAAAGTATGGTTTAACTCTGTTAGCTGAATGCACAGATCAGAAAGAAGTTTCACAGAATGATTCTGTGTATTTTATATTTGGAGACATTCCTTTTTCCACTATTACCCTCTTAGCGCTCCGAATCTCCACTTGCATTTTCTACAGAAAGAGTGTTTCAGAACGGCTCAATCAAAACTAAAGTTCAACTCTTTTAGTTGAACAAACAGAACAGAAAGAAGTTTCACACAATTCTTCTGTGTAGTTTTTATTTGTAGACATTCTTTTTCCCAATATAGGCCTCTTAGCGCTCAGAATGTCCAATTGCAGTTTCTACAGAAAGAGTGTTTCAGAACGGCTCAATCAAAAGTAAGGTTCAACTCTGTTAGTTGAATGCACAGAACAGAAAGAAGTTTCATACAATGCTTCTGTGTAGTTTATATTTGAATATATTCTTTTTTCCACTATTACCCACTTAGCGCTACGAATGTCCAGTTGCATTTTCTACAGACAGAGTGTTTCAAAACTGCTCAATCAAAAGTATGGTTTAACTCTGTTAGCTGTATGCTCAGATCAGAAAGAAGTTTCACAGAATGCTTCTGTGTAGTTTATATTTGAAGACATTACTTTTTCCACTATTACCCTCTTAGCGCTCCGAATCTCCACTTGCATTTTCTACAAAAACAGTGTTTCATAACTGCTCAATCAAAAATATGTTTTATCTCTGTTAACTGAATTTACAGATCAGAAAGAAGTTTCACAGTATGCATCTGTGTAGCTTTTATTTGAAGATATTCTTTTTCCCAATGTAGGCCTCTTAGCGCTTAGCATGTCCAATTGCAGTTTCTACAGAAAGAGTGTTTCAGAACGGCTCAATCAAAAGTAAGGTTCAACTCTGTTAGTTGAATGCACAGAACAGAAAGAATTTTCACAGAATACTACTGTGTAGTTTATATTTGAATATATTCCTTTTTCCACTATTACCCTCTTAGCGCTCCGAATGTCCACTTGCATTTTCTACAGAAAGAGTGTATAGAACTGCGCAATCAAAAGTATGGTTTAACTCTGTTAGCTTAATGAACATATCAGAAATAAGTTTCACACAATGCTTCTGTGTAGTTTTTATTTGAAGATATTATTTTTCCCAACATAGGCCTCTTAGCGCTCAGAATGTCCAATTGCAGTTTCTACAGAAAGAGTGTTTCATAAAGGCTCAATCAAAAGTAAGGTTCACTCTGTTAGTTGAATGCACAGAACAGAAAGAAGTTTCATACAATGCTTCTGTGTAGTTTATATTTGAACATATTCTTTTTTCCACTATTACCCACTTAGCGCTACGAATGTCCAGTTGCATTTTCTACAGACAGAGTGTTTCAAAACTGCTCAATCAAAAGTATGGTTTAACTCTGTTAGCTGAATGCTCAGATCAGAAAGAAGTTTCACAGAATGCTTCTGTGTAGTTTATATTTGAATATATTCCTTTTTCCACTACTACTCTCTTAGCGCTCCAAATGTCCAGTTGCATTTTCTACAGAAAGAGTGTTCAGATCTGCTCAATCAAAAGTATGGTTTAATTCTGTTAGCTGAATGCACAGATCAGAAAGAAGTTTCACAGAATGATTCTGTGTAGTTTATATTTGGAGACATTCCTTTTTCCACTATTACCCTCTTAGCGCGCCGAATCTCCACTTGCATTTTCTACAGAAAGAGTGTTTCAGAACGGCTCAATCAAAACTAAGGTTCAACTCTTTAGTTGAACAAACAGAACAGAAAGAAGTTTCACACAATTCTTCTGTGTAGTTTTTATTTGTAGACATTCTTTTTCCCAATATAGGCCTCTTAGCGCTCAGAATGTCCAATTGCAGTTTCTACAGAAAGAGTGTTTCAGAACGGCTCAATCAAAAGTAAGGTTCAACTCTGTTAGTTGAATGCACAGAACAGAAAGTAGTTTCATACAATGCTTCTGTGTAGTTTATATTTGAACGTATTCTTTTTTCCACTATTACCCACTTAGCGCTATGATTGTCCAGTTGCATTTTCTACAGACAGAGTGTTTCAAAACTGCTCAATCAAAAGTATGGTTTAACTCTGTTAGCTGAATGCTCAGGTCAGAAAGAAGTTTCACAGAATGCTTCTGTGTAGTTTATATTTGAATATATTCCTTTTTCCACTAATACGCTCTTAGCGCTCCAAATGTCCAGTTGCATTTTCAACAGAAAGAGTGTTCAGATCTGCTCAATCAAAAGTATGGTTTAACTCTGTTAGCTGAATGCACAGATCAGAAAGAAGTTTCACCGAATGATTCTGTGTAGTTTATATTTGAAGACATTCCTTTTTCCACTATTACCCTCTTAGCGCTCCGAATCTCCACTTGCATTTTCTACAAAAACAGTGTTTCATAACTGCTCAATCAAAAATATGTTTTATCTCTGTTAACTGAATTTACAGATCAGAAATAAGTTTCACAGTATGCATCTGTGTAGTTTTTATTTGAAGATATTCTTTTTCCCAATGTAGGCCTCTTAGCGCTTAGCATGTCCAATTGCAGTTTCTACAGAAAGAGTGTTTCAGAACGGCTCAATCAAAAGTAAGGTTCAACTCTGTTAGTTGAATGCACAGAACAGAAAGAATTTTCACAGAATGCTACTGTGTAGTTTATATTTGAATATATTCCTTTTTCCACTATTACCCTCTTAGCGCTCCGAATGTCCACTTGCAGTTTCTACAGAAAGAGTGTTCAGAACTGCGCGATCAAAAGTATGGTTTAACTCTGTTAGCTTAATGAACATATCAGAAATAAGTTTCACACAATACTTCTGTGTAGTTTTTATTTGAAGATATTATTTTTCCCAATAGAGGCCTCTTAGCGCTCAGAATGTCCAATTGCAGTTTCTACAGAAAGAGTGTTTCAGAAAGGCTCATTCAAAGTAAGGTTCAACTCTGTTAGTTGAATGCACAGAACAGAAAGAAATTTCATACAATGCTTCTGTGTAGTTTATATTTGAACATATTCTTTTTTCCACTATTACCCACTTAGCGCTACGAATGTCCAGTTGCATTTTCTACAGACAGAGTGTTTCAAAACTGCTCAATCAAACGTATGGTTTAACTCTGTTAGCTGTATGCTCAGATCAGAAAGAAGTTTCACAGAATGCTTCTGTGTAGTTTATATTTGAATATATTCCTTTTTCCACTACTACGCTCTTAGCGCTCCAAATGTCCAGTTGCATTTTCAACAGAAAGAGTGTTCAGATCTGCTCAATCAAAAGTATGGTTTAACTCTGTTAGCTGAATGCTCAGATCAGAAAGAAGTTTCACAGAATGCTTCTGTGTAGTTTATATTTGAATATATTACTTTTTCCACTAATACGCTCTTAGCGCTCCAAATTTCCAGTTGCATTTTCAACAGAAAGAGTGTTCAGATCTGCTCAATCAAAAGTATGGTTTAACTCTGTTAGCTGAATGCACAGATCAGAAAGAAGTTTCACCGAATGATTCTGTGTAGTTTATATTTGAAGACATTACTTTTTACACTATTACCCGCTTAGCGCTCCGAATCTCCACTTGCATTTTCTACAAAAACAGTGTTTCATAACTGCTCAATCAAAAATATGTTTTATCTCTGTTAACTGAATTTACAGATCAGAAATAAGTTTCACAGTATGCATCTGTGTAGTTTTTATTTGAAGATATTCTTTTTCCCAATGTAGGCCTCTTAGCGCTTAGCATGTCCAATTGCAGTTTCTACAGAAAGAGTGTTTCAGAACGGCTCAATCAGAAGTAAGGTTCAACTCTTTTAGTTGAATGCACAGAACAGAAATAATTTTCACAGAATGCTACTGTGTAGTTTATATTTGAATATATTCCTTTTTCCACTATTACCCTCTTAGCGCTCCGAATGTCCACTTGCATTTTCTACAGAAAGAGTGTTCAGAACTGCGCAATCAAAAGTATGGTTTAACTCTGTTAGCTTAATGAACATATCAGAAATAAGTTTCACACAATGTTTCTGTGTAGTTTTTATTTGAAGATATTATTTTTCCCAATAGAGGCCTCTTAGCGCTCAGAATGTCCAATTGCAGTTTCTACAGAAAGAGTGTTTCAGAAAGACTCAATCAAAAGTAAGGTTCAACTCTGTTAGTTGAATGCACAGAACAGAAAGAAGTTTCATACAATGCTTCTGTGTAGTTTATATTTGAACATATTCTTTTTTCCACTATTACCCACTTAGCGCTACGAATGTCCCGTTGCATTTTCTACAGACAGAGTGTTTCAAAACTGCTCAATCAAAAGTATGGTTTAACTCTGTTAGCTGAATGCTCAGATCAGAAAGTAGTTTCACAGAATGCTTCTGTGTAGTTTATATTTGAATATATTCCTTTTTCCACTACTACTCTCTTAGCGCTCCAAATGTCCAGTTGCATTTTCTACAGAAAGAGTGTTCAGATCTGCTCAATCAAAAGTATGGTTTAACTCTGTTAGCTGAATGCACAGATCAGAAAGAAGTTTCACAGAATGATTCTGTGTATTTTATATTTGGAGACATTCCTTTTACCACTATTACCCTCTTAGCGCTCCGAATCTCCACTTGCATTTTCTACAGAAAGAGTGTTTCAGAACGGCTCAATCAAAACTAAAGTTCAACTCTTTTAGTTGAACAAACAGAACAGAAAGAAGTTTCACACAATTCTTCTGTGTAGTTTTTATTTGTAGACATTCTTTTTCCCAATATAGGCCTCTTAGCGCTCAGAATGTCCAATTGCAGTTTCTACAGAAAGAGTGTTTCAGAACGGCTCAATCAAAAGTAAGGTTCAACTCTGTTAGTTGAATGCACAGAACAGAAAGAAGTTTCATACAATGCTTCTGTGTAGTTTATATTTGAACGTATTCTTTTTTCCACTATTACCCACTTAGCGCTACGAATGTCCAGTTGCATTTTCTACAGACAGAGTGTTTCAAAACTGCTCAATCAAAAGTATGGTTTAACTCCGTTAGCTGAATGCTCAGATCAGAAAGAAGTTTCACAGAATGCTTCTGTGTAGTTTATATTTGAATATATCCCTTTTTCCACTAATACGCTCTTAGCGCTCCAAATGTCCAGTTGCATTTTCAACAGAAAGAGTGTTCAGATCTGCTCAATCAAAAGTATGGTTTAACTCTGTTAGCTGAATGCACAGATCAGAAAGTAGTTTCACCGAATGATTCTGTGTAGTTTATATTTGAAGACATTCCTTTTTCCACTATTACCCTCTTAACGCTCCGAATCTCCACTTGCATTTTCTACAAAAACAGTGTTTCATAACTGCTCAATCAAAAATATGTTTTATCTCTGTTAACTGAATTTACAGATCAGAAAGAAGTTTCACAGTATGCATCTGTGTAGCTTTTATTTGAAGATATTCTTTTTCCCAATGTAGGCCTCTTAGCGCTTAGCATGTCCAATTGCAGTTTCTACAGAAAGAGTGTTTCAGAACGGCTCAATCAAAAGTAAGGTTCAACTCTGTTAGTTGAATGCACAGAACAGAAAGAATTTTCACAGAATACTACTGTGTAGTTTATATTTGAATATATTCCTTTTTCCACTATTACCCTCTTAGCGCTCCGAATGTCCACTTGCATTTTCTACAGAAAGAGTGTATAGAACTGCGCAATCAAAAGTATGGTTTAACTCTGTTAGCTTAATGAACATATCAGAAATAAGTTTCACACAATGCTTCTGTGTAGTTTTTATTTGAAGATATTATTTTTCCCAACATAGGCCTCTTAGCGCTCAGAATGTCCAATTGCAGTTTCTACAGAAAGAGTGTTTCATAAAGGCTCAATCAAAAGTAAGTTTCACTCTGTTAGTTGAATGCACAGAACAGAAAGAAGTTTCATACAATGCTTCTGTGTAGTTTATATTTGAACATATTCTTTTTTCCACTATTACCCACTTAGCGCTACGAATGTCCAGTTGCATTTTCTACAGACAGAGTGTTTCAAAACTGCTCAATCAAAAGTATGGTTTAACTCTGTTAGCTGAATGCTCAGATCAGAAAGAAGTTTCACAGAATGCTTCTGTGTAGTTTATATTTGAATATATTCCTTTTTCCACTACTACTCTCTTAGCGCTCCAAATGTCCAGTTGCATTTTCTACAGAAAGAGTGTTCAGATCTGCTCAATCAAAAGTATGGTTTAATTCTGTTAGCTGAATGCACAGATCAGAAAGAAGTTTCACAGAATGATTCTGTGTAGTTTATATTTGGAGACATTCCTTTTTCCACTATTACCCTCTTAGCGCGCCGAATCTCCACTTGCATTTTCTACAGAAAGAGTGTTTCAGAACGGCTCAATCAAAACTAAGGTTCAACTCTTTAGTTGAACAAACAGAACAGAAAGAAGTTTCACACAATTCTTCTGTGTAGTTTTTATTTGTAGACATTCTTTTTCCCAATATAGGCCTCTTAGCGCTCAGAATGTCCAATTGCAGTTTCTACAGAAAGAGTGTTTCAGAACGGCTCAATCAAAAGTAAGGTTCAACTCTGTTAGTTGAATGCACAGAACAGAAAGTAGTTTCATACAATGCTTCTGTGTAGTTTATATTTGAACGTATTCTTTTTTCCACTATTACCCACTTAGCGCTACGATTGTCCAGTTGCATTTTCTACAGACAGAGTGTTTCAAAACTGCTCAATCAAAAGTATGGTTTAACTCTGTTAGCTGAATGCTCAGGTCAGAAAGAAGTTTCACAGAATGCTTCTGTGTAGTTTATATTTGAATATATTCCTTTTTCCACTAATACGCTCTTAGCGCTCCAAATGTCCAGTTGCATTTTCAACAGAAAGAGTGTTCAGATCTGCTCAATCAAAAGTATGGTTTAACTCTGTTAGCTGAATGCACAGATCAGAAAGAAGTTTCACCGAATGATTCTGTGTAGTTTATATTTGAAGACATTCCTTTTTCCACTATTACCCTCTTAGCGCTCCGAATCTCCACTTGCATTTTCTACAAAAACAGTGTTTCATAACTGCTCAATCAAAAATATGTTTTATCTCTGTTAACTGAATTTACAGATCAGAAATAAGTTTCACAGTATGCATCTGTGTAGTTTTTATTTGAAGATATTCTTTTTCCCAATGTAGGCCTCTTAGCGCTTAGCATGTCCAATTGCAGTTTCTACAGAAAGAGTGTTTCAGAACGGCTCAATCAAAAGTAAGGTTCAACTCTGTTAGTTGAATGCACAGAACAGAAAGAATTTTCACAGAATGCTACTGTGTAGTTTATATTTGAATATATTCCTTTTTCCACTATTACCCTCTTAGCGCTCCGAATGTCCACTTGCAGTTTCTACAGAAAGAGTGTTCAGAACTGCGCGATCAAAAGTATGGTTTAACTCTGTTAGCTTAATGAACATATCAGAAATAAGTTTCACACAATGCTTCTGTGTAGTTTTTATTTGAAGATATTATTTTTCCCAATAGAGGCCTCTTAGCGCACAGAATGTCCAATTGCAGTTTCTACAGAAAGAGTGTTTCAGAAAGGCTCATTCAAAGTAAGGTTCAACTCTGTTAGTTGAATGCACAGAACAGAAAGAAATTTCATACAATGCTTCTGTGTAGTTTATATTTGAACATATTCTTTTTTCCACTATTACCCACTTAGCGCTACGAATGTCCAGTTGCATTTTCTACAGACAGAGTGTTTCAAAACTGCTCAATCAAACGTATGGTTTAACTCTGTTAGCTGTATGCTCAGATCAGAAAGAAGTTTCACAGAATGCTTCTGTGTAGTTTATATTTGAATATATTCCTTTTTCCACTACTACGCTCTTAGCGCTCCAAATGTCCAGTTGCATTTTCAACAGAAAGAGTGTTCAGATCTGCTCAATCAAAAGTATGGTTTAACTCTGTTAGCTGAATGCTCAGATCAGAAAGAAGTTTCACAGAATGCTTCTGTGTAGTTTATATTTGAATATATTACTTTTTCCACTAATACGCTCTTAGCGCTCCAAATTTCCAGTTGCATTTTCAACAGAAAGAGTGTTCAGATCTGCTCAATCAAAAGTATGGTTTAACTCTGTTAGCTGAATGCACAGATCAGAAAGAAGTTTCACCGAATGATTCTGTGTAGTTTATATTTGAAGACATTACTTTTTACACTATTACCCGCTTAGCGCTCCGAATCTCCACTTGCATTTTCTACAAAAACAGTGTTTCATAACTGCTCAATCAAAAATATGTTTTATCTCTGTTAACTGAATTTACAGATCAGAAATAAGTTTCACAGTATGCATCTGTGTAGTTTTTATTTGAAGATATTCTTTTTCCCAATGTAGGCCTCTTAGCGCTTAGCATGTCCAATTGCAGTTTCTACAGAAAGAGTGTTTCAGAACGGCTCAATCAGAAGTAAGGTTCAACTCTTTTAGTTGAATGCACAGAACAGAAATAATTTTCACAGAATGCTACTGTGTAGTTTATATTTGAATATATTCCTTTTTCCACTATTACCCTCTTAGCGCTCCGAATGTCCACTTGCATTTTCTACAGAAAGAGTGTTCAGAACTGCGCAATCAAAAGTATGGTTTAACTCTGTTAGCTTAATGAACATATCAGAAATAAGTTTCACACAATGTTTCTGTGTAGTTTTTATTTGAAGATATTATTTTTCCCAATAGAGGCCTCTTAGCGCTCAGAATGTCCAATTGCAGTTTCTACAGAAAGAGTGTTTCAGAAAGACTCAATCAAAAGTAAGGTTCAACTCTGTTAGTTGAATGCACAGAACAGAAAGAAGTTTCATACAATGCTTCTGTGTAGTTTATATTTGAACATATTCTTTTTTCCACTATTACCCACTTAGCGCTACGAATGTCCAGTTGCATTTTCTACAGACAGAGTGTTTCAAAACTGCTCAATCAAAAGTATGGTTTAACTCTGTTAGCTGAATGCTCAGATCAGAAAGAAGTTTCACAGAATGCTTCTGTGTAGTTTATATTTGAATATATTCCTTTTTCCACTACTACTCTCTTAGCGCTCCAAATGTCCAGTTGCATTTTCTACAGAAAGAGTGTTCAGATCTGCTCAATCAAAAGTATGGTTTAACTCTGTTAGCTGAATGCACAGATCAGAAAGAAGTTTCACAGAATGATTCTGTGTATTTTATATTTGGAGACATTCCTTTTACCACTATTACCCTCTTAGCGCTCCGAATCTCCACTTGCATTTTCTACAGAAAGAGTGTTTCAGAACGGCTCAATCAAAACTAAAGTTCAACTCTTTTAGTTGAACAAACAGAACAGAAAGAAGTTTCACACAATTCTTCTGTGTAGTTTTTATTTGTAGACATTCTTTTTCCCAATATAGGCCTCTTAGCGCTCAGAATGTCCAATTGCAGTTTCTACAGAAAGAGTGTTTCAGAACGGCTCAATCAAAAGTAAGGTTCAACTCTGTTAGTTGAATGCACAGAACAGAAAGAAGTTTCATACAATGCTTCTGTGTAGTTTATATTTGAACGTATTCTTTTTTCCACTATTACCCACTTAGCGCTACGAATGTCCAGTTGCATTTTCTACAGACAGAGTGTTTCAAAACTGCTCAATCAAAAGTATGGTTTAACTCCGTTAGCTGAATGCTCAGATCAGAAAGAAGTTTCACAGAATGCTTCTGTGTAGTTTATATTTGAATATATCCCTTTTTCCACTAATACGCTCTTAGCGCTCCAAATGTCCAGTTGCATTTTCAACAGAAAGAGTGTTCAGATCTGCTCAATCAAAAGTATGGTTTAACTCTGTTAGCTGAATGCACAGATCAGAAAGAAGTTTCACCGAATGATTCTGTGTAGTTTATATTTGAAGACATTACTTTTTACACTATTACCCGCTTAGCGCTCCGAATCTCCACTTGCATTTTCTACAAAAACAGTGTTTCATAACTGCTCAATCAAAAATATGTTTTATCTCTGTTAACTGAATTTACAGATCAGAAATAAGTTTCACAGTATGCATCTGTGTAGTTTTTATTTGAAGATATTCTTTTTCCCAATGTAGGCCTCTTAGCGCTTAGCATGTCCAATTGCAGTTTCTACAGAAAGAGTGTTTCAGAACGGCTCAATCAGAAGTAAGGTTCAACTCTTTTAGTTGAATGCACAGAACAGAAATAATTTTCACAGAATGCTACTGTGTAGTTTATATTTGAATATATTCCTTTTTCCACTATTACCCTCTTAGCGCTCCGAATGTCCACTTGCATTTTCTACAGAAAGAGTGTTCAGAACTGCGCAATCAAAAGTATGGTTTAACTCTGTTAGCTTAATGAACATATCAGAAATAAGTTTCACACAATGTTTCTGTGTAGTTTTTATTTGAAGATATTATTTTTCCCAATAGAGGCCTCTTAGCGCTCAGAATGTCCAATTGCAGTTTCTACAGAAAGAGTGTTTCAGAAAGACTCAATCAAAAGTAAGGTTCAACTCTGTTAGTTGAATGCACAGAACAGAAAGAAGTTTCATACAATGCTTCTGTGTAGTTTATATTTGAACATATTCTTTTTTCCACTATTACCCACTTAGCGCTACGAATGTCCAGTTGCATTTTCTACAGACAGAGTGTTTCAAAACTGCTCAATCAAAAGTATGGTTTAACTCTGTTAGCTGAATGCTCAGATCAGAAAGAAGTTTCACAGAATGCTTCTGTGTAGTTTATATTTGAATATATTCCTTTTTCCACTACTACTCTCTTAGCGCTCCAAATGTCCAGTTGCATTTTCTACAGAAAGAGTGTTCAGATCTGCTCAATCAAAAGTATGGTTTAACTCTGTTAGCTGAATGCACAGATCAGAAAGAAGTTTCACAGAATGATTCTGTGTATTTTATATTTGGAGACATTCCTTTTACCACTATTACCCTCTTAGCGCTCCGAATCTCCACTTGCATTTTCTACAGAAAGAGTGTTTCAGAACGGCTCAATCAAAACTAAAGTTCAACTCTTTTAGTTGAACAAACAGAACAGAAAGAAGTTTCACACAATTCTTCTGTGTAGTTTTTATTTGTAGACATTCTTTTTCCCAATATAGGCCTCTTAGCGCTCAGAATGTCCAATTGCAGTTTCTACAGAAAGAGTGTTTCAGAACGGCTCAATCAAAAGTAAGGTTCAACTCTGTTAGTTGAATGCACAGAACAGAAAGAAGTTTCATACAATGCTTCTGTGTAGTTTATATTTGAACGTATTCTTTTTTCCACTATTACCCACTTAGCGCTACGAATGTCCAGTTGCATTTTCTACAGACAGAGTGTTTCAAAACTGCTCAATCAAAAGTATGGTTTAACTCCGTTAGCTGAATGCTCAGATCAGAAAGAAGTTTCACAGAATGCTTCTGTGTAGTTTATATTTGAATATATCCCTTTTTCCACTAATACGCTCTTAGCGCTCCAAATGTCCAGTTGCATTTTCAACAGAAAGAGTGTTCAGATCTGCTCAATCAAAAGTATGGTTTAACTCTGTTAGCTGAATGCACAGATCAGAAAGTAGTTTCACCGAATGATTCTGTGTAGTTTATATTTGAAGACATTCCTTTTTCCACTATTACCCCCTTAACGCTCCGAATCTCCACTTGCATTTTCTACAAAAACAGTGTTTCATAACTGCTCAATCAAAAATATGTTTTATCTCTGTTAACTGAATTTACAGATCAGAAAGAAGTTTCACAGTATGCATCTGTGTAGTTTTTATTTGAAGATATTCTTTTTCCCAATGTAGGCCTCTTAGCGCTTAGCATGTCCAATTGCAGTTTCTACAGAAAGAGTGTTTCAGAACGGCTCAATCAAAAGTAAGGTTCAACTCTGTTAGTTGAATGCACAGAACAGAAAGAATTTTCACAGAATACTACTGTGTAGTTTATATTTGAATATATTCCTTTTTCCACTATTACCCTCTTAGCGCTCCGAATGTCCACTTGCATTTTCTACAGAAAGAGTGTTCAGAACTGCGCAATCAAAAGTATGGTTTAACTCTGTTAGCTTAATGAACATATCAGAAATAAGTTTCACACAATGCTTCTGTGTAGTTTTTATTTGAAGATATTATTTTTCCCAACATAGGCCTCTTAGCGCTCAGAATGTCCAATTGCAGTTTCTACAGAAAGAGTGTTTCAGAAAGGCTCAATCAAAAGTAAGGTTCAACTCTGTTAGTTGAATGCACAGAACAGAAAGAAGTTTCATACAATGCTTCTGTGTAGTTTATATTTGAACATATTCTTTTTTCCACTATTACCCACTTAGCGCTACGAATGTCCAGTTGCATTTTCTACAGACAGAGTGTTTCAAAACTGCTCAATCAAAAGTATGGTTTAACTCTGTTAGCTGAATGCTCAGATCAGAAAGAAGTTTCACAGAATGCTTCTGTGTAGTTTATATTTGAATATATTCCTTTTTCCACTACTACTCTCTTATCGCTCCAAATGTCCAGTTGCATTTTCTACAGAAAGAGTGTTCAGATCTGCTCAAACAAAAGTATGGTTTAACTCTGTTAGCTGAATGCACAGATCAGAAAGAAGTTTCACAGAATGATTCTGTGTAGTTTATATTTGGAGACATTCCTTTTTCCACTATTACCCTCTTAGCGCGCCGAATCTCCACTTGCATTTTCTACAGAAAGAGTGTTTCAGAACGGCTCAATCAAAACTAAGGTTCAAATCTTTTAGTTGAACAAACAGAACAGAAAGAAGTTTCACACAATTCTTCTGTGTAGTTTTTATTTGTAGACATTCTTTTTCCCAATATAGGCCTCTTAGCGCTCAGAATGTCCAATTGCAGTTTCTAAAGAAAGAGTGTTTCAGAACGGCTCAATCAAAAGTAAGGTTCAACTCTGTTAGTTGAATGCACAGAACAGAAAGAAGTTTCATACAATGCTTCTGTGTAGTTTATATTTGAACGTATTCTTTTTTCCACTATTACCCACTTAGCGCTACGATTGTCCAGTTGCATTTTCTACATACAGAGTGTTTCAAAACTGCTCAATCAAAAGTATGGTTTAACTCTGTTAGCTGAATGCTCAGGTCAGAAAGAAGTTTCACAGAATGCTTCTGTGTAATTTATATTTGAATATATTCCTTTTTCCACTAATACGCTGTTAGCGCTCCAAATGTCCAGTTGCATTATCAACAGAAAGAGTGTTCAGATCTGCTCAATCAAAAGTATGGTTTAACTCTGTTAGCTGAATGCACAGATCAGAAAGAAGTTTCACCGAATGATTCTGTGTAGTTTATATTTGAAGACATTCCTTTTTCCACTATTACCCCCTTAGCGCTCCGAATCTCCACTTGCATTTTCTACAAAAACAGTGTTTCATAACTGCTCAATCAAAAATATGTTTTATCTCTGTTAACTGAATTTACAGATCAGAAATAAGTTTCACAGTATGCATCTGTGTAGTTTTTATTTGAAGATATTCTTTTTCCCAATGTAGGCCTCTTAGCGCTTAGCATGTCCAATTGCAGTTTCTACAGAAAGAGTGTTTCAGAACGGCTCAATCAAAGGTAAGGTTCAACTCTGTTAGTTGAATGCACAGAACAGAAAGAATTTTCACAGAATGCTACTGTGTAGTTTATATTTGAATATATTCCTTTTTCCACTATTACCCTCTTAGCGCTCCGAATGTCCACTTGCAGTTTCTACAGAAAGAGTGTTCAGAACTGCGCGATCAAAAGTATGGTTTAACTCTGTTAGCTTAATGAACATATCAGAAATAAGTTTCACACAATGCTTCTGTGTAGTTTTTATTTGAAGATATTATTTTTCCCAATAGAGGCCTCTTAGCGCTCAGAATGTCCAATTGCAGTTTCTACAGAAAGAGTGTTTCAGAAAGGCTCATTCAAAGTAAGGTTCAACTCTGTTAGTTGAATGCACAGAACAGAAAGAAGTTTCATACAATGCTTCTGTGCAGTTTATATTTGAACATATTCTTTTTTCCACTATTACCCACTTAGCGCTACGAATGTCCAGTTGCATTTTCTACAGACAGAGTGTTTCAAAACTGCTCAATCAAACGTATGGTTTAACTCTGTTAGCTGTATGCTCAGATCAGAAAGAAGTTTCACAGAATGCTTCTGTGTAGTTTATATTTGAATATATTCCTTTTTCCACTACTACGCTCTTAGCGCTCCAAATGTCCATTTGCATTTTCAACAGAAAGAGTGTTCAGATCTGCTCAATCAAAAGTATGGTTTAACTCTGTTAGCTGAATGCACAGATCAGAAAGAAGTTTCACCGAATGATTCTGTGTAGTTTATATTTGAAGACATTCCTTTTTCCACTATTACCCCCTTAGCGCTCCGAATCTCCACTTGCATTTTCTACAAAAAGAGTGTTTCATAACTGCTCAATTAAAAATATGTTTTATCTCTGTTAACTGAATTTACAGATCAGAAATAAGTTTCACAGAATGCATCTGTGTAGTTTTTATTTGAAGATATTCTTTTTCCCAATGTAGGCCTCTTAGCGCTTAGCATGTCCAATTGCAGTTTCTACAGAAAGAGTGTTTCAGAACGGCTCAATCAAAAGTAAGGTTCAACTCTGTTAGTTGAATGCACAGAACAGAAAGAATTTTCACAGAATGCTACTGTGTAGTTTATATTTGAATATATTCCTTTTTCCACTATTACCCTCTTAGCGCTCCGAATGTCCACTTGCATTTTCTACAGAAAGAGTGTTCAGAACTGCGCAATCAAAAGTATGGTTTAACTCTGTTAGCTTAATGAACATATCAGAAATAAGTTTCACACAATGCTTCTGTGTAGTTTTTATTTGAAGTTATTATTTTTCCCAATAGAGGCCTCTTAGCGCTCAGAATGTCCAATTGCAGTTTCTACAGAAAGAGTGTTTCAGAAAGGCTCAATCAAAAGTAAGGTTCAACTCTGTTAGTTGAATGCACAGAACAGAATGAAGTTTCATACAATGCTTCTGTGTAGTTTATATTTGAACATATTCTTTTTTCCACTATTACCCACTTAGCGCTACGAATGTCCAGTTGCATTTTCTACAGACAGAGTGTTTCAAAACTGCTCAATGAAAAGTATGGTTTAACTCTGTTAGCTGAATGCTCAGATCAGAAAGAAGTTTCACAGAATGCTTCTGTGTAGTTTATATTTGAATATATTCCTTTTTCCACTACTACTCTCTTAGCGCTCCAAATGTCCAGTTGCATTTTCTACAGAAAGAGTGTTCAGATCTGCTCAATCAAAAGTATGGTTAACTCTGTTAGCTGAATGCACAGATCAGAAAGAAGTTTCACAGAATGATTCTGTGTAGTTTATATTTGGAGACATTCCTTTTTCCACTATTACCCTCTTAGCGCTCCGAATCTCCACTTGCATTTCCTACAGAAAGAGTGTTTCAGAACGGCTCAATCAAAACTAAGGTTCAACTCTTTTAGTTGAACAAACAGAACAGAAAGAAGTTTCACACAATTCTTCTGTGTTGTTTTTATTTGTAGACATTCTTTTTCCCAATATAGGCCTCTTAGCGCTCAGAATGTCCAATTGCAGTTTCTACAGAAAGAGTGTTTCAGAACGGCTCAATCAAAAGTAAGGTTCAACTCTGTTAGTTGAATGCACAGAACAGAAAGAAGTTTCATACAATGCTTCTGTGTAGTTTATATTTGAACATATTCTTTTTTCCACTATTACCCACTTAGCGCTACGAATGTCCAGTTGCATTTTCTACAGACAGAGTGTTTCAAAACTGCTCAATCAAAAGTATGGTTTAACTCTGTTAGCTGTATGCTCAGATCAGAAAGAAGTTTCACAGAATGCTTCTGTGTAGTTTATATTTGAATATATTCCTTTTTCCACTACTACGCTCTTAGCGCTCCAAATGTCCAGTTGCATTTTCAACAGAAAGAGTGTTCAGATCTGCTCAATCAAAAGTATGGTTTAACTCTGTTAGCTGAATGCTCAGATCAGAAAGAAGTTTCACAGAATGCTTCTGTGTAGTTTATATTTGAATATATTCCTTTTTCCACTAATACGCTCTTAGCGCTCCAAATTTCCAGTTGCATTTTCAACAGAAAGAGTGTTCAGATCTGCTCAATCAAAAGTATGGTTTAACTCTGTTAGCTGAATGCACAGATCAGAAAGAAGTTTCACCGAATGATTCTGTGTAGTTTATATTTGAAGACATTACTTTTTCCACTATTACCCTCTTAGCGCTCCGAATCTCCACTTGCATTTTCTACAAAAACAGTGTTTCATAACTGCTCAATCAAAAATATGTTTTATCTCTGTTAACTGAATTTACAGATCAGAAATAAGTTTCACAGTATGCATCTGTGTAGTTTTTATTTGAAGATATTCTTTTTCCCAATGTAGGCCTCTTAGCGCTTAGCATGTCCAATTGCAGTTTCTACAGAAAGAGTGTTTCAGAACGGCTCAATCAGAAGTAAGGTTCAACTCTTTTAGTTGATTGCACAGAACAGAAATAATTTTCACAGAATGCTACTGTGTAGTTTATATTTGAATATATTCCTTTTTCCACTATTACCCTCTTAGCGCTCCGAATGTCCACTTGCATTTTCTACAGAAAGAGTGTTCAGAACTGCACAATCAAAAGTATGGTTTAACTCTGTTAGCTTAATGAACATATCAGAAATAAGTTTCACACAATGTTTCTGTGTAGTTTTTATTTGAAGATATTATTTTTCCCAATAGAGGCCTCTTAGCGCTCAGAATGTCCAATTGCAGTTTCTACAGAAAGAGTGTTTCAGAAAGACTCAATCAAAAGTAAGGTTCAACTCTGTTAGTTGAATGCACAGAACAGAAAGAAGTTTCATACAATGCTTCTGTGTAGTTTATATTTGAACATATTCTTTTTTCCACCATTACCCACTTAGCGCTACGAATGTCCAGTTGCATTTTCTACAGACAGAGTGTTTCAAAACTGCTCAATCAAAAGTATGGTTTAACTCTGTTAGCTGAATGCTCAGATCAGAAAGATGTTTCACAGAATGCTTCTGTGTAGTTTATATTTGAATATATTCCTTTTTCCACTACTACTCTCTTAGCGCTCCAAATGTCCAGTTGCATTTTCTACAGAAAGAGTGTTCAGATCTGCTCAATCAAAAGTATGGTTTAACTCTGTTAGCTGAATGCACAGATCAGAAAGAAGTTTCACAGAATGATTCTGTGTATTTTATATTTGGAGACATTCCTTTTTCCACTATTACCCTCTTAGCGCTCCGAATCTCCACTTGCATTTTCTACAGAAAGAGTGTTTCAGAACGGCTCAATCAAAACTAAGGTTCAACTCTTTTAGTTGAACAAACAGAACAGAAAGAAGTTTCACACAATTCTTCTGTGTAGTTTTTATTTGTAGACATTCTTTTTCCCAATATAGGCCTCTTAGCGCTCAGAATGTCCAATTGCAGTTTCTACAGAAAGAGTGTTTCATAACGGCTCAATCAAAAGTAAGGTTCAACTCTGTTAGTTGAATGCACAGAACAGAAAGAAGTTTCATACAATGCTTCTGTGTAGTTTATATTTGAACGTATTCTTTTTTCCACTATTACCCACTTAGCGCTACGAATGTCCAGTTGCATTTTCTACAGACAGAGTGTTTCAAAACTGCTCAATCAAAAGTATGGTTTAACTCCGTTAGCTGAATGCTCAGATCAGAAAGAAGTTTCACAGAATGCTTCTGTGTAGTTTATATTTGAATATATTCCTTTTTCCACTAATACGCTCTTAGCGCTCCAAATGTCCAGTTGCATTTTCAACAGAAAGAGTGTTCAGATCTGCTCAATCAAAAGTATGGTTTAACTCTGTTAGCTGAATGCACAGATCAGAAAGAAGTTTCACCGAATGATTCTGTGTAGTTTATATTTGAAGACATTCCTTTTTCCACTATTACCCTCTTAACGCTCCGAATCTCCACTTGCATTTTCTACAAAAACAGTGTTTCATAACTGCTCAATCAAAAATATGTTTTATCTCTGTTAACTGAATTTACAGATCAGAAATAAGTTTCACAGAATGCATCTGTGTAGTTTTTATTTGAAGATATTCTTTTTCCCAATGTAGGCCTCTAAGCGCTTAGCATGTCCAATTGCAGTTTCTACCGAAAGAGTGTTTCAGTACGGCTCAATCAAAAGTAAGGTTCAACTCTGTTAGTTGAATGCACAGAACAGAAAGAATTTTCACAGAATGCTACTGTGTAGTTTATATTTGAATATATTCCTTTTTCCACTATTACCCTCTTAGCGCTCCGAATGTCCACTTGCATTTTCTACAGAAAGAGTGTTCAGAACTGCGCAATCAAAACTATGGTTTAACTCTGTTAGCTTAATGAACATATCAGAAATAAGTTTCACACAATGCTTCTGTGTAGTTTTTATTTGAAGATATTATTTTTCCCAATAGAGGCCTCTTAGCGCTCAGAATGTCCAATTGCAGTTTCTACAGAAAGAGTGTTTCAGAAAGGCTCAATCAAAAGTAAGGTTCAACTCCGTTAGTTGAATGCGCAGAACAGAAAGAATTTTCACAGAATGCTACTGTGTAGTTTATATTTGAATATATTCCTTTTTCCACTATTACCCTCTTAGCGCTCCGAATGTCCACTTTCAATTTCTACAGAAAGAGTGTTCAGAACTGCACAATCAAAATTATGGTTTAACTCTGTTAGCTTAATGAACATATAAGAAATAAGTTTCACACAATGCTTCTGTGTAGTTTTTATTTGAAGATATTATTTTTCCCAACATAGGCCTCTTAGCGCTCAGAATGTCCAATTGCAGTTTCTACAGAAAGAGTGTTTCAGAAAGGCTCAATCAAAAGTAAGGTTCAACTCTGTTATTTGAATGCACAGAACAGAAAGAAGTTTCATACAATGCTTCTGTGTAGTTTATATTTGAACATATTCTTTTTTCCACTATTACCCACTTAGCGCTACGAATGTCCAGTTGCATTTTCTACAGACAGAGTGTTTCAAAACTGCTCAATCAAAAGTATGGTTTAACTCTGTTAGCTGAATGCTCAGATCAGAAAGAAGTTTCACAGAATGCTTCTGTGTAGTTTATATTTGAATATATTCCTTTTTCCACTACTACTCTCTTAGCGCTCCAAATGTCCAGTTGCATTTTCTACAAAAAGAGTGTTCAGATCTGCTCAATCAAAAGTATGGTTTAACTCTGTTAGCTGAATGCACAGATCAGAAAGAAGTTTCACAGAATGATTCTGTGTAGTTTATATTTGGAGACATTCCTTTTTCCACTATTACCCTCTTAGCGCTCCGAATCTCCTCTTGCATTTTCTACAGAAAGAGTGTTTCAGAACGGCTCAATCAAAACTAAGGTTCAACTCTTTTAGTTGAACAAACAGAACAGAAAGAAGTTTCACACAATTCTTCTGTGTAGTTTTTATTTGTAGACATTCTTTTTCCCAATATAGGCCTCTTAGCGCTCAGAATGTCCAATTGCAGTTTCTACAGAAAGAGTGTTTCAGAACGGCTCAATCAAAAGTAAGGTTCAACTCTGTTAGTTGAATGCACAGAACAGAAAGAAGTTTCATACAATGCTTCTGTGTAGTTTATATTTGAACGTATTCTTTTTTCCACTATTACCCACTTAGCGCTACGAATGTCCAGTTGCATTTTCTACAGACAGAGTGTTTCAAAACTGCTCAATCAAAAGTATGGTTTAACTCTGTTAGCTGTATGCTCAGATGAGAAAGAAGTTTCACAAAATGCTTCTGTGTAGTTTATATTTGAATATATTCCTTTTTCCACTACTACGCTCTTAGCGCTCCAAATGTCCAGTTGCATTTTCAACAGAAAGAGTGTTCAGATCTGCTCAATAAAAAGTATGGTTTTACTATGTTAGCTGAATGCACAGATCAGAAAGAAGTTTCACCGAATGATTCTGTGTAGTTTATATTTGAAGACATTCCTTTTTCCACTATTACCCTCTTAGCGCTCCGAATCTCCACATGCATTTTCTACAAAAAGAGTGTTTCATAACTGCTCAATCAAAAATATGTTTTATCTCTGTTAACTGAATTTACAGATCAGAAATAAGTTTCACAGAATGCATCTGTGTAGTTTTTATTTGAAGATATTCTTTTTCCCAATGTAGGCCTCTTAGCGCTTAGCATGTCCAATTGCAGTTTCTACCGAAAGAGTGTTTCAGAACGGCTCAATCAAAAGTAAGGTTCAACTCTGTTAGTTGAATGCACAGAACAGAAAGAATTTTCACAGAATGCTACTGTGTAGTTTATATTTGAATATATTCCTTTTTCCACTATTACCCTCTTAGCGCTCCGAATGTCCATGTGCATTTTCTACAGAGTGTTCAGAACTGCGCAATCAAAAGTATGGTTTAACTCTGTTAGCTTAATGAACATATCAGAAATAAGTTTCACACAATGCTTCTGTGTAGTTTTTATTTGAAGATATTATTTTTCCCAACATAGGCCTCTTAGCCCTCAGAATGTCCAATTGCAGTTTCTACAGAAAGAGTGTTTCAGAAAGGCTCAATCAAAAGTAAGGTTCAACTCTGTTATTTGAATGCACAGAACAGAAAGAAGTTTCATACAATGCTTCTGTGTAGTTTATATTTGAACATATTCTTTTTTCCACTATTACCCACTTAGCGCTACGAATGTCCAGTTGCATTTTCTACAGACAGAGGGTTTCAAAACTGCTCAATCAAAAGTATGGTTTAACTCTGTTAGCTGAATGCTCAGATCAGAAAGAAGTTTCACAGAATGCTTCTGTGTAGTTTATATTTGAATATATTCCTTTTTCCACTACTACTCTCTTAGCGCTCCAAATGTCCAGTTGCATTTTCTACAGAAAGAGTGTTCGGATCTGCTCAATCAAAAGTATGGTTTAACTCTGTTAGCTGAATGCACAGATCAGAAAGATATTTCACAGAATGATTCTGTGTAGTTTATATTTGGAGACATTCCTTTTTCCACTATTACCCTCTTAGCGCTCCGAATCTCCACTTGCATTTTCTACAGAAAGAGTGTTTCAGAACGGCTCAATCAAAACTAAGGTTCAACTCTTTTAGTTGAACAAACAGAACAGAAAGAAGTTTCACACAATTCTTCTGTGTAGTTTTTATTTGTAGACATTCATTTTCCCAATATAGGCCTCTTAGCGCTCAGAATGTCCAATTGCAGTTTCTACAGATAGAGTGTTTCAGAACGGCTCAATCAAAAGTAAGGTTCAACTCTGTTAGTTGAATGCACAGAACAGAAAGAAGTTTCATACAATGCTTCTGTGTAGTTTATATTTGAACGTATTCTTTTTTCCACTATTACCCACTTAGCGCTACGAATGTTCAGTTGCATTTTCTACAGACAGAGTGTTTAAAAACTGCTCAATCAAAAGTATGGTTTAACTCTGTTAGCTGAATGCTCAGATCAGAAAGAAGTTTCACAGAATGCTTCTGTGTAGTTTATATTTGAATATATTCCTTTTTCCACTAATACGCTCTTAGCGCTCCAAATGTCCAGTTGCATTTTCAACAGAAAGAGTGTTCAGATCTGCTCAATCAAAAGTATGGTTTAACTCTGTTAGCTGAATGCACAGATCAGAAAGAAGTTTCACCGAATGATTCTGTGTAGTTTATATTTGAAGACATTCCTTTTTCCACTATTACCCTCTTAGCGCTCCGAATCTCCACATGCATTTTCTACAAAAAGAGTGTTTCATAACTGCTCAATCAAAAATATGTTTTATCTCTGTTAACTGAATTTACAGATCAGAAATAAGTTTCACAGAATGCATCTGTGTAGTTTTTATTTGAAGATATTCCTTTTCCCAATGTAGGCCTCTTAGCGCTTAGCATGTCCAATTGCAGTTTCTACCGAAAGAGTGTTTCAGAACGGCTCAATCAAAAGTAAGGTTCAACTCTGTTAGTTGAATGCACAGAACAGAAAGAATTTTCACAGAATGCTACTGTGTAGTTTATATTTGAATATATTCCTTTTTCCACTATTACCCTCTTAGCGCTCCGAATGTCCACTTGCATTTTCTACAGAGTGTTCAGAACTGCGAAATCAAAAGTATGGTTTAACTCTGTTAGCTTAATGAACATATCAGAAATAAGTTTCACACAATGCTTCTGTGTAGTTTTTATTTGAAGATATTATTTTTCCCAACATAGGCCTCTTAGCGCTCAGAATGTCCAATTGCAGTTTCTACAGAAAGAGTGTTTCAGAACGGCTCAATCAAAAGTAAGGTTCAACTCTGTTAGTTGAATGCCCAGAACAGAAAGAAGTTTCATACAATGCTCCTGTGTAGTTTATATTTGAACATATTCTTTTTTCCACTATTACCCACTTAGCGCTACGAATGTCCAGTTGCATTTTCTACAGACAGAGTGTTTCAAAACTGCTCAATCAAAAGTATGGTTTAACTCTGTTAGCTGAATGCTCAGATCAGAAAGAAGTTTCACAGAATGCTTCTGTGTAGTTTATATTTGAATATATTCCTTTTTCCACTACTACTCTCTTAGCGCTCCAAATGTCCAGTTGCATTTTCTACAGAAAGTGTGTTCAGATCTGCTCAATCAAAAGTATGGTTTAACTCTGTTAGCTGAATGCACAGATCAGAAAGAAGTTTCACAGAATGATTCTGTGTAGTTTATATTTGAAGACATTCCTTTTTCCACTATTACCCTCTTAGCGCTCCGAATCTCCACTTGCATTTTCTACAGAAAGAGTGTGTCAGAACGGCTCAATCAAAACTAAGGTTCAACTCTTTTAGTTGAACAAACAGAACAGAAAGAAGTTTCACACAATTCTTCTGTGTAGTTTTTATTTGTAGACATTCTTTTTCCCAATATAGGCCTCTTAGCGCTCAGAATGTCCAATTGCAGTTTCTACAGAAAGAGTGTTTCCGAACGGCTCAATCAAAAGTAAGGTTCAACTCTGTTAGTTGAATGCACAGAACAGAAAGAAGTTTCATACAATGCTTCTGTGTAGTTTATATTTGAACGTATTCTTTTTTCCACTATTACCCACTTAGCGCTACGAATGTCCAGTTGCATTTTCTACAGACAGAGTGTTTCAAAACTGCTCAATCAAAAGTATGGTTTAACTCTGTTAGCTGTATGCTCAGATCAGAAAGAAGTTTCACAGAATGCTTCTGTGTAGTTTATATTTGAATATATTCCTTTTTCCACTACTACGCTCTTAGCGCTCCAAATGTCCAGTTGCATTTTCAACAGAAAGAGTGTTCAGATCTGCTCAATAAAAAGTATGGTTTAACTCTGTTAGCTGAATGCACAGATCAGAAAGAAGTTTCACCAAATGATTCTGTGTAGTTTATATTTGAAGACATTCCTTTTTCCACTATTACCATCTTAGCGCTCCGAATCTCCACATGCATTTTCTACAAAAAGAGTGTTTCATAACTGCTCAATCAAAAATATGTTTTATCTCTGTTAACTGAATTTACAGATCAGAAATAAGTTTCACAGAATGCATCTGTGTAGTTTTTATTTGAAGATATTCTTTTTCCCAATGTAGGCCTCTTAGCGCTTAGCATGTCCAATTGCAGTTTCTACCGAAAGAGTGTTTCAGAACGGCTCAATCAAAAGTAAGGTTCAACTCTGTTAGTTGAATGCACAGAATAGAAAGAATTTTCACAGAATGCTACTGTGTAGTTTATATTTGAATATATTCCTTTTTCCACTATTACCCTCTTAGCGCTCCGAATGTCCACTTGCATTTTCTACAGAAAGAGTGTTCAGAACTGCGCAATCAAAAGTATGGTTTAACTCTGTTAGCTTAATGAACATATCAGAAATAAGTTTCACACAATGCTTCTGTGTAGTTTTTATTTGAAGATATTATTTTTCCCAACATAGGCCTCTTAGCCCTCAGAATGTCCAATTGCAGTTTCTACAGAAAGAGTGTTTCAGAAAGGCTCAATCAAAAGTAAGGTTCAACTCTGTTAGTTGAATGCACAGAACAGAAAGAAGTTTCATACAATGCTTCTGTGTAGTTTATATTTGAACATATTCTTTTTTCCACTATTACCCACTTAGCGCTACGAATGTCCAGTTGCATTTTCTACAGACAGAGGGTTTCAAAACTGCTCAATCAAAAGTATGGTTTAACTCTGTTAGCTGAATGCTCAGATCAGAAAGAAGTTTCACAGAATGCTTCTGTGTAGTTTATATTTGAATATATTCCTTTTTCCACTACTACTCTCTTAGCGCTCCAAATGTCCAGTTGCATTTTCTACAGAAAGAGTGTTCAGATCTGCTCAATCAAAAGTATTGTTTAACTCTGTTAGCTGAATGCACAGATCAGAAAGAAGTTTCATAGAATGATTCTGTGTAGTTTATATTTGGAGACATTCCTTTTTCCACTATTACCCTCTTAGCGCTCCGAATCTCCACTTGCATTTTCTACAGAAAGAGTGTTTCAGAACGGCTCAATCAAAACTAAGGTTCAACTCTTTTAGTTGAACAAACAGAACAGAAAGAAGTTTCACACAATTCTTCTGTGTAGTTTTTATTTGTAGACATTCTTTTTCCCAATATAGGCCTCTTAGCGCTCAGAATGTCCAATTGCAGTTTCTACAGAAAGAGTGTTTCAGAACGGCTCAATCAAAAGTAAGGTTCAACTCTGTTAGTTGAATGCACAGAACAGAAAGAAGTTTCATACAATGCTTCTGTGTAGTTTATATTTGAACGTATTCTTTTTTCCACTATTACCCACTTAGCGCAACGAATGTCCAGTTGCATTTTCTACAGACAGAGTGTTTCAAAACTGCTCAATCAAAAGTATGGTTTAATTCTGTTAGCTGAATGCTCAGATCAGAAAGATGTTTCACAGAATGCTTCTGTGTAGTTTATATTTGAATATATTCCTTTTTCCACTACTACGCTCTTAGCGCTCCAAATGTCCAGTTGCATTTTCAACAGAAAGAGTGTTCAGATCTGCTCAATCAAAAGTATGGTTTAACTCTGTTAGCTGAATGCACAGATCAGAAAGAAGTTTCACCGAATGATTCTGTGTAGTTTATATTTGAAGACATTCCTTTTTCCACTATTACCCTCTTAGCGCTCCGAATCTCCACATGCATTTTCTACAAAAAGAGTGTTTCATAACTGCTCAATCAAAAATATGTTTTATCTCTGTTAACTGAATTTACAGATCAGAAATAAGTTTCACAGAATGCATCTGTGTAGTTTTTATTTGAAGATATTCTTTTTCCCAATGTAGGCCTCTTAGCGCTTAGCATGTCCAATTGCAGTTTCTACCGAAAGAGTGTTTCAGAACGGCTCAATCAAAAGTAAGGTTCAACTCTGTTAGTTGAATGCACAGAACAGAAAGAATTTTCACAGAATGCTACTGTGTAGTTTATATTTGAATATATTCCTTTTTCCACTATTACCCTCTTAGCGCTCCGAATGTCCACTTGCATTTTCTACAGAAAGAGTGTTCAGAACTGCGCAATCAAAAGTATGGTTTAACTCTGTTAGCTTAATGAACATATCAGAAATAAGTTTCACACAATGCTTCTGTGTAGTTTTTATTTGAAGATATTATTTTTCCCAACATAGGCCTCTTAGCCCTCAGAATGTCCAATTGCAGTTTCTACAGAAAGAGTGTTTCAGAAAGGCTCAATCAAAAGTAAGGTTCAACTCTGTTAGTTGAATGCACAGAACAGAAAGAAGTTTCATACAATGCTTCTGTGTAGTTTATATTTGAACATATTCTTTTTTCCACTATTACCCACTTAGCGCTACGAATGTCCATTTGCATTTTCTACAGACAGAGGGTTTCAAAACTGCTCAATCAAAAGTATGGTTTAACTCTGTTAGCTGAATGCTCAGATCAGAAAGAAGTTTCACAGAATGCTTCTCTGTAGTTTATATTTGAATATATTCCTTTTTCCACTACTACTCTCTTAGGGCTCCAAATGTCCAGTTGCATTTTCTACAGAAAGAGTGTTCAGATCTGCTCAATCAAAAGTATGGTTTAACTCTGTTAGCTGAATGCACAGATCAGAAAGTAGTTTCACAGAATGATTCTGTGTAGTTTATATTTGGAGACATTCCTTTTTCCACTATTACCCTCTTAGCGCTCCGAATCTCCACTTGCATTTTCTACAGAAAGAGTGTTTCAGAACGGCTCAATCAAAACTAAGGTTCAACTCTTTTAGTTGAACAAACAGAACAGAAAGAAGTTTCACACAATTCTTCTGTGTAGTTTTTATTTGTAGACATTCTTTTTCCCAATATAGGCCTCTTAGCGCTCAGAATATCCAATTGCAGTTTCTACAGAAAGAGTGTTTCAGAACGGCTCAATCAAAAGTAAGGTTCAACTCTGTTAGTTGAATGCACAGAACAGAAAGAAGTTTCATACAATGCTTCTGTGTAGTTTATATTTGCACGTATTCTTTTTTCCACTATTACCCACATAGCGCTACGAATGTCCAGTTGCATTTTCTACAGACAGAGTGTTTCAAAACTGCTCAATCAAAAGTATGGTTTAACTCTGTTAGCTGAATGCTCAGATCAGAAAGAAGTTTCACAGAATGCTTCTGTGTAGTTTATATTTGAATATATTCCTTTTTCCACTAATACGCTCTTAGCGCTCCAAATGTCCAGTTGCATTTTCAACAGAAAGAGTGTTCAGATCTGCTCAATCAAAAGTATGGTTTAACTCTGTTAGCTGAATGCACAGATCAGAAAGAAGTTTCACCCAATGATTCTGTGTAGTTTATATTTGAAGACATTCCTTTTTCCACTATAACCCTCTTAGCGCTCCGAATCTCCACTTGCATTTTCTACAAAAACAGTGTTTCATAACTGCTCAATCAAAAATATGTTTTATCTCTGTTAACTGAATTTACAGATCAGAAATAAGTTTCACAGTATGCATATTTGTAGTTTTTATTTGAAGATATTCTTTTTCCCAATGTAGGCCTCTTAGCGCTTAGCATGTGCAATTGCAGTTTCTACAGAAAGAGTGTTTCAGAACGGCTCAATCAAAAGTAAGGTTCAACTCTGTTAGTTGAATGCACAGAACAGAAAGAATTTTCACAGAATGCTACTGTGTAGTTTATATTTGAATATATTCCTTTTTCCACTATTACCCTCTTAGCGCTCCGAATGTCCACTTTCATTTTCTACAGAAAGAGTGTTCAGAACTGCGCAATCAAAAGTATGGTTTAACTCTGTTAGCTTAATGAACATATCAGAAATAAGTTTCACACAATGCTTCTGTGTAGTTTTTATTTGAAGATATTATTTTTCCCAACATATGCCTCTTAGCACTCAGAATGTCCAATTGCAGTTTCTACAGAAAGAGTGTTTCAGAAAGGCTCAATCAAAAGTAAGGTTCAACTCTGTTAGTTGAATGCACGGAACAGAAAGAAGTTTCATACAATGCTTCTGTGTAGTTTATATTTGAACATATTCTTTTTTCCACTATTACCCACTTAGCGCTACGAATGTCCAGTTGCATTTTCTACAGACAGAGTGTTTCAAAACTGCTCAATCAAAAGTATGGTTTAACTCTGTTAGCTGAATGCTCAGATCAGAAAGAAGTTTCACAGAATGCTTCTGTGTAGTTTATATTTGAATATATTCCTTTTTCCACTACTACTCTCTTAGCGCTCCAAATGTCCAGTTGCATTTTCTACAGAAAGAGTGTTCAGATCTGCTGAATCAAAAGTATGGTTTAACTCTGTTAGCTGAATGCACAGATCAGAAGGAAGTTTCACATAATGATTCTGTGTAGTTTATATTTGGAGACATTCCTTTTTCCACTATTACCCTCTTAGCGCTCCGAATCTCCACTTGCATTTTCTACAGAAAGAGTGTTTCAGAACGGCTCAATCAAAACTAAGGTTCAACTCTTTTAGTTGAACAAACAGAACAGAAAGAAGTTTCACACAATTCTTCTGTGTAGTTTTTATTTGTAGACATTCTTTTTCCCAATATAGGCCTCTTAGCGCTCAGAATGTCCAATTGCAGTTTCTACAGAAAGAGTGTTTCAGAACGGCTCAATCAAAAGTAAGGTTCAACTCTGTTAGTTGAATGCACAGAACAGAAAGAAGTTTCATACAATGCTCCTGTGTAGTTTATATTTGAACATATTCTTTTTTCCACTATTACCCACTTAGCGCTACGAATGTCCAGTTGCATTTTCTACAGACAGAGTGTTTCAAAACTGCTCAATCAAAAGTATGGTTTAACTCTGTTAGCTGAATGCTCAGATCAGAAAGAAGTTTCACAGAATGCTTCTGTGTAGTTTATATTTGAATATATTCCTTTTTCCACTACTACTCTCTTAGCGCTCCAAATGTCCAGTTGCATTTTCTACAGAAAGAGTGTTCAGATCTGCTCAATCAAAAGTATGGTTTAACTCTGTTAGCTGAATGCACAGATCAGAAAGAAGTTTCACAGAATGATTCTGTGTAGTTTATATTTGAAGACATTCCTTTTTCCACTATTACCCTCTTAGCGCTCCGAATCTCCACTTGCATTTTCTACAGAAAGAGTGTTTCAGAACGGCTCAATCAAAACTAAGGTTCAACTCTTTTAGTTGAACAAACAGAACAGAAAGAAGTTTCACACAATTCTTCTGTGTAGTTTTTATTTGTAGACATTCTTTTTCCCAATATAGGCCTCTTAGCGCTCAGAATGTCCAATTGCAGTTTCTACAGAAAGAGTGTTTCAGAACGGCTCAATCAAAAGTAAGGTTCAACTCTGTTAGTTGAATGCACAGAACAGAAAGAAGTTTCATACAATGCTTCTGTGTAGTTTATATTTGAACATATTCTTTTTTCCACTATTACCCACTTAGCGCTACGAATGTCCAGTTGCATTTTCTACAGACAGAGTGTTTCAAAACTGCTCAATCAAAAGTATGGTTTAACTCTGTTAACTGTATGCTCAGATGAGAAAGAAGTTTCACAGAATGCTTCTGTGTAGTTTATATTTGAATATATTATTTTTTCCACTACTACGCTCTTAGCGCTCCAAATGTCCAGTTGCATTTTCAACAGAAAGAGTGTTCAGATCTGCTCAATCAAAAATATGGTTTAACTCTGTTAGCTGAATGCACAGATCAGAAAGAAGTTTCACCGAATGATTCTATGTAGTTTATATTTGAAGACATTCCTTTTTCCACTATTACCATCTTAGCGCTCCGAATCTCCCCTTGCATTTTCTACAAAAAGAGTGTTTCATAACTGCTCAATCAAAAATATGTTTTATCTCTGTTAACTGAATTTACAGATCAGAAATAAGTTTCACAGAATGCATCTGTGTAGTTTTTATTTGAAGATATTCATTTTCCCAATGTAGGCCTCTTAGCGCTTAGCATGTCCAATTGCAGTTTCTACAGAAATAGTGTTTCAGAACGGCTCAATCAAAAGTAAGGTTCAACTCTGTTAGTTGAATGCACAGAACAGAAAGAATTTTCACAGAATGCTACTGTGTAGTTTATATTTGAATATATTCCTTTTTCCACTATTACCCTCTTAGCGCTCCGAATGTCCACTTGCATTTTCTACAGAAAGAGTGTTCAGAACTGCGCAATCAAAAGTATGGTTTAACTCTGTTAGCTTAATGAACATATCAGAAATAAGTTTCACACAATGCTTCTGTGTAGTTTTTATTTGAAGATATTTTTTTCCCAATAGAGTCCTCTTAGCGCTCAGAATGTCCAATTGCAGTTTCTACAGAAAGAGTGTTTCAGAAAGGCTCAATCAAAAGTAAGGTTCAACTCTGTTAGTTGAATGCACAGAACAGAAAGAAGTTTCATACAATGCTTCTGTGTAGTTTATATTTGAACATATTCTTTTTTCCACTATTACCCACTTAGCGCTACGAATGTCCAGTTGCATTTTCTACAGACAGAGTGTTTCAAAACTGCTCAATCAAAAGTATGGTTTAACTCTGTTAGCTGAATGCTCAGATCAGAAAGAAGATTCACAGAATGCTTCTGTGTAGTTTATATTTGAATATATTCCTTTTTCCACTACTGCACTCTTAGCGCTCCAAATGTCCAGCTGCATTTTCTACAGAAAGAGTGTTCAGATTTGCTCAATCAAAATTATGGTTTAACACTGTTAGCTGAATGCACAGATTAGAAAGAAGTTTCACAGAATGATTCTGTGTATTTTATATTTGGAGACATTCCTTTTTCCACTATTACCCTCTTAGCGCTCCGAATCTCCACTTGCATTTTCTACAGAAAGAGTGTTTCAGAACAGCTCAATCAAAACTAAGGTTCAACTCTTTTAGTTGAACAAACAGAACAGAAAGAAGTTTCACACAATTCTTCTGTGTAGTTTTTATTTGTAGACATTCTTTTTCCCAATATAGGCCTCTTAGCGCTCAGAATGTCCAATTGCAGTTTCTACAGAAAGAGTGTTTCAGAACGGCTCAATCAAAAGTAAGGTTCAACTCTGTTAGTTGAATGCACAGAACAGAAAGAAGTTTCATACAATGCTTCTGTGTAGTTTATATTTGAACGTATTCTTTTTTCCACTATTACCCACTTAGCGCTACGAATGTCCAGTTGCATTTTCTACAGACAGAGTGTTTCAAAACTGCTCAATCAAAAGTATGGTTTAACTCCGTTAGCTGAATGCTCAGATCAGAAAGAAGTTTCACAGAATGCTTCTGTGTAGTTTATATTTGAATATATTCCTTTTTCCACTAATACGCTCTTAGCGCTCCAAATGTCCAGTTGCATTTTCAACAGAAAGAGTGTTCAGATCTGCTCAATCAAAAGTATGGTTTAACTCTGTTAGCTGAATGCACAGATCAGAAAAAAGTTTCACCGAATGATTCTGTGTAGCTTATATTTGAAGACATTCCTTTTTCCACTATTACCCTCTTAGCGCTCCGAATCTCCACTTGCATTTTCTACAAAAACAGTGTTTCATAACTGCTCAATCAAAAATATGTTTTATCTCTGTTAACTGAATTTACAGATCAGAAAGAAGTTTCACAGTATGCATCTGTGTAGTTTTTATTTGAAGATATTCTTTTTCCCAATGTAGGCCTCTTAGCGCTTAGCATGTCCAATTGCAGTTTCTACAGAAAGAGTGTTTCAGAACGGCTCAATCAAAAGTAAGGTTCAACTCCGTTAGTTGAATGCGCAGAACAGAAAGAATTTTCACAGAATGCTACTGTGTAGTTTATATTTGAATATATTCCTTTTTCCACTATTACCCTCTTAGCGCTCCGAATGTCCACTTTCAATTTCTACAGAAAGAGTGTTCAGAACTGCACAATCAAAATTATGGTTTAACTCTGTTAGCTTAATGAACATATCAGAAATAAGTTTCACACAATGCTTCTGTGTAGTTTTTATTTGAAGATATTATTTTTCCCAACATAGGCCTCTTAGCGCTCAGAATGTCCAATTGCAGTTTCTACAGAAAGAGTGTTTCAGAACGGCTCAATCAAAAGTAAGGTTCAACTCTGTTATTTGAATGCACAGAACAGAAAGAAGTTTCATACAATGCTTCTGTGTAGTTTATATTTGAACATATTCTTTTTTCCACTATTACCCACTTAGCGCTACGAATGTCCAGTTGCATTTTCTACAGACAGAGTGTTTCAAAACTGCTCAATCAAAAGTATGGTTTAACTCTGTTAGCTGAATGCTCAGATCAGAAAGAAGTTTCACAGAATGCTTCTGTGTAGTTTATATTTGAATATATTCCTTTTTCCACTACTACTCTCTTAGCGCTCCAAATGTCCAGTTGCATTTTCTACAGAAAGTGTGTTCAGATCTGCTCAATCAAAAGTATGTTTTAACTCTGTTAGCTGTATGCTCAGATCAGAAAGAAGTTTCACAGAATGCTTCTGTGTAGTTTATATTTGAATATATTCCTTTTTCCACTACTACGCTCTTAGCGCTCAAAATGTCCAGTTGCATTTTCAACAGAAAGAGTGTTCAGATCTGCTCAATAAAAAGTATGGTTTAACTCTGTTAGCTGAATGCACAGATCAGAAAGAAGTTTCACCGAATGATTCTGTGTAGTTTATATTTGAAGACATTCCTTTTTCCACTATTACCCTTTTAGCGCTCCGAATCTCCACTTGCATTTTCTACAAAAACAGTGTTTCATAACTGCTCAATCAAAAATATATTTTATCTCTGTTAACTGAATTTACAGATCAGAAATATGTTTCACAGTATGCATCTGTGTAGTTTTTATTTGAAGATATTCTTTTTCCCAATGTAGGCCTCTTAGCGCTTAGCATGTCCAATTGCAGTTTCTACAGAAAGAGTGTTTCAGAACGGCTCAATCAAAAGTAAGGTTCAACTCTGTTAGTTGAATGCACAGAACAGAAAGAATTTTCACAGAATGCTACTGTGTAGTTTATATTTGAATATATTCCTTTTTCCACTATTACCCTCTTAGCGCTCCGAATGTCCACTTGCATTTTCTACAGAAAGAGTGTTCAGAACTGCGCAATCAAAAGTATGGTTTAACTCTGTTAGCTTAATGAACATATCAGAAATAAGTTTCACACAATGCTTCTGTGTAGTTTTTATTTGAAGATATTATTTTTCCCAACATAGGCCTCTTAGCGCTCAGAATGTCCATTTGCAGTTTCTACAGAAAGAGTGTTTCAGAAAGGCTCAATCAAAAGTAAGGTTCAACTCTGTTAGTTGAATGCACAGAACAGAAAGAAGTTTCATACAATGCTTCTGTGTAGTTTATATTTGAACATATTCTTTTTTCCACTATTACCCACTTAGCGCTACGAATGTCCAGTTGCATTTTCTACAGACAGAGTGTTTCAAAACTGCTCAATCAAAAGTATGGTTTAACTCTGTTAGCTGAATGCTCAGATCAGAAAGAAGTTTCACAGAATGCTTCTGTGTAGTTTATATTTGAATATATTCCTTTTTCCACTACTACTCTCTTAGCGCTCCAAATGTCCAGTTGCATTTTCTACAGAAAGAGTGTTCAGATCTGCTCAATCAAAAGTATGGTTTAATTCTGTTAGCTGAATGCACAGATCAGAAAGAAGTTTCACAGAATGATTCTGTGTAGTTTATATTTGGAGACATTCCTTTTTCCACTATTACCCTCTTAGCGCTCCGAATCTCCACTTGCATTTTCTACAGAAAGAGTGTTTCAGAACGGCTCAATCAAAACTAAGGTTCAACTCTTTTAGTTGAACAAACAGAACAGAAAGAAGTTTCACACAATTCTTCTGTGTAGTTTTTATTTGTAGACATTCTTTTTCCCAATATAGGCCTCTTAGCGCTCAGAATGTCCAATTGCAGTTTCTACAGAAAGAGTGTTTCAGAACGGCTCAATCAAAAGTAAGGTTCAACTCTGTTAGTTGAATGCACAGAACAGAAAGAAGTTTCATACAATGCTTCTGTGTAGTTTATATTTGAACGTATTCTTTTTTCCACTATTACCCACTTAGCGCTACGAATGTCCAGTTGCATTTTCTACAGACAGAGTGTTTCAAAACTGCTCAATCAAAAGTATGGTTTAACTCTGTTAGCTGAATGCTCAGATCAGAAAGAAGTTTCACAGAATGCTTCTGTGTAGTTTATATTTGAATATATTCCTTTTTCCACTAATACGCTCTTAGCGCTCCAAATATCCAGTTGCATTTTCAACAGAAAGAGTGTTCAGATCTGCTCAATCAAAAGTATGGTTTAACTCTGTTAGCTGAATGCACAGATCAGAAAGAAGTTTCACCGAATGATTCTGTGTAGTTTATATTTGAAGACATTCCTTTTTCCACTATTACCCTCTTAGCGCTCCGAATCTCCACATGCATTTTCTACAAAAAGAGTGTTTCATAACTGCTCAATCAAAAATATGTTTTATCTCTGTTAACTGAATTTACAGATCAGAAATAAGTTTCACAGAATGCATCTGTGTAGTTTTTATTTGAAGATATTCTTTTTCCCAATGTAGGCCTCTTAGCGCTTAGCATGTCCAATTGCAGTTTCTACCGAAAGAGTGTTTCAGAACGGCTCAATCAAAAGTAAGGTTCAACTCTGTTAGTTGAATGCACAGAACAGAAAGAATTTTCACAGAATGCTACTGTGTAGTTTATATTTGAATATATTCCTTTTTCCACTATTACCCTCTTAGCGCTCCGAATGTCCACTTGCATTTTCTACAGAAAGAGTGTTCAGAACTGCGCAATCAAAAGTATGGTTTAACTCTGTTAGCTTAATGAACATATCAGAAATAAGTTTCACACAATGCTTCTGTGTAGTTTTTATTTGAAGATATTATTTTTCCCAACATAGGCCTCTTAGCCCTCAGAATGTCCAATTGCAGTTTCTACAGAAAGAGTGTTTCAGAAAGGCTCAATCAAAAGTAAGGTTCAACTCTGTTAGTTGAATGCACAGAACAGAAAGAAGTTTCATACAGTGCTTCTGTGTAGTTTATATTTGAACATATTCTTTTTTCCACTATTACCCACTTAGCGCTACGAATGTCCAGTTGCATTTTCTACAGACAGAGGGTTTCAAAACTGCTCAATCAAAAGTATGGTTTAACTCTGTTAGCTGAATGCTCAGATCAGAAAGAAGTTTCACAGAATGCTTCTGTGTAGTTTATATTTGAATATATTCCTTTTTCCACTACTACTCTCTTAGCGCTCCAAATGTCCAGTTGCATTTTCTACAGAAAGAGTGTTCAGATCTGCTCAATCAAAAGTATGGTTTAACTCTGTTAGCTGAATGCACAGATCAGAAAGAAGTTTCACAGAATGATTCTGTGTAGTTTATATTTGGAGACATTCCTTTTTCCACTATTACCCTCTTAGCGCTCCGAATCTCCACTTGCATTTTCTACAGAAAGAGTTTTTCAGAACGGCTCAATCAAAACTAAGGTTCAACTCTTTTAGTTGAACAAACGGAACAGAAAGAAGTTTCACACAATTCTTCTGTGTAGTTTTTATTTGTAGACATTCTTTTTCCCAATATAGGCCTCTTAGCGCTCAGAATATCCAATTGCAGTTTCTACAGAAAGAGTGTTTCAGAACGGCTCAATCAAAAGTAAGGTTCAACTCTGTTAGTTGAATGCACAGAACAGAAAGAAGTTTCATACAATGCTTCTGTGTAGTTTATATTTGAACGTATTCTTTTTTCCACTATTACCCACTTAGCGCTACGAATGTCCAGTTGCATTTTCTACAGACAGAGTGTTTCAAAACTGCTCAATCAAAAGTATGGTTTAACTCTGTTAGCTGAATGCTCAGATCAGAAAGAAGTTTCACAGAATGCTTCTGTGTAGTTTATATTTGAATATATTCCTTTTTCCACTAATACGCTCTTAGCGCTCCAAATGTCCAGTTGCATTTTCAACAGAAAGAGTGTTCAGATCTGCTCAATCAAAATTATGGTTTAACTCTGTTAGCTGAATGCACAGATCAGAAAGAAGTTTCACCCAATGATTCTGTGTAGTTTATATTTGAAGACATTCCTTTTTCCACTATTACCCTCTTAGCGCTCCGAATCTCCACTTGCATTTTCTACAAAAACAGTGTTTCATAACTGCTCAATCAAAAATATGTTTTATCTCTGTTAACTGAATTTACAGATCAGAAATAAGTTTCACAGTATGCATATTTGTAGTTTTTATTTGAAGATATTCTTTTTCCCAATGTAGGCCTCTTAGCGCTTAGCATGTCCAATTGCAGTTTCTACAGAAAGAGTGTTTCAGAACGGCTCAATCAAAAGTAAGGTTCAACTCTGTTAGTTGAATGCACAGAACAGAAAGAATTTTCACAGAATGCTACTGTGTAGTTTATATTTGAATATATTCCTTTTTCCACTATTACCCTCTTAGCGCTCCGAATGTCCACTTTCATTTTCTACAGAAAGAGTGTTCAGAACTGCGCAATCAAAAGTATGGTTTAACTCTGTTAGCTTAATGAACATATCAGAAATAAGTTTCACACAATGCTTCTGTGTAGTTTTTATTTGAAGATATTATTTTTCCCAACATATGCCTCTTAGCGCTCAGAATGTCCAATTGCAGTTTCTACAGAAAGAGTGTTTCAGAAAGGCTCAATCAAAAGTAAGGTTCAACTCTGTTAGTTGAATGCACGGAACAGAAAGAAGTTTCATACAATGCTTCTGTGTAGTTTATATTTGAACATATTCTTTTTTCCACTATTACCCACTTAGCGCTACGAATGTCCAGTTGCATTTTCTACAGACAGAGTGTTTCAAAACTGCTCAATCAAAAGTATGGTTTAACTCTGTTAGCTGAATGCTCAGATCAGAAAGAAGTTTCACAGAATGTTTCTGTGTAGTTTATATTTGAATATATTCCTTTTTCCACTACTACTCTCTTAGCGCTCCAAATGTCCAGTTGCATTTTCTACAGAAAGAGTGTTCAGATCTGCTGAATCAAAAGTATGGTTTAACTCTGTTAGCTGAATGCACAGATCAGAAAGAAGTTTCACATAATGATTCTGTGTAGTTTATATTTGGAGACATTCCTTTTTCCACTATTACCCTCTTAGCGCTCCGAATCTCCACTTGCATTTTCTACAGAAAGAGTGTTTCAGAACGGCTCAATCAAAACTAAGGTTCAACTCTTTTAGTTGAACAAACAGAACAGAAAGAAGTTTCACACAATTCTTCTGTGTAGTTTTTATTTGTAGATATTCTTTTTCCCAATATAGGCCTCTTAGCGCTCAGAATGTCCAATTGCAGTTTCTACAGAAAGAGTGTTTCAGAACGGCTCAATCAAAAGTAAGGTTCAACTCTGTTAGTTGAATGCACAGAACAGAAAGAAGTTTCATACAATGCTCCTGTGTAGTTTATATTTGAACATATTCTTTTTTCCACTATTACCCACTTAGCGCTACGAATGTCCAGTTGCATTTCCTACAGACAGAGTGTTTCAAAACTGCTCAATCAAAAGTATGGTTTAACTCTGTTAGCTGAATGCTCAGATCAGAAAGAAGTTTCACAGAATGCTTCTGTGTAGTTTATATTTGAATATATTCCTTTTTCCACTACTACTCTCTTAGCGCTCCAAATGTCCAGTTGCATTTTCTACAGAAAGAGTGTTCAGATCTGCTCAATCAAAAGTATGGTTTAACTCTGTTAGCTGAATGCACAGATCAGAAAGAAGTTTCACAGAATGATTCTGTGTAGTTTATATTTGGAGACATTCCTTTTTCCACTATTACCCTCTTAGCGCTCCGAATCTCCACTTGCATTTTCTACAGAAAGAGTGTTTCAGAACGGCTCAATCAAAACTAAGGTTCAACTCTTTTAGTTGAACAAACAGAACAGAAAGAAGTTTCACACAATTCTTCTGTGTAGTTTTTATTTGTAGACATTCTTTTTCCCAATATAGGCCTCTTAGCGCTCAGAATGTCCAATTGCAGTTTCTACAGAAAGAGTGTTTCAGAACGGCTCAATCAAAAGTAAGGTTCAACTCTGTTAGTTGAATGCACAGAACAGAAAGAAGTTTCATAAAATGCTTCTGTGTAGTTCATATTTGAACATATTCTTTTTTCCACTATTACCCACTTAGCGCTACGAATGTCCAGTTGCATTTTCTACAGACAGAGTGTTTGAAAACTGCTCAATCAAAAGTATGGTTTAACTCTGTTAACTGTATGCTCAGATGAGAAAGAAGTTTCACAGAATGCTTCTGTGTAGTTTATATTTGAATATATTATTTTTTCCACTACTACGCTCTTAGCGCTCCAAATGTCCAGTTGCATTTTCAACAGAAAGAGTGTTCAGATCTGCTCAATCAAAAATATGGTTTAACTCTGTTAGCTGAATGCACAGATCAGAAAGAAGTTTCACCGAATGATTCTGTGTAGTTTATATTTGAAGACATTCCTTTTTCCACTATTACCATCTTAGCGCTCCGAATCTCCCCTTGCATTTTCTACAAAAAGAGTGTTTCATAACTGCTCAATCAAAAATATGTTTTATCTCTGTTAACTGAATTTACAGATCAGAAATAAGTTTCACAGAATGCATCTGTGTAGTTTTTATTTGAAGATATTCTTTTTCCCAATGTAGGCCTCTTAGCGCTTAGCATGTCCAATTGCAGTTTCTACAGAAAGAGTGTTTCAGAACGGCTCAATCAAAAGTAAGGTTCAACTCTGTTAGTTGAATGCACAGAACAGAAAGAATTTTCACAGAATGCTACTGTGTAGTTTATATTTGAATATATTCCTTTTTCCACTATTACCCTCTTAGCGCTCCGAATGTCCACTTGCATTTTCTACAGAAAGAGTGTTCAGAACTGCGCAATCAAAAGTATGGTTTAACTCTGTTAGCTTAATGAACATATCAGAAATAAGTTTCACACAATGCTTCTGTGTAGTTTTTATTTGAAGATATTATTTTTCCCAATAGAGGCCTCTTAGCGCTCAGAATGTCCAATTGCAGTTTCTACAGAAAGAGTGTTTCAGAAAGGCTCAATCAAAAGTAAGGTTCAACTCTGTTAGTTGAATGCACAGAACAGAAAGAAGTTTCATACAATGCTTCTGTGTAGTTTATATTTGAACATATTCTTTTTTCCACTATTACCCACTTAGCGCTACGAATGTCCAGTTGCATTTTCTACAGACAGAGTGTTTCAAAACTGCTCAATCAAAAGTATGTTTTAACTCTGTTAGCTGAATGCTCAGATCAGAAAGAAGTTTCACAGAATGCTTCTGTGTAGTTTATATTTGAATATATTCCTTTTTCCACTACTACACTCTTAGCGCTCCAAATGTCCAGCTGCATTTTCTACAGAAAGAGTGTTCAGATTTGCTCAATCAAAATTATGGTTTAACACTGTTAGCTGAATGCACAGATTAGAAAGATGTTTCACAGAATGATTCTGTGTAGTTTATATTTGGAGACATTCCTTTTTCCACTATTACCCTCTTAGCGCTCCGAATCTCCACTTGCATTTTCTACAGAAAGAGTGTTTCAGAACGGCTCAATCAAAACTAAGGTTCAACTCTTTTAGTTGAACAAACAGAACAGAAAGAAGTTTCACACAATTCTTCTGTGTAGTTTTTATTTCTAGACATTCTTTTTCCCAATATAGGCCTCTTAGCGCTCAGAATGTCCAATTGCAGTTTCTACAGAAAGAGTGTTTCAGAACGGCTCAATCAAAAGTAAGGTTCAACTCTGTTATTTGAATGCACAGAACAGAAAGAAGTTTCATACAATGCTTCTGTGTAGTTTATATTTGAACATATTCTTTTTTCCACTATTACCCACTTAGCGCTACGAATGTCCAGTTGCATTTTCTACAGACAGAGTGTTTCAAAACTGCTCAATCAAAAGTATGTTTTAACTCTGTTAGCTGTATGCTCAGATCAGAAAGAAGTTTCACAGAATGCTTCTGTGTAGTTTATATTTGAATATATTCCTTTTTCCACTACTACGCTCTTAGCGCTCCAAATGTCCAGTTGCATTTTCAACAGAAAGAGTGTTCAGATCTCCTCAATCAAAAGTATGGTTTAACTCTGTTAGCTTAATGCACAGATCAGAAAGAAGTTTCACCGAATGATTCTGTGTAGTTTATATTTGAAGACATTCCTTTTTCCACTATTACCATCTTAGCGCTCCGAATCTCCCCTTGCATTTTCTACAAAAAGAGTGTTTCATAACTGCTCAATCAAAAATATGTTTTATCTCTGTTAACTGAATTTACAGATCAGAAATAAGTTTCACAGAATGCATCTGTGTAGTTCTTATTTGAAGATATTCTTTTTCCCAATGTAGGCCTCTTAGCGCTTAGCATGTCCAATTGCAGTTTCTACAGAAAGAGTGTTTCAGAACGGCTCAATCAAAAGTAAGGTTCAACTCTGTTAGTTGAATGCACAGAACAGAAAGAATTTTCACAGAATGCTACTGTGTAGTTTATATTTGAATATATTCCTTTTTCCACTATTACCCTCTTAGCGCTCCGAATGTCCACTTGCATTTTCTACAGAAAGAGTGTTCAGAACTGCGCAATCAAAAGTATGGTTTAACTCTGTTAGCTTAATGAACATATCAGAAATAAGTTTCACACAATGCTTCTGTGTAGTTTTTATTTGAAGATATTATTTTTCCCAATAGAGGCCTCTTAGCGCTCAGAATGTCCAATTGCAGTTTCTACAGAAAGAGTGTTTCAGAAAGGCTCAATCAAAAGTAAGGTTCAACTCTGTTAGTTGAATGCACAGAACAGAAAGAAGTTTCATACAATGCTTCTGTGTAGTTTATATTTGAACATATTCTTTTTTCCACTATTACCCACTTAGCGCTACGAATGTCCAGTTGCATTTTCTACAGACAGAGTGTTTCAAAACTGCTCAATCAAAAGTATGGTTTAAATCTGTTAGCTGAATGCTCAGATCAGAAAGAAGTTTCACAGAATGCTTCTGTGTAGTTTATATTTGAATATATTCCTTTTTCCACTACTACACTCTTAGCGCTCCAAATGTCCAGCTGCATTTTCTACAGAAAGAGTGTTCAGATTTGCTCAATCAAAATTATGGTTTAACACTGTTAGCTGAATGCACAGATTAGAAAGATGTTTCACAGAATGATTCTGTGTAGTTTATATTTGGAGACATTCCTTTTTCCACTATTACCCTCTTAGCGCTCCGAATCTCCACTTGCATTTTCTACAGAAAGAGTGTTTCAGAACGGCTCAATCAAAACTAAGGTTCAACTCTTTTAGTTGAACAAACAGAACAGAAAGAAGTTTCACACAATTCTTCTGTGTAGTTTTTATTTGTAGACATTCTTTTTCCCAATATAGGCCTCTTAGCGCTCAGAATGTCCAATTGCAGTTTCTACAGAAAGAGTGTTTAAGAACGGCTCAATCAAAAGTAAGGTTCAACTCTGTTAGTTGAATGCACAGAACAGAAAGAAGTTTCATACAATGCTTCTGTGTAGTTTATATTTGAACATATTCTTTTTTCCACTATTACCCACTTAGCGCTACGAATGTCCAGTTGCATTTTCTACAGACAGAGTGTTTCAAAACTGCTCAATCAAAAGTATGGTTTAACTCTGTTAGCTGTATGCTCAGATCAGAAAGAAGTTTCACAGAATGCTTCTGTGTAGTTTATATTTGAATATATTCCTTTTTCCACTACTACGCTCTTAGCGCTCCAAATGTCCAGTTGCATTTTCAACAGAAAGAGTGTTCAGATCTGCTCAATCAAAAGTATGGTTTAACTCTGTTAGCTTAATGCACAGATCAGAAAGAAGTTTCACCGAATGATTCTGTGTAGTTTATATTTGAAGACATTCCTTTTTCCACTATTACCCTCTTAGCGCTCCGAATCTCCACTTGCATTTTCTTCAAAAAGAGTGTTTAATAACTGCTCAATCAAAAATATGTTTTATCTCTGTTAACTGAATTTACAGATCAGAAATAAGTTTCACAGAATGCATCTGTGTAGTTTTTATTTGAAGATATTTTTTCCCAATGTAGGCCTCTTAGCGCTTAGCATGTCCAATTGCAGTTTCTACAGAAAGAGTGTTTCAGAACGGCTCAATCAAAAGTAAGGTTCAACTCTGTTAGTTGAATGCACAGAACAGAAAGAATTTTCACAGAATGCTACTGTGTAGTTTATATTTGAATATATTCCTTTTTCCACTATTACCCTCTTAGCGCTCCGAATGTCCACTTGCATTTTCTACAGAAAGAGTGTTCAGAACTGCGCAATCAAAAGTATGGTTTAACTCTGTTAGCTTAATGAACATATCAGAAATAAGTTTCACACAATGCTTCTGTGTAGTTTTTATTTGAAGATATTATTTTTCCCAATAGAGGCCTCTTAGCGCTCAGAATGTCCAATTGCAGTTTCTACAGAAAGAGTGTTTCAGAAAGGCTCAATCAAAAGTAAGGTTCAACTCTGTTAGTTGAATGCACAGAACAGAAAGAAGTTTCATACAATGCTTCTGTGTAGTTTATATTTGAACATATTCTTTTTTCCACTATTACCCACTTAGCGCTACGAATGTCCAGTTGAATTTTCTACAGACAGAGTGTTTCAAAACTGCTCAATCAAAAGTATGGTTTAACTCTGTTAGCTGAATGCTCAGATCAGAAAGAAGTTTCACAGAATGCTTCTGTGTAGTTTATATTTGAATATATTCCTTTTTCCACTACTACTCTCTTAGCGCTCCAAATGTCCAGTTGCATTTTCTACAGAAAGAGTGTTCAGATGTGCTGAATCAAAAGTATGGTTTAACTCTGTTAGCTGAATGCACAGATCAGAAAGAAGTTTCACAGAATGATTCTGTGTAGTTTATATTTGGAGACATTCCTTTTTCCACTATTACCCTCTTAGCGCTCCGAATCTCCACTTGCATTTCCTACAGAAAGAGTGTTTCAGAACGGCTCAATCAAAACTAAGGTTCAACTCTTTTAGTTGAACAAACAGAACAGAAAGAAGTTTCACACAATTCTTCTGTGTAGTTTTTATTTGTAGACATTCTTTTTCCCAATATAGGCCTCTTAGCGCTCAAAATGTCCAATTGCAGTTTCTACAGAAAGAGTGTTTCAGAACGGCTCAATCAAAAGTAAGGTTCAACTCTGTTAGTTGAATGCACAGAACAGAAAGAAGTTTCATACAATTCTTCTGCGTAGTTTATATTTGAACGTATTCTTTTTTCCACTATTACCCACTTAGCGCTACGAATGTCCAGGTGCATTTTCTACAGACAGACTGTTTCAAAACTGCTCAATCAAAAGTATGGTTTAACTCTGTTAGCTGTATGCTCAGATCAGAAAGAAGTTTCACAGAATGCTTCTGTGTAGTTTATATTTGAATATATTCCTTTTTCCACTACTACGCTCTTAGCGCTCCAAATGTCCAGTTGCATTTTCTACAGAAAGAGTGTTCAGATCTGCTCAATCAAAAGTATGGTTTAACTCTGTTAGCTGAATGCACAGATCAGAAAGAAGTTTCACCGAATGATTCTGTGTAGTTTATATTTGAAGACATTCCTTTTTCCACTATTACCCTCTTAGCGCTCCGAATCTCCACTTGCATTTTCTACAAAAAGAGTGTTTCATAACTGCTCAATCAAAAATATATTTTATCTCTGTTAACTGAATTTACAGATCAGAAATAAGTTTCACAGAATGCATCTGTGTAGTTTTTATTTGAAGATATTCTTTTTCCCAATGTAGGCCTCTTAGCGCTTAGCATGTCCAATTGCAGTTTCTACAGAAAGAGTGTTTCAGAACGGCTCAATCAAAAGTAAGGTTCAACTCTGTTAGTTGAATGCACAGAACAGAAAGAATTTTCACAGAATGCTACTGTGTAGTTTATATTTGAATATATTCCTTTTTCCACTATTACCCTCTTAGCGCTCCGAATGTCCACTTACATTTTCTACAGAAAGAGTGCTCAGAACTGCGCAATCAAAAGTATGGTTTAACTCTGTTAGCTTAATGAACATATCAGAAATAAGTTTCACACAATGCTTCTGTGTAGTTTTTATTTGAAGATATTATTTTTCCCAATAGAGGCCTCTTAGCGCTCAGAATGTCCAATTGCAGTTTCTACAGAAAGAGTGTTTCAGAAAGGCACAATCAAAAGTGAGGTTCAACTCTGTTAGTTGAATGCACAGAACAGAAAGAAGTTTCATACAATGCTTCTGTGTAATTTATATTTGAACATATTCTTTTTTCCACTATTACCCACTTAGCGCTACGAATGTCCAGTTGCATTTTCTACAGACAGAGTGTTTCAAAACTGCTCAATCAAAAGTGTGGTTTAACTCTGTTAGCTGAATGCTCAGATCAGAAAGAAGTTTCACAGAATGCTTCTGTGTAGTTTATATTTGAATATATTCCTTTTTCCACTACTACTCTCTTAGCACTCCAAATGTCCAGTTGCATTTTCTACAGAAAGAGTGTTCAGATCTGCTGAATCAAAAGTATGGTTTAACTCTGTTAGCTGAATGCACAGATCAGAAAGAAGTTTCACAGAATGATTCTGTGTAGTTTATATTTGGAGACATTCCTTTTTCCACTATTACCCTCTTAGCGCTCCGAATCTCCACTTGCATTTTCTACAGAAAGTGTGTTTCAGAACGGCTCAATCAAAACTAAGGTTCAACTCTTTTAGTTGAACAAACAGAACAGAAAGAAGTTTCACACAATTCTTCTGTGTAGTTTTTATTTGTAGACATACTTTTTCCCAATATAGGCCTCTTAGCGCTCAGAATGTCCAATTGCAGTTTCTACAGAAAGAGTGTTTCAGAACGGCTCAATCAAAAGTAAGGATCAACTCTGTTAGTTGAATGCACAGAACAGAAAGAAGTTTCATACAATGCTTCTGTGTAGTTTATATTTGAACATATTATTTTTTCCACTATTACCCACTTAGCGCTAAGAATGTCCAGTTGCATTTTCTACAGACAGAGTGTTTCAAAACTGCTCAATCAAAAGTATGGTTTAACTCTGTTAACTGTATGCTCAGATGAGAAAGAAGTTTCACAGAATGCTTCTGTGTAGTTTATATTTGAATATATTCCTTTTTCCACTACTACGCTCTTAGCGCTCCAAATGTCCAGTTGCATTTTCAACAGAAAGAGTGTTCAGATCTGCTCAATCAAAAATATGGTTTAACTCTGTTAGCTGAATGCACAGATCGGAAAGAAGTTTCACCGAATGATTCTGTGTAGTTTATATTTGAAGACATTCCTTTTTCCACTAATACCATCTTAGCGCTCCGAATCTCCCCTTGCATTTTCTACAAAAAGAGTGTTTCATAACTGCTCAATCAAAAATATGTTTTATCTCTGTTAACTGAATTTACAGATCAGAAATAAGTTTCACAGAATGCATCTGTGTAGTTTTTATTTGAAGATATTCTTTTTCCCAATGTAGGCCTCTTAGCGCTTAGCATGTCCAATTGCAGTTTCTACAGAAAGAGTGTTTCAGAACGGCTCAATCAAAAGTAAGGTTCAACTCTGTTAGTTGAATGCACAGAACAGAAAGAATTTTCACAGAATGCTACTGTGTAGTTTATATTTGAATATATTCCTTTTTCCACTATTACCCTCTTAGCGCTCCGAATGTCCACTTGCATTTTCTACAGAAAGAGTGTTCAGAACTGCGCAATCAAAAGTATGGTTTAACTCTGTTAGCTTAATGAACATATCAGAAATAAGTTTCACACAATGCTTCTGTGTAGTTTTTATTTGAAGATATTATTTTTCCCAATAGAGGCCTCTTAGCGCTCAGAATGTCCAATTGCAGTTTCTACAGAAAGAGTGTTTCAGAAAGGCTCAATCAAAAGTAAGGTTCAACTCTGTTAGTTGAATGCACAGAACAGAAAGATGTTTCATACAATGCTTCTGTGTAGTTTATATTTGAACATATTCTTTTTTCCACTATTACCCACTTAGCGCTACGAATGTCCAGTTGCATTTTCTACAGACAGAGTGTTTCAAAACTGCTCAATCAAAAGTATGGTTTAACTCTGTTAGCTGAGTGCTCAGATCAGAAAGAAGTTTCACAGAATGCTTCTGTGTAGTTTATATTTGAATATATTCCTTTTTCCACTACTACACTCTTAGCGCTCCAAATGTCCAGCTGCATTTTCTACAGAAAGAGTGTTCAGATTTGCTCAATCAAAATTATGGTTTAACACTGTTAGCTGAATGCACAGATTAGAAAGAAGTTTCACAGAATGATTCTGTGTAGTTTATATTTGGAGACATTCCTTTTTCCACTATTACCCTCTTAGCGCTCCGAATCTCCACTTGCATTTTCTACAGAAAGAGTGTTTCAGAACGGCTCAATCAAAACTAAGGTTCAACTCTTTTAGTTGAACAAACAGAACAGAAAGAAGTTTCACACAATTCTTCTCTGTAGTTTTTATTTGTAGACATTCTTTTTCCCAATATAGGCCTCTTAGCGCTCAGAATGTCCAATTGCAGTTTCTACAGGAAGAGTGTTTCAGAACGGCTCAATCAAAAGTAAGGTTCAACTCTGTTAGTTGAATGCACAGAACAGAAAGAAGTTTCATACAATGCTTCTGTGCAGTTTATATTTGAACATATTCTTTTTTCCACTATTACCCACTTAGCGCTACGAATGTCCAGTTGCATTTTCTACAGACAGAGTGTTTCAAAACTGCTCAATCAAAAGTATGGTTTAACTCTGTTAGCTGTATGCTCAGATCAGAAAGAAGTTTCACAGAATGCTTCTGTGTAGTTTATATTTGAATATATTCCTTTTTCCACTACTACGCTCTTAGCGCTCCAAATGTCCAGTTGCATTTTCAACAGAAAGAGTGTTCAGATCTGCTCAATCAGAAGTATGGTTTAACTCTGTTATCTTAATGCACAGATCAGAAAGAAGTTTCACCGAATGATTCCGTGTAGTTTATATTTGAAGACATTCCTTTTTCCACTATTACCCTCTTAGCGCTCCGAATCTCCACTTGCATTTTCTTCAAAAAGAGTGTTTAATAACTGCTCAATCAAAAATATGTTTTATCTCTGTTAACTGAATTTACAGATCAGAAATAAGTTTCACAGAATGCATCTGTGTAGTTTTTATTTGAAGATATTTTTTCCCAATGTAGGCCTCTTAGCGCTTAGCATGTCCAATTGCAGTTTCTACAGAAAGAGTGTTTCAGAACGGCTCAATCAAAAGTAAGGTTCAACTCTGTTAGTTGAATGCACAGAACAGAAAGAATTTTCACAGAATGCTACTGTGTAGTTTATATTTGAATATATTCCTTTTTCCACTATTACCCTCTTAGCGCTCCGAATGTCCACTTGCATTTTCTACAGAAAGAGTGTTCAGAACTGCGCAATCAAAAGTATGGTTTAACTCTGTTAGCTTAATGAACATATCAGAAATAAGTTTCACACAATGCTTCTGTGTAGTTTTTATTTGAAGATATTTTTTTTCCCAATAGAGGCCTCTTAGCGCTCAGAATGTCCAATTGCAGTTTCTACAGAAAGAGTGTTTCAGAAAGGCTCAATCAAAAGTAAGGTTCAACTCTGTTAGTTGAATGCACAGAACAGAAAGATGTTTCATACAATGCTTCTGTGTAGTTTATATTTGAACATATTCTTTTTTCCACTATTACCCACTTAGCGCTACGAATGTCCAGTTGCATTTTCTACAGACAGAGTGTTTCAAAACTGCCCAATCAAAAGTATGGTTTAACTCTGTTAGCTGAATGCTCAGATCAGAAAGAAGTTTCACAGAATGCTTCTGTGTAGTTTATATTTGAATATATTCCTTTTTCCACTACTACTCTCTTAGCGCTCCAAATGTCCAGTTGCATTTTCTACAGAAAGAGTGTTCAGATCTGCTCAATCAAAAGTATGGTTTAACTCTGTTAGCTGAATGCACAGATCAGAAAGAAGTTTCACAGAATAATTCTGTGTAGTTTATATTTGGAGACATTCCTTTTTCCACTATTACCCTCTTAGCGCTCCGAATCTCCACTTGCATTTTCTACAGAAAGAGTGTTTCAGAACGGCTCAATCAAAACTAAGGTTCAACTCTTTTAGTTGAACAAACAGAACAGAAAGAAGTTTCACACAATTCTTCTGTGTAGTTTTTATTTGTAGACATTCTTTTTCCCAATATAGGCCTCTTAGCGCTCAGAATGTCCAATTGCAGTTTCTACAGAAAGAGTGTTTCAGAACGGCTCAATCAAAAGTAAGGTTCAACTCTGTTAGTTGAATGCACAGAACAGAAAGAAGTTTCCTACAATGCTTCTGTGTAGTTTATATTTGAACGTATTCTTTTTTCCACTATTACCCACTTAGCGCTACGAATGTCCAGTTGCATTTTCTACAGACAGAGTGTTTCAAAACTGCTCAATCAAAAGTATGGTTTAACTCTGTTAGCTGTATGCTCAGATCAGAAAGAAGTTTCACAGAATGCTTCTGTGTAGTTTATATTTGAATATATTCCTTTTTCCACTACTACGCTCTTAGCGCTCCAAATGTCCAGTTGCATTTTCAACAGAAAGAGTGTTCAGATCTGCTCAATCAAAAGTATGGTTTAACTCTGTTAGCTGAATGCACAGATCAGAAAGAAGTTTCACCGAATGATTCTGTGTAGTTTATATTTGAAGACATTCCTTTTTCCACTATTACCCTCTTAGCGCTCCGAATCTCCACTTGCATTTTCTACAAAAAGAGTGTTTCATAACTGCTCAATCAAAAATATGTTTTATCTCTGTTAACTGAATTTACAGATCAGAAATAAGTTTCACAGAATGCATCTGTGTAGTTTTTATTTGAAGATATTCTTTTTCCCAATGTAGGCCTCTTAGCGCTTAGCATGTCCAATTGCAGTTTCTACAGAAAGAGTGTTTCAGAACGGCTCAATCAAAAGTAAGGTTCAACTCTGTTAGTTGAATGCACAGAACAGAAAGAATTTTCACAGAATGCTACTGTGTAGTTTATATTTGAATATATTCCTTTTTCCACTATTACCCTCTTAGCGCTCCGAATGTCCACTTACATTTTCTACAGAAAGAGTGTTCAGAACTGCGCAATCAAAAGTATGGTTTAACTCTGTTAGCTTAATGAACATATCAGAAATAAGTTTCACACAATGCTTCTGTGTAGTTTTTATTTGAAGATATTATTTTTCCCAATAGAGGCCTCTTAGCGCTCAGAATGTCCAATTGCAGTTTCTACAGAAAGAGTGTTTCAGAAAGGCTCAATCAAAAGTGAAGTTCAACTCTGTTAGTTGAATGCACAGAACAGAAAGAAGTTTCATACAATGCTTCTGTGTAATTTATATTAGAACATATTCTTTTTTCCACTATTACCCACTTAGCGCTACGAATGTCCAGTTGCATTTTCTACAGACAGAGTGTTTCAAAACTGCTCAATCAAAAGTATGGTTTAACTCTGTTAGCTGAATGCTCAGATCAGAAAGAAGTTTCACAGAATGCTTCTGTGTAGTTTATATTTGAATATATTCCTTTTTCCACTACTACTCTCTTAGCACTCCAAATGTCCAGTTGCATTTTCTACAGAAAGAGTGTTCAGATCTGCTGAATCAAAAGTATGGTTTAACTCTGTTAGCTGAATGCACAGATCAGAAAGAAGTTTCACAGAATGATTCTGTGTAGTTTATATTTGGAGACATTCCTTTTTCCACTATTACCCTCTTAGCGCTCCGAATCTCCACTTGCATTTTCTACAGAAAGTGTGTTTCAGAACGGCTCAATCAAAACTAAGGTTCAACTCTTTTAGTTGAACAAACAGAACAGAAAGAAGTTTCACACAATTCTTCTGTGTAGTTTTTATTTGTAGACATACTTTTTCCCAATATAGGCCTCTTAGCGCTCAGAATGTCCAATTGCAGTTTCTACAGAAAGAGTGTTTCAGAACGGCTCAATCAAAAGTAAGGATCAACTCTGTTAGTTGAATGCACAGAACAGAAAGAAGTTTCATACAATGCTTCTGTGTAGTTTATATTTGAACATATTCTTTTTTCCACTATTACCCACTTAGCGCTACGAATGTCCAGTTGCATTTTCTACAGACAGAGTGTTTCAAAACTGCTCAATCAAAAGTATGGTTTAACTCTGTTAACTGTATGCTCAGATGAGAAAGAAGTTTCACAGAATGCTTCTGTGTAGTTTATATTTGAATATATTCCTTTTTCCACTACTACGCTCTTAGCGCTCCAAATGTCCAGTTGCATTTTCAACAGAAAGAGTGTTCAGATCTGCTCAATCAAAAATATGGTTTAACTCTGTTAGCTGAATGCACAGATCAGAAAAAAGTTTCACCGAATGATTCTGTGTAGTTTATATTTGAAGACATTCCTTTTTCCACTAATACCATCTTAGCGCTCCGAATCTCCCCTTGCATTTTCTACAAAAAGAGTGTTTCATAACTGCTCAATCAAAAATATGTTTTATCTCTGTTAACTGAATTTACAGATCAGAAATAAGTTTCACAGAATGCATCTGTGTAGTTGTTATTTGAAGATATTCTTTTTCCCAATGTAGGCCTCTTAGCGCTTAGCATGTCCAATTGCAGTTTCTACAGAAAGAGTGTTTCAGAACGGCTCAATCAAAAGTAAGGTTCAACTCTGTTAGTTGAATGCACAGAACAGAAAGAATTTTCACAGAATGCTACTGTGTAGTTTATATTTGAATATATTCCTTTTTCCACTATTACCCTCTTAGCGCTCCGAATGTCCACTTGCATTTTCTACAGAAAGAGTGTTCAGAACTGCGCAATCAAAAGTATGGTTTAACTCTGTTAGCTTAATGAACATATCAGAAATAAGTTTCACACAATGCTTCTGTGTAGTTTTTATTTGAAGATATTATTTTTCCCAATAGAGGCCTCTTAGCGCTCAGAATGTCCAATTGCAGTTTCTACAGAAAGAGTGTTTCAGAAAGGCTCAATCAAAAGTAAGGTTCAACTCTGTTAGTTGAATGCACAGAACAGAAAGATGTTTCATACAATGCTTCTGTGTAGTTTATATTTGAACATATTCTTTTTTCCACTATTACCCACTTAGCGCTACGAATGTCCAGTTGCATTTTCTACAGACAGAGTGTTTCAAAACTGCTCAATCAAAAGTATGGTTTAACTCTGTTAGCTGAATGCTCAGATCAGAAAGAAGTTTCACAGAATGCTTCTGTGTAGTTTATATTTGAATATATTCCTTTTTCCACTACTACACTCTTAGCGCTCCAAATGTCCAGCTGCATTTTCTACAGAAAGAGTGTTCAGATTTGCTCAATCAAAATTATGGTTTAACACTGTTAGCTGAATGCACAGATTAGAAAGAAGTTTCACAGAATGATTCTGTGTAGTTTATATTTGGAGACATTCCTTTTTCCACTATTACCCTCTTAGCGCTCCGAATCTCCACTTGCATTTTCTACAGAAAGAGTGTTTCAGAACGGCTCAATCAAAATTAAGGTTCAACTCTTTTAGTTGAACAAACAGAACAGAAAGAAGTTTCACACAATTCTTCTGGGTAGTTTTTATTTGTAGACATTCTTTTTCCCAATATAGGCCTCTTAGCGCTCAGAATGTCCAATTGCAGTTTCTACAGGAAGAGTGTTTCAGAACGGCTCAATCAAAAGTAAGGTTCAACTCTGTTAGTTGAATGCACAGAACAGAAAGAAGTTTCATACAATGCTTCTGTGCAGTTTATATTTGAACATATTCTTTTTTCCACTATTACCCACTTAGCGCTACGAATGTCCAGTTGCATTTTCTACAGACAGAGTGTTTCAAAACTGCTCAATCAAAAGTATGGTTTAACTCTGTTAGCTGTATGCTCAGATCAGAAAGAAGTTTCACAGAATGCTTCTGTGTAGTTTATATTTGAATATATTCCTTTTTCCACTACTACGCTCTTAGCGCTCCAAATGTCCAGTTGCATTTTCAACAGAAAGAGTGTTCAGATCTGCTCAATCAGAAGTATGGTTTAACTCTGTTATCTTAATGCACAGATCAGAAAGAAGTTTCACCGAATGATTCTGTGTAGTTTATATTTGAAGACATTCCTTTTTCCACTATTACCCTCTTAGCGCTCCGAATCTCCACTTGCATTTTCTTCAAAAAGAGTGTTTAATAACTGCTCAATCAAAAATATGTTTTATCTCTGTTAACTGAATTTACAGATCAGAAATAAGTTTCACAGAATGCATCTGTGTAGTTTTTATTTGAAGATATTTTTTCCCAATGTAGGCCTCTTAGCGCTTAGCATGTCCAATTGCAGTTTCTACAGAAAGAGTGTTTCAGAACGGCTCAATCAAAAGTAAGGTTCAACTCTGTTAGTTGAATGCACAGAACAGAAAGAATTTTCACAGAATGCTACTGTGTAGTTTATATTTGAATATATTCCTTTTTCCACTATTACCCTCTTAGCGCTCCGAATGTCCACTTGCATTTTCTACAGAAAGAGTGTTCAGAACTGCGCAATCAAAAGCATGGTTTAACTCTGTTAGCTTAATGAACATATCAGAAATAAGTTTCACACAATGCTTCTGTGTAGTTTTTATTTGAAGATATTTTTTTTCCCAATAGAGGCCTCTTAGCGCTCAGAATGTCCAATTGCAGTTTCTACAGAAAGAGTGTTTCAGAAAGGCTCAATCAAAAGTAAGGTTCAACTCTGTTAGTTGAATGCACAGAACAGAAAGATGTTTCATACAATGCTTCTGTGTAGTTTATATTTGAACATATTCTTTTTTCCACTATTACCCACTTAGCGCTACGAATGTCCAGTTGCATTTTCTACAGACAGAGTGATTCAAAACTGCCCAATCAAAAGTATGGTTTAACTCTGTTAGCTGAATGCTCAGATCAGAAAGAAGTTTCACAGAATGCTTCTGTGTAGTTTATATTTGAATATATTCCTTTTTCCACAACTACTCTCTTAGCGCTCCAAATGTCCAGTTGCATTTTCTACAGAAAGAGTGTTCAGATCTGCTCAATCAAAAGTATGGTTTAACTCTGTTAGCTGAATGCACAGATCAGAAAGAAGTTTCACAGAATGATTCTGTGTAGTTTATATTTGGAGACATTCCTTTTTCCACTATTACCCTCTTAGCGCTCCGAATCTCCACTTGCATTTTCTACAGAAAGAGTGTTTCAGAACGGCTCAATCAAAACTAAGGTTCAACTCTTTTAGTTGAACAAACAGAACAGAAAGAAGTTTCACACAATTCTTCTGTGTAGTTTTTATTTGTAGACATTCTTTTTCCCAATATAGGCCTCTTAGCGCTCAGAATGTCCAATTGCAGTTTCTACAGAAAGAGTGTTTCAGAACGGCTCAATCAAAAGTAAGGTTCAACTCTGTTAGTTGAATGCACAGAACAGAAAGAAGTTTCATACAATGCTTCTGTGTAGTTTATATTTGAACGTATTCTTTTTTCCACTATTACCCACTTAGCGCTACGAATGTCCAGTTGCATTTTCTACAGACAGAGTGTTTCAAAACTGCTCAATCAAAAGTATGGTTTAACTCTGTTAGCTGTATGCTCAGATCAGAAAGAAGTTTCACAGAATGCTTCTGTGTAGTTTATATTTGAATATATTCCTTTTTCCACTACTACGCTCTTAGCGCTCCAAATGTCCAGTTGCATTTTCAACAGAAAGAGTGTTCAGATCTGCTCAATCAAAAGTATGGTTTAACTCTGTTAGCTGAATGCACAGATCAGAAAGAAGTTTCACCGAATGATTCTGTGTAGTTTATATTTGAAGACATTCCTTTTTCCACTATTACCCTCTTAGCGCTCCGAATCTCCACTTGCATTTTCTACAAAAAGAGTGTTTCATAACTGCTCAATCAAAAATATGTTTTATCTCTGTTAACTGAATTTACAGATCAGAAATAAGTTTCACAGAATGCATCTGTGTAGTTTTTATTTGAAGATATTCTTTTTCCCAATGTAGGCCTCTTAGCGCTTAGCATGTCCAATTGCAGTTTCTACAGAAAGAGTGTTTCAGAACGGCTCAATCAAAAGTAAGGTTCAACTCTGTTAGTTGAATGCACAGAACAGAAAGAATTTTCACAGAATGCTACTGTGTAGTTTATATTTGAATATATTCCTTTTTCCACTATTACCCTCTTAGCGCTCCGAATGTCCACTTACATTTTCTACAGAAAGTGTGTTCAGAACTGCGCAATCAAAAGTATGGTTTAACTCTGTTAGCTTAATGAACATATCAGAAATAAGTTTCACACAATGCTTCTGTGTAGTTTTTATTTGAAGATATTATTTTTCCCAATAGAGGCCTCTTAGCGCTCAGAATGTCCAATTGCAGTTTCTACAGAAAGAGTGTTTCAGAAAGGCTCAATCAATAGTAAGGTTCAACTCTGTTAGTTGAATGCACAGAACAGAAAGAAGTTTCATACAATGCTTCTGTGTAATTTATATTTGAACATATTCTTTTTTCCACTATTACCCACTTAGCGCTACGAATGTGCAGTTGCATTTTCTACAGACAGAGTGTTTCAAAACTGCTCAATCAAAAGTATGGTTTAACTCTGTTAGCTGAATGCTCAGATCAGAAAGAAGTTTCACAGAATGCTTCTGTGTAGTATATATTTGAATATATTCCTTTTTCCACTACTACTCTCTTAGCGCTACAATTGTCCAGTTGCATTTTCTACAGAAAGAGTGTTCAGATCTGCTGAATCAAAAGTATGGTTTAACTCTGTTAGCTGAATGCACAGATCAGAAAGAAGTTTCACAGAATGATTCTGTGTAGTTTATATTTGGAGACATTCCTTTTTCCACTATTACCCTCTTAGCGCTCCGAATCTCCACTTGCATTTTCTACAGAAAGAGAGTTTCAGAAGGGCTCAATCAAAACTAAGGTTCAACTCTTTTAGTTGAACAAACAGAACAGAAAGAAGTTTCACACAATTCTTCTGTGTAGTTTTTATTTGTAGACATTCTTTTTCCCAATATAGGCCTCTTAGCGCTCAGAATGTCCAATTGCAGTTTCTACAGAAAGAGTGTTTCAGAACGGCTCAATCAAAAGTAAGGTTCAACTCTGTTAGTTGAATGCACAGAACAGAAAGAAGTTTCATACAATGCTTCTGTGTAGTTTATATTTGAACGTATTCTTTTTTCCACTATTACCCACTTAGCGCTACGAATGTCCAGTTGCATTTTCTACAGACAGAGTGTTTCAAAACTGCTCAATCAAAAGTATGGTTTAACTCTGTTAGCTGAATGCTCAGATCAGAAAGAAGTTTCACAAAATGCTTCTGTGTAGTTTATATTTGAATATATTCCTTTTTCCACTAATACGCTCTTAGCGCTCCAAATGTCCAGTTGCATTTTCAACAGAAAGAGTGTTCAGATCTGCTCAATCAAAAGTATGGTTTAACTCTGTTAGCTGAATGCACAGATCAGAAAGAAGTTTCACCGAATGATTCTGTGTAGTTTATATTTGAAGACATTCCTTTTTCCACTATTACCCTCTTAGCGCTCCGAATCTCCACTTGCATTTTCTACAAAAACAGTGTTTCATAACTGCTCAATCAAAAATATGTTTTATCTCTGTTAACTGAATTTACAAATCAGAAATAAGTTTCACAGAATGCATCTGTGTAGTTTTTATTTGAAGATATTCTTTTTCCCAATGTAGGCCTCTTAGCGCTTAGCATGTCCAATTGCAGTTTCTACAGAAAGAGTGTTTCAGAACGGCTCAATCAAAAGTAAGGTTCAACTCTGTTAGTTGAATGCACAGAACAGAAAGAATTTTCACAGAATGCTACTGTGTAGTTTATATTTGAATATATTCCTTTTTCCACTATTTCCCTCTTAGCGCTCCGAATGTCCACTTGCATTTTCTACAGAAAGAGTGTTCAGAACTGCGCAATCCAAAGTATGGTTTAACTCTGTTAGCTTAATGAACATATCAGAAATAAGTTTCACACAATGCTTCTGTGTAGTTTTTATTTGAAGATATTATTTTTCCCAATATAGGCCTCTTAGCGCTCAGAATGTCCAATTGCAGTTTCTACAGAAAGAGTGTTTCAGAAAGGCTCAATCAAAAGTAAGGTTCAACTCTGTTAGTTGAATGCACAGAACAGAAAGAAGTTTCATACAATGCTTCTGTGTAGTTTATATTTGAACATATTCTTTTTTCCACTATTACCCACTTAGCGCTACGAATGTCCAGTTGCATTTTCTACAGACAGAGTGTTTCAAAACTGCTCAAACAAAAGTATGGTTTAACTCTGTTAGCTGAATGCTCAGATCAGAAAGAAGTTTCACAGAATGCTTCTGTGTAGTTTATATTTGAATATATTCCTTTTTCCACTACTACTCTCTTAGCGCTCCAAATGTCCAGTTGCATTTTCTACAGAAAGAGTGTTCAGATCTGCTCAATCAAAAGTATGTTTTAACTCTGTTAGCTGAATGCACAGATCAGAAAGAAGTTTCACAGAATGATTCTGTGTAGTTTATATTTGGAGACATTCCTTTTTCCACTATTACGCTCTTAGCGCTCCGAATCTCCACTTGCATTTTCTACAGAAAGAGTGTTTCAGAACGGCTCAATCAAAACTAAGGTTCAACTCTTTTAGTTGAACAAACAGAACAGAAAGAAGTTTCACACAATTCTTCTGTGTAGTTTTTATTTGTAGACATTCTTTTTCCCAATATAGGCCTCTTTGCGCTCAGAATGTCCAATTGCAGTTTCTACAGAAAGAGTGTTTCAGAAAGGCTCAATCAAAAGTAAGGTTCAACTCTGTTAGTTGAATGCACAGAACAGAAAGAAGTTTCATACAATGCTTCTGTGTAGTTTATATTTGAACATATTCTTTTTTCCACTATTACCCACTTAGCGCTACGAATGTCCAGTTGCATTTTCTACAGACAGAGTGTTTCAAAACTGCTCAATCAAAAGTATGATTTAACTCTGTTAGCTGAATGCTCAGATCAGAAAGAAGTTTCACAGAATGCTTCTGTGTAGTTTATATTTGAATATATTCCTTTTACCACTACTACTCTCTTAGCGCTCCAAATGTCCAGTTGCATTTTCTACAGAAAGAGTGTTCAGATCTGCTCAATCAAAAGTATGGTTTAACTCTGTTAGCTGAATGCACAGATCAGAAAGAGTTTTCACAGAATTATTCTGTGTAGTTTATATTTGGAGACATTCCTTTTTCCACTATTACCCTCTTAGCGCTCCGAATCTCCACTTGCATTTTCTACAGAAAGAGTGTTTCAGAACGGCTCAATCAAAACTAAGGTTCAACCCTTTTAGTTGAACAAACAGAACAGAAAGAAGTTTCACACAATTCTTCTGTGTAGTTTTTATTTGTAGACATTCTTTTTCCCAATATAGGCCTCTTAGCGCTCAGAATGTCCAATTGCAGTTTCTACAGAAAGAGTGTTTCAGAACGGCTCAATCAAAAGTAAGGTTCAACTCTGTTAGTTGAATGCACAGAACAGAAAGAAGTTTCATACAATGCTTCTGTGTAGTTTATATTTGAACGTATTCTTTTTTCCACTATTACCCACTTAGCGCTACGAATGTCCAGTTGCATTTTCTACAGACAGAGTGTTTCAAAACTGCTCAATCAAAAGTATGGTTTAACTCTGTTAGCTGAATGCTCAGATCAGAAAGAAGTTTCACAGAATGCTTCTGTGTAGTTTATATTTGAATATATTCCTTTTTCCACTAATACGCTCTTAGCGCTCCAAATGTCCAGTTGCATTTTCAACAGAAAGAGTGTTCAGATCTGCTCAATCAAAAGTATGGTTTAACTCTGTTAGCTGAATGCACAGATCAGAAAGAAGTTTCACCGAATGATTCTGTGTAGTTTATATTTGAAGACATTCCTTTTTCCACTATTACCCTCTTAGCGCTCCGAATCTCCACTTGCATTTTCTACAAAAACAGTGTTTCATAACTGCTCAATCAAAAATATGTTTTATCTCTGTTAACTGAATTTACAAATCAGAAATAAGTTTCACAGAATGCATCTGTGTAGTTTTTATTTGAAGATATTCTTTTTCCCAATGTAGGCCTCTTAGCGCTTAGCATGTCCAATTGCAGTTTCTACAGAAAGAGTGTTTCAGAACGGCTCAATCAAAAGGAAGGTTCAACTCTGTTAGTTGAATGCACAGAACAGAAAGAATTTTCACAGAATGCTACTGTGTAGTTTATATTTGAAATATATTCCTTTTTCCACTATTACCCTCTTAGCGCTCCGAATGTCCACTTGCGTTTTCTACAGAAAGAGTGTTCAGAACTGCGCAATCCAAAGTATGGTTTAACTCTGTTAGCTTAATGAACATATCAGAAATAAGTTTCACACAATGCTTCTGTGTAGTTTTTATTTCAAGATATTATTTTTCCCAATATAGGCCTCTTAGCGCTCAGAATGTCCAATTGCAGTTTCTACAGAAAGAGTGTTTCAGAAAGGCTCAATCAAAAGTAAGGTTCAACTCTGTTAGTTGAATGCACAGAACAGAAAGAATTTTCATACAATGCTTCTGTGTAGTTTATATTTGAACATATTCTTTTTTCCCCTATTACCCAATTAGCGCTACGAATGTCCAGTTGCATTTTCTACAGACAGAGTGTTTCAAAACTGCTCAATCAAAAGTATGGTTTAACTCTGTTAGCTGAATGCTCAGATCAGAAAGAAGTTTCACAGAATGCTTCTGTGTAGTTTATATTTGAATATATTCCTTTTTCCACTACTACTCTCTTAGCGCTCCAAATGTCCAGTTGCATTTTCTACAGAAAGAGTGTTCAGATCTGCTGAATCAAAAGTATGGTTTAAATCTGTTAGCTGAATGCACAGATCAGAAAGAAGTTTCACAGAATGATTCTGTGTAGTTTATATTTGGAGACATTCCTTTTTCCACTATTACCCTCTTAGCGCTCCGAATCTCCACTTGCATTTTCTACAGAAAGAGTGTTTCAGAACGGCTCAATCAAAACTAAGGTTCAACTCTTTTAGTTGAACAAACAGAACAGAAAGAAGTTTCACACAATTCTTCTGTGTAGTTTTTATTTGTAGACATTCTTTTTCCCAATATAGGCCTCTTAGCGCTCAGAATGTCCAATTGCAGTTTCTACAGAAAGAGTGTTTCAGAACGGCTCAATCAAAAGTAAGGTTCAACTCTGTTAGTTGAATGCACAGAACAGAAAGTAGTTTCATACAATGCTTCTGTGTAGTTTATATTTGAACATATTCTTTTTTCCACTATTACCCACTTAGCGCTACGAATGTCCAGTTGCATTTTCTACAGACAGAGTGTTTCAAAACTGCTCAATCAAACGTATGGTTTAACTCTGTTAGCTGTATGCTCAGATCAGAAAGAAGTTTCACAGAATGCTTACGTGTAGTTTATATTTGAATATATTCCTTTTTCCACTACTACGCTCTTAGCGCTCCAAATGTCCAGTTGCATTTTCAACAGAAAGAGTGTTCAGATCTGCTCAATCAAAAGTATGGTTTAACTCTGTTAGCTGAATGCACAGATCAGAAAGAAGTTTCACCGAATGATTCTGTGTAGTTTATATTTGAAGACATTCCTTTTTCCACTATTACCCTCTTAGCGCTCCGAATCTCCACTTGCATTTTCTACAAAAAGAGTGTTTCATAACTGCTCAATCAAAAATATGTTTTATCTCTGTTAACTGAATTTACAGATCAGAAATAAGTTTCACAGAATGCATCTGTGTAGTATTTATTTGAAGATATTCTTTTTCCCAATGTAGGCCTCTTAGCGCTTTGCATGTCCAATTGCAGTTTCTACAGAAAGAGTGTTTCAGAACGGCTCAATCAAAAGTAAGGTTCAACCCTGTTAATTGAATGCACAGAACAGAAAGAATTTTCACAGAATGCTACTGTGTAGTTTATATTTGAATATATTCCTTTTTCCACTATTACCCTCTTAGCGCTCCGAATGTCCACCTGCATTTTCTACAGAAAGAGTGTTCAGAACTGCGCAATCAAAAGTATGGTTTAACTCTGTTAGCTTAATGAACATATCAGAAATAAGTTTCACACAATGCTTCTGTGTAGTTTTTATTTGAAGATATTATTTTTCCCAATAGAGGCCTCTTAGCGCTCTGAATGTCCAATTGCAGTTTCTACAGAAAGAGTGTTTCAGAAAGGCTCAATCAAAAGTAAGGTTCAACTCTGTTAGTTGAATGCACAGAACAGAAAGAATTTTCACAGAATGCTACTGTGTAGTTTATATTTGAATATATTCCTTTTTCCACTATTACCCTCTTAGCGCTCCGAATGTCCACTTGCATTTTCTACAGAAAGAGTGTTCAGAACTGCGCAATCAAAAGTATGGTTTAACTCTGTTAGCTTAATGAACATATCAGAAATAAGTTTCACACAATGCTTCTGTGTAGTTTTTATTTGAAGATATTATTTTTCACAATAGAGGCCTCTTAGCGCTCAGAATGTCCAATTGCAGTTTCTACAGAAAGAGTGTTTCAGAACGGCTCAATCAAAAGTAAGGTTCAACTCTGTTAGTTGAATGCACAGAACAGAAAGAAGTTTCATACAATGCTTCTGTGTAGTTTATATTTGAACATATTCTTTTTTCCACTATTACCCACTTAGCGCTACGAATGTCCAGTTGCATTTTCTACAGACAGAGTGTTTCAAAACTGCTCAATCAAACGTATGGTTTAACTCTGTTAGCTGTATGCTCAGATCAGAAAGAAGTTTCACAGAATGCTTCTGTGTAGTTTATATTTGAATATATTCCTTTTTCCACTACTAGGCTCTTAGCGCTCCAAATGTCCAGTTGCATTTTCAACAGAAAGAGTGTTCAGATCTGCTCAATCAAAATATGCTTTAACTCTGTTAGCTGAATGCACAGATCAGAAAGAAGTTTCACCGAATGATTCTGTGTAGTTTATATTTGAAGACATTCCTTTTTCCACTATTACCCTCTTAGCGCTCCGAAACTCCACTTGCATTTTCTAGAAAAAAAGTGTTTCATAACTGCTCAATCAAAAATATGTTTTATCTCTGTTAACTGAATTTACAGATCAGAAATAAGTTTCACAGAATGCATCTGTGTAGTTTTTATTTGAAGATATTCTTTTTCCCAATGTAGGCCTCTTAGCGCTTAGCATGTCCAATTGCAGTTTCTACAGAAAGAGTGTTTCAGAACGGCTCAATCAAAAGTAAGGTTCAACTCTGTTAGTTGAATGCACAGAACAGAAAGAATTTTCACAGAATGCTACTGTGTAGTTTATATTTGAATATATTCCATTTTCCACTATTACCCTCTTAGCGCTCCGAATGTCCACTTGCATTTTCTACAGAAAGAGTGTTCAGAACTGCGCAATCAAAAGTATGGTTTAACTCTGTTAGCTTAATGAACATATCAGTAATAAGTTTCACACAATGCTTCTGTGTAGTTTTTATTTGAAGATATTATTTTTCCCAATAGAGGCCTCTTAGCGCTCAGAATGTCCAATTGCAGTTTCTACAGAAAGAGTGTTTCAGAAAGGCTCAATCAAAAGTAAGGTTCAACTCTGTTAGTTGAATGCACAGAACAGAAAGAAGTTTCATACAATGCTTCTGTGTAGTTTATATTTGAACATATTCTTTTTTCCACTATTACCCACTTAGCGCTACGAATGTCCAGTTGCATTTTCTACAGACAGAGTGTTTCAAAACTGCTCAATCAAAAGTATGGCTTAACTCTGTTAGCTGAATGCTCAGATCAGAAAGAAGTTTCACAGAATGCTTCTGTGTAGTTTATATTTGAATATATTCCTTTTTCCACTACTACTCTCTTAGCGCTCCAAATGTCCAGTTGCATTTTCTACAGAAAGAGTGTTCAGATCTGCTCAATCAAAAGTATGGTTTAACTCTGTTAGCTGAATGCACAGATCAGAAAGAAGTTTCACAGAATGATTCTGTGTAGTTTATATTTGGAGACATTCCTTTTTCCACTATTACCCTCTTAGCGCTCCGAATCTCCACTTGCATTTTCTACAGAAAGAGTGTTTCAGAACGGCTCAATCAAAACTAAGGTTCAACTCTTTTAGTTGGACAAACAGAACAGAAAGAAGTTTCACACTATTCTTCTGTGTAGTTTTTATTTGTAGACATTCTTTTTAACAATATAGGCCTCTTAGCGCTCAGAATGTCCAATTGCAGTTTCTACAGAAAGAGTGTTTCAGAACGGCTCAATCAAAAGTAAGGTTCAACTCTGTTAGTTGAATGCACAGAACAGAAAGAAGTTTCATACAATGCTTCTGTGTAGTTTATATTTGAACATATTCTTTTTTCCACTATTACCCACTTAGCGCTACGAATGTCCAGTTGCATTTTCTACAGACAGAGTGTTTCAAAACTGCTCAATCAAAAGTATGGTTTAACTCTGTTAGCTGTATGCTCAGATCAGAAAGAAGTTTCACAGAATGCTTCTGTGTAGTTTATATTTGAATATATTCCTTTTTCCACTACTACGCTCTTAGCGCTCCAAATGTCCAGTTGCATTTTCAACAGAAAGAGTGTTCAGATCTGCTCAATCAAAAGTATGGTTTAACTCTGTTAGCTGAATGCACAGATCAGAAAGAAGTTTCACCGAATGATTCTGTGTAGTTTATATTTGAAGACATTCCTTTTTCCACTATTACCCTCTTAGCGCTCCGAATCTCCACTTGCATTTTCTACAAAAAGAGTGTTTCATAACTGCTCAATCAAAAATATGTTTTATCTCTGTTAACTGAATTTACAGATCAGAAATAAGTTTCACAGAATGCATCTGTGTAGTATTTATTTGAAGATATTCTTTTTCCCAATGTAGGCCTCTTAGCGCTTTGCATGTCCAATTGCAGTTTCTACAGAAAGAGTGTTTCAGAACGGCTCAATCAAAAGTAAGGTTCAACTCTGTTAATTGAATGCACAGAACAGAAAGAATTTTCACAGAATGCTACTGTGTAGTTTATATTTGAATATATTCCTTTTTCCACTATTACCCTCTTAGCGCTCCGAATGTCCACTTGCATTTTCTACAGAAAGACTGTTCAGAACTGCGCAATCAAAAGTATGGTTTAACTCTGTTAGCTTAATGAACATATCAGAAATAAGTTTCACACAATGCTTCTGTGTAGTTTTTATTTGAAGATATTATTTTCCCAATAGAGGCCTCTTAGCGCTCTGAATGTCCAATTGCAGTTTCTACAGAAAGAGTGTTTCAGAAAGGCTCAATCAAAAGTAAGGTTCAACTCTGTTAGTTGAATGCACAGAACAGAAAGAATTTTCACAGAATGCTACTGTGTAGTTTATATTTGAATATATTCCTTTTTCCACTATTACCCTCTTAGCGCTCCGAATGTCCAGTTGCATTTTCTACAGAAAGAGTGTTCAGAACTGCGCAATCAAAAGTATTGTTTAACTCTGTTAGCTTAATGAACATATCAGAAATAAGTTTCACACAATGCTTCTGTGTAGTTTTTATTTGAAGATATTATTTTCCCCAATAGAGGCCTCTTAGCGCTCAGAATGTCCAAATGCAGTTTCTACAGAAAGAGTGTTTCAGAAAGGCTCAATCAAAAGTAAGGTTCAACTCTGTTAGTTGAATGCACAGAACAGAAAGAAGTTTCATAAAATGCTTCTGTGTAATTTATATTTGAACATATTCTTTTTTCCACTATTACCCACTGAGCGCTACGAATGTCCAGTTGCATTTTCTACAGACAGAGTGTTTCAAAACTGCTCAATCAAAAGTATGGTTTAACTCTGTTAGCTGAATGCTCAGATCAGAAAGAAGTTTCAAAGAATGCTTCTGTGTAGTTTATATTTGAATATATTCCTTTTTCCACTACTACTCTCTTAGCGCTCCAAATGTCCAGTTGCATTTTCTACAGAAAGAGTGTTCAGATCTGCTGAATCAAAAGTATGGTTTAAATCTGTTAGCTGAATGCACAGATCAGAAAGAAGTTTCACAGAATGATTCTGTGTAGTTTATATTTGGAGACATTCCTTTTTCCACTATTACCCTCTTAGCGCTCCGAATCTCCCCTTGCATTTTCTACAGAAAGAGTGTTTCAGAACGGCTCAATCAAAACTAAGGTTCAACTCTTTTAGTTGAACAAACAGAACAGAAAGAAGTTTCACACAATTCTTCTGTGTAGTTTTTATTTGTAGACATTCTTTTTCCCAATATAGGCCTCTTAGCGCTCAGAATGTCCAATTGCAGTTTCTACAGAAAGAGTGTTTCAGAACGGCTCAATCAAAATTAAGGTTCAACTCTGTTAGTTGAATGCACAGAACAGAAAGAAGTTTCATACAATGCTTCTGTGTAGTTTATATTTGAACATATTCTTTTTTCCACTATTACCCACTTAGCGCTACGAATGTCCAGTTGCATTTTCTACAGACAGAGTGTTTCAAAACTGCTCAATCAAACGTATGGTTTAACTCTGTTAGCTGTATGCTCAGATCAGAAAGAAGTTTCACAGAATGCTTCTGTGTAGTTTATATTTGAATATATTACTTTTTCCACTACTACGCTCTTAGCGCTCCAAATGTCCAGTTGCATTTTCAACAGAAAGAGTGTTCAGATCTGCTCAATCAAAAGTATGGTTTAACTCTGTTAGCTGAATGCACAGATCAGAAAGAAGTTTCACCGAATGATTCTGTGTAGTTTATATTTGAAGACATTCCTTTTTCCACTATTACCCTCTTAGCGCTCCGAATCTCCCCTTGCATTTTCTACAGAAAGAGTGTTTCAGAACGGCTCAATCAAAACTAAGGTTCAACTCTTTTAGTTGAACAAACAGAACAGAAAGAAGTTTCACACAATTCTTCTGTGTAGTTTTTATTTGTAGACATTCTTTTTCCCAATATAGGCCTCTTAGCGCTCAGAATGTCCAATTGCAGTTTCTACAGAAAGAGTGTTTCAGAACGGCTCAATCAAAATTAAGGTTCAACTCTGTTAGTTGAATGCACAGAACAGAAAGAAGTTTCATACAATGCTTCTGTGTAGTTTATATTTGAACATATTCTTTTTTCCACTATTACCCACTTAGCGCTACGAATGTCCAGTTGCATTTTCTACAGACAGAGTGTTTCAAAACTGCTCAATCAAACGTATGGTTTAACTCTGTTAGCTGTATGCTCAGATCAGAAAGAAGTTTCACAGAATGCTTCTGTGTAGTTTATATTTGAATATATTACTTTTTCCACTACTACGCTCTTAGCGCTCCAAATGTCCAGTTGCATTTTCAACAGAAAGAGTGTTCAGATCTGCTCAATCAAAAGTATGGTTTAACTCTGTTAGCTGAATGCACAGATCAGAAAGAAGTTTCACCGAATGATTCTGTGTAGTTTATATTTGAAGACATTCCTTTTTCCACTATTACCCTCTTAGCGCTCCGAATCTCCACTTGCATTTTCTTGAAAAAGAGTGTTTCATAACTGCTCAATCAAAAATATGTTTTATCTCTGTTAACTGAATTTACAGATCAGAAATAAGTTTCACAGAATGCATCTGTGTAGTTTTTATTTGAAGATATTCTTTTTCCCAATGTAGGCCTCTTAGCGCTTAGCATGTCCAATTGCAGTTTCTACAGAAAGAGTGTTTCAGAACGGCTCAATCAAAAGTAAGGTTCAACTCTGTTAGTTGAATGCACAGAACAGAAAGAAGTTTCATACAATGCTTCTGTGTAGTTTATATTTGAACATATTCTTTTTTCCACTATTACCCACTTAGCGCTACGAATGTCCAGTTGCATTTTCTACAGACAGAGTGTTTCAAAACTGCTCAATCAAAAGTATGGCTTAACTCTGTTAGCTGAATGCTCAGATCAGAAAGAAGTTTCACAGAATGCTTCTGTGTAGTTTATATTTGAATATATTCCTTTTTCCACTACTACTCTCTTAGCGCTCCAAATGTCCAGTTGCATTTTCTACAGAAAGAGTGTTCAGATCTGCTCAATCAAAAGTATGGTTTAACTCTGTTAGCTGAATGCACAGATCAGAAAGAAGTTTCACAGAATGATTCTGTGTAGTTTATATTTGGAGACATTCCTTTTTCCACTATTACCCTCTTAGCGCTCCGAATCTCCACTTGCATTTTCTACAGAAAGAGTGTTTCAGAACGGCTCAATCAAAACTAAGGTTCAACTCTTTTAGTTGGACAAACAGAACAGAAAGAAGTTTCACACAATTCTTCTGTGTAGTTTTTATTTGTAGACATTCTTTTTCCCAATATAGGCCTCTTAGCGCTCAGAATGTCCAATTGCAGTTTCTACAGAAAGAGTGTTTCAGAACGGCTCAATCAAAAGTAAGGTTCAACTCTGTTAGTTGAATGCACAGAACAGAAAGAAGTTTCATACAATGCTTCTGTGTAGTTTATATTTGAACATATTCTTTTTTCCACTATTACCCACTTAGCGCTACGAATGTCCAGTTGCATTTTCTACAGACAGAGTGTTTCAAAACTGCTCAATCAAAAGTATGGTTTAACTCTGTTAGCTGTATGCTCAGATCAGAAAGAAGTTTCACAGAATGCTTCTGTGTAGTTTATATTTGAATATATTCCTTTTTCCACTACTACGCTCTTAGCGCTCCAAATGTCCAGTTGCATTTTCAACAGAAAGAGTGTTCAGATCTGCTCAATCAAAAGTATGGTTTAGCTCTGTTAGCTGAACGCACAGATCAGAAAGAAGTTTCACCGAATGATTCTGTGTAGTTTATATTTGAAGACATTCCTTTTTCCACTATTACCCTCTTAGCGCTCCGAATCTCCACTTGCATTTTATACAAAAAGAGTGTTTCATAACTGCTCAATCAAAAATATGTTTTATCTCTGTTAACTGAATTTACAGATCAGAAATAAGTTTCACAGTATGCATCTGTGTAGTATTTATTTGAAGATATCCTTTTTCCCAATGTAGGCCTCTTAGCGCTTTGCATGTCCAATTGCAGTTTCTACAGAAAGAGTGTTTCAGAACGGCTCAATCAAAAGTAAGGTTCAACTCTGTTAATTGAATGCACAGAACAGAAAGAATTTTCACAGAATGCTACTGTGTAGTTTATATTTGAATATATTCATTTTTCCACTATTACCCTCTTAGCGCTCCGAATGTCCACTTGCATTTTCTACAGAAAGAGTGTTCAGAACTGCGCAATCAAAAGTATGGTTTAACTCTGTTAGCTTAATGAACATATCAGAAATAAGTTTCACACAATGCTTCTGTGTAGTTTTTATTTGAAGATATTATTTTTCCCAATAGAGGCCTCTTAGCGCTCTGAATGTCCAATTGCAGTTTCTACAGAAAGAGTGTTTCAGAAAGGCTCAATCAAAAGTAAGGTTCAACTCTGTTAGTTGAATGCACAGAACAGAAAGAATTTTCACAGAATGCTACTGTGTAGTTTATATTTGAATATATTCCTTTTTCCACTATTACCCTCTTAGCGCTCCGAATGTACACTTGCATTTTCTACAGAAAGAGTGTTCAGAACTGCGCAATCAAAAGTATGGTTTAACTCTGTTAGCTTAATGAACATATCAGAAATAAGCTTCACACAATGCTTCTGTGTAGTTTTTATTTGAAGATATTATTTTTCCCAATAGAGGCCTCTTAGCGCTCAGAATGTCCAATTGCAGTTTCTACAGAAAGAGTGTTTCAGAAAGCCTCAATCAAAACTAAGGTTCAACTCTTTTAGTTGGACAAACAGAACAGAAAGAAGTTTCACACAATTCTTCTGTGTAGTTTTTATTTGTAGACATTCTTTTTCCCAATATAGGCCTCTTAGCGCTCAGAATGTCCAATTGCAGTTTCTACAGAAAGAGTGTTTCAGAACGGCTCAATCAAAAGTAAGGTTCAACTCTCTTAGTTGAATGCACAGAACAGAAAGAAGTTTCATACAATGCTTCTGTGTAGTTTATATTTGAACATATTCTTTTTTCCACTATTACCCACTTAGCGCTACGAATGTCCAGTTGCATTTTCTACAGACAGAGTGTTTCAAAACTGCTCAATCAAAAGTATGGTTTAACTCTGTTAGCTGTATGCTCAGATCAGAAAGAAGTTTCACAGAATGCTTCTGTGTAGTTTATATTTGAATATATTCCTTTTTCCACTACTACGCTCTTAGCGCTCCAAATGTCCAGTTGCATTTTCAACAGAAAGAGTGTTCAGATCTGCTCAATCAAAAGTATGGTTTAGCTCTGTTAGCTGAATGCACAGATCAGAAAGAAGTTTCACCGAATGATTCTGTGTAGTTTATATATGAAGACATTCCTTTTTCCACTATTACCCTCTTAGCGCTCCGAATCTCCACTTGCATTTTATACAAAAAGAGTGTTTCATAACTGCTCAATCAAAAATATGTTTTATCTCTGTTAACTGAATTTACAGATCAGAAATAAGTTTCACAGTATGCATCTGTGTAGTATTTATTTGAAGATATCCTTTTTCCCAATGTAGGCCTCTTAGCGCTTTGCATGTCCAATTGCAGTTTCTACAGAAAGAGTGTTTCAGAACGGCTCAATCAAAAGTAAGGTTCAACTCTGTTAATTGAATGCACAGAACAGAAAGAATTTTCACAGAATGCTACTGTGTAGTTTATATTTGTATATATTCCTTTTTCCACTATTACCCTCTTAGCGCTCCGAATGTCCACTTGCATTTTCTACAGAAAGAGTGTTCAGAACTGCGCAATCAAAAGTATGGTTTAACTCTGTTAGCTTAATGAACATATCAGAAATAAGTTTCACACAATGCTTCTGTGTAGTTTTTATTTGAAGATATTATTTTTCCCAATAGAGGCCTCTTAGCGCTCTGAATGTCCAATTGCAGTTTCTACAGAAAGAGTGTTTCAGAAAGGCTCAATCAAAAGTAAGGTTCAACTCTGTTAGTTGAATGCACAGAACAGAAAGAATTTTCACAGAATGCTACTGTGTAGTTTATATTTGAATATATTCCTTTTTCCACTATTACCCTCTTAGCGCTCCGAATGTACACTTGCATTTTCTACAGAAAGAGTGTTCAGAACTGCGCAATCAAAAGTATGGTTTAACTCTGTTAGCTTAATGAACATATCAGAAATAAGCTTCACACAATGCTTCTGTGTAGTTTTTATTTGAAGATATTATTTTTCCCAATAGAGGCCTCTTAGCGCTCAGAATGTCCAATTGCAGTTTCTACAGAAAGAGTGTTTCAGAAAGCCTCATTCAAAACTAAGGTTCAACTCTTTTAGTTGGACAAACAGAACAGAAAGAAGTTTCACACAATTCTTCTGTGTAGTTTTTATTTGTAGACATTCTTTTTCCCAATATAGGCCTCTTAGCGCTCAGAATGTCCAATTGCAGTTTCTACAGAAAGAGTGTTTCAGAACGGCTCAATCAAAAGTAAGGTTCAACTCTCTTAGTTGAATGCACAGAACAGAAAGAAGTTTCATACAATGCTTCTGTGTAGTTTATATTTGAACATATTCTTTTTTCCACTATTACCCACTTAGCGCTACGAATGTCCCGTTGCATTTTCTACAGACAGAGTGTTTCAAAACTGCTCAATCAAAAGTATGGTTTAACTCTGTTAGCTGTACGCTCAGATCAGAAAGAAGTTTCACAGAATGCTTCTGTGTAGTTTATATTTGAATATATTCCTTTTTCCACTACTACGCTCTTAGCGCTCCAAATGTCCAGTTGCATTTTCAACAGAAAGAGTGTTCAGATCTGCTCAATCAAAAGTATGGTTTAGCTCTGTTAGCTGAATGCACAGATCAGAAAGAAGTTTCACCGAATGATTCTGTGTAGTTTATATTTGAAGACATTCCTTTTTCCACTATTACCCTCTTAGCGCTCCGAATCTCCACTTGCATTTTATACAAAAAGAGTGTTTCATAACTGCTCAATCAAAAATATGTTTTATCTCTGTTAACTGAATTTACAGATCAGAAATAAGTTTCACAGTATGCATCTGTGTAGTATTTATTTGAAGATATCCTTTTTCCCAATGTAGGCCTCTTAGCGCTTTGCATGTCCAATTGCAGTTTCTACAGAAAGAGTGTTTCAGAACGGCTCAATCAAAAGTAAGGTTCAACTCTGTTAATTGAATGCACAGAACAGAAAGAATTTTCACAGAATGCTACTGTGTAGTTTATATTTGAATATATTCCTTTTTCCACTATTACCCTCTTAGCGCTCCGAATGTCCACTTGCATTTTCTACAGAAAGAGTGTTCAGAACTGCGCAATCAAAAGTATGGTTTAACTCTGTTAGCTTAATGAACATATCAGAAATAAGTTTCACACAATGCTTCTGTGTAGTTTTTATTTGAAGATATTATTTTTCCCAATAGAGGCCTCTTAGCGCTCTGAATGTCCAATTGCAGTTTCTACAGAAAGAGTGTTTCAGAAAGGCTCAATCAAAAGTAAGGTTCAACTCTGTTAGTTGAATGCACAGAACAGAAAGAATTTTCACAGAATGCTACTGTGTAGTTTATATTTGAATATATTCCTTTTTCCACTATTACCCTCTTAGCGCTCCGAATGTACACTTGCATTTTCTACAGAAAGAGTGTTCAGAACTGCGCAATCAAAAGTATGGTTTAACTCTGTTAGCTTAATGAACATATCAGAAATAAGCTTCACACAATGCTTCTGTGTAGTTTTTATTTGAAGATATTATTTTTCCCAATAGAGGCCTCTTAGCGCTCAGAATGTCCAATTGCAGTTTCTACAGAAAGAGTGTTTCAGAAAGGCTCAATCAAAACTAAGGTTCAACTCTTTTAGTTGGACAAACAGAACAGAAAGAAGTTTCACACAATTCTTCTGTGTAGTTTTTATTTGTAGACATTCTTTTTCCCAATATAGGCCTCTTAGCGCTCAGAATGTCCAATTGCAGTTTCTACAGAAAGAGTGTTTAAGAACGGCTCAATCAAAAGTAAGGTTCAACTCTGTTAGTGGAATGCACAGAACAGAAAGAAGTTTCATACAAGGCTTCTGTGTAGTTTATATTTGAACATATTCTTTTTTCCACTATTACCCACTTAGCGCTACGAATGTCCAGTTGCATTTTCTACAGACAGCGTGTTTCAAAAGTGCTCAATCAAAAGTATGGTTTAACTCTGTTAGCTGAATGCTCAGATCAGAAAGAAGTTTCACAGAATGCTTCTGTGTAGTTTATATTTGAATATATTCCTTTTTCCACAACTACTCTCTTAGCGCTCCAAATGTCCAGTTGCATTATCTACAGAAAGAGTGTTCAGATCTGCTCAATCAAAAGTATGGTTTAACTCTGTTAGCTGAATGCACAGATCAGAAAGAAGTTTCACAGAATGATTCTGTGTAGTTTATATTTGGAGACATTCCTTTTTCCACTATTAACCTCTTAGCGCTCCGAATCTCCACTTGCATTTTCTACAGAAAGAGTGTTTCAGAACGGCTCAATCAAAACTAAGGTTCAACTCTTTTAGTTGGACAAACAGAACAGAAAGAAGTTTCACACAATTCTTCTGTGTAGTTTTTATTTGTAGACATTCTTTTTCCCAATATAGGCCTCTTAGCGCTCAGAATGTCCAATTGCAGTTTCTACAGAAAGAGTGTTTCAGAACGGCTCAATCAAAAGTAAGGTTCAACTCAGTTAGTTGAATGCACAGAACAGAAAGAAGTTTCATACAATGCTTCTGTGTAGTTTATATTTGAACATATTCTTTTTTCCACTATTACCCACTTAGCGCTACGAATGTCCAGTTGCATTTTCTACAGACAGAGTATTTCAAAACTGCTCAATCAAACGTATGGTTTAAATCTGTTAGCTGTATGCTCAGATCAGAAAGAAGTTTCACAGAATGCTTCTGTGTAGTTTATATTTGAATATATTCCTTTTTCCACTACTACGCTCTTAGCGCTCCAAATGTCCAGTTGCATTTTCAACAGAAAGAGTGTTCAGATCTGCTCAATCAAAAGTATGGTTTAACTCTGTTAGCTGAATGCACAGATCAGAAAGAAGTTTCACCGAATGATTCTGTGTAGTTTATATTTGAAGACATTCCTTTTTCCACTATTACCCTCTTAGCGCTCCGAATCTCCACTTGCATTTTCTACAAAAAGAGTGTTTCATAACTGCTCAATCAAATATATGTTTTATCTCTCTTAACTGAATTTACAGATCAGAAATAAGTTTCACAGAATGCATCTGTGTAGTTTTTATTTGAAGATATTCTTTTTCCCAATGTAGGCCTCTTAGCGCTTAGCATGTCCAATTGCAGTTTCTACAGAAAGAGTGTTTCAGAACGGCTCAATCAAAAGTAAGGTTCAACTCTGTTAGTTGAATGCACAGAACAGAATTTTCACAGAATGCTACTGTGTAGTTTATATTTGAATATATTCCTTTTTCCACTATTACCCTCTTAGCGCTCCGAATGTCCACTTGCATTTTCTACAGAAAGAGTGTTCAGAACTGTGCAATCAAAAGTATGGTTTAACTCTGTTAGCTTAATGAACATATCAGAAATAAGTTTCACACAATGCTTCTGTGTAGTTTTTATTTGAAGATATTATTTTTCCCAATAGAGGCCTCTTAGCGCTCAGAATGTCCAATTGCAGTTTCTACAGAAAGAGTGTTTCAGAAAGGCTCAATCAAAAGTAAGGTTCAACTCCGTTAGTTGAATGCACAGAACAGAAAGAATTTTCACAGAATGCTTCTGTGTAGTTTATATTTGAACATATTCTTTTTTCCACTATTACCCACTTAGCGCTACGAATGTCCAGTTGCATTTTCTACAGACAGAGTGTTTCAAAACTGCTCAATCAAAAGTATGGTTTAACTCTGTTAGCTGAATGCTCAGATCAGAAAGAAGTTTCACAGAATGCTTCTGTGTAGTTTATATTTGAATATATTCCTTTTTCCACAACTACTCTCTTAGCGCTCCAAATGTCCAGTTGCATTTTCTACAGAAAGAGTGTTCAGATCTGCTCAATCAAAAGTATGGTTTAACTCTGTTAGCTCAATGCACAGATCAGAAAGAAGTTTCACAGAATGATTCTGTGTAGTTTATATTTGGAGACATTCCTTTTTCCACTATTACCCTCTTAGCGCTCCGAATCTCCACTTGCATTTTCTACAGAAAGAGTGTTTCAGAATGGCTCAATCAAAACTAAGGTTCAACTCTTTTAGTTGGACAAACAGAACAGAAAGTAGTTTCACACAATTCTTCTGTGTAGTTTTTATTTGTAGACATTCTTTTTCCCAATATAGGCCTCTTAGCGCTCAGAATGTCCAATTGCAGTTTCTACAGAAAGAGTGTTTCAGAACGGCTCAATCAAAAGTAAGGTTCAACTCTGTTAGTTGAATGCACAGAACAGAAAGAAGTTTCATACAATGCTTCTGTGTATTTTATATTTGAACATATTCTTTTTTCCACTATTACCCACTTAGCTCTACGAATGTCCAGTTGCATTTTCTACAGACAGAGTGTTTCAAAACTGCTCAATCAAACGTATGGTTTAACTCTGTTAGCTGTATGCTCAGATCAGAAAGAAGTTTCACAGAATGCTTCTGTGTAGTTTATATTTGAATATATTCCTTTTTCCACTACTACGCTCTTAGCGCTCCAAATGTCCAGTTGCATTTTCAACAGAAAGAGTGTTCAGATCTGCTCAATCAAAAGTATGGTTTAACTCTGTTAGCTGAATGCACAGATCAGAAAGAAGTTTCACCGAATGATTCTGTGTAGTTTATATTTGAAGACATTCCTTTTTCCACTATTACCCTCTTAGCGCTCCGAATCTCCACTTGCATTTTCTACAAAAAGAGTGTTTCATAACTGCTCAATCAAATATATGTTTTATCTCTGTTAACTGAATTTACAGATCAGAAATAAGTTTCACAGAATGCATCTGTGTAGTTTTTATTTGAAGATATTCTTTTTCCCAATGTAGGCCTCTTAGCGCTTAGCATGTCCAATTGCAGTTTCTACAGAAAGAGTGTTTCAGAACGGCTCAATCAAAAGTAAGGTTCAACTCTGTTAGTTGAATGCACAGAACAGAAAGAATTTTCACAGAATTCTACTGTGTAGTTTATATTTGAATATATTCCTTTTTCCACTATTACCCTCTTAGCGCTCCGAATGTCCACTTGCATTTTCTACAGAAAGAGTGTTCAGAACTGCGCAATCAAAAGTATGGTTTAACTCTGTTAGCTTAATGAACATATCAGAAATAAGTTTCACACAATGCTTCTGTGTAGTTTTTATTTGAAGATATTATTTTTCCCAATAGAGGCCTCTTAGCGCTCAGAATGTCCAATTGCAGTTTCTACAGAAAGAGTGTTTCAGAAAGGCTCAATCAAAAGTAAGGTTCAACTCTGTTAGTTGAATGCACAGAACAGAAAGAAGTTTCATACAATGCTTCTGTGTAGTTTATATTTGAACATATTCTTTTTTCCTCTATTACCCACTTAGTGCTACGAATGTCCAGTTGCATTTTCTACAGACAGAGTGTTTCAAAAGTGCTCAATCAAAAGTATGGTTTAACTCTGTTAGCTGAATGCTCAGATCAGAAAGAAGTTTCACAGAATGCTTCTGTGTAGTTTATATTTGAATATATTCCTTTTTCCACAACTACTCTCTTAGCGCTCCAAATGTCCAGTTGCATTTTCTACAGAAAGAGTGTTCAGATCTGCTCAATCAAAAGTATGGTTTAACTCTGTTAGCTGAAGGCACAGATCAGAAAGAAGTTTCACAGAATGATTCTGTGTAGTTTATATTTGGAGACATTCCTTTTTCCACTATTAACCTCTTAGCGCTCCGAATCTCCACTTGCATTTTCTACAGAAAGAGTGTTTCAGAACGGCTCAATCAAAACTAAGGTTCAACTCTTTTAGTTGAACAAACAGAACAGAAAGAAGTTTCACACAATTCTTCTGTGTAGTTTTTATTTGTAGACATTCTTTTTCCCAATATAGGCCTCTTAGCGCTCAGAATGTCCAATTGCAGTTTCTACAGAAAGAGTGTTTCAGAACGGCTCAATCAAAAGTAAGGTTCAAATCTGTTAGTTGAATGCACGGAACAGAAAGAAGTTTCATACAATGCTTCTGTGTAGTTTATATTTGAACATATTCTTTTTTCCACTATTACCCACTTAGCGCTACGAATGTCCAGTTGCATTTTCTACAGACAGAGTGTTTCAAAACTGCTCAATCAAAAGTATGGTTTAACTCTGTTAGCTGAATGCTCAGATCAGAAAGATGTTTCACAGAATGCTTCTGTGTAGTTTATATTTGAATATATTCCTTTTTCCACTACTACGCTCTTAGCGCTCCAAATGTCCAGTTGCATTTTCTACAGAAAGAGTGTTCAGATCTGCTCAATCAAAAGTATGGTTTAACTCTGTTAGCTGAATGCACAGATCAGAAAGAAGTTTCACCGAATGATTCTGTGTAGTTTATATTTGAAGACATTCCTTTTTCCACTATTACCCTCTTAGCACTCCGAATCTCCACTTGCATTTTCTACAAAAAGAGTGTTTCATCACTGCTCAATCAAAAATATGTTTTATCTCTGTTAACTGAATTTACAGATCAGAAATAAGTTTCACAGAATGCATCTGTGTAGTTTTTATTTGAAGATATTCTTTTTCCCAATGTAGGCCTCTTAGCGCTTAGCATGTCCAATTGCAGTTTCTACAGAAAGAGTGTTTCAGAACGGCTCAATAAAAAGTAAGGTTCAACTCTGTTAGTTGAATGCACAGAACAGAAAGAATTTTCACAGAATGTTACTGTGTAGTTTATATTTGAATATATTCCTTTTTCCGCTATTACCCTCTTAGCGCTCCGAATGTCCACTTGCATTTTCTACAGAAAGAGTGTTCAGAACTGCGCAATCAAAAGTATGGTTTAACTCTGTTAGCTTAATGAACATATCAGAAATAAGTTTCACACAATGCTTCTGTGTAGTTTTTATTTGAAGATATTATTTTTCCCAATAGAGGCCTCTTAGCGCTCAGAATGTCCAATTGCAGTTTCTACAGAAAGAGTGTTTCAGAAAGGCTCAATCAAAAGTAAGGTTCAACTCTGTTAGTTGAATGCACAGAACAGAAAGAAGTTTCAGACAATGCTTCTGTGTAGTTTATATTTGAACATATTCTTTTTTCCACTATTACCCACTTAGCGCTACGAATGTCCAGTTGCATTTTCTACAGACAGAGTGTTTCAAAACTGCTCAATCAAAAGTATGGTTTAACTCTGTTAGCTGAATGCTCAGATCAGAAAGAAGTTTCACAGAATGCTTCTGTGTAGTTTATATTTGAATATATTCCTTTTTCCACAACTACTCTCTTAGCGCTCCAAATGTCCAGTTGCATTTTCTACAGAAAGAGTGTTCAGATCTGCTCAATCAAAAGTATGGTTTAACTCTGTTAGCTGAATGCACAGATCAGAAAGAAGTTTCACAGAATGATTCTGTGTAGTTTATATTTGGAGACATTCCTTTTTCCACTATTAACCTCTTAGCGCTCCGAATCTCCACTTGCAATTTCTACAGAAAGAGTGTTTCAGAACGGCTCAATCAAAACTAAGGTTCAACTCTTTTAGTTGGACAAACAGAACAGAAAGAAGTTTCACACAATTCTTCTGTGTAGTTTTTATTTGTAGACATTCTTTTTCCCAATATAGGCCTCTTAGCGCTCAGAATGTCCAATTGCAGTTTCTACAGAAAGAGTGTTTCAGAACGGCTCAATCAAAAGTAAGGTTCAACTCAGTTAGTTGAATGCACAGAACAGAAAGAGGTTTCATACAATGCTTCTGTGTAGTTTATATTTGAACATATTCTTTTTTCCACTATTACCCACTTAGCGCTACGAATGTCCAGTTGCATTTTCTACAGACAGAGTATTTCAAAACTGCTCAATCAAACGTATGGTTTAAATCGGTTAGCTGTATGCTCAGATCAGAAAGAAGTTTCACAAAATGCTTCTGTGTAGTTTATATTTGAATATATTCCTTTTTCCACTACTACGCTCTTAGCGCTCCAAATGTCCAGTTGCATTTTCAACAGAAAGAGTGTTCAGATCTGCTCAATCAAAAGTATGGTTTAACTCTGTTAGCTGAATGCACAGATCAGAAAGAAGTTTCACCGAATGATTCTGTGTAGTTTATATTTGAAGACATTCCTTTTTCCACTATTACCCTCTTAGCGCTCCGAATCTCCACTTGCATTTACTACAAAAAGAGTGTTTCATAACTGCTCAATCAAATATATGTTTTATCTCTCTTAACTGAATTTACAGATCAGAAATAAGTTTCACAGAATGCATCTGTGTAGTTTTTATTTGAAGATATTCTTTTTCCCAATGTAGGCCTCTTAGCGCTTAGCATGTCCAATTGCAGTTTCTACAGAAAGAGTGTTTCAGAACGGCTCAATCAAAAGTAAGGTTCAACTCTGTTAGTTGAATGCACAGAACAGAATTTTCACAGAATGCTACTGTGTAGTTTATATTTGAATATATTCCTTTTTCCACTATTACCCTCTTAGCGCTCCGAATGTCCACTTGCATTTTCTACAGAAAGAGTGTTCAGAACTGTGCAATCAAAAGTATGGTTTAACTCTGTTAGCTTAATGAACATATCAGAAATAAGTTTCACACAATGCTTCTGTGTAGTTTTTATTTGAAGATATTATTTTTCCCAATAGAGGCCTCTTAGCGCTCAGAATGTCCAATTGCAGTTTCTACAGAAAGAGTGTTTCAGAAAGGCTCAATCAAAAGTAAGGTTCAACTCTGTTAGTTGAATGCACAGAACAGAAAGAATTTTCACAGAATGCTTCTGTGTAGTTTATATTTGAACATATTCTTTTTTCCACTATTACCCACTTAGCGCTACGAATGTCCAGTTGCATTTTCTACAGACAGAGTGTTTCAAAACTGCTCAATCAAAAGTATGGTTTAACTCTGTTAGCTGAATGCTCAGATCAGAAAGAAGTTTCACAGAATGCTTCTGTGTAGTTTATATTTGAATATATTCCTTTTTCCACAACTACTCTCTTAGCGCTCCAAATGTCCAGTTGCATTTTCTACAGAAAGAGTGTTCAGATCTGCTCAATCAAAAGTATGGTTTAACTCTGTTAGCTCAATGCACAGATCAGAAAGAAGTTTCACAGAATGATTCTGTGTAGTTTATATTTGGAGACATTCCTTTTTCCACTATTACCCTCTTAGCGCTCCGAATCTCCACTTGCATTTTCTACAGAAAGAGTGTTTCAGAATGGCTCAATCAAAACTAAGGTTCAACTCTTTTAGTTGGACAAACAGAACAGAAAGTAGTTTCACACAATTCTTCTGTGTAGTTTTTATTTGTAGACATTCTTTTTCCCAATATAGGCCTCTTAGCGCTCAGAATGTCCAATTGCAGTTTCTACAGAAAGAGTGTTTCAGAACGGCTCAATCAAAAGTAAGGTTCAACTCTGTTAGTTGAATGCACAGAACAGAAAGAAGTTTCATACAATGCTTCTGTGTAGTTTATATTTGAACATATTCTTTTTTCCACTATTACCCACTTAGCGCTACGAATGTCCAGTTGCATTTTCTACAGACAGAGTGTTTCAAAACTGCTCAATCAAACGTATGGTTTAACTCTGTTAGCTGTATGCTCAGATCAGAAAGAAGTTTCACAGAATGCTTCTGTGTAGTTTATATTTGAATATATTCCTTTTTCCACTACTACGCTCTTAGCGCTCCAAATGTCCAGTTGCATTTTCAACAGAAAGAGTGTTCAGATCTGCTCAATCAAAAGTATGGTTTAACTCTGTTAGCTGAATGCACAGATCAGAAAGAAGTTTCACCGAATGATTCTGTGTAGTTTATATTTGAAGACATTCCTTTTTCCACTATTACCCTCTTAGCGCTCCGAATCTCCACTTGCATTTTCTACAAAAAGAGTGTTTCATAACTGCTCAATCAAATATATGTTTTATCTCTGTTAACTGAATTTACAGATCAGAAATAAGTTTCACAGAATGCATCTGTGCAGTTTTTATTTGAAGATATTCTTTTTCCCAATGTAGGCCTCTTAGCGCTTAGCATGTCCAATTGCAGTTTCTACAGAAAGAGTGTTTCAGAACGGCTCAATCAAAAGTAAGGTTCAACTCTGTTAGTTGAATGCACAGAACAGAAAGAATTTTCACAGAATTCTACTGTGTAGTTTATATTTGAATATATTCCTTTTTCCACTATTACCCTCTTAGCGCTCCGAATGTCCACTTGCATTTTCTACAGAAAGAGTGTTCAGAACTGCGCAATCAAAAGTATGGTTTAACTCTGTTAGCTTAATGAACATATCAGAAATAAGTTTCACACAATGCTTCTGTGTAGTTTTTATTTGAAGATATTATTTTTCCCAATAGAGGCCTCTTAGCGCTCAGAATGTCCAATTGCAGTTTCTACAGAAAGAGTGTTTCAGAAAGGCTCAATCAAAAGTAAGGTTCAACTCTGTTAGTTGAATGCACAGAACAGAAAGAAGTTTCATACAATGCTTCTGTGTAGTTTATATTTGAACATATTCTTTTTTCCACTATTACCCACTTAGTGCTACGAATGTCCAGTTGCATTTTCTACAGACAGAGTGTTTCAAAAGTGCTCAATCAAAAGTATGGTTTAACTCTGTTAGCTGAATGCTCAGATCAGAAAGAAGTTTCACAGAATGCTTCTGTGTAGTTTATATTTGAATATATTCCTTTTTCCACAACTACTCTCTTAGCGCTCCAAATGTCCAGTTGCATTTTCTACAGAAAGAGTGTTCAGATCTGCTCAATCAAAAGTATGGTTTAACTCTGTTAGCTGAAGGCACAGATCAGAAAGAAGTTTCACAGAATGATTCTGTGTAGTTTATATTTGGAGACATTCCTTTTTCCACTATTAACCTCTTAGCGCTCCGAATCTCCACTTGCATTTTCTACAGAAAGAGTGTTTCAGAACGGCTCAATCAAAACTAAGGTTCAACTCTTTTAGTTGAACAAACAGAACAGAAAGAAGTTTCACACAATTCTTCTGTGTAGTTTTTATTTGTAGACATTCTTTTTCCCAATATAGGCCTCTTAGCGCTCAGAATGTCCAATTGCAGTTTCTACAGAAAAAGTGTTTCAGAACGGCTCAATCAAAAGTAAGGTTCAAATCTGTTAGTTGAATGCATGGAACAGAAAGAAGTTTCATACAATGCTTCTGTGTAGTTTATATTTGAACATATTCTTTTTTCCACTATTACCCACTTAGCGCTACGAATGTCCAGTTGCATTTTCTACAGACAGAGTGTTTCAAAACTGCTCAATCAAAAGTATGGTTTAACTCTGTTAGCTGAATGCTCAGATGAGAAAGATGTTTCACAGAATGCTTCTGTGTAGTTTATATTTGAATATATTCCTTTTTCCACTACTACGCTCTTAGCGCTCCAAATGTCCAGTTGCATTTTCTACAGAAAGAGTGTTCAGATCTGCTCAATCAAAAGTATGGTTTAATTCTGTTAGCTGAATGCACAGACCAGAAAGAAGTTTCACCGAATGATTCTGTGTAGTTTATATTTGAAGACATTCCTTTTTCCACTATTACCCTCTTAGTGCTCCGAATCTCCACTTGCATTTTCTACAAAAAGAGTGTTTCATAACTGCTCAATCAAAAATATGTTTTATCTCTGTTAACTGAATTTACAGATCAGAAATAAGTTTCACAGAATGCATCTGTGTAGTTTTTATTTGAAGATATTCTTTTTCCCAATGTAGGCCTCTTAGCGCTTAGCATGTCCAATTGCAGTTTCTACAGAAAGAGTGTTTCAGAACGGCTCAATAAAAAGTAAGGTTCAACTCTGTTAGTTGAATGCACAGAACAGAAAGAATTTTCACAGAATGTTACTGTGTAGTTTATATTTGAATATATTCCCTTTTCCGCTATTACCCTCTTAGCGCTCCGAATGTCCACTTGCATTTTCTACAGAAAGAGTGTTCAGAACTGCGCAATCAAAAGTATGGTTTAACTCTGTTAGCTTAATGAACATATCAGAAATAAGTTTCACACAATGCTTCTGTGTAGTTTTTATTTGAAGATATTATTTTTCCCAATAGAGGCCTCTTAGCGCTCAGAATGTCCAATGGCAGTTTCTACAGAAAGAGTGTTTCAGAAAGGCTCAATCAAAAGTAAGGTTCAACTCTGTTAGTTGAATGCACAGAACAGAAAGAAGTTTCAGACAATGCTTCTGTGTAGTTTATATTTGAACATATTCTTTTTTCCACTATTACCCACTTAGCGCTACGAATGTCCAGTTGCATTTTCTACAGACAGAGTGTTTCAAAACTGCTCAATCAAAAGTATGGTTTAACTCTGTTAGCTGAATGCTCAGATCAGAAAGAAGTTTCACAGAATGCTTCTGTGTAGTTTATATTTGAATATATTCCTTTTTCCACAACTACTCTCTTAGCGCTCCAAATGTCCAGTTGCATTTTCTACAGAAAGAGTGTTCAGATCTGCTCAATCAAAAGTATGGTTTAACTCTGTTAGCTGAATGCACAGATCAGAAAGAAGTTTCACAGAATGATTCTGTGTAGTTTATATTTGGAGACATTCCTTTTTCCACTATTACCCTCTTAGCGCTCCGAATCTACACTTGCATTTTCTACAGAAAGAGTGTTTCAGAACGGCTCAATCAAAACTAAGGTTCAACTCTTTTAGTTGAACAAACAGAACAGAAAGAAGTTTCACACAATTCTTCTGTGTAGTTTTTATTTGTAGACATTCTTTTTCCCAATATAGGCCTCTTAGCGCTAGGAATGTCCAATTGCAGTTTCTACAGAAAGAGTGTTTCAGAACGGCTCAATCAAAAGTAAGGTTCAACTCTGTTAGTTGAATGCACAGAACAGAAAGAAGTTTCATACAATGCTTCTGTGTAGTTCATATTTGAACATATTCTTTTTTCCACTATTACCCACTTAGCGCTACGAATGTCCAGTTGCAATTTCTTCAGACAGAGTGTTTCAAAACTGATCAATCAAAAGTATGGTTTAACTCTGTTAGCTGAATGCACAGATCAGAAAGAAGTTTCACCGAATGATTCTGTGTAGTTTATATTTGAAGACATTCCTTTTTCCACTATTACCCTCTTAGCGCTCCGAATCTCCACTTGCATTTTCTACAAAAAGAGTGTTTCATAACTGCTCATTCAAAAATATGTTTTATCTCTGTTAACTGAATTTACAGATCAGAAATAAGTTTCACAGAATGCATCTGTGTAGTTTTTATTTGAAGATATTCTTTTTCCCAATGTAGGCCTCTTAGCGCTTAGCATGTCCAATTGCAGTTTCTACAGAAATAGTGTTTCAGAACGGCTCAATCAAATTAAGGTTCAACTCTGTTAGTTGAATGCACAGAACAGAAAGAATTTTCACAGAATGCTACTGTGTAGTTTATATTTGAATATATTCCTTTTTCCACTATTACCCTCTTAGCGCTCCGAAAGTCCACTTGCATTTCTACAGAAAGAGTGTTCAGAACTGCGCAATCAAAAGTATGGTTTAACTCTGTTAGCTTAATGAACATATCAGAAATAAGTTTCACACAATGCTTCTGTGTAGTTTTTATTTGAAGATATTATTTTTCCCAATAGAGGCCTCTTAGCGCTCAGAATGTCCAATTGCAGTTTCTACAGAAAGAGTGTTTCAGAAAGGCTCAATCAAAAGTAAGGTTCAACTCTGTTAGTTGAATGCACAGAACAGAAAGAAGTTTCATACAATGCTTCTGTGTAGTTTATATTTGAACATATTCTTTTTTCCACTATTACCCAGTTAGCGCTACGAATGTCCAGTTGCATTTTCTACAGACAGAGTGTTTCAAACCTGCTCAATCAAAAGTATGGTTTAACTCTGTTAGCTGAATGCTCAGATCAGAAAGGAGTTTCACAGAATGCTTCTGTGTAGTTTATATTTGAATATATTCCTTTTTCCACTACTACTCTCTTAGCGCTCCAAAGGTCCAGTTGCATTTTCTACAGAAAGAGTGTTCAAATCTGCTCAATCAAAAGTATGGTTTAACTCTGTTAGCTGAATGCACAGATCAGAAAGAAGTTTCACAGAATGATTCTGTGTAGTTTATATTTGGAGACATTCCTTTTTCCACTATTACCCTCTTAGCGCTCCGAATCTCCACTTGCATTTTCTACAGAAAGAGTGTTTCAGAACGGCTCAATCAAAACTAAGGTTCAACTCTTTTAGTTGGACAAACAGAACAGAAAGAATTTTCACACAATTCTTCTGTGTAGTTTTTATTTGTAGACATTTTTTTCCCAATATAGGCCTCTTAGCGCTCAGAATGTCCAATTGCAGTTTCTACAGAAAGAGTGTTTCAGAACGGCTCAATCAAAAGTAAGGTTCAACTCTGTTAGTTGAATGCACAGAACAGAAAGAAGTTTCATACAATGCTTCTGTGTAGTTTATATTTGAACATATTCTTTTTTCCACTATTACCCACTTAGCGCTACGAATGTCCAGTTGCATTTTCTACAGACAGAGTGTTTCAAAACTGCTCAATCAAACCTATGGTTTAACTCTGTTAACTGTATGCTCAGATCAGAAAGAAGTTTCACAGAATGCTTCTGTGTAGTTTATATTTGAATATATTCCTTTTTCCACTACTACGCTCTTAGCGCTCCAAATGTCCAGTTGCATTTTCAACAGAAAGAGTGTTCAGATCTGCTCAATCAAAAGTATGGTTTAACTCTGTTAGCTGAATGCACAGATCAGAAAAAGTTTCACCGAATGATTCTGTGTAGTTTATATTTGAAGACATTCCTTTTTCCACTATTACCCTCTTAGCGCTCCGAATCTCCACTTGCATTTTCTACAAAAAGAGTGTTTCATAACTGCTCAATCAAATATATGTTTTATCTCTGTTAACTGAATTTACAGATCAGAAATAAGTTTCACAGAATGCATCTGTGTAGTTTTTATTTGAAGATATTCTTTTTCCCAATGTAGGCCTCTTAGCGCTTAGCATGTCCAATTGCAGTTTCTACATAAAGAGTGTTTCAGAACGGCTCAATCAAAAGTAAGGTTCAACTCTGTTAGTTGAATGCACAGAACAGAAAGAAGTTTCATACAATGCTTCTGTGTAGTTTATATTTGAACATATTCTTTTTTCCACTATTACCCACTTAGTGCTACGAATGTCCAGTTGCATTTTCTACAGACAGAGTGTTTCAAAAGTTCTCAATCAAAAGTATGGTTTAACTCTGTTAGCTGAATGCTCAGATCAGAAAGAAGTTTCACAGAATGCTTCTGTGTAGTTTATATTTGAATATATTCCTTTTTCCACAACTACTCTCTTAGCGCTCCAAATGTCCAGTTGCATTTTCTACAGAAAGAGTGTTCAGATCTGCTCAATCAAAACTATGGTTTAACTCTGTTAGCTGAATGCACAGATCAGAAAGAAGTTTCACAGAATGATTCTGTGTAGTTTATATTTGGAGACATTCCTTTTTCCACTATTAACCTCTTAGCGCTCCGAATCTCCACTTGCATTTTCTACAAAAAGAGTGTTTCATAACTGCTCAATCAAAAATATGTTTTATCTCTGTTAACTGAATTTACAGATCAGAAATAAGTTTCACAGAATGCATCTGTGTAGTTTTTATTTGAAGATATTCTTTTTCCCAATGTAGGCCTCTTAGCGCTTAGCATGTCCAATTGCAGTTTCTACAGAAAGAGTGTTTCAGAACGGCTCAATCAAAAGTAAGGTTCAACTCTGTTAGTTGAATGCACAGAACAGAAAGAATTTTCACAGAATGTTACTGTGTAGTTTATATTTGAATATGTTCCTTTTTCCGCTATTACCCTCTTAGCGCTCCGAATGTCCACTTGCATTTTCTACAGAAAGAGTGTTCAGAACTGCTCAATCAAAAGTATGGTTTAACTCTGTTAGCTTAATGAACATATCAGAAATATGTTTCACACAATGCTTCTGTGTAGTTTTTATTTGAAGATATTATTTTTCCCAATAGAGGCCTCTTAGCGCTCAGAATGTCCAATTGCAGTTTCTACAGAAAGAGTGTTTCAGAAAGGCTCAATCAAAAGTAAGGTTCAACTCTGTTAGTTGAATGCACAGAACAGAAAGAAGTTTCAGACAATGCTTCTGTGTAGTTTATATTTGAACATATTCTTTTTTCCACTATTACCCACTTAGCGCTACGAATGTCCAGTTGCATTTTCTACAGACAGAGTGTTTCAAAACTGCTCAATCAAAAGTATGGTTTAACTCTGTTAGCTGAATGCTCAGATCAGAAAGAAGTTTCACAGAATGCTTCTGTGTAGTTTATATTTGAATATATTCCTTTTTCCACAACTACTCTCTTAGCGCTCCAAATGTCCAGTTGCATTTTCTACAGAAAGAGTGTTCAGATCTGCTCAATCAAAAGTATGGTTTAACCCTGTTAGCTGAATGCACAGATCAGAAAGAAGTTTCACAGAATGATTCTGTGTAGTTTATATTTGGAGACATTCCTTTTTCCACTATTACCCTCTTAGCGCTCCGAATCTCCACTTGCATTTTCTACAGAAAGAGTGTTTCAGAACGGCTCAATCAAAACTAAGGTTCAACTCTTTTAGTTGAACAAACAGAACAGAAAGAAGTTTCACACAATTCTTCTGTGTAGTTTTTATTTGTAGACATTTTTTTCCCAATATAGGCCTCTTAGCGCTCAGAATGTCCAATTGCAGTTTCTACAGAAAGAGTGTTTCAGAACGGCTCAATCAAAAGTAAGGTTCAACTCTGTTAGTTGAATGCACAGAACAGAAAGAAGTTTCATACAATGCTTCTGTGTAGTTCATATTTGAACATATTCTTTTTTCCACTATTACCCACTTAGCGCTACGAATGTCCAGTTGCATTTTCTACAGACAGAGTGTTTCAAAACTGCTCAATCAAAAGTATGGTTTAACTCTGTTAGCTGAATGCACAGATCAGAAAGAAGTTTCACCGAATGATTCTGTGTAGTTTATATTTGAAGACATTCCTTTTTCCACTATTACCCTCTTAGCGCTCCGAATCTCCACTTGCATTTTCTACAAAAAGAGTGTTTCATAACTGCTCATTCAAAAATATGTTTTATCTCTGTTAACTGAATTTACAGATCAGAAATAAGTTTCACAGAATGCATCTGTGTAGTTTTTATTTGAAGATATTCTTTTTCCCAATGTAGGCCTCTTAGCGCTTAGCATGTCCAATTGCAGTTTCTACAGAAATAGTGTTTCAGAACGGCTCAATCAAATTAAGGTTCAACTCTGTTAGTTGAATGCACAGAACAGAAAGAATTTTCACAGAATGCTACTGTGTAGTTTATATTTGAATATATTCCTTTTTCCACTATTACCCTCTTAGCGCTCTGAATGTCCACTTGCATTTTCTACAGAAAGAGTGTTCAGAACTGCGCAATCAAAAGTATGGTTTAACTCTGTTAGCTTAATGAACATATCAGAAATAAGTTTCACACAATGCTTCTGTGTAGTTTTTATTTGAAGATATTATTTTTCCCAATAGAGGCCTCTTTGCGCTCAGAATGTCCAATTGCAGTTTCTACAGAAAGAGTGTTTCAGAAAGGCTCAATCAAAAGTAAGGTTCAACTCTGTTAGTTGAATGCACAGAACAGAAAGAAGTTTCATACAATGCTTCTGTGTAGTTTATATTTGAACATATTCTTTTTTCCACTATTCCCCACTTAGTGCTACGAATGTCCAGTTGCATTTTCTACAGACAGAGTGTTTCAAAAGTGCTCAATCAAAAGTATGGTTTAACTCTGTTAGCTGAATGCTCAGATCAGAAAGAAGTTTCACAGAATGCTTCTGTGTAGTTTATATTTGAATATATTCCTTTTTCCACAACTACTCTCTTAGCGCTCCAAATGTCCAGTTGCATTTTCTACAGAAAGAGTGTTCAGATCTGCTCAATCAAAACTATGGTTTAACTCTGTTAGCTGAATGCACAGATCAGAAAGAAGTTTCACAGAATGATTCTGTGTAGTTTATATTTGGAGACATTCCTTTTTCCACTATTAACCTCTTAGCGCTCCGAATCTCCACTTGCATTTTCTACAAAAAGAGTGTTTCATAACTGCTCAATCAAAAATATGTTTTATCTCTGTTAACTGAATTTACAGATCAGAAATAAGTTTCACAGAATGCATCTGTGTAGTTTTTATTTGAAGATATTCTTTTTCCCAATGTAGGCCTCTTAGCGCTTAGCATGTCCAATTGCAGTTTCTACAGAAAGAGTGTTTCAGAACGGCTCAATCAAAAGTAAGGTTCAACTCTGTTAGTTGAATGCACAGAACAGAAAGAATTTTCACAGAATGTTACTGTGTAGTTTATATTTGAATATGTTCCTTTTTCCGCTATTACCCTCTTAGCGCTCCGAATGTCCACTTGCATTTTCTACAGAAAGAGTGTTCAGAACTGCGCAATCAAAAGTATGGTTTAACTCTGTTAGCTTAATGAACATATCAGAAATATGTTTCACACAATGCTTCTGTGTAGTTTTTATTTGAAGATATTATTTTTCCCAATAGAGGCCTCTTAGCGCTCAGAATGTCCAATTGCTGTTTCTACAGAAAGAGTGTTTCAGAAAGGCTCAATCAAAAGTAAGGTTCAACTCTGTTAGTTGAATGCACAGAACAGAAAGAATTTTCACAGAATGCTACTGTGTAGTTTATATTTGAATATATTCCTTTTTCCACTATTACCCTCTTAGCGCTCCGAATGTCCACTTGCATTTTCTACAGAAAGAGTGTTCAGAACTGCGCACTCAAAAGTATGGTTTAACTCTGTTTGCTTAATTAACATATCAGAAATAAGTTTCACACAATGCTTCTGTGTAGTTTTTATTTGAAGATATTATTTTTCCGAATAGAGGCCTCTTAGCGCTCAGAATGTCCAATTGCAGTTTCTACAGAAAGAGTGTTTCAGAAAGGCTCAATCAAAAGTAAGGTTCAACTCTGTTAGTTGAATGCACAGAACAGAAAGAAGTTTCATACAATGCTTCTGTGTAGTTTATATTTGAACATATTCTTTTTTCCACTATTACCCACTTAGCGCTACGAATGTCCAGTTGCATTTTCTACAGACAGAGTGTTTCAAAACTGCTCAATCAAAAGTATGGTTTAACTCTGTTAGCTGAATGCTCAGATCAGAAAGAAGTTTCACAGAATGCTTCTGTGTAGTTTATATTTGAATATATTCCTTTTTCCACTACTACTCTCTTAGCGCTCCAAATGTCCAGTTGCATTTTCTACAGAAAGAGTGTTCAGATGTGCTGAATCAAAAGTATGGTTTAAATCTGTTAGCTGAATGCACAGATCAGAAAGAAGTTTCACAGAATGATTCTGTGTAGTTTATATTTGGAGACATTCCTTTTTCCACTATTACCCTCTTAGCGCTCCGAATCTCCACTTGCATTTTCTACAGAAAGAGTGTTTCAGAACGGCTCAATCAAAACTAAGGTTCAACTCTTTTAGTTGAACAAACAGAACAGAAAGAAGTTTCACACAATTCTTCTGTGTAGTTTTTATTTGTAGACATTCTTTTTCCCAATATAGGCCTCTTAGTGCTCAGAATGTCCAATTGCAGTTTCTACAGAAAGAGTGTTTCAGAACGGCTCAATCAAAAGTAAGGTTCAACTCTGTTAGTTGAATGCACAGAACAGAAAGAAGTTTCATACAATGCTTCTGTGTAGTTTATATTTGAACGTATTCTTTTTTCCACTATTACCCACTTAGCGCTACGAATGTCCAGTTGCATTTTCTACAGACAGAGTGTTTCAAAACTGCTCAATCAAAAGTATGGTTTAACTCTGTTAGCTGAATGCTCAGATCAGAAAGAAGTTTCACAGAATGCTTCTGTGTAGTTTATATTTGAATATATTCCTTTTTCCACTACTACGCTCTTAGCGCTCCAAATGTCCAGTTGCATTTTCAACAGAAAGAGTGTTCAGATCTGCTCAATCAAAAGTATGGTTTAACTCTGTTAGCTGAATGCACAGATCAGAAAGAAGTTTCACCGAATGATTCTGTGTAGTTTATATTTGAAGACATTCCTTTTTCCACTATTACAATCTTAGCGCTCCGAATCTCCACTTGCATTTTCTACAAAAAGAGTGTTTCATAACTGCTCAATCAAAAATATGTTTTATCTCTGTTAACTGAATTTACAGATCAGAAATAAGTTTCACAGAATGCATCTGTGTTCTTTTTATTTGAAGATATAATTTTTCCCAATGTAGGCCTCTTAGCGCTTAGCATGTCCAATTGCAGTTTCTACAGAAAGAGTGTTTCAGAACGGCTCAATCAAAAGTAAGGTTCAAATCTGTTAGTTGAATGCACAGAACAGAAAGAATTTTCACAGAATGCTACTGTGTAGTTTATATTTGAATATATTCCTTTTTCCACTATTAACCTCTTAGCGCTCCGAATGTCCACTTGCATTTTCTACAGAAAGAGTGTTCAGAACTGCGCAATCAAAAGTATGGTTTAACTCTGTTAGCTTAATGAACATATCAGAAATAAGTTTCACACAATGCTTCTGTGTAGTTTTTATTTGAAGATATTATTTTTCCCAATAGAGGCCTCTTAGCGCTCAGAATGTCCAATTGCAGTTTCTACAGAAAGAGTGTTTCAGAAAGGCTCAATCAAAAGTAAGGTTCAACTCTGTTAGTTGAATGCACAGAACAGAAAGAAGTTTCATACAATGCTTCTGTGTAGTTTATATTTGAACATATTCTTTTTTCCACTATTACCCACTTAGCGCTACGAATGTCCAGTTGCATTTTCTACAGACAGAGTGTTTCAAAACTGCTCAATCAAAAGTATGGTTTAACTCTGTTAGCTGAATGCTCAGATCAGAAAGAAGTTTCACAGAATGCTTCTGTGTAGTTTATATTTGAATATATTCCTTTTTCCACTACTACTCTCTTAGCGCTCCAAATGTCCAGTTGCATTTTCTACAGAAAGAGTGTTCAGATGTGCTGAATCAAAAGTATGGTTTAACTCTGTTAGCTGAATGCACAGATCAGAAAGAAGTTTCACAGAATGATTCTGTGTAGTTTATATTTGGAGACATTCCTTTTTCCACTATTACCCTCTTAGCGCTCCGAATCTCCACTTGCATTTTCTACAGAAAGAGTGTTTCAGAACGGCTCAATCAAAACTAAGGTTCAACTCTTTTAGTTGAACAAACAGAACAGAAAGAAGTTTCACACAATTCTTCTGTGTAGTTTTTATTTGTAGACATTCTTTTTCCCAATATAGGCCTCTTAGCGCTCAGAATGTCCAATTGCAGTTTCTACAGAAAGAGTGTTTCAGAAAGGCTCAATCAAAAGTAAGGTTCAACTCTGTTAGTTGAATGCACAGAACAGAAAGAAGTTTCATACAATGCTTCTGTGTAGTTTATATTTGAACATATTCTTTTTTCCACTATTACCCACTTAGCGCTACGAATGTCCAGTTGCATTTTCTACAGACAGAATGTTTCAAAACTGCTCAATCAAAAGTATGGTTTAACTCTGTTAGCTGAATGCTCAGATCAGAAAGAAGTTTCACAGAATGCTTCTGTGTAGTTTATATTTGAATATATTCCTTTTTCCACTACTACACTCTTAGCGCTCCAAATGTCCAGCTGCATTTTCTACAGAAAGAGTGTTCAGATTTGCTCAATCAAAATTATGGTTTAACACTGTTAGCTGAATGCACAGATTAGAAAGAAGTTTCACAGAATGATTCTGTGTAGTTTATATTTGGAGACATTCCTTTTTCCACTATTACCCTTTTAGCGCTCCGAATCTCCACTTGCATTTTCTACAGAAAGAGTGTTTCAGAACGGCTCAATCAAAACTAAGGTTCAACTCTTTTAGTTGAACAAACAGAACAGAAAGAAGTTTCACACAATTCTTCTGTGTAGTTTTTATTTGTAGACATTCTTTTTCCCAATATAGGCCTCTTAGCGCTCAGAATGTCCAATTGCAGTTTCTACAGAAAGAGTGTTTCAGAACGGCTCAATCAAAAGTAAGGTTCAACTCTGTTAGTTGAATGCACAGAACAGAAAGAAGTTTCATACAATGCTTCTGTGTAGTTTATATTTGAACGTATTCTTTTTTCCACTATTACCCACTTAGCGCTACAAATGTCCAGTTGCATTTTCTACAGACAGAGTGTTTCAAAACTGCTCAATCAAAAGTATGGTTTAACTCTGTTAGCTGAATGCTCAGATCAGAAAGAAGTTTCACAGAATGCTTCTGTGTAGTTTATATTTGAATATATTCCTTTTTCCACTACTACGCTCTTAGCGCTCCAAATGTCCAGTTGCATTTTCAACAGAAAGAGTGTTCAGATCTGCTCAATCAAAAGTATGGTTTAACTCTGTTAGCTGAATGCACAGATCAGAAAGAAGTTTCACCGAATGATTCTGTGTAGTTTATATTTGAAGACATTCCTTTTTCCACTATTACAATCTTAGCGCTCCGAATCTCCACTTGCATTTTCTACAAAAAGAGTGTTTCATAACTGCTCAATCAAAAATATGTTTTATCTCTGTTAACTGAATTTACAGATCAGAAATAAGTTTCACAGAATGCATCTGTGTTCTTTTTATTTGAAGATATACTTTTTCCCAATGTAGGCCTCTTAGCGCTTAGCATGTCCAATTGCAGTTTCTACAGAAAGAGTGTTTCAGAACGGCTCAATCAAAAGTAAGGTTCAACTCTGTTAGTTGAATGCACAGAACAGAAAGAATTTTCACAGAATGCTACTGTGTAGTTTATATTTGAATATATTCCTTTTTCCACTATTAACCTCTTAGCGCTCCGAATGTCCACTTGCATTTTCTACAGAAAGAGTGTTCAGAACTGCGCAATCAAAAGTATGGTTTAACTCTGTTAGCTTAATGAACATATCAGAAATAAGTTTCACACAATGCTTCTGTGTAGTTTTTATTTGAAGATATTATTTTTCCCAATAGAGGCCTCTTAGCGCTCAGAATGTCCAATTGCAGTTTCTACAGAAAGAGTGTTTCAGAAAGGCTCAATCAAAAGTAAGGTTCAACTCTGTTAGTTGAATGCACAGAACAGAAAGTAGTTTCATACAATGCTTCTGTGTAGTTTATATTTGAACATATTCTTTTTTCCACTATTACCCACTTAGCGCTACGAATGTCCAGTTGCATTTTCTACAGACAGAGTGTTTCAAAACTGCTCAATCAAAAGTATGGTTTAACTCTGTTAGCTGAATGCTCAGATCAGAAAGAAGTTTCACAGAATGCTTCTGTGTAGTTTATATTTGAATATATTCCTTTTTCCACTACTACACTCTTAGCGCTCCAAAAGTCCAGCTGCATTTTCTACAGAAAGAGTGTTCAGATTTGCTCAATCAAAATTATGGTTTAACACTGTTAGCTGAATGCACAGATTAGAAAGAAGTTTCACAGAATGATTCTGTGTAGTTTATATTTGAAGACATTCCTTTTTCCACTATTACCCTCTTAGCGCTCCGAATCTCCACTTGCATTTTCTTCAAAAAGAGTGTTTCATAACTGCTCAATCAAAAATGTATTTTATCTCTGTTAACTGAATTTACAGATCAGAAATAAGTTTCACAGAATGCATCTGTGTAGTTTTTATTTGAAGATATTCTTTTTCCCAATGTAGGCCTCTTAGCGCTTAGCATGTCCAATTGCAGTTTCTACAGAAAGAGTGTTTCAGAACGGCTCAATCAAAAGTAAGGTTCAACTCTGTTAGTTGAATGCACAGAACAGAAAGAATTTTCACAGAATGCTACTGTGTAGTTTATATTTGAATATATTCCTTTTTCCACTATTACCCTCTTAGCGCTCCGAATGTCCACTTGCATTTTCTACAGAAAGAGTGTTCAGAACTGCGCAATCAAAAGTATGGTTTAACTCTGTTAGCTTAATGAACATATCAGAAATAAGTTTCACACAATGCTTCTGTGTAGTTTTTATTTGAAGATATTATTTTTCCCAATAGAGGCCTCTTAGCGCTCAGAATGTCCAATTGCAGTTTCTACAGAAAGAGTGTTTCAGAAAGGCTCAATCAAAAGTAAGGTTCAACTGTGTTAGTTGAATGCACAGAACAGAAAGAAGTTTTATACAATGCTTCTGTGTAGTTTATATTTGAACATATTCTTTTTTCCACTATTACCCACTTAGCGCTACGAATGTCCAGTTGCATTTTCTACAGACAGAGTGTTTCAAAACTGCTCAATCAAAAGTATGGCTTAACTCTGTTAGCTGAATGCTCAGATCAGAAAGAAGTTTCACAGAATGCTTCTGTGTAGTTTATATTTGAATATATTCCTTTTTCCACTACTACTCTCTTAGCGCTCCAAATGTCCAGTTGCATTTTCTACAGAAAGAGTGTTCAGATCTGCTCAATCAAATGTATGGTTTAACTCTGTTAGCTGAATGCACAGATCAGAAAGAAGTTTCACAGAATGATTCTGTGTAGTTTATATTTGGAGACATTCCTTTTTCCACTATTACCCTCTTAGCGCTCCGAATCTCCACTTGCTTTTTCTACAGAAAGAGTGTTTCAGAACGGCTCAATCAAAACTAAGGTTCAACTCTTTTAGTTGGACAAACCGAACAGAAAGAAGTTTCACACAATTCTTCTGTGTAGTTTTTATTTGTAGACATTCTTTTTCCCAATATAGGCCTCTTAGCGCTCAGAATGTCCAATTGCAGTTTCTACAGAAAGAGTGTTTCAGAACGGCTCAATCAAAAGTAAGGTTCAACTCAGTTAGTTGAATGCACAGAACAGAAAGAAGTTTCATACAATGCTTCTGTGTAGTTTATATTTGAACATATTCTTTTTTCCACTATTACCCTCTTAGCGCTACGAATGTCCAGTTGCATTTTCTACAGACAGAGTGTTTCAAAACTGCTCAATCAAAAGTATGGTTTAACTCTGTTAGCTGTATGCTCAGATCAGAAAGAAGTTTCACAGAATGCTTCTGTGTAGTTTATATTTGAATATATTCCTTTTTCCACTACTACGCTCTTAGCGCTCCAAATGTCCAGTTGCATTTTCAACAGAAAGAGTGTTCAGATCTGCTCAATCAAAAGTATGGTTTAACTCTGTTAGCTGAATGCACAGATCAGAAATAAGTTTCACCGAATGATTCTGTGTAGTTTATATTTGAAGACATTCCTTTTTCCACTATTACCCTCTTAGCGCTCCGAATCTCCACTTGCATTTTCTACAAAAAGAGTGTTTCATAACTGCTCAATCAAAAATATGTTTTATCTCTGTTAACTGAATTTACAGATCAGAAATTAGTTTCACAGAATGCATCTGTGTAGTTTTTATTTGAAGATATTCTTTTTCCCAATGTAGGCCTCTTAGCGCTTAGCATGTCCAATTGCAGTTTCTACAGAAAGAGTGTTTCAGAACGGCTCAATCAAAAGTAAGGTTCAACTCTGTTAGTTGAATGCACAGAACAGAAAGAATTTTCACAGAATGCTACTGTGTAGTTTATATTTGAATATATTCCTTTTTCCACTATTACCCTCTTAGCGCTCCGAATGTCCACATGCATTTTCTACAGAAACAGTGTTCAGAACTGCGCAATCAAAAGTATGGTTTAACTCTGTTAGCTTACTGAACATATCAGAAATAAGTTTCACACAATGCTTCTGTGTAGTTTTTATTTGAAGATATTATTTTTCCCAATAGAGGCCTCTTAGCGCTCAGAATGTCCAATTGCAGTTTCTACAGAAAGAGTGTTTCAGAAAGGCTCAATCAAAAGTAATGTTCAACTCTGTTAGTTGAATGCACAGAACAGAAAGAAGTTTCATACAATGCTTCTGTGTAGTTTATATTTGAACATATTCTTTTTTCCACTATTACCCACTTAGCGCTACGAATGTCCAGTTGCATTTTCTACAGACAGAGTGTTTCAAAACTGCTCAATCAAAAGTATGGTTTAACTCTGTTAGCTGAATGCTCAGATCAGAAAGAAGTTTCACAGAATGCTTCTGTGTAGTTTATATTTGAATATATTCCTTTTTCCACAACTACTCTCTTAGCGCTCCAAATGTCCAGTTGCATTTTCTACAGAAAGAGTGTTCAGATCTGCTCAATCAAAAGTATGGTTTAACTCTGTTAGCTGAATGCACAGATCAGAAAGAAGTTTCACAGAATGATTCTGTGTAGTTTATATTTGGAGACATTCCTTTTTCCACTATTACCCTCTTAGCGCTCCGAATCTCCACTTGCATTTTCTACAGAAAGAGTGTTTCAGAACGGCTCAATCAAAACTAAGGTTCAACTCTTTTAGTTGAACAAAGAGAACAGAAAGAAGTTTCACACAATTCTTCTGTGTAGTTTTTATTTGTAGACATTCTTTTTCCCAATATAGGCCTCTTAGCGCTCAGAATGTCCAATTGCAGTTTCTACAGAAAGACTGTTTCAGAACGGCTCAATCAAAAGTAAGGTTCAACTCTGTTAGTTGAATGCACGGGACAGAAAGAAGTTTCATACAATGCTTCTGTGTAGTTTATATTTGAACATATTCTTTTTTCCACTATTACCCACTTAGCGCTACGAATGTCCAGTTGCATTTTCTACAGACAGAGTTTTTCAAAACTGCTCAATCAAAAGTATGTTTTAACTCTGTTAGCTGAATGCTCAGATCAGAAAGAAGTTTCACAGAATGCTTCTGTGTAGTTTATATTTGAATATATTCCTTTTTCCACTACTACGCTCTTAGCGCTCCAAATGTCCAGTTGCATTTTCTACAGAAAGAGTGTTCAGATCTGCTCAATCAAAAGTATGGTTTAGCTCTGTTAGCTGAATGCACAGATCAGAAAGAAGTTTCACCGAATGATTCTGTGTAGTTTATATTTGAAGACATTCCTTTTTCCACTATTACCCTCTTAGCGCTCCGAATCTCCACTTGCATTTTCTACAAAAAGAGTGTTTCATAACTGCTCAATCAAAAATATGTTTTATCTCTGTTAACTGAATTTACAGATCAGAAATAAGTTTCACAGAATGCATCTGTGTAGTTTTTATTTGAAGATATTCTTTTTCCCAATGTAGGCCTCTTAGCGCTTAGCATGTCCAATTGCAGTTTCTACAGAAAGAGTGTTTCAGAACGGCTCTATCAAAAGTAAGGTTCAACTCTGTTAGTTGAATGCACAGAACAGAAAGAATTTTCACAGAATGCTACTGTGTAGTTTATATTTGAATATATTCCTTTTTCCACTATTACCCTCTTAGCGCTCCGAATGTCCACTTGCATTTTCTACAGAAAGAATGTTCAGAACTGCGCAATCAAAAGTATGGTTTAACTCTGTTAGCTTAATGAACATATCAGAAATAAGTTTCACACAATGCTTCTGTGTAGTTTTTATTTGAAGATATTATTTTTCCCAATATAGGCCTCTTAGCGCTCAGAATGTCCAATTGCAGTTTCTACAGAAAGAGTGTTTCAGAACGGCTCAATCAAAAGTAAGGTTCAACTCTGTTAGTTGAATGCACAGAACAGAAAGAAGTTTCATACAATGCTTCTGTGTAGTTTATATTTGAACATATTCTTTTTTCCACTATTACCCACTTAGCGCTACGAATGTCCAGTTGCATTTTCTACAGACAGAGTGTTTCAAAACTGCTCAATCAAAAGTATGGTTTAACTCTGTTAGCTGAATGCTCAGATCAGAAAGAAGTTTCACAGAATGCTTCTGTGTAGTTTATATTTGAATATATTCCTTTTTCCACTACTACGCTCTTAGCGCTCCAAATGTCCACTTGCATTTTCTACAGAAAGAGTGTTCAGATCTGCTCAATCAAAAGTATGGTTTAACTCTGTTAGCTGAATGCACAGATCAGAAAGAAGTTTCACCGAAGGATTCTGTGTAGTTTATATTTGAAGACATTCCTTTTTCCACTGTTAACCTCTTAGCGCTCCGAATCTCCACTTGCATTTTCTACAAAAAGAGTGTTTCATAACTGCTCAATCAAAAATATATTTTATCTCTGTTAACTGAATTTACAGAGCAGAAATAAGTTTCACAGAATGCATCTGTGTAGTTTTTATTTGAAGATATTTTTTTTCCCAATGTAGGCCTCTTAGCGCTTAGCATGTCCAATTGCAGTTTCTTCAGAAAGAGTGTTTCAGAACGGCTCAATCAAAAGTAAGGTTCAACTCTGTTAGTTGAATGCACAGAACAGAAAGAATTTTCACAGAATGCTACTGTGTAGTTTATATTTGAATATATTCCTTTTTCCACTATTACCCTCTTAGCGCTCCGAATGTCCACTTGCATTTTCTACAGAAAGAGTGTTCAGAACTGCGCAATCAAAAGTATGGTTTAACTCTGTTAGCTTAATGAACATATCAGAAATAAGTTTCACACAATGCTTCTGTGTAGTTTTTATTTGAAGATATTATTTTCCCCAATAGAGGCCTCTTAGCGCTCAGAATGTCCAATTGCAGTTTCTACAGAAAGAGTGTTTCAGAAAGGCTCAATCAAATGTAAGGTTCAACTCTGTTAGTTGAATGCACAGAACAGAAAGAAGTTTCATACAATGCTTCTGTGTAGTTTATATTTGAACATATTCTTTTTTCCACTATTACCCACTTAGCGCTACGAATGTCCAGTTGCATTTTCTACAGACAGAGTGTTTCAAAACTGCTCAATCAAAAGTATTGTTTAACTCTGTTAGCTGAATGCTCAGAACAGTAAGAAGTTTCACAGAATGCTTCTGTGTAGTTTATATTTGAATATATTCCTTTTTCCACTACTACTCTCTTAGCGCTCCAAATGTCCAGTTGCATTTTCTACAGAAAGAGTGTTCAGATCTGCTCAATCAAAAGTATGGTTTAACTCTGTTAGCTGAATGCACAGATCAGAAAGAAGTTTCACAGAATGATTCTGTGTAGTTTATATTTGGAGACATTCTTTTTTCCACTATTACCCTCTTAGCGCTCTGAATCTCCACTTGCATTTTCTACAGAAAGAGTGTTTCAGAACGGCTCAATCAAAACCAAGGTTCAACTCTTTTAGTTGAACAAACAGAAGAGAAAGAAGTTTCACACAATTCTTCTGTGTAGTTTTTATTTGTAGAAATTCTTTTTCCCAATATAGGCCTCTTAGCGCTCAGAATGTCCAATTGCAGTTTCTACAGAAAGAGTGTTTCAGAACGGCTCAATCAAAAGTAAGGTTCAACTCTGTTAGTTGAATGCACAGAACAGAAAGAAGTTTCATACAATGCTTCTGTGTAGTTTATATTTGAACATATTCTTTTTTCCACTATTACCCACTTAGCGCTACGAATGCTCAGTTGCATTTTCTACAGACAGAGTGTTTCAAAACTGCTCAATCAAAAGTATGGTTTAACTCTGTTAGCTGAATGCTCAGATCAGAAAGAAGTTTCACAGAATGCTTCTGTGTAGTTTATATTTGAATATATTCCTTTTTCCACTACTACTGTCTTAGCGCTCCAAATGTCCAGTTGCATTTTCTACAGAAAGAGTGTTCAGATCTGCTCAATCAAAAGTATGGTTTAACTCCGTTAGCTGAATGCACAGATCAGAAAGAAGTTTCACCGAATGATTCTGTGTAGTTTATATTTGAAGACATTCCTTTTTCCACTATTACCCTCTTAGCGCTCCGAATCTCCACTTGCATTTTCTACAAAAACAGTGTTACATAACTGCTCAATCAAAAATATGTTTTATCTCTGTTAACTGAATTTACAGATCAGAAATTAGTTTCACAGAATGCATCTGTGTAGTTTTTATTTGAAGATATTCTTTTTCCCAATGTAGGCCTCTTAGCGCTTAGCATGTCCAATTGCAGTTTCTACAGAAAGAGTGTTTCAGAACGGCTCAATCAAAAGTAAGGTTCAACTCTGTTAGTTGAATGCACAGAACAGAAAGAATTTTCACAGAATGCTACTGTGTAGTTTATATTTGAATATATTCCTTTTTCAACTATTACCCTCTTAGCGCTCCGAATGTCCACTTGCATTTTCTACAGAAAGAGTGTTCAGAACTGCGCAATCAAAAGTATGGTTTAACTCTGTTAGCTTAATGAACATATCAGAAATAAGTTTCACAAAATGCTTCTTTGTAGTTTTTATTTGAAGATATTATTTTTCCCAATAGAGGCCTCTTAGCGCTCAGAATGTCCAATTGCAGTTTCTACAGAAAGAGTGTTTCAGAAAGGCTCAATCAAAAGTAAGGTTCAACTCTGTTAGTTGAATGCACAGAACAGAAAGAAGTTTCATACAATGCTTCTGTGTAGTTTATATTTGAACATATTCTTTTTTCCACTATTACCCACTTAGCGCTACGAATGTCCAGTTGCATTTTCTACAGACAGAGTGTTTCAAAACTGCTCAATCAAAAGTATGGTTTAACTCTGTTAGCTGAATGCTCAGATCAGAAAGAAGTTTCACAGAATGCTTCTGTGTAGTTTATATTTGAATATATTCCTTTTTCCACTACTACTCTCTCAGCGCTCCAAATGTCCAGTTGCATTTTCTACAGAAAGAGTGTTCAGATCTGCTCAATCAAAAGTATGGTTTAACTCTGTTAGCTGAATGCACAGATCAGAAAGAAGTTTCACAGTATGATTCTGTGTAGTTTATATTTGGAGACATTCCTTTTTCCACTATTACCCTCTTAGCGCTCCGAATCTCCACTTGCATTTTCTACAGAAAGAGTGTTTCAGAACGGCTCAATCAAAACTAAGGTTCAACTCTTTTAGTTGAAAAAACAGAACAGAAAGAAGTTTCACTCAATTCTTCTGTGTAGTTTTTATTTGTAGACATTCTTTTTCCCAATATAGGCCTCTTAGCGCTCAGAATGTCCAATTGCAGTTTCTACAGAAAGAGTGTTTCAGAACGGCTCAATCAAAAGTAAGGTTCAACTCTGTTAGTTGAATGCACAGAACAGAAAGAAGTTTCATACAATGCTTCTGTGTAGTTTATATTTGAACATATTCTTTTTTCCACTATTACCCACTTAGCGCTACGAATGTCCAGTTGCATTTTCTACAGACAGAGTGTTTCAAAACTGCTCAATCAAAAGTATGGTTTAACTCTGTTAGCTGAATGCTCAGATCAGAAAGAAGTTTCACAGAATGCTTCTGTGTAGTTTATATTTGATTATATTCCTTTTTCCACTACTACGCTCTTAGCGCTCCAAATGTCCAGTTGCATTTTCTACAGAAAGAGTGTTCAGATCTGCTCAATCAAAAGTATGGTTTAACTCTGTTAGCTCAATGCACAGATCAGAAAGAAGTTTCACAGAATGATTCTGTGTAGTTTATATTTGGAGACATTCCTTTTTCCACTATTACCCTCTTAGCGCTCCGAATCTCCACTTGCATTTTCTACAGAAAGAGTGTTTCAGAACGGCTCAATCAAAACTAAGGTTCAACTCTTTTAGTTGAAAAAACAGAACAGAAAGGAGTTTCACTCAATTCTTCTGTGTAGTTTCTATTTGTAGACATTCTTTTTCCCAATATAGGCCTCTTAGCGCTCAGAATGTCCAATTGCAGTTTCTACAGAAAGAGAGTTTCAGAACGGCTCAATCAAAACTAAGGTTCAACTCTTTTAGTTGAAAAAACAGAACAGAAAGAAGTTTCACTCAATTCTTCTGTGTAGTTTCTATTTGTAGACATTCTTTTTCCCAATATAGGCCTCTTAGCGCTCAGAATGTCCAATTGCAGTTTCTACAGAAAGAGTGTTTCAGAACGGCTCAATCAAAAGTAAGGTTCAACTCTGTTAGTTGAATGCACAGAACAGAAAGAAGTTTCATACAATGCTTCTGTGTAGTTTATATTTGAACATATTCTTTTTTCCACTATTACCCACTTAGCGCTACGAATGTCCAGTTGCATTTTCTACAGACAGAGTGTTTCAAAACTGCTCAATCAAAAGTATGGTTTAACTCTGTTAGCTGAATGCTCAGATCAGAAAGAAGTTTCACAGAATGCTTCTGTGTAGTTTATATTTGAATATATTCCTTTTTCCACTACTACGCTCTTAGCGCTCCAAATGTCCAGTTGCATTTTCTACAGAAAGAGTGTTCAGATCTGCTCAATCAAAAGTATGGTTTAAATCTGTTAGCTGAATGCACAGATCAGAAAGAAGTTTCACAGAATGATTCTGTGTAGTTTATATTTGGAGACATTCCTTTTTCCACTATTACCCTCTTAGCGCTCCGAATCTCCACTTGCATTTTCTACAGAAAGAGTGTTTCAGAACGGCTCAATCAAAACTAAGGTTCAACTCTTTTAGTTGAAAAAACAGAACAGAAAGAAGTTTCACTCAATTCTTCTGTGTAGTTTTTATTTGTAGACATTCTTTTTCCCAATATAGGCCTCTTAGCGCTCAGAATGTCCAATTGCAGTTTCTACAGAAAGAGTGTTTCAGAACGGCTCAATCAAAAGTAAGGTTCAACTCTGTTAGTTGAATGCACAGAACAGAAAGAAGTTTCATACAATGCTTCTGTGTAGTTCATATTTGAACATATTCTTTTTTCCACTATTACCCACTTAGCGCTACGAATGTCCAGTTGCATTTTCTACAGACAGAGTGTTTCAAAACTGCTCAATCAAAAGTATGGTTTAACTCTGTTAGCTGAATGCTCAGATCAGAAAGAAGTTTCACAGAATGCTTCTGTGTAGTTTATATTTGAATATATTCCTTTTTCCACTACTACGCTCTTAGCGCTCCAAATGTCCAGTTGCATTTTCTACAGAAAGAGTGTTCAGATCTGCTCAATCAAAAGTATGGTTTAACTCTGTTAGCTCAATGCACAGATCAGAAAGAAGTTTCACAGAATGATTCTGTGTAGTTTATATTTGGAGACATTCCTTTTTCCACTATTACCCTCTTAGCGCTCCGAATCTCCACTTGCATATTCTACAGAAAGAGTGTTTCAGAACGGCTCAATCAAAAGTAAGGTTCAAATCTGTTAGTTGAATGCACAGAACAGAAAGATGTTTCATACAATGCTTCTGTGTAGTTTATATTTGAACATATTCTTTTTTCCACTATTACCCACTTAGCGCTACGAATGTCCAGTTGCATTTTCTACAGACAGAGTGTTTCAAAACTGCTCAATCAAAAGTATGGTTTAACTCTGTTAGCTGAATGCTTAGATCAGAAAGAAGTTTCACAGAATGCTTCTGTGTAGTTTATATTTGAATATATTCCTTTTTCCACTACTACTCTCTTAGCGCTCCAAATGTCCAGTTCATTTTCTACAGAAAGAGTGTTCAGATCTGCTCAATCAAAAGTATGGTTTAACTCTGTTAGCTGAATGCAAAGATCAGAAAGAAGTTTCACAGTATGATTCTGTGTAGTTTATATTTGGAGACATTCCTTTTTCCACTATTACCCTCTTAGCGCTCCGAATCTCCACTTGCATTTTCTACAGAAAGAGTGTTTCAGAACGGCTCAATCAAAACTAAGGTTCAAATCTTTTAGTTGAACAAACAGAACAGAAAGAAGTTTCACACAATTCTTCTGTGTAGTTTTTATTTGTAGACATTCTTTTTCCCAATATAGGCCTCTTAGCGCTCAGAATGTCCAATTGCAGTTTCTACAGAAAGAGTGTTTCAGAACGGCTCAATCAAAAGTAAGGTTCAACTCTGTTAGTTGAATGCACAGAACAGAAAGAAGTTTCATACAATGCTTCTGTGTAGTTCATATTTGAACATATTCTTTTTTCCACTATTACCCACTTAGCGCTACGAATGTCCAGTTGCATTTTCTACAGACAGAGTGTTTCAAAACTGCTCAATCAAAAGTATGGTTTAACTCTGTTAGCTGAATGCACAGATCAGAAAGAAGTTTCACCAAATGATTCTGTGTAGTTTATATTTGAAGACATTCCTTTTTCCACTATTACCCTCTTAGCGCTCCGAATCTCCACTTGCATTTTCTACAAAAAGTGTGTTTCATAACTGCTCATTCAAAAATATGTTTTATCTCTGTTAACTGAATTTACAGATCAGAAATAAGTTTCACAGAATGCATCTGTGTAGTTTTTATTTGAAGATATTCTTTTTCCCAATGTAGGCCTCATAGCGCTTAGCATGTCCAATTGCAGTTTCTACAGAAAGAGTGTTTCAGAACGGCTCAATCAAAAGTAAGGTTCAACTCTGTTAGTTGAATGCACAGAACAGAAAGAATTTTCACAGAATGCTACTGTGTAGTTTATATTTGAATATATTCCTTTTTCCACTATTACCCTCTTAGCGCTCCGAATGTCCACTTGCATTTTCTACAGAAAGAGTGTTCAGAACTGCGCACTCAAAAGTATGGTTTAACTCTGTTTGCTTAATTAACATATCAGAAATAAGTTTCACACAATGCTTCTGTGTAGTGTTTATTTGAAGATATTATTTTCCCCAATAGAGGCCTCTTAGCGCTCAGAATGTCCAATTGCAGTTTCTACAGAAAGAGTGTTTCAGAAAGGCTCAATCAAAAGTAAGGTTCAACTCTGTTAGTTGAATGCACAGAACAGAAAGAAGTTTCATACAATGCTTCTGTGTAGTTTATATTTGAACATATTCTTTTTTCCACTATTACCCACTTAGCGCTACGAATGTCCAGTTGCATTTTCTACAGACAGAGTGTTTCAAAACTGCTCAATCAAAAGTATGGTTTAACTCTGTTAGCTGAATGCTCAGATCAGAAAGAACTTTCACAGAATGCTTCTGTGTAGTTTATATTTGAATATATTCCTTTTTCCACTACTACACTCTTAGCGCTCCAAATGTCCAGTTGCATTTTCTACAGAAAGAGTGTTCAGATGTGCTGAATCAAAAGTATGGTTTAACTCTGTTAGCTGAATGCACAGATCAGAAAGAAGTTTCACAGAATGATTCTGTGTAGTTTATATTTGGAGACATTCCTTTTTCCACTATTACCCTCTTAGCGCTCCGAATCTCCACTTGCATTTTCTACAGAAAGAGTGTTTCAGAACGGCTCAATCAAAACTAAGGTTCAACTCTTTTAGTTGAACAAACAGAACAGAAAGAAGTTTCACACAATTCTTCTGTGTAGTTTTTATTTGTAGACATTCTTTTTCCCAATATAGGCCTCTTAGCGCTCAGAATGTCCAATTGCAGTTTCTACAGAAAGAGTGTTTCAGAAAGGCTCAATCAAAAGTAAGGTTCAACTCTGTTAGTTGAATGCACAGAACAGAAAGAAGTTTCATACAATGCTTCTGTGTAGTTTATATTTGAACGTATTCTTTTTTCCACTATTACCCACTTAGCGCTACGAATGTCCAGTTGCATTTTCTACAGACAGAGTGTTTCAAAACTGCTCAATCAAAAGTATGGTTTAACTCTGTTAGCTGAATGCTCAGATCAGAAAGAAGTTTCACAGAATGCTTCTGTGTAGTTTATATTTGAATATATTCCTTTTTCCACTACTACGCTCTTAGCGCTCCAAATGTCCAGTTGCATTTTCTACACAAAGAGTGTTCAGATCTGCTCAATCAAAAGTATGGTTTAACCCTGTTAGCTGAATGCACAGATCAGAAAGAAGTTTCACCGAATGATTCTGTGTAGTTTATATTTGAAGACATTCCTTTTTCCACTATTACAATCTTAGCGCTCCGAATCTCCACTTGCATTTTCTACAAAAAGAGTGTTTCATAACTGCTCAATCAAAAATATGTTTTATCTCTGTTAACTGAATTTACAGATCAGAAATAAGTTTCACAGAATGCATCTGTGTTCTTTTTATTTGAAGATATACTTTTTCCCAATGTAGGCCTCTTAGCGCTTAGCATGTCCAATTGCAGTTTCTACAGAAAGAGTGTTTCAGAACGGCTCAATCAAAAGTAAGGTTCAACTCTGTTAGTTGAATGCACAGAACAGAAAGAATTTTCACAGAATGCTACTGTGTAGTTTATATTTGAATATATTCCTTTTTCCACTATTAACCTCTTAGCGCTCCGAATGTCCACTTGCATTTTCTACAGAAAGAGTGTTCAGAACTGCGCAATCAAAAGTATGGTTTAACTCTGTTAGCTTAATGAACATATCAGAAATAAGTTTCACACAATGCTTCTGTGTAGTTTTTATTTGAAGATATTATTTTTCCCAATAGAGGCCTCTTAGCGCTCAGAATGTCCAATTGCAGTTTCTACAGAAAGAGTGTTTCAGAAAGGCTCAATCAAAAGTAAGGTTCAACTCTGTTAGTTGAATGCACAGAACAGAAAGTAGTTTCATACAATGCTTCTGTGTAGTTTATATTTGAACATATTCTTTTTTCCACTATTACCCACTTAGCGCTACGAATGTCCAGTTGCATTTTCTACAGACAGAGTGTTTCAAAACTGCTCAATCAAAAGTATGGTTTAACTCTGTTAGCTGAATGCTCAGATCAGAAAGAAGTTTCACAGAATGCTTCTGTGTAGTTTATATTTGAATATATTCCTTTTTCCACTACTACACTCTTAGCGCTCCAAAAGTCCAGCTGCATTTTCTACAGAAAGAGTGTTCAGATTTGCTCAATCAAAATTATGGTTTAACACTGTTAGCTGAATGCACAGATTAGAAAGAAGTTTCACAGAATGATTCTGTGTAGTTTATATTTGAAGACATTCCTTTTTCCACTATTACCCTCTTAGCGCTCCGAATCTCCACTTGCATTTTCTTCAAAAAGAGTGTTTCATAACTGCTCAATCAAAAATATATTTTATCTCTGTTAACTGAATTTACAGATCAGAAATAAGTTTCACAGAATGCATCTGTGTAGTTTTTATTTGAAGATATTCTTTTTCCCAATGTAGGCCTCTTAGCGCTTAGCATGTCCAATTGCAGTTTCTACAGAAAGAGTGTTTCAGAACGGCTCAATCAAATGTAAGGTTCAACTCTGTTAGTTGAATGCACAGAACAGAAAGAATTTTCACAGAATGCTACTGTGTAGTTTATATTTGAATATATTCCTTTTTCCACTATTACCCTCTTAGCGCTCCGAATGTCCACTTGCATTTTCTACAGAAAGAGTGTTCAGAACTGCGCAATCAAAAGTATGGTTTAACTCTGTTAGCTTAATGAACATATCAGAAATAAATTTCACACAATGCTTCTGTGTAGTTTTTATTTGAAGATATTATTTTTCCCAATAGAGGCCTCTTAGCGCTCAGAATGTCCAATTGCAGTTTCTACAGAAAGAGTGTTTCAGAAAGGCTCAATCAAAAGTAAGGTTCAACTGTGTTAGTTGAATGCACAGAACAGAAAGAAGTTTTATACAATGCTTCTGTGTAGTTTATATTTGAACATATTCTTTTTTCCACTATTACCCACTTAGCGCTACGAATGTCCAGTTGCATTTTCTACAGACAGAGTGTTTCAAAACTGCTCAATCAAAAGTATGGCTTAACTCTGTTAGCTGAATGCTCAGATCAGAAAGAAGTTTCACAGAATGCTTCTGTGTAGTTTATATTTGAATATATTCCTTTTTCCACTACTACTCTCTTAGCGCTCCAAATGTCCAGTTGCATTTTCTACAGAAAGAGTGTTCAGATCTGCTCAATCAAATGTATGGTTTAACTCTGTTAGCTGAATGCACAGATCAGAAAGAAGTTTCACAGAATGATTCTGTGTAGTTTATATTTGGAGACATTCCTTTTTCCACTATTACCCTCTTAGCGCTCCGAATCTCCACTTGCTTTTTCTACAGAAAGAGTGTTTCAGAACGGCTCAATCAAAACTAAGGTTCAACTCTTTTAGTTGGACAAACCGAACAGAAAGAAGTTTCACACAATTCTTCTGTGTAGTTTTTATTTGTAGACATTCTTTTTCCCAATATAGGCCTCTTAGCGCTCAGAATGTCCAATTGCAGTTTCTACAGAAAGAGTGTTTCAGAACGGCTCAATCAAAAGTAAGGTTCAACTCAGTTAGTTGAATGCACAGAACAGAAAGAAGTTTCATACAATGCTTCTGTGTAGTTTATATTTGAACATATTCTTTTTTCCACTATTACCCTCTTAGCGCTACGAATGTCCAGTTGCATTTTCTACAGACAGAGTGTTTCAAAACTGCTCAATCAAAAGTATGGTTTAACTCTGTTAGCTGTATGCTCAGATCAGAAAGAAGTTTCACAGAATGCTTCTGTGTAGTTTATATTTGAATATATTCCTTTTTCCACTACTACGCTCTTAGCGCTCCAAATGTCCAGTTGCATTTTCAACAGAAAGAGTGTTCAGATCTGCTCAATCAAAAGTATGGTTTAACTCTGTTAGCTGAATGCACAGATCAGAAATAAGTTTCACCGAATGATTCTGTGTAGTTTATATTTGAAGACATTCCTTTTTCCACTATTACCCTCTTAGCGCTCCGAATCTCCACTTGCATTTTCTACAAAAAGAGTGTTTCATAACTGCTCAATCAAAAATATGTTTTATCTCTGTTAACTGAATTTACAGATCAGAAATTAGTTTCACAGAATGCATCTGTGTAGTTTTTATTTGAAGATATTCTTTTTCCCAATGTAGGCCTCTTAGCGCTTAGCATGTCCAATTGCAGTTTCTACAGAAAGAGTGTTTCAGAACGGCTCAATCAAAAGGAAGGTTCAACTCTGTTAGTTGAATGCACAGAACAGAAAGAATTTTCACAGAATGCTACTGTGTAGTTTATATTTGAATATATTCCTTTTTCCACTATTACCCTCTTAGCGCTCCGAATGTCCACATGCATTTTCTACAGAAACAGTGTTCAGAACTGCGCAATCAAAAGTATGGTTTAACTCTGTTAGCTTACTGAACATATCAGAAATAAGTTTCACACAATGCTTCTGTGTAGTTTTTATTTGAAGATATTATTTTTCCCAATAGAGGCCTCTTAGCGCTCAGAATGTCCAATTGCAGTTTCTACAGAAAGAGTGTTTCAGAAAGGCTCAATCAAAAGTAATGTTCAACTCTGTTAGTTGAATGCACAGAACAGAAAGAAGTTTCATACAATGCTTCTGTGTAGTTTATATTTGAACATATTCTTTTTTCCACTATTACCCACTTAGCGCTACGAATGTCCAGTTGCATTTTCTACAGACAGAGTGTTTCAAAACTGCTCAATCAAAAGTATGGTTTAACTCTGTTAGCTGAATGCTCAGATCAGAAAGAAGTTTCACAGAATGCTTCTGTGTAGTTTATATTTGAATATATTCCTTTTTCCACAACTACTCTCTTAGCGCTCCAAATGTCCAGTTGCATTTTCTACAGAAAGAGTGTTCAGATCTGCTCAATCAAAAGTATGGTTTAACTCTGTTAGCTGAATGCACAGATCAGAAAGAAGTTTCACAGAATGATTCTGTGTAGTTTATATTTGGAGACATTCCTTTTTCCACTATTACCCTCTTAGCGCTCCGAATCTCCACTTGCATTTTCTACAGAAAGAGTGTTTCAGAACGGCTCAATCAAAACTAAGGTTCAACTCTTTTAGTTGAACAAAGAGAACAGAAAGAAGTTTCACACAATTCTTCTGTGTAGTTTTTATTTGTAGACATTCTTTTTCCCAATATAGGCCTCTTAGCGCTCAGAATGTCCAATTGCAGTTTCTACAGAAAGAGTGTTTCAGAACGGCTCAATCAAAAGTAAGGTTCAACTCTGTTAGTTGAATGCACGGGACAGAAAGAAGTTTCATACAATGCTTCTGTGTAGTTTATATTTGAACATATTCTTTTTTCCACTATTACCCACTTAGCGCTACGAATGTCCAGTTGCATTTTCTACAGACAGAGTTTTTCAAAACTGCTCAATCAAAAGTATGTTTTAACTCTGTTAGCTGAATGCTCAGATCAGAAAGAAGTTTCACAGAATGCTTCTGTGTAGTTTATATTTGAATATATTCCTTTTTCCACTACTACGCTCTTAGCGCTCCAAATGTCCAGTTGCATTTTCTACAGAAAGAGTGTTCAGATCTGCTCAATCAAAAGTATGGTTTAGCTCTGTTAGCTGAATGCACAGATCAGAAAGAAGTTTCACCGAATGATTCTGTGTAGTTTATATTTGAAGACATTCCTTTTTCCACTATTACCCTCTTAGCGCTCCGAATCTCCACTTGCATTTTCTACAAAAAGAGTGTTTCATAACTGCTCAATCAAAAATATGTTTTATCTCTGTTAACTGAATTTACAGATCAGAAATAAGTTTCACAGAATGCATCTGTGTAGTTTTTATTTGAAGATATTCTTTTTCCCAATGTAGGCCTCTTAGCGCTTAGCATGTCCAATTGCAGTTTCTACAGAAAGAGTGTTTCAGAACGGCTCTATCAAAAGTAAGGTTCAACTCTGTTAGTTGAATGCACAGAACAGAAAGAATTTTCACAGAATGCTACTGTGTAGTTTATATTTGAATATATTCCTTTTTCCACTATTACCCTCTTAGCGCTCCGAATGTCCACTTGCATTTTCTACAGAAAGAATGTTCAGAACTGCGCAATCAAAAGTATGGTTTAACTCTGTTAGCTTAATGAACATATCAGAAATAAGTTTCACACAATGCTTCTGTGTAGTTTTTATTTGAAGATATTATTTTTCCCAATATAGGCCTCTTAGCGCTCAGAATGTCCAATTGCAGTTTCTACAGAAAGAGTGTTTCAGAACGGCTCAATCAAAAGTAAGGTTCAACTCTGTTAGTTGAATGCACAGAACAGAAAGAAGTTTCATACAATGCTTCTGTGTAGTTTATATTTGAACATATTCTTTTTTCCACTATTACCCACTTAGCGCTACGAATGTCCAGTTGCATTTTCTACAGACAGAGTGTTTCAAAACTGCTCAATCAAAAGTATGGTTTAACTCTGTTAGCTGAATGCTCAGATCAGAAAGAAGTTTCACAGAATGCTTCTGTGTAGTTTATATTTGAATATATTCCTTTTTCCACTACTACGCTCTTAGCGCTCCAAATGTCCACTTGCATTTTCTACAGAAAGAGTGTTCAGATCTGCTCAATCAAAAGTATGGTTTAACTCTGTTAGCTGAATGCACAGATCAGAAAGAAGTTTCACCGAAGGATTCTGTGTAGTTTATATTTGAAGACATTCCTTTTTCCACTGTTAACCTCTTAGCGCTCCGAATCTCCACTTGCATTTTCTACAAAAAGAGTGTTTCATAACTGCTCAATCAAAAATATATTTTATCTCTGTTAACTGAATTTACAGAGCAGAAATAAGTTTCACAGAATGCATCTGTGTAGTTTTTATTTGAAGATATTTTTTTTCCCAATGTAGGCCTCTTAGCGCTTAGCATGTCCAATTGCAGTTTCTTCAGAAAGAGTGTTTCAGAACGGCTCAATCAAAAGTAAGGTTCAACTCTGTTAGTTGAATGCACAGAACAGAAAGAATTTTCACAGAATGCTACTGTGTAGTTTATATTTGAATATATTCCTTTTTCCACTATTACCCTCTTAGCGCTCCGAATGTCCACTTGCATTTTCTACAGAAAGAGTGTTCAGAACTGCGCAATCAAAAGTATGGTTTAACTCTGTTAGCTTAATGAACATATCAGAAATAAGTTTCACACAATGCTTCTGTGTAGTTTTTATTTGAAGATATTATTTTCCCCAATAGAGGCCTCTTAGCGCTCAGAATGTCCAATTGCAGTTTCTACAGAAAGAGTGTTTCAGAAAGGCTCAATCAAATGTAAGGTTCAACTCTGTTAGTTGAATGCACAGAACAGAAAGAAGTTTCATACAATGCTTCTGTGTAGTTTATATTTGAACATATTCTTTTTTCCACTATTACCCACTTAGCGCTACGAATGCTCAGTTGCATTTTCTACAGACAGAGTGTTTCAAAACTGCTCAATCAAAAGTATGGTTTAACTCTGTTAGCTGAATGCTCAGATCAGAAAGAAGTTTCACAGAATGCTTCTGTGTAGTTTATATTTGAATATATTCCTTTTTCCACTACTACTGTCTTAGCGCTCCAAATGTCCAGTTGCATTTTCTACAGAAAGAGTGTTCAGATCTGCTCAATCAAAAGTATGGTTTAACTCCGTTAGCTGAATGCACAGATCAGAAAGAAGTTTCACCGAATGATTCTGTGTAGTTTATATTTGAAGACATTCCTTTTTCCACTATTACCCTCTTAGCGCTCCGAATCTCCACTTGCATTTTCTACAAAAACAGTGTTACATAACTGCTCAATCAAAAATATGTTTTATCTCTGTTAACTGAATTTACAGATCAGAAATTAGTTTCACAGAATGCATCTGTGTAGTTTTTATTTGAAGATATTCTTTTTCCCAATGTAGGCCTCTTAGCGCTTAGCATGTCCAATTGCAGTTTCTACAGAAAGAGTGTTTCAGAACGGCTCAATCAAAAGTAAGGTTCAACTCTGTTAGTTGAATGCACAGAACAGAAAGAAATTTCACAGAATGCTACTGTGTAGTTTATATTTGAATATATTCCTTTTTCAACTATTACCCTCTTAGCGCTCCGAATGTCCACTTGCATTTTCTACAGAAAGAGTGTTCAGAACTGCGCAATCAAAAGTATGGTTTAACTCTGTTAGCTTAATGAACATATCAGAAATAAGTTTCACAAAATGCTTCTTTGTAGTTTTTATTTGAAGATATTATTTTTCCCAATAGAGGCCTCTTAGCGCTCAGAATGTCCAATTGCAGTTTCTACAGAAAGAGTGTTTCAGAAAGGCTCAATCAAAAGTAAGGTTCAACTCTGTTAGTTGAATGCACAGAACAGAAAGAAGTTTCATACAATGCTTCTGTGTAGTTTATATTTGAACATATTCTTTTTTCCACTATTACCCACTTAGCGCTACGAATGTCCAGTTGCATTTTCTACAGACAGAGTGTTTCAAAACTGCTCAATCAAAAGTATGGTTTAACTCTGTTAGCTGAATGCTCAGATCAGAAAGAAGTTTCACAGAATGCTTCTGTGTAGTTTATATTTGAATATATTCCTTTTTCCACTACTACTCTCTCAGCGCTCCAAATGTCCAGTTGCATTTTCTACAGAAAGAGTGTTCAGATCTGCTCAATCAAAAGTATGGTTTAACTCTGTTAGCTGAATGCACAGATCAGAAAGAAGTTTCACAGTATGATTCTGTGTAGTTTATATTTGGAGACATTCCTTTTTCCACTATTACCCTCTTAGCGCTCCGAATCTCCACTTGCATTTTCTACAGAAAGAGTGTTTCAGAACGGCTCAATCAAAACTAAGGTTCAACTCTTTTAGTTGAAAAAACAGAACAGAAAGAAGTTTCACTCAATTCTTCTGTGTAGTTTTTATTTGTAGACATTCTTTTTCCCAATATAGGCCTCTTAGCGCTCAGAATGTCCAATTGCAGTTTCTACAGAAAGAGTGTTTCAGAACGGCTCAATCAAAAGTAAGGTTCAACTCTGTTAGTTGAATGCACAGAACAGAAAGAAGTTTCATACAATGCTTCTGTGTAGTTTATATTTGAACATATTCTTTTTTCCACTATTACCCACTTAGCGCTACGAATGTCCAGTTGCATTTTCTACAGACAGAGTGTTTCAAAACTGCTCAATCAAAAGTATGGTTTAACTCTGTTAGCTGAATGCTCAGATCAGAAAGAAGTTTCACAGAATGCTTCTGTGTAGTTTATATTTGATTATATTCCTTTTTCCACTACTACGCTCTTAGCGCTCCAAATGTCCAGTTGCATTTTCTACAGAAAGAGTGTTCAGATCTGCTCAATCAAAAGTATGGTTTAACTCTGTTAGCTCAATGCACAGATCAGAAAGAAGTTTCACAGAATGATTCTGTGTAGTTTATATTTGGAGACATTCCTTTTTCCACTATTACCCTCTTAGCGCTCCGAATCTCCACTTGCATTTTCTACAGAAAGAGTGTTTCAGAACGGCTCAATCAAAACTAAGGTTCAACTCTTTTAGTTGAAAAAACAGAACAGAAAGGAGTTTCACTCAATTCTTCTGTGTAGTTTCTATTTGTAGACATTCTTTTTCAAAATATAGGCCTCTTAGCGCTCAGAATGTCCAATTGCAGTTTCTACAGAAAGAGAGTTTCAGAACGGCTCAATCAAAACTAAGGTTCAACTCTTTTAGTTGAAAAAACAGAACAGAAAGAAGTTTCACTCAATTCTTCTGTGTAGTTTCTATTTGTAGACATTCTTTTTCCCAATATAGGCCTCTTAGCGCTCAGAATGTCCAATTGCAGTTTCTACAGAAAGAGTGTTTCAGAACGGCTCAATCAAAAGTAAGGTTCAACTCTGTTAGTTGAATGCACAGAACAGAAAGAAGTTTCATACAATGCTTCTGTGTAGTTTATATTTGAACATATTCTTTTTTCCACTATTACCCACTTAGCGCTACGAATGTCCAGTTGCATTTTCTACAGACAGAGTGTTTCAAAACTGCTCAATCAAAAGTATGGTTTAACTCTGTTAGCTGAATGCTCAGATCAGAAAGAAGTTTCACAGAATGCTTCTGTGTAGTTTATATTTGAATATATTCCTTTTTCCACTACTACGCTCTTAGCGCTCCAAATGTCCAGTTGCATTTTCTACAGAAAGAGTGTTCAGATCTGCTCAATCAAAAGTATGGTTTAAATCTGTTAGCTGAATGCACAGATCAGAAAGAAGTTTCACAGAATGATTCTGTGTAGTTTATATTTGGAGACATTCCTTTTTCCACTATTACCCTCTTAGCGCTCCGAATCTCCACTTGCATTTTCTACAGAAAGAGTGTTTCAGAACGGCTCAATCAAAACTAAGGTTCAACTCTTTTAGTTGAAAAAACAGAACAGAAAGAAGTTTCACTCAATTCTTCTGTGTAGTTTTTATTTGTAGACATTCTTTTTCCCAATATAGGCCTCTTAGCGCTCAGAATGTCCAATTGCAGTTTCTACAGAAAGAGTGTTTCAGAACGGCTCAATCAAAAGTAAGGTTCAACTCTGTTAGTTGAATGCACAGAACAGAAAGAAGTTTCATACAATGCTTCTGTGTAGTTTATATTTGAACATATTCTTTTTTCCACTATTACCCACTTAGCGCTACGAATGTCCAGTTGCATTTTCTACAGACAGAGTGTTTCAAAACTGCTCAATCAAAAGTATGGTTTAACTCTGTTAGCTGAATGCTCAGATCAGAAAGAAGTTTCACAGAATGCTTCTGTGTAGTTTATATTTGAATATATTCCTTTTTCCACTACTACTGTCTTAGCGCTCCAAATGTCCAGTTGCATTTTCTACAGAAAGAGTGTTCAGATCTGCTCAATCAAAAGTATGGTTTAACTCTGTTAGCTGAATGCACAGATCAGAAAGAAGTTTCACCGAATGATTCTGTGTAGTTTATATTTGAAGACATTCCTTTTTCCACTATTACCCTCTTAGCGCTCCGAATCTCCACTTGCATTTTCTACAAAAAGAGTGTTACATAACTGCTCAATCAAAAATATGTTTTATCTCTGTTAACTGAATTTACAGATCAGAAATTAGTTTCACAGAATGCATCTGTGTAGTTTTTATTTGAAGATATTCTTTTTCCCAATGTAGGCCTCTTAGCGCTTAGCATGTCCAATTGCAGTTTCTACAGAAAGAGTGTTTCAGAACGGCTCAATCAAAAGTAAGGTTCAACTCTGTTAGTTGAATGCACAGAACAGAAAGAATTTTCACAGAATGCTACTGTGTAGTTTATATTTGAATATATTCCTTTTTCAACTATTACCCTCTTAGCGCTCCGAATGTCCACTTGCATTTTCTACAAAAAGAGTGTTCAGAACTGCGCAATCAAAAGTATGGTTTAACTCTGTTAGCTTAATGAACATATCAGAAATAAGTTTCACAAAATGCTTCTTTGTAGTTTTTATTTGAAGATATTATTTTTCCCAATAGAGGCCTCTTAGCGCTCAGAATGTCCAATTGCAGTTTCTACAGAAAGAGTGTTTCAGAAAGGCTCAATCAAAAGTAAGGTTCAACTCTGTTAGTTGAATGCACAGAACAGAAAGAAGTTTCATACAATGCTTCTGTGTAGTTTATATTTGAACATATTCTTTTTTCCACTATTACCCACTTAGCGCTACGAATGTCCAGTTGCATTTTCTACAGACAGAGTGTTTCAAAACTGCTCAATCAAAAGTATGGTTTAACTCTGTTAGCTGAATGCTCAGATCAGAAAGAAGTTTCACAGAATGCTTCTGTGTAGTTTATATTTGAATATATTCCTTTTTCCACTACTACTCTCTTAGCGCTCCAAATGTCCAGTTGCATTTTCTACAGAAAGAGTGTTCAGATCTGCTCAATCAAAAGTATGGTTTAACTCTGTTAGCTGAATGCACAGATCAGAAAGAAGTTTCACAGAATGATTCTGTGTAGCTTATATTTGGAGACATTCCTTTTTCCACTATTACCCTCTTAGCGCTCCGAATCTCCACTTGCATTTTCTACAGAAAGAGTGTTTCAGAACGGCTCAATCAAAACTAAGGTTCAACTCTTTTAGTTGAAAAAACAGAACAGAAAGAAGTTTCACTCAATTCTTCTGTGTAGTTTCTATTTGTAGACATTCTTTTTCCCAATATAGGCCTCTTAGCGCTCAGAATGTCCAATTGCAGTTTCTACAGAAAGAGTGTTTCAGAACGGCTCAATCAAAAGTAAGGTTCAACTCTGTTAGTTGAATGCACAGAACAGAAAGAAGTTTCATACAATGCTTCTGTGTAGTTCATATTTGAACATATTCTTTTTTCCACTATTACCCACTTAGCGCTACGAATGTCCAGTTGCATTTTCTACAGACAGAGTGTTTCAAAACTGCTCAATCAAAAGTATGGTTTAACTCTGTTAGCTGAATGCTCAGATCAGAAAGAAGTTTCACAGAATGCTTCTGTGTAGTTTATATTTGAATATATTCCTTTTTCCACTACTACGCTCTTAGCGCTCCAAATGTCCAGTTGCATTTTCTACAGAAAGAGTGTTCAGATCTGGTCAATCAAAAGTATGGTTTAACTCTGTTAGCTCAATGCACAGATCAGAAAGAAGTTTCACAGAATGATTCTGTGTAGTTTATATTTGGAGACATTCCTTTTTCCACTATTACCCTCTTAGCGCTCCGAATCTCCACTTGCATATTCTACAGAAAGAGTGTTTCAGAACGGCTCAATCAAAAGTAAGGTTCAAATCTGTTAGTTGAATGCACAGAACAGAAAGATGTTTCATACAATGCTTCTGTGTAGTTTATATTTGAACATATTCTTTTTTCCACTATTACCCACTTAGCGCTACGAATGTCCAGTTGCATTTTCTACAGACAGAGTGTTTCAAAACTGCTCAATCAAAAGTATGGTTTAACTCTGTTAGCTGAATGCTTAGATCAGAAAGAAGTTTCACAGAATGCTTCTGTGTAGTTTATATTTGAATATATTCCTTTTTCCACTACTACTCTCTTAGCGCTCCAAATGTCCAGTTCATTTTCTACAGAAAGAGTGTTCAGATCTGCTCAATCAAAAGTATGGTTTAACTCTGTTAGCTGAATGCACAGATCAGAAAGAAGTTTCACAGTATGATTCTGTGTAGTTTATATTTGGAGACATTCCTTTTTCCACTATTACCCTCTTAGCGCTCCGAATCTCCACTTGCATTTTCTACAGAAAGAGTGTTTCAGAACGGCTCAATCAAAACTAAGGTTCAAATCTTTTAGTTGAACAAACAGAACAGAAAGAAGTTTCACACAATTCTTCTGTGTAGTTTTTATTTGTAGACATTCTTTTTCCCAATATAGGCCTCTTAGCGCTCAGAATGTCCAATTGCAGTTTCTACAGAAAGAGTGTTTCAGAACGGCTCAATCAAAAGTAAGGTTCAACTCTGTTAGTTGAATGCACAGAACAGAAAGAAGTTTCATACAATGCTTCTGTGTAGTTTATATTTGAACATATTCTTTTTTTTACTATTACCCACTTAGCGCTACGAATGTCCAGTTGCATTTTCTACAGACAGAGTGTTTCAAAACTGCTCAATCAAAAGTATGGTTTAACTCTGTTAGCTGAATGCTCAGATCAGAAAGAAGTTTCACAGAATGCTTCTGTGTAGTTTATATTTGAATATATTCCTTTTTCCACTACTACGCTCTTAGCGCTCCAAATGTCCAGTTGCATTTTGTACAGAAAGAGTGTTCAGATCTGCTCAATCAAAAGTATGGTTTAACTCTGTTAGCTGAATGCACAGATCAGAAAGAAGTTTCACCGAAGGATTCTGTGTAGTTTATATTTGAAGACATTCCTTTTTCCACTATTACCCTCTTAGCGCTCCGAATCTCCACTTGCATTTTCTACAAAAAGAGTGTTTCATAACTGCTCAATCAAAAATATATTTTATCTCTGTTAACTGAATTTACAGAGCAGAAATAAGTTACACAGAATGCATCTGTGTAGTTTTTATTTGAAGATATTCTTTTTCCCAATGTAGGCCTCTTAGCGCTTAGCATGTCCAATTGCAGTTTCTTCAGAAAGAGTGTTTCAGAACGGCTCAATCAAAAGTAAGGTTCAACTCTGTTAGTTGAATGCACAGAACAGGAAGAATTTTCACAGAATGCTACTGTGTAGTTTATATTTGAATATATTCCTTTTTCCACTATTACCCTCTTAGCGCTCCGAATGTCCACTTGCATTTTCTACAGAAAGAGTGTTCAGAACTGCGCAATCAAAACTAAGGTTCAACTCTTTTAGTTGAACAAACAGAACAGAAAGAAGTTTCACACAATGCTTCTGTGTAGTTTTTATTTGTAGACATTATTTTTCCCAATATAGGCCTCTTAGCGCTCAGAATGTCCAATTGCAGTTTCTACAGAAAGAGTGTTTCAGAACGGCTCAATCAAAAGTAAGGTTCAACTCTGTTAGTTGAATGCACAGAACAGAAAGAAGTTTCATACAATGCTTCTGTGTAGTTTATATTTGAACATATTCTTTTTTCCACTATTACCCACTTAGCGCTACGAATGTCCAGTTGCATTTTCTACAGACAGAGTGTTTCAAAACTGCTCAATCAAAAGTATGGTTTAACTCTGTTAGCTGAATGCTCAGATCAGAAAGAAGTTTCACAGAATGCTTCTGTGTAGTTTATATTTGAATATATTCCTTTTTCCACTACTACGCTCTTAGCGCTCCAAATGTCCAGTTGCATTTTCTACACAAAGAGTGTTCAGATCTGCTCAATCAAAAGTATGGTTTAACTCTGTTAGCTGAATGCACAGATCTGAAAGAAGTTTCACCGAATGATTCTGTGTAGTTTATATTTGAAGACATTCCTTTTTCCACTATTACCCTCTTAGCGATCCGAATCTCCACTTGCATTTTCTTCGAAAAGAGTGTTTCTTAACTGCTCAATCAAAAATATGTTTTATCTCTGTTAACTGAATTTACAGATCAGAAATAAGTTTCACAGAATGCATCTGTGTAGTTTTTATTTGAAGATATTCTTTTTCCCAATGTAGGCCTCTTAGCGCTTAGCATGTCCAATTGCAGTTTCTACAGAAAGAGTGTTTCAGAACGGCTCAATCAAAAGTAAGGTTCAACTCTGTTAGTTGAATGCACAGAACAGAAAGAATTTTCACAGAATGCTACTGTGTAGTTTATATTTGACTATATTCCTTTTTCCACTATTACCCTCTTAGCGCTCCGAATGTCCACTTGCATTTTCTACAGAAAGAGTGTTCAGAACTGCGCAATCAAAAGTATGGTTTAAATCTGTTAGCTTAATGAACATATCAGAAATAAGTTTCACAAAATGCTTCTGTGTAGTTTTTATTTGAAGGTATTATTTTTCCCAATAGAGGCCTCTTAGCGCTCAGAATGTCCAATTGCAGTTTCTACAGAAAGAGTGTTTCAGAACGGCTCAATCAAAACTAAGGTTCAACTCTTTTAGTTGAAAAAACAGAACAGAAAGAAGTTTCACTCAATTCTTCTGTGTAGTTTTTATTTGTAGACATTCTTTTTCCCAATATAGGCCTCTTAGCGCTCAGAATGTCCAATTGCAGTTTCTACAGAAAGAGTGTTTCAGAACGGCTCAATCAAAAGTAAGGTTCAACTCTGTTAGTTGAATGCACAGAACAGAAAGAAGTTTCATACAATGCTTCTGTGTAGTTCATATTTGAACATATTCTTTTTTCCACTATTACCCACTTAGCGCTACGAATGTCCAGTTGCATTTTCTACAGACAGAGTGTTTCAAAACTGCTCAATCAAACGTATGGTTTAACTCTGTTAGCTGAATGCTCAGATCAGAAAGAAGTTTCACAGAATGATTCTGTGTAGTTTATATTTGGAGACATTCCTTTTTCCACTATTACCCTCTTAGCGCTCCGAATCTCCACTTGCATATTCTACAGAAAGAGTGTTTCAGAACGGCTCAATCAAAAGTAAGGTTCAACTCTGTTAGTTGAATGCACAGAACAGAAAGATGTTTCATACAATGCTTCTGTGTAGTTTATATTTGAACATATTCTTTTTTCCACTATTACCCACTTAGCGCTACGAATGTCCAGTTGCATTTTCTACAGACAGAGTGTTTCAAAACTGCTCAATCAAAAGTATGGTTTAACTCTGTCAGCTGAATGCTTAGATCAGAAAGAAGTTTCACAGAATGCTTCTGTGTAGTTTATATTTGAATATATTCCTTTTTCCACTACTACTCTCTTAGCGCTCCAAATGTCCACTTGCATTTTCTACAGAAAGAGTGTTCAGATCTGCTCAATCAAAAGTATGGTTTAACTCTGTTAGCTGAATGCACAGATCAGAAAGAAGTTTCACAGTATGATTCTGTGTAGTTTATATTTGGAGACATTCCTTTTTCCACTATTACCCTCTTAGCGCTCTGAATCTCCACTTGCATTTTCTACAGAAAGAGTGTTTCAGAACGGCTCAATCAAAACTAAGGTTCAAATCTTTTAGTTGAACAAACAGAACAGAAAGAAGTTTCACACAATTCTTCTGTGTAGTTTTTATTTGTAGACATTCTTTTTCCCAATATAGGCCTCTTAGCGCTCAGAATGTCCAATTGCAGTTTCTACAGAAAGAGTGTTTCAGAACGGCTCAATCAAAAGTAAGGTTCAACTCTGTTAGTTGAATGCACAGAACAGAAAGAAGTTTCATACAATGCTTCTGTGTAGTTTATATTTGAACATATTCTTTTTTCCACTATTACCCACTTAGCGCTACGAATGTCCAGTTGCATTTTCTACAGACAGAGTGTTTCAAAACTGCTCAATGAAAAGTATGGTTTAACTCTGTTAGCTGAATGCTCAGATCAGAAAGAAGTTTCACAGAATGCTTCTGTGTAGTTTATATTTGAATATATTCCTTTTTCCACTACTACGCTCTTAGCGCTCCAAATGTCCAGTTGCATTTTCTACAGAAAGAGTGTTCAGATCTGCTCTATCAAAAGTATGGTTTAACTCTGTTAGCTGAATGCACAGATCAGAAAGAAGTTTCACCGAATGATTCTGTGTAGTTTATATTTGAAGACATTCCTTTTTCCACTATTACCCTCTTAGCGCTCCGAATCTCCACTTGTATTTTCTACAAAAAGAGTGTTTCATAACTGCTCAATCAAAAATATGTTTTATCTCTGTTAACTGAATTTACAGATCAGAAATAAGTTTCACAGAATGCATCTGTGTAGTTTTTATTTGAAGATATTCTTTTTCCCAATGTAGGCCTCTTAGCGCTTAGCATGTCCAATTGCAGTTTCTACAGAAAGAGTGTTTCAGAACGGCTCAATCAAAAGTAAGGTTCAACTCTGTTAGTTGAATGCACAGAACAGGAAGAATTTTCACAGAATGCTACTGTGTAGTTTATATTTGAATATATTCCTTTTTCCACTATTACCCTCTTAGCGCTCCGAATGTCCACTTGCATTTTCTACAGAAAGAGTGTTCAGAACTGCGCAATCAAAACTAAGGTTCAACTCTTTTAGTTGAACAAACAGAACAGAAAGAAGTTTCACACAATGCTTCTGTGTAGTTTTTATTTGTAGACATTCTTTTTCCCAATATAGGCCTCTTAGCGCTCAGAATGTCCAATTGCAGTTTCTACAGAAAGAGTGTTTCAGAACGGCTCAATCAAAAGTAAAGTTCAACTCTGTTAGTTGAATGCACAGAACAGAAAGAAGTTTCATACAATGCTTCTGTGTAGTTTATATTTGAACATATTCTTTTTTCCACTATTACCCACTTAGCGCTACGAATGTCCAGTTGCATTTTCTACAGACAGAGTGTTTCAAAACTGCTCAATCAAAAGTATGGTTTAACTCTGTTAGCTGAATGCTCAGATCAGAAAGAAGTTTCACAGAATGCTTCTGTGTAGTTTATATTTGAATATATTCCTTTTTCCACTACTACGCTCTTAGCGCTCCAAATGTCCAGTTGCATTTTCTACACAAAGAGTGTTCAGATCTGCTCAATCAAAAGTATGGTTTAACTCTGTTAGCTGAATGCACAGATCAGAAAGAAGTTTCACCGAATGATTCTGTGTAGTTTATATTTGAAGACATTCCTTTTTCCACTATTACCCTCTTAGCGATCCGAATCTCCACTTGCATTTTCTTTGAAAAGAGTGTTTCCTAACTGCTCAATCAAAAATATGTTTTATCTCTGTTAACTGAATTTACAGATCAGAAATAAGTTTCACAGAATGCATCTGTGTAGTTTTTATTTGAAGATATTCTTTTTCCCAATGTAGGCCTCTTAGCGCTTAGCATGTCCAATTGCAGTTTCTACAGAAAGAGTGTTTCAGAACGGCTCAATCAAAAGTAAGGTTCAACTCTGTTAGTTGAATGCACAGAACAGAAAGAATTTTCACAGAATGCTACTGTGTAGTATATATTTGACTATATTCCTTTTTCCACTATTACCCTCTTAGCGCTCCGAATGTCCACTTGCATTTTCTACAGAAAGAGTGTTCAGAACTGCGCAATCAAAAGTATGGTTTAACTCTGTTAGCTTAATGAACATATCAGAAATAAGTTTCACAAAATGCTTCTGTGTAGTTTTTATTTGAAGGTATTATTTTTCCCAATAGAGGCCTCTTAGCGCTCAGAATGTCCAATTGCAGTTTCTACAGAAAGAGTGTTTCAGAACGGCTCAATCAAAGCTAAGGTTCAACTCTTTTAGTTGAAAAAACAGAACAGAAAGAAGTTTCACTCAATTCTTCTGTGTAGTTTTTATTTGTAGACATTCTTTTTCCCAATATAGGCCTCTTAGCCCTCAGAATGTCCAATTGCAGTTTCTACAGAAAGAGTGTTTCAGAACGGCTCAATCAAAAGTAAGGTTCAACTCTGTTAGTTGAATGCACAGAACAGAAAGAATTTTCACAGAATGCTACTGTGTAGTTTATATTTGAATATATTCCTTTTTCCACTATTACCCTCTTAGCGCTCCGAATGTCCACTTGCATTTTCTACAGAAAGTGTGTTCAGAACTGCGCAATCAAAAGTATGGTTTAACTCTGTTAGCTTAATGAACATATCAGAAATAAGTTTCACACAATGCTTCTGTGTAGTTTTTATTTGAAGATATTATTTTTCCCAATATAGGCCTCTTCGCGCTCAGAATGTCCAATTGCAGTTTCTACAGAAAGAGTGTTTCAGAAAGGCTCAATCAAAAGTAAGGTTCAACTCTGTTAGTTGAATGCACAGAACAGAAAGAAGTTTCATACAATGCTTCTGTGTAGTTTATATTTGAACATATTCTTTTTTCCACTATTACCCACGTAGCGCTACGAATGTCCAGTTGCATTTTCTACAGACAGAGTGTTTCAAAACTGCTCAATCAAATGTATGGTTTAACTCTGTTAGCTGAATGCTCAGATCAGAAAGAAGTTTCACAGAATGCTTCTGTGTAGTTTATATTTGAATATATTCCTTTTTCCACTACTACTCTCTTAGCGCTCCAAATGTCCAGTTGCATTTTCTACAGAAAGAGTGTTCAGATCTGCTCTGTCAAAAGTATGGTTTAACTCTGTTAGCTCAATGCACAGATCAGAAAGAAGTTTCACAGAATGATTCTGTGTAGTTTATATTTGGAGACATTCCTTTTTCCACTATTACCCTCTTAGCGCTCCGAATCTCCACTTGCTTTTTCTACAGAAAGAGTGTTTCAGAACGGCTCAATCAAAACTAAGGTTCAACTCTTTTAGTTGAAAAAACAGAACAGAAAGAAGTTTCACTCAATTCTTCTGTGTAGTTTTTATTTGTAGACATTCTTTTTCCCAATATAGGCCTCTTAGCACGCAGAATGTCCAATTGCAGTTTCTACAGAAAGAGTGTTTCAGAACGGCTCAATCAAAAGTAAGGTTCAACTCTGTTAGTTGAATGCACAGAACAGAAAGAAGTTTCATACAATGCTTCTGTGTAGTTTATATTTGAACATATTCTTTTTTCCACTATTACCCACTTAGCGCTACGAATGTCCAGTTGCATTTTCTACAGACAGAGTGTTTCAAAACTGCTCAATCAAAAGTATGGTTTAACTCTGTTAGCTGAATGCTCAGATCAGAAAGAAGTTTCACAGAATGCTTCTGTGTAGTTTATATTTGAATATATTCCTTTTTCCACTACTACGCTCTTAGCGCTCCAAATGTCCAGTTGCATTTTCTACAGAAAGAGTGTTCAGATCTGCTCTATCAAAAGTATGGTTTAACTCTGTTAGCTGAATGCACAGATCAGAAAGAAGTTTCACCGAATGATTCTGTGTAGTTTATATTTGAAGACATTCCTTTTTCCACTATTACCCTCTTAGCGCTCCGAATCTCCACTTGCATTTTCTACAAAAAGAGTGTTTCATAACTGCTCAATCAAAAATATGTTTTATCTCTGTTAACTGAATTTACAGATCAGAAATAAGTTTCACAGAATGCATCTGTGTAGTTTTTATTTGAAGATATTCTTTTTCCCAATGTAGGCCTCTTAGCGCTTAGCATGTCCAATTGCAGTTTCTACAGAAAGAGTGTTTCGGAACGGCTCAATCAAAAGTAAGGTTCAACTCTGTTAGTTGAATGCACAGAACAGGAAGAATTTTCACAGAATGCTACTGTGTAGTTTATATTTGAATATATTCCTTTTTCCACTATTACCCTCTTAGCGCTCCGAATGTCCACTTGCATTTTCTACAGAAAGAGTGTTCAGAACTGCGCAATCAAAACTAAGGTTCAACTCTTTTAGTTGAACAAACAGAACAGAAAGAAGTTTCACACAATGCTTCTGTGTGTAGTTTTTATTTGTAGACATTCTTTTTCCCAATATAGGCCTCTTAGCGCTCAGAATGTCCAATTGCAGTTTCTACAGAAAGAGTGTTTCAGAACGGCTCAATCAAAAGTAAGGTTCAACTCTGTTAGTTGAATGCACAGAACAGAAAGAAGTTTCATACAATGCTTCTGTGTAGTTTATATTTGAACATATTCTTTTTTCCACTATTACCCACTTAGCGCTACGAATGTCCAGTTGCATTTTCTACAGACAGAGTGTTTCAAAACTGCTCAATCAAAAGTATGGTTTAACTCTGTTAGCTGAATGCTCAGATCAGAAAGAAGTTTCACAGAATGCTTCTGTGTAGTTTATATTTGAATATATTCCTTTTTCCACTACTACGCTCTTAGCGCTCCAAATGTCCAGTTGCATTTTCTACACAAAGAGTGTTCAGATCTGCTCAATCAAAAGTATGGTTTAACTCTGTTAGCTGAATGCACAGATCAGAAAGAAGTTTCACCGAATGATTCTGTGTAGTTTATATTTGAAGACATTCCTTTTTCCACTATTACCCTCTTAGCGATCCGAATCTCCACTTGCATTTTCTTCGAAAAGAGTGTTTCATAACTGCTCAATCAAAAATATGTTTTATCTCTGTTAACTGAATTTACAGATCAGAAATAAGTTTCACAGAATGCATCTGTGTAGTTTTTATTTGAAGATATTCTTTTTCCCAATGTAGGCCTCTTAGCGCTTAGCATGTCCAATTGCAGTTTCTACAGAAAGAGTGTTTCAGAACGGCTCAATCAAAAGTAAGGTTCAACTCTGTTAGTTGAATGCACAGAACAGAAAGAATTTTCACAGAATGCTACTGTGTAGTTTATATTTGACTATATTCCTTTTTCCACTATTACCCTCTTAGCGCTCCGAATGTCCACTTGCATTTTCTACAGAAAGAGTGTTCAGAACTGCGCAATCAAAAGTATGGTTTAACTCTGTTAGCTTAATGAACATATCAGAAATAAGTTTCACAAAATGCTTCTGTGTAGTTTTCATTTGAAGGTATTATTTTTCCCAATAGAGGCCTCTTAGCGCTCAGAATGTCCAATTGCAGTTTCTACAGAAAGAGTGTTTCAGAACGGCTCAATCAAAACTAAGGTTCAACTCTTTTAGTTGAAAAAACAGAACAGAAAGAAGTTTCACTCAATTCTTCTGTGTAGTTTTTATTTGTAGACATTCTTTTTCCCAATATAGGCCTCTTAGCGCTCAGAATGTCCAATTGCAGTTTCTACAGAAAGAGTGTTTCAGAACGGCTCAATCAAAAGTAAGGTTCAACTCTGTTAGTTGAATGCACAGAACAGAAAGCAGTTTCATACAATGCTTCTGTGTAGTTTATATTTGAACATATTCTTTTTTCCACTATTACCCACTTAGCGCTACGAATGTCCAGTTGCATTTTCTACAGACAGAGTGTTTCAAAACTGCTCAATCAAAAGTATGGTTTAACTCTGTTAGCTGAATGCTCAGATCAGAAAGAAGTTTCACAGAATGCTTCTGTGTAGTTTATATTTGAATATATTCCTTTTTCCACTACTACGCTCTTAGCGCTCCAAATGTCCAGTTGCATTTTCTACAGAAAGAGTGTTCAGATCTGCTCAATCAAAAGTATGGTTTAACTCTGTTAGCTCAATGCACAGATCAGAAAGAAGTTTCACAGAATGATTCTGTGTAGTTTATATTTGGAGACATTCCTTTTTCCACTATTACCCTCTTAGCGCTCCGAATCTCCACTTGCATTTTCTACAGAAAGAGTGTTTCAGAACGGCTCAATCAAAACTAAGGTTCAACTCTTTTAGTTGAACAAACAGAACAGAAAGGAGTTTCACACAATTCTTCTGTGTAGTTTTTATTTGTAGACTTTCTTTTTCCCAATATAGGCCTCTTAGCGCTCAGAATGTCCAATTGCAGTTTCTTCAGAAAGAGTGTTTCAGAACGGCTCAATCAAAAGTAAGGTTCAACTCTGTTAGTTGAATGCACAGAACAGAAAGAAGTTTCATACAATGCTTCTGTGTAGTTCATATTTGAACATATTCTTTTTTCCACTATTACCCACTTAGCGCTACGAATGTCCAGTTGCATTTTCTACAGACAGAGTGTTTCAAAACTGCTCAATCAAAAGAATGGTTTAACTCTGTTAGCTGAATGTTCAGATCAGAAAGAAGTTTCACAGAATGCTTCTGTGTAGTTTATATTTGAATATATTCCTTTTTCCACTACTACGCTCTTAGCGCTCCAAATGTCCAGTTGCATTTTCTACAGAAAGAGTGTTCAGATCTGCTCAATCAAAAGTATGGTTTAACTCTGTTAGCTGAATGCACAGATCAGAAAGAAGTTTCACCGAATGATTCTGTGTAGTTTATATTTGAAGACATTCCTTTTTCCACTATTACCCTCTTAGCGCTCCGAATCTCCACTTGCATTTTCTACAAAAAGAGTGTTTCATAACTGCTCAATCAAAAATATGTTTTATCTCTGTTAACTGAATTTACAGATCCGAAATAAGTTTCACAGAATGCATCTGTGTAGTTTTTATTTGAAGATATTCTTTTTCCCAATGTAGGCCTCTTAGCGCTTAGCATGTCCAAATGCAGTTCCTACAGAAAGAGTGTTTCAGAACTGCTCAATCAAAAGTAAGGTTCAACTCTGTTAGTTGAATGCACAGAACAGAAAGAATTTTCACAGAATGCTACTGTGTAGTTTATATTTGAATATATTCCTTTTTCCACTATTACCCTCTTAGCGCTCCGAATGTCCACTTGCATTTTCTACAGAAAGAGTGTTCAGAACTGCGCAATCAAAAGTATGGTTTAACTCTGTTAGCTTAATGAACATATCAGAAATAAGTTTCACACAATGCTTCTGTGTAGTTTTTATTTGAAGATATTATTTTTCCCAATATAGGCCTCTTCGCGCTCAGAATGTCCAATTGCAGTTTCTACAGAAAGAGTGTTTCAGAAAGGCTCCATCAAAAGTAAGGTTCAACTCTGTTAGTTGAATGCACAGAACAGAAAGAAGTTTCATACAATGCTTCTGTGTAGTTTATATTTGAACATATTCTTTTTTCCACTATTACCCACGTAGCGCTACGAATGTCCAGTTGCATTTTCTACAGACAGAGTGTTTCAAAACTGCTCAATCAAATGTATGGTTTAACTCTGTTAGCTGAATGCTCAGATCAGAAAGAAGTTTCACAGAATGCTTCTGTGTAGTTTATATTTGAATATATTCCTTTTTCCACTACTACTCTCTTAGCGCTCCAAATGTCCAGTTGCATTTTCTACAGAAAGAGTGTTCAGATCTGCTCTGTCAAAAGTATGGTTTAACTCTGTTAGCTCAATGCACAGATCAGAAAGAAGTTTCACAGAATGATTCTGTGTAGTTTATATTTGGAGACATTCCTTTTTCCACTATTACCCTCTTAGCGCTCCGAATCTCCACTTGCTTTTTCTACAGAAAGAGTGTTTCAGAACGGCTCAATCAAAACTAAGGTTCAACTCTTTTAGTTGAAAAAACAGAACAGAAAGAAGTTTCACTCAATTCTTCTGTGTAGTTTTTATTTGTAGACATTCTTTTTCCCAATATAGGCCTCTTAGCGCTCAGAATGTCCAATTGCAGTTTCTACAGAAAGAGTGTTTCAGAACGGCTCAATCAAAAGTAAGGTTCAACTCTGTTAGTTGAATGCACAGAACAGAAAGAAGTTTCATACAATGCTTCTGTGTAGTTTATATTTGAACATATTCCTTTTTCCACTATTACCCACTTAGCGCTACGAATGTCCAGTTGCATTTTCTACAGACAGAGTGTTTCAAAACTGCTCAATCAAAAGTATGGTTTAACTCTGTTAGCTGAATGCTGAGATCAGAAAGAAGTTTCACAGAATGCTTCTGTGTAGTTTATATTTGAATATATTCCTTTTTCCACTACTACGCTCTTAGCGCTCCAAATGTCCAGTTGCATTTTCTACAGAAAGAGTGTTCAGATCTGCTCAATCAAAAGTATGGTTTAACTCTGTTAGCTGAATGCACAGATCAGAAAGAAGTTTCACCGAATGATTCTGTGTAGTTTATATTTGAAGACATTCCTTTTTCCACTATTACCCTCTTAGCGCTCCGAATCTCCACTTGCATTTTCTACAAAAACAGTGTTTCATAACTGCTCAATCAAAAATATGTTTTATCTCTGTTAACTGAATTTACAGATCAGAAATAAGTTTCACAGTATGCATCTGTGTAGTTTTTATTTGAAGATATTCTTTTTCCCAATGTAGGCCTCTTAGCGCTTAGCATGTCCAATTGCAGTTTCTACAGAAAGAGTGTTTCGGAACGGCTCAATCAAAAGTAAGGTTCAACTCTGTTAGTTGAATGCACAGAACAGAAAGAATTTTCACAGAATGCTACTGTGTAGTTTATATTTGAATATATTCCTTTTTCCACTATTACCCTCTTAGCGCTCCGAATGTCCACTTGCATTTTCTACAGAAAGTGTGTTCAGAACTGCGCAATCCAAAGTATGGTTTAACTCTGTTAGCTTAATGAACATATCAGAAATAAGTTTCACACAATGCTTCTGTGTAGTTTTTATTTGAAGATATTATTTTTCCCAATAGAGGCCTCTTAGCGCTCAGAATGTCCAATTGCAGTTTCTACAGAAAGAGTGTTTCAGAAAGGCTCAATCAAAAGTAAGGTTCAACTCTGTTAGTTGAATGCACAGAACAGAAAAAAGTTTCATACAATGCTTCTGTGTAGTTTATATTTGAACATATTCTTTTTTCCACTATTACCCACTTAGCGCTACGAATGTCCAGTTGCATTTTCTATAGACAGAGTGTTTCAAAACTGCTCAATCAAAAGTATGGTTTAACTCTGTTAGCTGAATGCTCAGATCAGAAAGAAGTTTCACAGAATGCTTCTGTGTAGTTTATATTTGAATATATTCCTTTTTCCACGACTACTCTCTTAGCGCTCCAAATGTCCAGTGCATTTTCTACAGAAAGAGTGTTCAGATCTGCTCAATCAAAAGTATGGTTTAACTCTGTTAGCTGAATGCACAGATCAGAAAGAAGTTTCACAGAATGATTCTGTGTAGTTTATATTTGGAGACATTCCTTTTTCCACTATTACGCTCTTAGCGCTCCGAATCTCCACTTGCATTTTCTACAGAAAGAGTGTTTCAGAACGGCTCAATCAAAACTAAGGTTCAACTCTTTTAGTTGAAAAAACAGAACAGAAAGAAGTTTCACTCAATTCTTCTGTGTAGTTTTTATTTGTAGACATTCTTTTTCCCAATATAGGTCTCTTAGCACTTAGAATGTCCAATTGCAGTTTCTACAGAAAGAGTGTTTCAGAACGGCTCAATCAAAAGTAAGGTTCAACTCTGTGAGTTGAATGCACAGAACAGAAAGAAGTTTCATACAATGCTTCTGTGTAGTTTATATTTGAACATATTCTTTTTTCCACTATTACCCACTTAGCGCTACGAATGTCCAGTTGCATTTTCTACAGACAGAGTGTTTCAAAACTGCTCAATCAAAAGTATGGTTTAAATCTTTTAGCTGAATGCTCAGATCAGAAAGAAGTTTCACAGAGTGCTTCCGTGTAGTTTATATTTGAATATATTCCTTTTTCCACTACTACGCTCTTAGCGCTCCAAATGTCCAGTTGCATTTTCTACAGAAAGAGTGTTCAGATCTGCTCAATCAAAAGTATGGTTTAACTCTGTTAGCTGAATGCACAGATCAGAAAGAAGTTTCACAGAATGATTCTGTGTAGTTTATATTTGGAGACATTCCTTTTTCCACTATTACCCTCTTAGCGCTCCGAATCTCCACTTGCATTTTCTACAGAAAGAGTGTTTCAGAACGGCTCAATCAAAACTAAGGTTCAACTCTTTTAGTTGAACAAACAGAACAGAAAGGAGTTTCACACAATTCTTCTGTGTAGTGTTTATTTGTAGACTTTCTTTTTCCCAATATAGGCCTCTTAGCGCTCAGAATGTCCAATTGCAGTTTCTACAGAAAGAGTGTTTCAGAACGGCTCAATCAAAAGTAAGGTTCAACTCTGTTAGTTGAATGCACAGAACAGAAAGAAGTTTCATACAATGCTTCTGTGTAGTTTATATTTGAACATATTCTTTTTTCCACTATTACCCACTTAGCGCTACGAATGTCCAGTTGCATTTTCTACACACAGAGAGTTTCAAAACTGCTCAATCAAAAGTATGGTTTAACTCTGTTAGCTGAATGCTCAGATCACAAAGAAGTTTCACAGAATGCTTCTGTGTAGTTTATATTTGAATATATTCCTTTTTCCACTACTACGCTCTTAGCGCTCCAAATGTCCAGTTGCATTTTCTACAGAAAGAGTGTTCAGATCTGCTCAATCAAAATTATGGTTTAACTCTGTTAGCTGAATGCACAGATCAGAAAGAAGTTTCACCGAATGATTCTGTGTAGTTTATATTTGAAGACATTCCTTTCTCCACTATTACCCACTTAGCGCTCCGAATCTCCACTTGCATTTTCTACAAAAAGAGTGTTTCATAACTGCTCAATCAAAAATATGTTTTATCTCTGTTAACTGAATTTACAGATCAGAAATAAGTTTCACAGAATGCATCTGTGTAGTTTTTATTTGAAGATATTCTTTTTCCCAATGTAGGCCTCTTAGCGCTTAGCATGTCCAATTGCAGTTTCTACAGAAAGAGTGTTTCAGAACGGCTCAATCAAAAGTAAGGTTCAACTCAGTTAGTTGAATGCACAGAACAGAAAGAATTTTCACAGAATGCTACTGTGTAGTTTATATTTGAATATATTCCTTTTTCCACTATTACCCTCTTAGCGCTCCGAATGTCCACTTGCATTTTCTACAGAAAGAGTGTTCAGAACTGCGCAATCAAAAGTATGGTTTAACTCTGTTAGCTTAATGAACATATCAGAAATAAGTTTCACACTATGCTTCTGTGTAGTTTTTATTTGAAGATATTATTTTTCCCAATAGAGGCCTCTTAGCGCTCAGAATGTCCAATTGCAGTTTCTACAGAAAGAGTGTTTCAGAAAGGCTCAATCAAAAGTAAGGTTCAACTCTGTTAGTTGAATGCACAGAAAGGAAAGTAGTTTCATACAATGCTTCTGTGTAGCTTATATTTGAACATATTCTTTTTTCCACTATTACCCACTTAGCGCTACGAATGTCCAGTTGCATTTTCTACAGACAGAGTGTTTCAAAATTGCTCAATCAAAAGTATGGTTTAACTCTGTTAGCTGAATGCTCAGATCAGAAAGAAGTTTCACAGAATGCTTCTGTGTAGTTTATATTTGAATATATTCCTTTTTCCACTACTACTCTCTTAGCGCTCCAAATGTCCAGTTGCATTTTCTACAGAAAGAGTGTTCAGATCTGCTCAATCAAAAGTATGGTTTAACTCTGTTAGCTGAATGCACAGATCAGAAAGAAGTTTCACAGAATGATTCTGTGTAGTTTATATTTGGAGACATTCCTTTTTCCACTATTACCCTATTAGCGCTCCGAATCTCCACTTGCATTTTCTACAGAAAGAGTGTTTCAGAACGGCTCAATCAAAACTAAGGTTCAACTCTTTTAGTTGAACAAACAGAACAGAAAGTAGTTTCACACAATTCTTCTGTGTAGTTTTTATTTGTAGACATTCTTTTTCCCAATATAGGCCTCTTAGCGCTCAGAATGTCCAATTGCAGTTTCTACAGAAAGAGTGTTTCAGAACGGCTCAATCAAATGTAAGGTTCAACTCTGTTAGTTGAATGCACAGAACAGAAAGAAGTTTCATACAATGCTTCTGTGTAGTTTATATTTGAACATATTCTTTTTTCCACTATTACCCACTTAGCGCTACGAATGTCCAGTTGCATTTTCTACAGACAGAGTGTTTCAAAACTACTCAATCAAAAGTATGGTTTAACTCTGTTAGCTGAATGCTGAGATCAGAAAGAAGTTTCACAGAATGCTTCTGTGTAGTTTATATTTGAATATATTCCTTTTTCCACTACTACTCTCTTAGCGCTCCAAATGTCCAGTTGCATTTTCTACAGAAAGAGTGTTCAGATCTGCTGAATCAAAAGTATGGTTTAACTCTGTTAGCTGAATGCACAGATCAGAAAGAAGTTTCACAGAATGATTCTGTGTAGTTTATATTTGGAGACATTCCTTTTTCCACTATTACCCTCTTAGCGCTCCGAATCTCCACTTGCATTTTCTACAGAGAGAGTGTTTCAGAACGGCTCAATCAAAACTAAGGTTCAACTCTTTTAGTTGAACAAACAGAACAGAAAGAAGTTTCACACAATTCTTCTGTGTAGTTTTTATTTGTAGACATTCTTTTTCCCAATATAGGCCTCTTAGCGTTCAGAATGTCCAATTGCAGTTTCTACCGAAAGAGTGTTTCAGAACGGCTCAATCAAAAGTAAGGTTCAACTCTGTTAGTTGAATGCACAGAACAGAAAGAAGTTTCATACAATGCTTCTGTGTAGTTCATATTTGAACATATTCTTTTTTCCACTATTACCCACTTAGCGCTACGAATGTCCAGTTGCATTTTCTACAGACAGAGTGTTTCAAAACTGCTCAATCAAAAGTATGGTTTAACTCTGTTAGCTGAATGCTCAGATCAGAAAGAAGTTTCACAGAATGCTTCTGTGTAGTTTATATTTGAATATATTCCTTTTCCCACTACTACGCTCTTAGCGCTCCAAATGTCCAGTTGCATTTTCTACAGAAAGAGTGTTCAGATCTGCTCAATCAAAACTATGGTTTAACTCTTTTAGCTGAATGCACAGATCAGAAAGAAGTTTCACCGAATGATTCTGTGTAGTTTATATTTGAAGACATTCCTTTTTCCACTATTACCCTCTTAGCGCTCCGAATCTCCACTTGCATTTTCTACAAAAAGAGTGTTTCATAACTGCTCAATCAAAAATATGTTTTATCTCTGTTAACTGAATTTACAGATCAGAAATAAGTTTCACAGAATGCATCTGTGTAGTTTTTATTTGAAAATATTCTTTTTCCCAATGTAGGCCTCTTAGCACTTAGCATGTCCAATTGCAATTTCTACAGAAAGAGTGTTTCAGAACGGCTCAATCAAAAGTAGGGTTCAACTCTGTTAGTTGAATGCACAGAACAGAAAGAATTTTCACAGAATGCTACTGTGTAGTTTATATTTGAATATATTCCTTTTTCCACTATTACCCTCTTAGCGCTCCGAATGTCCACTTGCATTTTCTACAGAAAGAGTGTTCAGAACTGCGCAATCAAAAGTATGGTTTAACTCTGTTAGCTTAATGAACATATCAGAAATAAGTTTCACACAATGCTTCTGTGTAGTTTTTATTTGAAGATATTATTTTTCCCAATAGAGGCCTCTTAGCGCTCAGAATGTCCAATTGCAGTTTCTACCGAAAGAGTGTTTCAGAAAGGCTCAATCAAAAGTAAGGTTCAACTCTGTTAGTTGAATGCACAGAACAGAAAGAAGTTTCATACAATGCTTCTGTGTAGTTTATATTTGAACATATTCTTTTTTCCACTATTACCCACTTAGCGCTACGAATGTCCAGTTGCATTTTCTACAGACAGAGTGTTTCAAAACTGCTCAATCAAAAGTATGGTTTAACTCTGTTAGCTGAATGCTCAGATCAGAAAGAAGTTTCACAGAATGCTTCTGTGTAGTTTATATTTGAATATATTCCTTTTTCCACTACTACTCTCTTAGCGCTCCAAATGTCCAGTTGCATTTTCTACAGAAAGAGTGTTCAGATCTGCTCAATCAAAAGTATGGTTTAACTCTGTTAGCTCAATGCACAGATCAGAAAGAAGTTTCACAGAATGATTCTGTGTAGTTTATATTTGGAGACATTCCTTTTTCCACTATTACCTTATTAGCGCTCCGAATCTCCACTTGCATTTTCTACAGAAAGAGTGTTTCAGAACGGCTCAATGAAAACTAAGGTTCAACTCTTTTAGTTGAACAAACAGAACAGAAAGAAGTTTCACACAATTCTTCTGTGTAGTTTTTATTTGTAGACATTCTTTTTCCCAATATAGGCCTCTTAGCGCTCAGAATATCCAATTGCAGTTTCTACAGAAAGAGTGTTTCAGAACGGCTCAATCAAAAGTAAGGTTCAACTCTGTTAGTTGAATGCACAGAACAGAAAGAAGTTTCATACAATGCTTCTGTGTAGTATATATTTGAACATATTCTTTTTTCCACTATTACCCACTTAGCGCTACGAATGTCCAGTTGCATTTTCTACAGACAGAGTGTTTCAAAACTGCTCAATCAAAAGTATGGTTTAACTCTGTTAGCTGAATGCTCAGATCAGAAAGAAGTTTCACAGAATGCTTCTGTGTAGTTTATATTTGAATATATTCCTTTTCCCACTACTACGCTCTTAGCGCTCCAAATGTCCAGTTGCATTTTCTACAGAAAGAGTGTTCAGATCTGCTCAATCAAAACTATGGTTTAACTCTTTTAGCTGAATGCACAGATCAGAAAGTAGTTTCACCGAATGATTCTGTGTAGTTTATATTTGAAGACATTCCTTTTTCCACTATTACCCTCTTAGCGCTCCGAATATCCACTTGCATTTTCTACAAAAAGAGTTTTTCATAACTGCTCAATCAAAAATATGTTTTATCTCTGTTAACTGAATTTACAGATCCGAAATAAGTTTCACAGAATGCATCTGTGTAGTTTTTATTTGAAGATATTCTTTTTCCCAATGTAGGCCTCTTAGCGCTTAGCATGTCCAATTGCAATTTCTACAGAAAGAGTGTTTCAGAACGGCTCAATCAAAAGTAGGGTTCAACTCTGTTAGTTGAATGCACAGAACAGAAAGAATTTTCACAGAATGCTACTGTGTAGTTTATATTTGAATATATTCCTTTTTCCACTATTACCCTCTTAGCGCTCCGAATGTCCACTTGCATTTTCTACAGAAAGAGTGTTCAGAACTGCGCAATCAAAAGGATGGTTTAACTCTGTTAGCTTAATGAACATATCAGAAATAAGTTTCACACAATGCTTCTGTGTAGTTTTTATTTGAAGATATTATTTTTCCCAATAGAGGCCTCTTAGCGCTCAGAATGTCCAATTGCAGTTTCTACAGAAAGAGTGTTTCAGAAAGGCTCAATCAAAAGTAAGGTTCAACTCTGTTAGTTGAATGCACAGAACAGAAAGAAGTTTCATACAATGCTTCTGTGTAGCTTATATTTGAACATATTCTTTTTTCCACTATTACCCACTTAGCGCTACGAATGTCCAGTTGCATTTTCTACAGACAGAGTGTTTCAAAACTGCTCAATCAAAAGTATGGTTTAACTCTGTTAGCTGAATGCTCAGATCAGAAAGAAGTTTCACAGAATGCTTCTGTGTAGTTTATATTTGAATATATTTCTTTTTCCACTTCTACTCTCTTAGCGCTCCAAATGTCCAGTTGCATTTTCTACAGAAAGAGTGTTCAGATCTGCTCAATCAAAAGTATGGTTTAACTCTGTTAGCTGAATGCACAGATCAGAAAGATGTTTCACAGAATGATTCTGTGTAGTTTATATTTGGAGACATTCCTTTTTCCAGTATTACCCTCTTAGCGCTCCGAATCTCCACTTGCATTTTCTACAGAAAGAGTGTTTCAGAACGGCTCAATCAAAACTAAGGTTCAACTCCTTTAGTTGAACAAACAGAACAGAAAGAAGTTTCACACAATTCTTCTGTGTAGTTTTTATTTGTAGACATTCTTTTTCCCAATATAGGCCTCTTAGCGCTCAGAATGTCCAATTGCAGTTTCTACAGAAAGAGTGTTTCAGAACGGCTCAATCAAAAGTAAGGTTCAACTCTGTTAGTTGAATGCACAGAACAGAAAGAAGTTTCATACAATGCTTCTGTGTAGTTTATATTTGAACATATTCTTTTTTCCACTATTACCCACTTAGCGCTACGAATGTCCAGTTGCATTTTCTACAGACAGAGTGTTTCAAAACTGCTCAATCAAAAGTATGGTTTAACTCTGTTAGCTGAATGCTCAGATCAGAAAGAAGTTTCACAGAATGCTTCTGTGTAGTTTATATTTGAATATATTCCTTTTCCCACTACTACGCTCTTAGCGCTACAAATGTCCAGTTGCATTTTCTACAGAAAGAGTATTCAGATCTGCTCAATCAAAACTATGGTTTAACTCTTTTAGCTGAATGCACAGATCAGAAAGAAGTTTCACCGAATGATTCTGTGTAGTTTATATTTGAAGACATTAATTTTTCCACTATTACCCACTTAGCGCTCCGAATCTCCACTTGCATTTTCTACAAAAAGAGTGTTTCATAACTGCTCAATCAAAAATATGTTTTATCTCTGTTAACTGAATTTACAGATCAGAAATAAGTTTCACAGAATGCATCTGTGTAGTTTTTATTTGAAGATATTTTTTCCCAATGTAGGCCTCTTAGCGCTTAGCAATTCCAATTGCAGTTTCTTCAGAAAGAGTGTTTCAGAACGGCTCAATCAAAAGTAAGGTTCAACTCTTTTAGTTGAATGCACAGAACAGAAAGAATTTTCACAGAATGCTACTGTGTAGTTTATATTTGAATATATTCCTTTTTCCACTATTACCCTCTTAGCGCTCCGAATGTCCACTTGCATTTTCTACAGAAAGAGTGTTCAGAACTGCGCAATCAAAAGTATGGTTTAACTCTGTTAGCTTAATGAACATATCAGAAATAAGTTTCACACAATGCTTCTGTGTAGTTTTTATTTGAAGATATTATTTTTCCCAATAGAGGCCTCTTAGCGCTCAGAATGTCCAATTGCAGTTTCTACAGAAAGAGTGTTTCGGAAACGCTCAATCAAAAGTGAGGTTCAACTCTGTTAGTTGAATGCACAGAACAGAAAGAAGTTTCATACAATGCTTCTGTGTAGTTTATATTTGAACATATTCTTTTTTCCACTATTACCCACTTAGCTCTACGAATGTCCAGTTGCATTTTCTACAGACAGAGTGTTTCAAAACTGCTCAATCAAAAGTATGGTTTAACTCTGTTAGCTGAATGCTCAGATCAGAAAGAAGTTTCACAGAATGCTTCTGTGTAGTTTATATTTGAATATATTCCTTTTTCCACTACTACTCTCTTAGCGCTCCAAATGTCCAGTTGCATTTTCTACAGAAAGAGTGTTCAGATCTGCTGAATCAAAAGTATGGTTTAACTCTGTTAGCTGAATGCACAGATCAGAAAGAAGTTTCACAGAATGATTCTGTGTAGTTTATATTTGGAGACATTCCTTTTTCCACTATTACCCTCTTAGCGCTCCGAATCTCCACTTGCATTTTCTACAGAAAGAGTGTTTCAGAACGGCTCAATCAAAACTAAGGTTCAACTCTTTTAGTTGAACAAACAGAACAGAAAGAAGTTTCACACAATTCTTCTGTGTAGTTTTTATTTGTAGACATTCTTTTCCCCAATATAGGCCTCTTAGCGCTCAGAATGTCCAATTGCAGTTTCTACAGAAAGAGTGTTTCAGAACGGCTCAATCAAAAGTAAGGTTCAACTCTGTTAGTTGAATGCACAGAACAGAAAGAAGTTTCATACAATGCTTCTGTGTAGTTTATATTTGAACATATTCTTTTTTCCACTATTACCCACTTAACGCTACGAATGTCCAGTTGCATTTTCTACAGACAGAGTGTTTCAAAACTGCTCAATCAAAAGTATGGTTTAACTCTGTTAGCTGAATGCTCAGATCAGAAAGAAGTTTCACAGAATGCTTCTGTGTAGTTTATATTTGAATATATTCCTTTTCCCACTACTACGCTCTTAGCGCTCCAAATGTCCAGTTGCATTTTCTACAGAAAGAGTGTTCAGATCTGCTCAATCAAAACTATGGTTTAACTCTTTTAGCTGAATGCACAGATCAGAAAGAAGTTTCACCGAATGATTCTGTGTAGTTTATATTTGAAGACATTCCTTTTTCCACTATTACCCTCTTAGCGCTCCGAATCTCCACTTGCATTTTCTACAAAAAGAGTGTTTCATAACTGCTCAATCAAAAATATGTTTTATCTCTGTTAACTGAATTTACAGATCAGAAATAAGTTTCACAGAATGCATCTGTGTAGTTTTTATTTGAAGATATTCTTTTTCCCAATGTAGGCCTCTTAGCGCTTAGCATGTCCAATTGCAATTTCTACAGAAAGAGTGTTTCAGAACGGCTCAATCAAAAGTAGGGTTCAACTCTGTTAGTTGAATGCACAGAACAGAAAGAATTTTCACAGAATGCTACTGTGTAGTTTATATTTGAATATATTCCTTTTTCCACTATTACCCTCTTAGCGCTCCGAATGTCCACTTGCATTTTCTACAGAAAGAGTGTTCAGAACTGCGCAATCAAAAGGATGGTTTAACTCTGTTAGCTTAATGAACATATCAGAAATAAGTTTCACACAATGCTTCTGTGTAGTTTTTATTTGAAGATATTATTTTTCCCAATAGAGGCCTCTTAGCGCTCAGAATGTCCAATTGCAGTTTCTACAGAAAGAGTGTTTCAGAAAGGCTCAATCAAAAGTAAGGTTCAACTCTGTTAGTTGAATGCACAGAAGAGAAAGAAGTTTCATACAATGCTTCTGTGTAGCTTATATTTGAACATATTCCTTTTTCCACTATTACCCACTTAGCGCTAGGAATGTCCAGTTGCATTTTCTACAGACAGAGTGTTTCAAAACTGCTCAATCAAATGTATGGTTTAACTCTGTTAGCTGAATGCTCAGATCAGAAAGAAGTTTCACAGAATGCTTCTGTGTAGTTTATATTTGAATATATTCCTTTTTCCACTACTACTCTCTTAGCGCTCCAAATGTCCAGTTGCATTTTCTACACAAAGAGTGTTCAGATCTGCTGAATCAAAAGTATGGTTTAACTCTGTTAGCTGAATGCACAGATCAGAAAGAAGTTTCACAGAATGATTCTGTGTAGTTTATATTTGGAGACATTCCTTTTTCCACTATTACCCTCTTAGCGCTCCGAATCTGCACTTGCATTTTCTACAGAAAGAGTGTTTCAGAACGGCTCAATCAAAACTAAGGTTCAAATCTTTTAGTTGAACAAACAGAACAGAAAGTAGTTTCACACAATTCTTCTGTGTAGTTTTTATTTGTAGACATTCTTTTTCCCAATATAGGCCTCTTAGCGCTCAGAATGTCCAATTGCAGTTTCTACAGAAAGAGTGTTTCAGAACGGCTCAATCAAAAGTAAGGTTCAACTCTGTTAGTTGAATGCACAGAACAGAAAGAAGTTTCATACAATGCTTCTGTGTAGTTTATATTTGAACATATTCTTTTTTCCACTATTACCCACTTAGCGCTACGAATGTCCAGTTGCATTTTCTACAGACAGAGTGTTTCAAAACTGCTCAATCAAAAGTATGGTTTAACTCTGTTAGCTGAATGCTCAGATCAGAAAGAAGTTTCACAGAATGCTTCTGTGTAGTTTATATTTGAATATATTCCTTTTTCCACTACTACGCTCTTAGCGCTCCAAATGTCCAGTTGCATTTTCTACAGAAAGAGTGTTCAGATCTGCTCAATCAAAAGTATGGTTTAACTCTGTTAGCTGAATGCACAGATCAGAAAGAAGTTTCACCGAATGATTCTGTGTAGTTTATATTTGAAGACATTCCTTTTTCCACTATTACCCCCTTAGCGCTCCGAATCTCCACTTGCATTTTCTACAAAAAGAGTGTTTCATAACTGCTCAATCAAAAATATGTTTTATCTCTGTTAACTGAATTTACAGATCAGAAATAAGTTTCACAGAATGCATCTGTGTAGTTTTTATTTGAAGATATTCTTTTTCCCAATGTAGGCCTCTTAGCGCTTAGCATGTCCAATTGCAGTTTCTACAGAAAGAGTGTTTCAGAACGGCTCAATCAAAAGTAAGGTTCAACTCTGTTAGTTGAATGCACAGAACAGAAAGAATTTTCACAGAATGCTACTGTGTAGTTTATATTTGAATATATTCCTTTTTCCACTATTACCCTCTTAGCGCTCCGAATGTCCACTTGCATTTTCTACAGAAAGAGTGTTCAGAACTGCGCAATCAAATGTATGGTTTAACTCTGTTAGCTTAATGAACATATCAGAAATAAGTTTCACACAATGCTTCTGTGTAGTTTTTATTTGAAGATATTATTTTTCCCAATAGAGGCCTCTTAGCGCTCAGAATGTCCAATTGCTGTTTCTACAGAAAGAGTGTTTCAGAAAGGCTCAATCAAAAGTAAGGTTCAACTCTGTTAGTTGAATGCACAGAACAGAAAGTAATTTCATACAATGCTTCTGTGTAGTTTATATTTGAACATATTCTTTTTTCCACTATTACCCACTTAGCGCTACGAATGTCCAGTTGCATTTTCTACAGGCAGAGTGTTTCAAAACTGCTCAATCAAAAGTATGGTTTAACTCTGTTAGCTGAATGCTCAGATCAGAAAGAAGTTTCACAGAATGCTTCTGTGTAGTTTATATTTGAATATATTCCTTTTTCCACTACTACGCTCTAAGCGCTCCAAATGTCCAGTTGCATTTTCTACAGAAAGAGTGTTCAGATCCGCTCAATCAAAAGTATGGTTTAACTCTGTTAGCTGAATGCACAGATCAGAAAGAAGTTTCACAGAATGATTCTGTGTAGTTTATATTTGGAGACATTCCTTTTTCCAGTATTACCCTATTAGCGCTCCGAATCTCCACTTGCATTTTCTACAGAAAGAGTGTTTCACAACGGCTCAATCAAAACTAAGGTTCAACTCTTTTAGTTGAACAAACAGAACAGAAAGGAGTTTCACGCAATTCTTCTGTGTAGTTTTTATTTGTAGACATTCTTTTTCCCAATATAGGCCTCTTAGCGCTCAGAATGTCCAACTGCAGTTTCTACAGAAAGAGTGTTTCAGAACGGCTCAATCAAAAGTAAGGTTCAACTCTGTTAGTTGAATGCACAGAACAGAAAGAAGTTTCATACAATGCTTCTGTGTAGTTTATATTTGAACATATTCTTTTTTCCACTATTACCCACTTAGCGCTACGAATGTCCAGTTGCATTTTCTACAGACAGAGTGTTTCAAAACTACTCAATCAAAAGTATGGTTTAACTCTGTTAGCTGAATGCTCAGATCAGAAAGAAGTTTCACAGAATGCTTCTGTGTAGTTTATATTTGAATATATTCCTTTTTCCACTACTACTCTCTTAGCGCTCCAAATGTCCAGTTGCATTTTCTACAGAAAGAGTGTTCAGATCTGCTGAATCAAAAGTATGGTTTAACTCTGTTAGCTGAATGCACAGATCAGAAAGAAGTTTCACAGAATGATTCTGTGTAGTTTATATTTGGAGACATTCCTTTTTCCACTATTACCCTCTTAGCGCTCCGAAACTCCACTTGCATTTTCTACAGAAAGAGTGTTTCAGAACGGCTCAATCAAACTAAGGTTCAACTCTTTTAGTTGAACAAACAGAACAGAAAGAAGTTTCACACAATTCTTCTGTGTAGTTTTTATTTGTAGACATTCTTTTTCCCAATATAGGCCTCTTAGCGCTCAGAATATCCAATTGCAGTTTCTACAGAAAGAGTGTTTCAGAACGGCTCAATCAAAAGTAAGGTTCAACTCTGTTAGTTGAATGCACAGAACAGAAAGATGTTTCATACAATGCTTCTGTGTAGTTTATATTTGAACATATTCTTTTTTCCACTTTTACCCACTTAGCGCTACGAATGTCCAGTTGCATTTTCTACAGACAGAGTGTTTCAAAACTGCTCAATCAAAAGTATGGTTTAACTCTGTTAGCTGAATGCTCAGATCAGAAAGAAGTTTCACAGAATGCTTCTGTGTAGTTTATATTTGAATATATTCCTTTTTCCACTACTACGCTCTTAGCGCTCCAAATGTCCAGTTGCATTTTCTACAGAAAGAGTTTTCAGATCTGCTCAATCAAAAGTATGGTTTAACTCTGTTAGCTGAATGCACAGATCAGAAAGAAATTTCACCGAATGATTCTGTGTAGTTTATATTTGAAGACATTCCTTTTTCCACTATTACCCACTTAGCCCTCCGAATCTCCACTTGCATTTTCTACAAAAAGAGTGTTTCATAACTGCTCAATCAAAAATATGTTTTATCACTGTTAACTGAATTTACAGATCAGAAATAAGTTTCACAGAATGCATCTGTGTAGTTTTTATTTGAAGATATTCTTTTTCCCAATGTAGGCCTCTTAGCGCTTAGCATGTCCAATTGCAGTTTCTTCAGAAAGAGTGTTTCAGGACGGCTGAATCAAAAGTAAGGTTCAACTCTGTTAGTTGAATGCACAGAACAGAAAGAATTTTCACAGAATGCTACTGTGTACTTTATATTTGAATATATTCCTTTTTCCACTATTACCCTCTTAGCGCTCCGAATGTCCACTTGCATTTTCTACAGAAAGAGTGTTCAGAACTGCGCAATCAAAAGTATGGTTTAACTCTGTTAGCTTAATGAACATATCAGAAATAAGTTTCACACAATGCTTCTGTGTAGTTTTTATTTGAAGATATTATTTTTCCCAATAGAGGCCTCTTAGCGCTCAGAATGTCCAATTGCAGTTTCTACAGAAAGAGTGTTTCAGAAAGGCTCAATCAAAAGTGAGGTTCAACTCTGTTAGTTGAATGCACAGAACAGAAAGAAGTTTCATACAATGCTTCTGTGTAGTTTATATTTGAACATATTCTTTTTTCCACTATTACCCACTTAGCGCTACGAATGTCCAGTTGCATTTTCTACAGAGAGAGTGTTTCAAAACTGCTCAATCAAAAGTATGGTTTAACTCTGTTAGCTGAATGCTCAGATCAGAAAGAAGTTTCACAGAATGCTTCTGTGTAGTTTATATTTGAATATATTCCTTTTTCCACTACTACTCTCTTAGCGCTCAAAATGTCCAGTTGCATTTTCTACAGAAAGAGTGTTCAGATCTGCTGAATCAAAAGTATGGTTTAACTCTGTTAGCTGAATGCACAGATCAGAAAGAAGTTTCACAGAATGATTCTGTGTAGTTTATATTTGGAGACATTCCTTTTTTCACTATTACCCTCTTAGCGCTCCGAATCTCCACTTGCATTTTCTACAGAAAGAGTGTTTCAGAACGGCTCAATCAAAACTAAGGTTCAACTCTTTTAGTTGAACAAACAGAACAGAAAGAAGTTTCACACAATTCTTCTGTGTAGTTTTTATTTGTAGACATTCTTTTTCCCAATATAGGCCTCTTAGCGCTCAGAATGTCCAATTGCAGTTTCTACAGAAAGAGTGTTTCAGAACGGCTCAATCAAAAGTAAGGTTCAACTCTGTTAGTTGAATGCACAGAACAGAAAGAAGTTTCATACAATGCTTCTGTGTAGTTTATATTTGAACATATTCTTTTTTCCACTATTACCCACTTAGCGCTACGAATGTCCAGTTGCATTTTCTACAGACAGAGTGTTTCAAAACTGCTCAATCAAAAGTATGGTTTAACTCTGTTAGCTGAATGCTCAGATCAGAAAGAAGTTTCACAGAATGCTTCTGTGTAGTTTATATTTGAATATATTCCTTTTCCCACTACTACGCTCTTAGCGCTCCAAATGTCCAGTTGCATTTTCTACAGAAAGAGTGTTCAGATCTGCTCAATCAAAACTATGGTTTAACTCTTTTAGCTGAATGCACAGATCAGAAAGAAATTTCACCGAATGATTCTGTGTAGTTTATATTTGAAGACATTCCTTTTTCCACTATTACCCTCTTAGCGCTCCGAATCTCCACTTGCATTTTCTACAAAAAGAGTGTTTCATAACTGCTCAATCAAAAATATGTTTTATCTCTGTTAACTGAATTTACAGATCAGAAATAAGTTTCACAGAATGCATCTGTGTAGTTTTTATTTGAAGATATTCTTTTTCCCAATGTAGGCCTCTTAGCGCTTAGCATGTCCAATTGCAATTTCTACAGAAAGAGTGTTTCAGAACGGCTCAATCAAAAGTAGGGTTCAACTCTGTCAGTTGAATGCACAGAACAGAAAGAATTTTCACAGAATGCTACTGTGTAGTTTATATTTGAATATATTCCTTTTTCCACTATTACCCTCTTAGCGCTCCGAATGTCCACTTGCATTTTCTACAGAAAGAGTGTTCAGAACTGCGCAATCAAAAGTATGGTTTAACTCTGTTAGCTTAATGAACATATCAGAAATAAGTTTCACACAATGCTTCTGTGTAGTTTTTATTTGAAGATATTATTTTTCCCAATAGAGGCCTCTTAGCGCTCAGAATGTCCAATTGCAGTTTCTACAGAAAGAGTGTTTCAGAAAGGCTCAATCAAAAGTGAGGTTCAACTCTGTTAGTTGAATGCACAGAACAGAAAGAAGTTTCATACAATGCTTCTGTGTAGTTTATATTTGAACATATTCTTTTTTCCACTATTACCCACTTAGCTCTACGAATGTCCAGTTGCATTTTCTACAGACAGAGTGTTTCAAAACTGCTCAATCAAAAGTATGGTTTAACTCTGTTAGCTGAATGCTCAGATCAGAAAGAAGTTTCACAGAATGCTTCTGTGTAGTTTATATTTGAATATATTCCTTTTTCCACTACTACTCTCTTAGCGCTCCAAATGTCCAGTTGCATTTTCTACAGAAAGAGTGTTCAGATCTGCTGAATCAAAAGTATGGTTTAACTCTGTTAGCTGAATGCACAGATCAGAAAGAAGTTTCACAGAATGATTCTGTGTAGTTTATATTTGGAGACATTCCTTTTTCCACTATTACCCTCTTAGCGCTCCGAATCTCCACTTGCATTTTCTACAGAAAGAGTGTTTCAGAACGGCTCAATCAAAACTAAGGTTCAAATCTTTTAGTTGAACAAACAGAACAGAAAGAAGTTTCACACAATACTTCTGTGTAGTTTTTATTTGTAGACATTCTTTTCCCCAATATAGGCCTCTTAGCGCTCAGAATGTCCAATTGCAGTTTCTACAGAAAGAGTGTTTCAGAACGGCTCAATCAAAAGTAAGGTTCAACTCTGTTAGTTGAATGCACACAACAGAAAGAAGTTTCATACAATGCTTCTGTGTAGTTTATATTTGAACATATTCTTTTTTCCACTATTACCCCCTTAGCGCTACGAAAGTCCAGTTGCATTTTCTACAGACAGAGTGTTTCAAAACTGCTCAATCAAAAGTATGGTTTAACTCTGTTAGCTGAATGCTCAGATCAGAAAGAAGTTTCACAGAATGCTTCTGTGTAGTTTATATTTGAATATATTCCTTTTCCCACTACTACGCTCTTAGCGCTCCAAATGTCCAGTTGCATTTTCTACAGAAAGAGTGTTCAGATCTGCTCAATCAAAACTGTGGTTTAACTCTTTTAGCTGAATGCACAGATCAGAAAGAAGTTTCACCGAATGATTCTGTGTAGTTTATATTTGAAGACATTCCTTTTTCCACAATTACCCTCTTAGCGCTCCGAATCTCCACTTGCATTTTCTACAAAAAGAGTGTTTCATAACTGCTCAATCAAAAATATGTTTTATCTCTGTGAACTGAATTTACAGATCAGAAATAAGTTTCACAGAATGCATCTGTGTAGTTTTTATTTGAAGATATTCTTTTTCCCAATGTAGGCCTCTAGGCGCTTAGCATGTCCAATTGCAGTTTCTACAGAAAGAGTGTTTCAGAACGGCTCAATCAAAAGTAAGGTTCAACTCTGTTAGTTGAATGCACAGAACAGAAAGAATTTTCACAGAATGCTACTGTGTAGTTTATATTTGAATATATTCCTTTTTCCACTATTACCCTCTTAGCGCTCCGAATGTCCACTTGCATTTTCTACAGAAAGAGTGTTCAGAACTGCGCAATCAAATGTATGGTTTAACTCTGTTAGCTTAATGAACATATCAGAAATAAGTTTCACACAATGCTTCTGTGTAGTTTTTATTTGAAGATATTATTTTTCCCAATAGAGGCCTCTTAGCGCTCAGAATGTCCAATTGCTGTTTCTACAGAAAGAGTGTTTCAGAAAGGCTCAATCAAAAGTAAGGTTCAACTCTGTTAGTTGAATGCACAGAACAGAAAGAAATTTCATACAATGCTTCTGTGTAGTTTATATTTGAACATATTCTTTTTTCCACTATTACCCACTTAGCGCTACGAATGTCCAGTTGCATTTTCTACAGACAGAGTGTTTCAAAACTGCTCAATCAAAAGTATGGTTTAACTCTGTTAGCTGAATGCTCAGATCAGAAAGAAGTTTCACAGAATGCTTCTGTGTAGTTTATATTTGAATATATTCCTTTTTCCACTACTACGCTCTAAGCGCTCCAAATGTCCAGTTGCATTTTCTACAGAAAGAGTGTTCAGATCTGCTCAATCAAAAGTATGGTTTAACTCTGTTAGCTGAATGCACAGATCAGAAAGAAGTTTCACAGAATGATTCTGTGTAGTTTATATTTGGAGACATTCCTTTTTCCAGTATTACCCTATTAGCGCTCCAAATCTCCACTTGCATTTTCTACAGAAAGAGTGTTTCACAACGGCTCAATCAAAACTAAGGTTCAACTCTTTTAGTTGAACAAACAGAACAGAAAGGAGTTTCACGCAATTCTTCTGTGTAGTTTTTATTTGTAGACATTCTTTTTCCCAATATAGGCCTCTTAGCGCTCAGAATGTCCAATTGCAGTTTCTACAGAAAGAGTGTTTCAGAACGGCTCAATCAAAAGTAAGGTTCAACTCTGTTAGTTGAATGCACAGAACAGAAAGAAGTTTCATACAATGCTTCTGTGTAGTTTATATTTGAACATATTCTTTTTTCCACTATTACCCACTTAGCGCTACGAATGTCCAGTTGCATTTTCTACAGACAGAGTGTTTCAAAACTACTCAATCAAAAGTATGGTTTAACTCTGTTAGCTGAATGCTCAGATCAGAAAGAAGTTTCACAGAATGCTTCTGTGTAGTTTACATTTGAATATATTCCTTTTTCCACTACTACTCTCTTAGCGCTCCAAATGTCCAGTTGCATTTTCTACAGAAAGAGTGTTCAGATCTGCTGAATCAAAAGTATGGTTTAACTCTGTTAGCTGAATGCACAGATCAGAAAGAAGTTTCACAGAATGATTCTGTGTAGTTTATATTTGGAGACATTCCTTTTTCCACTATTACCCCCTTAGCGCTCCGAAACTCCACTTGCATTTTCTACAGAAAGAGTGTTTCAGAACGGCTCAATCAAAACTAAGGTTCAACTCTTTTAGTTGAACAAACAGAACAGAAAGAAGTTTCACACAATTCTTCTGTGTAGTTTTTATTTGTAGACATTCTTTTTCCCAATATAGGCCTCTTAGCGCTCAGAATATCCAATTGCAGTTTCTACAGAAAGAGTGTTTCAGAACGGCTCAATCAAAAGTAAGGTTCAACTCTGTTAGTTGAATGCACAGAACAGAAAGATGTTTCATACAATGCTTCTGTGTAGTTTATATTTGAACATATTCTTTTTTCCACTATTACCCACTTAGCGCTACGAATGTCCAGTTGCATTTTCTACAGACAGAGTGTTTCAAAACTGCTCAATCAAAAGTATGGTTTAAATCTGTTAGCTGAATGCTCAGATCAGAAAGAAGTTTCACAGAATGCTTCTGTGTAGTTTATATTTGAATATATTCCTTTTTCCACTACTACGCTCTTAGCGCTCCAAATGTCCAGTTGCATTTTCTACAGAAAGAGTTTTCACATCTGCTCAATCAAAAGTATGGTTTAACTCTGTTAGCTGAATGCACAGATCAGAAAGAAATTTCACCGAATGATTCTGTGTAGTTTATATTTGAAGACATTCCTTTTTCCACTATTACCCACTTAGCGCTCCGAATCTCCACTTGCATTTTCTACAAAAAGAGTGTTTCATAACTGCTCAATCAAAAATATGTTTTATCACTGTTAACTGAATTTACAGATCAGAAATAAGTTTCACAGAATGCATCTGTGTAGTTTTTATTTGAAGATATTCTTTTTCCCAATGTAGGCCTCTTAGCGCTTAGCATGTCCAATTGCAGTTTCTTCAGAAAGAGTGTTTCAGGACGGCTGAATCAAAAGTAAGGTTCAACTCTGTTAGTTGAATGCACAGAACAGAAAGAATTTTCACAGAATGCTACTGTGTACTTTATATTTGAATATATTCCTTTTTCCACTATTACCCTCTTAGCGCTCCGAATGTCCACTTGCATTTTCTACAGAAAGAGTGTTCAGAACTGCGCAATCAAAAGTATGGTTTAACTCTGTTAGCTTAATGAACATATCAGAAATAAGTTTCACACAATGCTTCTGTGTAGTTTTTATTTGAAGATATTATTTTTCCCAATAGAGGCCTCTTAGCGCTCAGAATGTGCAATTGCAGTTTCTACAGAAAGAGTGTTTCAGAAAGGCTCAATCAAAAGTGAGGTTCAACTCTGTTAGTTGAATGCACAGAACAGAAAGAAGTTTCATACAATGCTTCTGTGTAGTTTATATTTGAACATATTCTTTTTTCCACTCTTACCCACTTAGCGCTACGAATGTCCAGTTGCATTTTCTACAGGAGAGTGTTTCAAAACTGCTCAATCAAAAGTATGGTTTAACTCTGTTAGCTGAATGCTCAGATCAGAAAGAAGTTTCACAGAATGCTTCTGTGTAGTTTATATTTGAATATATTCCTTTTTCCACTACTACTCTCTTAGCGCTCAAAATGTCCAGTTGCATTTTCTACAGAAAGAGTGTTCAGATCTGCTGAATCAAAAGTATGGTTTAACTCTGTTAGCTGAATGCACAGATCAGAAAGAAGTTTCACACAATGATTCTGTGTAGTTTATATTTGGAGACATTCCTTTTTTCACTATTACCCTCTTAGCGCTCCGAATCTCCACTTGCATTTTCTACAGAAAGAGTGTTTCAGAACGGCTCAATCAAAACTAAGGTTCAACTCTTTTAGTTGAACAAACAGAACAGAAAGAAGTTTCACACAATTCTTCTGTGTAGTTTTTATTTGTAGACATTCTTTTTCCCAATATAGGCCTCTTAGCGCTCAGAATGTCCAATTGCAGTTTCTACAGAAAGAGTGTTTCAGAACGGCTCAATCAAAAGTAAGGTTCAACTCTGTTAGTTGAATGCACAGAACAGAAAGAAGTTTCATACAATGCTTCTGTGTAGTTTATATTTGAACATATTCTTTTTTCCACTATTACCCACTTAGCGCTACGAATGTCCAGTTGCATTTTCTACAGACAGAGTGTTTCAAAACTGCTCAATCAAAAGTATGGTTTAACTCTGTTAGCTGAATGCTCAGATCAGAAAGAAGTTTCACAGAATGCTTCTGTGTAGTTTATATTTGAATATATTCCTTTTCCCACTACTACGCTCTTAGCGCTCCAAATGTCCAGTTGCATTTTCTACAGAAAGAGTGTTCAGATCTGCTCAATCAAAACTATGGTTTAACTCTTTTAGCTGAATGCACAGATCAGAAAGAAATTTCACCGAATGATTCTGTGTAGTTTATATTTGAAGACATTCCTTTTTCCACTATTACCCTCTTAGCGCTCCGAATCTCCACTTGCATTTTCTACAAAAAGAGTGTTTCATAACTGCTCAATCAAAAATATGTTTTATCTCTGTTAACTGAATTTACAGATCAGAAATAAGTTTCACAGAATGCATCTGTGTAGTTTTTATTTGAAGATATTCTTTTTCCCAATGTAGGCCTCTTAGCGCTTAGCATGTCCAATTGCAATTTCTACAGAAAGAGTGTTTCAGAACGGCTCAATCAAAAGTAGGGTTCAACTCTGTTAGTTGAATGCACAGAACAGAAAGAATTTTCACAGAATGCTACTGTGTAGTTTATATTTGAATATATTCCTTTTTCCACTATTACCCTCTTAGCGCTCCGAATGTCCACTTGCATTTTCTACAGAAAGAGTGTTCAGAACTGCGCAATCAAAAGTATGGTTTAACTCTGTTAGCTTAATGAACATATCAGAAATAAGTTTCACACAATGCTTCTGTGTAGTTTTTATTTGAAGATATTATTTTTCCCAATAGAGGCCTCTTAGCGCTCAGAATGTCCAATTGCAGTTTCTACAGAAAGAGTGTTTCAGAAAGGCTCAATCAAAAGTGAGGTTCAACTCTGTTAGTTGAATGCACAGAACAGAAAGAAGTTTCATACAATGCTTCTGTGTAGTTTATATTTGAACATATTCTTTTTTCCACTATTACCCACTTAGCTCTACGAATGTCCAGTTGCATTTTCTACAGACAGAGTGTTTCAAAACTGCTCAATCAAAAGTATGGTTTAACTCTGTTAGCTGAATGCTCAGATCAGAAAGAAGTTTCACAGAATGCTTCTGTGTAGTTTATATTTGAATATATTCCTTTTTCCACTACTACTCTCTTAGCGCTCCAAATGTCCAGTTGCATTTTCTACAGAAAGAGTGTTCAGATCTGCTGAATCAAAAGTATGGTTTAACTCTGTTAGCTGAATGCACAGATCAGAAAGAAGTTTCACAGAATGATTCTGTGTAGTTTATATTTGGAGACATTCCTTTTTCCACTATTACCCTCTTAGCGCTCCGAATCTCCACTTGCATTTTCTACAGAAAGAGTGTTTCAGAACGGCTCAATCAAAACTAAGGTTCAAATCTTTTAGTTGAACAAACAGAACAGAAAGAAGTTTCACACAATACTTCTGTGTAGTTTTTATTTGTAGACATTCTTTTCCCCAATATAGGCCTCTTAGCGCTCAGAATGTCCAATTGCAGTTTCTACAGAAAGAGTGTTTCAGAACGGCTCAATCAAAAGTAAGGTTCAACTCTGTTAGTTGAATGCACAGAACAGAAAGAAGTTTCATACAATGCTTCTGTGTAGTTTATATTTGAACATATTCTTTTTTCCACTATTACCCCCTTAGTGCTACGAATGTCCAGTTGCATTTTCTACAGACAGAGTGTTTCAAAACTGCTCCATCAAAAGTATGGTTTAACTCTGTTAGCTGAATGCTCAGATCAGAAAGAAGTTTCACAGAATGCTTCTGTGTAGTTTATATTTGAATATATTCCTTTTCCCACTACTACGCTCTTAGCGCTCCAAATGTCCAGTTGCATTTTCTACAGAAAGAGTGTTCAGATCTGCTCAATCAAAACTATGGTTTAACTATTTCAGCTGAATGCACAGATCAGAAAGAAGTTTCACCGAATGATTCTGTGTAGTTTATATTTGAAGACATTCCTTTTTCCACTATTACCCTCTTAGCGCTCCGAATCTCCACTTGCATTTTCTACAAAAAGAGTGTTTCATAACTGCTCAATCAAAAATATGTTTTATCTCTGTGAACTGAATTTACAGATCAGAAATAAGTTTCACAGAATGCATCTGTGTAGTTTTTATTTGAAGATATTCTTTTTCCCAATGTAGGCCTCTTAGCGCTTAGCATGTCCAATTGCAATTTCTACAGAAAGAGTGTTTCAGAACGGCTCAATCAAAAGTAGGGTTCAACTCTGTTAGTTGAATGCACAGAACAGAAAGAATTTTCACAGAATGCTACTGTGTAGTTTATATTTGAATATATTCCTTTTTCCACTATTACCCTCTTAGCGCTCCGAATGTCCACTTGCATTTTCTACAGAAAGAGTGTTCAGAACTGCGCAATCAAAAGTATGGTTTAACTCTGTTAGCTTAATGAACATATCAGAAATAAGTTTCACACAATGCTTCTGTGTAGTTTTTATTTGAAGATATTATTTTTCCCAATAGAGGCCTCTTAGCGCTCAGAATGTCCAATTGCAGTTTCTACAGAAAGAGTGTTTCAGAAAGGCTCAATCAAAAGTAAGGTTCAACTCTGTTAGTTGAATGCACAGAACAGAAAGAAGTTTCATACAATGCTTCTGTGTAGCTTATATTTGAACATATTCTTTTTTCCACTATTACCCACTTAGCGCTACGAATGTCCAGTTGCATTTTCTACAGACAGAGTGTTTCAAAACTGCTCAATCAAAAGTATGGTTTAACTCTGTTAGCTGAATGCTCAGATCAGAAAGAAGTTTAACAGAATTCTTCTGTGTAGTTTATATTTGAATATATTCCTTTTTCCACTACTACTCTCTTAGCGCTCCAAATGTCCAGTTGCATTTTCTACAGAAAGAGTGTTCAGATCTGCTGAATCAAAAGTACGGTTTAACTCTGTTAGCTGAATGCACAGATCAGAAAGAAGTTTCACAGAATGATTCTGTGTAGTTTATATTTGGAGACATTCCTTTTTCCACTATTACCCTCTTAGCGCTCCGAAACTCCACTTGCATTTTCTACAGAAAGAGTGTTTCAGAACGGCTCAATCAAAACTAAGGTTCAACTCTTTTAGTTGAACAAACAGAACAGAAAGAAGTTTCACACAATTCTTCTGTGTAGTTTTTATTTGTAGACATTCTTTTTCCCAATATAGGCCTCTTAGCGCTCAGAATATCCAATTGCAGTTTCTACAGAAAGAGTGTTTCAGAACGGCTCAATCAAAAGTAAGGTTCAACTCTGTTAGTTGAATGCACAGAACAGAAAGATGTTTCATACAATGCTTCTGTGTAGTTTATATTTGAACATATTCTTTTTTCCACTATTACCCACTTAGCGCTACGAATGTCCAGTTGCATTTTCTACAGACAGAGTGTTTCAAAACTGCTCAATCAAAGTATGGTTTAACTCTGTTAGCTGAATGCTCAGATCAGAAAGAAGTTTCACAGAATGCTTCTGTGTAGTTTATATTTGAATATATTCCTTTTTCCACTACTACGCTCTTAGCGCTCCAAATGTCCAGTTGCATTTTCTACAGAAAGAGTTTTCAGATCTGCTCAATCAAAAGTATGGTTTAACTCTGTTAGCTGAATGCACAGATCAGAAAGAAATTTCACCGAATGATTCTGTGTAGTTTATATTTGAAGACATTCCTTTTTCCACTATTACCCACTTAGCGCTCCGAATCTCCACTTGCATTTTCTACAAAAAGAGTGTTTCATAACTACTCAATCAAAAATATGTTTTATCACTGTTAACTGAATTTACAGATCAGAAATAAGTTTCACAGAATGCATCTGTGTAGTTTTTATTTGAAGATATTCTTTTTCCCAATGTAGGCCTCTTAGCGCTTAGCATGTCCAATTGCAGTTTCTTCAGAAAGAGTGTTTCAGGACGGCTGAATCAAAAGTAAGGTTCAACTCTGTTAGTTGAATGCACAGAACAGAAAGAATTTTCACAGAATGCTACTGTGTACTTTATATTTGAATATATTCCTTTTTCCACTATTACCCTCTTAGCGCTCCGAATGTCCACTTGCATTTTCTACAGAAAGAGTGTTCAGAACTGCGCAATCAAAAGTATGGTTTAACTCTGTTAGCTTAATGAACATATCAGAAATAAGTTTCACACAATGCTTCTGTGTAGTTTTTATTTGAAGATATTATTTTTCCCAATAGAGGCCTCTTAGCGCTCAGAATGTCCAATTGCAGTTTCTACAGAAAGAGTGTTTCAGAAAGGCTCAATCAAAAGTGAGGTTCAACTCTGTTAGTTGAATGCACAGAACAGAAAGAAGTTTCATACAATGCTTCTGTGTAGTTTATATTTGAACATATTCTTTTTTCCACTATTACCCACTTAGCGCTACGAATGTCCAGTTGCATTTTCTACAGAGAGAGTGTTTCAAAACTGCTCAATCAAAAGTATGGTTTAACTCTGTTAGCTGAATGCTCAGATCAGAAAGAAGTTTCACAGAATGCTTCTGTGTAGTTTATATTTGAATATATTCCTTTTTCCACTACTACTCTCTTAGCGCTCAAAATGTCCAGTTGCATTTTCTACAGAAAGGGTGTTCAGATCTGCTGAATCAAAAGTGTGGTTTAACTCTGTTAGCTGAATGCACAGATCAGAAAGAAGTTTCACAGAATGATTCTGTGTAGTTTATATTTGGAGACATTCCTTTTTTCACTATTACCCTCTTAGCGCTCCGAATCTCCACTTGCATTTTCTACAGAAAGAGTGTTTCAGAACGGCTCAATCAAAACTAAGGTTCAACTCTTTTAGTTGAACAAACAGAACAGAAAGAAGTTTCACACAATTCTTCTGTGTAGTTTTTATTTGTAGACATTCTTTTTCCCAATATAGGCCTCTTAGCGCTCAGAATGTCCAATTGCAGTTTCTACAGAAAGAGTGTTTCAGAACGGCTCAATCAAAAGTAAGGTTCAACTCTGTTAGTTGAATGCACAGAACAGAAAGAAGTTTCATACAATGCTTCTGTGTAGTTTATATTTGAACATATTCTTTTTTCCACTATTACCCACTTAGCGCTACGAATGTCCAGTTGCATTTTCTACAGACAGAGTGTTTCAAAACTGCTCAATCAAAAGTATGGTTTAACTCTGTTAGCTGAATGCTCAGATCAGAAAGAAGTTTCACAGAATGCTTCTGTGTAGTTTATATTTGAATATATTCCTTTTCCCACTACTACGCTCTTAGCGCTCCAAATGTCCAGTTGCATTTTCTACAGAAAGAGTGTTCAGATCTGCTCAATCAAAACTATGGTTTAACTCTTTTAGCTGAATGCACAGATCAGAAAGAAATTTCACCGAATGATTCTGTGTAGTTTATATTTGAAGACATTCCTTTTTCCACTATTACCCTCTTAGCGCTCCGAATCTCCACTTGCATTTTCTACAAAAAGAGTGTTTCATAACTGCTCAATCAAAAATATGTTTTATCTCTGTTAACTGAATTTACAGATCAGAAATAAGTTTCACAGAATGCATCTGTGTAGTTTTTATTTGAAGATATTCTTTTTCCCAATGTAGGCCTCTTAGCGCTTAGCATGTCCAATTGCAATTTCTACAGAAAGAGTGTTTCAGAACGGCTCAATCAAAAGTAGGGTTCAACTCTGTTAGTTGAATGCACAGAACAGAAAGAATTTTCACAGAATGCTACTGTGTAGTTTATATTTGAATATATTCCTTTTTCCACTATTACCCTCTTAGCGCTCCGAATGTCCACTTGCATTTTCTACAGAAAGAGTGTTCAGAACTGCGCAATCAAAAGTATGGTTTAACTCTGTTAGCTTAATGAACATATCAGAAATAAGTTTCACACAATGCTTCTGTGTAGTTTTTATTTGAAGATATTATTTTTCCCAATAGAGGCCTCTTAGCGCTCAGAATGTCCAATTGCAGTTTCTACAGAAAGAGTGTTTCAGAAAGGCTCAATCAAAAGTGAGGTTCAACTCTGTTAGTTGAATGCACAGAACAGAAAGAAGTTTCATACAATGCTTCTGTGTAGTTTATATTTGAACATATTCTTTTTTCCACTATTACCCACTTAGCTCTACGAATGTCCAGTTGCATTTTCTACAGACAGAGTGTTTCAAAACTGCTCAATCAAAAGTATGGTTTAACTCTGTTAGCTGAATGCTCAGATCAGAAAGAAGTTTCACAGAATTCTTCTGTGTAGTTTATATTTGAATATATTCCTTTTTCCACTACTACTCTCTTAGCGCTCCAAATGTCCAGTTGCATTTTCTACAGAAAGAGTGTTCAGATCTGCTGAATCAAAAGTACGGTTTAACTCTGTTAGCTGAATGCACAGATCAGAAAGAAGTTTCACAGAATGATTCTGTGTAGTTTATATTTGTAGACATTCCTTTTTCCACTATTACCCTCTTAGTGCTCCGAATCTCCACTTGCATTTTCTACAGAAAGTGTGTTTCAGAACGGCTCAATCAAAACTAAGGTTCAAATCTTTTAGTTGAACAAACAGAACAGAAAGAAGTTTCACACAATTCTTCTGTGTAGTTTTTATTTGTAGACATTCTTTTACCCAATATAGGCCTCTTAGCGCTCAGAATGTCCAATTGCAGTTTCTACAGAAAGAGTGTTTCAGAACGGCTCAATCAAAAGTAAGGTTCAACTCTGTTAGTTGAATGCACAGAACAGAAAGATGTTTCATACAATGCTTCTGTGTAGTTTATATTTGAACATATTCTTTTTTCCACTATTACCCACTTAGCTCTAGGAATGTCCAGTTGCATTTTCTACAGACAGAGTGTTTCAAAACTGCTCAATCCAAAGCATGGTTTAACTCTGTTAGCTGAATGCTCAGATCAGAAAGAAGTTTCACAGAATGCTTCTGTGTAGTTTATATTTGAATATATTCCTTTTTCCACTACTACGCTCTTAGCGCTCCAAATGTCCAGTTGCATTTTCTACAGAAAGTGTTCAGATGTGCTCAATCAAAAGTATGGTTTAACTCTGTTAGCTGAATGCACAGATCAGAAAGAAGTTTCACCGAATGATTCTGTGTAGTTTATATTTTAAGACATTCCTTTTTCCACTATTACCCTCTTAGCGCTCCGAATCTCCACTTGCATTTTCTACAAAAAGAGTGTTTCATAACTGCTCAATCAAAAATATGTTTTATCTCTGTTAACTGAATTTACAGATCAGAAATAAGTTTCACAGAATGCATCTGTGTAGTTTTTATTTGAAGATATTCTTTTTCCCAATGTAGGCCTCTTAGCGCTTAGCATTTCCAATTGCAGTTTCTTCAGAAAGAGTGTTTCAGAACGGCTCAATCAAAAGTAAGGTTCAACTCTGTTAGTTGAATGCACAGAACAGAAAGAATTTTCACAGAATGCTACTGTGTAGTTTATATTTGAATATATTCCTTTTTCCACTATTACCCTCTTAGCGCTCCGAATGTCCACTTGCATTTTCTACAGAAAGAGTGTTCAGAACTGCGCAATCAAATGTATGGTTTAACTCTGTTAGCTTAATGAACATATCAGAAATAAGTTTCACACAATGCTTCTGTGTAGTTTTTATTTGAAGATATTATTTTTCCCAATAGAGGCCTCTTAGCGCTCAGAATGTCCAATTGCAGTTTCTACAGAAAGAGTGTTTCAGAAAGGCTCAATCAAAAGTGAGGTTCAACTCTGTTAGTTGAATGCACAGAACAGAAAGAAGTTTCATACAATGCTTCTGTGTAGTTTATATTTGAACATATTCTTTTTTCCACTATTACCCACTTAGCTCTACGAATGTCCAGTTGCATTTTCTACAGACAGAGTGTTTCAAAACTGCTCAATCAAAAGTATGGTTTAACTCTGTTAGCTGAATGCTCAGATCAGAAAGAAGTTTCACAGAATGCTTCTGTGTAGTTTATATTTGAATATATTCCTTTTTCCACTACTACTCTCTTAGCGCTCCAAATGTCCAGTTGCATTTTCTACAGAAAGAGTGTTCAGATCTGCTGAATCAAAAGTATGGTTTAACTCTGTTAGCTGAATGCACAGATCAGAAAGAAGTTTCACAGAGTGATTCTGTGTAGTTTATATTTGGAGACATTCCTTTTTCCACTATTACCCTCTTAGCGCTCCGAATCTCCACTTGCATTTTCTACAGAAAGAGTGTTTCAGAACGGCTCAATCAAAACTAAGGTTCAACTCTTTTAGTTGAACAAACAGAACAGAAAGAAGTTTCACACAATTCTTCTGTGTAGTTTTTATTTGTAGACATTCTTTTCCCCAATATAGGCCTCTTAGCGCTCAGAATGTCCAATTGCAGTTTCTACAGAAAGAGAGTTTCAGAACGCCTCAATCAAAAGTAAGGTTCAACTCTGTTAGTTGAATGCACAGAACAGAAAGAAGTTTCATACAATGCTTCTGTGTAGTTTATATTTGAACATATTCTTTTTTCCACTATTACCCACTTAGCGCTACGAATGTCCAGTTGCATTTTCTACAGACAGAGTGTTTCAAAACTGCTCAATCAAAAGTATGGTTTAACTCTGTTAGCTGAATGCTCAGATCAGAAAGAAGTTTCACAGAATGCTTCTGTGTAGTTTATATTTGAATATATTCCTTTTTCCACTACTACGCTCTTAGCGCCCCAAATGTCCAGTTGCATTTTCTACAGAAAGTGTTCAGATCTGCTCAATGAAAAGTATGGTTTAACTCTGTTAGCTGAATGCACAGATCAGAAAGAAGTTTCACCGAATGATTCTGTGTAGTTTATATTTGAAGACATTCCTTTTTCCACTATTACCCTCTTAGCGCTCCGAATCTCCACTTGCATTTTCTACAAAAAGAGTGTTTCATAACTGCTCAATCAAAAATATGTTTTATCTCTGTTAACTGAATTTACAGATCAGAAATAAGTTTCACAGAATGCATCTGTGTAGTTTTTATTTGAAGATATTCTTTTTCCCAATGTAGGCCTCTTAGCGCTTAGCAATTCCAATTGCAGTTTCTTCAGAAAGAGTGTTTCAGAACGGCTCAATCAAAAGTAAGGTTCAACTCTGTTAGTTGAATGCACAGAACAGAAAGAATTTTCACAGAATGCTACTGTGTAGTTTATATTTGAATATATTCCTTTTTCCACTATTACCCTCTTAGCGCTCCGAATGTCCACTTGCATTTTCTACAGAAAGAGTGTTCAGAACTGCGCAATCAAATGTATGGTTTAACTCTGTTAGCTTAATGAACATATCAGAAATAAGTTTCACACAATGCTTCTGTGTAGTTTTTATTTGAAGATATTATTTTTCCCAATAGAGGCCTCTTAGCGCTCAGAATGTCCAATTGCAGTTTCTACAGAAAGAGTGTTTCAGAAAGGCTCAATCAAAAGTGAGGTTCAACTCTGTTAGTTGAATGCACAGAACAGAAAGAAGTTTCATACAATGCTTCTGTGTAGTTTATATTTGAACATATTCTTTTTTCCACTATTACCCACTTAGCTCTACGAATGTCCAGTTGCATTTTCTACAGACAGAGTGTTTCAAAACTGCTCAATCAAAAGTATGGTTTAACTCTGTTAGCTGAATGCTCAGATCAGAAAGAAGTTTCACAGAATGCTTCTGTGTAGTTTATATTTGAATATATTCCTTTTTCCACTACTACTCTCTTAGCGCTCCAAATGTCCAGTTGCATTTTCTACAGAAAGAGTGTTCAGATCTGCTGAATCAAAAGTATGGTTTAACTCTGTTAGCTGAATGCACAGATCAGAAAGAAGTTTCACAGAGTGATTCTGTGTAGTTTATATTTGGAGACATTCCTTTTTCCACTATTACCCTCTTAGCGCTCCGAATCTCCACTTGCATTTTCTACAGAAAGAGTGTTTCAGAACGGCTCAATCAAAACTAAGGTTCAACTCTTTTAGTTGAACAAACAGAACAGAAAGAAGTTTCACACAATTCTTCTGTGTAGTTTTTATTTGTAGACATTCTTTTCCCCAATATAGGCCTCTTAGCGCTCAGAATGTCCAATTGCAGTTTCTACAGAAAGAGAGTTTCAGAACGCCTCAATCAAAAGTAAGGTTCAACTCTGTTAGTTGAATGCACAGAACAGAAAGAAGTTTCATACAATGCTTCTGTGTAGTTTATATTTGAACATATTCTTTTTTCCACTATTACCCACTTAGCGCTATGAATGTCCAGTTGCATTTTCTACAGACAGAGTGTTTCAAAACTACTCAATCAAAAGTATGGTTTAACTCTGTTAGCTGAATGCTCAGATCAGAAAGAAGTTTCACAGAATGCTTCTGTGTAGTTTATATTTGAATATATTCCTTTTTCCACTACTACGCTCTTAGCGCTCCAAATGTCCAGTTGCATTTTCTACAGAAAGTGTTCAGATCTGCTCAATGAAAAGTATGGTTTAACTCTGTTAGCTGAATGCACAGATCAGAAAGAAGTTTCACCGAATGATTCTGTGTAGTTTATATTTGAAGACATTCCTTTTTCCACTATTACCCCCTTAGCGCTCCGAATCTCCACTTGCATTTTCTACAAAAAGAGTGTTTCATAACTGCTCAATCAAAAATATGTTTTATCTCTGTTAACTGAATTTACAGATCAGAAATAAGTTTCACAGAATGCATCTGTGTAGTTTTTATTTGAAGATATTCTTTTTCCCAATGTAGGCCTCTTAGCGCTTAGCAATTCCAATTGCAGTTTCTTCAGAAAGAGTGTTTCAGAACGGCTCAATCAAAACTAAGGTTCAACTCTTTTAGTTGAACAAACAGAACAGAAAGAAGTTTCACACAATGCTTCTGTGTAGTTTTTATTTGAAGATATTATTTTTCCCAATAGAGGCCTCTTAGCGCTCAGAATGTCCAATTGCAGTTTCTACAGAAAGAGTGTTTCAGAAAGGCTCAATCAAAAGTGAGGTTCAACTCTGTTAGTTGAATGCACAGAACAGAAAGAAGTTTCATACAATGCTTCTGTGTAGTTTATATTTGAACATATTCTTTTTTCCACTATTACCCACTTAGCGCTACGAATGTCCAGTTGCATTTTCTACAGAGAGAGTGTTTCAAAACTGCTCAATCAAAAGTATGGTTTAACTCTGTTAGCTGAATGCTCAGATCAGAAAGAAGTTTCACAGAATGCTTCTGTGTAGTTTATATTTGAATATATTCCTTTTTCCACTACTACTCTCTTAGCGCTCCAAATGTCCAGTTGCATTTTCTACAGAAAGAGTGTTCAGATCTGCTGAATCAAAAGTATGGTTTAACTCTGTTAGCTGAATGCACAGATCAGAAAGAAGTTTCACAGAATGATTCTGTGTAGTTTATATTTGGAGACATTCCTTTTTTCACTATTACCCTCTTAGCGCTCCGAATCTCCACTTGCATTTTCTACAGAAAGAGTGTTTCAGAACGGCTCAATCAAAACTAAGGTTCAACTCTTTTAGTTGAACAAACAGAACAGAAAGAAGTTTCACACAATTCTTCTGTGTAGTTTTTATTTGTAGACATTCTTTTTCCCAATATAGGCCTCTTAGCGCTCAGAATGTCCAATTGCAGTTTCTACAGAAAGAGTGTTTCAGAACGGCTCAATCAAAAGTAAGGTTCAACTCTGTTAGTTGAATGCACAGAACAGAAAGAAGTTTCATACAATGCTTCTGTGTAGTTTATATTTGAACATATTCTTTTTTCCACTATTACCCACTTAGCGCTACGAATGTCCAGTTGCATTTTCTACAGACAGAGTGTTTCAAAACTGCTCAATCAAAAGTATGGTTTAACTCTGTTAGCTGAATGCTCAGATCAGAAAGAAGTTTCACAGAATGCTTCTGTGTAGTTTATATTTGAATATATTCCTTTTCCCACTACTACGCTCTTAGCGCTCCAAATGTCCAGTTGCATTTTCTACAGAAAGAGTGTTCAGATCTGCTCAATCAAAACTATGGTTTAACTCTTTTAGCTGAATGCACAGATCAGAAAGAAATTTCACCGAATGATTCTGTGTAGTTTATATTTGAAGACATTCCTTTTTCCACTATTACCCTCTTAGCGCTCCGAATCTCCACTTGCATTTTCTACAAAAAGAGTGTTTCATAACTGCTCAATCAAAAATATGTTTTATCTCTGTTAACTGAATTTACAGATCAGAAATAAGTTTCACAGAATGCATCTGTGTAGTTTTTATTTGAAGATATTCTTTTTCCCAATGTAGGCCTCTTAGCGCTTAGCATGTCCAATTGCAATTTCTACAGAAAGAGTGTTTCAGAACGGCTCAATCAAAAGTAGGGTTCAACTCTGTTAGTTGAATGCACAGAACAGAAAGAATTTTCACAGAATGCTACTGTGTAGTTTATATTTGAATATATTCCTTTTTCCACTATTACCCTCTTAGCGCTCCGAATGTCCACTTGCATTTTCTACAGAAAGAGTGTTCAGAACTGCGCAATCAAAAGTATGGTTTAACTCTGTTAGCTTAATGAACATATCAGAAATAAGTTTCACACAATGCTTCTGTGTAGTTTTTATTTGAAGATATTATTTTTCCCAATAGAGGCCTCTTAGCGCTCAGAATGTCCAATTGCAGTTTCTACAGAAAGAGTGTTTCAGAAAGGCTCAATCAAAAGTGAGGTTCAACTCTGTTAGTTGAATGCACAGAACAGAAAGAAGTTTCATACAATGCTTCTGTGTAGTTTATATTTGAACATATTCTTTTTTCCACTATTACCCACTTAGCTCTACGAATGTCCAGTTGCATTTTCTACAGACAGAGTGTTTCAAAACTGCTCAATCAAAAGTATGGTTTAACTCTGTTAGCTGAATGCTCAGATCAGAAAGAAGTTTCACAGAATGCTTCTGTGTAGTTTATATTTGAATATATTCCTTTTTCCACTACTACTCTCTTAGCGCTCCAAATGTCCAGTTGCATTTTCTACAGAAAGAGTGTTCAGATCTGCTGAATCAAAAGTATGGTTTAACTCTGTTAGCTGAATGCACAGATCAGAAAGAAGTTTCACAGAATGATTCTGTGTAGTTTATATTTGGAGACATTCCTTTTTCCACTATTACCCTCTTAGCGCTCCGAATCTCCACTTGCATTTTCTACAGAAAGAGTGTTTCAGAACGGCTCAATCAAAACTAAGGTTCAAATCTTTTAGTTGAACAAACAGAACAGAAAGAAGTTTCACACAATACTTCTGTGTAGTTTTTATTTGTAGACATTCTTTTCCCCAATATAGGCCTCTTAGCGCTCAGAATGTCCAATTGCAGTTTCTACAGAAAGAGTGTTTCAGAACGGCTCAATCAAAAGTAAGGTTCAACTCTGTTAGTTGAATGCACAGAACAGAAAGAAGTTTCATACAATGCTTCTGTGTAGTTTACATTTGAACATATTCTTTTTTCCACTCTTACCCCCTTAGCGCTACGAATGTCCAGTTGCATTTTCTACAGACAGAGTGTTTCAAAACTGCTCAATCAAAAGTATGGTTTAACTCTGTTAGCTGAATGCTCAGATCAGAAAGAAGTTTCACAGAATGCTTCTGTGTAGTTTATATTTGAATATATTCCTTTTTCCACTCCTACGCTCTTAGCGCTCCAAATGTCCAGTTGCATTTTCTACAGAAAGTGTTCAGATGTGCTCAATCAAAAGTATGGTTTAACTCTGTTAGCTGAATGCACAGATCAGAAAGAAGTTTCACCGAATGATTCTGTGTAGTTTATATTTGAAGACATTCCTTTTTCCACTATTACCCTCTTAGCGCTCCGAATCTCCACTTGCATTTTCTACAAAAAGAGTGTTTCATAACTGCTCAATCAAAAATATGTTTTATCTCTGTTAACTGAATTTACAGATCAGAAATAAGTTTCACAGAATGCATCTGTGTAGTTTTTATTTGAAGATATTCTTTTTCCCACTGTAGGCCTCTTAGCGCTTAGCATTTCCAATTGCAGTTTCTTCAGAAAGAGTGTTTCAGAACGGCTCAATCAAAAGTAAGGTTCAACTCTGTTAGTTGAATGCACAGAACAGAAAGAATTTTCACAGAATGCTACTGTGTAGTTTATATTTGAATATATTCCTTTTTCCACTATTACCCTCTTAGCGCTCCGAATGTCCACTTGCATTTTCTACAGAAAGACTGTTCAGAACTGCGCAATCAAATGTATGGTTTAACTCTGTTAGCTTAATGAACATATCAGAAATAAGTTTCACACAATGCTTCTGTGTAGTTTTTATTTGAAGATATTATTTTTCCCAATAGAGGCCTCTTAGCGCTCAGAATGTCCAATTGCAGTTTCTACAGAAAGAGTGTTTCAGAAAGGCTCAATCAAAAGTGAGGTTCAACTCTGTTAGTTGAATGCACAGAACAGAAAGAAGTTTCATACAATGCTTCTGTGTAGTTTATATTTGAACATATTCTTTTTTCCACTATTACCCACTTAGCTCTACGAATGTCCAGTTGCATTTTCTACAGACAGAGTGTTTCAAAACTGCTCAATCAAAAGTATGGTTTAACTCTGTTAGCTGAATGCTCAGATCAGAAAGAAGTTTCACAGAATGCTTCTGTGTAGTTTATATTTGAATATATTCCTTTTTCCACTACTACTCTCTTAGCGCTCCAAATGTCCAGTTGCATTTTCTACAGAAAGAGTGTTCAGATCTGCTGAATCAAAAGTATGGTTTAACTCTGTTAGCTGAATGCACAGATCAGAAAGAAGTTTCACAGAGTGATTCTGTGTAGTTTATATTTGGAGACATTCCTTTTTCCACTATTACCCTCTTAGCGCTCCGAATCTCCACTTGCATTTTCTACAGAAAGAGTGTTTCAGAACGGCTCAATCAAAACTAAGGTTCAACTCTTTTAGTTGAACAAACAGAACAGAAAGAAGTTTCACACAATTCTTCTGTGTAGTTTTTATTTGTAGACATTCTTTTCCCCAATATAGGCCTCTTAGCGCTCAGAATGTCCAATTGCAGTTTCTACAGAAAGAGAGTTTCAGAACGCCTCAATCAAAAGTAAGGTTCAACTCTGTTAGTTGAATGCACAGAACAGAAAGAAGTTTCATACAATGCTTCTGTGTAGTTTATATTTGAACATATTCTTTTTTCCACTATTACCCACTTAGCGCTATGAATGTCCAGTTGCATTTTCTACAGACAGAGTGTTTCAAAACTACTCAATCAAAAGTATGGTTTAACTCTGTTAGCTGAATGCTCAGATCAGAAAGAAGTTTCACAGAATGCTTCTGTGTAGTTTATATTTGAATATATTCCTTTTTCCACTACTACGCTCTTAGCGCTCCAAATGTCCAGTTGCATTTTCTACAGAAAGTGTTCAGATCTGCTCAATGAAAAGTATGGTTTAACTCTGTTAGCTGAATGCACAGATCAGAAAGAAGTTTCACCGAATGATTCTGTGTAGTTTATATTTGAAGACATTCCTTTTTCCACTATTACCCCCTTAGCGCTCCGAATCTCCACTTGCATTTTCTACAAAAAGAGTGTTTCATAACTGCTCAATCAAAAATATGTTTTATCTCTGTTAACTGAATTTACAGATCAGAAATAAGTTTCACAGAATGCATCTGTGTAGTTTTTATTTGAAGATATTCTTTTTCCCAATGTAGGCCTCTTAGCGCTTAGCAATTCCAATTGCAGTTTCTTCAGAAAGAGTGTTTCAGAACGGCTCAATCAAAACTAAGGTTCAACTCTTTTAGTTGAACAAACAGAACAGAAAGAAGTTTCACACAATGCTTCTGTGTAGTTTTTATTTGAAGATATTATTTTTCCCAATAGAGGCCTCTTAGCGCTCAGAATGTCCAATTGCAGTTTCTACAGAAAGAGTGTTTCAGAAAGGCTCAATCAAAAGTGAGGTTCAACTCTGTTAGTTGAATGCACAGAACAGAAAGAAGTTTCATACAATGCTTCTGTGTAGTTTATATTTGAACATATTCTTTTTTCCACTATTACCCACTTAGCGCTACGAATGTCCAGTTGCATTTTCTACAGAGAGAGTGTTTCAAAACTGCTCAATCAAAAGTATGGTTTAACTCTGTTAGCTGAATGCTCAGATCAGAAAGAAGTTTCACAGAATGCTTCTGTGTAGTTTATATTTGAATATATTCCTTTTTCCACTACTACTCTCTTAGCGCTCCAAATGTCCAGTTGCATTTTCTACAGAAAGAGTGTTCAGATCTGCTGAATCAAAAGTATGGTTTAACTCTGTTAGCTGAATGCACAGATCAGAAAGAAGTTTCACAGAATGATTCTGTGTAGTTTATATTTGGAGACATTCCTTTTTTCACTATTACCCTCTTAGCGCTCCGAATCTCCACTTGCATTTTCTACAGAAAGAGTGTTTCAGAACGGCTCAATCAAAACTAAGGTTCAACTCTTTTAGTTGAACAAACAGAACAGAAAGAAGTTTCACACAATTCTTCTGTGTAGTTTTTATTTGTAGACATTCTTTTTCCCAATATAGGCCTCTTAGCGCTCAGAATGTCCAATTGCAGTTTCTACAGAAAGAGTGTTTCAGAACGGCTCAATCAAAAGTAAGGTTCAACTCTGTTAGTTGAATGCACAGAACAGAAAGAAGTTTCATACAATGCTTCTGTGTAGTTTATATTTGAACATATTCTTTTTTCCACTATTACCCACTTAGCGCTACGAATGTCCAGTTGCATTTTCTACAGACAGAGTGTTTCAAAACTGCTCAATCAAAAGTATGGTTTAACTCTGTTAGCTGAATGCTCAGATCAGAAAGAAGTTTCACAGAATGCTTCTGTGTAGTTTATATTTGAATATATTCCTTTTCCCACTACTACGCTCTTAGCGCTCCAAATGTCCAGTTGCATTTTCTACAGAAAGAGTGTTCAGATCTGCTCAATCAAAACTATGGTTTAACTCTTTTAGCTGAATGCACAGATCAGAAAGAAATTTCACCGAATGATTCTGTGTAGTTTATATTTGAAGACATTCCTTTTTCCACTATTACCCTCTTAGCGCTCCGAATCTCCACTTGCATTTTCTACAAAAAGAGTGTTTCATAACTGCTCAATCAAAAATATGTTTTATCTCTGTTAACTGAATTTACAGATCAGAAATAAGTTTCACAGAATGCATCTGTGTAGTTTTTATTTGAAGATATTCTTTTTCCCAATGTAGGCCTCTTAGCGCTTAGCATGTCCAATTGCAATTTCTACAGAAAGAGTGTTTCAGAACGGCTCAATCAAAAGTAGGGTTCAACTCTGTTAGTTGAATGCACAGAACAGAAAGAATTTTCACAGAATGCTACTGTGTAGTTTATATTTGAATATATTCCTTTTTCCACTATTACCCTCTTAGCGCTCCGAATGTCCACTTGCATTTTCTACAGAAAGAGTGTTCAGAACTGCGCAATCAAAAGTATGGTTTAACTCTGTTAGCTTAATGAACATATCAGAAATAAGTTTCACACAATGCTTCTGTGTAGTTTTTATTTGAAGATATTATTTTTCCCAATAGAGGCCTCTTAGCGCTCAGAATGTCCAATTGCAGTTTCTACAGAAAGAGTGTTTCAGAAAGGGTCAATCAAAAGTGAGGTTCAACTCTGTTAGTTGAATGCACAGAACAGAAAGAAGTTTCATACAATGCTTCTGTGTAGTTTATATTTGAACATATTCTTTTTTCCACTATTACCCACTTAGCTCTACGAATGTCCAGTTGCATTTTCTACAGACAGAGTGTTTCAAAACTGCTCAATCAAAAGTATGGTTTAACTCTGTTAGCTGAATGCTCAGATCAGAAAGAAGTTTCACAGAATGCTTCTGTGTAGTTTATATTTGAATATATTCCTTTTTCCACTACTACTCTCTTAGCGCTCCAAATGTCCAGTTGCATTTTCTACAGAAAGAGTGTTCAGATCTGCTGAATCAAAAGTATGGTTTAACTCTGTTAGCTGAATGCACAGATCAGAAAGAAGTTTCACAGAATGATTCTGTGTAGTTTATATTTGGAGACATTCCTTTTTCCACTATTACCCTCTTAGCGCTCCGAATCTCCACTTGCATTTTCTACAGAAAGAGTGTTTCAGAACGGCTCAATCAAAACTAAGGTTCAAATCTTTTAGTTGAACAAACAGAACAGAAAGAAGTTTCACACAATACTTCTGTGTAGTTTTTATTTGTAGACATTCTTTTCCCCAATATAGGCCTCTTAGCGCTCAGAATGTCCAATTGCAGTTTCTACAGAAAGAGTGTTTCAGAACGGCTCAATCAAAAGTAAGGTTCAACTCTGTTAGTTGAATGCACAGAACAGAAAGAAGTTTCATACAATGCTTCTGTGTAGTTTATATTTGAACATATTCTTTTTTCCACTATTACCCCCTTAGCGCTACGAATGTCCAGTTGCATTTTCTACAGACAGAGTGTTTCAAAACTGCTCAATCAAAAGTATGGTTTAACTCTGTTAGCTGAATGCTCAGATCAGAAAGAAGTTTCACAGAATGCTTCTGTGTAGTTTATATTTGAATATATTCCTTTTTCCACTCCTACGCTCTTAGCGCTCCAAATGTCCAGTTGCATTTTCTACAGAAAGTGTTCAGATGTGCTCAATCAAAAGTATGGTTTAACTCTGTTAGCTGAATGCACAGATCAGAAAGAAGTTTCACCGAATGATTCTGTGTAGTTTATATTTGAAGACATTCCTTTTTCCACTATTACCCTCTTAGCGCTCCGAATCTCCACTTGCATTTTCTACAAAAGAGTGTTTCATAACTGCTCAATCAAAAATATGTTTTATCTCTGTTAACTGAATTTACAGATCAGAAATAAGTTTCACAGAATGCATCTGTGTAGTTTTTATTTGAAGATATTCTTTTTCCCACTGTAGGCCTCTTAGCGCTTAGCATTTCCAATTGCAGTTTCTTCAGAAAGAGTGTTTCAGAACGGCTCAATCAAAAGTAAGGTTCAACTCTGTTAGTTGAATGCACAGAACAGAAAGAATTTTCACAGAATGCTACTGTGTAGTTTATATTTGAATATATTCCTTTTTCCACTATTACCCTCTTAGCGCTCCGAATGTCCACTTGCATTTTCTACAGAAAGACTGTTCAGAACTGCGCAATCAAATGTATGGTTTAACTCTGTTAGCTTAATGAACATATCAGAAATAAGTTTCACACAATGCTTCTGTGTAGTTTTTATTTGAAGATATTATTTTTCCCAATAGAGGCCTCTTAGCGCTCAGAATGTCCAATTGCAGTTTCTACAGAAAGAGTGTTTCAGAAAGGCTCAATCAAAAGTGAGGTTCAACTCTGTTAGTTGAATGCACAGAACAGAAAGAAGTTTCATACAATGCTTCTGTGTAGCTTATATTTGAACATATTCTTTTTTCCACTATTACCCACTTAGCGCTACGAATGTCCAGTTGCATTTTCTACAGACAGAGTGTTTCAAAACTGCTCAATCAAAAGTATGGTTTAACTCTGTTAGCTGAATGCTCAGATCAGAAAGAAGTTTCACAGAATTCTTCTGTGTAGTTTATATTTGAATATATTCCTTTTTCCACTACTACTCTCTTAGCGCTCCAAATGTCCAGTTGCATTTTCTACAGAAAGAGTGTTCAGATCTGCTGAATCAAAAGTACGGTTTAACTCTGTTAGCTGAATGCACAGATCAGAAAGAAGTTTCACGGAATGATTCTGTGTAGTTTATATTTGTAGACATTCCTTTTTCCACTATTACCCTCTTAGTGCTCCGAATCTCCACTTGCATTTTCTACAGAAAGTGTGTTTCAGAACGGCTCAATCAAAACTAAGGTTCAAATCTTTTAGTTGAACAAACAGAACAGAAAGAAGTTTCACACAATTCTTCTGTGTAGTTTTTATTTGTAGACATTCTTTTTCCCAATATAGGCCTCTTAGCGCTCAGAATGTCCAATTGCAGTTTCTACAGAAAGAGTGCTTCAGAACGGCTCAATCAAAAGTAAGGTTCAACTCTGTTAGTTGAATGCACAGAACAGAAAGATGTTTCATACAATGCTTCTGTGTAGTTTATATTTGAACATATTCTTTTTTCCACTATTACCCACTTAGCTCTAGGAATGTCCAGTTGCATTTTCTACAGACAGAGTGTTTCAAAACTGCTCAATCCAAAGCATGGTTTAACTCTGTTAGCTGAATGCTCAGATCAGAAAGAAGTTTCACAGAATGCTTCTGTGTAGTTTATATTTGAATATATTCCTTTTTCCACTACTACGCTCTTAGCGCTCCAAATGTCCAGTTGCATTTTCTACAGAAAGTGTTCAGATGTGCTCAATCAAAAGTATGGTTTAACTCTGTTAGCTGAATGCACAGATCAGAAAGAAGATTCACCGAATGATTCTGTGTAGTTTATATTTGAAGACATTCCTTTTTCCACTATTACCCTCTTAGCGCTCCGAATCTCCACTTGCATTTTCTACAAAAAGAGTGTTTCATAACTGCTCAATCAAAAATATGTTTTATCTCTGTTAACTGAATTTACAGATCAGAAATAAGTTTCACAGAATGCATCTGTGTAGTTTTTATTTGAAGATATTCTTTTTCCCAATGTAGGCCTCTTAGCGCTTAGCATTTCCAATTGCAGTTTCTTCAGAAAGAGTGTTTCAGAACGGCTCAATCAAAAGTAAGGTTCAACTCTGTTAGTTGAATGCACAGAACAGAAAGAATTTTCACAGAATGCTACTGTGTAGTTTATATTTGAATATATTCCTTTTTCCACTATTACCCTCTTAGCGCTCCGAATGTCCACTTGCATTTTCTACAGAAAGACTGTTCAGAACTGCGCAATCAAATGTATGGTTTAACTCTGTTAGCTTAATGAACATATCAGAAATAAGTTTCACACAATGCTTCTGTGTAGTTTTTATTTGAAGATATTATTTTTCCCAATAGAGGCCTCTTAGCGCTCAGAATGTCCAATTGCAGTTTCTACAGAAAGAGTGTTTCAGAAAGGCTCAATCAAAAGTGAGGTTCAACTCTGTTAGTTGAATGCACAGAACAGAAAGAAGTTTCATACAATGCTTCTGTGTAGTTTATATTTGAACATATTCTTTTTTCCACTATTACCCACTTAGCTCTACGAATGTCCAGTTGCATTTTCTACAGACAGAGTGTTTCAAAACTGCTCAATCAAAAGTATGGTTTAACTCTGTTAGCTGAATGCTCAGATCAGAAAGAAGTTTCACAGAATGCTTCTGTGTAGTTTATATTTGAATATATTCCTTTTTCCACTACTACTCTCTTAGCGCTCCAAATGTCCAGTTGCATTTTCTACAGAAAGAGTGTTCAGATCTGCTGAATCAAAAGTATGGTTTAACTCTGTTAGCTGAATGCACAGATCAGAAAGAAGTTTCACAGAGTGATTCTGTGTAGTTTATATTTGGAGACATTCCTTTTTCCACTATTACCCTCTTAGCGCTCCGAATCTCCACTTGCATTTTCTACAGAAAGAGTGTTTCAGAACGGCTCAATCAAAACTAAGGTTCAACTCTTTTAGTTGAACAAACAGAACAGAAAGAAGTTTCACACAATTCTTCTGTGTAGTTTTTATTTGTAGACATTCTTTTCCCCAATATAGGCCTCTTAGCGCTCAGAATGTCCAATTGCAGTTTCTACAGAAAGAGAGTTTCAGAACGCCTCAATCAAAAGTAAGGTTCAACTCTGTTAGTTGAATGCACAGAACAGAAAGAAGTTTCATACAATGCTTCTGTGTAGTTTATATTTGAACATATTCTTTTTTCCACTATTACCCACTTAGCGCTACGAATGTCCAGTTGCATTTTCTACAGACAGAGTGTTTCAAAACTGCTCAATCAAAAGTATGGTTTAACTCTGTTAGCTGAATGCTCAGATCAGAAAGAAGTTTCACAGAATGCTTCTGGGTGGTTTATATTTGAATATATTCCTTTTTCCACTACTACGCTCTTAGCGCTCCAAATGTCCAGTTGCATTTTCTACAGAAAGTGTTCAGATCTGCTCAATGAAAAGTATGGTTTAACTCTGTTAGCTGAATGCACAGATCAGAAAGAAGTTTCACCGAATGATTCTGTGTAGTTTATATTTGAAGACATTCCTTTTTCCACTATTACCCTCTTAGCGCTCCGAATCTCCACTTGCATTTTCTACAAAAAGAGTGTTTCATAACTGCTCAATCAAAAATATGTTTTATCTCTGTTAACTGAATTTACAGATCAGAAATAAGTTTCACAGAATGCATCTGTGTAGTTTTTATTTGAAGATATTCTTTTTCCCAATGTAGGCCTCTTAGCGCTTAGCAATTCCAATTGCAGTTTCTTCAGAAAGAGTGTTTCAGAACGGCTCAATCAAAAGTAAGGTTCAACTCTGTTAGTTGAATGCACAGAACAGAAAGAATTTTCACAGAATGCTACTGTGTAGTTTATATTTGAATATATTCCTTTTTCCACTATTACCCTCTTAGCGCTCCGAATGTCCACTTGCATTTTCTACAGAAAGAGTGTTCAGAACTGCGCAATCAAATGTATGGTTTAACTCTGTTAGCTTAATGAACATATCAGAAATAAGTTTCACACAATGCTTCTGTGTAGTTTTTATTTGAAGATATTATTTTTCCCAATAGAGGCCTCTTAGCGCTCAGAATGTCCAATTGCAGTTTCTACAGAAAGAGTGTTTCAGAAAGGCTCAATCAAAAGTGAGGTTCAACTCTGTTAGTTGAATGCACAGAACAGAAAGAAGTTTCATACAATGCTTCTGTGTAGTTTATATTTGAACATATTCTTTTTTCCACTATTACCCACTTAGCTCTACGAATGTCCAGTTGCATTTTCTACAGACAGAGTGTTTCAAAACTGCTCAATCAAAAGTATGGTTTAACTCTGTTAGCTGAATGCTCAGATCAGAAAGAAGTTTCACAGAATGCTTCTGTGTAGTTTATATTTGAATATATTCCTTTTTCCACTACTACTCTCTTAGCGCTCCAAATGTCCAGTTGCATTTTCTACAGAAAGAGTGTTCAGATCTGCTGAATCAAAAGTATGGTTTAACTCTGTTAGCTGAATGCACAGATCAGAAAGAAGTTTCACAGAGTGATTCTGTGTAGTTTATATTTGGAGACATTCCTTTTTCCACTATTACCCTCTTAGCGCTCCGAATCTCCACTTGCATTTTCTACAGAAAGAGTGTTTCAGAACGGCTCAATCAAAACTAAGGTTCAACTCTTTTAGTTGAACAAACAGAACAGAAAGAAGTTTCACACAATTCTTCTGTGTAGTTTTTATTTGTAGACATTCTTTTCCCCAATACAGGCCTCTTAGCGCTCAGAATGTCCAATTGCAGTTTCTACAGAAAGAGAGTTTCAGAACGCCTCAATCAAAAGTAAGGTTCAACTCTGTTAGTTGAATGCACAGAACAGAAAGCAGTTTCATACAATGCTTCTGTGTAGTTTATATTTGAACATATTCTTTTTTCCACTATTACCCACTTAGCGCTACGAATGTCCAGTTGCATTTTCTACAGACAGAGTGTTTCAAAACTGCTCAATCAAAAGTATGGTTTAACTCTGTTAGCTGAATGCTCAGATCAGAAAGAAGTTTCACAGAATGCTTCTGTGTAGTTTATATTTGAATATATTCCTTTTTCCACTACTACGCTCTTAGCGCTCCAAATGTCCAGTTGCATTTTCTACAGAAAGTGTTCAGATCTGCTCAATGAAAAGTATGGTTTAACTCTGTTAGCTGAATGCACAGATCAGAAAGAAGTTTCACCGAATGATTCTGTGTAGTTTATATTTGAAGACATTCCTTTTTCCACTATTACCCTCTTAGCGCTCCGAATCTCCACTTGCATTTTCTACAAAAAGAGTGTTTCATAACTGCTCAATCAAAAATATGTTTTATCTCTGTTAACTGAATTTACAGATCAGAAATAAGTTTCACAGAATGCATCTGTGTAGTTTTTATTTGAAGATATTCTTTTTCCCAATGTAGGCCTCTTAGCGCTTAGCATGTCCAATTGCAATTTCTACAGAAAGAGTGTTTCAGAACGGCTCAATCAAAAGTAGGGTTCAACTCTGTTAGTTGAATGCACAGAACAGAAAGAATTTTCACAGAATGCTACTGTGTAGTTTATATTTGAATATATTCCTTTTTCCACTATTACCCTCTTAGCGCTCCGAATGTCCACTTGCATTTTCTACAGAAAGAGTGTTCAGAACTGCGCAATCAAAAGTATGGTTTAACTCTGTTAGCTTAATGAACATATCAGAAATAAGTTTCACACAATGCTTCTGTGTAGTTTTTATTTGAAGATATTATTTTTCCCAATAGAGGCCTCTTAGCGCTCAGAATGTCCAATTGCAGTTTCTACAGAAAGAGTGTTTCAGAAAGGCTCAATCAAAAGTAAGGTTCAACTCTGTTAGTTGAATGCACAGAACAGAAAGAAGTTTCATACAATGCTTCTGTGTAGCTTGTATTTGAACATATTCTTTTTTCCACTATTACCCACTTAGCGCTACGAATGTCCAGTTGCATTTTCTACAGACAGAGTGTTTCAAAACTGCTCAATCAAAAGTATGGTTTAACTCTGTTAGCTGAATGCTCAGATCAGAAAGAAGTTTCACAGAATGCTTCTGTGTAGTTTATATTTGAATATATTCCTTTTTCCACTACTACTCTCTTAGCGCTCCAAATGTCCAGTTGCATTTTCTACAGAAAGAGTGTTCAGATCTGCTGAATCAAAAGTACGGTTTAACTCTGTTAGCTGAATGCACAGATCAGAAAGAAGTTTCAGAGAATGATTCTGTGTAGTTTATATTTGGAGACATTCCTTTTTCCACTATTACCCTCTTAGCGCTCCGAATCTCCACTTGCATTTTCTACAGAAAGAGTGTTTCAGAACGGCTCAATCAAAACTAAGGTTCAACTCTTTTAGTTGAACAAACAGAACAGAAAGAAGTTTCACACAATTTTTCTGTGTAGTTTTTATTTCTAGACATTCTTTTTCCCAATATAGGCCTCTTAGCGCTCAGAATGTCCAATTGCAGTTTCTACAGAAAGAGTGTTTCAGAACGGCTCAATCAAAAGTAAGGTTCAACTCTGTTAGTTGAATGCACAGAACAGAAAGAAGTTTCATACAATGCTTCTGTGTAGTTTATATTTGAACATATTCTTTTTTCCACTATTACCCACTTAGCGCTACGAATGTCCAGTTGCATTTTCTACAGACAGAGTGTTTCAAAACTGCTCAATCAAAAGTATGGTTTAACTCTGTTAGCTGAATGCTCAGATCAGAAAGAAGTTTCACAGAATGCATCTGTGTAGTTTTTGTTTGAAGATATTCTTTTTCCCAATGTAGGACTCTTAGCACTTAGCATGTCCAATTGCAGTTTCTACAGAAAGAGTGTTTCAGAACGGCTCAATCAAAAGTAAGGTTCAACTCTGTTAGTTGAATGCACAGAACAGAAAGAATTTTCACAGAATGCTACTGTGTAGTTTATATTTGAATATATTCCTTTTTCCACTATTACCCTCTTAGCGCTCCGAATGTCCACTTGCATTTTCTACAGAAAGAGTGTTCAGAACTGCGCAATCCAAAGTATGGTTTAACTCTGTTAGCTTAATGAACATATCAGAAATAAGTTTCACACAATGCTTCTGTGTAGTTTTTATTTGAAGATATTATTTTTCCCAATAGAGTCCTCTTAGCGCTCAGAATGTAAAATTGCAGTTTCTACAGAAAGAGTGTTTCAGAAAGGCTCAATCAAAAGTAAGGTTCAACTCTGTTAGTTGAATGCACAGAAGAGAAAGAAGTTTCATACAATGCTTCTGTGTAGTTTATATTTGAACATATTCTTTTTTCCACTATTACCCACTTAGCGCTACGAATGTACAGTTGCATTTTCTACAGACAGAGTGTTTCAAAACTGCTCAATCAAAAGTATGGTTTAACTCTGTTAGCTGAATGCTCAGATCAGAAAGAAGTTTCACAGAATGCTTCTGTGTAGTTTATATTTGAATATATTCCTTTTTCCACTACTACTCTCTTAGCGCTCCAAATGTCCAGTTACATTTTCTACAGAAAGAGTGTTCAGATCTGCTCAATCAAAAGTATGGTTTAACTCTGTTAGCTGAATGCACAGATCAGAAAGAAGTTTCACAGAATGATTCTGTGTAGTTTATATTTGGAGACATTCCTTTTCCACTATTACCCTCTTAGCGCTCCGAATCTACACTTGCATTTTCTACAGAAAGAGTGTTTCAGAACGGCTCAATCAAAACTAAGGTTCAACTCTTTTAGTTGAACAAACAGAACAGAAAGAAGTTTCACACAATTCTTCTGTGTAGTTTTTATTTGTAGACAATCTTTTTCCAATATAGGCTTCTTAGCGCTCAGAATGTCCAATTGCAGTTTCTACAGAAAGAGTGTTTCAGAACGGCTCAATCAAAAGTAAGGTTCAACTCTGTTAGTTGAATGCACAGAACAGAAAGGAGTTTCATACAATGCTTCTGTGTAGTTTATATTTGAACATATTCTTTTTTCCACTATTACCCACTTAGCGCCACGAATGTCCAGTTGCATTTTCTACAGACAGAGTGTTTCAAATCAGCTCAATCCAAAGTATGGTTTAACTCTGTTAGCTGAATGCTCAGATCAGAAAGAAGTTTCACAGAATGCTTCTGTGTAGTTTATATTTGAATATATTCCTTTTTCCACTACTACGCTCTTAGCGCTCCAAATGTCCAGTTGCATTTTCTACAGAAAGAGTGTTCAGATCTGCTCAATCAAAACTATGGTTTAACTCTTTTAGCTGAATGCACAGATCAGAAAGAAGTTTCACCGAATGATTCTGTGTAGTTTATATTTGAAGACATTCCTTTTTCCACTATTACCCTCTTAGCGCTCCGAATCTCCACTTGCATTTTCTACAAAAAGAGTGTTTCATAACTGCTCAATCAAAAATATGTTTTATCTCTGTTAACTGAATTTACAGATCAGAAATAAGTTTCACAGAATGCATCTGTGTAGTTTTTATTTGAAGATATTCTTTTTCCCAATGTAGGCCTCTTAGCGCTTAGCATGTCCAATTGCAATTTCTACAGAAAGAGTGTTTCAGAACGGCTCAATCAAAAGTAGGGTTCAACTCTGTTAGTTGAATGCACAGAACAGAAAGAATTTTCACAGAATGCTACTGTGTAGTTTATATTTGAATATATTCCTTTTTCCACTATTACCCTCTTAGCGCTCCGAATGTCCACTTGCATTTTCTACAGAAAGAGTGTTCAGAACTGCGCAATCAAAAGTATGGTTTAACTCTGTTAGCTTAATGAACATATCAGAAATAAGTTTCACACAATGCTTCTGTGTAGATTTTATTTGAAGATATTATTTTTCCCAATAGAGGCCTCTTAGCGCTCAGAATGTCCAATTGCAGATTCTACAGAAAGAGTGTTTCAGAAAGGCTCAATCAAAAGTAAGGTTCAACTCTGTTAGTTGAACGCACAGAACAGAAAGAAGTTTCATACAATGCTTCTGTGTAGCTTGTATTTGAACATATTCTTTTTTCCACTATTACCCACTTAGCGCTACGAATGTCCAGTTGCATTTTCTACAGACAGAGTGTTTCAAAACTGCTCAATCAAAAGTATGGTTTAACTCTGTTAGCTGAATGCTCAGATCAGAAAGAAGTTTCACAGAATGCTTCTGTGTAGTTTATATTTGAATATATTCCTTTTTAAACTACTACTCTCTTAGCGCTCCAAATGTCCAGTTGCATTTTCTACAGAAAGAGTGTTCAGATCTGCTGAATCAAAAGTACGGTTTAACTCTGTTAGCTGAATGCACAGATCAGAAAGAAGTTTCACAGAATGATTCTGTGTAGTTTATATTTGGAGACATTCCTTTTTCCACTATTACCCTCTTAGCGCTCCGAATCTCCACTTGCATTTTCTACAGAAAGAGTGTTTCAGAACGGCTCAATCAAAACTAAGGTTCAACTCTTTTAGTTGAACAAACAGAACAGAAAGAAGTTTCACACAATTTTTCTGTGTAGTTTTTATTTCTAGACATTCTTTTTCCCAATATAGGCCTCTTAGCGCTCAGAATGTCCAATTGCAGTTTCTACAGAAAGAGTGTTTCAGAACGGCTCAATCAAAAGTAAGGTTCAACTCTGTTAGTTGCATGCACAGAACAGAAAGAAGTTTCATACAATGCTTCTGTGTAGTTTATATTTGAACATATTCTTTTTTCCACTATTACCCACTTAGCGCTACGAATGTCCAGTTGCATTTTCTACAGACAGAGTGTTTCAAAACTGCTCAATCAAAAGTATGGTTTAACTCTGTTAGCTGAATGCTCAGATCAGAAAGAAGTTTCACAGAATGCATCTGTGTAGTTTTTATTTGAAGATATTCTTTTTCCCAATGTAGGCCTCTTAGCACTTAGCATGTCCAATTGCAGTTTCTACAGAAAGAGTGCTTCAGAACGGCTCAATCAAAAGTAAGGTTCAACTCTGTTAGTTGAATGCACAGAACAGAAAGAATTTTCACAGAATGCTACTGTGTAGCTTATATTTGAATAGATTCCTTTTTCCACTATTACCCTCTTAGCGCTCCGAATGTCCACTTGCATTTTCTACAGAAAGAGTGTTCAGAACTGCGCAATCAAAAGTATGGTTTAACTCTGTTAGCTTAATGAACATATCAGAAATAAGTTTCACACAATGCTTCTGTGTAGTTTTTATTTGAAGATATTATTTTTCCCAATAGAGGCCTCTTAGCGCTCAGAATGTCCAATTGCAGTTTCTACAGAAAGAGTGTTTCAGAAAGGCTCAATCAAAAGTAAGGTTCAACTCTGTTAGTTGAATGCACAGAAGAGAAAGAAGTTTCATACAATGCTTCTGTGTAGTTTATATTTGAACATATTCTTTTTTCCACTATTACCCACTTAGCGCTACGAATGTACAGTTGCATTTTCTACAGACAGAGTGTTTCAAAACTGCTCAATCAAAAGTATGGTTTAACTCTGTTAGCTGAATGCTCAGATCAGAAAGAAGTTTCACAGAATGCTTCTGTGTAGTTTATATTTGAATATATTCCTTTTTCCACTACTACTCTCTTAGCGCTCCAAATGTCCAGTTGCATTTTCTACAGAAAGAGTGTTCAGATCTGCTGAATCAAAAGTATGGTTTAACTCTGTTAGCTGAATGCACAGATCAGAAAGAAGTTTCACAGAATGATTCTGTGTAGTTTATATTTGGAGACATTCCTTTTCCACTATTACCCTCTTAGCGCTCCGAATCTACACTTGCATTTTCTACAGAAAGAGTGTTTCAGAACGGCTCAATCAAAACTAAGGTTCAACTCTTTTAGTTGAACAAACAGAACAGAAAGAAGTTTCACACAATTTTTCTGTGTAGTTTTTATTTGTAGACATTCTTTTTCCCAATATAGGCCTCTTAGCGCTCAGAATGTCCAATTGCAGTTTCTACAGAAAGAGTGTTTCAGAACGGCTCAATCAAAAGTAAGGTTCAACTCTGTTAGTTGAATGCACAGAACAGAAAGGAGTTTCATACAATGCTTCTGTGTAGTTTATATTTGAACATATTCTTTTTTCCACTATTACCCACTTAGCGCCACGAATGTCCAGTTGCATTTTCTACAGACAGAGTGTTTCAAAACAGCTCAATCCAAAGTATGGTTTAACTCTGTTAGCTGAATGCTCAGATCAGAAAGAAGTTTCACAGAATGCTTCTGTGTAGTTTATATTTGAATATATTCCTTTTTCCACTACTACGCTCTTAGCGCTCCAAATGTCAAGTTGCATTTTCTACAGAAAGAGTGTTCAGATCTGCTCAATCAAAAGTATGGTTTAACTCTGTTAGCTGAATGCACAGATCAGAAAGAAGTTTCACCGAATGATTCTGTGTAGTTTATATTTGAAGACATTCCTTTTTCCAGTATTACCCTCTTAGCGCTCCCAATCTCCACTTGCATTTTCTACAAAAAGAGTGTTTCATAACTGCTCAATCAAAAATATGTTTTATCTCTGTTAACTGAATTTACAGATCAGAAATAAGTTTCACAGAATGCATCTGTGTAGTTTTTATTTGAAGATATTCTTTTTCCCAATGTAGGCCTCTTAGCGCTTAGCATGTCCAATTGCAGTTTCTACAGAAAGAGTGTTTCAGAACGGCTCAATCAAAAGTAAGGTTCAACTCTGATAGTTGAATGCACAGAACAGAAAGAATTTTCACAGAATGCTACTGTGTAGTTTATATTTGAATAGATTCCTTTTTCCACTATTACCCTCTTAGCGCTCCGAATGTCCACTTGCATTTTCTACAGAAAGAGTGTTCAGAACTGCGCAATCAAAAGTATGGTTTAACTCTGTTAGCTTAATGAACATATCAGAAATAAGTTTCACACAATGCTTCTGTGTAGTTTTTATTTGAAGATATTATTTTTCCCAATATAGGCCTCTTAGCGCTCAGAATGTCCAATTGCAGTTTCTACAGAAAGAGTGTTTCAGAAAGGCTCAATCAAAAGTAAGGTTCAACTCTGTTAGTTGAATGCACAGAACAGAAAGAAGTTTCATACAATGCTTCTGTGTAGTTTATATTTGAACATATTCTTTTTTACACTATTACCCACTTAGCGCTACGAATGTCCAGTTGCATTTTCTACAGACAGAGTGTTTCAAAACTGCTCAATCAAAAGTATGGTTTAACTCTGTTAGCTGAATGGTCAGATCAGAAAGAAGTTTCACAGAATGCTTCTGTGTAGTTTATATTTGAATATATTCCTTTTTCCACTACTACACTCTTAGCGCTCCAAATGTCCAGTTGCATTTTCTACAGAAAGAGTGTTCAGATCTGCTGAATCAAAAGTATGGTTTAACTCTGTTAGCTGAATGCACAGATCAGAAAGAAGTTTCACAGAATGATTCTGTGTAGTTTATATTTGGAGACATTCCTTTTTCCACTATTACCCTCTTAGCGCTCCGAATCTCCACTTGCATTTTCTACAGAAAGAGTGTTTCAGAACGGCTCAATCAAAACTAAGGTTCAACTCTTTTAGTTGAACAAACAGAACAGAAAGAAGTTTCACACAATTTTTCTGTGTAGTTTTTATTTGTAGACATTCTTTTTCCCAATATAGGCCTCTTAGCGCTCAGAATGTCCAATTGCAGTTTCTACAGAAAGAGTGTTTCAGAACGGCTCAATCAAAAGTAAGGTTCAACTCTGTTAGTTGAATGCACAGAACAGAAAGAAGTTTCATACAATGCTTCTGTGTAGTTTATATTTGAACATATTCTTTTTTCCACTATTACCCACTTAGCGCTACGAATGTCCAGTTGCATTTTCTACAGACAGAGTGTTTCAAAACTGCTCAATCAAAAGTATGGTTTAACTCTGTTAGCTGAATGCTCAGATCAGAAAGAAGTTTCACAGAATGCATCTGTGTAGTTTTTATTTGAAGATATTCTTTTTCCCAATGTAGGACTCTTAGCACTTAGCATGTCCAATTGCAGTTTCTACAGAAAGAGTGTTTCAGAACGGCTCAATCAAAAGTAAGGTTCAACTCTTTTAGTTGAATGCACAGAACAGAAAGAATTTTCACAGAATGCTACTGTGTAGTTTATATTTGAATATATTCTTTTTTCCACTATTACCCTCTTAGCGCTCCGAATGTCCACTTGCATTTTCTACAGAAAGAGTGTTCAGAACTGCGCAATCCAAAGTATGGTTTAACTCTGTTAGCTTAATGAACATATCAGAAATAAGTTTCACACAATGCTTCTGTGTAGTTTTTATTTGAAGATATTATTTTTCCCAATAGAGGCCTCTTAGCGCTCAGAATGTAAAATTGCAGTTTCTACAGAAAGAGTGTTTCAGAAAGGCTCAATCAAAAGTAAGGTTCAACTCTGTTAGTTGAATGCACAGAAGAGAAAGTAGTTTCATACAATGCTTCTGTGTAGTTTATATTTGAACATATTCTTTTTTCCACTATTACCCACTTAGCGCTACGAATGTACAGTTGCATTTTCTACAGACAGAGTGTTTCAAAACTGCTCAATCAAAAGTATGGTTTAACTCTGTTAGCTGAATGCTCAGATCAGAAAGAAGTTTCACAGAATGCTTCTGTGTTGTTTATATTTGAATATATTCCTTTTTCCACTACTACTCTCTTAGCGCTCCAAATGTCCAGTTACATTTTCTACAGAAAGAGTGTTCAGATCTGCTCAATCAAAAGTATGGTTTAACTCTGTTAGCTGAATGCACAGATCAGAAAGAAGTTTCACAGAATGATTCTGTGTAGTTTATATTTGGAGACATTCCTTTTCCACTATTACCCTCTTAGCGCTCCGAATCTACACTTGCATTTTCTACAGAAAGAGTGTTTCAGAACGGCTCAATCAAAACTAAGGTTCAACTCTTTTAGTTGAACAAACAGAACAGAAAGATGTTTCACACAATTCTTCTGTGTAGTTTTTATTTGTAGACATTCTTTTTCCAATATAGGCTTCTTAGCGCTCAGAATGTCCAATTGCAGTTTCTACAGAAAGAGTGTTTCAGAACGGCTCAATCAAAAGTAAGGTTCAACTCTGTTAGTTGAATGCACAGAACAGAAAGGAGTTTCATGCAATGCTTCTGTGTAGTTTATATTTGAACATATTCTTTTTTCCACTATTACCCACTTAGCGCCACGAATGTCCAGTTGCATTTTCTACAGACAGAGTGTTTCAAAACAGCTCAATCCAAAGTATGGTTTAACTCTGTTAGCTGAATGCTCAGATCAGAAAGAAGTTTCACAGAATGCTTCTGTGTAGTTTATATTTGAATATATTCCTTTTTCCACTACTACGCTCTTAGCGCTCCAAATGTCCAGTTGCATTTTCTACAGAAAGAGTGTTCAGATCTGCTCAATCAAAACTATGGTTTAACTGTTTTAGCTGAATGCACAGATCAGAAAGAAGTTTCACCGAATGATTCTGTGTAGTTTATATTTGAAGACATTCCTTTTTCCACTATTACCCTCTTAGCGCTCCGAATCTCCACTTGCATTTTCTACAAAAAGAGTGTTTCATAACTGCTCAATCAAAAATATGTTTTATCTCTGTTAACTGAATTTACAGATCAGAAATAAGTTTCACAGAATGCATCTGTGTAGTTTTTATTTGAAGATATTCTTTTTCCCAATGTAGGCCTCTTAGCGCTTAGCATGTCCAATTGCAATTTCTACAGAAAGAGTGTTTCAGAACGGCTCAATCAAAAGTAGGGTTCAACTCTGTTAGTTGAATGCACAGAACAGAAAGAATTTTCACAGAATGCTACTGTGTAGTTTATATTTGAATATATTCCTTTTTCCACTATTACCCTCTTAGCGCTCCGAATGTCCACTTGCATTTTCTACAGAAAGAGTGTTCAGAACTGCGCAATCAAAAGTATGGTTTAACTCTGTTAGCTTAATGAACATATCAGAAATAAGTTTCACACAATGCTTCTGTGTAGTTTTTATTTGAAGATATTATTTTTCCCAATAGAGGCCTCTTAGCGCTCAGAATGTCCAATTGCAGTTTCTACAGAAAGAGTGTTTCAGAAAGGCTCAATCAAAAGTAAGGTTCAACTCTGTTAGTTGAATGCACAGAACAGAAAGAAGTTTCATACAATGCTTCTGTGTAGCTTGTATTTGAACATATTCTTTTTTCCACTATTACCCACTTAGCGCTACGAATGTCCAGTTGCATTTTCTACAGACAGAGTGTTTCAAAACTGCTCAATCAAAAGTATGGTTTAACTCTGTTAGCTGAATGCTCAGATCAGAAAGAAGTTTCACAGAATGCTTCTGTGTAGTTTATATTTGAATATATTCCTTTTTCCACTACTACTCTCTTAGCGCTCCAAATGTCCAGTTGCATTTTCTACAGAAAGAGTGTTCAGATCTGCTGAATCAAAAGTACGGTTTAACTCTGTTAGCTGAATGCACAGATCAGAAAGAAGTTTCAGAGAATGATTCTGTGTAGTTTATATTTGGAGACATTCCTTTTTCCACTATTACCCTCTTAGCGCTCCGAATCTCCACTTGCATTTTCTACAGAAAGAGTGTTTCAGAACGGCTCAATCAAAACTAAGGTTCAACTCTTTTAGTTGAACAAACAGAACAGAAAGAAGTTTCACACAATTTTTCTGTGTAGTTTTTATTTCTAGACATTCTTTTTCCCAATATAGGCCTCTTAGCGCTCAGAATGTCCAATTGCAGTTTCTACAGAAAGAGTGTTTCAGAACGGCTCAATCAAAAGTAAGGTTCAACTCTGTTAGTTGAATGCACAGAACAGAAAGAAGTTTCATACAATGCTTCTGTGTAGTTTATATTTGAACATATTCTTTTTTCCACTATTACCCACTTAGCGCTACGAATGTCCAGTTGCATTTTCTACAGACAGAGTGTTTCAAAACTGCTCAATCAAAAGTATGGTTTAACTCTGTTAGCTGAATGCTCAGATCAGAAAGAAGTTTCACAGAATGCATCTGTGTAGTTTTTGTTTGAAGATATTCTTTTTCCCAATGTAGGACTCTTAGCACTTAGCATGTCCAATTGCAGTTTCTACAGAAAGAGTGTTTCAGAACGGCTCAATCAAAAGTAAGGTTCAACTCTGTTAGTTGAATGCACAGAACAGAAAGAATTTTCACAGAATGCTACTGTGTAGTTTATATTTGAATATATTCCTTTTTCCACTATTACCCTCTTAGCGCTCCGAATGTCCACTTGCATTTTCTACAGAAAGAGTGTTCAGAACTGCGCAATCCAAAGTATGGTTTAACTCTGTTAGCTTAATGAACATATCAGAAATAAGTTTCACACAATGCTTCTGTGTAGTTTTTATTTGAAGATATTATTTTTCCCAATAGAGTCCTCTTAGCGCTCAGAATGTAAAATTGCAGTTTCTACAGAAAGAGTGTTTCAGAAAGGCTCAATCAAAAGTAAGGTTCAACTCTGTTAGTTGAATGCACAGAAGAGAAAGAAGTTTCATACAATGCTTCTGTGTAGTTTATATTTGAACATATTCTTTTTTCCACTATTACCCACTTAGCGCTACGAATGTACAGTTGCATTTTCTACAGACAGAGTGTTTCAAAACTGCTCAATCAAAAGTATGGTTTAACTCTGTTAGCTGAATGCTCAGATCAGAAAGAAGTTTCACAGAATGCTTCTGTGTAGTTTATATTTGAATATATTCCTTTTTCCACTACTACTCTCTTAGCGCTCCAAATGTCCAGTTACATTTTCTACAGAAAGAGTGTTCAGATCTGCTCAATCAAAAGTATGGTTTAACTCTGTTAGCTGAATGCACAGATCAGAAAGAAGTTTCACAGAATGATTCTGTGTAGTTTATATTTGGAGACATTCCTTTTCCACTATTACCCTCTTAGCGCTCCGAATCTACACTTGCATTTTCTACAGAAAGAGTGTTTCAGAACGGCTCAATCAAAACTAAGGTTCAACTCTTTTAGTTGAACAAACAGAACAGAAAGAAGTTTCACACAATTCTTCTGTGTAGTTTTTATTTGTAGACAATCTTTTTCCAATATAGGCTTCTTAGCGCTCAGAATGTCCAATTGCAGTTTCTACAGAAAGAGTGTTTCAGAACGGCTCAATCAAAAGTAAGGTTCAACTCTGTTAGTTGAATGCACAGAACAGAAAGGAGTTTCATACAATGCTTCTGTGTAGTTTATATTTGAACATATTCTTTTTTCCACTATTACCCACTTAGCGCCACGAATGTCCAGTTGCATTTTCTACAGACAGAGTGTTTCAAATCAGCTCAATCCAAAGTATGGTTTAACTCTGTTAGCTGAATGCTCAGATCAGAAAGAAGTTTCACAGAATGCTTCTGTGTAGTTTATATTTGAATATATTCCTTTTTCCACTACTACGCTCTTAGCGCTCCAAATGTCCAGTTGCATTTTCTACAGAAAGAGTGTTCAGATCTGCTCAATCAAAACTATGGTTTAACTCTTTTAGCTGAATGCACAGATCAGAAAGAAGTTTCACCGAATGATTCTGTGTAGTTTATATTTGAAGACATTCCTTTTTCCACTATTACCCTCTTAGCGCTCCGAATCTCCACTTGCATTTTCTACAAAAAGAGTGTTTCATAACTGCTCAATCAAAAATATGTTTTATCTCTGTTAACTGAATTTACAGATCAGAAATAAGTTTCACAGAATGCATCTGTGTAGTTTTTATTTGAAGATATTCTTTTTCCCAATGTAGGCCTCTTAGCGCTTAGCATGTCCAATTGCAATTTCTACAGAAAGAGTGTTTCAGAACGGCTCAATCAAAAGTAGGGTTCAACTCTGTTAGTTGAATGCACAGAACAGAAAGAATTTTCACAGAATGCTACTGTGTAGTTTATATTTGAATATATTCCTTTTTCCACTATTACCCTCTTAGCGCTCCGAATGTCCACTTGCATTTTCTACAGAAAGAGTGTTCAGAACTGCGCAATCAAAAGTATGGTTTAACTCTGTTAGCTTAATGAACATATCAGAAATAAGTTTCACACAATGCTTCTGTGTAGATTTTATTTGAAGATATTATTTTTCCCAATAGAGGCCTCTTAGCGCTCAGAATGTCCAATTGCAGATTCTACAGAAAGAGTGTTTCAGAAAGGCTCAATCAAAAGTAAGGTTCAACTCTGTTAGTTGAACGCACAGAACAGAAAGAAGTTTCATACAATGCTTCTGTGTAGCTTGTATTTGAACATATTCTTTTTTCCACTATTACCCACTTAGCGCTACGAATGTCCAGTTGCATTTTCTACAGACAGAGTGTTTCAAAACTGCTCAATCAAAAGTATGGTTTAACTCTGTTAGCTGAATGCTCAGATCAGAAAGAAGTTTCACAGAATGCTTCTGTGTAGTTTATATTTGAATATATTCCTTTTTAAACTACTACTCTCTTAGCGCTCCAAATGTCCAGTTGCATTTTCTACAGAAAGAGTGTTCAGATCTGCTGAATCAAAAGTACGGTTTAACTCTGTTAGCTGAATGCACAGATCAGAAAGAAGTTTCACAGAATGATTCTGTGTAGTTTATATTTGGAGACATTCCTTTTTCCACTATTACCCTCTTAGCGCTCCGAATCTCCACTTGCATTTTCTACAGAAAGAGTGTTTCAGAACGGCTCAATCAAAACTAAGGTTCAACTCTTTTAGTTGAACAAACAGAACAGAAAGAAGTTTCACACAATTTTTCTGTGTAGTTTTTATTTCTAGACATTCTTTTTCCCAATATAGGCCTCTTAGCGCTCAGAATGTCCAATTGCAGTTTCTACAGAAAGAGTGTTTCAGAACGGCTCAATCAAAAGTAAGGTTCAACTCTGTTAGTTGCATGCACAGAACAGAAAGAAGTTTCATACAATGCTTCTGTGTAGTTTATATTTGAACATATTCTTTTTTCCACTATTACCCACTTAGCGCTACGAATGTCCAGTTGCATTTTCTACAGACAGAGTGTTTCAAAACTGCTCAATCAAAAGTATGGTTTAACTCTGTTAGCTGAATGCTCAGATCAGAAAGAAGTTTCACAGAATGCATCTGTGTAGTTTTTATTTGAAGATATTCTTTTTCCCAATGTAGGCCTCTTAGCACTTAGCATGTCCAATTGCAGTTTCTACAGAAAGAGTGCTTCAGAACGGCTCAATCAAAAGTAAGGTTCAACTCTGTTAGTTGAATGCACAGAACAGAAAGAATTTTCACAGAATGCTACTGTGTAGCTTATATTTGAATAGATTCCTTTTTCCACTATTACCCTCTTAGCGCTCCGAATGTCCACTTGCATTTTCTACAGAAAGAGTGTTCAGAACTGCGCAATCAAAAGTATGGTTTAACTCTGTTAGCTTAATGAACATATCAGAAATAAGTTTCACACAATGCTTCTGTGTAGTTTTTATTTGAAGATATTATTTTTCCCAATAGAGGCCTCTTAGCGCTCAGAATGTCCAATTGCAGTTTCTACAGAAAGAGTGTTTCAGAAAGGCTCAATCAAAAGTAAGGTTCAACTCTGTTAGTTGAATGCACAGAAGAGAAAGAAGTTTCATACAATGCTTCTGTGTAGTTTATATTTGAACATATTCTTTTTTCCACTATTACCCACTTAGCGCTACGAATGTACAGTTGCATTTTCTACAGACAGAGTGTTTCAAAACTGCTCAATCAAAAGTATGGTTTAACTCTGTTAGCTGAATGCTCAGATCAGAAAGAAGTTTCACAGAATGCTTCTGTGTAGTTTATATTTGAATATATTCCTTTTTCCACTACTACTCTCTTAGCGCTCCAAATGTCCAGTTGCATTTTCTACAGAAAGAGTGTTCAGATCTGCTGAATCAAAAGTATGGTTTAACTCTGTTAGCTGAATGCACAGATCAGAAAGAAGTTTCACAGAATGATTCTGTGTAGTTTATATTTGGAGACATTCCTTTTCCACTATTACCCTCTTAGCGCTCCGAATCTACACTTGCATTTTCTACAGAAAGAGTGTTTCAGAACGGCTCAATCAAAACTAAGGTTCAACTCTTTTAGTTGAACAAACAGAACAGAAAGAAGTTTCACACAATTTTTCTGTGTAGTTTTTATTTGTAGACATTCTTTTTCCCAATATAGGCCTCTTAGCGCTCAGAATGTCCAATTGCAGTTTCTACAGAAAGAGTGTTTCAGAACGGCTCAATCAAAAGTAAGGTTCAACTCTGTTAGTTGAATGCACAGAACAGAAAGGAGTTTCATACAATGCTTCTGTGTAGTTTATATTTGAACATATTCTTTTTTCCACTATTACCCACTTAGCGCCACGAATGTCCAGTTGCATTTTCTACAGACAGAGTGTTTCAAAACAGCTCAATCCAAAGTATGGTTTAACTCTGTTAGCTGAATGCTCAGATCAGAAAGAAGTTTCACAGAATGCTTCTGTGTAGTTTATATTTGAATATATTCCTTTTTCCACTACTACGCTCTTAGCGCTCCAAATGTCAAGTTGCATTTTCTACAGAAAGAGTGTTCAGATCTGCTCAATCAAAAGTATGGTTTAACTCTGTTAGCTGAATGCACAGATCAGAAAGAAGTTTCACCGAATGATTCTGTGTAGTTTATATTTGAAGACATTCCTTTTTCCAGTATTACCCTCTTAGCGCTCCCAATCTCCACTTGCATTTTCTACAAAAAGAGTGTTTCATAACTGCTCAATCAAAAATATGTTTTATCTCTGTTAACTGAATTTACAGATCAGAAATAAGTTTCACAGAATGCATCTGTGTAGTTTTTATTTGAAGATATTCTTTTTCCCAATGTAGGCCTCTTAGCGCTTAGCATGTCCAATTGCAGTTTCTACAGAAAGAGTGTTTCAGAACGGCTCAATCAAAAGTAAGGTTCAACTCTGATAGTTGAATGCACAGAACAGAAAGAATTTTCACAGAATGCTACTGTGTAGTTTATATTTGAATAGATTCCTTTTTCCACTATTACCCTCTTAGCGCTCCGAATGTCCACTTGCATTTTCTACAGAAAGAGTGTTCAGAACTGCGCAATCAAAAGTATGGTTTAACTCTGTTAGCTTAATGAACATATCAGAAATAAGTTTCACACAATGCTTCTGTGTAGTTTTTATTTGAAGATATTATTTTTCCCAATATAGGCCTCTTAGCGCTCAGAATGTCCAATTGCAGTTTCTACAGAAAGAGTGTTTCAGAAAGGCTCAATCAAAAGTAAGGTTCAACTCTGTTAGTTGAATGCACAGAACAGAAAGAAGTTTCATACAATGCTTCTGTGTAGTTTATATTTGAACATATTCTTTTTTACACTATTACCCACTTAGCGCTACGAATGTCCAGTTGCATTTTCTACAGACAGAGTGTTTCAAAACTGCTCAATCAAAAGTATGGTTTAACTCTGTTAGCTGAATGGTCAGATCAGAAAGAAGTTTCACAGAATGCTTCTGTGTAGTTTATATTTGAATATATTCCTTTTTCCACTACTACACTCTTAGCGCTCCAAATGTCCAGTTGCATTTTCTACAGAAAGAGTGTTCAGATCTGCTGAATCAAAAGTATGGTTTAACTCTGTTAGCTGAATGCACAGATCAGAAAGAAGTTTCACAGAATGATTCTGTGTAGTTTATATTTGGAGACATTCCTTTTTCCACTATTACCCTCTTAGCGCTCCGAATCTCCACTTGCATTTTCTACAGAAAGAGTGTTTCAGAACGGCTCAATCAAAACTAAGGTTCAACTCTTTTAGTTGAACAAACAGAACAGAAAGAAGTTTCACACAATTTTTCTGTGTAGTTTTTATTTGTAGACATTCTTTTTCCCAATATAGGCCTCTTAGCGCTCAGAATGTCCAATTGCAGTTTCTACAGAAAGAGTGTTTCAGAACGGCTCAATCAAAAGTAAGGTTCAACTCTGTTAGTTGAATGCACAGAACAGAAAGAAGTTTCATACAATGCTTCTGTGTAGTTTATATTTGAACATATTCTTTTTTCCACTATTACCCACTTAGCGCTACGAATGTCCAGTTGCATTTTCTACAGACAGAGTGTTTCAAAACTGCTCAATCAAAAGTATGGTTTAACTCTGTTAGCTGAATGCTCAGATCAGAAAGAAGTTTCACAGAATGCATCTGTGTAGTTTTTATTTGAAGATATTCTTTTTCCCAATGTAGGACTCTTAGCACTTAGCATGTCCAATTGCAGTTTCTACAGAAAGAGTGTTTCAGAACGGCTCAATCAAAAGTAAGGTTCAACTCTTTTAGTTGAATGCACAGAACAGAAAGAATTTTCACAGAATGCTACTGTGTAGTTTATATTTGAATATATTCTTTTTTCCACTATTACCCTCTTAGCGCTCCGAATGTCCACTTGCATTTTCTACAGAAAGAGTGTTCAGAACTGCGCAATCCAAAGTATGGTTTAACTCTGTTAGCTTAATGAACATATCAGAAATAAGTTTCACACAATGCTTCTGTGTAGTTTTTATTTGAAGATATTATTTTTCCCAATAGAGGCCTCTTAGCGCTCAGAATGTAAAATTGCAGTTTCTACAGAAAGAGTGTTTCAGAAAGGCTCAATCAAAAGTAAGGTTCAACTCTGTTAGTTGAATGCACAGAAGAGAAAGAAGTTTCATACAATGCTTCTGTGTAGTTTATATTTGAACATATTCTTTTTTCCACTATTACCCACTTAGCGCTACGAATGTACAGTTGCATTTTCTACAGACAGAGTGTTTCAAAACTGCTCAATCAAAAGTATGGTTTAACTCTGTTAGCTGAATGCTCAGATCAGAAAGAAGTTTCACAGAATGCTTCTGTGTTGTTTATATTTGAATATATTCCTTTTTCCACTACTACTCTCTTAGCGCTCCAAATGTCCAGTTACATTTTCTACAGAAAGAGTGTTCAGATCTGCTCAATCAAAAGTATGGTTTAACTCTGTTAGCTGAATGCACAGATCAGAAAGAAGTTTCACAGAATGATTCTGTGTAGTTTATATTTGGAGACATTCCTTTTCCACTATTACCCTCTTAGCGCTCCGAATCTACACTTGCATTTTCTACAGAAAGAGTGTTTCAGAACGGCTCAATCAAAACTAAGGTTCAACTCTTTTAGTTGAACAAACAGAACAGAAAGATGTTTCACACAATTCTTCTGTGTAGTTTTTATTTGTAGACATTCTTTTTCCAATATAGGCTTCTTAGCGCTCAGAATGTCCAATTGCAGTTTCTACAGAAAGAGTGTTTCAGAACGGCTCAATCAAAAGTAAGGTTCAACTCTGTTAGTTGAATGCACAGAACAGAAAGGAGTTTCATGCAATGCTTCTGTGTAGTTTATATTTGAACATATTCTTTTTTCCACTATTACCCACTTAGCGCCACGAATGTCCAGTTGCATTTTCTACAGACAGAGTGTTTCAAAACAGCTCAATCCAAAGTATGGTTTAACTCTGTTAGCTGAATGCTCAGATCAGAAAGAAGTTTCACAGAATGCTTCTGTGTAGTTTATATTTGAATATATTCCTTTTTCCACTACTACGCTCTTAGCGCTCCAAATGTCCAGTTGCATTTTCTACAGAAAGAGTGTTCAGATCTGCTCAATCAAAACTATGGTTTAACTGTTTTAGCTGAATGCACAGATCAGAAAGAAGTTTCACCGAATGATTCTGTGTAGTTTATATTTGAAGACATTCCTTTTTCCACTATTACCCTCTTAGCGCTCCGAATCTCCACTTGCATTTTCTACAAAAAGAGTGTTTCATAACTGCTCAATCAAAAATATGTTTTATCTCTGTTAACTGAATTTACAGATCAGAAATAAGTTTCACAGAATGCATCTGTGTAGTTTTTATTTGAAGATATTCTTTTTCCCAATGTAGGCCTCTTAGCGCTTAGCATGTCCAATTGCAATTTCTACAGAAAGAGTGTTTCAGAACGGCTCAATCAAAAGTAGGGTTCAACTCTGTTAGTTGAATGCACAGAACAGAAAGAATTTTCACAGAATGCTACTGTGTAGTTTATATTTGAATATATTCCTTTTTCCACTATTACCCTCTTAGCGCTCCGAATGTCCACTTGCATTTTCTACAGAAAGAGTGTTCAGAACTGCGCAATCAAAAGTATGGTTTAACTCTGTTAGCTTAATGAACATATCAGAAATAAGTTTCACACAATGCTTCTGTGTAGTTTTTATTTGAAGATATTATTTTTCCCAATAGAGGCCTCTTAGCGCTCAGAATGTCCAATTGCAGTTTCTACAGAAAGAGTGTTTCAGAAAGGCTCAATCAAAAGTAAGGTTCAACTCTGTTAGTTGAATGCACAGAACAGAAAGAAGTTTCATACAATGCTTCTGTGTAGCTTGTATTTGAACATATTCTTTTTTCCACTATTACCCACTTAGCGCTACGAATGTCCAGTTGCATTTTCTACAGACAGAGTGTTTCAAAACTGCTCAATCAAAAGTATGGTTTAACTCTGTTAGCTGAATGCTCAGATCAGAAAGAAGTTTCACAGAATGCTTCTGTGTAGTTTATATTTGAATATATTCCTTTTTCCACTACTACTCTCTTAGCGCTCCAAATGTCCAGTTGCATTTTCTACAGAAAGAGTGTTCAGATCTGCTGAATCAAAAGTACGGTTTAACTCTGTTAGCTGAATGCACAGATCAGAAAGAAGTTTCAGAGAATGATTCTGTGTAGTTTATATTTGGAGACATTCCTTTTTCCACTATTACCCTCTTAGCGCTCCGAATCTCCACTTGCATTTTCTACAGAAAGAGTGTTTCAGAACGGCTCAATCAAAACTAAGGTTCAACTCTTTTAGTTGAACAAACAGAACAGAAAGAAGTTTCACACAATTTTTCTGTGTAGTTTTTATTTCTAGACATTCTTTTTCCCAATATAGGCCTCTTAGCGCTCAGAATGTCCAATTGCAGTTTCTACAGAAAGAGTGTTTCAGAACGGCTCAATCAAAAGTAAGGTTCAACTCTGTTAGTTGAATGCACAGAACAGAAAGAAGTTTCATACAATGCTTCTGTGTAGTTTATATTTGAACATATTCTTTTTTCCACTATTACCCACTTAGCGCTACGAATGTCCAGTTGCATTTTCTACAGACAGAGTGTTTCAAAACTGCTCAATCAAAAGTATGGTTTAACTCTGTTAGCTGAATGCTCAGATCAGAAAGAAGTTTCACAGAATGCATCTGTGTAGTTTTTGTTTGAAGATATTCTTTTTCCCAATGTAGGACTCTTAGCACTTAGCATGTCCAATTGCAGTTTCTACAGAAAGAGTGTTTCAGAACGGCTCAATCAAAAGTAAGGTTCAACTCTGTTAGTTGAATGCACAGAACAGAAAGAATTTTCACAGAATGCTACTGTGTAGTTTATATTTGAATATATTCCTTTTTCCACTATTACCCTCTTAGCGCTCCGAATGTCCACTTGCATTTTCTACAGAAAGAGTGTTCAGAACTGCGCAATCCAAAGTATGGTTTAACTCTGTTAGCTTAATGAACATATCAGAAATATGTTTCACACAATGCTTCTGTGTAGTTTTTATTTGAAGATATTATTTTTCCCAATAGAGTCCTCTTAGCGCTCAGAATGTAAAATTGCAGTTTCTACAGAAAGAGTGTTTCAGAAAGGCTCAATCAAAAGTAAGGTTCAACTCTGTTAGTTGAATGCACAGAAGAGAAAGAAGTTTCATACAATGCTTCTGTGTAGTTTATATTTGAACATATTCTTTTTTCCACTATTACCCACTTAGCGCTACGAATGTACAGTTGCATTTTCTACAGACAGAGTGTTTCAAAACTGCTCAATCAAAAGTATGGTTTAACTCTGTTAGCTGAATGCTCAGATCAGAAAGAAGTTTCACAGAATGCTTCTGTGTAGTTTATATTTGAATATATTCCTTTTTCCACTACTACTCTCTTAGCGCTCCAAATGTCCAGTTACATTTTCTACAGAAAGAGTGTTCAGATCTGCTCAATCAAAAGTATGGTTTAACTCTGTTAGCTGAATGCACAGATCAGAAAGAAGTTTCACAGAATGATTCTGTGTAGTTTATATTTGGAGACATTCCTTTTCCACTATTACCCTCTTAGCGCTCCGAATCTACACTTGCATTTTCTACAGAAAGAGTGTTTCAGAACGGCTCAATCAAAACTAAGGTTCAACTCTTTTAGTTGAACAAACAGAACAGAAAGAAGTTTCACACAATTCTTCTGTGTAGTTTTTATTTGTAGACAATCTTTTTCCAATATAGGCTTCTTAGCGCTCAGAATGTCCAATTGCAGTTTCTACAGAAAGAGTGTTTCAGAACGGCTCAATCAAAAGTAAGGTTCAACTCTGTTAGTTGAATGCACAGAACAGAAAGGAGTTTCATACAATGCTTCTGTGTAGTTTATATTTGAACATATTCTTTTTTCCACTATTACCCACTTAGCGCCACGAATGTCCAGTTGCATTTTCTACAGACAGAGTGTTTCAAATCAGCTCAATCCAAAGTATGGTTTAACTCTGTTAGCTGAATGCTCAGATCAGAAAGAAGTTTCACAGAATGCTTCTGTGTAGTTTATATTTGAATATATTCCTTTTTCCACTACTACGCTCTTAGCGCTCCAAATGTCCAGTTGCATTTTCTACAGAAAGAGTGTTCAGATCTGCTCAATCAAAACTATGGTTTAACTCTTTTAGCTGAATGCACAGATCAGAAAGAAGTTTCACCGAATGATTCTGTGTAGTTTATATTTGAAGACATTCCTTTTTCCACTATTACCCTCTTAGCGCTCCGAATCTCCACTTGCATTTTCTACAAAAAGAGTGTTTCATAACTGCTCAATCAAAAATATGTTTTATCTCTGTTAACTGAATTTACAGATCAGAAATAAGTTTCACAGAATGCATCTGTGTAGTTTTTATTTGAAGATATTCTTTTTCCCAATGTAGGCCTCTTAGCGCTTAGCATGTCCAATTGCAATTTCTACAGAAAGAGTGTTTCAGAACGGCTCAATCAAAAGTAGGGTTCAACTCTGTTAGTTGAATGCACAGAACAGAAAGAATTTTCACAGAATGCTACTGTGTAGTTTATATTTGAATATATTCCTTTTTCCACTATTACCCTCTTAGCGCTCCGAATGTCCACTTGCATTTTCTACAGAAAGAGTGTTCAGAACTGCGCAATCAAAAGTATGGTTTAACTCTGTTAGCTTAATGAACATATCAGAAATAAGTTTCACACAATGCTTCTGTGTAGATTTTATTTGAAGATATTATTTTTCCCAATAGAGGCCTCTTAGCGCTCAGAATGTCCAATTGCAGATTCTACAGAAAGAGTGTTTCAGAAAGGCTCAATCAAAAGTAAGGTTCAACTCTGTTAGTTGAACGCACAGAACAGAAAGAAGTTTCATACAATGCTTCTGTGTAGCTTGTATTTGAACATATTCTTTTTTCCACTATTACCCACTTAGCGCTACGAATGTCCAGTTGCATTTTCTACAGACAGAGTGTTTCAAAACTGCTCAATCAAAAGTATGGTTTAACTCTGTTAGCTGAATGCTCAGATCAGAAAGAAGTTTCACAGAATGCTTCTGTGTAGTTTATATTTGAATATATTCCTTTTTAAACTACTACTCTCTTAGCGCTCCAAATGTCCAGTTGCATTTTCTACAGAAAGAGTGTTCAGATCTGCTGAATCAAAAGTACGGTTTAACTCTGTTAGCTGAATGCACAGATCAGAAAGAAGTTTCACAGAATGATTCTGTGTAGTTTATATTTGGAGACATTCCTTTTTCCACTATTACCCTCTTAGCGCTCCGAATCTCCACTTGCATTTTCTACAGAAAGAGTGTTTCAGAACGGCTCAATCAAAACTAAGGTTCAACTCTTTTAGTTGAACAAACAGAACAGAAAGAAGTTTCACACAATTTTTCTGTGTAGTTTTTATTTCTAGACATTCTTTTTCCCAATATAGGCCTCTTAGCGCTCAGAATGTCCAATTGCAGTTTCTACAGAAAGAGTGTTTCAGAACGGCTCAATCAAAAGTAAGGTTCAACTCTGTTAGTTGCATGCACAGAACAGAAAGAAGTTTCATACAATGCTTCTGTGTAGTTTATATTTGAACATATTCTTTTTTCCACTATTACCCACTTAGCGCTACGAATGTCCAGTTGCATTTTCTACAGACAGAGTGTTTCAAAACTGCTCAATCAAAAGTATGGTTTAACTCTGTTAGCTGAATGCTCAGATCAGAAAGAAGTTTCACAGAATGCATCTGTGTAGTTTTTATTTGAAGATATTCTTTTTCCCAATGTAGGCCTCTTAGCACTTAGCATGTCCAATTGCAGTTTCTACAGAAAGAGTGCTTCAGAACGGCTCAATCAAAAGTAAGGTTCAACTCTGTTAGTTGAATGCACAGAACAGAAAGAATTTTCACAGAATGCTACTGTGTAGCTTATATTTGAATAGATTCCTTTTTCCACTATTACCCTCTTAGCGCTCCGAATGTCCACTTGCATTTTCTACAGAAAGAGTGTTCAGAACTGCGCAATCAAAAGTATGGTTTAACTCTGTTAGCTTAATGAACATATCAGAAATAAGTTTCACACAATGCTTCTGTGTAGTTTTTATTTGAAGATATTATTTTTCCCAATAGAGGCCTCTTAGCGCTCAGAATGTCCAATTGCAGTTTCTACAGAAAGAGTGTTTCAGAAAGGCTCAATCAAAAGTAAGGTTCAACTCTGTTAGTTGAATGCACAGAAGAGAAAGAAGTTTCATACAATGCTTCTGTGTAGTTTATATTTGAACATATTCTTTTTTCCACTATTACCCACTTAGCGCTACGAATGTACAGTTGCATTTTCTACAGACAGAGTGTTTCAAAACTGCTCAATCAAAAGTATGGTTTAACTCTGTTAGCTGAATGCTCAGATCAGAAAGAAGTTTCACAGAATGCTTCTGTGTAGTTTATATTTGAATATATTCCTTTTTCCACTACTACTCTCTTAGCGCTCCAAATGTCCAGTTGCATTTTCTACAGAAAGAGTGTTCAGATCTGCTGAATCAAAAGTATGGTTTAACTCTGTTAGCTGAATGCACAGATCAGAAAGAAGTTTCACAGAATGATTCTGTGTAGTTTATATTTGGAGACATTCCTTTTCCACTATTACCCTCTTAGCGCTCCGAATCTACACTTGCATTTTCTACAGAAAGAGTGTTTCAGAACGGCTCAATCAAAACTAAGGTTCAACTCTTTTAGTTGAACAAACAGAACAGAAAGAAGTTTCACACAATTTTTCTGTGTAGTTTTTATTTGTAGACATTCTTTTTCCCAATATAGGCCTCTTAGCGCTCAGAATGTCCAATTGCAGTTTCTACAGAAAGAGTGTTTCAGAACGGCTCAATCAAAAGTAAGGTTCAACTCTGTTAGTTGAATGCACAGAACAGAAAGGAGTTTCATACAATGCTTCTGTGTAGTTTATATTTGAACATATTCTTTTTTCCACTATTACCCACTTAGCGCCACGAATGTCCAGTTGCATTTTCTACAGACAGAGTGTTTCAAAACAGCTCAATCCAAAGTATGGTTTAACTCTGTTAGCTGAATGCTCAGATCAGAAAGAAGTTTCACAGAATGCTTCTGTGTAGTTTATATTTGAATATATTCCTTTTTCCACTACTACGCTCTTAGCGCTCCAAATGTCAAGTTGCATTTTCTACAGAAAGAGTGTTCAGATCTGCTCAATCAAAAGTATGGTTTAACTCTGTTAGCTGAATGCACAGATCAGAAAGAAGTTTCACCGAATGATTCTGTGTAGTTTATATTTGAAGACATTCCTTTTTCCAGTATTACCCTCTTAGCGCTCCCAATCTCCACTTGCATTTTCTACAAAAAGAGTGTTTCATAACTGCTCAATCAAAAATATGTTTTATCTCTGTTAACTGAATTTACAGATCAGAAATAAGTTTCACAGAATGCATCTGTGTAGTTTTTATTTGAAGATATTCTTTTTCCCAATGTAGGCCTCTTAGCGCTTAGCATGTCCAATTGCAGTTTCTACAGAAAGAGTGTTTCAGAACGGCTCAATCAAAAGTAAGGTTCAACTCTGATAGTTGAATGCACAGAACAGAAAGAATTTTCACAGAATGCTACTGTGTAGTTTATATTTGAATAGATTCCTTTTTCCACTATTACCCTCTTAGCGCTCCGAATGTCCACTTGCATTTTCTACAGAAAGAGTGTTCAGAACTGCGCAATCAAAAGTATGGTTTAACTCTGTTAGCTTAATGAACATATCAGAAATAAGTTTCACACAATGCTTCTGTGTAGTTTTTATTTGAAGATATTATTTTTCCCAATATAGGCCTCTTAGCGCTCAGAATGTCCAATTGCAGTTTCTACAGAAAGAGTGTTTCAGAAAGGCTCAATCAAAAGTAAGGTTCAACTCTGTTAGTTGAATGCACAGAACAGAAAGAAGTTTCATACAATGCTTCTGTGTAGTTTATATTTGAACATATTCTTTTTTACACTATTACCCACTTAGCGCTACGAATGTCCAGTTGCATTTTCTACAGACAGAGTGTTTCAAAACTGCTCAATCAAAAGTATGGTTTAACTCTGTTAGCTGAATGGTCAGATCAGAAAGAAGTTTCACAGAATGCTTCTGTGTAGTTTATATTTGAATATATTCCTTTTTCCACTACTACACTCTTAGCGCTCCAAATGTCCAGTTGCATTTTCTACAGAAAGAGTGTTCAGATCTGCTGAATCAAAAGTATGGTTTAACTCTGTTAGCTGAATGCACAGATCAGAAAGAAGTTTCACAGAATGATTCTGTGTAGTTTATATTTGGAGACATTCCTTTTTCCACTATTACCCTCTTAGCGCTCCGAATCTCCACTTGCATTTTCTACAGAAAGAGTGTTTCAGAACGGCTCAATCAAAACTAAGGTTCAACTCTTTTAGTTGAACAAACAGAACAGAAAGAAGTTTCACACAATTTTTCTGTGTAGTTTTTATTTGTAGACATTCTTTTTCCCAATATAGGCCTCTTAGCGCTCAGAATGTCCAATTGCAGTTTCTACAGAAAGAGTGTTTCAGAACGGCTCAATCAAAAGTAAGGTTCAACTCTGTTAGTTGAATGCACAGAACAGAAAGAAGTTTCATACAATGCTTCTGTGTAGTTTATATTTGAACATATTCTTTTTTCCACTATTACCCACTTAGCGCTACGAATGTCCAGTTGCATTTTCTACAGACAGAGTGTTTCAAAACTGCTCAATCAAAAGTATGGTTTAACTCTGTTAGCTGAATGCTCAGATCAGAAAGAAGTTTCACAGAATGCATCTGTGTAGTTTTTATTTGAAGATATTCTTTTTCCCAATGTAGGACTCTTAGCACTTAGCATGTCCAATTGCAGTTTCTACAGAAAGAGTGTTTCAGAACGGCTCAATCAAAAGTAAGGTTCAACTCTTTTAGTTGAATGCACAGAACAGAAAGAATTTTCACAGAATGCTACTGTGTAGTTTATATTTGAATATATTCTTTTTTCCACTATTACCCTCTTAGCGCTCCGAATGTCCACTTGCATTTTCTACAGAAAGAGTGTTCAGAACTGCGCAATCCAAAGTATGGTTTAACTCTGTTAGCTTAATGAACATATCAGAAATAAGTTTCACACAATGCTTCTGTGTAGTTTTTATTTGAAGATATTATTTTTCCCAATAGAGGCCTCTTAGCGCTCAGAATGTAAAATTGCAGTTTCTACAGAAAGAGTGTTTCAGAAAGGCTCAATCAAAAGTAAGGTTCAACTCTGTTAGTTGAATGCACAGAAGAGAAAGAAGTTTCATACAATGCTTCTGTGTAGTTTATATTTGAACATATTCTTTTTTCCACTATTACCCACTTAGCGCTACGAATGTACAGTTGCATTTTCTACAGACAGAGTGTTTCAAAACTGCTCAATCAAAAGTATGGTTTAACTCTGTTAGCTGAATGCTCAGATCAGAAAGAAGTTTCACAGAATGCTTCTGTGTTGTTTATATTTGAATATATTCCTTTTTCCACTACTACTCTCTTAGCGCTCCAAATGTCCAGTTACATTTTCTACAGAAAGAGTGTTCAGATCTGCTCAATCAAAAGTATGGTTTAACTCTGTTAGCTGAATGCACAGATCAGAAAGAAGTTTCACAGAATGATTCTGTGTAGTTTATATTTGGAGACATTCCTTTTCCACTATTACCCTCTTAGCGCTCCGAATCTACACTTGCATTTTCTACAGAAAGAGTGTTTCAGAACGGCTCAATCAAAACTAAGGTTCAACTCTTTTAGTTGAACAAACAGAACAGAAAGATGTTTCACACAATTCTTCTGTGTAGTTTTTATTTGTAGACATTCTTTTTCCAATATAGGCTTCTTAGCGCTCAGAATGTCCAATTGCAGTTTCTACAGAAAGAGTGTTTCAGAACGGCTCAATCAAAAGTAAGGTTCAACTCTGTTAGTTGAATGCACAGAACAGAAAGGAGTTTCATGCAATGCTTCTGTGTAGTTTATATTTGAACATATTCTTTTTTCCACTATTACCCACTTAGCGCCACGAATGTCCAGTTGCATTTTCTACAGACAGAGTGTTTCAAAACAGCTCAATCCAAAGTATGGTTTAACTCTGTTAGCTGAATGCTCAGATCAGAAAGAAGTTTCACAGAATGCTTCTGTGTAGTTTATATTTGAATATATTCCTTTTTCCACTACTACGCTCTTAGCGCTCCAAATGTCCAGTTGCATTTTCTACAGAAAGAGTGTTCAGATCTGCTCAATCAAAACTATGGTTTAACTGTTTTAGCTGAATGCACAGATCAGAAAGAAGTTTCACCGAATGATTCTGTGTAGTTTATATTTGAAGACATTCCTTTTTCCACTATTACCCTCTTAGCGCTCCGAATCTCCACTTGCATTTTCTACAAAAAGAGTGTTTCATAACTGCTCAATCAAAAATATGTTTTATCTCTGTTAACTGAATTTACAGATCAGAAATAAGTTTCACAGAATGCATCTGTGTAGTTTTTATTTGAAGATATTCTTTTTCCCAATGTAGGCCTCTTAGCGCTTAGCATGTCCAATTGCAATTTCTACAGAAAGAGTGTTTCAGAACGGCTCAATCAAAAGTAGGGTTCAACTCTGTTAGTTGAATGCACAGAACAGAAAGAATTTTCACAGAATGCTACTGTGTAGTTTATATTTGAATATATTCCTTTTTCCACTATTACCCTCTTAGCGCTCCGAATGTCCACTTGCATTTTCTACAGAAAGAGTGTTCAGAACTGCGCAATCAAAAGTATGGTTTAACTCTGTTAGCTTAATGAACATATCAGAAATAAGTTTCACACAATGCTTCTGTGTAGTTTTTATTTGAAGATATTATTTTTCCCAATAGAGGCCTCTTAGCGCTCAGAATGTCCAATTGCAGTTTCTACAGAAAGAGTGTTTCAGAAAGGCTCAATCAAAAGTAAGGTTCAACTCTGTTAGTTGAATGCACAGAACAGAAAGAAGTTTCATACAATGCTTCTGTGTAGCTTGTATTTGAACATATTCTTTTTTCCACTATTACCCACTTAGCGCTACGAATGTCCAGTTGCATTTTCTATAGACAGAGTGTTTCAAAACTGCTCAATCAAAAGTATGGTTTAACTCTGTTAGCTGAATGCTCAGATCAGAAAGAAGTTTCACAGAATGCTTCTGTGTAGTTTATATTTGAATATATTCCTTTTTCCACTACTACTCTCTTAGCGCTCCAAATGTCCAGTTGCATTTTCTACAGAAAGAGTGTTCAGATCTGCTGAATCAAAAGTACGGTTTAACTCTGTTAGCTGAATGCACAGATCAGAAAGAAGTTTCACAGAATGATTCTGTGTAGTTTATATTTGGAGACATTCCTTTTTCCACTATTACCCTCTTAGCGCTCCGAATCTCCACTTGCATTTTCTACAGAAAGAGTGTTTCAGAACGGCTCAATCAAAAGTAAGGTTCAACTCTGATAGTTGAATGCACAGAACAGAAAGAATTTTCACAGAATGCTACTGTGTAGTTTATATTTGAATAGATTCCTTTTTCCACTATTACCCTCTTAGCGCTCCGAATGTCCACTTGCATTTTCTACAGAAAGAGTGTTCAGAACTGCGCAATCAAAACTAAGGTTCAACTCTTTTAGTTGAACAAACAGAACAGAAAGAAGTTTCACACAATGCTTCTGTGTAGTTTTTATTTGAAGATATTATTTTTCCCAATATAGGCCTCTTTGCGCTCAGAATGTCCAATTGCAGTTTCTACAGAAAGAGTGTTTCAGAAAGGCTCAATCAAAAGTAAGGTTCAACTCTGTTAGTTGAATGCACAGAACAGAAAGAAGTTTCATACAATGCTTCTGTGTAGTTTATATTTGAACATATTCTTTTTTCCACTATTACCCACTTAGCGCTACGAATGTCCAGTTGCATTTTCTACAGACAGAGTGTTTCAAAACTGCTCAATCAAAAGTATGGTTTAACTCTGTTAGCTGAATGGTCAGATCAGAAAGAAGTTTCACAGAATGCTTCTGTGTAGTTTATATTTGAATATATTCCTTTTTCCACTACTACACTCTTAGCGCTCCAAATGTCCAGTTGCATTTTCTACAGAAAGAGTGTTCAGATCTGCTCAATCAAAAGTATGGTTTAACTCTGTTAGCTGAATGCACAGATCAGAAAGAAGTTTCACAGAATGATTCTGTGTAGTTTATATTTGGAGACATTCCTTTTTCCACTATTACCCTCTTAGCGCTCCGAATCTCCACTTGCATTTTCTACAGAAAGAGTGTTTCAGAACGGCTCAATCAAAACTAAGGTTCAACTCTTTTAGTTGAACAAACAGAACAGAAAGAAGTTTCACACAATTTTTCTGTGTAGTTTTTATTTGTAGACATTCTTTTTCCCAATATAGGCCTCTTAGCGCTCAGAATGTCCAATTGCAGTTTCTACAGAAAGAGTGTTTCAGAACGGCTCAATCAAAAGTAAGGTTCAACTCTGTTAGTTGAATGCACAGAACAGAAAGAAGTTTCATACAATGCTTCTGTGTAGTTTATATTTGAACATATTCTTTTTTCCACTATTACCCACTTAGCGCTACGAATGTCCAGTTGCATTTTCTACAGACAGAGTGTTTCAAAACTGCTCAATCAAAAGTATGGTTTAACTCTGTTAGCTGAATGCTCAGATCAGAAAGAAGTTTCACAGAATGCATCTGTGTAGTTTTTATTTGAAGATATTCTTTTTCCCAATGTAGGACTCTTAGCACTTAGCATGTCCAATTGCAGTTTCTACAGAAAGAGTGTTTCAGAACGGCTCAATCAAAAGTAAGGTTCAACTCTGTTAGTTGAATGCACAGAACAGAAAGAATTTTCACAGAATGCTACTGTGTAGTTTATATTTGAATATATTCCTTTTTCCACTATTACCCTCTTAGCGCTCCGAATGTCCACTTGCATTTTCTACAGAAAGAGTGTTCAGAACTGCGCAATCCAAAGTATGGTTTAACTCTGTTAGCTTAATGAACATATCAGAAATAAGTTTCACACAATGCTTCTGTGTAGTTTTTATTTGAAGATATTATTTTTCCCAATAGAGGCCTCTTAGCGCTCAGAATGTAAAATTGCAGTTTCTACAGAAAGAGTGTTTCAGAAAGGCTCAATCAAAAGTAAGGTTCAACTCTGTTAGTTGAATGCACAGAAGAGAAAGAAGTTTCATACAATGCTTCTGTGTAGTTTATATTTGAACATATTCTTTTTTCCACTATTACCCACTTAGCGCTACGAATGTACAGTTGCATTTTCTACAGACAGAGTGTTTCAAAACTGCTCAATCAAAAGTATGGTTTAACTCTGTTAGCTGAATGCTCAGATCAGAAAGAAGTTTCACAGAATGCTTCTGTGTTGTTTATATTTGAATATATTCCTTTTTCCACTACTACTCTCTTAGCGCTCCAAATGTCCAGTTACATTTTCTACAGAAAGAGTGTTCAGATCTGCTCAATCAAAAGTATGGTTTAACTCTGTTAGCTGAATGCACAGATCAGAAAGAAGTTTCACAGAATGATTCTGTGTAGTTTATATTTGGAGACATTCCTTTTCCACTATTACCCTCTTAGCGCTCCGAATCTACACTTGCATTTTCTACAGAAAGAGTGTTTCAGAACGGCTCAATCAAAACTAAGGTTCAACTCTTTTAGTTGAACAAACAGAACAGAAAGAAGTTTCACACAATTCTTCTGTGTAGTTTTTATTTGTAGACATTCTTTTTCCAATATAGGCTTCTTAGCGCTCAGAATGTCCAATTGCAGTTTCTACAGAAAGAGTGTTTCAGAACGGCTCAATCAAAAGTAAGGTTCAACTCTGTTAGTTGAATGCACAGAACAGAAAGGTGTTTCATGCAATGCTTCTGTGTAGTTTATATTTGAACATATTCTTTTTTCCACTATTACCCACTTAGCGCCACGAATGTCCAGTTGCATTTTCTACAGACAGAGTGTTTCAAAACAGCTCAATCCAAAGTATGGTTTAACTCTGTTAGCTGAATGCTCAGATCAGAAAGAAGTTTCACAGAATGCTTCTGTGTAGTTTATATTTGAATATATTCCTTTTTCCACTACTACGCTCTTAGCGCTCCAAATGTCCAGTTGCATTTTCTACAGAAAGAGTGTTCAGATCTGCTCAATCAAAACTATGGTTTAACTCTTTTAGCTGAATGCACAGATCAGAAAGAAGTTTCACCGAATGATTCTGTGTAGTTTATATTTGAAGACATTCCTTTTTCCACTATTACCCCCTTAGCGCTCCGAATCTCCACTTGCATTTTCTACAAAAAGAGTGTTTCATAACTGCTCAATCAAAAATATGTTTTATCTCTGTTAACTGAATTTACAGATCAGAAATAAGTTTCACAGAATGCATCTGTGTAGTTTTTATTTGAAGATATTCTTTTTCCCAATGTAGGCCTCTTAGCGCTTAGCATGTCCAATTGCAATTTCTACAGAAAGAGTGTTTCAGAACGGCTCAATCAAAAGTAGGGTTCAACTCTGTTAGTTGAATGCACAGAACAGAAAGAATTTTCACAGAATGCTACTGTGTAGTTTATATTTGAATATATTCCTTTTTCCACTATTACCCTCTTAGCGCTCCGAATGTCCACTTGCATTTTCTACAGAAAGAGTGTTCAGAACTGCGCAATCAAAAGTATGGTTTAACTCTGTTAGCTTAATGAACATATCAGAAATAAGTTTCACACAATGCTTCTGTGTAGTTTTTATTTGAAGATATTATTTTTCCCAATAGAGGCCTCTTAGCGCTCAGAATGTCCAATTGCAGTTTCTACAGAAAGAGTGTTTCAGAAAGGCTCAATCAAAAGTAAGGTTCAACTCTGTTAGTTGAATGCACAGAACAGAAAGAAGTTTCATACAATGCTTCTGTGTAGCTTGTATTTGAACATATTCTTTTTTCCACTATTACCCACTTAGCGCTACGAATGTCCAGTTGCATTTTCTACAGACAGAGTGTTTCAAAACTGCTCAATCAAAAGTATGGTTTAACTCTGTTAGCTGAATGCTCAGATCAGAAAGAAGTTTCACAGAATGCTTCTGTGTAGTTTATATTTGAATATATTCCTTTTTCCACTACTACTCTCTTAGCGCTCCAAATGTCCAGTTGCATTTTCTACAGAAAGAGTGTTCAGATCTGCTGAATCAAAAGTACGGTTTAACTCTGTTAGCTGAATGCACAGATCAGAAAGAAGTTTCACAGAATGATTCTGTGTAGTTTATATTTGGAGACATTCCTTTTTCCACTATTACCCTCTTAGCGCTCCGAATCTCCACTTGCATTTTCTACAGAAAGAGTGTTTCAGAACGGCTCAATCAAAACTAAGGTTCAACTCTTTTAGTTGAACAAACAGAACAGAAAGAAGTTTCACACAATTTTTCTGTGTAGTTTTTATTTGTAGACATTCTTTTTCCCAATATAGGCCTCTTAGCGCTCAGAATGTCCAATTGCAGTTTCTACAGAAAGAGTGTTTCAGAACGGCTCAATCAAAAGTAAGGTTCAACTCTGTTAGTTGAATGCACAGAACAGAAAGAAGTTTCATACAATGCTTCTGTGTAGTTTATATTTGAACATATTCTTTTTTCCACTATTACCCACTTAGCGCTACGAATGTCCAGTTGCATTTTCTACAGACAGAGTGTTTCAAAACTGCTCAATCAAAAGTATGGTTTAACTCTGTTAGCTGAATGCTCAGATCAGAAAGAAGTTTCACAGAATGCATCTGTGTAGTTTTTATTTGAAGATATTCTTTTTCCCAATGTAGGCCTCTTAGCACTTAGCATGTCCAATTGCAGTTTCTACAGAAAGAGTGTTTCAGAACGGCTCAATCAAAAGTAAGGTTCAACTCTGTTAGTTGAATGCACAGAACAGAAAGAATTTTCACAGAATGCTACTGTGTAGTTTATATTTGAATAGATTCCTTTTTCCACTATTACCCTCTTAGCGCTCCGAATGTCCACTTGCATTTTCTACAGAAAGAGTGTTCAGAACTGCGCAATCAAAAGTATGGTTTAACTCTGTTAGCTTAATGAACATATCAGAAATAAGTTTCACACAATGCTTCTGTGTAGTTTTTATTTGAAGATATTATTTTTCCCAATAGAGGCCTCTTAGCGCTCAGAATGTCCAATTGCAGTTTCTACAGAAAGAGTGTTTCAGAAAGGCTCAATCAAAAGTAAGGTTCAACTCTGTTAGTTGAATGCACAGAAGAGAAAGAAGTTTCATACAATGCTTCTGTGTAGTTTATATTTGAACATATTCTTTTTTCCACTATTACCCACTTAGCGCTACGAATGTACAGTTGCATTTTCTACAGACAGAGTGTTTCAAAACTGCTCAATCAAAAGTATGGTTTAACTCTGTTAGCTGAATGCTCAGATCAGAAAGAAGTTTCACAGAATGCTTCTGTGTAGTTTATATTTGAATATATTCCTTTTTCCACTACTACTCTCTTAGCGCTCCAAATGTCCAGTTGCATTTTCTACAGAAAGAGTGTTCAGATCTGCTGAATCAAAAGTATGGTTTAACTCTGTTAGCTGAATGCACAGATCAGAAAGAAGTTTCACAGAATGATTCTGTGTAGTTTATATTTGGAGACATTCCTTTTCCACTATTACCCTCTTAGCGCTCCGAATCTACACTTGCATTTTCTACAGAAAGAGTGTTTCAGAACGGCTCAATCAAAACTAAGGTTCAACTCTTTTAGTTGAACAAACAGAACAGAAAGAAGTTTCACACAATTTTTCTGTGTAGTTTTTATTTGTAGACATTCTTTTTCCCAATATAGGCCTCTTAGCGCTCAGAATGTCCAATTGCAGTTTCTACAGAAAGAGTGTTTCAGAACGGCTCAATCAAAAGTAAGGTTCAACTCTGTTAGTTGAATGCACAGAACAGAAAGGAGTTTCATACAATGCTTCTGTGTAGTTTATATTTGAACATATTCTTTTTTCCACTATTACCCACTTAGCGCCACGAATGTCCAGTTGCATTTTCTACAGACAGAGTGTTTCAAAACAGCTCAATCCAAAGTATGGTTTAACTCTGTTAGCTGAATGCTCAGATCAGAAAGAAGTTTCACAGAATGCTTCTGTGTAGTTTATAGTTGAATATATTCCTTTTTCCACTACTACGCTCTTAGCGCTCCAAATGTCCAGTTGCATTTTCTACAGAAAGAGTGTTCAGATCTGCTCAATCAAAAGTATGGTTTAACTCTGTTAGCTGAATGCACAGATCAGAAAGAAGTTTCACCGAACGATTCTGTGTAGTTTATATTTGAAGACATTCCTTTTTCCAGTATTACCCTCTTAGCGCTCCCAATCTCCACTTGCATTTTCTACAAAAAGAGTGTTTCATAACTGCTCAATCAAAAATATGTTTTATCTCTGTTAACTGAATTTACAGATCAGAAATAAGTTTCACAGAATGCATCTGTGTAGTTTTTATTTGAAGATATTCTTTTTCCCAATGTAGGCCTCTTAGCGCTTAGCATGTCCAATTGCAGTTTCTACAGAAAGAGTGTTTCAGAACGGCTCAATCAAAAGTAAGGTTCAACTCTGATAGTTGAATGCACAGAACAGAAAGAATTTTCACAGAATGCTACTGTGTAGTTTATATTTGAATAGATTCCTTTTTCCACTATTACCCTCTTAGCGCTCCGAATGTCCACTTGCATTTTCTACAGAAAGAGTGTTCAGAACTGCGCAATCAAAAGTATGGTTTAACTCTGTTAGCTTAATGAACATATCAGAAATAAGTTTCACACAATGCTTCTGTGTAGTTTTTATTTGAAGATATTATTTTTCCCAATATAGGCCTCTTAGCGCTCAGAATGTCCAATTGCAGTTTCTACAGAAAGAGTGTTTCAGAAAGGCTCAATCAAAAGTAAGGTTCAACTCTGTTAGTTGAATGCACAGAACAGAAAGAAGTTTCATACAATGCTTCTGTGTAGTTTATATTTGAACATATTCTTTTTTCCACTATTACCCACTTAGCGCTACGAATGTCTAGTTGCATTTTCTACAGACAGAGTGTTTCAAAACTACTCAATCAAAAGTATGGTTTAACTCTGTTAGCTGAATGGTCAGATCAGAAAGAAGTTTCACAGAATGCTTCTGTGTAGTTTATATTTGAATATATTGCTTTTTCCACTACTACACTCTTAGCGCTCCAAATGTCCAGTTGCATTTTCTACAGAAAGAGTGTTCAGATCTGCTGAATCAAAAGTATGGTTTAACTCTGTTAGCTGAATGCACAGATCAGAAAGAAGTTTCACAGAATGATTCTGTGTAGTTTATATTTGGAGACATTCCTTTTTCCACTATTACCCTCTTAGCGCTCCGAATCTCCACTTGCATTTTCTACAGAAAGAGTGTTTCAGAACGGCTCAATCAAAACTAAGGTTCAACTCTTTTAGTTGAACAAACAGAACAGAAAGAAGTTTCACACAATTTTTCTGTGTAGTTTTTATTTGTAGACATTCTTTTTCCCAATATAGGCCTCTTAGCGCTCAGAATGTCCAATTGCAGTTTCTACAGAAAGAGTGTTTCAGAACGGCTCAATCAAAAGTAAGGTTCAACTCTGTTAGTTGAATGCACAGAACAGAAAGAAGTTTCATACAATGCTTCTGTGTAGTTTATATTTGAACATATTCTTTTTTCCACTATTACCCACTTAGCGCTAAGAATGTCCAGTTGCATTTTCTACAGACAGAGTGTTTCAAAACTGCTCAATCAAAAGTATGGTTTAACTCTGTTAGCTGAATGCTCAGATCAGAAAGAAGTTTCACAGAATGCATCTGTGTAGTTTTTATTTGAAGATATTCTTTTTCCCAATGTAGGCCTCTTAGCACTTAGCATGTCCAATTGCAGTTTCTACAGAAAGAGTGTTTCAGAACGGCTCAATCAAAAGTAAGGTTCAACTCTGTTAGTTGAATGCACAGAACAGAAAGAATTTTCACAGAATGCTACTGTGTAGTTTATATTTGAATATATTCCTTTTTCCACTATTACCCTCTTAGCGCTCCGAATGTCCACTTGCATTTTCTACAGAAAGAGTGTTCAGAACTGCGCAATCCAAAGTATGGTTTAACTCTGTTAGCTTAATGAACATATCAGAAATAAGTTTCACACAATGCTTCTGTGTAGTTTTTATTTGAAGATATTATTTTTCCCAATAGAGGCCTCTTAGCGCTCAGAATGTAAAATTGCAGTTTCTACAGAAAGAGTGTTTCAGAAAGGCTCAATCAAAAGTAAGGTTCAACTCTGTTAGTTGAATGCACTGAACAGAAAGAAGTTTCATACAATGCTTCTGTGTAGTTTATATTTGAACATATTCTTTTTTCCACTATTACCCACTTAGCGCTACGAATGTACAGTTGCATTTTCTACAGACAGAGTGTTTCAAAACTGCTCAATCAAAAGTATGGTTTAACTCTGTTAGCTGAATGCTCAGATCAGAAAGAAGTTTCACAGAATGCTTCTGTGTAGTTTATATTTGAATATATTCCTTTTTCCACTACTACTCTCTTAGCGCTCCAAATGTCCAGTTACATTTTCTACAGAAACAGTGTTCAGATCTGCTCAATCAAAAGTATGGTTTAACTCTGTTAGCTGAATGCACAGATCAGAAAGAAGTTTCACAGAATGATTCTGTGTAGTTTATATTTGGAGACATTCCTTTTTCCACTATTACCCTCTTAGCGCTCCGAATCTACACTTGCATTTTCTACAGAAAGAGTGTTTCAGAACGGCTCAATCAAAACTAAGGTTCAACTCTTTTAGTTGAACAAACAGAACAGAAAGAAGTTTCACACAATTCTTCTGTGTAGTTTTTATTTGTAGACATTCTTTTTCCAATATAGGCTTCTTAGCGCTCAGAATGTCCAATTGCAGTTTCTACAGAAAGAGTGTTTCAGAACGGCTCAATCAAAAGTAAGGTTCAACTCTGTTAGTTGAATGCACAGAACAGAAAGGAGTTTCATACAATGCTTCTGTGTAGTTTATATTTGAACATATTCTTTTTTCCACTATTACCCACTTAGCGCTACGAATGTCCAGTTGCATTTTCTACAGACAGAGTGTTTCAAAACAGCTCAATCCAAAGTATGGTTTAACTCTGTTAGCTGAATGCTCAGATCAGAAAGAAGTTTCACAGAATGCTTCTGTGTAGTTTATATTTGAATATATTCCTTTTTCCACTACTACGCTCTTAGCGCTCCAAATGTCCAGTTGCATTTTCTACAGAAAGAGTGTTCAGATCTGCTCAATCAAAAGTATGGTTTAACTCTGTTAGCTGAATGCACAGATCAGAAAGAAGTTTCACCGAATGATTCTGTGTAGTTTATATTTGAAGACATTCCTTTTTCCAGTATTACCCTCTTAGCGCTCCCAATCTCCACTTGCATTTTCTACAAAAAGAGTGTTTCATAACTGCTCAATCAAAAATATGTTTTATCTCTGTTAACTGAATTTACAGATCAGAAATAAGTTTCACAGAATGCATCTGTGTAGTTTTTATTTGAAGATATTCTTTTTCCCAATGTAGTCCTCTTAGCGCTTAGCATGTCCAATTGCAGTTTCTACAGAAAGAGTGTTTCAGAAAGGCTCAATCAAATGTAAGGTTCAACTCTGTTAGTTGAATGCACAGAACAGAAAGAAGTTTCATACAATGCTTCTGTGTAGTTTATATTTGAACATATTATTTTTTCCACTATTACCCACTTAGCGCTACGAATGTCCAGTTGCATTTACTACAGACAGAGTGTTTCAAAACTGCTCAATCAAAACTATGGTTTAACTCTGTTAGCTGAATGCTCAGATCAGAAATAATTTTCACAGAATGCTTCTGTGTAGTTTATATTTGAATATATTCCTTTTTCCACTACTACTCTCTTAGCGCTCCAAATGTCCAGTTGCATTTTCTACAGAAAGAGTGTTCAGATCTGCTCAATCAAAAGTATGGTTTAACTCTGTTAGCTGAATGCACAGATCAGAAAGAAGTTTCACAGAATGATTCTGTGTAGTTTATATTTGGAGACATTCCTTTTTCCACTATTACCCTATTAGCGCTCCGAATCTCCACTTGCATTTTCTACAGAAAGAGTGTTTCAGAACGGCTCAATCAAAACTAAGGTTCAACTCTTTTAGTTGAACAAACAGAACAGAAAGGAGTTTCACACAATTCTTCTGTGTAGTTTTTATTTGTAGACATTCTTTTTCCCAATATAGGCCTCTTAGCGCTCAGAATGTCCAATTGCAGTTTCTACAGAAAGAGTGTTTCAGAACGGCTCAATCAAAAGTAAGGTTCAACTCTGTTAGTTGAATGCACAGAACAGAAAGAAGTTTCATACAATGATTCTGTGTAGTTTATATTTGAACATATTCTTTTTTCCACTATTACCCACTTAGCTCTACGAATGTCCAGTTGCGTTTTCTACAGACAGAGTGTTTCAAAACTACTCAATAAAAAGTATGGTTTAACTCTGTTAGCTGAATGCTCAGATCAGAAAGAAGTTTCACAGAATGCTTCTGTGTAGTTTATATTTGAATATATTCCTTTTTCCACTACTACTCTCTTAGCGCTCCAAATGTCCAGTTGCATTTTCTACAGAAAGAGTGTTCAGATCTGCTGAATCAAAAGTATGGTTTAACTCTGTTAGCTGAATGCACAGATCAGAAAGAAGTTTCACAGAATGATTCTGTGTAGTTTATATTTGGAGACATTCCTTTTTCCACTATTACCCTCTTAGCGCTCCGAATCTCCACTTGCATTTTCTACAGAAAGAGTGTTTCAGAACGGCTCAATCAAAACTAAGTTTCAACTCTTTTAGTTGAACAAACAGAACAGAAAGAAGTTTCACACAATTCTTCTGTGTAGTTTTTATTTGTAGACATTCTTTTTCCCAATATAGGCCTCTTAGCGCTCAGAATGTCCAATTGCAGTTTCTACAGAAAGAGTGTTTCAGAACGGCTCAATCAAAAGTAAGGTTCAACTCTGTTAGTTGAATGCACAGAACAGAAAGAAGTTTCATACAATGCTACTGTGTAGTTTATATTTGAACATATTCTTTTTTCCACTATTACCCACTTAGCGCTACGAATGTCCAGTTGCATTTTCTACAGACAGAGTGTTTCAAAACTGCTCAATCAAAAGTATGGTTTAACTCTGTTAGCTGAATGCTCAGATCAGAAAGAAGTTTCACAGAATGCATCTGTGTAGTTTTTATTTGAAGATATTCTTTTTGCCAATGTAGGCCTCTTAGCACTTAGCATGTCCAATTGCAGTTTCTACAGAAAGAGTGTTTCAGAACGGCTCAATCAAAAGTAAGGTTCAACTCTGTTAGTTCAATGCACAGAACAGAAAGAATTTTCACAGAATGCTACTGTGTAGTTTATATTTGAATATATTCCTTTTTCCACTATTACCCTCTTAGCGCTCCGAATGTCCACTTGCATTTTCTACAGAAAGAGTGTTCAGAACTGCGCAATCCAAAGTATGGTTTAACTCTGTTAGCTTAATGAACATATCAGAAATAAGTTTCACACAATGCTTCTGTGTAGTTTTTATTTGAAGATATTATTTTTCCCAATAGAGGCCTCTTAGCGCTCAGAATGTCCAATTGCAGTTTCTACAGAAAGAGTGTTTCAGAAAGGCTCAATCAAATGTAAGGTTCAACTCTGTTAGTTGAATGCACAGAACAGAAAGAAGTTTCATACAATGCTTCTGTGTAGTTTATATTTGAACATATTTTTTTTTCCACTATTACCCACTTAGCGCTACGAATGTCCAGTTGCATTTTCTACAGACAGAGTGTTTCAAAACTGCTCAATCAAAGTATGGTTTAACTCTGTTAGCTGAATGCTCAGATCAGAAAGAAGTTTCACAGAATGCTTCTGTGTAGTTTATATTTGAATATATTCCTTTTTCCACTACTACTCTCTTAGCGCTCCAAATGTCCAGTTACATTATCTACAGAAAGTGTGTTCAGATCTGCTCAATCAAAAGTATGGTTTAACTCTGTTAGCTGAATGCACAGATCAGAAAGAAGTTTCACAGAATGATTCTGTGTAGTTTATATTTTTAGACATTCCTTTTTCCACTATTACCCTCTTAGCGCTCCGAATCTCCACTTGCATTTTCTACAGAAAGAGTGTTTCAGAACGGCTCAATCAAAACTAAGGTTCAAATCTTTTAGTTGAACAAACAGAACAGAAAGAAGTTTCACACAATTCTTCTGTGTAGTTTTTATTTGTAGACATTCTTTTTCCAATATAGGCCTCTTAGCGCTCAGAATGTCCAATTGCAGTTTCTACAGAAAGAGTGTTTCAGAAAGGCTCAATGAAAAGTAAGGTTCAACTCTGTTAGTTGAATGCACAGAACAGAAAGAAGTTTCATACAATGCTTCTGTGTAGTTTATATTTGAACATATTCTTTTTTCCACTATTACCCACTTAGCGCTACGAATGTCCAGTTGCATTTTCTACAGACAGAGTGTTTCAAAACTGCTCAATCAAAAGTATGGTTTAACTCTGTTAGCTGAATGCTCAGATCAGAAAGAAGTTTCACAGAATGCTTCTGTGTAGTTTATATTTGAATATATTCCTTTTTCCACTACTACGCTCTTAGCGCTCCAAATGTCCAGTTGCATTTTCTACAGAAAGAGTGTTCAGATCTGCTCAATCAAAAGTATGGTTTAACTCTGTTAGCTGAATGCACAGATCAGAAAGAAGTTTCACCGAATGATTCTGTGTAGTTTATATTTGAAGACATTCCTTTTTCCACTATTACCCTCTTAGCGCTCCGAATCTCCACTTGCATTTTCTACAAAAAGAGTGTTTCATAACTGCTCAATCAAAAATATGTTTTATCTCTGTTAACTGAATTTACAGATCAGAAATAAGTTTCACAGAATGCATCTGTGTAGTTTTTATTTGAAGATATTCTTTTTCCCAATGTAGGCCTCTTAGCGCTTAGCATGTCCAATTGCAGTTTCTACAGAAAGAGTGTTTCAGAACGGCTCAATCAAAAGTAAGGTTCAACTCTGTTAGTTGAATGCACAGAACAGGAAGAATTTTCACAGAATGCTACTGTGTAGTTTATATTTGAATATATTCTTTTTCCACTATTACCCTCTTAGCGCTCCGAATGTCCACTTGCATTTTCTACAGAAAGAGTGTTCAGAACTGCGCAATCAAAAGTATGGTTTAACTCTGTTAGCTTAATGAACATATCAGAAATAAGTTTCACAAAATGCTTCTGTGTAGTTTTTATTTGAAGATATTATTTTTCCCAATAGAGGCCTCTTAGCGCTCAGAATGTCCAATTGCAGTTTCTACAGAAAGAGTGTTTCAGAAAGGCTCAATCAAAAGTAAGGTTCAACTCTGTTAGTTGAATGCACAGAACAGAAAGAAGTTTCATACAATGCTTCTGTGTAGTTTATATTTGAACATATTCTTTTTTCCACTATTACCCACTTAGCGCTACGAATGTCCAGTTGCATTTTCTACAGACAGAGTGTTTCAATACTGCTCAATCAAAAGTATGGTTTATCTCTGTTAGATGAATGCTCGGATCAGAAAGAAGTTTCACAGAATGCTTCTGTGTAGTTTATATTTGAATATATTCCTTTTTCGACTACTACTCTCTTAGCGCTCCAAATGTCCAGTTGCATTTTCTACAGAAAGAGTGTTCAGATCTGCTCAATCAAAAGTATGGTTTAACTCTGTTAGCTGAATGCACAGATCAGAAAGAAGTTTCACAGAATGATTCTGTGTAGTTTATAATTGGAGACATTCCTTTTTCCACTATTACCCTCTTAGCGCTCCGAATCTCCACTTGCATTTTCTACAGAAAGAGTGTTTCAGAACGGCTCAATCAAAACTAAGGTTCAACTCTTTTAGTTGAACAAACAGAACAGAAAGAAGTTTCACACAATTCTTCTGTGTAGTTTTTATTTGTAGACATTCTTTTTCCCAATATAGGCCTCTTAGCGCTCAGAATGTCCAATTGCAGTTTCTACAGAAAGAGTGTTTCAGAACGGCTCAATCAAAAGTAAGGTTCAACTCTGTTAGTTGAATGCACAGAACAGAAAGAAGTTTCATACAATGCTTCTGTGTAGTTTATATTTGAACATATTCTTTTTTCCACTATTACCCACTTAGCGCTACGAATGTCCAGTTGCATTTTCTACAGACAGAGTGTTTCAAAACTGCTCAATCCAAAGTATGGTTTAACTCTGTTAGCTGAATGCTCAGATCACAAAGAAGTTTCACAGAATGCTTATGTGTAGTTTATATTTGAATATATTCCTTTTTCCACTACTACGCTCTTAGCCCTCCAAATGTCCAGTTGCATTTTCTACAGAAAGAGTGTTCAGATCTGCTCAATCAAAAGTATGTTTTAACTCTGTTAGCTGAATGCACAGATCAGAAAGAAGTTTCACCGAATGATTCTGTGTAGTTTATATTTGAAGACATTCCTTTTTCCACTATTACCCTCTTAGCGCTCCGAATCTCCACTTGCATTTTCTACAAAAAGAGTGTTTCATAACTGCTCAATCAAAAATATGTTTTATCTCTGTTAACTGAATTTACAGATCAGAAATAAGTTTCACAGAATGCATCTGTGTAGTTTTTATTTGAAGATATTCTTTTTCCCAATGTAGGCCTCTTAGCCCTTAGCATGTCGAATTGCAGTTTCTACAGAAAGAGTGTTTCAGAACGGCTCAATCAAAAGTAAGGTTCAACTCTGTTAGTTGAATGCACAGAACAGAAAGAATTTTCACAGAATGCTACTGTGTAGTTTATATTTGAATAGATTCCTTTTTCCACTATTACCCTCTTAGCGCTCCGAATGTCCACTTGCATTTTCTACAGAAAGAGTGTTCAGAACTGCACAATCAAAAGTATGGTTTAACTCTGTTAGCTTAATGAACATATCAGAAATAAGTTTCACACAATGCTTCTGTGTAGTTTTTATTTGAAGATATTATTTTTCCCAATATAGGCCTCTTAGCGCTCAGAATGTCCAATTGCAGTTTCTACAGAAAGAGTGTTTCAGAAAGGCTCAATCAAAAGTAAGGTTCAACTCTGTTAGTTGAATGCACAGAACAGAAAGAAGTTTCATACAATGCTTCTGTGTAGTTTATATTTGAACATATTCTTTTTTCCACTATTACCCACTTAGCGCTACGAATGTCCAGTTGCATTTTCTACAGACAGAGTGTTTCAAAACTGCTCAATCAAAAGTATGGTTTAACTCTGTTAGCTGAATGCTCAGATCAGAAAGAAGTTTCACAGAATGCTTCTGTGTAGTTTATATTTGAACATATTCCTTTTTCCACTACTACTCTCTTAGCGCTCCAAATGTCCAGTTGCATTTTCTACAGAAAGAGTGTTCAGATCTGCTCAATCAAAAGTATGGTTTAACTCTGTTAGCTGAATGCACAGATCAGAAAGAAGTTTCACCGAATGATTCTGTGTAGTTTATATTTGAAGACATTCCTTTTTCCACTATTACCCTCTTAGCGCTCCAAATCTCCACTTGCATTTTCTACAAAAAGAGTGTTTCATAACTGCTCAATCAAAAATATGTTTTATCTCTGTTAACTGAATTTACAGATCAGAAATAAGTTTCACAGAATGCATCTGTGTAGTTTTTATTTGAAGATATGCTTTTTCCCAATGTAGGCCTCTTAGCGCTTAGCATGTCCAATTGCAGTTTCTACAGAAAGAGTGTTTCAGAACGGCTCAATCAAAAGTAAGGTTCAACTCTGTCAGTGGAATGCACAGAACAGAAAGAATTTTCACAGAATGCTACTGTGTAGTTTATATTTGAATAGATTCCTTTTTCCACTATTACCGTCTTAGCGCTCCGAATGTCCACTTGCATTTTCTACAGAAAGAGTGTTAAGAACTGCGCAATCAAAAGTATGGTTTAACTCTGTTAGCTTAATGAACATATCAGAAATAAGTTTCACACAATGCTTCTGTGTAGTTTTTATTTGAAGATATTATTTTTCCCAATATAGGCCTCTTAGCGCTCAGAATGTCCAATTGCAGTTTCTACAGAAAGAGTGTTTCAGAAAGGCTCAATCAAAAGTAAGGTTCAACTCTGTTAGTTGAATGCACAGAACAGAAAGAAGTTTCATACAATGCTTCTGTGTAATTTATATTTGAACATATTCTTTTTTCCACTATTACCCACTTAGCGCTACGAATGTCCAGTTGCATTTTCTACAGACAGAGTGTTTCAAAACTGCTCAATCAAAAGTATGGTTTAACTCTGTTAGCTGAATGCTCAGATCAGAAAGAAGTTTCACAGAATGCTTCTGTGTAGTTTATATTTGAATATATTCCTTTTTCCACTACTACGCTCTTAGCGCTCCAAATGTCCAGTTGCATTTTCTACAGAAAGAGTGTTCAGATCTGCTCAATCAAAAGTATGGTTTAACTCTGTTAGCTGAATGCACAGATCAGAAAGAAGTTTCACAGAATGATTCTGTGTAGTTTATATTTGGAGACATTCCTTTTTCCACTATTACCCTCTTAGCGCTCCGAATCTCCACTTGCATTTTCTACAGAAAGAGTGTTTCAGAACGGCTCAATCAAAACTAAGGTTCAACTCTTTTAGTTGTACAAACAGAACAGAAAGAAGTTTCACACAATTCTTCTGTGTAGTTTTTATTTGTAGACATTCTTTTTCCCAATATAGGCCTCTTAGCGCTCAGAATGTCCAATTGCAGTTTCTACAGAAAGAGTGTTTCAGAACGGCTCAATCAAAAGTAAGGTTCAACTCTGTTAGTTGAATGCACAGAACAGAAAGAAGTTTCATACAATGCTTCTGTGTAGTTTATATTTGAACATATTCTTTTTTCCACTATTACCCACTTAGCGCTACGAATGTCCAGTTGCATTTTCTACAGACAGAGTGTTTCAAAACTGCTCAATCCAAAGTATGGTTTAACTCTGTTAGCTGAATGCTCAGATCAGAAAGAAGTTTCACAGAATGCTTCTGTGTAGTTTATATTTGAATATATTCCTTTTTCCACTACTACGCTCTTAGCGCTCCAAATGTCCAGTTGCATTTTCTACAGAAAGAGTGATCAGATCTGCTCAATCAAAAGTATGGTTTAACTCTGTTAGCTGAATGCACAGATCAGAAAGTAGTTTCACCGAATGATTCTGTGTAGTTTATATTTGAAGACATTCCTTTTTCCACTATTACCCTCTTAGCGCTCCGAATCTCCACTTGCATTTTCTACAAAAAGAGTGTTTCATAACTGCTCAATCAAAAATATGTTTTATCTCTGTTAACTGAATTTACAGATCAGAAATAAGTTTCACAGAATGCATCTGTGTAGTTTTTATTTGAAGATATTATTTTTCCCAATGTAGGCCTCTTAGCGCTTAGCATGTCCAATTGCTGTTTCTACAGAAAGAGTGTTTCAGAACGGCTCAATCAAAAGTAAGGTTCAACTCTGTTAGTTGAATGCACAGAACAGAAAGAATTTTCACAGAATGCTACTGTGTAGTTTATATTTGAATAGATTGCTTTTTCCACTATTACCCTCTTAGCGCTCCGAATGTCCACTTCCATTTTCTACAGAAAGAGTGTTCAGAACTGCGCAATCAAAAGTATGGTTTAACTCTGTTAGCTTAATGAACATATCAGAAATAATTTTCACAAAATGCTTCTGTGTAGTTTTTATTTGAAGATATTATATTTCCCAATATAGGCCTCTTAGCGCTCAGAATGTCCAATTGCAGTTTCTACAGAAAGAGTGTTTCAGAAAGGCTCAATCAAAAGTAAGGTTCAACTCTGTTAGTTGAATGCACAGAACAGAAAGAAGTTTCATACAATGCTTCTGTGTAGTTTATATTTGAAAATATTCTTTTTTCCACTATTACCCACTTAGCGCTACGAATGTCCAGTTGCATTTTCTACAGACAGAGTGTTTCAAAACTGCTCAATCAAAAGTATGGTTTAACTCTGTTAGCTGAATGCTCAGATCAGAAAGAAGTTTCACAGAATGCTTCTGTGTAGTTTATATTTGAATATATTCCTTTTTCCACTACTACTCTCTTAGCGCTCCAAATGTCCAGTTGCATTTTCTACAGAAAGAGTGTTCAGATCTGCTCAATCAAAAGTATGGTTTAACTCTGTTAGCTGAATGCACAGATCAGAAAGAAGTTTCACCGAATGATTCTGTGTTGTTTATATTTGAAGACATTCCTTTTTCCACTATTACCCTCTTAGCGCTCCGAATCTCCACTTGCATTTTCTACAAAAAGAGTGTTTCATAACTGCTCAATCAAAAATATGTTTTATCTCTGTTAACTGAATTTACAGATCAGAAATAAGTTTCACAGAATGCATCTGTGTAGTTTTTATTTGAAGATATTCTTTTTCCCAATGTAGGCCTCTTAGCGCTTAGCATGTCCAATTGCAGTTTCTACAGAAAGAGTGTTTCAGAACGGCTCAATCAAAAGTAAGGTTCAACTCTTTAGTTGAATGCACAGAACAGAAAGAATTTTCACAGAATGCTACTGTGTAGTTTATATTTGAATATATTCCTTTTTCCACTATTACCCTCTTAGCGCTCCGAATGTCCACTTGCATTTTCTACAGAAAGAGTGTTCAGAACTGCGCAATCAAAAGTATGGTTTAACTCTGTTAGCTTAATGAACATATCAGAAATAAGTTTCACACAATGCTTCTGTGTAGTTTTTATTTGAAGATATTATTTTTCCCAATAGAGGCCTCTTAGCGCTCAGAATGTCCAATTGCAGTTTCTACAGAAAGAGTGTTTCAGAAAGGCTCAATCAAAAGTAAGTTTCAACTCTGTTAGTTGAATGCACAGAACAGAAAGAAGTTTCATACAATGCTTCTGTGTAGTTTATATTTGAACATATTCTTTTTTCCACTATTACCCACTTAGCGCTACGAATGTCCAGTTGCATTTTCTACAGACAGAGTGTTTCAAAACTGCTCAATCAAAAGTATGGTTTAACTCTGTTAGCTGAATGCTCAGATCAGAAAGAAGTTTCACAGAATGCTTCTGTGTAGTTTATATTTGAATATATTCCTTTTTCCACAACTACTCTCTTAGCGCTCCAAATGTCCAGTTGCATTTTCTACAGAAAGAGTGTTCAGATCTGCTCAATCAAAAGTATGGTTTAACTCTGTTAGCTGAATGCACAGATCAGAAAGAAGTTTCACAGAATGATACTGTGTAGTTTATATTTGGAGATATTTCTTTTTCCACTATTACCCCCTTAGCGCTCCGAATCTCCACTTGCATTTTCTACAGAAAGATTGTTTCAGAACGGCTCAATCAAAACTAAGGTTCAACTCTTTTAGTTGAACAAACAGAACAGAAAGAAGTTTCACACAATTCTTCTGTGTAGTTTTTATTTGTAGACATTCTTTTTCCCAATATAGGCCTGTTAGCGCTCAGAATGTCCAATTGCAGTTTCTACAGAAAGAGTGTTTCAGAACGGCTCAATCAAAAGTGAGATTCAACTCTGTTAGTTGAATGCACAGAACAGAAAGAAGTTTCATACAATGCTTCTGTGTAGTTTATATTTGAACATATTCTTTTTTCCACTATTACCCACTTAGCGCTACGAATGTCCAGTTGCATTTTCTACAGACAGAGTGTTTCAAAACTGCTCAATCAAAAGTATGGTTTAACTCTGTTAGCTGAATGCTCAGATCAGAAAGAAGTTTCACAGAATGCTTCTGTGTAGTTTATATTTGAATATGTTCCTTTTTCCACTACTACGCTCTTAGCACTCCAAATGTCCAGTTGCATTTTCTACAGAAAGAGTGTTCAGATCTGCTCAATCAAAAGTATGGTTTAACTCTGTTAGCTGAATGCACAGATCAGAAAGAAGTTTCACCGAATGATTCTGTGTTGTTTATATTTGAAGACATTCCTTTTTCCACTATTACCCTCTTAGCGCTCCGAATCTCCACTTGCATTTTCTACAAAAAGAGTGTTTCATAACTGCTCAATCAAAAATATGTTTTATCTCTGTTAACTGAATTTACAGATCAGAAATAAGTTTCACAGAATGCATCTGTGTAGTTTTTATTTGAAGATATTCTTTTTCCCAATGTAGGCCTCTTAGCGCTTAGCATGTCCAATTGCAGTTTCTACAGAAAGAGTGTTTCAGAACGGCTCAATCAAAAGTAAGGTTCAACTCTTTTAGTTGAATGCACAGAACAGAAAGAATTTTCACATAATGCTACTGTGTAGTTTATATTTGAATAGATTCCTTTTTCCACTATTACCCTCTTAGCGCTCCGAATGTCCACTTGCATTTTCTACAGAAAGAGTGTTCAGAACTGCGCAATCAAAAGTATGGTTTAACTCTGTTAGCTTAATGAACATATCAGAAATAAGTTTCACACAATGCTTCTCTGTAGTTTTTATTTGAAGATATTATATTTCCCAATATAGGCCTCTTAGCGCTCAGAATGTCCAATTGCAGTTTCTACAGAAAGAGTGTTTCAGAAAGGCTCAATCAAAAGTAAGGTTCAACTCTGTTAGTTGAATGCACTGAACAGAAAGAAGTTTCATACAATGCTTCTGTGTAGTTTATATTTGAACATATTCTTTTTTCCACTATTACCCACTTAGCGCTACGAATGTCCAGTTGCATTTTCTACAGACAGAGTGTTTCAAAACTGCTCAATCAAAAGTATGGTTTAACTCTGTTAGCTGAATGCTCAGATCAGAAAGAAGTTTCACAGAATGCTTCTGTGTAGTTTATATTTGAATATATTCCTTTTTCCACTACTACTCTCTTAGCGCTCCAAATGTCCAGTTGCATTTTCTACAGAAAGAGTGTTCAGATCTGCTCAATCAAAAGTATGGTTTAACTCTGTTAGCTGAATGCACAGATCAGAAAGAAGTTTCACAGAATGATTCTGTGTAGTTTATATTTGGAGACATTACTTTTTCCACTATTACCCTCTTAGCGCTCCGAATCTCCACTTGCATTTTCTACAGAAAGAGTGTTTCAGAACGGCTCAATCAAAACTAAGGTTCAACTCTTTTAGTTGAACAAACAGAACAGAAAGAAGTTTCACACAATTCTTCTGTGTAGTTTTTATTTGTAGACATTCTTTTTCCCAATATAGGCCTCTTAGCGCTCAGAATATCCAATTGCAGTTTCTACAGAAAGAGTGTTTCAGAACGGCTCAATCAAAAGTAAGGTTCAACTCTGTTAGTTGAATGCACAGAACAGAAAGAAGTTTCATACAATGCTTCTGTGTAGTTTATATTTGAACATATTCTTTTTTCCACTATTACCCACTTAGCGCTACGAATGTCCTGTTGCATTTACTACAGACAGAGTGTTTCAAAACTGCTCAATCAAAAGTATGGTTTAACTCTGTTAGCTGAATGCTCAGATCAGAAAGAAGTTTCACAGAATGCTTCTGTGTAGTTTATATTTGAATATATTCCTTTTTCCACTACTACGCTCTTAGCGCTCCAAATGTCCAGTTGCATTTTCTACAGAAAGAGTGTTCAGATCTGCTCAATCAAAAGTATGGTTTAACTCTGTTAGCTGAATGCACAGATCAGAAAGAAGTTTCACCGAATGATTCTGTGTAGTTTATATTTGAAGACATTCCTTTTTCCACTATTACCCTCTTAGCGCTCCGAATCTCCACTTGCATTTTCTACAAAAAGAGTGTTTCATAACTGCTCAATCAAAAATATGATTTATCTCTGTTAACTGAATTTACAGATCAGAAATAAGTTTCACAGAATGCATCTGTGTAGTTTTTATTTGAAGATATTCTTTTTCCCAATGTAGGCCTCTTAGCGCTTAGCATGTCCAATTGCAGTTTCTACAGAAAGTGTGTTTCAGAACGGCTCAATCAAAAGTAAGGTTCAACTCTGTTAGTTGAATGCACAGAACAGAAAGAATTTTCACATAATGCTACTGTGTAGTTTATATTTGAATATATTCCTTTTTCCACTATTACCCTCTTAGCGCTCCGAATGTCCACTTGCATTTTCTACAGAAAGAGTGTTCAGAACTGCGCAATCAAAAGTATGGTTTAACTCTGTTAGCTTAATAAACATATCAGAAATAAGTTTCACACAATGCTTCTGTGTAGTTTTTATTTGAAGATATAATTTTTCCCAATATAGGCCTCTTAGCGCTCAGAATGTCCAATTGCAGTTTCTACAGAAAGAGTGTTTCAGAAAGGCTCAATCAAAAGTAAGGTTCAACTCTGTTAGTTGAATGCACAGAACAGAAAGAAGTTTCATACAATGCTTCTGTGTAGTTTATATTTGAACATATTCTTTTTTCCACTATTACCCACTTAGCGCTACGAATGTCCAGTTGCATTTTCTACAGACAGAGTGTTTCAAAACTGCTCAATCAAAAGTATGGTTTAACTCTGTTAGCTGAATGCTCAGATCAGAAAGAAGTTTCACAGAATGCTTCTGTGTAGTTTATATTTGAATATATTCCTTTTTCCACTACTACTCTCTTAGCGCTCCAAATGTCCAGTTGCATTTTCTACAGAAAGAGTGTTCAGATCTGCTCAATCAAAAGTATGGTTTAACTCTGTTAGCTGAATGCACAGATCAGAAAGAAGTTTCACAGAATGATTCTGTGTAGTTTATATTTGGAGATATTTCTTTTTCCACTATTACCCTCTTAGCGCTCCGAATCTCCACTTGCATTTTCTACAGAAAGAGTGTTTCAGAACGGCTCAATCAAAACTAAGGTTCAACTCTTTTAGTTGAACAAACAGAACAGAAAGAAGTTTCACACAATTCTTCTGTGTAGTTTTTATTTGTAGACATTCTTTTTCCCAATATAGGCCTGTTAGCGCTCAGAATGTCCAATTGCAGTTTCTACAGAAAGAGTGTTTCAGAACGGCTCAATCAAAAGTAAGGTTCAACTCTGTTAGTTGAATGCACAGAACAGAAAGAAGTTTCATACAATGCTTCTGTGTAGTTTATATTTGAACATATTCTTTTTTCCACTATTACCCACTTAGCGCTACGAATGTCCAGTTGCATTTTCTACAGACAGAGTGTTTCAAAACTGCTCAATCAAAAGTATGGTTTAACTCTGTTAGCTGAATGCTCAGATCAGAAAGAAGTTTCACAAAATGCTTCTGTGTAGTTTATATTTGAATATATTCCTTTTTCCACTACTACGCTCTTAGCGCTCCAAATGTCCAGTTGCATTTTCTACAGAATGAGTGTTCAGATCTGCTCCATCAAAAGTATGGTTTAACTCTGTTAGCTGAATGCACGGATCAGAAAGATGTTTCACCGAATGATTCTGTGTAGTTTATATTTGAAGACATTCCTTTTTCCACTATTACCCTCTTAGCGCTCCGAATCTCCACTTGCATTTTCTACAAAAAGAGTGTTTCATAACTGCTCAATCAAAAATATGATTTATCTCTGTTAACTGAATTTACAGATCAGAAATAAGTTTCACAGAATGCATCTGTGTAGTTTTTATTTGAAGATATTCTTTTTCCCAATGTAGGCCTCTTAGCGCTTAGCATGTCCAATTGCAGTTTCTACAGAAAGTGTGTTTCAGAACGGCTCAATCAAAAGTAAGGTTCAACTCTGTTAGTTGAATGCACAGAACAGAAAGAATTTTCACAGAATGCTACTGTGTAGTTTATATTTGAATAGATTCCTTTTTCCACTATTACCCTCTTAGTGCTCCGAATGTCCACTTGCATTTTCTACAGAAAGAGTGTTCAGAACTGCGCAATCAAAAGTATGGTTTAACTCTGTTAGCTTAATAAACATATCAGAAATAAGTTTCACACAATGCTTCTGTGTAGTTTTTATTTGAAGATATAATTTTTCCCAATATAGGCCTCTTAGCGCTCAGAATGTCCAATTGCAGTTTCTACAGAAAGAGTGTTTCAGAAAGGCTCAATCAAAAGTAAGGTTCAACTCTGTTAGTTGAATGCACAGAACAGAAAGAAGTTTCATACAATGCTTCTGTGTAGTTTATATTTGAACATATTCTTTTTTCCACTATTACCCACTTAGCGCTACGAATGTCCAGTTGCATTTTCTACAGACAGAGTGTTTCAAAACTGCTCAATCAAAAGTATGGTTTAACTCTGTTAGCTGAATGCTCAGATCAGAAAGAAGTTTCACAGAATGCTTCTGTGTAGTTTATATTTGAATATATTCCTTTTTCCACTACTACTCTCTTAGCGCTCCAAATGTCCAGTTGCATTTTCTACAGAAAGAGTGTTCAGATCTGCTCAATCAAAAGTATGGTTTAACTCTGTTAGCTGAATGCACAGATCAGAAAGAAGTTTCACAGAATGATTCTGTGTAGTTTATATTTGCAGATATTTCTTTTTCCACTATTACCCTCTTAGCGCTCCGAATATCCACTTGCATTTTCTACAGAAAGAGTGTTTCAGAACGGCTCAATCAAAACTAAGGTTCAACTCTTTTAGTTGAACAAACAGAACAGAAAGAAGTTTCACACAATTCTTCTGTGTAGTTTTTATTTGTAGACATTCTTTTTCCCAATATAGGCCTGTTAGCGCTCAGAATGTCCAATTGCAGTTTCTACAGAAAGAGTGTTTCAGAACGGCTCAATCAAAAGTAAGGTTCAACTCTGTTAGTTGAATGCACAGAACAGAAAGAAGTTTCATACAATGCTTCTGTGTAGTTTATATTTGAACATATTCTTTTTTCCACTATTACCCACTTAGCGCTACGAATGTCCAGTTGCATTTTCTACAGACAGAGTGTTTCAAAACTGCTCAATCAAAAGTATGGTTTAACTCTGTTAGCTGAATGCTCAGATCAGAAAGAAGTTTCACAAAATGCTTCTGTGTAGTTTATATTTGAATATATTCCTTTTTCCACTACTACGCTCTTAGCGCTCCAAATGTCCAGTTGCATTTTCTACAGAAAGAGTGTTCAGATCTGCTCAATCAAAAGTATGGTTTAACTCTGTTAGCTGAATGCACAGATCAGAAAGAAGTTTCACCGAATGATTCTGTGTAGTTTATATTTGAAGACATTACTTTTTCCACTATTACCCTCTTAGCGCTCCGAATCTCCACTTGCATTTTCTAGAAAAAGAGTGTTTCATAACTGCTCAATCAAAAATATGTTTTATCTCTGTTAACTGAATTTACAGATCAGAAATAAGTTTCACAGAATGCATCTGTGTAGTTTTTATTTGAAGATATTCTTTTTCCCAATGTAGGCCTCTTAGCGCTTAGCATGTCCAATTGTAGTTTCTACAGAAAGAGTGTTTCAGAACGGCTCAATCAAAAGTAAGGTTCAACTCTGTTAGTTGAATGCACAGAACAGAAAGAATTTTCACAGAATGCTACTGTGTAGTTTATATTTGAATAGATTCCTTTTTCCACTATTACCCTCTTAGCGCTCCGAATGTCCACTTGCATTTTCTACAGAAAGAGTGTTCAGAACTGCGCAATCAAAAGTATGGTTTAACTCTGTTAGCTTAATGAACATATCAGAAATAAGTTTCACAAAATGCTTCTGTGTAGTTTTTATTTGAAGATATTATTTTTCCCAATATAGGCCTCTTAGCGCTCAGAATGTCCAATTGCAGTTTCTACAGAAAGAGTGTTTCAGAAAGGCTCAATCAAAAGTAAGGTTCAACTCTGTTAGTTGAATGCACAGAACAGAAAGAAGTTTCATACAATGCTTCTGTGTAGTTTATATTTGAACATATTCTTTTTTCCACTATTACCCACTTAGCGCTACGAATATCCAGTTGCATTTTCTACAGACAGAGTGTTTCAAAACTGCTCAATCCAAAGTATGGTTTAACTCTGTTAGCTGAATGCTCAGATCAGAAAGAAGTTTCACAGAATGCTTCTGTGTAGTTTATATTTGAATATATTACTTTTTCCACTACTACTCTCTTAGCGCTCCAAATGTCCAGTTGCATTTTCTACAGAAAGAGTGTTCAGATCTGCTCAATCAAAAGTATGGTTTAACTCTGTTAGCTGAATTCACAGATCAGAAAGAAGTTTCACAGAATGATTCTGTGTAGTTTATATTTGGAGATATTCCTTTTTCCACTATTACCCTCTTAGCGCTCCGAATCTCCACTTGCATTTTCTACAGAAAGTGTGTTTCAGAACGGCTCAATCAAAACTAAGGTTCAACTCTTTTAGTTAAACAAACAGAACAGAAAGAAGTTTCACACAATTCTTCTGTGTAGTTTTTATTTGTAGACATTCTTTTTCCCAATATAGGCCTCTTAGCGCTCAGAATGTCTAATTGCATTTTCTACAGAAAGAGTGTTTCAGAACGGCTCAATCAAAAGTAAGGTTCAAATCTGTTAGTTGAATGCAAAGAACAGAAAGAAGTTTCATACAATGCTTCTGTGTAGTTTATATTTGAACATATTCTTTTTTCCACTATTACCCACTTAGCGCTACGAATGTCCAGTTGCATTTTCTACAGACATAGTGTTTCAAAACTGCTCAATCAAAAGTATGGTTTAACTCTGTTAGCTGAATGCTCAGATCAGAAAGAAGTTTCACAGAATGCTTCTGTGTAGTCTATATTTGAATATATTCCTTTTTCCACTACTACGCTCTTCGCGCTCCAAATGTCCAGTTGCATTTTCTACAGAAAGAGTGTTCAGATCTGCTCAATCAAAAGTATGGTTTAACTCTGTTAGCTGAATGCACAGATCAGAAAGAAGTTTCACCGAAAGATTCTGTGGAGTTTATATTTGAAGACATTCCTTTTTCCACTATTACCCTCTTAGCGCTCCGAATCTCCACTTGCATTTTCTACAAAAAGAGTGTTTCATAACTTCTCAATCAAAAATATGTTTTATCTCTGTTAACTGAATTCACAGATCAGAAATAAGTTTCACAGAATGCATCTGTGTAGTTTTTATTTGAAGATATTTTTTTTCCCAATGTAGGCCTCTTAGCGCTTAGCATGTCCAATTGCAGATTCTACAGAAAGAGTGTTTCAGAACGGCTCAATCAAAAGTAAGGTTCAACTCTGTTAGTTGAATGCACAGAACAGAAAGAATTTTCACAGAATGCTACTGTGTAGTTTATATTTGAATATCTTCCTTTTTCCACTATTACCCTCTTAGCGCTCCGAATGTCCACTTGCATTTTCTACAGAAAGAGTGTTCAGAACTGCGCAAACCAAAGTATGGTTTAACTCTGTTAGCTTAATGAACATATCAGAAATAAGTTTCACACAATGCTTCTGTGTAGTTTTTATTTGAAGCTATTATTTTTCCCAGTAGAGGCCTCTTAGCGCTCAGAATGTCCAATTGCAGTTTCTACAGAAAGAGTGTTTCAGAAAGGCTCAATCAAAAGTAAGGTTCAACTCTGTTAGTTGAATGCACAGAACAGAAAGAAGTTTCATACAATGCTTCTGTGTAGTTTATATTTGAACATATTCTTTTTTCCACTATTACCCACTTAGCGCTACGAATGTCCAGTTGCATTTTCTACAGACAGAGTGTTTCAAAACTGCTCAATCCAAAGTATGGTTTAACTCTGTTAGCTGAATGCTCAGATCAGAAAGAAGTTTCACAGAATGCTTCTGTGTAGTTTATATTTGAATATATTACTTTTTCCACTACTACTCTCTTAGCGCTCCAAATGTCCAGTTGCATTTTCTACAGAAAGAGTGTTCAGATCTGCTCAATCAAAAGTATGGTTTAACTCTGTTAGCTGAATTCACAGATCAGAAAGAAGTTTCACAGAATGATTCTGTGTAGTTTATATTTGGAGATATTCCTTTTTCCACTATTACCCTCTTAGCGCTCCGAATCTCCACTTGCATTTTCTACAGAAAGTGTGTTTCAGAACGGCTCAATCAAAACTAAGGTTCAACTCTTTTAGTTGAACAAACAGAACAGAAAGAAGTTTCACACAATTCTTCTGTGTAGTTTTTATTTGTAGACATTCTTTTTCCCAATATAGGCCTCTTAGCGCTCAGAATGTCTAATTGCATTTTCTACAGAAAGAGTGTTTCAGAACGGCTCAATCAAAAGTAAGGTTCAACTCTGTTAGTTGAATGCAAAGAACAGAAAGAAGTTTCATACAATGCTTCTGTGTAGTTTATATTTGAACATATTCTTTTTTCCACTATTACCCACTTAGCGCTACGAATGTCCAGTTGCATTTTCTACAGACATAGTGTTTCAAAACTGCTCAATCAAAAGTATGGTTTAACTCTGTTAGCTGAATGCTCAGATCAGAAAGAAGTTTCACAGAATGCTTCTGTGTAGTCTATATTTGAATATATTCCTTTTTCCACTGCTACGCTCTTCGCGCTCCAAATGTCCAGTTGCATTTTCTACAGAAAGAGTGTTCAGATCTGCTCAATCAAAAGTATGGTTTAACTCTGTTAGCTGAATGCACAGATCAGAAAGAAGTTTCACCGAAAGATTCTGTGGAGTTTATATTTGAAGACATTCCTTTTTCCACTATTACCCTCTTAGCGCTCCGAATCTCCACTTGCATTTTCTACAAAAAGAGTGTTTCATAACTTCTCAATCAAAAATATGTTTTATCTCTGTTAACTGAATTCACAGATCAGAAATAAGTTTCACAGAATGCATCTGTGTAGTTTTTATTTGAAGATATTTTTTTTCCCAATGTAGGCCTCTTAGCGCTTAGCATGTCCAATTGCAGATTCTACAGAAAGAGTGTTTCAGAACGGCTCAATCAAAAGTAAGGTTCAACTCTGTTAGTTGAATGCACAGAACAGAAAGAATTTTCACAGAATGCTACTGTGTAGTTTATATTTGAATATATTCCTTTTTCCACTATTACCCTCTTAGCGCTCCGAATGTCCACTTGGATTTTCTACAGAAAGAGTGTTCAGAACTGCGCAATCCAAAGTATGATTTAACTCTGTTAGCTTAATGAACATATCAGAAATAAGTTTCACACAATGCTTCTGTGTAGTTTTTATTTGAAGATATTATTTTTACCAATAGAGGCCTCTTAGCGCTCAGAATGTCCAATTGCAGTTTCTACAGAAAGAGTGTTTCAGAACGGCTCAATCAAAAGTAAGGTTCAACTCTGTTAGTTGAATGCACAGAACAGAAAGAAGTTTCATACAATGCTTCTGTGTAGTTTATATTTGAACATATTCTTTTTTCCACTATTACCCACTTAGCGCTACGAATGTCCAGTTGCATTTTCTACAGACAGAGTGTTTCAAAACTGCTCAATCAAAAGTATGGTTTAACTCTGTTAGCTGAATGCTCAGATCAGAAAGAAGTTTCACAGAATGCTTCTGTGTAGTTTATATTTGAATATATTCCTTTTTCCACTACTACGCTCTTAGCGCTCCAAATGTCCAGTTGCATTTTCTACAGAAAGAGTGTTCAGATCTGCTCAATCAAAAGTATGGTTTAACTCTGTTAGCTGAATGCACAGATCAGAAAGAAGTTTCACCGAGTGATTCTGTGTAGTTTACATTTGAAGACATTCCTTGTTCCACTATTACCCTCTTAGCGCTCCGAATCTCCACTTGCATTTTCTACAAAAAGAGTGTTTCATAACTGCTCAATCAAAAATATGTTTTATCTCTGTTAACTGAATTTACAGATCAGAAATAAGTTTCACAGAATGCATCTGTGTAGTTTTTATTTGAAGATATTCTTTTTCACAATGTAGGCCTCTTAGCGCTTAGCATGTCCAATTGCAGTTTCTACAGAAAGAGTGTTTCAGAACGGCTCAATCAAAAGTAAGGTTCAACTCTTTTAGTTGAATGCACAGAACAGAAAGAATTTTCACAGAATGCTACTGTGTAGTTTATATTTGAATATATTCCTTTTTCCACTATTACCCTCTTAGCGCTCCGAATGTCCACTTGCATTTTCTACAGAAAGAGTGTTCAGAACTGCGCAATCAAAAGTATGGTTTAACTCTGTTTGCTTAATGAACATATCAGAAATAAGTTTCACACAATGCTTCTGTGTAGTTTTTATTTGAAGATATTATTTTTCCCAATAGAAGTCTCTTAGCGCTCAGAATGTCCAATTTCAGTTTGTACAGAAAGAGTGTTTCAGAAAGGCTCAATCAAAATAAAGGTTCAACTCTGTTAGTTGAATGCACAGAACAGAAAGAAGTTTCATACAATGATTCTGTGTAGTTTATATTTGAACATATTCTTTTTTCCACTATTACCCACTCTGCGCTACGAATGTCCAGTTGCATTTTCTACAGACAGAGTGTTTCAAAACTGCTCAATCAAAAGTATGGTTTAACTCTTTTAGCTGAATGCTCAGATCAGAAAGAAGTTTCACAGAATGCTTCTGTGTAGTTTATATTTGTATATATTCCTTTTTCCACTACTACTCTCTTAGCGCTCCAAATGTCCAGTTGCATTTTCTACAGAAAGAGTGTTCAGATCTGCTCAATCAAAAGTATGGTTTAACTCTGTTAGCTGAATGCACAGATCAGAAAGAAGTTTCACCGAGTGATTCTGTGTAGTTTACATTTGAAGACATTCCTTTTTCCACTATTACCCACTTAGCGCTCCGAATCTCCACTTGCATTTTCTACAAAAAGAGTGTTTCATAACTGCTCAATCAAAAATATGTTTTATCTCTGTTAACTGAATTTACAGATCAGAAATAAGTTTCACAGAATGCATCTGTGTAGTTTTTATTTGAAGATATTCTTTTTCCCAATGTAGGCCTCTTAGCGCTTAGCATGTCCAATTGCAGTTTCTACAGAAAGAGTGTTTCAGAACGGCTCAATCAAAAGTAAGGTTCAACTCTGTTAGTTGAATGCACAGAACAGAAAGAATTTTCACAGAATGCTTCTGTGTAGTTTATATTTGAATATATTCCTTTTTCCACTACTACGCTCTTAGCGCTCCAAATGTCCACTTGCATTTTCTACAGAAAGAGTGTTCAGATCTGCTCAATCAAAAGTATGGTTTAACTCTGTTAGCTGAATGCACAGATCAGAAAGAAGTTTCACCGAATGATTCTGTGTAGTTTATATTTGAAGACATTCCTTTTTCCACTATTACCCTCTTAGCGCTCCGAATCTCCACTTGCATTTTCTACAAAAAGAGTGTTTCATAACTGCTCAATCAAAAATATGTTTTATCTCTGTTAACTGAATTTACAGATCAGAAATAAGTTTCACAGAATGCATCTGTGTAGTTTTTATTTGAAGATATTCTTTTTCCCAATGTAGGCCTCTTAGCGCTTAGCATGTCCAATTGCAGTTTCTACAGAAAGAGTGTTTCAGAACGGCTCAATCAAAAGTAAGGTTCAACTCTTTTAGTTGAATGCACAGAACAGAAAGAATTTTCACAGAATGCTACTGTGTAGTTTATATTTGAATATATTCCTTTTTCCACTATAACCCTCTTAGCGCTCCGAATGTCCACTTGCATTTTCTACAGAAAGAGTGTTCAGAACTGCGCAATCAAAAGTATGGTTTAACTCTGTTAGCTTAATGAACATATCAGAAATAAGTTTCACACAATGCTTCTGTGTAGTTTTTACTTGAAGATATTATTTTTCCCAATAGAGGTCTCTTAGCGCTCAGAATGTCCAATTGCAGTTTCTACAGAAATAGTGTTTCAGAAAGGCTCAATCAAAATTAAGGTTCAACTCTGTTAGTTGAATGCACTGAACAGAAAGAAGTTTCATACAATTCTTCTGTGTAGTTTATATTTGAACATATTCTTTTTTCCACTGTTACCCACACTTTGCTACGAATGTCCAGTTGCATTTTCTACAGACAGAGTGTTTCAAAACTGCTCAATCAAAAGTATGGTTTAACTCTGTTAGCTGAATGCTCAGATCAGAAAAAAGTTTCACAGAATGCTTCTGTGTAGTTTATATTTGTATATATTCCTTTTTCCACTACTACTCTCTTAGCGCTCCAAATGTGCAGTTGCATTTTCTACAGAAAGAGTGTTCAGATCTGCACAATCAAAAGTATGGTTTAACTCTGTTAGCTGAATGCACAGATCAGAAACAAGTTTCACCGAGTGATTCTGTGTAGTTTACATTTGAAGACATTCCTTGTTCCACTATTACCCACTTAGCGCTCCGAATCTCCACTTGCACTTTCTACAAAAAGAGTGTTTCATAACTGCTCAATCAAAAATATGTTTTATCTCTGTTAACTGAATTCACAGATCAGAAATAAGTTTCACAAAATGCATCTGTGTAGTTTTTATTTGAAGATATTCTTTTTCCCAATGTAGGCCTCTTAGCGCTTAGCATGTCCAATTGCAGTTTCTACAGAAAGAGTGTTTCAGAACGGCTCAATCAAAAGTAAGGATCAACTCTGTTAGTTGAATGCACAGAACAGAAAGAATTTTCACAGAATGCTACTGTGTAGTTTATATTTGAATATATTCCTTTTTCCACTATTACCCTCTTAGCGCTCCGAATGTCCACTTGCATTTTCTACAGAAAGAGTGTTCAGAACTGCGCAATCCAAAGTATGATTTAACTCTGTTAGCTTAATGAACATATCAGAAATAAGTTTCACACAATGCTTCTGTGTAGTTTTTATTTGAAGATATTATTTTTCCCAATAGAGGCCTCTTAGCGCTCAGAATGTCAAATTGCAGTTTCTACAGAAAGAGTGTTTCAGAAAGGCTCAATCAAAAGTAAGGTTCAACTCTGTTAGTTGAATGCACAGAACAGAAAGAAGTTTCATACAATGCTTCTGTGTAGTTTATATTTGAACATATTCTTTTTTCCACTATTACCCACTTAGCGCTACGAATGTCCAGTTGCATTTTCTACAGACAGAGTGTTTCAAAACTGCTCAATCAAAAGTATGGTTTAACTCTGTTAGCTGAATGCTCAGATCAGAAAGAAGTTTCACAGAATGCTTCTGTGTAGTTTATATTTGAATATATTCCTTTTTCCACTACTAATCTCTTAGCGCTCCAAATGTCCAGTTGCATTTTCTACAGAAAGAGTGTTCAGATCTGCTGAATCAAAAGTATGGTTTAACGCTGTTAGCTGAATGCACAGATCAGAAAGATGTTTCACAGAATGATTCTGTGTAGTTTATATTTGGAGACATTCCTTTTTCCACTATTACCCTCTTAGCGCTCCGAATCTCTCTTGCATTTTCTACAGAAAGAGTGTTTCAGAACGGCTCAATCAAAACTAAGGTTCAACTCTTTTAGTTGAACAAAGAGAACAGAAAGAAGTTTCACACAATTCTTCTGTGTAGTTTTTATTTCTAGACATTCTTTTTCCCAATATAGGCCTCTTAGCGCTCAGAATGTCCAATTGCAGTTTCTACAGAAAGAGTGTTTCAGAACGGCTCAATCAAAAGTAAGGTTCAACTCTGTTAGTTGAATGCACAGAACAGAAAGAAGTTTCATACAATGCTTCTGTGTAGTTCATATTTGAACATATTCATTTTTCCACTATTACCCACTTAGCGCTACGAATGTCCAGTTGCATTTTCTACAGACAGAGTGTTTCAAAGCTGCTCAATCAAAAGTATGGTTTAACTCTGTTAGCTGAATGCTCAGATCAGAAAGAAGTCTCACAGAATGCTTCTGTGTAGTTTATATTTGAATATATTTCTTTTTCCACTACTACGCTCTTAGCGCTCCAAATGTCCAGTTGCATTTTCTACAGAAAGAGTGTTCAGATCTGCTCAATCAAAAGTATGTTTTAACTCTGTTAGCTGAATGCACAGATCAGAAAGAAGTTTCACCGAATGATTCTGTGTAGTTTATATTTGAAGACATTCCTTTTTCCACTATTACCCACTTAGCGCTCCGAATCTCCACTTGCATTTTCTACAAAAAGAGTGTTTCATAACTGCTCAATCAAAAATATGTTTTATCTCTGTTAACTGAATTTACAGATCAGAAATAAGTTTCACAGAATGCATCTGTGTAGTTTTTATCTGAAGATATTCTTTTTCCCAATGTAGGCCTCTTAGCGCTTAGCATGTCCAATTGCAGTTTCTACAGAAAGCGTGTTTCAGAACGGCTCAATAAAAGTAAGGTTCAACTCTGTTAGTTGAATGCACAGAACAGAAAGAATTTTCACAGAATGCTACTGTGTAGTTTATATTTGAATATATTCCTTTTTCCACTATTACCCTCTTAGCGCTCCGAATGTCCACTTGCATTTTCTACAGAAAGAGTGTTCAGAACTGCGCAATCAAAAGTATGGATTAACTCTGTTAGCTTAATGAACATATCAGAAATAAGTTTCACACAATGCTTCTGTGTAGTTTTTATTTGAAGATATTATTTTTCCCAATAGAGGTCTCTTAGCGCTCAGAATGTCCAATTGCAGTTTCTACAGAAAGAGTGTTTCAGAAAGGCTCAATCAAATGTAAGGTTCAACTCTGTTAGTTGAATGCACAGAACAGAAAGGAGTTTCATACAATGCTTCTGTGTAGTTTATATTTGAACATATTCTTATTTCCACTATTACCCACTTAGCGCTACGAATGTCCAGTTGCATTTTCTACAGACAGAGTGTTTCAAACCTGCTCAATCAAAAGTATGGTTTAACTCTGTTAGCTGAATGCTCAGATCAGAAAGAAGTTTCACAGAATGCTTCTGTGTAGTTTATATTTGAATATATTCCTTTTTCCACTACTACTCTCTTAGCTCTCCAAATGTCCAGTTGCATTTTCTACAGAAAGAGTGTTCAGATCTGCTCAATCAAAAGTATGGTTTAACTCTGTTAGCTGAATGCACAGATCAGAAAGAAGTTTCACAGAATGATTCGGTGTAGTTTATATTTGGAGACATTCCTTTTTCCACTATTACCCTCTTAGCGCTCCGAATCTCCACTTGCATTTTCTACAGAAAGAGTGTTTCAGAACGGCTCAATCAAAACTAAGGTTCAACTCTTTTAGTTGAACAAACAGAACAGAAAGAAGTTTCACACAATTCTTCTGTGTAGTTTTTATTTTTAGACATTCTTTTTCCCAATATAGGCCTCTTAGCGCTCAGAATGTCCAATTGCAGTTTCTACAGAAAGAGTGTTTCAGAACGGCTCAATCAAAAGTAAGGTTCAACTTTGTTAGTTGAATGCACAGAACAGAAAGAAGTTTCATACAATGCTTCTGTGTAGTTCATATTTGAACATATTCTTTTTTCCACTATTACCCACTTAGCGCTACGAATGTCCAGTTTCATTTTCTACAGACAGAGTGTTTCAAAACTGCTCAATCAAAAGTATGGTTTAACTCTGTTAGCTGAATGCTCAGATCACAAAGAAGTTTCACAGAATGCTTCTGTGTAGTTTATATTTGAATATATTCCTTTTTCCACTACTACGCTCTTAGCGCTCCAAATGTCCAGTTGCATTTTCTACAGAAAGAGTGTTCAGATCTGCTCAATCAAAAGTATGGTTTAACTCTGTTAGCTGAATGCACAGATCAGAAAGAAGTTTCACCGAATGATTCTGTGTAGTTAATATTTGAAGACATACCTTTTTCCACTATTACCCTCTTAGCGCTCCGAATCTCCACTTGCATTTTCTACAAAAAGAGTGTTTCATAACTGCTCAATCAAAAATATATTTTATCTCTGTTAACTGAATTTACAGATCAGAAATAAGTTTCACAGAATGCATCTGTGTAGTTTTTATTTGAAGATATTCTTTTTCCCAATGTAGGCCTCTTAGCGCTTAGCATGTCCAATTACAGTTTCTACAGAAAGAGTGTTTCAGAACGGCTCAATCAAAAGTAAGGTTCAACTCTGTTAGTTGAATGCACAGAACACAAAGAATTTTCACAGAATGTTACTGTGTAGTTTATATTTGAATATATTCCTTTTTCCACTATTACCCTCTTAGCACTCCGAATGTCCACTTGCATTTTCTACAGAAAGAGTGTTCAGAACTGCGCAATACAAAGTATGGTTTAACTCTGTTAGCTTAATGAACATATCAGAAATAAGTTTCACACAATGCTTCTGTGTAGTTTTTATTTGAAGATATTATTTTTCCCAATAGAGGCCTCTTAGCGCTCAGAATGTCCAGTTGCAGTTTCTACAGAAAGAGTGTTTCAGAAAGGCTCAATCAAAAGTAAGGTTCAACTCTGTTAGTTGAATGCACAGAACAGAAAGAAGTTTCATACAATGCTTCTGTGTAGTTTATATTTGAACATATTCTTTTTTCCACTATTACCCACTTAGCGCTACGAATGTCCAGTTGCATTTTCTACAGACAGAGTGTTTCAAAACTGCTCAATCAAAAGTATGGTTTAACTCTGTTAGCTGAATGCTCAGATCAGAAAGAAGTTTCACAGAATGCTTCTGTGTAGTTTATATTTGAATATATTCCCTTTTCCACTACTACGCTCTTAGCGCTCCAAATGTCCAGTTGCATTTTCTACAGAAAGAGTGTTCAGATCTGCTCAATCAAAAGTATGGTTTAACTCTGTTAGCTGAATGCACAGATCAGAAAGAAGTTTCACCGAATGATTCTGTGTAGTTTATATTTGAAGTCCTACCTTTTTCCACTATTACCGTCTTAGCGCTCCGAATCTCCACTTGCATTTTCTACAAAAGGAGTGTTTCATAACTGCTCAATCAAAAATATGTTTTATCTCTGTTAACTGAATTTACAGATCAGAAATAAGTTTCACAGAATGCATCTGTGTAGTTTTTATTTGAAGATATTCTTTCTCCCAATGTAGGCCTCTTAGCGCTTAGCATGTCCAATTGCAATTTCTACAGAAAGAGTGTTTCAGAACGGTTCAATCAAAAGTAAAGTTCAACTCTGTTAGTTGAATGCACAGAACAGAAAGAATTTTCACAGAATGCTACTGTGTAGTTTATATTTGAATATATTCCTTTTTCCACTATTACCCTCTTAGCGCTCCGAATGTCCACCTGCATTTTCTACAGAAAGAGTGTTCAGAACTGCGCAATCCAAAGTATGGTTTAACTCTGTTAGCTTAATGAACATATCAGAAATAAGTTTCACACAATGCTTCTGTGTAGTTTTTATTTGAAGATATTATTTTTCCCAATATAGGCCTCTTAGCGCTCAGAATGTCCAATTGCAGTTTCTACAGAAAGAGTGTTTCAGAAAGGCTCAATCAAAAGTAAGGTTCAACTCTGTTAGTTGAATGCACAGAACAGAAAGAAGTTTCATACAATGCTTTTTTGTAGTTTATATTTGAACATATTCTTTTTTCCACTATTACCCACTTAGCGCTACGAATGTCCAGTTGCATTTTCTACAGACAGAGTGTTTCAAAACTGCTCAATCAAAAGTATGGTTTAACTCTGTTAGCTGAATGCTCAGATCAGAAAGAAGTTTCACAGAATGCTTCTGTGTAGTTTATATTTGAATATATTCCTTTTTCCACTACTACTGTCTTAGCGCTCCAAATGTCCAGTTGCATTTTCTACAGAAAGAGTGTTCAGATCTGCTCAATCAAAAGTATGATTTAACTCTGTTAGCTGAATGCACAGATCAGAAAGAAGTTTCACAGAATGATTCGGTGTAGTTTATATTTGGAGACATTCCTTTTTCCACTATTACCCTCTTAGCGCTCCGAATCTCCACTTGCATTTTCTACAGAAAGAGTGTTTCAGAACGGCTCAATCAAAACTAAGGTTCAACACTTTTAGTTGAACAAACAGAACAGAAAGAAGTTTCACACAATTCTTCTGTGTAGTTTTTATTTGTAGACATTCTTTTTCCCAATATAGGCCTCTTAGCGCTCAGAATGTCCAATTGCAGTTTCTACAGAAAGAGTGTTTCAGAACGGCTCAATCAAAAGTAAGGTTCAACTCTGTTAGTTGAATGCACAGAACAGAAAGTAGTTTCATAGAATGCTTCTGTGTAGTTCATATTTGAACATATTCTTTTTTCCACTCTTACCCACTTAGCGCTACGAATGTCCAGTTGCATTTTCTACAGACAGAGTGTTTCAAAACTGCTCAATCAAAAGTATGGTTTAACTCTGTTAGCTGAATGCTCAGATCAGAAAGAAGTTTCACAGAATGCTTCTGTGTAGTTTATATTTGAATATATTCCTTTTTCCACTACTGCGCTCTTAGCGCTCCAAATGTCCAGTTGCATTTTCTACAGAAAGAGTGTTCAGATCTGCTCAATCAAAAGTATGGTTTAACTCTGTTAGCTGAATGCACAGATCAGAAAGAAGTTTCACCGAATGATTCTGTGTAGTTTATATTTGAAGACATTCCTTTTTCCACTATTACCCTCTTAGCGCTCCGAATCTCCACTTGCATGTTCTACAAAAAGAGTGTTTCATAACTGCTCAATCAAAAATATGTTTTATCTCTGTTAACTGAATTTACAGATCAGAAATAAGTTTCACAGAATGCATCTGTGTTGTTTTTATTTGAAGATATTCTTTTTCCCAATGTAGACCTCTTAGCGATTAGCATGTCCAATTGCAGTTTCTACAAAAAGAGTGTTTCAGAACGGCTCAATCAAAAGTAAGGTTCAACTCTGTTAGTTGAATGCACAGAACAGAAAGTATTTTCACAGAATGCTACTGTGTAGTTTATATTTGAATATATTCCTTTTTCCACTATTACCCTCTTAGCGCTCCGAATGTCCACTTGCATTTTCTACACAAAGAGTGTTCAGAACTGCGCAATCAAAAGTATGGTTTAACTCTGTTAGCTTAATGAACATATCAGAAATAAGTTTCACACAATTCCTCTGTGTAGTTTTTATTTGAAGATATTATTTTTCCCAATAGAGGTCTCTAAGCGCTCAGAATGTCCAATTGCAGTTTCTACAGAAAGAGTGTTTCAGAAAGGCTCAATCAAAAGTAAGTTTCAACTCTGTTAGTTGAATGCACAGAACAGAAAGAAGTTTCATACAATGCTTCTGTGTAGTTTATATTTGAACATATACTTTTTTCCACTATTACCCACTTAGCGCTACGAATGTCCAGTTGCATTTTCTACAGACAGAGTGTTTCAAAACTGCTCAATCAAAAGTATGGTTTAACTCTGTTAGCTGAATGCTCAGATCAGAAAGAAGTTTCACAGAATGCTTCTGTGTAGTTTATATTTGAATATATTCCTTTTTCCACTACTACTCTCTTAGCGCTCCAAATGTCCAGTTGCATTTTCTACAGAAAGAGTGTTTAGATCTGCTCAATCAAAAGTATGGTTTAACTCTGTTAGCTGAATGCACAGATCAGAAAGAAGTTTCACAGAATGATTCTCTGTAGTTTATATTTGTAGACATTCCTTTTTCCACTATTACCCTCTTAGCGCTCCGAATCTCCACTTGCATTTTCTACAGAAAGAGTGTTTCAGAACGGCTCAATCAAAACTAAGGTTAAACTCTTTTAGTTGAACAAACAGAACAGAAAGAAGTTTCACACAATTCTTCTGTGTAGTTTTTATTTGTAGACATTCTTTTTCCCAATATAGGCCTCTTAGCGCTCAGAATGTCCAATTGGAGTTTCTACAGAAAGAGTGTTTCAGAACGGCTCAATCAAAAGTAAGGTTCAACTCTGTTAGTTGAATGCACAGAACAGAAAGAAGTTTCATGCAATGCTTCTGTGTAGTTCATATTTGAACATATTCTTTTTTCCACTATTACCCACTTAGCGCTACGAATGTCCAGTTGCATTTTCTACAGACAGAGTGTTTCAAAACTGCTCAATCAAAAGTATGGTTTAACTCTGTTAGCTGAATGCTCAGATCAGAAAGAAGTTTCACCGAATGCTTCTGTGTAGTTTAAATTTGAATATATTCCTTTTTCCACTACTACGCTCTTAGCGCTCCAAATGTCCAGTTGCATTTTCTACAGAAAGAGTGTTCAGATCTGCTCAATCAAAAGTATAGTTTAACTCTGTTAGCTGAATGCACAGATCAGAAAGAAGTTTCACCGAATGATTCTGTGTAGTTTATATTTGAAGACATACCTTTTTCCACTATTACCCTCTTAGCGCTCCGAATCTCCACTTGCATTTTCTACAAAAAGAGTGTTTCATAACTGCTCAATCAAAAATATGTTTTATCTCTGTTAACTGAATTTACAGATCAGAAATAAGTTTCACAGAATGCCTCTGTGTAGTTTTTATTTGAAGATATTCTTTTTCCCAATGTAGGCCTCTTAGCGCTTAGCATGTCCAATTTCAGTTTCTACAGAAAGAGTGTTTCAGAACGGCTCAATCAAAAGTATGGTTCAACTCTGTTAGTTGAATGCACAGAACACAAAGTATTTTCACAGAATGCTACTGTGTAGTTTATATTTGAATATATTCCTTTTTCCACTATTACCCTCTTAGCGCTCCGAATGTCCACTTGCATTTTCTACAGAAAGAGTGTTCAGAACTGCGCAATCCAAAGTATGGTTTAACTCTGTTAGCTTAATGAACATATCAGAAATAAGTTTCACACGATGCTTCTGTGTAGTTTTTATTTGAAGATATTATTTTTCCCAATAGAGGCCTCTTAGCGCTCAGAATGTCCAGTTGCAGTTTCTACAGAAAGAGTGTTTCAGAAAGGCTCAATCAAAAGTAAGGTTCAACTCGGTTAGTTGAATGCAAAGAACAGAAAGAAGTTTCATACAATGCTTCTGTGTAGTTTATATTTGAACATATTCTTTTTTGCACTATTACCCACTTAGCGCTACGAATGTCCAGTTGCATTTTCTACAGACAGAGTGTTTCAAAACTGCTCAATCAAAAGTATGGTTTAACTCTGTTAGCTGAATGCTCAGATCAGAAAGAAGTTTCACAGAATGCTTCTGTGTAGTTTATATTTGAATATATTCCTTTTTCCACTACAACTCTCTTAGCGCTCCAAATGTCCAGTTGCATTTTTTACAGAAAGAGTGTTCAGAACTGCTCAATCAAAAGTATGGTTTAACTCTGTTAGCTGAATGCACAGATCAGAAAGAAGTTTCACAGAATGATTCTGTGTAGTTTATATTTGGAGACATTCCTTTTTCCACTATTACCCTCTTAGCGCTCCGAATCTCCACTTGCATTTTCTACAGAAAGAGTGTTTCAGAACGGCTCAATCAAAACTAAGGTTCAACTCTTTTAGTTGAACAAACAAAACAGAAAGAAGTTTCACACAATTGTTCTGTGTAGTTTTTATTTGTAGACATTCTTTTTCCCAATATAGGCCTCTTAGCGCTCAGAATGTCCAATTGCAGTTTCTACAGAAAGAGTGTTTCAGAACGGCTCAATCAAATGTAAGGCTCAACTCTGTTAGTTGAATGCACAGAACAGAAAGAAGTTTCATAGAATGCTTCTGTGTAGTTCATATTTGAAAATATTCTTTTTTCCACTATTACCCACTTAGCGCTACGAATGTCCAGTTGCATTTTCTACAGACAGAGTGTTTTAAAACTGCTCAATCAAAAGTATGGTTTAACTCTGTTAGCTGAATGCTCAGATCAGAAAGAAGTTTCACAGAATGCTTCTGTGTAGTTTATATTTGAATATATTCCCTTTTCCACTACTACGCTCTTAGCGCTCCAAATGTCCAGTTGCATTTTCTACAGAAAGAGTGTTCAGATCTGCTCAATCAAAAGTATGGTTTAACTCTGTTAGCTGAATGCACAGATCAGAAAGAAGTTTCACCGAATGATTCTGTGTAGTTTATATTTGAAGACATTCCTTTTTCCACTATTACCCTCTTAGCGCTCCGAATCTCCACTTGCATTTTCTACAAAAAGAGTGTTTCATAACTGCTCAATCAAAAATATGTTTTATCTCTGTTAACTGAACTTACAGATCAGAAATAAGTTTCACAGAATGCATCTGTGTAGTTTTTATTTGAAGATATTCTTTTTCCCAATGTAGGCCTCTTAGCGCTTAGCATGTCCAATTGCAGTTTCTACAGAAAGAGTGTTTCAGAACGGCTCAATCAAGAATAAGGTTCAACTCTGTTAGTTGAATGCACAGAACAGAAAGAATTTTCACAGAATGCTACTGTGTAGTTTATATTTGAATATATTCCTTTTTCCACTATTACCCTCTTAGCGCTCCGAATGTCCACTTGCATTTTCTACAGAAAGAGTGTTCAGAACTGCGCAATCAAAAGTATGGTTTAACTCTGTTAGCTTAATGAACATATCAGAAATAAGTTTCACACAATGCTTCTGTGTAGTTTTTATTTGAAGATATTATTTTTCCCAATAGAGGTCTCTTAGCGCTCAGAATGTCCAATTGCAGTTTCTACAGAAAGAGTGTTTCAGAAAGGCTCAATCAAAAGTAAGGTTCAACTCTGTTAGTTGAATGCACAGAACAGAAAGAAGTTTCATACAATGCTTCTGTGTAGTTTATATTTGAACATATTCTTATTTCCACTATTACCCACTTAGCGCTACGAATGTCCAGTTGAATTTTCTACAGACAGAGTGTTTCAAAACTGCTCAATCAAAAGTATGGTTTAACTCTGTTAGCTGAATGCTCAGATCAGAAAGAAGTTTCACAGAATGTTTCTGTGTAGTTTATATTTGAATATATTCCTTTTTCCACTACTACTCTCTTAGCGCTCCAAATGTCCAGTTGCATTTTCTACAGAAAGAGTGTTCAGATCTGCTCAATCAAAAGTATGGTTTAACTCTGTTAGCTGAATGCACAGATCAGAAAGAAGTTTCACATAATGATTCTGTGTAGTTTATATTTGGAGACATTCCTTTTTCCACTATTACCCTCTTAGCGCTCCGAATCTCCACTTGCATTTTCTACAGAAAGAGTGTTTCAGAACGGCTCAATCAAAACTAAGGTTCAACTCTTTTAGTTGAACAAACAGAACAGAAAGAAGTTTCACACAATTCTTCTGTGTAGTTTTTATTTGTAGACATTCTTTTTCCCAATATAGGCCTCTTAGCGCTCAGAATGTCCAATTGCAGTTTCTACAGAAAGAGTGTTTCAGAACGGCTCAATCAAAAGTAAGGTTCAACTCTGTTAGTTGAATGCACAGAACAGAAAGAAGTTTCATACAATGCTTCTGTGTAGTTCATATTTGAACATATTCTTTTTTCCACTATTATCCACTTAGCGCTACGAATGTCCAGTTGCATTTTCTACAGACAGAGAGTTTCAAAACTGCTCAATCAAAAGTATGGTTTAACTCCGTTAGCTGAATGCTCAGATCAGAAAGAAGTTTCACAGAATGCTTCTGTGTAGTTTATATTTGAATATATTCCTTTTTCCACTACTACGCTCTTAGCGCTCCAAATGTCCAGTTGCATTTTCTACAGAAAGAGTGTTCAGATCTGCTCAATCAAAAGTATGGTTTAACTCTGTTAGCTGAATGCACAGATCAGAAAGAAGTTTCACCGAATGATTCTGTGTAGTTTATATTTGAAATCATACCTTTTTCCACTATTACCCTCTTAGCGCTCCGAATCTCCACTTGCATTTTCTACAAAAAGAGTGTTTCATAACTGCTCAATCAAAAATATGTTTTATCTCTGTTAACTGAATTTACAGGTCAGAAATAAGTTTCACAGAATGCATCTGTGTAGTTTTTATTTGAAGATATTCTTTTTCCCAATGTAGGCCTCTTAGCGCTTAGCATGTCCAATTGCAGTTTCTACAGAAAGAGTGTTTCAGAACGGCTCAATCAAAAGTAAGGTTCAACTCTGTTAGTTGAATGCACAGAACAGAAAGTATTTTCAAAGAATGCTACTGTGTATTTTATATATGAATATATTCCTTTTTCCACTATTACCCTCTTAGCGCTCCGAATGTCCACTTGCATTTTCTACAGAAAGAGTGTTCAGAACTGCGCAATCAAAAGTATGGTTTAACTCTGTTAGCTTAATGAACATATCAGAAATAAGTTTCACACAATGCTTCTGTGTAGTTTTTATTTGAAGATATTATTTTTCCCAATAGAGGCCTCTTAGCGCTCAGAATGTCCAATTGCAGTTTCTACAAAAAGAGTGTTTCAGAAAGGCTCAATCAAAAGTAAGGTTCAACTCTGTTAGTTGAATGCACAGAACAGAAAGAAGTTTCATACAATGCTTCTGTGTAGTTTATATTTGAACATATTCTTTTTTCCACTATTACCCACTTAGCGCCACGAATGTCCAGTTGCATTTTCTACAGACAGAGTGTTTCAAAACTGCTCAATCAAAAGTATGGTTTAACTCTGTTAGCTGAATGCTCAGATCAGAAAGAAGTTTCACAGAATTCTTCTGTGTAGTTTATATTTGAATATATTCCTTTTTCCACTACTACTCTTTTAGCGCTCCAAATGTCCAGTTGCATTTTCAACAGAAAGAGTGTTCAGATCTGCTCAATCAAAAGTATGGTTTAACTCTGTTAGCTGAATGCACAGATCAGAAAGAAGTTTCACAGAATGATTCTGTGTAGTTTATATTTGGAGACATTCCTTTTTCCACTATTACTCACTTAGCGCTCCGAATCTCTCTTGCATTTTCTACAGAAAGATTGTTTCAGAACGGCTCAATCAAAACTAAGGTTCAACTCTTTTAGTTGAACAAAGAGAACAGAAAGAAGTTTCACACAATTCTTCTGTGTAGTTTTTATTTGTAGACATTCTTTTTCCCAATATAGGCCTCTTAGCGCTCAGAATGTCCAATTGCAGTTTCTACAGAAAGAGTGTTTCAGAACGGCTCAATCAAAAGTAAGGTTCAACTCTGTTAGTTGAATGCACAGAACAGAAAGAAGTTTCATACAATGCTTCTGTGTAGTTCATATTTGAACATATTCTTTTTTCCACTATTACCCACTTAGCGCTACGAATGTCCAGTTGCATTTTCTACAGACAGAGTGTTTCAAAACTGCTCAATCAAAAGTATGGTTTAACTCTGTTAGCTGAATGCTCAGATCAGAAAGAAGTTTCACAGAATGCTTCTGTGTAGTTTATATTTGAATATATTCCCTTTACAACTACTACGCTCTTAGCGCTCCAAATGTCCAGTTGCATTTTCTACAGAAAGAGTGTTCAGATCTGCTCAATCAAAAGTATGGTTTAACTCTGTTAGCTGAATGCACAGATCAGAAAGAAGTTTCACCGAATGATTCTGTGTAGTTTATATTTGTAGACATTCCTTTTTCCACTATTACCCTCTTAGCGCTCCGAAACTCCACTTGCATTTTCTACAGAAAGAGTGTTTCAGAACGGCTCAATCAAAAGTAAGGTTCAACTCTGTTAGTTGAATGCACAGAACAGAAAGAAATTTCATACAATGCTTCTGTGTAGTTCATATTTGAACATATTTTTTTTCCACTATTACCCACTTAGCGCTACGAATGTCCAGTTGCATTTTCTACAGACAGAGAGTTTCAAAACTGCTCAATCAAAAGTATGGTTTAACTCTGTTAGCTGAATGCTCAGATCAGAAAGAAGTTTCACAGAATGCTTCTGTGTAGTTTATATTTGAATATATTCCTTTTTCCACTACTACGCTCTTAGCGCTCCAAATGTCCAGTTGCATTTTCTACAGAAAGAGTGTTCAGATCTGCTCAATCAAAAGTATGGTTTAACTCTGTTAGCTGAATGCACAGATCAGAAAGAAGTTTCACCGAATGATTCTGTGTAGTTTATATTTGAAGACATACCTTTTTCCACTATTACCCACTTAGCGCTCCGAATCTCCACTTGCATTTTCTACAAAAAGAGTGTTTCATAACTGCTCAATCAAAAATATGTTTTATCTCTGTTAACTGAATTTACACATCAGAAATAAGTTTCACAGAATGCATCTGTGTAGTTTTTTTTGAAGATATTCTTTTTCCCAATGTAGGCCTCTTAGCGCTTAGCATGTCCAATTACAGTTTCTACAGAAAGAGTGTTTCAGAACGGCTCAATCAAAAGTAAGGTTCAACTCTGTTAGTTGAATGCACAGAACACAAAGGATTTTCACAGAATGCTACTGTGTAGTTTATATTTGAATATATTCCTTTTTGCACTATTACCCTCTTAGCACTCCGAATGTCCACTTGCATTTTCTACAGAAAGAGTGTTCAGAACTGCGCAATCCAAAGTATGGTTTAACTCTGTTAGCTTAATGAACATATCAGAAATAAGTTTCACACAATGCTTCTGTGTAGTTTTTATTTGAAGATATTATTTTTCCCAATAGTGGCCTCTTAGCGCTCAGAATGTCCAGTTGCAGTTTCTACAGAAAGAGTGTTTCAGAAAGGCTCAATCAAAAGTAAGGTTCAACTCTGTTAGTTGAATGCACAGAACAGAAAGAAGTTTCATACAATGCTTCTGTGTAGTTTATATTTGAACATATTCTTTTTTCCACTATTACCCACTTAGCGCTACGAATGTCCAGTTGCATTTTCTACAGACAGAGTGTTTCAAAACTGCTCAATCAAAAGTATGGTTTAACTCTGTTAGCTGAATGCTCAGATCAGAAAGAAGTTTCACAGAATGCTTCTGTGTAGTTTATATTTGAATATATTCCTTTTTCCACAACTACTCTCTTAGCGCTCCAAATGTACAGTTGCATTTTCTACAGAAAGAGTGTTCAGATCTGCTCAATCAAAAGTATGGTTTAACTCTGTTAGCTGAATGCACAGATCAGAAAGAAGTTTCACAGAATGATTCTGTGTAGTTTATATTTGGAGACATTACTTTTTCCACTATTACCCTCTTAGCGCTCCGAATCTCCACTTGCATTTTCTACAGAAAGAGTGTTTCAGAACGGCTCAATCAAAACTACGGTTCAAATCTTTTAGTTGAACAAACAGAACAGAAAGAAGTTTCACACAATTCTTCTGTGTAGTTTTTATTTGTAGACATTCTTTTTCCCAATATAGGCCTCTTAGCGCTCAGAATGTCCAATTGCAGTTTCTACAGAAAGAGTGTTTCAGAACGGCTCAATCAAAAGTAAGGCTCAACTCTGTTAGTTGAATGCACAGAACAGAAAGAAGTTTCATAGAATGCTTCTGTGTAGTTCATATTTGAAAATATTCTTTTTTCCACTATTACCCACTTAGCGCTACGAATGTCCAGTTGCATTTTCTACAGACAGAGTGTTTCAAAACTGCTCAATCAAAAGTATGGTTTAACTCTGTTAGCTGAATGCTCAGATCAGAAAGAAGTTTCACAGAATGCTTCTGTGTAGTTTATATTTGAATATATTCCCTTTTCCACTACTACGCTCTTAGCGCTCCAAATGTCCAGTTGCATTTTCTACAGAAAGAGTGTTCAGATCTGCTCAATCAAAAGTATGGTTTAACTCTGTTAGCTGAATGCACAGATCAGAAAGAAGTTTCACAGAATGATTCTGTGTAGTTTATATTTGAAGACATTCCTTTTTCCACTATTACCCTCTTAGCGCTCCGAATCTCCACTTGCATTTTCTACAAAAAGAGTGTTTCATAACTGCTCAATCAAAAATATGTTTTATCTCTGTTAACTGAATTTACAGATCAGAAATAAGTTTCACAGAATGCATCTGTGTAGTTTTTATTTGAAGATATTCTTTTTCCCAATGTAGGCCTCTTAGCGCTTAGCATGTCCAATTGCAGTTTCTACAGAAAGAGTGTTTCAGAACGGCTCAATAAAAAGTAAGGTTCAACTCTGTTAGTTGAATGCACAGAACAGAAAGAATTTTCACAGAATGCTACTGTGTAGTTTATATTTGAATATATTCCTTTTTCCACTATTACCGTCTTAGCGCTCCGAATGTCCACTTGCATTTTCTACAGAAAGAGTGTTCAGAACTGCGCAATCAAAAGTATGGTTTAACTCTGTTAGCTTAATGAACATATCAGAAATAAGTTTCACACAATGCTTCTGTGTAGTTTTTATTTGAAGATATTATTTTTCCCAATAGAGGCCTCTTAGCGCTCAGAATGTCCAATTGCAGTTTCTACAGAAAGAGTGTTTCAGAAAGGCTCAATCAAAAGTAAGGTTCAACTCTGTTAGTTGAATGCACAGAACAGAAAGTATTTTCACGGAATGCTACTGTGTAGTTTATATTTGAATATATTCCTTTTTCCACTATTACCCTCTTAGCGCTTCGAATGTCCAGTTGCATTTTCTACAGAAAGAGTGTTCAGAACTGCGCAATCAAAAGTATGGTTTAACTCTGTTAGCTTAATGATCATATCAGAAATAAGTTTCACACAATGCTTCTGTGTAGTTTTTATTTGAAGATATTATTTTTCCCAATAGAGGCCTATTAGCGCTCAGAATGTCCATTTGCAGTTTCTACAGAAAGAGTGTTTCAGAAAGGCTCAATCAAAAGTAAGGTTCAACTCTGTTAGTTGAATGCACAGAACAGAAAGAAGTTTCATACAATGCTTCTGTGTAGTTTATATTTGAACATATTCTTTTTTCCACTATTACCCACTTAGCGCTACGAATGTCCAGTTGCATTTTCTACAGACAGAGTGTTTCAAAACTGCTCAATCAAAAGTATGGTTTAACTCTGTTAGCTGAATGCTCAGATCAGAAAGAAGTTTCACAGAATGCTTCTGTGTAGTTTATATTTGAATATATTCCTTTTTCCACTACTACTCTCTTAGCGCTCCAAATGTCCAGTTGCATTTTCTACAGAAAGAGTGTTCAGATCTGCTCAATCAAAAGTGTGGTTTAACTCTGTTAGCTGAATGCACAGATCAGAAAGAAGTTTCACAGAATGATTCTGTGTAGTTTATATTTGGAGACATTCCTTTTTCCACTATTACCCTCTTAGCGCTCCGAATCTCCACTTGCATTTTCTACAGAAAGAGTGTTTCAGAACGGCTCAATCAAAACTAAGGTTCAACTCTTTTAGTTGAACAAACAGAACAGAAAGAAGTTTCACACAATTCTTCTGTGTAGTTTTTATTTGTAGACATTCTTTTTCCCAATATAGGCCTCTTAGCGCTCAGAATGTCCAATTGCAGTTTCTACAGAAAGAGTGTTTCAGAACGACTCAATCAAAAGTAAGGCTCAACTCTGTTAGTTGAATGCACAGAACAGAAAGAAGTTTCATAGAATGCTTCTGTGTAGTTCATATTTGAACATATTCTTTTTTCCACTATTACCCACTTAGCGCTACGAATGTCCAGTTGCATTTTCTACAGACAGAGTGTTTCAAAACTGCTCAATCAAAAGTATGGTTTAACTCTGTTAGCTGAATGCTCAGATCAGAAAGAAGTTTCACAGAATGCTTCTGTGTAGTTTATATTTGAATATATTCCTTTTTCCACTACTACTCTCTTAGCGCTCCAAATGTCCAGTTGCATTTTCTACAGAAAGAGTGTTCAGATCTGCTCAATCAAAAGTATGGTTTAAATCTGTTAGCTGAATGCACAGATCAGAAAGAAGTTTCACAGAATGATTCTGTGTAGTTTATATTTGGAGACATTCCTTTTTCCACTATTACCCTCTTAGCGCTCCGAATCTCCACTTGCATTTTCTACAGAAAGAGTGTTTCAGAACGGCTCAATCAAAACTAAGGTTCAACTCTTTTAGTTGAACAAACAGAACAGAAAGAAGTTTCACACAATTCTTCTGTGTAGCTTTTATTTGTAGACATTCTTTTTCCCAATATAGGCCTCTTAGCGCTCAGAATGTACAATTGCAGTTCCTACAGAAAGAGTGATTCAGAACGGCTCAATCAAAAGTAAGGTTCAACTCTGTTAGTAGAATGCACACAACAGAAAGAAGTTTCATACAATGCTTCTGTTTAGTTCATATTTGAACATATTCTTTTTTCCACTATTACCCACTTAGCGCTACCAATGTCCAGTTGCATTTTCTACAGACAGAGTGTTTCAAAACTGCTCAATCAAAAGCACGGTTTAACTCTGTTAGCTGAATGCTCAGATCAGAAAGAAGTTTCACAGAATGCTTCTGTGTAGTTTATATTTGAATATATTCCTTTTTCCACTACTACGCTCTTAGCGCTCAAAATGTCCAGTTGCATTTTCTACAGAAAGAGTGTTCAGATCTGCTCAATCAAAAGTATGGTTTAACTCTGTTAGCTGAATGCACAGACCAGAAAGAAGTTTCACCGAATGATTCTGTGTAGTTTATATTTGAAGACATTCCTTTTTCCACTATTACCCTCTTAGCGCTCCGAATCTCCACTTGCATTTTCTACAAAAAGAGTGTTTCATAACTGCTCAATCAAAAATATGTTTTATCTCTGTTAACTGAATTTACAGATCAGAAATAAGTTTCACAGAATGCATCTGCGTAGTTTTTATTTGAAGATATTCTTTTTCCCAATGTAGGCCTCTTAGCGCTTAGCATGTCCAATTGCAGTTTCTACAGAAAGAGTGTTTCAGAACGGCTCAATCAAAAGTAAGGTTCAACTCTGTTAGTTGAATGCACAGAACAGAAAGAATTTTCACAGAATGCTACTGTGTAGTTTATATTTGAATATATTCCTTTTTCCACTATTATCCTCTTAGCGCTCCGAATGTCCACTTGCATTTTCTACAGAAAGAGTGTTCAGAACTGCGCAATCAAAAGTATAGTTTAACTCTGTTAGCTTAATGAACATATCAGAAATAAGTTTCACACAATGCTTCTGTGCAGTTTTTATTTGAAGATATTATTTTTATCAATAGAGGCCTCTTAGCGCTCAGAAGGTCCAATTGCAGTTTCTACAGAAAGAGTGTTTCAGAAAGGCTCAATCAAAAGTAAGGTTCAACTCTGTTAGTTGAATGCACAGAACAGAAAGAAGTTTCATACAATGCTTCTGTGTAGTTTAAATTTGAACATATTCTTTTTTCCACTATTACCCACTTAGCGCTACGAATGTCCAGTTACATTTTCTACAGACAGAGTGTTTCAAAACTGCTCAATCAAAATTATGGTTTAAATCTGTTAGCTGAATGCTCAGATCAGAAAGAAGTTTCACAGAATGCTTCTGTGTAGTTTATATTTGAATATATTCCTTTTTCCACTACTACTCTCTTAGCGCTCCAAATGTCCAGTTGCATTTTCTACAGAAAGAGTGTTCAGATCTGCTCAATCAAAAGTATGGTTTAACTCTGTTAGCTGAATGCACAGATCAGAAAGAAGTTTCACAGAATGATTCTGTGTAGTTTATATTTGGAGACATTCCTTTTTCCACTATTACCCTCTTAGCGCTCCGAATCTCCACTTGCATTTTCTACAGAAACAGTGTTTCAGAACGGCTCAAACAAAACTAAGGTTCAACTCTTTTAGTTGAACAAACAGAACAGAAAGAAGTTTCACACAATTCTTCTGTGTAGTTTTTATTTGTAGACATTCTTTTTCCCAATATAGGCCTCTTAGCGCTCAGAATGTCCAATTGCAGTTTCTACAGAAAGAGTGTTTCAGAACGGCTCAATCAAAAGTAAGGTTCAACTCTGTTAGTTGACTGCACGGAACAGAAAGAAGTTTCATACAATGCTTCTGTGTAGTTTATATTTGAACATATTCTTTTTTCCACTATTACCCACTTAGTGCTACGAATGTCCAGTTGCATTTTCTACAGACAGAGTGTTTCAAAACTGCTCAATCAAAAGTATGGTTTAACTCTGTTAGCTGAATGCTCAGATCAGAAAGAAGTTTCACAGAATGCTTCTGTGTAGTTTATATTTGAATATATTCCTTTTTCCACTACTACGCTCTTTGCGCTCCAAATGTCCAGTTGCATTTTCTACAGAAAGAGTGTTCAGATCTGCTCAATCAAAAGTATGGTTTAACTCTGTTAGCTGAATGCACAGATCAGAAAGAAGTTTCACAGAATGATTCTGTGTAGTTTATATTTGGAGACATTCCTTTTTCCACTATTACCCTCTTAGCGCTCCGAATCTCCACTTGCATTTTCTACAGAAAGAGTGTTTCAGAACGGCTCAATCAAAACTAAGATTCAACTCTTTTAGTTGAACAAACAGAACAGAAAGAAGTTTCACACAATTGTTCTGTGTAGTTTTTATTTGTAGATATTCTTTTTCCCAATATAGGCCTCTTAGCGCTCAGAATGTCCAATTGCAGTTTCTACAGAAAGAGTGTTTCAGAACGGCTCAATCAAAAGTAAGGTTCAACTCTGTTAGTTGAATGCACAGAACAGAAAGAATTTTCACAGAATGCTACTGTGTAGTTTATATTTGAATATATTCCTCTCTCCACTATTACCCTCTTAGCGCTCCGAATGTCCACTTGCATTTTCTACAGAAAGAGTGTTCAGTACTGCGAAATCAAAAGTATGGTTTAACTCTGTTAGCTTAATGAACATATCAGAAATAAGTTTCACACAATGCTTCTGTGTAGTTTTTATTTGAAGATATTATTTTTCCCAATAGAGGCCTCTTAGCGCTCAGAATGTCCAATTGCAGTTTCTACAGAAAGAATGTTTCAGAAAGGCTCAATAAAAGTAAGGTTCAACTCTGTTAGTTGAATGCACAGAACAGAAAGAAGTTTCATACAATGCTTCTGTGTAGTTTATATTTGAACATATTCTTTTTTCCACTATTACCCACTTAGCGCTACGAATGTCCAGTTGCATTTTCTACAGACAGAGTGTTTCAAAACTGCTCAATCAAAAGTATGGTTTACCTCTGTTAGCTGAATGCTCAGATCAGAAAGAAGTTTCACAGAATGCTTCTGTGTAGTTTATATTTGAATATATTCCTTTTTCCACTACTACTCTCTTAGCGCTCCAAATGTCCAGTTGCATTTTCTACAGAAAGAGTGTTCAGATCTGCTCAATCAAAAGTATGGTTTAACTCTGTTAGCTGAATGCACAGATCAGAAAAAAGTTTCACAGAATGATTCTGTGTAGTTTATATTTGGAGACACTCCTTTTTCCACTATTACCCTCTTAGCACTCCGAATCTCCACTTGCATTTTCTACAGAAAGAGTGTTTCAGAACGGCTCAATCAAAACTAAGGTTCAAGTCTTTTAGTTGAACAAACAGAACAGAAAGAAGTTTCACACAATTCTTCTGTGTAGTTTTTATTTGTAGACATTCTTTTTCCCAATATAGGCCTCTTAGCGCTCAGAATGTCCAATTGCAGTTTCTACAGAAAGAGTTTTTCAGAACGGCTCAATCAAAAGTAAGGTTCAACTCTGTTAGTTGAATGCACAGAACAGAAAGAAGTTTCATACAATGCTTCTGTGTAGTTCATATTTGAACATATTCTTTTTTCCACTATTACCCACTTAGCGCTACGAATGTCCAGTTGCATTTTCTACAGACAGAGTGTTTCAAAACTGCTCAATCAAAAGTATGGTTTCACTCTGTTAGCTGAATGCTCAGATCAGAAAGAAGTTTCACAGAATGCTTCTGTGTAGTTTATATTTGAATATATTCCTTTTTCCACTACTACGCTCTTAGCGCTCCAAATGTCCAGTTGCATTTTCAACAGAAAGAGTGTTCAGATCTGCTCAATCAAAAGTATGGTTTAACTCTGTTAGCTGAATGCACAGATCAGAAAGAAGTTTCACCGAATGATTCTGTGTAGTTTATATTTGAAGACATTCCTTTTTCCACTATTACCCTCTTAGCGCTCCGAATCTCCACTTGCATTTTCTACAAAAAGAGTGTTTCATAACTGCTCAATCAAAAATATGTTTTATCTCTGTTAACTGAATTTACAGATCAGAAATAAGTTTCACAGAATGCATCTGTGTAGTTTTTATTTGAAGATATTCTTTTTCCCAATGTAGGCCTCTTAGCGCTTAGCATGTCCAATTGCAGTTTCTACAGAAAGAGAGTTTCAGAACGGCTCAATCAAAAGTAAGGTTCAACTCTGTTAGTTGAATGCACAGAACAGAAAGAATTTTCACAGAATGCTACTGTGTAGTTTATATTTGAATATATTCCTTTTTCCACTATTACCCTCTTAGCGCTCCGAAGGTCCACTTGCATTTTCTACAGAAAGAGTATTCAGAACTGCGCAATCAAAAGTATGGTTTAACTCTGTTAGCTTAATGAACATATCAGAAATAAGTTTCACAAAATGATTCTGTGTAGTTTTAATTTGAAGATATTATTTTTCCCAATAGAGGCCTCTTAGCGCTCAGAATGTCCAATTGCAGTTTCTACAGAAAGAGTGTTTCAGAAAGGCTCAATCAAAAGTAAGGTTCAACTCTGTTAGTTGAATGCACAGAACAGAAAGAAGTTTCATACAATGCTTCTGTGTAGTTTATATTTGAAAATATTCTTTTTTCCACTACTACCCGCTTAGCGCTACGAATGTCCAGTTGCATTTTCTACAGACAGAGTGTTTCAAAACTGCTCAATCAAAAGTATGGTTTAATTCTGTTAGCTGAATGCTCAGATCAGCAAGAAGTTTCACAGAATGCTTCTGTGTAGTTTATATTTGAATATATTCCTTTTTCCACTACTACGCTCTTAGCGCTCCAAATGTCCAGTTGCATTTTCTACAGAAAGAGTGTTCAGATCTGCTCAATCAAAAGTATGGTTTAACTCTGTTAGCTGAATGCACAGATCAGAAAGAAGTTTCACAGAATTATTCTGTGTAGTTTATATTTGGAGACATTCCTTTTTCCACTATTACCCTCTTAGCGCTCCGAATCTCCACTTGCATTTTCTACAGAAAGAGTGTTTCAGAACGGCTCAATCAAAACTAAGGTTTAACTCTTTTAGTTGAACAAACAGAACAGAAAGAAGTTTCACACAATTCTTCTGTGTAGCTTTTATTTGTAGACATTCTTTTTCCCAATATAGGCCTCTTAGCGCTCAGAATGTCCAATTGCAGTTTCTACAGAAAGAGTGTTTCAGAACGGCTCAATCAAAAGTAAGGTTCAACTCTGTTAGTTGAATGCACAGAACAGAAAGAAGTTTCATATAATGCTTCTGTGTAGTTCATATTTGAACATATTCTTTTTTCCACTATTACCCACTTAGCGCTACCAATGTCCAGTTGCATTTTCTACAGACAGAGTGTTTCAAAACTGCTCAATCAAAAGCATGGTTTAACTCTGTTAGCTGAATGCTCAGATCAGAAAGAAGTTTCACAGAATGCTTCTGTGTAGTTTATATTTGAATATATTCCTTTTTCCACTACTACGCTCTTAGCGCTCAAAATGTCCAGTTGCATTTTCTACAGAAAGAGTGTTCAGATCTGCTCAATCAAAAGTATGGTTTAACCCTGTTAGCTGAATGCACAGATCAGAAAGAAGTTTCACAGAATGATTCTGTGTAGTTTATATTTGAAGACATTCCTTTTTCCACTATTACCCACTTAGCGCTCCGAATCTCCACTTGCATTTTCTACAAAAAGAGTGTTTCATAACTGCTCAATCAAAAATATGTTTTATCTCTGTTAACTGAATTTACAGATCAGAAATAAGTTTCACAGAATGCATCTGTGTAGTTTTTATTTGAAGATATTCTTTTTCCCAATGTAGGCCTCTTAGCGCTTAGCATGTCCAATTGCAGTTTCTACAGAAAGAGTGTTTCAGAACGGCTCAATCAAAAGTAAGGTTCAACTCTGTTAGTTGAATGCACAGAACAGAAAGAATTTTCACAGAATGCTACTGTGTAGTTTATATTTGAATATATTCCTTTCTCCACTATTACCCTCTTAGCGCTCCGAATGTCCACTTGCATTTTCTACAGAAAGAGTGTTCAGATCTGCTCAATCAAAAGTATGGTTTAACTCTGTTAGCTGAATGCACAGATCAGAAAGATGTTTCACCGAATGATTCTGTGTAGTTTATATTTGGAGACATTCCTTTTTCCACTATTACCCTCTTAGCGCTCCGAATCTCCACTTGCAGTTTCTACAGAAAGAGTGTTTCAGAACGGCTCAATCAAAACTAAAGTTCAACTCTTTTAGTTGCACAAACAGAACAGAAAGAAGTTTCACACAATTCTTCTGTGTAGTTTTTATTTGTAGACATTCTTTTTCCCAATATAGGCCTCTTAGCGCTCAGAATGTCCAATTGCAGTTTCTACAGAAAGAGTGTTTCAGAACGGCTCAATCAAAAGTAAGGTTCAACTCTGTTAGTTGAATGCACAGAACAGAAAGAAGTTTCATACAATGCTTCTGTGTAGTTTATATTTGAACATATTCTTTTTTCCACTATTACCCACTTAGCGCTACGAATGTCCAGTTGCATTTTCTACAGACAGAGTGTTTCAAAACTGCTCAATCAAAAGTATGGTTTAACTCTGTTAGCTGAATGCTCAGATCAGAAAGAAGTTTCACAGAATGCTTCTGTGTAGTTTATATTTGAATATATTCCTTTTTCCCCTACTACGCTCTTAGCGCTCCAAATGTCCAGTTGCATTTTCTACACAAAGAGTGTTCAGATCTGCTCAATCAAAAGTATGGTTTAACTCTGTTAGCTGAATGCACAGATCAGAAAGAAGTTTCACCGAATGATTCTGTGTAGTTTATATTTGAAGACATTCCTTTTTCCACTATTACCCTCTTAGCGCTCCGAATCTCCACTTGCATTTTCTACAAAAAGAGTGTTTCATATCTGCTCAATCAAAAATATGTTTTATCTCTGTTAACTGAATTTACAGATCAGAAATAAGTTTCACAGAATGCATCTGTGTAGTTTTTATTTGAAGATATTCTTTTTCCCAATGTAAGCCTCTTAGCGCTTAGCATGTCCAATTGCAGTTTCTACAGAAAGAGTGTTTCAGAACGGCTCAATTAAAAGTAAGGTTCAACTCTGTTAGTTGAATGCACAGAACAGAAAGAATTTTCACAGAATGCTACTGAGTAGTTTATATTCGAATATATTCCTTTTTCCACTATTACCCTCTTAGCGCTCCGAATGTCCACTTGCATTTTCTACAGAAAGAGTGTTCAGAACTGCACAATCAAAAGTATGGTTTAACTCTGTTAGCTTAATGAACATATCAGAAATAAGTTTCACACAATGCTTCTGTGTAGTTTTTATTTGAAGATATTATTTTTCCCAATATAGGCCTCTTAGCGCTCAGAATGTCCAATTGCAGTTTCTACAGAAAGAGTGTTTCAGAAAGGCTCAATCAAAACTAAGGTTCAACTCTGTTAGTTGAATGCACAGAACAGAAAGAAATTTCATACAATGCTTCTGTGTAGTTTATATTTGAACATATTCTTTTTTCCACTATTACCCACTTGGCGCTACGAATGTCCAGTTGCATTTTCTACAGACAGAGTGTTTCAAAACTGCTCAATCAAAAGTATGGTTTAACTCTGTTAGCTGAATGCTCAGATCAGAAAGAAGTTTCACAGAATGCTTCTGTGTAGTTTATATTTGAATATATTCCTTTATCCACTACTACTCTCTTAGCGCTCCAAATGTCCAGTTGCATTTTCTACAGAAAGAGTGTTCAGATCTGCTCAATCAAAAGTGTGGTTTAACTCTGTTAGCTGAATGCACAGATCAGAAAGAAGTTTCACAGAATGATTCTGTGTAGTTTATATTTGGAGACATTCCTTTTTCCACTATTAGCCTCTTAGCGCTCCGAATCTCCACTTGCATTTTCTACAGAAAGAGTGTTTCAGAACGGCTCAATCAAAACTAAGGTTCAACTCTTTTAGTTGAACAAACAGAACAGAAAGAAGTTTCACACAATTCTTCTGTGTAGTTTTTATTTGTAGACATTCTTTTTCCCAATATAGGCCTCTTAGCGCTCAGAATGTCCAATTGCAGTTTCTACAGAAAGAGTGTTTCAGAACGGCTCAATCAAAAGTAAGGTTCAACTCTGTTAGTTGAATGCACAGAACAGAAAGAAGTTTCATACAATGCTTCTGTGTAGTTTATATTTGAACATATTCTTTTTTCCACTATTACCCACTTAGCGCTACGAATGTCCAGTTGCATTTTCTACAGACAGAGTGTTTCAAAACTGCTCAATCCAAAGTATGGTTTAACTCTGTTAGCTGAATGCTCAGATCAGAAAGTTTCACAGAATGCTTCTGTGTAGTTTATATTTGAATATATTCCTTTTTCCACTACTACTCTCTTAGCGCTCCAAATGTCCAGTTGCATTTTCTACACAAAGAGTGTTCAGATCTGCTCAATCAAAAGTATGGTTTAACTCTGTTAGCTGAATGCACAGATCAGAAAGAAGTTTCACCGAATGATTCTGTGTAGTTTATATTTGAAGACATTCCTTTTTCCACTATTACCCTCTTAGCGCTCCGAATCTCCACTTGCATTTTCTACAAAAAGAGTGTTTCATAACTGCTCAATCAAAAATATGTTTTATCTCTGTTAACTGAATTTACAGATCAGAAATATGTTTCACAGAATGCATCTGTGTAGTTTCTATTTGAAGATATTCTTTTTCCCAATGTAGGCCTCTTAGCGCTTAGCATGTCCAATTGCAGTTTCTACAGAAAGAGTGTTTCAGAACGGCTCAATCAGAAGTAAGGTTCAACTCTGTTAGTTGAATGCACAGAACAGAAAGAATTTTCACAGAATGCTACTGTGTAGTTTATATTTGAATATATTCCTTTCTACACTATTACCCTCTTAGCGCTCCGAAAGTCCACTTGCATTTTCTACAGAAAGAGTGTTCAGAACTGCGCAATCAAAAATATGGTTTAACTCTGTTAGCTTAATGAACATATCAGAAATAAGTTTCACACAATGCTTCTGTGTAGTTTTTATTTGAAGATATTATTTTTCCCAATATAGGCCTCTTAGCGCTCAGAATGTCCAATTGCAGTTTCTACAGAAAGAGTGTTTCAGAAAGGCTCAATCAAAACTAAGGTTCAACTCTGTTAGTTGAATGCACAGAACAGAAAGAAATTTCATACAATGCTTCTGTGTAGTTTATATTTGAACATATTCTTTTTTCCACTATTACCCACTTGGCGCTACGAATGTCCAGTTGCATTTTCTACAGACAGAGTGTTTCAAAACTGCTCAATCAAAAGTATGGTTTAACTCTGTTAGCTGAATGCTCAGATCAGAAAGAAGTTTCACAGAATGCTTCTGTGTAGTTTATATTTGAATATATTCCTTTTTCCACTACTACTCTCTTAGCACTCCAAATGTCCAGTTGCATTTTCTACAGAAAGAGTGTTCAGATCTGCTCAATCAAAAGTATGGTTTAACTCTGTTAGCTGAATGCACAGATCAGAAAGAAGTTTCACAGAATGATTCTGTGTAGTTTATATTTGGAGACATTCCTTTTTCCACTATTACCCTCTTAGCGCTCCGAATCTCCACTTGCATTTTCTACAGAAAGAGTGTTTCAGAACGGCACTATCAAAACTAAAGTTCAACTCCTTTAGTTGAACAAACAGAACAGAAAGAAGTTTCACACAATTCTTCTGTGTAGTTTTTATTTGTAGACATTCTTTTTCCCAATATAGGCCTCTTAGCGCTCAGAATGTCCAATTGCAGTTTCTACAGAAAGAGTGTTTCAGAACGGCTCAATCAAAAGTAAGGTTCAACTCTGTTAGTTAAATGCACAGAACAGAAAGAAGTTTCATACAATGCTTCTGTGTAGTTTATATTTGAACATATTCTTTTTTCCACTATTACCCACTTAGCGCTACGAATGTCCAGTTGCATTTTCTACAGACAGAGTGTTTCAAAACTGCTCAATCAAAAGTATGGTTTAACTCTGTTAGCTGAATGCTCAGATCAGAAAGAAGTTTCACAGAATGCTTCTGTGTAGTTTATAATTGAATATATTCCTTTTTCCACTAGTACTCTCTTAGCGCTCCAAATGTCCAGTTGCATTTTCTACAGAAAGAGTGTTCAGATCTGCTCAATCAAAAGTATGGTTTAACTCTGTTAGCTGAATGCACAGATCAGAAAGAAGTTTCACCGAATGATTCTGTGTAGTTTATATTTGAAGACATTCCTTTTTCCACTATTACCCTCTTAGCGCTCCGAATCTCCACTTGCATTTTCTACAAAAAGAGTGTTTCATAACTGCTCTATCAAAAATATGTTTTATCTCGGTTAACTGAATTTGCAGATCAGAAATAAGTTTCACAGAATGCATCTGTGTAATTTTTATTTGAAGATATTCTTTTTCCCAATGTAGGCCTCTTAGCGCTTAGCATGTCCAATTGCAGTTTCTACAGAAAGAGTGTTTCAGAACGGCTCAATTAAAAGTAAGGTTCAACTCTGTTAGTTGAATGCACAGAACAGAAAGAATTTTCACAGAATGCTACTGTGTAGTTTATATTTGAATATATTCCTTTTTCCACTATTACCCTCTTAGCGCTCCGAATGTCCACTTGCATTTTCTACAGAAAGAGTGTTCAGAACTGCACAATCAAAAGTATGGTTTAACTCTGTTAGCTTAATGAACATATCAGAAATAAGTTTCATACAATGCTTCTGTGTAGTTTTTATTTGAAGATATTATTTTTCCCAATAGAGGCCTCTTAGTGCTCAGAATGTCCAATTGCAGTTTCTACGGAAAGAGTGTTTCAGAAAGGCTCAATCAAAAGTAAGGTTCAACTCTGTTAGTTGAATGCACAGAACAGAAAGAATTTTCATACAATGCTTCTGTGTAGTTTATATTTGAACATATTCTTTTTTCCACTATTACCCACTTAGCGCTACGAATGTCCAGTTGCATTTTCTACAGACAGAGTGTTTCAAAACTGCTCAATCAAAAGTATGGTTTAACTCTGTTAGCTGAATGCTCAGATCAGAAAGAAGTTTCACAGAATGCTTCTGTGTAGTTTATATTTGAATATATTCCTTTTTCCACTACTACACTCTTAGCGCTCCAAATGTCCAGTTGCATTTTCTACAGAAAGAGTGTTCAGATCTGCTCAATCAAAAGTATGGTTTAACTCTGTTAGCTGAATGCACAGATCAGAAAGAAGTTTCACAGAATGATTCTGTGTAGTTTATATTTGGAGACATTCCTTTTTCCACTATTACCCTCTTAGCGCTCCGAATCTCCACTTGCATTTTCTACAGAAAGAGTGTTTCAGAACGGCTCAATCAAAACTAAAGTTCAACTCTTTTAGTTGAAAAAACAGAACAGAAAGAAGTTTCACACAATTCTTCTGTGTAGTTTTTATTTGTAGACATTCTTTTCCCCAATATAGGCCTCTTAGCGCTCAGAATGTCCAATTGCAGTTTCTACAGAAAGAGTGTTTCAGAACGGCTCAATCAAAAGTAAGGTTCAACTCTGTTAGTTGAATGCACAGAACAGAAAGAAGTTTCATACAATGCTTCTGTGTAGTTTATATTTGAACATATTCTTTTTTCCACTATTACCCACTTAGCGCTACGAATGTCCAGTTGCATTTTCTACAGACAGAGTGTTTCAAAACTGCTCAATCAAAAGTATGGTTTAACTCTGTTAGCTGAATGCTCAGATCAGAAAGAAGTTTCACAGAATGCTTCTGTGTAGTTTATATTTGAATATATTCCTTTTTCCACTATTACGCTCTGAGCGCTCCAAATGTCCAGTTGCATTTTCTACACAAAGAGTGTTCAGATCTGCTCAATCAAAAGTATGGTTTAACTCTGTTAGCTGAATGCACAGATTAGAAAGAAGTTTCACCGAATGATTCTGTGTAGTTTATATTTGAAGACATTCCTTTTTCCACTATTACCCCCTTAGCGCTCCGAATCTCCACTTGCATTTTCTACAAAAAGAGTGTTTCATAACTGCTCAATCAAAAATATGTTTTATCTCTGTTAACTGAATTTACAGATCAGAAATAAGTTTCACAGAATGCATCTGTGTAGTTTTTATTTGAAGATATTCTTTTTCCCAATGTAGGCCTCTTAGCGCTTAGCATGTCCAATTGCAGTTTCTACAGAAAGAGTGTTTCACAACGGCTCAATTAAAAGTAAGGTTCAACTTTGTTAGTTGAATGCACAGAACAGAAAGAATTTTCACAGAATGCTACTGTGTTGTTTATATTTGAATATATTCCTTTTTCCACTATTACCCTCTTAGCGCTCCGAATGTCCACTTGCATTTTCTACAGAAAGAGTGTTCAGAACTGCGCAATCAAAAGTATGGTTTAACTCTGTTAGCTTAATGAACATATCAGAAATAAGTTTCACACAATTCTTCTGTGTAGTTTTTATTTGAAGATATTATTTTTCCCAATAGAGGCCTCTTAGCGCTCAGAATGTCCAATTGCAGTTTCTACAGAAAGAGTGTTTCAGAAAGTCTCAATCAAAAGTAAGGTTCAACTCCGTTAGTTGAATGCACAGAACAGAAAGAAGTTTCATACAATGCTTCTGTGTAGTTTATATTTGAACATATTCTTTTTTCCACTATTACCCACTTAGCGCTACGAATGTCCAGTTGCATTTTCTACAGACAGAGTGTTTCAAAACTGCTCAATCAAAAGTATGGTTTAACTCTGTTAGCTGAATGCTCAGATCAGAAAAAAGTTTCACAGAATGCTTCTGTGTAGTTTATATTTGAATATATTCCTTTTTCCACTACTACTCTCTTAGCGCTCCAAATGTCCATTTGCATTTTCTACAGAAAGAGTGTTCAGATCTGCTCAATCAAAAGTATGGTTTAACTCTGTTAGCTGAATGCACAGATCAGAAAGAAGTTTCACAGAGTGATTCTGTGTAGTTTATATTTGGAGACATTCCTTTTTCCACTATTACCCTCTTAGCGCTACGAATCTCCACTTGCATTTTCTACAGAAAGAGTGTTTCAGAACGGCTCAATCAAAACTAAGGTTAAACTCTTTTAGTTGAACAAACAGAACAGAAAGAAGTTTCACACAATTCTTCTGTGTAGTTTTTATTTGTAGACATTCTTTTTCCCAATATAGGCCTCTTAGCGCTCAGAATGTCCAATTGCAGTTTCTACAGAAAGAGTGTTTCAGAACGGCTCAATCAAAAGTAAGGTTCAACTCTGTTAGTTGAATGCACAGAACAGAAAGAAGTTTCATACAATGCTTCTGTGTAGTTTATATTTGAACATATTCTTTTTTCCACTATTACCCACTTAGCGCTACGAAAGTCCAGTTGCATTTTCTACAGACAGAGTGTTTCAAAACTGCTCAATCAAAAGTATGGTTTAACTCTGTTAGCTGAATGCTCAGATCAGAAAGAAGTTTCACAGAATGCTTCTGTGTAGTTTATATTTGAATATATTCCTTTTTCCACCACTACGCTCTTAGCGCTCCAAATGTCCAGTTGCATTTTCTACACAAAGAGTGTTCAGATCTGCTCAATCAAAAGTATGGTTTAACTCTGTTAGCTGAATGCACAGATCAGAAAGAAGTTTCACCGAATGATTCTGTGTAGTTTATATTTGAAGACATTCCTTTTTCCACTATTACCCTCTTAGCGCTCCGAATCTCCACTTGCATTTTCTACAAAAAGGGTGTTTCATAACTGCTCAATCAAAAATATGTTTTATCTCTGTTAACTGAATTTACAGATCAGAAATATGTTACACAGAATGCATCTGTGTAGTTTTTATTTGAAGATATTCTTTTTCCCAATGTAGGCCTCTTAGCGCTTAGCATGTCCAATTGCAGTTTCTACAGAAAGAGTGTTTCAGAACGGCTCAATCAAAAGTAAGGTTCAACTCTGTTAGTTGAATGCACAGAACAGAAAGAATTTTCACAGAATGCTACTGTGTAGTTTATATTTGAATATATTCCTTTTTCCACTATTACCCTCTTAGCGCTCCGAATGTCCACTTGCATTTTCTACAGAAAGAGTGTTCAGAACTGCGCAATCAAAAGTATGGTTTAACTCTGTTAGCTTAATGAACATATCAGAAATAAGTTTCACACAATGCTTCTGTGTAGTTTTTATTTGAAGATATTATTTTTCCCAATAGAGGCTTCTTAGCGCTCAGAATGTCCAGTTGCAGTTTCTACAGAAAGAGTGTTTCAGAAAGGCTCAATCAAAAGTAAGGTTCAACTCTGTTAGTTGAATGCACAGAACAGAAAGAATTTTCATACAATGCTTCTGTGTAGTTTATATTTGAACATATTCTTTTTTCCACTATTACCCACTTAGCGCTACGAATGTCCAGTTGCATTTTCTACAGACAGAGTGTTTCAAAACTGCTCAATCAAAAGTATGGTTTAACTCTGTTAGCTGAATGCTCAGATCAGAAAGAAGTTTCACAGAATGCTTCTGTGTAGTTTATATTTGAATATATTCCTTTTTCCACTTCTACGCTCTTAGCGCTCCAAATATCCAGTTGCATTTTCTACAGAAAGACTGTTCAGATCTGCTCAATCAAAAGTATGGTTTAACTCTGTTAGCTGAATGCACAGATCAGAAAGAAGTTTCACAGAATGATTCTGTGTAATTTATATTTGGAGACATTCCTTTTTCCACTATTACCCTCTTAGCGCTCCGAATCTCCACTTGCATTTTCTACAGAAAGAGTGTTTCATAACGGCTCAATCAAAACTAAGGTTCAACTCTTTTAGTTGAACAAACAGAACAGAAAGAAGTTTCACACAATTCTTCTGTGTAGTTTTTATTTGTAGACATTCTTTTTCCCAATATAGGCCTCTTAGCGCTCAGAATGTCCAATTGCAGTTTCTACAGAAAGAGTGTTTCAGAACGGCTCAATCAAAAGTAAGGTTCAACTCTGTTAGTTGAATGCACAGAACAGAAAGAAGTTTCATACAATGCTTCTGTGTAGTTTATATTTGAACATATTCTTTTTTCCACTATTACCCACTTAGCGCTACGAATGTCCAGTTGCATTTTCTACAGACAGAGTGTTTCAAAACTGCTCAATCAAAAGTATGGTTTAACTCTGTTAGCTGAATGCTCAGATCAGAAAGAAGTTTCACAGAATGCTTCTGTGTAGTTTATATTTGAATATATTCCTTTTTCCACTAATACGCTCTGAGCGCTCCAAATGTCCAGTTGCATTTTCTACACAAAGAGAGTTCAGATCTGCTCAATCAAAAGTATGGTTTAACTCTGTTAGCTGAATGCACAGATCAGAAAGAAGTTTCACCGAATGATTCTGTGTAGTTTATATTTGAAGACATTCCTTTTTCCACTATTACCCCCTTAGCGCTCCGAATCTCCACTTGCATTTTCTACAAAAAGAGTGTTTCATAACTGCTCAATCAAAAATATGTTTTATCTCTGTTAACTGAATTTACAGATCAGAAATAAGTTTCACAGAATGCATCTGTGTAGTTTTTATTTGAAGATATTCTTTTTCCCAATGTAGGCCTCTTAGCGCTTAGCATGTCCAATTGCAGTTTCTACAGAAAGAGTGTTTCACAACGGCTCAATTAAAAGTAAGGTTCAACTCTGTTAGTTGAATGCACAGAACAGAAAGAATTTTCACAGAATGCTACTGTGTAGTTTATATTTGAATATATTCCTTTTTCCACTATTACCCTCTTAGCGCTCCGAATGTCCACTTGCATTTTCTACAGAAAGAGTGTTCAGAACTGCGCAATCAAAAGTATGGTTTAACCCTGTTAGCTTAATGAACATATCAGAAATAAGTTTCACACAATTCTTCTGTGTAGTTTTTATTTGAAGATATTATTTTTCCCAATAGAGGACTCTTAGCGCTCAGAATGTCCAATTGCAGTTTCTACAGAAAGAGTGTTTCAGAAAGGCTCAATAAAAAGTAAGGTTCAACTCTGTTAGTTGAATGCACAGAACAGAAAGAAGTTTCATACAATGCTTCTGTGTAGTTTATATTTGAACATATTCTTTTTTCCACTATTACCCACTTAGCGCTACGAATGTCCAGTTGCATTTTCTACAGACAGAGTGTTTCAAAACTGCTCAATCAAAAGTATGGTTTAACTCTGTTAGCTGAATGCTCAGATCAGAAAGAAGTTTCACAGAATGCTTCTGTGTAGTTTATATTTGAATATATTCCTTTTTCCACTACTACTCTCTTAGTGCTCCAAATGTCCAGTTGCATTTTCTACAGAAAGAGTGTTCAGATCTGCTCAATCAAAAGTATGATTTAACTCTGTTAGCTGAATGCACAGATCAGAAAGAAGTTTCACAGACTGATTCTGTGTAGTTTATATTTGGAGACATTCCTTTTTCCACTATTACCCTCTTAGCGCTCCGAATCTCCACTTGCATTTTCTACAGAAAGAGTGTTTCAGAACGGCTCAATCAAAACTAAGGTTCAACTCTTTTAGTTGAACAAACAGAACAGAAAGAAGTTTCACACAATTCTTCTGTGTAGTTTTTATTTGTAGACATTGTTTTTCCTAATATAGGCCTCTTAGTGCTCAGAATGTCCAATTGCAGTTTCTACAGAAAGAGTGTTTCAGAACGGCTCAATCAAAAGTAAGGTTCACCTCTGTTAGTTGAATGCACAGAACAGAAAGAAGTTTCATACAATGCTTCTGTGTAGTTTATATTTGAACATATTCTTTTTTCCACTATTACCCACTTAGCGCTACGAATGTCCAGTTGCATTTTCTACAGACAGAGTGTTTCAAAACTGCTCAATCAAAAGTATGGTTTAACTCTGTTAGCTGAATGCTCAGATCAGAAAGAAGTTTCACAGAATGCTTCTGTGTAGTTTATATTTGAATACATTCCTTTTTCCACTACTACGCTCTTAGCGCTCCAAATTTCCAGTTGCATTTTCTACACAAAGAGTGTTCAGATCTGCTCAATCAAAAGTATGGTTTAACTCTGTTAGCTGAATGCACAGATCAGAAAGAAGTTTCACCGAATGATTCTGTGTAGTTTATATTTGAAGACATTCCTTTTTCCACTATTACCCCCTTAGCGCTCCGAATCTCCACTTGCATTTTCTACAAAAAGAATGTTTCATAACTGCTCAATCAAAAATATGTTTTATCTCTGTTAACTGAATTTACAGATCAGAAATAAGTTTCACAGAATGCATCTGTGTAGTTTTTATTTGAAGATATTCTTTTTCCCAATGTAGGCCTCTTAGCGCTTAGCATGTCCAATTGCAGTTTCTACAGAAAGAGTGTTTCAGAACGGCTCAATTAAAAGTAAGGTTCAACTCTGTTAGTTGAATGCACAGAACAGAAAGAATTTTCACAGAATGCTACTGTGTAGTTTATATTTGAATATATTCCTTTTTCCACTATTACCCTCTTAGCGCTCCGAATGTCCACTTGCATTTCCTACAGAAAGAGTGTTCAGAACTGCGCAATCAAAAGTATGGTTTAACTCTGTTAGCTTAATGAACATATCAGAAATAAGTTTCACACAATGCTTCTGTGTAGTTTTTATTTGAAGATATTATTTTTCCCAATAGAGGCCTCTTAGCGCTCAGAATGTCCAATTGCAGTTTCTACAGAATGAGTGTTTCTGAAAGGCTCAATCAAAAGTAAGGTTCAACTCTGTTAGTTGAATGCACAGAACAGAAAGAAGTTTCATACAATGCTTCTGTGTAGTTTATATTTGAACATATTCTTTTTTCCACTATTACCCACTTAGCGCTACGAATGTCCAGTTGCATTTTCTACAGACAGAGTGTTTCAAATCTGCTCAATCAAAAGTATGGTTTAACTCTGTTAGCTGAATGCTCAGATCAGAAAGAAGTTTCACAGAATGCTTCTGTGTAGTTTATATTTGAATATATTCCTTTTTCCACTACTACCCTCTTAGCGCTCCAAATGTCCAGTTGCATTTTCTACAGAAAGAGTGTTCAGATCTTCTCAATCAAAAGTATGGTTTAACTCTGTTAGCTGAATGCACAGATCAGAAAGAAGTTTCACAGAATGATTCTGTGTAGTTTATATTTGGAGACATTCCTTTTTGCACTATTACCCTCTTAGCGCTCCGAATCTCCACTTGCATTTTCTACAGAAAGAGTGTTTCAGAACGGCTCAATCAAAACTAAGGTTCAACTCTTTTAGTTGAACAAACAGAACAGAAAGAAGTTTCACACAATTCTTCTGTGTAGTTTTTATTTGTAGACATTCTTTTTCCCAATATTGGCCTCTTAGCGCTCAGAATGTCCAATTGCAGTTTCTACAGAAAGAGTGTTTCAGAAACGCTCAATCAAAAGTAAGGTTCAACTCTGTTAGTTGAATGCACAGAACAGAAAGAAGTTTCATACAATGCTTCTGTGTAGTTTATATTTGAACATATTCTTTTTTCCACTATTACCCACTTAGCGCTACGAATGTCCAGTTGCATTTTCTACAGACAGAGTGTTTCAAAACTGCTCAATCAAATGTATGGTTTAACTCTGTTAGCTGAATGCTCAGATCAGAAAGAAGTTTCACAGAATGCTTCTGTGTAGTTTATATTTGAATATATTACTTTTTCCACTACTACGCTCTTAGCGCTCCAAATGTCCAGTTGCATTTTCTACAGAAAGAGTGTTCAGATCTGCTCAATCAAAAGTATGGTTTAACTCTGTTAGCTGAATGCACAGATCAGAAAGAAGTTTCACAGAATGATTCTGTGTAGTTTATATTTGGAGACATTCCTTTTTCCACTATTACCCTCTTAGCGCTCCGAATCTCCACTTGCATTTTATACAGAAAGAGTGTTTCAGAACGGCTCAATCAAAACTAAAGTTCAACACTTTTAGTTGAACAAACAGAACAGAAAGAAGTTTCACATAATTCTTCTGTGTAGTTTTTATTTGTAGACATTGTTTTTCCCAATATAGGCCTCTTAACGCTCAGAATGTCCAATTGCAGTTTCTACAGAAAGAGTGTTTCAGAACGGCTCAATCAAAAGTAAGGTTCAACTCTGTTAGTTGAATGCACAGAACAGAAAGGAGTTTCATACAATGCTTCTGTGTAGTTTATATTTGAACATATTCTTTTTTCCACTATTACCCACTTAGCGCTACGAATGTCCAGTTGCATTTTCTACAGACAGATTGTTTCAAAACTGCTCAATCAAAAGTATGGTTTAACTCTGTTAGCTGAATGCTCAGATCAGAAAGAAGTTTCACAGAATGCTTCTGTGTAGTTTATATTTGAATATATTCCTTTTTCCACTACTACGCTCTTAGCGCTCCAAATGTCCAGTTGCATTTTCTACACAAAGAGTGTTCAGATCTGCTCAATCAAAAGTATGGTTTAACTCTGTTAGCTGAATGCACAGATCAGAAAGATGTTTCACCGAATGATTCTGAGTAGTTTATATTTGAAGACATTCCTTTTTCCACTATTATCCACTTAGCGCTCCGAATCTCCACTTGCATTTTCTACAAAAAGAGTGTTTCATAACTGCTCTATCAAAAATATGTTTTATCTCTGTTAACTGAATTTACAGATCAGAAATATGTTTCACAGAATGCATCTGTGTAGTTTTTATTTGAAGATATTCTTTTTCCCAATGTAGGCCTCTTAGCGCTTAGCATGTCCAATTGCAGTTTCTACAGAAAGAGTGTTTCACAACGGCTCAATCAAAAGTAAGGTTCAACTCTGTTAGTTGAATGCACAGAACAGAAAGAATTTTCACAGAATGCTACTGTGTAGTTTATATTTGAATATATTCCTTTTTCCACTATTACCCTCTTAGCGCTCCGAATGTCCACTTGCATTTTCTACAGAAAGAGTGTTCAGAACTGCACAATCAAAAGTATGGTTTAACTCTGTTAGCTTAATGAACATATCAGAAATAAGTTTCACAAAATGCTTCTGTGTAGTTTTTATTTGAAGATATTATTTTTCCCAATATAGGCCTCTTAGCGCTCAGAATGTCCAATTGCAGTTTCTACAGAAAGAGTGTTTCAGAAAGGCTCAATCAAAACTAAGTTTCAACTCTGTTAGTTGAATGCACAGAACAGAAAGAAATTTCATACAATGCTTCTGTGTAGTTTATATTTGAACATATTCTTTTTTCCACTATTACCCACTTGGCGCTACGAATGTCCAGTTGCATTTTCTACAGACAGAGTGTTTCAAAACTGCTTAATCAAAAGTATGGTTTAAATCTGTTAGCTGAATGCTCAGATCAGAAAGAAGTTTCACAGAATGCTTCTGTGTAGTTTATATTTGAATATATTCCTTTTTCCACTACTACTCTCTTAGCGCTCCAAATGTCCAGTTGCATTTTCTACAGAAAGAGTGTTCAGATCTGCTCAATCAAAAGTATGGTTTAACTCTGTTAGCTGAATGCACAGATCAGAAAGAATTTTCACAGAATGATTCTGTGTAGTTTATATTTGGAGACATTCCTTTTTCCACTATTACCCTCTTAGCGCTCCGAATCTCCACTTGCATTTTCTACAGAAAGAGTGTTTCAGAACGGCTCAATCAAAACTAAGGTTCAACTCTTTTAGTTGAACAAACAGAACAGAAAGAAGTTTCACACAATTCTTCTGTGTAGTTTTTATTTGTAGACATTCTTTTTCCCAATATACGCCTCTTAGTGCTCAGAATGTCCAATTGCAGTTTCTACAGAAAGAGTGTTTCAGAATGGCTCAATCAAAAGTAAGGTTCAACTCTGTTAGTTGAATGCACAGAACAGAAAGAAGTTTCATACAATGCTTCTCTGTAGTTTATATTTGAACATATTCTTTTTTCCACTATTACCCACTTAGCGCTATGAATGTCCAGTTGCATTTTCTACAGACAGAGTGTTTCAAAACTGCTCAATCAAAAGTATGGTTTAACTCTGTTAGCTGAATGCTCAGATCAGAAAGAAGTTTCACAGAATGCTTCTGTGTAGTTTATATTTGAATGTATTCCTTTTTCCACTACTACGCTCTTAGCGCTCAAAATGTCCAGTTGCATTTTCTACAGAAAGAGTGTTCAGATCTGCTCAATCAAAAGTATGGTTTAACTCTGTTAGCTGAATGCACAGATCAGAAATAAGTTTCACACAATGCTTCTGTGTAGTTTTTATTTGAAGATATTATTTTTCCCAATAGAGGCCTCTTAGCGCTCAGAATGTCCAACTGCAGTTTCTACAGAAAGAGTGTTTCAGAAAGGCTCAATCAAAAGTAAGGTTCAACTCTGTTAGTTGAATGCACAGAACAGAAAGAAGTTTCATACAATGCTTCTGTGTAGTTTATATTTGAACATATTCTTTTTTCCACTATTACCCACTTAGCGCTACGAATGTCCAGTTGCATTTTCTACAGACAGAGAGTTTCAAAACTGCTCAATCAAAAGTATGGTTTAACTCTGTTAGCTGAATGCTCAGATCAGAAAGAAGTTTCACAGAATGCTTCTGTGTAGTTTATATTTGAATATATTCCTTTTTCCACTACTACTCTCTTAGCGCTCCAAATGTCCAGTTGCATTTTCTACAGAAAGAGTGTTCAGATCTGCTCAATCAAAAGTATGATTTAACTCTGTTAGCTGAATGCACAGATCAGAAAGAAGTTTCACAGAATGATTCTGTGTAGTTTATATTTGAAGACATTCCTTTTTCCACTATTACCCTCTTAGCGCTCCGAATCTCCACTTGCATTTTCTACAAAAAGAGTGTTTCATAACTGCTCAATCAAAAATATGTTTTATCTCTGTTAACTGAATTTGCAGATCAGAAATAAGTTTCACAGAATGCATCTGTGTAGTTTTTATTTGAAGATATTCTTTTTCCCAATGTAGGCCTCTTAGCGCTTAGCATGTCCAATTGCAGTTTCTACAGAAAGAGTGTTTCAGAACGGCTCAATTAAAAGTAAGGTTCAACTCTGTTAGTTGAATGCACAGAACAGAAAGAATTTTCACAGAATGCTACTGTGTAGTTTATATTTGAATATATTACTTTTTCCACTATTACCCTCTTAGCGCTCCGAATGTCCACTTGCATTTTCTACAGAAAGAGTGTTCAGAAATGCACAATCAAAAGTATGGTTTAACTCTGTTAGCTTAATGAACATATCAGAAATAAGTTTCACACAATGCTTCTGTGTAGTTTTTATTTGAAGATATTATTTTTCCCAATAGAGGCCTCTTAACGCTCAGAATGTCCAATTGCAGTTTCTACAGAAAGAGTGTTTCAGAAAGGCTCAATCAAAAGTAAGGTTCAACTCTGTTAGTTGAATGCACAGAACAGAAAGAATTTTCATACAATGCTTCTGTGTAGTTTATATTTGAACATATTCTTTTTTCCACTATTACCCACTTAGCGCTACGAATGTCCAGTTGCATTTTCTACAGACAGAGTGTTTCAAAACTGCTCAATCAAAAGTATGGTTTAACTCTGTTAGCTGAATGCTCAGATCAGAAAGAAGTTTCACAGAATGCTTCTGTGTAGTTTATATTTGAATATATTCCTTTTTCCACTACTACGCTCTTAGCGCTCCAAATGTCCAGTTGCATTTTCTACACAAAGAGTGTTCAGATCTGCTCAATCAAAAGTATGGTTTAACTCTGTTAGCTGAATGCACAGATCAGAAAGAAGTTTCACCGAATGATTCTGTGTAGTTTATATTTGAAGACATTCCTTTTTCCACTATTACCCTCTTAGCGCTCCGAATCTCCACTTGCATTTTCTACAAAAAGAGTGTTTCATAACTGCTCAATCAAAAATATGTTTTATCTCTGTTAACTGAATTTACAGATCAGAAATAAGTTTCACAGAATGCATCTGTGTAGTTTTTATTTGAAGATATTCTTTTTCCCAATGTAGGCCTCTTAGCGCTTAGCATGTCCAATTGCAGTTTCTACAGAAAGAGTGTTTCAGAACGGCTCAATTAAAAGTAAGGTTCAACTCTGTTAGTTGAATGCACAGAACAGAAAGAATTTTCACAGAATGCTACTGTGTAGTTTATATTTGAATATATTCCTTTTTCCACTATTACCCTCTTAGCGCTCCGAATGTCCACTTGCATTTTCTACAGAAAGAGTGTTCAGAACTGCACAATCAAAAGTATGGTTTAACTCTGTTAGCTTAATGAACATATCAGAAATAAGTTTCACACAATGCTTCTGTGTAGTTTTTATTTGAAGATATTATTTTTCCCAATATAGGCCTCTTAGCGCTCAGAACGTCCAATTGCAGTTTCTACAGAAAGAGTGTTTCAGAAAGGCTCAATCAAAACTAAGTTTCAACTCTGTTAGTTGAATGCACAGAACAGAAAGAAATTTCATACAATGCTTCTGTGTAGTTTATATTTGAACATATTCTTTTTTCCACTATTACCCACTTAGCGCTACGAATGTCCAGTTGCATTTTCTACAGACAGAGTGTTTCAAAACTGCTCAATCAAAAGTATGGTTTAACTCTGTTAGCTGAATGCTCAGATCAGAAAGAAGTTTCACAGAATGCTTCTGTGTAGTTTATATTTGAATATATTCCTTTTTCCACTACTACTCTCTTAGCGCTCCAAATGTCCAGTTGCATTTTCTACAGAAAGAGTGTTCAGATCTGCTCAATCAAAAGTATGTTTTAACTCTGTTAGCTGAATGCACAGATCAGAAAAAAGTTTCACAGAGTGATTCTGTGTAGTTTATATTTCGAGACATTCCTTTTTCCACTATTACCCTCTTAGCGCTCCGAATCTCCACTTGCATTTTCTACAGAAAGAGTGTTTCAGAACGGCTCAATCAAAACTAATGTTCAACTCTTTTAGTTGAACAAACAGAACAGAAAGAAGTTTCACACAATTCTTCTGTGTAGTTTTTATTTGTAGACATTCTTTTTCCCAATATAGGCCTCTTAGCGCTCAGAATGTCCAATTGCAGTTTCTACAGAAAGAGTGTTTCAGAACGGCTCAATCAAAAGTAAGGTTCAACTCTGTTAGTTGAATGCACAGAACAGAAAGAAGTTTCATACAATGCTTCTGTGTAGTTTATATTTGAACATATTCTTTTTTCCACTATTACCCACTTAGCGCTACGAATGTCCAGTTGCATTTTCTACAGACAGAGTGTTTCAAAACTGCTCAATCAAAAGTATGGTTTAACTCTGTTAGCTGAATGCTCAGATCAGAAAGAAGTTTCACAGAATGCTTCTGTGTAGTTTATATTTGAATATATTCCTTTTTCCACTACTACGCTCTTAGCGCTCCAAATGTCCAGTTGCATTTTCTACAGAAAGAGTGTTCAGATCTGCTCAATCAAAAGTATGGTTTAACTCTGTTAGCTGAATGCACAGATCAGAAATAAGTTTCACACAATGCTTCTGTGTAGTTTTTATTTGAAGATATTCTTTTTCCCAATATAGGCCTCTTAGCGCTCAGAATGTCCAATTGCAGTTTCTACAGAAAGAGTGTTTCAGAAAGGCTCAATCAAAAGTAAGGTTGAACTCTGTTAGTTGAATGCACAGAACAGAAAGAAATTTCATACAATGCTTCTGTGTAGTTTATATTTGAACATATTCTTTTTTCCACTATTACCCACTTGGCGCTACGAATGTCCAGTTGCATTTTCTACAGACAGAGAGTTTCAAAACTGCTCAATCAAAAGTATGGTTTAACTCTGTTAGCTGAATGCTCAGATCAGAAAGAAGTTTCACAGAATGCTTCTGTGTAGTTTATATTTGAATATATTCCTTTTTCCACTACTACTCTCTTAGCGCTCCAAATGTCCAGTTGCATTTTCTACAGAAAGAGTGTTCAGATCTGCTCAATCAAAAGTATGATTTAACTCTGTTAGCTGAATGCACAGATCAGAAAGAAGTTTCACAGAATGATTCTGTGTAGTTTATATTTGGAGACATTCCTTTTTCCACTATAACCCTCTTAGCGCTCCGAATCTCCACTTGCATTTTCTACAGAAATAGCGTTTCAGAACGGCTCAATCAAAACTAAAGTTCAATTCTTTTAGTTGAACAAACAGAACAGAAAGAAGTTTCACACAATTCTTCTGTGTAGTTTTTATTTGTAGACATTCTTTTTCCCAATATAGGCCTCTTAGCGCTCAGAATGTCCAATTGCAGTTTCTACAGAAAGAGTGTTTCAGAACGGCTCAATCAAAAGTAAGGTTCAACTCTGTTAGTTAAATGCACAGAACAGAAAGAAGTTTCATACAATGCTTCTGTGTAGTTTATATTTGAACATATTCTTTTTTCCACTATTACCCACTTAGCGCTACGAATGTCCAGTTGCATTTTCTACAGACAGAGTGTTTCAAAACTGCTCAATCAAAAGTATGGTTTAACTCTGTTAGCTGAATGCTCAGATCAGAAAGAAGTTTCACAGAATGCTTCTGTGTAGTTTATAATTGAATATATTCCTTTTTCCACTACTACTCTCTTAGCGCTCCAAATGTCCAGTTGCATTTTCTACAGAAAGAGTGTTCAGATCTGCTCAATCAAAAGTATGGTTTAACTCTGTTAGCTGAATGCACAGATCAGAAAGAAGTTTCACCGAATGATTCTGTGTAGTTTATATTTGAAGACATTCCTTTTTCCACTATTACCCTCTTAGCGCTCCAAATCTCCACTTGCATTTTCTACAAAAAGAGTGTTTCATAACTGCTCAATCAAAAATATGTTTTATCTCGGCTAACTGAATTTGCAGATCAGAAATAAGTTTCACAGAATGCATCTGTGTAGTTTTTATTTGAAGATATTCTTTTTCCCAATGTAGGCCTCTTAGCGCTTAGCATGTCCAATTGCAGTTTCTACAGAAAGAGTGTTTCAGAACGGCTCAATTAAAAGTAAGGTTCAACTCTGTTAGTTGAATGCACAGAACAGAAAGAATTTTCACAGAATGCTACTGTGTAGTTTATATTTGAATATATTCCTTTTTCCACTATTACCCTCTTAGCGCTCCGAATGTCCACTTGCATTTTCTACAGAAAGAGTGTTCAGAACTGCGCAATCAAAAGTATGGTTTAACTCTGTTAGCTTAATGAACATATCAGAAATAAGTTTCACACAATGCTTCTGTGTAGTTTTTATTTGAAGATATTATTTTTCCCAATAGAGGCCTCTTAGCGCTCAGAATGTCCAATTGCAGTTTCTACAGAATGAGTGTTTCCGAAAGGCTCAATCAAAAGTAAGTTTCAACTCTGTTAGTTGAATGCACAGAACAGAAAGAAGTTTCATACAATGCTTCTGTGTAGTTTATATTTGAACATATTCTTTTTTCCACTATTACCCACTTAGCGCTACGAATGTCCAGTTGCATTTTCTACAGACAGAGTGTTTCAAATCTGCTCAATCAAAACTATGGTTTAACTCTGTTAGCTGAATGCTCAGATCAGAAAGAAGTTTCACAGAATGCTTCTGTGTAGTTTATATTTGAATACATTCCTTTTTCCACTACTACTCTCTTAGCGCTCCAAATGTCCAGTTGCATTTTCTACAGAAAGAGTGTTCAGATCTGCTCAATCAAAAGTATGGTTTAACTCTGTTAGCTGAATGCACAGATCAGAAAGAAGTTTCACAGAATGATTCTGTGTAGTTTATATTTGGAGACATTCCTTTTTGCACTATTACCCTCTTAGCGCTCCGAATCTCCACTTGCATTTTCTACAGAAAGAGTGTTTCAGAACGGCTCAATCAAAACTAAGGTTCAACTCTTTTAGTTGAACAAACAGAACAGAAAGAAGTTTCACACAATTCTTCTGTGTAGTTTTTATTTGTAGACATTCTTTTTCCCAATATAGGCCTCTTAGCGCTCAGAATGTCCAATTGCAGTTTCTACAGAAAGAGTGTTTCAGAAACGCTCAATCAAAAGTAAGGTTCAACCCTGTTAGTTGAATGCACAGAACAGAAAGAAGTTTCATACAATGCTTCTGTGTAGTTTATATTTGAACATATTCTTTTTTCCACTATTACCCACTTAGCGCTACGAATGTCCAGTTGCATTTTCTACAGACAGAGTGTTTCAAAACTGCTCAATCAAATGTATGGTTTAACTCTGTTAGCTGAATGCTCATATCAGCAAGAAGTTTCACAGGATGCTTCTGTGTAGTTTATATTTGAATATATTACTTTTTCCACTACTACGCTCTTAGCGCTCCAAATGTCCAGTTGCATTTTCTACAGAAAGAGTGTTCAGATCTGCTCAATCAAAAGTATGGTTTAACACTGTTAGCTGAATGCACAGATCAGAAAGAAGTTTCACAGAATGATTCTGTGTAGTTTATATTTGGAGACATTCCTTTTTCCACTATTACCCTCTTAGCGCTCCGAATCTCCACTTGCATTTTATACAGAAAGAGTGTTTCAGAACGGCTCAATCAAAACTAAAGTTCAACTCTTTTAGTTGAACAAACAGAACAGAAAGAAGTTTCACACAATTCTTCTGTGTAGTTTTTATTTGTAGACATTGTTTTTCCCAATATAGGCCTCTTAACGCTCAGAATGTCCAATTGCAGTTTCTACAGAAAGAGTGTTTCAGAACGGCTCAATCAAAAGTAAGGTTCAACTCTGTTAGTTGAATGCACAGAACAGAAAGAAGTTTCATACAATGCTTCTGTGTAGTTTATATTTGAACATATCCTTTTTTCCACTATTACCCACTTAGCGCTACGAATGTCCAGTTGCATTTTCTACAGACAGAGTGTTTCAAAACTGCTCAATCAAAAGTATGGTTTAATTCTGTTAGCTGAATGCTCAGATCAGAAAGAAGTTTCACAGAATGCTTCTGTGTAGTTTATATTTGAATATATTCCTTTTTCGACTACTACGCTCTTAGCGCTCCAAATGTCCAGTTGCATTTTTTACACAAAGAGTGTTCAGATCTGCTCAATCAAAAATATGGTTTAACTCTGTTAGCTGAATGCACAGATCAGAAAGAAGTTTCACCGAATGATTCTGTGTAGTTTATATTTGAAGACATTGCTTTTTCCACTATTACCCCCTTAGCGCTCCGAATCTCCACTTGCATTTTCTACAAAAAGAGTGTTTCATAACTGCTCAATCAAAAATATGTTTTATCTCTGTTAACTGAATTTACAGATCAGAAATAAGTTTCACAGAATGCATCTGTGTAGTTTTTATTTGAAGATATTCTTTTTCCCAATGTAGGCCTCTTAGCGCTTAGCATGTCCAATTGCAGTTTCTACAGAAAGAGTGTTTCACAACGGCTCAATTAAAAGTAAGGTTCAACTCTGTTAGTTGAATGCACAGAACAGAAAGAATTTTCACCGAATGCTACTGTGTAGTTTATATTTGAATATATTCCTTTTTCCACTATTACCCTCTTAGCGCTCCGAATGTCCACTTGCATTTTCTACAGAAAGAGTGTTCAGAACTGCGCAATCAAAAGTATGGTTTAACTCTGTTAGCTTAATGAACATATCAGAAATAAGTTTCACACAATTCTTCTGTGTAGTTTTTATTTGAAGATATTATTTTTCCCAATAGAGGCCTCTTAGCGCTCAGAATGTCCAATTGCAGTTTCTACAGAAAGAGTGTTTCAGAAAGGCTCAATCAAAAGTAAGGTTCAACTCTGTTAGTTGAATGCACAGAACAGAAAGAAGTTTCATACAATGCTTCTGTGTAGTTTATATTTGAACATATTCTTTTTTCCACTATTACCCACTTAGCGCTACGAAAGTCCAGTTGCATTTTCTACAGACAGAGTGTTTCAAAACTGCTCAATCAAAAGTATGGTTTAACTCTGTTAGCTGAATGCTCAGATCAGAAAGAAGTTTCACAGAATGCTTCTGTGTAGTTTATATTTGAATATATTCCTTTTTCCACTACTACTCTCTTAGCGCTCCAAATGTCCAGTTGCATTTTCTACAGAAAGAGTGTTCAGATCTGCTCAATCAAAAGTATGGTTTAACTCTGTTAGCTGAATGCACAGATCAGAAAGAAGTTTCACAGAGTGATTCTGTGTAGTTTATATTTGGAGACATTCCTTTTTCCACTATTACCCTCTTAGCGCTCCGAATCTCCACTTGCATTTTCTACAGAAAGAGTGCTTCAGAACGGCTCAATCAAAACTAAGGTTCAACTCTTTTAGTTGAACAAACAGAACAGAAAGAAGTTTCACACAATTCTTCTGTGTAGTTTTTATTTGTAGATATTCTTTTTCCCAATATAGGCCTCTTAGCGCTCAGAATGTCCAATTGCAGTTTCTACAGAAAGAGTGTTTCAGAACGGCTCAATCAAAAGTAAGGTTCAACTCTGTTAGTTGAATGCACAGAACAGAAAGAAGTTTCATACAATGCTTCTGTGTAGTTTATATTTGAACATATTCTTTTTTCCACTATTACCCACTTAGCGCTACGAATGTCCAGTTGCATTTTCTACAGACAGAGTGTTTCAAAACTGCTCAATCAAAAGTATGGTTTAACTCTGTTAGCTGAATGCTCAGATCAGAAAGAAGTTTCACAGAATGCTTCTGTGTAGTTTATATTTGAATATATTCCTTTTTCCACTACTACGCTCTTAGCGCTCCAAATGTCCAGTTGCATTTTCTACACAAAGAGTGTTCAGATCTGCTCAATCAAAAGTATGGTTTAACTCTGTTAGCTGAATGCACAGATCAGAAAGATGTTTCACCGAATGATTCTGAGTAGTTTATATTTGAAGACATTCCTTTTTCCACTATTACCCACTTAGTGCTCCGAATCTCCACTTGCATTTTCTACAAAAAGAGTGTTTCATAACTGCTCTATCAAAAATATGTTTTATCTCTGTTAACTGAATTTACAGATCAGAAATATGTTTCACAGAATGCATCTGTGTAGTTTTTATTTGAAGATATTCTTTTTCCCAATGTAGGCCTCTTAGCGCTTAGCATGTCCAATTGCAGTTTCTACAGAAAGAGTGTTTCAGAACGGCTCAATCAAAAGTAAGGTTCAACTCTGTTAGTTGAATGCACAGAACAGAAAGAATTTTCACAGAATGCTACTGTGTAGTTTATATTTGAATATATTCCTTTTTCCACTATTACCCTCTTAGCGCTCGGAATGTCCACTTGCATTTTCTACAGAAAGAGTGTTCAGAACTGCGCAATCAAAAGTATGGTTTAACTCTGTTAGCTTAATGAACATATCAGAAATAAGTTTCACACAATGCTTCTGTGTAGTTTTTATTTGAAGATATTATTTTTCCCAATATAGGCCTCTTAGCGCTCAGAATGTCCAATTGCAGTTTCTACAGAAAGAGGGTTTCAGAAAGGCTCAATCAAAACTAAGGTTCAACTCTGTTAGTTGAATGCACAGAACAGAAAGAAGTTTCATACAATGCTTCTGTGTAGTTTATATTTGAACATATTCTTTTTTCCACTATTACCCACTTAGCGCTACGAATGTCCAGTTGCATTTTCTATAGACAGAGTGTTTCAAAACTGCTCAATCAAAAGTATGGTTTAACTCTGTTAGCTGAATGCTCAGATCAGAAAGAAGTTTCACAGAATGCTTCTGTGTAGTTTATATTTGAATATATTCCTTTTTCCACTACTACGCTCTTAGCGCTCCAAATGTCCAGTTGCATTTTCTACACAAAGAGTGTTCAGATCTGCTCAATCAAAAGTATGGTTTAACTCTGTTAGCTGAATGCACAGATCAGAAAGAAGTTTCACCGAATGATTCTGTGTAGTTTATATTTGAAGACATTCCTTTTTCCCCTATTACCCTCTTAGCGCTCCGAATCTCCACTTGCATTTTCTACAAAAAGAGTGTTTCATAACTGCTCAATCAAAAATATGTTTTATCTCTGTTAACTGAATTTACAGATCAGAAATAAGTTTCACAGAATGCATTTGTGTAGTTTTTATTTGAAGATATTCTTTTTCCCAATGTAGGCCTCTTAGCGCTTAGCATGTCCAATTGCAGTTTCTACAGAAAGAGTGTTTCAGAACGGCTCAATCAAAAGTAAGGTTCAACTCTGTTAGTTGAATGCACAGTACAGAAAGAATTTTCACAGAATGCTACTGTGTAGTTTATATTTGAATATATTCCTTTTTCCACTATTACCCTCTTAGCGCTCCGAATGTCCACTTGCATTTTCTACAGAAAGAGTGTTCAGAACTGCGCAATCAAAAGTATGGTTTAACTCTGTTAGCTTAATGAACATATCAGAAATAAGTTTCACACAATGCTTCTGTGTAGTTTTTATTTGAAGATATTATTTTTCCCAATATAGACCTCTTAGCGCTCAGAATGTCCAATTGCAGTTTCTACACAAAGAGTGTTTCAGAAAGGCTCAATCAAAACTAAGGTTCAACTCTGTTAGTTGAATGCACAGAACAGAAAGAAATTTCATACAATGCTTCTGTGTAGTTTATATTTGAACATATTCTTTTTTCCACTATTACCAACTTGGCGCTACGAATGTCCAGCTGCATTTTCTACAGACAGAGTGTTTCAAAACTGCTCAATCAAGAGTATGGTTTAACTCTGTTAGCTGAATGCTCAGATCAGAAAGAAGTTTCACAGAATGCTTCTGTGTAGTTTATATTTGAATATATTCCTTTTTCCACTACTACTCTCTTAGCGCTCCAAATGTCCACTTGCATTTTCTACAGAAAGAGTGTTCAGATCTGCTCAATCAAAAGTATGGTTTAACTCTGTTAGCTGAATGCACAGATCAGAAAGAAGTTTCACAGAATGATTCTGTGTAGTTTATATTTGGAGACATTCCTTTTTCCACTATTACCCTCTTAGCGCTCCGAATCTCCACTTGCATTTTATACAGAAAGAGTGTTTCAGAACGGCTCAATCAAAACTAAAGTTCAACTCTTTTAGTTGAACAAACAGAATAGAAAGAAGTTTCACACAATTCTTCTATGTAGTTTTTATTTGTAGACATTCTTTTTCCCAATATAGGCCTCTTAGCGCTCAGAATGTCCAATTGCAGTTTCTACAGAAAGAGTGTTTCAGAAAGGCTCAATCAAAAGTAAGGTTCAACTCTGTTAGTTGAATGCACAGAACAGAAAGAAGTTTCATACAATGCTTCTGTGTAGTTTATATTTGAACATATTCTTTTTTCCACTATTACCCACTTAGCGCTACGAATGTCCTGTTGCATATTCTACAGACAGAGTGTTTCAAAACTGCTCAATCAAAAGTATGGTTTAACTCTGTTAGCTGAATGCTCAGATCAGAAAGAAGTTTCACAGAATGCTTCTGTGTAGTTTATATTTGAATATATTCCTTTTTCCACTACTAATCTCTTAGCGCTCCAAATGTCCAGTTGCATTTTCTACAGAAAGAGTGTTCAGATCTGCTCAATCAAAAGTATGGTTTAACTCTGTTAGCTGAATGCACAGATCAGAAAGAAGTTTCACAGAATGATTCCGTGTAGTTTATATTTGGAGACATTCCTTTTTCCACTATTACCCTCTTAGCGCTCCGAATCTCCACTTGCATTTTCTACAGAAAGAGTGTTTCAGAACGGCTCAATCAAAACTAAGGTTCAACCCTTTTAGTTGAACAAACAGAACAGAAAGAAGTTTCACACAATTCTTCTGTGTAGTTTTTATTTGTAGACATTCTTTTTCCCAATATAGGCCTCTTAGCGCTCAGAATGTCCAATTGCAGTTTCTACAGAAAGAGTGTTTCAGAACGGCTCAATCAAAAGTAAGGTTCAACTCTGTTAGTTGAATGCACAGAACAGAAAGAAGTTTCATACAATGCTTCTGTGTAGTTTATATGTGAACATATTCTTTTTTCCACTATTACCCACTTAGCGCTACGAATGTCCAGTTGCATTTTCTACAGACAGAGTGTTTCAAAACTGCTCAATCAAAAGTATGGTTTAACTCTGTTAGCGGAATGCTCAGATCAGCAAGAAGTTTCACAGAATGCTTCTGTGTAGTTTATATTTGAAGACATTCCTTTTTCCACTATTACCCTCTTAGCGCTCCGAATCTCCACTTGCATTTTCTACAAAAAGAGTGCTTCATAACTGCTCAATCAAACATATGTTTTATCTCTGTTAACTGAATTTACAGATCAGAAATAAGTTTCACAGAATGCATCTGTGTAGTTTTTATTTGAAGATATTCTTTTTCCCAATGTAGGCCTCTTAGCGCTTAGCATGTCCAATTGCAGTTTCTACAGAAAGAGTGTTTCAGAACGGCTCAATTAAAAGTAAGGTTCAACTCTGTTAGTTGAATGCACAGAACAGAAAGAATTTTCACAGAATGCTACTGTGTAATTTATATTTGAATATATTCCTTTTTCCACTATTACCCTCTTAGCGCTCCGAATGTCCACTTGCATTTTCTACAGAAAGAGTGTTCAGAACTGCACAATCAAAAGTATGGTTTAACTCTGTTAGCTTAATGAACATATCAGAAATAAGTTTCACACAATGCTTCTGTGTAGTTTTTATTTGAAGATATTATTTTTGCCAATAGAGGCCTCTTAGCGCTCAGAATGTCCAATTGCAGTTTCTACAGAAAGAGTGTTTCAGAAAGGCTGAATCAAAAGTAAGGTTCAACTCTGTTAGTTGAATGCACAGAACAGAAAGAATTTTCATACAATGCTTCTGTGTAGTTTATATTTGAACATATTCTTTTTTCCACTATTACCCACTTAGCGCTACGAATGTCCAGTTGCATTTTCTACAGACAGAGTGTTTCAAAACTGCTCAATCAAAAGTATGGTTTAACTCTGTTAGCTGAATGCTCAGATCAGAAAGAAGTTTCACAGAATGCTTCTGTGTAGTTTATATTTGAATATATTCCTTTTTCCACTACTACTCTCTTAGCGCTCCAAATGTCCAGTTGCATTCTCTACAGAAAAAGTGTTCAGATCTGCTCAATCAAAAGTATGGTTTAACTCTGTTAGCTGAATGCACAGATCAGAAAGAAGTTTCACAGAATGATTCTGTGTAGTTTATATTTGGAGACATTCCTTTTTCCACTATTACCCTCTTAGCGCTCCGAATCTCCACTTGCATTTTCTACAGAAAGAGTGTTTCAGAACGGCTCAATCAAAACTAAGGTTCAACTCTTTTAGTTGAACAAACAGAACAGAAAGAAGTTTCACACAATTCTTCTGTGTAGTTTTTATTTGTAGACATTCTTTTTCCCAAAATAGGCCTCTTAGCGCTCAGAATGTCCAATTGCAGTTTCTACACAAAGAGTGTTTCAGAACGGCACAATCAAAAGTAAGGTTCAACTCTGCTAGTTGAATGCACAGAACAGAAAGAAGTTTCATACAATGCTTCTGTGTAGTTTATATGTGAACATATTCGTTTTTCCGCTATTACACACTTAGCGCTACGAATGTCCAGTTGCATTTTCTACAGACAGAGTGTTTCAAAACTGCTCAATCAAAAGTATGGTTTAACTGTGTTAGCTGAATGCTCAGATCAGAAAGAATTTTCACCGAATGATTCTGTGTAGTTTATATTTGAAGACATTCCTTTTCCACTATTACCCCCTTAGCGCTCCGAATCTCCACTTGCATTTTCTACAAAAAGAGTGTTTCATAACTGCTCAAACAAAAATATGTTTTATCTCTGCTAACTGAATTTACAGATCAGAAATAAGTTTCACAGAATGCATCTGTGTAGTTTTTATTTGAAGATATTCTTTTTCCCAATGTAGGCCTCTTAGCGCTTAGAATGTCCAATTGCAGTTTCTACAGAAAGAGTGTTTCACAACGGCTCAATTAAAAGTAAGGTTCAACTCTGTTAGTTGAATGCACAGAACAGAAAGAATTTTCACAGAATGGTACTGTGTAGTTTATATTTGAATATATTCCTTTTTCCACTATTACCCTCTTAGCGCTCCGAATGTCCACTTGCATTTTCTACAGAAAGAGTGTTCAGAACTGCGCAATCAAAAGTATGGTTTAACTCTGTTAGCTTAATGAACATATCAGAAATAAGTTTCACAAAATTCTTCTGTGTTGTTTTTATTTGAAGAAATTATTTTTCCCAATAGAGGCCTCTTAGTGCTCAGAATGTCCAATTGCAGTTTCTACAGAAAGAGTGTTTCAGAAAGGCTCAATCAAAAGTAAGGTTCAACTCTGTTAGTTGAATGCCCAGAACAGAAAGAAGTTTCATACAATGCTTCTGTGTAGTTTATATTTGAACATATTCTTTTTTCCAGCATTACCCACTTAGTGCTACGAATGTCCAGTTGCATTTTCTACAGACAGAGTGTTTCAAAACTGCTCAATCAAAAGTATGGTTTAACTCTGTTAGCTGAATGCTCAGATCAGAAAGAAGTTTCACAGAATGCTTCTGTGTAGTTTATATTTGAATATATTCCTTTTTCCACTACTACTCTCTTAGCGCTCCAAATGTCCAGTTGCATTTTCTACAGAAAGAGTGTTCAGATCTGCTCAATCAAAAGTATGGTTTAACTCTGTTAGCTGAATGCACAGATCAGAAAGAAGTTTCACAGAGTGATTCTGTGTAGTTTATATTTGGAGATATTCCTTTTTCCACTATTACTCTCTTAGCGCTCCGAATCTCCACTTGCATTTTCTACAGAAAGAGTGTTTCAGAACGGCTCAATCAAAACTAAGGTTCAACTCTTTTAGTTGAACAAACAGAACAGAAAGAAGTTTCACACAATTCTTCTGTGTAGTTTTTATTTGTAGACATTCTTTTTCCCAATATAGGCCTCTTAGCGCTCAGAATGTCCAATTGCAGTTTCTACAGAAAGAGTGTTTCAGAACGGCTCAATCAAAAGTAAGGTTCAACTCTGTTAGTTGAATGCACAGAACAGAAAGAAGTTTCATACAATGCTTCTGTGTAGTTTATATTTGAACATATTCTTTTTTCCACTATTACCCACTTAGCGCTACGAATGTCCAGTTGCATTTTCTACAGACAGAGTGTTTCAAAACTGCTCAATCAAATGTATGGTTTAACTCTGTTAGCTGAATGCTCAGATCAGAAAGAAGTTTCACAGAATGCTTCTGTGTAGTTTATATTTGAATATATTCCTTTTTCCACTACTACGCTCTTAGCGCTCCAAATGTCCAGTTGCATTTTCTACACAAAGAGTGTTCAGATCTGCTCAATCAAAAGTATGGTTTAACTCTGTTAGCTGAATGCACAGATCAGAAAGAAGTTTCACCGAATGATTCTGTGTAGTTTATATTTGAAGACATTCCTTTTTCCACTATTACCCACTTAGCGCTCCGAATCTCCACTTGCATTTTCTACAAAAAGAGTGTTTCATAACTGCTCAATCAAAAATATGTTTTATCTCTGTTAACTGAATTTACAGATCAGAAATATGTTTCACAGAATGCATCTGTGTAGTTTTTATTTGAAGATATTCTTTTTCCCAATGTAGGCCTCTTAGCGCTTAGCATGTCCAATTGCAGTTTCTACAGAAAGAGTGTTTCAGAACGGCTCAATCCAAAGTAAGGTTCTCCTCTGTTAGTTGAATGCACAGAACAGAAAGAATTTTCACAGAATGCTACTGTGTAGTTTATATTTGAATATATTCCTTTTTCCACTATTACCCTCTTAGCGCTCCGAATGTCCACTTGCATTTTCTACAGAAAGAGTGTTCAGAACTGCGCAATCAAAAGTATGGTTTAACTCTGTTAGCTTAATGAACATATCAGAAATAAGTTTCACACAATGCTTCTGTGTAGTTTTTATTTGAAGATATTAATTTTCCCAATATAGGCCTCTTAGCGCTCACAATGTCCAATTGCAGTTTCTACAGAAAGAGTGTTTCAGAAAGGCTCAATCAAAACTAAGGTTCAACTCTGTTAGTTGAATGCACAGAACAGAATGAAATTTCATACAATGCTTCTGTGTAGTTTATATTTGAACATATTCTTTTTTCCACTATTACCCACTTGGCGCTACGAATGTCCAGTTGCATTTTCTACAGACAGAGTGTTTCAAAGCTGCTCAATCAAAAGTATGGTTTAACTCTGTTAGCTGAATGCTCAGATCAGAAAGAAGTTTCACAGAATGCTTCTGTGTAGTTTATATTTGAATATATTCCTTTTTCCACTACTACTCTCTTAGCGCTCCAAATTTCCAGTTGCATTTTCTACAGAAAGAGTGTTCAGATCTGCTCAATCAAAAGTATGGTTTAACTCTGTTAGCTGAATGCACAGATCAGAAAGAAGTTTCACAGAATGATTCTGTGTAGTTTATATTTGGAGACATTCCTTTTTCCACTATTACCCTCTTAGCGCTCCCAATCTCCACTTGCATTTTCTACAGAAAGAGTGTTTCAGAACGGCGCAATCAAAACTAAAGTTCAACTCTTTTAGTTGAACAAACAGAACAGAAAGAAGTTTCACACAATTCTTCCGTGTAGTTTTTATTTGTAGACATTCTTTTTCCCAATATAGGCCTCTTAGCGCTCAGAATGTCCAATTGCAGTTTCTACAGAAAGAGTGTTTCAGAACGGCTCAATCAAAAGTAAGGTTCAACTCTGTTAGTTGAATGCACAGAACAGAAAGAAGTTTCATACAATGCTTCTGTGTAGTTTATATTTGAACATATTCTTTTTTCCACTATTACCCACTTAGCGCTACGAATGTCCAGTTGCATTTTCTATAGACAGAGTGTTTCAAAACTGCTCAATCAAAAGTATGGTTTAACTCTGTTAGCTGAATGCTCAGATCAGAAAGAAGTTTCACTGAATGCTTCTGTGTGGTTTATATTTGAATATATTCCTTTTTCCACTACTACGCTCTTAGCGCTCCAAATGTCCAGTTGCATTTTCTACACAAAGAGTGTTCAGATCTGCTCAATCAAAAGTATGGTTTAACTCTGTTAGCTGAATGCACAGATCAGAAAGAAGTTTCACCGAATGATTCTGTGTAGTTTATATTTGAAGACATTCCTTTTTCCACTATTACCCCCTTAGCGCTCCGAATCTCCACTTGCATTTTCTACAAAAAGAGTGTTTCATAACTGCTCAATCAAAAATATGATTTATCTCTGTTAACTGAATTTACAGATCAGAAATAAGTTTCACAGAATGCATCTGTGTAGTTTTCATTTGAAGATATTCTTTTTCCCAATGTAGGCCTCTTAGCGCTTAGCATGTCCAATTGCAGTTTCTACAGAAAGAGTGTTTCACAACGGCTCAATTAAAAGTAAGGTTCAACTCTGTTAGTTGAATGCACAGAACAGAAAGAATTTTCACAGAATGCTACTGTGTAGTTTATATTTGAATATATTCCTTTTTCCACTATTACCCTCTTAGCGCTCCGAATGTCCACTTGCATTTTCTACAGAAAGAGTGTTCAGAACTGCGCAATCAAAAGTATGGTTTAACTCTGTTAGCTTAATGAACATATCAGAAATAAGTTTCACACAATGCTTCTGTGTAGTTTTTATTTGAAGATATTAATTTTCCCAGTATAGGCCTCTTAGCGCTCAGAATGTCCAATTGCAGTTTCTACAGAAAGAGTGTTTCCGAAAAGCTCAATCAAAACTAAGGTTCAACTCTGTTAGTTGAATGCACAGAACAGAATGAAATTTCATACAATGCTTATGTGTAGTTTATATTTGAACATATTCTTTTTTCCACTATTACCCACTTGGCGCTACGAATGTCCAGTTGCATTTTCTACAGACAGAGTGTTTCAAAACTGCTCAATCAAAAGTATGGTTTAACTCTGTTAGCTGAATGCTCAGATCAGAAAGAAGTTTCACAGAATGCTTCTGTGTAGTTTATATTTGAATATATTCCTTTTTCCACTACTACTCTCTTAGCGCTCCAAATGTCCAGTTGCATTTTCTACAGAAAGAGTGTTCAGATCTGCTCAATCAAAAGTATGGTTTAACTCTGTTAGCTGAATGCACAGATCAGAAAGAAGTTTCACAGAATGATTCTGTGTAGTTTATATTTGGAGACATTCCTTTTTCCACTATTACCCTCTTAGCGCTCCGAATCTCCACTTGCATTTTATACAGAAAGAGTGTTTCAGAACGGCTCAATCAAAACTAAAGTTCAACTCTTTTAGTTGAACAAACAGAACAGAAAGAAGTTTCACACAATTCTTCTGTGTAGTTTTTATTTGTAGACATTGTTTTTCCCAATATAGGCCTCTTAATGCTCAGAATGTCCAATTGCAGTTTCTACAGAAAGAGTGTTTCAGAACGGCTCAATCAAAAGTAAGGTTCAACTCTGTTAGTTGAATGCACAGAACAGAAAGAAGTTTCATACAATGCTTCTGTGTAGTTTATATTTGAACATATTCTTTTTTCCACTATTACCCACTTAGCGCTACGAATGTCCAGTTGCATTTTCTACAGACAGAGTGTTTCAAAACTGCTCAATCAAAAGTATGGTTTAATTCTGTTAGCTGAATGCTCAGATCAGAAAGAAGTTTCACAGAATGCTTCTGTGTAGTTTATATTTGAATATATTCCTTTTTCGACTACTACGCTCTTAGCGCTCCAAATGTCCAGTTGCATTTTTTACACAAAGAGTGTTCAGATCTGCTCAATCAAAAATATGGTTTAACTCTGTTAGCTGAATGCACAGATCAGAAAGAAGTTTCACCGAAAGATTCTGTGTAGTTTATATTTGAAGACATTCCTTTTTCCACTATTACCCCCTTAGCGCTCCGAATCTCCACTTGCATTTTCTACAAAAAGAGTGTTTCATAACTGCTCAATCAAAAATATGTTTTATCTCTGTTAACTGAATTTACAGATCAGAAATAAGTTTCACAGAATGCATCTGTGTAGTTTTTATTTGAAGATATTCTTTTTCCCAATGTAGGCCTCTTAGCGCTTAGCATGTCCAATTGCAGTTTCTACAGAAAGAGTGTTTCACAACGGCTCAATTAAAAGTAAGGTTCAACTCTGTTAGTTGAATGCACAGAACAGAAAGAATTTTCACAGAATGCTACTGTGTAGTTTATATTTGAATATATTCCTTTTTCCACTATTACCCTCTTAGCGCTCCGAATGTCCACTTGCATTTTCTACAGAAAGAGTGTTCAGAACTGCGCAATCAAAAGTATGGTTTAACTCTGTTAGCTTAATGAACATATCGGAAATAAGTTTCACACAATTCTTCTGTGTAGTTTTTATTTGAAGATATTATTTTTCCCAATAGAGGCCTCTTAGCGCTCAGAATGTCCAATTGCAGTTTCTACAGAAAGAGTGTTTCAAAAAGGCTCAATCAAAAGTAAGGTTCAACTCTGTTAGTTGAATGCACAGAACAGAAAGAAGTTACATACAATGCTTCTGTGTAGTTTATATGTGAACATATTCTTTTTTCCACTATTACCCACTTAGCGCTACGAATGTCCAGTTGCATTTTCTACAGACAGAGTGTTTCAAAACTGCTCAATCAAAAGTATGGTTTAACTCTGTTACCTGAATGCTCAGATCAGAAAGAAGTTTCACAGAATGCTTCTGTGTAGTTTATATTTGAATATATTCCTTTTTCCACTACTACTCTCTTAGCGCTCCAAAAGTCCAGTTGCATTTTCTACAGAAAGAGTGTTCAGATCTGCTCAATCAAAAGTATGGTTTAACTCTGTTAGCTGAATGCACAGATCAGAAAGAAGTTTCACAGAGTGATTCTGTGTAGTTTATATTTGGAGACATTCCTTTTTCCACTATTACCCTATTAGCGCTCCGAATCTCCACTTGCATTTTCTACAGAAAGAGTGTTTCAGAACGGCTCAATCAAAACTAAGGTTCAACTCTTTTAGTTGAACAAACAGAACAGAAAGAAGTTTCACACAATTCTTCTGTGTAGTTTTTATTTGTAGATATTCTTTTTCCCAATATAGGCCTCTTAGCGCTCAGAATGTCCAATTGCAGTTTCTACAGAAACAGTGTTTCAGAACGGCTCAATCAAAAGTAAGGTTCTACTCTGTTAGTTGAATGCACAGAACAGAAAGAAGTTTCATACAATGCTTCTGTGTAGTTTATATTTGAACATATTCTTTTTTGCACTATTACCCACTTAGCGCTACGAATGTCCAGTTGCATTTTCTACAGACAGAGTGTTTCAAAACTGCTCAATCAAAAGTATGGTTTAACTCTGTTAGCTGAATGCTCAGATCAGAAAGAAGTTTCACAGAATGCTTCTGTGTAGTTTATATTTGAATATATTCCTTTTTCCACTACTACGCTCTTAGCGCTCCAAATGTCCAGTTGCATTTTCTACACAAAGAGTGTTCAGATCTGCTCAATCAAAAGTATGGTTTAACTCTGTTAGCTGAATGCACAGATCAGAAAGATGTTTCACCGAATGATTCTGAGTAGTTTATATTTGAAGACATTCCTTTTTCCACTATTACCCACTTAGCGCTCCGAATCTCCACTTGCATTTTCTACAAAAAGAGTGTTTCATAACTGCTCTATCAAAAATATGTTTTATCTCTGTTAACTGAATTTACAGATCAGAAATATGTTTCACAGAATGCATCTGTGTAGTTTTTATTTGAAGATATTCTTTTTCCCAATGTAGGCCTCTTAGCGCTTAGCATGTCCAATTGCAGTTTCTACAGAAAGAGTGTTTCCGAACGGCTCAATCAAAAGTAAGGTTCAACTCTGTTAGTTGAATGCACAGAACAGAAAGATTTTTCACAGAATGCTACTGTGTAGTTTATATTTGAATATATTCCTTTTTCCACTATTACCCTCTTAGCGCTCCGAATGTCCACTTGCATTTTCTACAGAAAGAGTGTTCAGAACTGCGCAATCAAAAGTATGGTTTAACTCTGTTAGCTTAATGAACATATCAGAAATAAGTTTCACACAATGCTTCTGTGTAGTTTTTATTTGAAGATATTATTTTTCCCAATAGAGGCCTCTTAGCGCTCAGAATGTCCAATTGCAGTTTCTACAGAAAGAGTGTTTCAGAAAGGCTCAATCAAAAGTAAGGTTCAACTCTGTTAGTTGAATGCACAGAACAGAAAGAATTTTCATACAATGCTTCTGTGTAGTTTATATTTGAACATATTCTTTTTTCCACTATTACCCACTTAGCGCTACGAATGTCCAGTTGCATTTTCTACAGACAGAGTGTTTCAAAACTGCTCAATCAAAAGTATGGTTTAACTCTGTTAGCTGAATGCTCAGATCAGAAAGAAGTTTCACAGAATGCTTCTGTGTAGTTTATATTTGAATATATTCCTTTTTCCACTACTACTCTCTTAGCGCTCCAAATGTCCAGTTGCATTTTCTACAAAAAGAGTGTTCAGATCTGCTCAATCAAAAGTATGGTTTAACTCTGTTAGCTGAATGCACAGATCAGAAAGAAGTTTCACAGAATGATTCTGTGTAGTTTATATTTGGAGACATTCCTTTTTCCACTATTACCCTCTTAGCGCTCCGAATCTCCACTTGCATTTTCTACAGAAAGAGTGTTTCAGAACGGCTCAATCAAAACTAAGGTTCAACTCTTTTAGTTGAACAAACAGAACAGAAAGAAGTTTCACACAATTCTTCTGTGTAGTTTTTATTTGTAGACATTCTTTTTCTCAATATAGGCCTCTTAGCGCTCAGAATGTCCAATTGCAGTTTCTACAGAAAGAGTGTTTCAGAACGGCTCAATCAAAAGTAAGGTTCAACTCTGTTAGTTGAATGCACAGAACAGAAAGAAGTTTCATACAATGCTTCTGTGTTGTTTATATTTGAACATATTCTTTTTTCCACTATTACCCACTTAGCGCTACGAATGTCCAGTTGCATTTTCTACAGACAGAGTGTTTCAAAACTGCTCAATCAAAAGTATGGTTTAACTCTGTTAGCTGAATGCTCAGATCAGCAAGAAGTTTCACAGAATGCTTCTGTGTAGTTTATATTTGAATATATTCCTTTTTCCACTACTACGCTCTTAGGGCTCCAAATGTCCAGTTGCATTTTCTACAGAAAGAGTGTTCAGATCTGCTCAATCAAAAGTATGGTTTACCTCTGTTAGCTGAATGCACAGATCAGAAAGAAGTTTCACAGAATGATTCTGTGTAGTTTATATTTGTAGACATTCCTTTTTCCACTATTTCCCTCTTAGCGCTCCGAATCTCCACTTGCATTTTCTACAGAAAGAGTGTTTCAGAACGGCTCAATCAAAACTAAAGTTCAACTCTTTTAGTTGAACAAACAGAACAGAAAGAAGTTTCACACAATTCTTCTGTGTAGTTTTTATTTGTAGACATTCTTTTTCCCAATATACGCCTCTTAGTGCTCAGAATGTCCAATTGCAGTTTCTACAGAAAGAGTGTTTCAGAACGGCTCAATCAAAAGTAAGGTTCAACTCTGTTAGTTGAATGCACAGAACAGAAAGAAGTTTCATACAATGCTTCTGTGTAGTTTATATTTGAACATATTCTTTTTTCCACTATTACCCACTTAGCGCTACGAATGTCCAGTTGCATTTTCTATAGACAGAGTGTTTCAAAACTGCTCAATCAAAAGTATGGTTTAACTCTGTTAGCTGAATGCTCAGATCAGAAAGAAGTTTCACAGAATGCTTCTGTGTAGTTTATATTTGAATATATTCCTTTTTCGACTACTACGCTCTTAGCGCTCCAAATGTCCAGTTGCATTTTTTACACAAAGAGTGTTCAGATCTGCTCAATCAAAAATATTTTTTAACTCTGTTAGCTGAATGCACAGATCAGAAAGAAGTTTCACCGAATGATTCTGTGTAGTTTATATTTGAAGACATTCCTTTTTCCACTATTACCCCCTTAGCGCTCCGAATCTCCACTTGCATTTTCTACAAAAAGAGTGTTTCATAACTGCTCAATCAAAAATATGTTTTATCTCTGTTAACTGAATTTACAGATCAGAAATAAGTTTCACAGAATGCATCTGTGTAGTTTTTATTTGAAGATATTCTTTTTCCCAATGTAGGCCTCTTAGCGCTTAGCATGTCCAATTGCAGTTTCTACAGAAAGACTGTTTCACAACGGCTCAATTAAAAGTAAGGTTCAACTCTGTTAGTTGAATGCACAGAACAGAAAGAATTTTCACAGAATGCTACTGTGTAGTTTATATTTGAATATATTCCTTTTTCCACTATTACCCTCTTAGCGCTCCGAATGTCCACTTGAATTTTCTACAGAAAGAGTGTTCAGAACTGCGCAATCAAAAGTATGGTTTAACTCTGTTAGCTTAATGAACATATCAGAAATAAGTTTCACACAATTCTTCTGTGTAGTTTTTATTTGAAGATATTATTTTTCCCAATAGAGGCCTCTTAGCGCTCAGAATGTCCAATTGCAGTTTCTACAGAAAGAGTGTTTCAGAAAGGCTCAATCAAAAGTAAGGTTCAACTCTGTTAGTTGAATGCACAGAACAGAAAGAAGTTTCATACAATGCTTCTGTGTAGTTTATATTTGAACATATTCTTTTTTCCACTATTACTCACTTAGCGCTACGAATGTCCAGTTGCATTTTCTACAGACAGAGTGTTTCAAAACTGCTCAATCAAAAGCATGGTTTAACTCTGTTAGCTGAATGCTCAGATCAGAAAGAAGTTTCACAGAATGCTTCTGTGTAGTTTATATTTGAATATATTCCTTTTTCCACTACTACTCTCTTAGCGCTCCAAATGTCCAGTTGCATTTTGTACAGAAAGAGTGTTCAGATCTGCTCAATCAAAAGTGTGGTTTAACTCTGTTAGCTGAATGCACAGATCAGAAAGAAGTTTCACAGAGTGATTCTGTGTAGTTTATATATGGAGACATTCCTTTTTCCACTATTACCCTCTTAGCGCTCCGAATCTCCACTTGCATTTTCTACAGAAAGAGTGTTTCAGAACGGCTCAATCAAAACTAAGGTTCAACTCTTTTAGTTGAACAAACAGAACAGAAAGAAGTTTCACGCAATTCTTCTGTGTAGTTTTTATTTGTAGATATTCTTTTTCCAAATATAGGCCTCTTAGCGCTCAGAATGTCCAATTGCAGTTTCTACAGAAAGAGTGTTTCAGAACGGCTCAATCAAAAGTAAGGTTCAACTCTGTTAGTTGAATGCACAGAACAGAAAGAAGTTTCATACAATGATTCTGTGTAGTTTATATTTGAACATATTCTTTTTTCCACTATTACCCACTTAGCGCTACGAATGTCCAGTTGCATTTTCTACAGACAGAGTGTTTCAAAACTGCTCAATCAAAAGTATGGTTTAATTCTGTTAGCTGAATGCTCAGATCAGAAAGAAGTTTCACAGAATGCTTCTGTCTAGTTTATATTTGAATATATTCCTTTTTCGACTACTACGCTCTTAGCGCTCCAAATGTCCAGTTGCATTTTTTACACAAAGAGTGTTCAGATCTGCTCAATCAAAAATATGGTTTAACTCTGTTAGCTGAATGCACAGATCAGAAAGAAGTTTCACCGAATGATTCTGTGTAGTTTATATTTGAAGACATTCCTTTTTCCACTATTACCCCCTTAGCGCTCCGAATCTCCACTTGCATTTTCTACAAAAAGAGTGTTTCATAACTGCTCAATCAAAAATATGTTTTATCTCTGTTAACTGAATTTACAGATCAGAAATAAGTTTCACAGAATGCATCTGTGTAGTTTTTATTTGAAGATATTCTTTTTCCCAATGTAGGCCTCTTAGCGCTTAGCATGTCCAATTGCAGTTTCTACAGAAAGAGTGTTTCACAACGGCTCAATTAAAAGTAAGGTTCAACTCTGTTAGTTGAATGCACAGAACAGAAAGAATTTTCACAGAATGCTACTGTGTAGTTTATATTTGAATATATTCCTTTTTCCACTATTACCCTCTTAGCGCTCCGAATGTCCACTTGCATTTTCTACAGAAAGAGTGTTCAGAACTGCGCAATCAAAAGTATGGTTTAACTCTGTTAGCTTAATGAACATATCAGAAATAAGTTTCACACAATGCTTCTGTGTAGTTTTTATTTGAAGATATTATTTTTCCCAATATAGGCCTCTTAGCGCTCAGAATGTCCAATTGCAGTTTCTACAGAAAGAGTGTTTCAGAAAGGCTCAATCAAAACTAAGGTTCAACTCTGTTAGTTGAATGCACAGAACAGAAAGAAGTTTCATACAATGCATCTGTGTAGTTTATATTTGAACATATTCTTTTTTCCACTATTACCCACTTAGCGCTACGAATGTCCAGTTGCATTTTCTACAGACAGAGTGTTTCAAAACTGCTCAATCAATAGTATGGTTTAACTCTGTTAGCTGAATGCTCAGATCAGAAAGAAGTTTCACAGAATGCTTCTGTGTAGTTTATATTTGAATATATTCCTTTTTCCACTACTACGCTCTTAGCGCTCCAAATGTCCAGTTGCATTTTCTACACAAAGAGTGTTCAGATCTGCTCAATCAAAAGTATGGTTTAACTCTGTTAGCTGAATGCACAGATCAGAAAGAAGTTTCACCGAATGATTCTGAGTAGTTTATATTTGAAGACATTCCTTTTTCCACTATTACCCTCTTAGCGCTCCGAATCTCCACTTGCATTTTCTACAAAAAGAGTGTTTCATAACTGCTCTATCAAAAATATGTTTTATCTCTGTTAACTGAATTTACAGATCAGAAATATGTTTCACAGAATGCATCTGTGTAGTTTTTATTTGAAGATATTCTTTTTCCCAATGTAGGCCTCTTAGCGCTTAGCATGTCCAATTTCGGTTTCTACAGAAAGAGTGTTTCAGAACGGCTCAATCAAAAGTAAGGTTCAACTCTGTTAGTTGAATGCACAGAACAGAAAGAATTTTCACAGAATGCTACTGTGTAGTTTATATTTGAATATATTCCTTTTTCCACTATTACCCTCTTAGCGCTCCGAATGTCCACTTGCATTTTCTACAGAAAGAGTGTTCAGAACTGCGCAATCAAAAGTATGGTTTAACTCTGTTAGCTTAATGAACATATCAGAAATAAGTTTCACACAATGCTTCTGTGTAGTTTTTATTTGAAGATATTATTTTTCTCAATAGAGGCCTCTTAGCGCTCAGAATGTCCAATTGCAGTTTCTACAGAAAGAGTGTTTCAGAAAGGCTCAATCAAAAGTAAGGTTCAACTCTGTTAGTTGAATGCACAGAACAGAAAGAATTTTCATACAATGCTTCTGTGTAGTTTATATTTGAACATATTCTTTTTTCCACTATTACCCACTTAGCGCTACGAATGTCCAGTTGCATTTTCTACAGACAGAGTGTTTCAAAACTGCTCAATCAAAAGTATGTTTTAACTCTTTTAGCTGAATGCTCAGATCAGAAAGAAGTTTCACAGAATGCTTCTGTGTAGTTTATATTTGAATATATTCCTTTTTCCACTACTACTCTCTTAGCGCTCCAAATGTCCAGTTGCATTTTCTACAAAAAGAGTGTTCAGATCTGCTCAATCAAAAGTATGGTTTAACTCTGTTAGCTGAATGCACAGATCAGAAAGAAGTTTCATAGAATGATTCTGTGTAGTTTATATTTGGAGACATTCCTTTTTCCACTATTACCCTCTTAGCGCTCCGAATCTCCACTTGCATTTTCTACAGAAAGAGTGTTTCAGAACGGCTCAATCAAAACTAAGGTTCAACTCTTTTAGTTGAACAAACAGAACAGAAAGAAGTTTCACACAATTCTTCTGTGTAGTTTTTATTTGTAGACATTTTTTTCTCAATATAGGCCTCTTAGTGATCAGAATGTCCAATTGCAGTTTCTACAGAAAGAGTGTTTCAGAACGGCTCAATCAAAAGTAAGGTTCAACTCTGTTAGTTGAATGCACAGAACAGAAAGAAGTTTCATACAATGCTTCTGTGTTGTTTATATTTGAACATATTCTTTTTTCCACTATTACCCACTTAGCGCTACGAATGTCCAGTTGCATTTTCTACAGACAGAGTGTTTCAAAACTGCTCAATCAAAAGTATGGTTTAACTCTGTTAGCTGAATGCTCAGATCAGCAAGAAGTTTCACAGAATGCTTCTGTGTAGTTTATATTTGAATATATTCCTTTTTCGACTACTACGCTCTTAGCGCTCCAAATGTCCAGTTGCATTTTTTACACAAAGAGTGTTCAGATCTGCTCAATCAAAAATATGGTTTAACTCTGTTAGCTGAATGCACAGATCAGAAAGAAGTTTCACCGAATGATTCTGTGTAGTTTATATTTGAAGACATTCCTTTTTCCACTATTACCCCCTTAGCGCTCCGAATCTCCACTTGCATTTTCTACAAAAAGAGTGTTTCATAACTGCTCAATCAAAAATATGTTTTATCTCTGTTAACTGAATTTACAGATCAGAAATAAGTTTCACAGAATGCATCTGTGTAGTTTTTATTTGAAGATATTCTTTTTCCCAATGTAGGCCTCTTAGCGCTTAGCATGTCCAATTGCAGTTTCTACAGAAAGAGTGTTTCACAACGGCTCAATTAAAAGTAAGGTTCAACTCTGTTAGTTGAATGCACAGAACAGAAAGAATTTTCACAGAATGCTACTGTGTAGTTTATATTTGAATATATTCCTTTTTCCACTATTACCCTCTTAGCGCTCCGAATGTCCACTTGCATTTTCTACAGAAAGAGTGTTCAGAACTGCGCAATCAAAAGTATGGTTTAACTCTGTTAGCTTAATGAACATATCAGAAATAAGTTTCAAACAATTCTTCTGTGTAGTTTTTATTTGAAGATATTATTTTTCCCAATATAGGCCTCTTAGCGCTCAGAATGTCCAATTGCACTTTCTACAGAAAGAGTGTTTCAGAAAGGCTCAATCAAAAGTCAGGTTCAACTCTGTTAGTTGAATGCACAGAACAGAAAGAAATTTCATACAATGCTTCTGTGTAGTTTATATTTGAACATATTCTTTTTTCCACTATTACCCACTTAGCTCTACGAATGTCCAGTTGCATTTTCTACAGACAGAGTGTTTCAAAACTGCTCAATCAAAAGTATGGTTTAACTCTGTTAGCTGAATGCTCAGATCAGAAAGAAGTTTCACAGAATGCTTCTGTGTAGTTTATATTTGAATATATTCCTTTTTCCACTACTACTCTCTTAGCGCTCCAAATGTCCAGTTGCATTTTCTACAGAAAGAGTGTTCAGATCTGCTCAATCAAAAGTATGGTTTAACTCTGTTAGCTGAATGCACAGATCAGAAAGAAGTTTCACAGAGTGATTCTGTGTAGTTTATATTTGGAGACATTCCTTTTTCCACTATTACCCTCTTAGCGCTCCGAATCTCCACTTGCATTTTCTACAGAAAGAGTGTTTCAGAACGGCTCAATCAAAACTAAGGTTCAACTCTTTTAGTTGAACAAACAGAACAGAAAGAAGTTTCACAAAATTCTTCTGTGTAGTTTTTATTTGTAGATATTCTTTTTCCCAATATAGGCCTCTTAGCGCTCAGAATGTCCAATTGCAGTTTCTACAGAAAGAGTGTTTCAGAACGGCTCAATCAAAAGTAAGGTTCAACTCTGTTAGTTGAATGCACAGAACAGAAAGAAGTTTCATACAATGCTTCTGTGTAGTTTATATTTGAACATATTCTTTTTTCCACTATTACCCACTTAGCGCTACGAATGTCCAGTTGCATTTTCTACAGACAGAGTGTTTCAAAACTGCTCAATCAAAAGTATGGTTTAACTCTGTTAGCTGAATGCTCAGATCAGAAAGAAGTTTCACAGAATGCTTCTGTGTAGTTTATATTTGAATATATTCCTTTTTCCACTACTATGCTCTTAGCGCTCCAAATGTCCAGTTGCATTTTCTACACAAAGAGTGTTCAGATCTGCTCAATCAAAAGTATGGTTTAACTCTGTTAGCTGAATGCACAGATCAGAAAGATGTTTCACCGAATGATTCTGAGTAGTTTATATTTGAAGACATTCCTTTTTCCACTATTACCCACTTAGCGCTCCGAATCTCCACTTGCATTTTCTACAAAAAGAGTGTTTCATAACTGCTCTATCAAAAATATGTTTTATCTCTGTTAACTGAATTTACAGATCAGAAATAAGTTTCACAGAATGCATCTGTGTAGTTTTTATTTGAAGATATTCTTTTTCCCAATGTAGGCCTCTTAGCGCTTAGCATGTCCAATTGCTGTTTCTACAGAAAGAGTGTTTCAGAACGGCTCAATCAAAAGTAAGGTTCAACTCTGTTAGTTGAATGCACAGAACAGAAAGAATTTTCACAGAATGCTACTGTGTAGTTTATATTTGAATATATTCCTTTTTCCACTATTACCCTCTTAGCGCTCCGAATGTCCACTTGCATTTTCTACAGAAAGAGTGTTCAGAACTGCGCAATCAAAAGTATGGTTTAACTCTGTTAGCTTAATGAACATATCAGAAATAAGTTTCACACAATGCTTCTGTGTAGTTTTTATTTGAAGATATTATTTTTCCCAATATAGGCCTCTTAGCGCTCAGAATGTCCAATTGCAGTTTCTACAGAAAGAGTGTTTCAGAAAGGCTCAATCAAAACTAAGGTTCAACTCTGTTAGTTGAATGCACAGAACAGAAAGAAGTTTCATACAATGCATCTGTGTAGTTTATATTTGAACATATTCTTTTTTCCACTATTACCCACTTAGCGCTACGAATGTCCAGTTGCATTTTCTACAGACAGAGTGTTTCAAAACTGCTCAATCAATAGTATGGTTTAACTCTGTTAGCTGAATGCTCAGATCAGAAAGAAGTTTCACAGAATGCTTCTGTGTAGTTTATATTTGAATATATTCCTTTTTCCACTACTACGCTCTTAGCGCTCCAAATGTCCAGTTGCATTTTCTACACAAAGAGTGTTCAGATCTGCTCAATCAAAAGTATGGTTTAACTCTGTTAGCTGAATGCACAGATCAGAAAGAAGTTTCACCGAATGATTCTGAGTAGTTTATATTTGAAGACATTCCTTTTTCCACTATTACCCTCTTAGCGCTCCGAATCTCCACTTGCATTTTCTACAAAAAGAGTGTTTCATAACTGCTCTATCAAAAATATGTTTTATCTCTGTTAACTGAATTTACAGATCAGAAATATGTTTCACAGAATGCATCTGTGTAGTTTTTATTTGAAGATATTCTTTTTCCCAATGTAGGCCTCTTAGCGCTTAGCATGTCCAATTTCGGTTTCTACAGAAAGAGTGTTTCAGAACGGCTCAATCAAAAGTAAGGTTCAACTCTGTTAGTTGAATGCACAGAACAGAAAGAATTTTCACAGAATGCTACTGTGTAGTTTATATTTGAATATATTCCTTTTTCCACTATTACCCTCTTAGCGCTCCGAATGTCCACTTGCATTTTCTACAGAAAGAGTGTTCAGAACTGCGCAATCAAAAGTATGGTTTAACTCTGTTAGCTTAATGAACATATCAGAAATAAGTTTCACACAATGCTTCTGTGTAGTTTTTATTTGAAGATATTATTTTTCTCAATAGAGGCCTCTTAGCGCTCAGAATGTCCAATTGCAGTTTCTACAGAAAGAGTGTTTCAGAAAGGCTCAATCAAAAGTAAGGTTCAACTCTGTTAGTTGAATGCACAGAACAGAAAGAATTTTCATACAATGCTTCTGTGTAGTTTATATTTGAACATATTCTTTTTTCCACTATTACCCACTTAGCGCTACGAATGTCCAGTTGCATTTTCTACAGACAGAGTGTTTCAAAACTGCTCAATCAAAAGTATGGTTTAACTCTTTTAGCTGAATGCTCAGATCAGAAAGAAGTTTCACAGAATGCTTCTGTGTAGTTTATATTTGAATATATTCCTTTTTCCACTACTACTCTCTTAGCGCTCCAAATGTCCAGTTGCATTTTCTACAAAAAGAGTGTTCAGATCTGCTCAATCAAAAGTATGGTTTAACTCTGTTAGCTGAATGCACAGATCAGAAAGAAGTTTCATAGAATGATTCTGTGTAGTTTATATTTGGAGACATTCCTTTTTCCACTATTACCCTCTTAGCGCTCCGAATCTCCACTTGCATTTTCTACAGAAAGAGTGTTTCAGAACGGCTCAATCAAAACTAAGGTTCAACTCTTTTAGTTGAACAAACAGAACAGAAAGAAGTTTCACACAATTCTTCTGTGTAGTTTTTATTTGTAGACATTTTTTTCTCAATATAGGCCTCTTAGTGATCAGAATGTCCAATTGCAGTTTCTACAGAAAGAGTGTTTCAGAACGGCTCAATCAAAAGTAAGGTTCAACTCTGTTAGTTGAATGCACAGAACAGAAAGAATTTTCACAGAATGCTACTGTGTAGTTTATATTTGAATATATTCCTTTTTCCACTATTACCCTCTTAGCGCTCCGAATGTCCACTTGCATTTTCTACAGAAAGAGTGTTCAGAACTGCGCAATCAAAAGTATGGTTTAACTCTGTTAGCTTAATGAACATATCAGAAATAAGTTTCACACAATGCTTCTGTGTAGTTTTTATTTGAAGATATTATTTTTCCCAATATAGGCCTCTTAGCGCTCAGAATGTCCAATTGCAGTTTCTACAGAAAGAGTGTTTCAGAAAGGCTCAATCAAAAGTAAGGTTCAACTCTGTTAGTTGAATGTACAGAACAGAAAGAAGTTTCATACAATGCATCTGTGTAGTTTATATTTGAACATATTCTTTTTTCCACTATTACCCACTTAGCGCTACGAATGTCCAGTTGCATTTTCTACAGACAGAGTGTTTCAAAACTGCTCAATCAAAAGTATGGTTTAACTCTGTTAGCTGAATGCTCAGATCAGAAAGAAGTTTCACAGAATGCTTCTGTGTAGTTTATATTTGAATATATTCCTTTTTCCACTACTACGCTCTTAGCGCTCCAAATGTCCAGTTGCATTTTCTACACAAAGAGTGTTCAGATCTGCTCAATCAAAAGTATGGTTTAACTCTGTTAGCTGAATGCACAGATCAGAAAGAAGTTTCACCGAATGATTCTGAGTAGTTTATATTTGAAGACATTCCTTTTTCCACTATTACCCTCTTAGCGCTCCGAATCTCCACTTGCATTTTCTACAAAAAGAGTGTTTCATAACTGCTCTATCAAAAATATGTTTTATCTCTGTTAACTGAATTTACAGATCAGAAATATGTTTCACAGAATGCATCTGTGTAGTTTTTATTTGAAGATATTCTTTTTCCCAATGTAGGCCTCTTAGCGCTTAGCATGTCCAATTTCGGTTTCTACAGAAAGAGTGTTTCAGAACGGCTCAATCAAAAGTAAGGTTCAATTCTGTTAGTTGAATGCACAGAACAGAAAGAATTTTCACAGAATGCTACTGTGTAGTTTATATTTGAATACATTCCTTTTTCCACTATTACCCTCTTAGCGCTCCGAATGTCCACTTGCATTTTCTACAGAAAGAGTGTTCAGAACTGCGCAATCAAAAGTATGGTTTAACTCTGTTAGCTTAATGAACATATCAGAAATAAGTTTCACACAATGCTTCTGTGTAGTTTTTATTTGAAGATATTATTTTTCTCAATAGAGGCCTCTTAGCGCTCAGAATGTCCAATTGCAGTTTCTACAGAAAGAGTGTTTCAGAAAGGCTCAATCAAAAGTAAGGTTCAACTCTGTTAGTTGAATGCACAGAACAGAAAGAATTTTCATACAATGCTTCTGTGTAGTTTATATTTGAACATATTCTTTTTTCCACTATTACCCACTTAGCGCTACGAATGTCCAGTTGCATTTTCTACAGACAGAGTGTTTCAAAACTGCTCAATCAAAAGTATGGTTTAACTCTTTTAGCTGAATGCTCAGATCAGAAAGAAGTTTCACAGAATGCTTCTGTGTAGTTTATATTTGAATATATTCCTTTTTCCACTACTACTCTCTTAGCGCTCCAAATGTCCAGTTGCATTTTCTACAAAAAGAGTGTTCAGATCTGCTCAATCAAAAGTATGGTTTAACTCTGTTAGCTGAATGCACAGATCAGAAAGAAGTTTCATAGAATGATTCTGTGTAGTTTATATTTGGAGACATTCCTTTTTCCACTATTACCCTCTTAGCGCTCCGAATCTCCACTTGCATTTTCTACAGAAAGAGTGTTTCAGAACGGCTCAATCAAAACTAAGGTTCAACTCTTTTAGTTGAACAAACAGAACAGAAAGAAGTTTCACACAATTCTTCTGTGTAGTTTTTATTTGTAGACATTCTTTTTCTCAATATAGGCCTCTTAGTGATCAGAATGTCCAATTGCAGTTTCTACAGAAAGAGTGTTTCAGAACGGCTCAATCAAAAGTAAGGTTCAACTCTGTTAGTTGAATGCACAGAACAGAAAGAAGTTTCATACAATGCTTCTGTGTTGTTTATATTTGAACATATTCTTTTTTCCACTATTACCCACTTAGCGCTACGAATGTCCAGTTGCATTTTCTACAGACAGAGTGTTTCAAAACTGCTCAATCAAAAGTATGGTTTAACTCTGTTAGCTGAATGCTCAGATCAGCAAGAAGTTTCACAGAATGCTTCTGTGTAGTTTATATTTGAATATATTCCTTTTTCGACTACTACGCTCTTAGCGCTCCAAATGTCCAGTTGCATTTTTTACACAAAGAGTGTTCAGATCTGCTCAATCAAAAATATGGTTTAACTCTGTTAGCTGAATGCACAGATCAGAAAGAAGTTTCACCGAATGATTCTGTGTAGTTTATATTTGAAGACATTCCTTTTTCCACTATTACCCCCTTAGCGCTCCGAATCTCCACTTGCATTTTCTACAAAAAGAGTGTTTCATAACTGCTCAATCAAAAATATGTTTTATCTCTGTTAACTGAATTTACAGATCAGAAATAAGTTTCACAGAATGCATCTGTGTAGTTTTTATTTGAAGATATTCTTTTTCCCAATGTAGGCCTCTTAGCGCTTAGCATGTCCAATTGCAGTTTCTACAGAAAGAGTGTTTCACAACGGCTCAATTAAAAGTAAGGTTCAACTCTGTTAGTTGAATGCACAGAACAGAAAGAATTTTCACAGAATGCTACTGTGTAGTTTATATTTGAATATATTCCTTTTTCCACTATTACCCTCTTAGCGCTCCGAATGTCCACTTGCATTTTCTACAGAAAGAGTGTTCAGAACTGCGCAATCAAAAGTATGGTTTAACTCTGTTAGCTTAATGAACATATCAGAAATAAGTTTCAAACAATTCTTCTGTGTAGTTTTTATTTGAAGATATTATTTTTCCCAATATAGGCCTCTTAGCGCTCAGAATGTCCAATTGCACTTTCTACAGAAAGAGTGTTTCAGAAAGGCTCAATCAAAAGTCAGGTTCAACTCTCTTAGTTGAATGCACAGAACAGAAAGAAATTTCATACAATGCTTCTGTGTAGTTTATATTTGAACATATTCTTTTTTCCACTATTACCCACTTAGCTCTACGAATGTCCAGTTGCATTTTCTACAGACAGAGTGTTTCAAAACTGCTCAATCAAAAGTATGGTTTAACTCTGTTAGCTGAATGCTCAGATCAGAAAGAAGTTTCACAGAATGCTTCTGTGTAGTTTATATTTGAATATATTCCTTTTTCCACTACTACTCTCTTAGCGCTCCAAATGTCCAGTTGCATTTTCTACAGAAAGAGTGTTCAGATCTGCTCAATCAAAAGTATGGTTTAACTCTGTTAGCTGAATGCACAGATCAGAAAGAAGTTTCACAGAGTGATTCTGTGTAGTTTATATTTGGAGACATTCCTTTTTCCACTATTACCCTCTTAGCGCTCCGAATCTCCACTTGCATTTTCTACAGAAAGAGTGTTTCAGAACGGCTCAATCAAAACTAAGGTTCAACTCTTTTAGTTGAACAAACAGAACAGAAAGAAGTTTCACAAAATTCTTCTGTGTAGTTTTTATTTGTAGATATTCTTTTTCCCAATATAGGCCTCTTAGCGCTCAGAATGTCCAATTGCAGTTTCTACAGAAAGAGTGTTTCAGAACGGCTCAATCAAAAGTAAGGTTCAACTCTGTTAGTTGAATGCACAGAACAGAAAGAAGTTTCATACAATGCTTCTGTGTAGTTTATATTTGAACATATTCTTTTTTCCACTATTACCCACTTAGCGCTACGAATGTCCAGTTGCATTTTCTACAGACAGAGTGTTTCAAAACTGCTCAATCAAAAGTATGGTTTAACTCTGTTAGCTGAATGCTCAGATCAGAAAGAAGTTTCACAGAATGCTTCTGTGTAGTTTATATTTGAATATATTCCTTTTTCCACTACTATGCTCTTAGCGCTCCAAATGTCCAGTTGCATTTTCTACACAAAGAGTGTTCAGATCTGCTCAATCAAAAGTATGGTTTAACTCTGTTAGCTGAATGCACAGATCAGAAAGATGTTTCACCGAATGATTCTGAGTAGTTTATATTTGAAGACATTCCTTTTTCCACTATTACCCACTTAGCGCTCCGAATCTCCACTTGCATTTTCTACAAAAAGAGTGTTTCATAACTGCTCTATCAAAAATATGTTTTATCTCTGTTAACTGAATTTACAGATCAGAAATATGTTTCACAGAATGCATCTGTGTAGTTTTTATTTGAAGATATTCTTTTTCCCAATGTAGGCCTCTTAGCGCTTAGCATGTCCAATTGCAGTTTCTACAGAAAGAGTGTTTCAGAACGGCTCAATCAAAAGTAAGGTTCAACTCTGTTAGTTGAATGCACAGAACAGAAAGAATTTTCACAGAATGCTACTGTGTAGTTTATATTTGAATATATTCCTTTTTCCACTATTACCCTCTTAGCGCTCCGAATGTCCACTTGCATTTTCTACAGAAAGAGTGTTCAGAACTGCGCAATCAAAAGTATGGTTTAACTCTGTTAGCTTAATGAACATATCAGAAATAAGTTTCACACAATGCTTCTGTGTAGTTTTTATTTGAAGATATTATTTTTCCCAATATAGGCCTCTTAGCGCTCAGAATGTCCAATTGCAGTTTCTACAGAAAGAGTGTTTCAGAAAGGCTCAATCAAAAGTAAGGTTCAACTCTGTTAGTTGAATGTACAGAACAGAAAGAAGTTTCATACAATGCATCTGTGTAGTTTATATTTGAACATATTCTTTTTTCCACTATTACCCACTTAGCGCTACGAATGTCCAGTTGCATTTTCTACAGACAGAGTGTTTCAAAACTGCTCAATCAAAAGTATGGTTTAACTCTGTTAGCTGAATGCTCAGATCAGAAAGAAGTTTCACAGAATGCTTCTGTGTAGTTTATATTTGAATATATTCCTTTTTCCACTACTACGCTCTTAGCGCTCCAAATGTCCAGTTGCATTTTCTACACAAAGAGTGTTCAGATCTGCTCAATCAAAAGTATGGTTTAACTCTGTTAGCTGAATGCACAGATCAGAAAGAAGTTTCACCGAATGATTCTGAGTAGTTTATATTTGAAGACATTCCTTTTTCCACTATTACCCTCTTAGCGCTCCGAATCTCCACTTGCATTTTCTACAAAAAGAGTGTTTCATAACTGCTCTATCAAAAATATGTTTTATCTCTGTTAACTGAATTTACAGATCAGAAATATGTTTCACAGAATTCATCTGTGTAGTTTTTATTTGAAGATATTCTTTTTCCCAATGTAGGCCTCTTAGCGCTTAGCATGTCCAATTTCGGTTTCTACAGAAAGAGTGTTTCAGAACGGCTCAATCAAAAGTAAGGTTCAACTCTGTTAGTTGAATGCACAGAACAGAAAGAATTTTCACAGAATGCTACTGTGTAGTTTATATTTGAATATATTCCTTTTTCCACTATTACCCTCTTAGCGCTCCGAATGTCCACTTGCATTTTCTACAGAAAGAGTGTTCAGAACTGCGCAATCAAAAGTATGGTTTAACTCTGTTAGCTTAATGAACATATCAGAAATAAGTTTCACACAATGCTTCTGTGTAGTTTTTATTTGAAGATATTATTTTTCCCAATATAGACCTCTTAGCGCTCAGAATGTCCAATTGCAGTTTCTACAGAAAGAGTGTTTCAGAAAGGCTCAATCAAAAGTAAGGTTCAACTCTGTTAGTTGAATGCACAGAACAGAAAGAAGTTTCATACAATGCTTCTGTGTAGTTTATATTTGAACATATTCTTTTTTCCACTATTACCCACTTAGCGCTACGAATGTCCAGTTGCATTTTCTACAGACAGAGTGTTTCAAATCTGCTCAATCAAAAGTATGGTTTAACTCTGTTAGCTGAATGCTCAGATCAGCAAGAAGTTTCACAGAATGCTTCTGTGTAGTTTATATTTGAATATATTACTTTTTCCACTACTACGCTCTTAGCGCTCCAAATGTCCAGTTGCATTTTCTACAGAAAGAGTGTTCAGATCTGCTCAATCAAAAGTATGGTTTAATTCTGTTAGCTGAATGCACAGATCAGAAAGAAGTTTCACAGAATGATTCTGTGTAGTTTATATTTGGAGACATTCCTTTTTCCACTATTACCCTCTTAGCGCTCCGAATCTCCACTTGCATTTTATACAGAAAGAGTGTTTCAGAACGGCTCAATCAAAACTAAAGTTCAACTCTTTTAGTTGAACAAACAGAACAGAAAGAAGTTTCACACAATTCTTCTGTGTAGTTTTTATTTGTAGACATTGTTTTTCCCAATAGAGGCCTCTTAACGCTCAGAATGTCCAGTTGCAGTTTCTACAGAAAGAGTGTTTCAGAACGGCTCAATCAAAAGTAAGGTTCAACTCTGTTAGTTGAATGCACAGAACAGAAAGAAGTTTCATACAATGCTTCTGTGTAGTTTATATTTGAACATATTCTTTTTTCCACTATTACCCACTTAGCGCTACGAATGTCCAGTTGCATTTTCTACAGACAGAGTGTTTCAAAACTGCTCAATCAAAAGTATGGTTTAATTCTGTTAGCTGAATGCTCAGATCAGAAAGAAGTTTCACAGAATGCTTCTGTCTAGTTTATATTTGAATATATTCCTTTTTCGACTACTACGCTCTTAGCGCTCCAAATGTCCAGTTGCATTTTTTACACAAAGAGTGTTCAGATCTGCTCAATCAAAAATATGGTTTAACCCTGTTAGCTGAATGCACAGATCAGAAAGAAGTTTCACCGAATGATTCTGTGTAGTTTATATTTGAAGACATTCCTTTTTCCACTATTACCCCCTTAGCGCTCCGAATCTCCACTTGCATTTTCTACAAAAAGAGTGTTTCATAACTGCTCAATCAAAAATATGTTTTATCTCTGTTAACTGAATTTACAGATCAGAAATAAGTTTCACAGAATGCATCTGTGTAGTTTTTATTTGAAGATATTCTTTTTCCCAATGTAGGCCTCTTAGCGCTTAGCATGTCCAATTGCAGTTTCTACAGAAAGAGTGTTTCACAACGGCTCAATTAAAAGTAAGGTTCAACTCTGTTAGTTGAATGCACAGAACAGAAAGAATTTTCACAGAATGCTACTGTGTAGTTTATATTTGAATATATTCCTTTTTCCACTATTACCCTCTTAGCGCTCCGAATGTCCACTTGCATTTTCTACAGAAAGAGTGTTCAGAACTGCGCAATCAAAAGTATGGTTTAACTCTGTTAGCTTAATGAACATATCAGAAATAAGTTTCACACAATTCTTCTGTGTAGTTTTTATTTGAAGATATTATTTTTCCCAATAGAGGCCTCTTAGCGCTCAGAATGTCCAATTGCAGTTTCTACAGAAAGAGTGTTTCAGAAAGGCTCAATCAAAAGTCAGGTTCAACTCTGTTAGTTGAATGCACAGAACAGAAAGAAATTTCATACAATGCTTCTGTGTAGTTTATATTTGAACATATTCTTTTTTCCACTATAACCCACTTAGCTCTACGAATGTCCAGTTGCATTTTCTACAGACAGAGTGTTTCAAAACTGCTCAATCAAAAGTATGGTTTAACTCTGTTAGCTGAATGCTCAGATCAGAAAGAAGTTTCACAGAATGCTTCTGTGTAGTTTATATTTGAATATATTCCTTTTTCCACTACTACTCTCTTAGCGCTCCAAATGTCCAGTTGCATTTTCTACAGAAAGAGTGTTCAGATCTGCTCAATCAAAAGTATGGTTTAACTCTGTTAGCTGAATGCACAGATCAGAAAGAAGTTTCACAGAGTGATTCTGTGTAGTTTATATTTGGAGACATTCCTTTTTCCACTATTACCCTCTTAGCGCTCCGAATCTCCACTTGCATTTTCTACAGAAAGAGTGTTTCAGAACGGCTCAATCAAAACTAAGGTTCAACTCTTTTAGTTGAACAAACAGAACAGAAAGAAGTTTCACAAAATTCTTCTGTGTAGTTTTTATTTGTAGATATTCTTTTTCCCAATATAGGCCTCTTAGCGCTCAGAATGTCCAATTGCAGTTTCTACAGAAAGAGTGTTTCAGAACGGCTCAATCAAAAGTAAGGTTCAACTCTGTTAGTTGAATGCACAGAACAGAAAGAAGTTTCATACAATGCTTCTGTGTAGTTTATATTTGAACATATTCTTTTTTCCACTATTACCCACTTAGCGCTACGAATGTCCAGTTGCATTTTCTACAGACAGAGTGTTTCAAAACTGCTCAATCAAAAGTATGGTTTAACTCTGTTAGCTGAATGCTCAGATCAGAAAGAAGTTTCACAGAATGCTTCTGTGTAGTTTATATTTGAATATATTCCTTTTTCCACTACTATGCTCTTAGCGCTCCAAATGTCCAGTTGCATTTTCTACACAAAGAGTGTTCAGATCTGCTCAATCAAAAGTATGGTTTAACTCTGTTAGCTGAATGCACAGATCAGAAAGATGTTTCACCGAATGATTCTGAGTAGTTTATATTTGAAGACATTCCTTTTTCCACTATTACCCACTTAGCGCTCCGAATCTCCACTTGCATTTTCTACAAAAAGAGTGTTTCATAACTGCTCTATCAAAAATATGTTTTATCTCTGTTAACTGAATTTACAGATCAGAAATATGTTTCACAGAATGCATCTGTGTAGTTTTTATTTGAAGATATTCTTTTTCCCAATGTAGGCCTCTTAGCGCTTAGCATGTCCAATTGCAGTTTCTACAGAAAGAGTGTTTCAGAACGGCTCAATCAAAAGTAAGGTTCAACTCTGTTAGTTGAATGCACAGAACAGAAAGAATTTTCACAGAATGCTACTGTGTAGTTTATATTTGAATATATTCCTTTTTCCACTATTACCCTCTTAGCGCTCCGAATGTCCACTTGCATTTTCTACAGAAAGAGTGTTCAGAACTGCGCAATCAAAAGTATGGTTTAACTCTGTTAGCTTAATGAACATATCAGAAATAAGTTTCACACAATGCTTCTGTGTAGTTTTTATTTGAAGATATTATTTTTCCCAATATAGGCCTCTTAGCGCTCAGAATGTCCAATTGCAGTTTCTACAGAAAGAGTGTTTCAGAAAGGCTCAATCAAAACTAAGGTTCAACTCTGTTAGTTGAATGCACAGAACAGAAAGAAGTTTCATACAATGCATCTGTGTAGTTTATATTTGAACATATTCTTTTTTCCACTATTACCCACTTAGCGCTACGAATGTCCAGTTGCATTTTCTACAGACAGAGTGTTTCAAAACTGCTCAATCAATAGTATGGTTTAACTCTGTTAGCTGAATGCTCAGATCAGAAAGAAGTTTCACATTATGCTTCTGTGTAGTTTATATTTGAATATATTCCTTTTTCCACTACTACGCTCTTAGCGCTCCAAATGTCCAGTTGCATTTTCTACACAAAGAGTGTTCAGATCTGCTCAATCAAAAGTATGGTTTAACTCTGTTAGCTGAATGCACAGATCAGAAAGAAGTTTCACCGAATGATTCTGAGTAGTTTATATTTGAAGACATTCCTTTTTCCACTATTACCCTCTTAGCGCTCCGAATCTCCACTTGCATTTTCTACAAAAAGAGTGTTTCATAACTGCTCTATCAAAAATATGTTTTATCTCTGTTAACTGAATTTACAGATCAGAAATATGTTTCACAGAATGCATCTGTGTAGTTTTTATTTGAAGATATTCTTTTTCCCAATGTAGGCCTCTTAGCGCTTAGCATGTCCAATTTCGGTTTCTACAGAAAGAGTGTTTCAGAACGGCTCAATCAAAAGTAAGGTTCAACTCTGTTAGTTGAATGCACAGAACAGAAAGAATTTTCACAGAATGCTACTGTGTAGTTTATATTTGAATATATTCCTTTTTCCACTATTACCCTCTTAGCGCTCCGAATGTCCACTTGCATTTTCTACAGAAAGAGTGTTCAGAACTGCGCAATCAAAAGTATGGTTTAACTCTGTTAGCTTAATGAACATATCAGAAATAAGTTTCACACAATGCTTCTGTGTAGTTTTTATTTGAAGATATTATTTTTCTCAATAGAGGCCTCTTAGCGCTCAGAATGTCCAATTGCAGTTTCTACAGAAAGAGTGTTTCAGAAAGGCTCAATCAAAAGTAAGGTTCAACTCTGTTAGTTGAATGCACAGAACAGAAAGAATTTTCATACAATGCTTCTGTGTAGTTTATATTTGAACATATTCTTTTTTCCACTATTACCCACTTAGCGCTACGAATGTCCAGTTGCATTTTCTACAGACAGAGTGTTTCAAAACTGCTCAATCAAAAGTATGGTTTAACTCTTTTAGCTGAATGCTCATATCAGAAAGAAGTTTCACAGAATGCTTCTGTGTAGTTTATATTTGAATATATTCCTTTTTCCACTACTACTCTCTTAGCGCTCCAAATGTCCAGTTGCATTTTCTACAAAAAGAGTGTTCAGATCTGCTCAATCAAAAGTATGGTTTAACTCTGTTAGCTGAATGCACAGATCAGAAAGAAGTTTCACAGAGTGATTCTGTGTAGTTTATATTTGGAGACATTCCTTTTTCCACTATTACCCTCTTAGCGCTCCGAATCTCCACTTGCATTTTCTACAGAAAGAGTGTTTCAGAACGGCTCAATCAAAACTAAGGTTCAACTCTTTTAGTTGAACAAACAGAACAGAAAGAAGTTTCACAAAATTCTTCTGTGTAGTTTTTATTTGTAGATATTCTTTTTCCCAATATAGGCCTCTTAGCGCTCAGAATGTCCAATTGCAGTTTCTACAGAAAGAGTGTTTCAGAACGGCTCAATCAAAAGTAAGGTTCAACTCTGTTAGTTGAATGCACAGAACAGAAAGAAGTTTCATACAATGCTTCTGTGTAGTTTATATTTGAACATATTCTTTTTTCCACTATTACCCACTTAGCGCTACGAATGTCCAGTTGCATTTTCTACAGACAGAGTGTTTCAAAACTGCTCAATCAAAAGTATTGTTTAACTCTGTTAGCTGAATGCTCAGATCAGCAAGAAGTTTCACAGAATGCTTCTGTGTAGTTTATATTTGAATATATTCCTTTTTCCACTACTACGCTCTTAGCGCTCCAAATGTCCAGTTGCATTTTCTACAGAAAGAGTGTTCAGATCTGCTCAATCAAAAGTATGGTTTAACTCTGTTAGCTGAATGCACAGATCAGAAAGAAGTTTCACAGAATGATTCTGTGTAGTTTATATTTGTAGACATTCCATTTTCCACTATTACCCTCTTAGCGCTCCGAATCTCCACTTGCATTTTCTACAGAAAGAGTGTTTCAGAACGGCTCAATCAAAACTAAAGTTCAGCTCTTTTAGTTGAACAAACAGAACAGAAAGAAGTTTCACACAATTCTTCTGTGTAGTTTTTATTTGTAGACATTCTTTTTCCCAATATACGCCTCTTAGTGCTCAGAATGTCCAATTGCAGTTTCTACAGAAAGAGTGTTTCAGAACGGCTCAATCAAAAGTAAGGTTCAACTCTGTTAGTTGAATGCACAGAACAGAAAGAAGTTTCATACAATGCTTTTGTGTAGTTTATATTTGAACATAATCTTTTTTCCACTATTACCCACTTAGCGCTACGAATGTCCAGTTGCATTTTCTATAGACAGAGTGTTTCAAAACTGCTCAATCAAAAGTATTGTTTAACTCTGTTAGCTGAATGCTCAGATCAGAAAGAAGTTTCACAGAATGCTTCTGTGTAGTTTATATTTGAATATATTCCTTTTTCCACTACTACGCTCTTAGCGCTCCAAATGTCCAGTTGCATTTTCTACACAAAGAGTTTTCAGATCTGCTCAATCAAAAGTATGGTTTAAATCTGTTAGCTGAATGCACAGATCAGAAAGAAGTTTCACCGAATGATTCTGTGTAGTTTATATTTGAAGACATTCCTTTTTCCCCTATTACCCTCTTAGCGCTCCGAATCTCCACTTGCATTTTCTACAAAAAGAGTGTTTCATAACTGCTCAATCAAAAATATGTTTTATCTCTGTTAACTGAATTTACAGATCAGAAATAAGTTTCACAGAATGCATTTGTGTAGTTTTTATTTGAAGATATTCTTTTTCCCAATGTAGGCCTCTTAGCGCTTAGCATGTCCAATTGCAGTTTCTACAGAAAGAGTGTTTCAGAACGGCTCAATCAAAAGTAAGGTTCAACTCTGCTAGTTGAATGAACAGAACAGAAAGAAGTTTCATACAATGCTTCTGCGTAGTTTATATGTGAACATATTCTTTTTTCCACTATTACACACTTAGCGCTACGAATGTCCAGTTGCATTTTCTACAGACAGAGTGTTTCAAAACTGCTCAATCAAAAGTATGGTTTAACTCTGTTAGCTGAATGCTCAGATCAGAAAGAAGTTTCACCGAATGATTCTGTGTAGTTTATATTTGATGACATTCCTTTTTCCACTATTACCCCCTTAGCGCTCCGAATCTCCACTTGCATTTTCTACAAAAAGAGTGTTTCATAACTGCTCAAACAAAAATATGTTTTATCTCTGTTAACTGAATTTACAGATCAGAAATAAGTTTCACAGAATACATCTGTGTAGTTTTTATTTGAAGATATTCTTTTTCCCAATGTAGGCCTCTTAGCGCTTAGCATGTCCAATTGCAGTTTCTACAGAAAGAGTGTTTCACAATGGCTCAATTAAAAGTAAGGTTCAACTCTGTTAGTTGAATGCACAGAACAGAAAGAATTTTCACAGAATGGTACTGTCTAGTTTATATTTGAATATATTCCTTTTTCCACTATTACCCTCTTAGCGCTCCGAATGTCCACTTGCATTTTCTACAGAAAGAGTGTTCAGAACTGCGCAATCAAAAGTATGGTTTAACTCTGTTAGCTTAATGAACATATCAGAAATAAGTTTCACACAATGCTTCTGTGTAGTTTTTATTTGAAGATATTAATTTTCCCAATATAGGCCTCTTAGCGCTCAGAATGTCCAATTGCAGTTTCTACAGAAAGAGTGTTTCAGAAAGGCTCAATCAAAACTAAGGTTCAACTCTGTTAGTTGAATGCACAGAACAGAATGAAATTTCATACAATGCTTCTGTGTAGTTTATATTTGAACATATTCTTTTTTCCACTATTACCCACTTGGCGCTACGAATGTCCAGTTGCATTTTCTACAGACAGAGTGTTTCAAAACTGCTCAATCAAAAGTATGGTTTAACTCTGTTAGCTGAATGCTCAGATCAGAAAGAAGTTTCACAGAATGCTTCTGTGTAGTTTATATTTGAATATATTCCTTTTTCCACTACTACGCTCTTAGCGCTCCAAATGTCCAGTTGCATTATCTACAGAAAGAGTGTTCAGATCTGCTCAATCAAAAGTATGGTTTAACTCTGTTAGCTGAATGCACAGATCAGAAAGAAGTTTCACAGAATGATTCTGTGTAGTTTATATTTGGAGACATTCCTTTTTCCACTATTACCCTCTTAGCGCTCCCAATCTCCACTTGCATTTTCTACAGAAAGAGTGTTTCAGAACGGCGCAATCAAAACTAAAGTTCAACTCTTTTAGTTGAACAAACAGAACAGAAAGAAGTTTCACACAATTCTTCTGTGTAGTTTTTATTTGTAGACATTCTTTTTCCCAATATAGGCCTCTTAGCGCTCAGAATGTCCAATTGCAGTTTCTACAGAAAGAGTGTTTCAGAACGGCTCAATCAAAAGTAAGGTTCAACTCTGTTAGTTGAATGCACAGAACAGAAAGAAGTTTCATACAATGCTTCTGTGTAGTTTATATTTGAACATATTCTTTTTTCCACTATTACCCACTTAGCGCTACGAATGTCCAGTTGCATTTTCTATAGACAGAGTGTTTCAAAACTGCTCAATCAAAAGTATGGTTTAACTCTGTTAGCTGAATGCTCAGATCAGAAAGAAGTTTCACTGAATGCTTCTGTGTGGTTTATATTTGAATATATTCCTTTTTCCACTACTACGCTCTTAGCGCTCCAAATGTCCAGTTGCATTTTCTACACAAAGAGTGTTCAGATCTGCTCAATCAAAGTATGGTTTAACTCTGTTAGCTGAATGCACAGATCAGAAAGAAGTTTCACCGAATTATTCTGTGTAGTTTATATTTGAAGACATTCCTTTTTCCACTATTACCCCCTTAGCGCTCCAAATCTCCACTTGCATTTTCTACAAAAAGAGTGTTTCATAACTGCTCAATCAAAAATATGATTTATCTCTGTTAACTGAATTTACAGATCAGAAATAAGTTTCACAGAATGCATCTGTGTAGTTTTCATTTGAAGATATTCTTTTTCCCAATGTAGGCCTCTTAGCGCTTAGCATGTCCAATTGCAGTATCTACAGAAAGAGTGTTTCACAACGGCTCAATTAAAAGTAAGGTTCAACTCTGTTAGTTGAATGCACAGAACAGAAAGAATTTTCACAGAATGCTACTGTGTAGTTTATATTTGAATATATTCCTTTTTCCACTATTACCCTCTTAGCGCTCCGAATGTCCACTTGCATTTTCTACAGAAAGAGTGTTCAGAACTGCGCAATCAAAAGTATGGTTTAACTCTGTTATCTTAATGAACATATCAGAAATAAGTTTCACAAAATTCTTCTGTGTAGTTTTTATTTGAAGATATTATTTTTCCCAATAGAGGCCTCTTAGCGCTCAGATGTCCAATTGCAGTTTCTACAGAAAGAGTGTTTCAGAAAGGCTCAATCAAAAGTAAGGTTCAACTCTGTTAGTTGAATGCACAGAACAGAAAGAAATTTCATACAATGCTTCTGTGTAGTTTATATTTGAACATATTCTTTTTTCCACTATTACCCACTTAGCGCTACGAATGTCCAGTTGCATTTTCTACAGACAGAGTGTTTCAAAACTGCTCAATCAAAAGTATGGTTTAACTCTGTTAGCTGAATGCTCAGATCAGAAAGAAGTTTCACAGTATGCTTCTGTGTAGTTTATATTTGAATATATTCCTTTTTCCACTACTACTCTCTTAGCGCTCCAAATGTCCAGTTGCATTTTCTACAGAAAGAGTGTTCAGATCTGCTCAATCAAAAGTATGGTTTAACTCTGTTAGTTGAATGCACAGATCAGAAAGAAGTTTCACAGAATGATTCCGTGTAGTTTATATTTGGAGACATTCCTTTTTCCACTATTACCCTCTTAGCGCTCCGAATCTCCACTTGCATTTTCTACAGAAAGAGTGTTTCAGAACGGCTCAATCAAAACTAAGGTTCAACCCTTTTACTTGAACAAACAGAACAGAAAGATGTTTCACACAATTCTTCTGTGTAGTTTTTATTTGTAGACATTCTTTTTCCCAATATAGGCCTCTTAGCGCTCAGAATGTCCAATTGCAGTTTCTACAGAAAGAGTGTTTCAGAACGGCTCAATCAAAAGTAAGGTTCAACTCTGTTAGTTGAATGCACAGAACAGAAAGAAGTTTCATACAATGCTTCTGTGTAGTTTATATTTGAACATATTCTTTTTTCCACTATTACCCACTTAGCGCTACGAATGTCCAGTTGCGTTTTCTACAGACAGAGTGTTTCAAAACTGCTCAATCAAAAGTATGGTTTAACTCTGTTAGCTGAATGCTCAGATCAGAAATAAGTTTCACAGAATGCTTCTGTGTAGTTTATATTTGAATATATTCCTTTTTCCACTACTACGCTCTTAGCGCTCCAAATGTCCAGTTGCATTTTCTACACAAAGAGTGTTCAGATCTGCTCAATCAAAAGTATGGTTTAACTCTGTTAGCTGAATGCACAGATCAGAAAGAAGTTTCACCGAATGATTCTGTGTAGTTTATATTTGAAGACATTCCTTTTTCCACTATTACCCTCTTAGCGCTCCGAATCTCCACTTGCATTTTCTACAAAAAGATTGTTTCATAACTGCTCAATCAAAAATATGTTTTATCTCTGTTAACTGAATTTACAGATCAGAAATATGTTTCACAGAATGCATCTGTGTAGTTTTTATTTGAAGATATTCTTTTTCCCAATGTAGGCCTCTTAGCGCTTAGCATGTCCAATTGCAGTTTCTACAGAAAGAGTGTTTCAGAAAGGCTCAATCAAAAGTAAGGTTCAACTCTGTTAGTTGAATGCACAGAACAGAAAGAAGTTTCATACAATGCTTCTGTGTAGTTTATATTTGAACATATTCTTTTTTCCACTATTACCCACTTAGCGCTACGAATGTCCAGTTGCATTTTCTACAGACAGAGTGTTTCAAAACTGCTCAATCAAAAGTATGGTTTAACTCTGTTAGCTGAATGCTCAGATCAGAAAGAAGTTTCACAGAATGCTTCTGTGTAGTTTATATTTGAATATATTCCTTTTTCCACTACTACTCTCTTAGCGCTCCAAATGTCCAGTTGCATTTTCTACAGAAAGAGTGTTCAGATCTGCTCAATCAAAAGTATGGTTTAACTCTGTTAGCTGAATGCACAGATCAGAAAGAAGTTTCACACAGTGATTCTGTGTAGTTTATATTTGGAGACATTCCTTTTTCCACTATTACTCTCTTAGCGCTCCGAATCTCCACTTGCATTTTCTACAGAAAGAGTGTTTCAGAACGGCTCAATCAAAACTAAGGTTCAACTCTTTTAGTTGAACAAACAGAACAGAAAGAAGTTTCACACAATTCTTCTGTGTAGTTTTTATTTGTAGACATTCTTTTTCCCAATATAGGCCTCTTAGCGCTCAGAATGTCCAATTGCAGTTTCTACAGAAAGAGTGTTTCAGAACGGCTCAATCAAAAGTAAGGTTCAACTCTGTTAGTTGAATGCACAGAACAGAAAGAAGTTTCATACAATGCTTCTGTGTAGTTTATATTTGAACATATTCTTTTTTCCACTATTACCCACTTAGCGCTACGAATGTCCAGTTGCATTTTCTACAGACAGAGTGTTTCAAAACTGCTCAATCAAAAGTATGGTTTAACTCTGTTAGCTGAATGCTCAGATCAGAAAGAAGTTTCACAGAATGCTTCTGTGTAGTTTATATTTGAATATATTCCTTTTTCCACTACTATGCTCTTAGCGCTCCAAATGTCCAGTTGCATTTTCTACACAAAGAGTGTTCAGATCTGCTGAATCAAAAGTATGGTTTAACTCTGTTAGCTGAATGCACAGATCAGAAAGAAGTTTCACCGAATGATTCTGTGTAGTTTATATTTGAAGACATTCCTTTTTCCACTATTACCCTCTTAGCGCTCCGAATCTCCACTTGCATTTTCTACAAAAAGAGTGTTTCATAACTGCTCAATCAAAAATATGTTTTATCTCTGTTAACTGAATTTACAGATCAGAAATATGTTTCACAGAATGCATCTGTGTAGTTTTTATTTGAAAATATTCTTTTTCCCAATGTAGGCCTCTTTGCGCTTAGCATGTCCAATTGCAGTTTCTACAGAAAGAGTGTTTCAGAACGGCTCAATCAAAAGTAAGGTTCAACTCTGTTAGTTGAATGCACAGAACAGAAAGAATTTTCACAGAATGCTACTGTGTAGTTTATATTTGAATATATTCCTTTTTCCACTATTACCCTCTTAGCGCTCCGAATGTCCACTTGCATTTTCTACAGAAAGAGTGTTCAGAACTGCGCAATCAAAAGTATGGTTTAACTCTGTTAGCTTAATGAACATATCAGAAATAAGTTTCACACAATGCTTCTGTGTAGTTTTTATTTGAAGATATTAATTTTCCCAATATAGGCCTCTTAGCGCTCAGAATGTCCAATTGCAGTTTCTACAGAAAGAGTGTTTCAGAAAGGCTCAATCAAAACTAAGGTTCAACTCTGTTAGTTGAATGCACAGAACAGAATGAAATTTCATACAATGCTTCTGTGTAGTTTATATTTGAACATATTCTTTTTTCCACTATTTTTTTTTTTTCTTTTTTTTTTTTTTTTTTTATTATACTTTAGGGTTTTAGGGTACATGTGCACAATGTGCAGGTTTGTTACATATGTATCCATGTGCCATGTTGATTTCCTGCACCCATTAATTCGTCATTTAGCATTAGGTGTATCTCCTAATGCTGTCCCTCCCCCCTCCCCCCACCCCACAACAGTCCCCGGAGTGTGATGTTCCCCTTCCTGTGTCCATGAGTTCTCATTGTTCAATTCCCACCTATGAGTGAGAACATGCGGTGTTTGGTTTTTTGTCCTTGCGATAGTTTACTGAGAATGATGTTTTCCAGTTTCATCCATGTCCCTACAAAGGACACGAACTCATCATTTTTTATGGCTGCATAGTATTCCATGGTGTATATGTGCCACATTTTCTTAATCCAGTCTATCGTTGTTGGACATTTGGGTTGGTTCCAACTCTTTGCTATTGTGAATAGTGCCGCAATAAACATACGTGTGCATGTGTCTTTATAGCAGCATGATTTATAGTCCTTTGGATATATACCCAGTAATGGGATGGCTGGGTCAAATGGTATTTCTAGTTCGAGATCCCTGAGGAATCGCCACACTGACTTCCACAATGGTTGAACTAGTTTACAGTCCCACCAACAGTGTAAAAGTGTTCCTATTTCTCCACATCCTCTCCAGCACCTGTTGTTTCCTGATTTTTTAATGATGGCCATTCTAACTGGTGTGAGATGGTATCTCACTGTGGTTTTGATTTGCATTTCTCTGATGGCCAGTGATGAGGAGCATTTCTTCATGTGTTTTTTGGCTGCATAAATGTCTTCTTTTGAGAAGTGTCTGTTCATGTCCTCTGCCCACTTTTTGATGGGGTTGTTTGTTTTTTTCTTGTAAATTTGTTTGAGTTCATTGTAGATTCTGGATATTAGCCCTTTGTCAGATGAGTAGGTTGCAAAAATTTTCTCCCATTGTGTAGGTTGCCTGTTCACTCTGATGATAGTTTCTTTTGCTGTGCAGAAGCTCTTTAGTTTAATGAGATCCCATTTGTCGATTTTGGCTTTTGTTGCCATTGCTTTTGGTGTTTTAGACATGAAGTCCTTGCCCACGCCTATGTCCTGAATGGTATTGCCTAGGTTTTCTTGTAGGATTTTAATGGTTTTAGGTCTAACATATAAGTCTTTAATCCATCTTGAATTAATTTTTGTATAAGGTGTAAGGAAGGGATCCAGTTGCAGCTTTCTACATATGGCTAGCCAGTTTTCCCAGCACCATTTATTAAATAGGGAATCCTTTCCCCATTTCTTGTTTTTGTCAGGTTTGTCAAAGATCAGATAGTTGTAGCTATGCGGCATCATTTCTGAGGGCTCTGTTCTGTTCCATTGATCTATGTCTCTGTTGTGGTACCAGTACCATGCTGTTTTGGTTACTGTAGCCTTGTAGTATAGTTTAAAGTCAGGTAGCGTGATGCCTCCAGCTTTGTTCTTTTGGCTTAGGATTGACTTGGCGATGCGGGCTCTTTTTTGGTTCCATATGAACTTTAAAGTAGTTTTTTCCAATTCTGTGAAGAAAGTCATTGGTAGCTTGATGGGGATGGCATTGAATCTATAAATTACCTTGGGCAGTATGGCCATTTTCACGATATTGATTCTTCCAACCCATGAGCATGGAATGTTCTTCCATTTGTTTGTATCCTCATTTATTTCATTGAGCAGTGGTTTGTAGTTCTCCTTGAAGAGGTCCTTCACATCCCTTGTAAGTTGGATTCCTAGGTATTTTATTCTCTTTGAAGCAATTGTGAATGGGAGTTCACTCATGATTTGGCTCTCTGTTTGTCTGTTATTGGTGTACAAGAATGCTTGTGATTTTTGTACATTAATTTTGTATCCTGAGACTTTGCTGAAGTTGCTAATCAGCTTAAGGAGATTTTGGGCTGAGACAATGGGGTTTTCTAGATATACAATCATGTCATCTGCAAACAGGGACAATTTGACTTCCTCTTTTCCTAATTGAATACCCTTTATTTCCTTCTCCTGCCTGATTGCTCTGGCCAGAACTTCCAGCACTATGTTGAATAGTAGCGGTGAGAGAGGGCATCCCTGTCTTGTGCCAGTTTTCAGAGGGAATGCTTCCAGTTTTTGCCCATTCAGTATGATATTGGCTGTGGGTTTGTTGTAGATAGCTCTTATTATTTTGAGATACGTCCCATCAATACCTAATTTATTGAGAGTTTTTTGCATGAAGGGTTGTTGAATTTTGTCAAAGGCCTTTTCTGCATCTATTGAGATAATCATGTGGTTTTTGTCTTTGGTTCTGTTTATATGCTGGATTACATTTATTGATTTGCGTATGTTGAACCAGCCTTGCATCCCAGGGATGAAGCCCACTTGATCATGGTGGATAAGCTTTTTGATGTGCTGCTGGATTCGGTTTGCCAGTATTTTATTGAGGATTTTTGCATCAATGTTCATCAAGGATATTGGTCTGAAATTCTCTTTTTTGGTTATGTCTCTGCCAGGTTTTGGTATCAGGACGATGCTGGCTTCGTAAAATGTGTTAGGGAGGATTCCCTCTTTTTCTATCGATTGGAATAGTTTCAGAAGGAATGGTACCAGTTCCTCCTTGTACCTCTGGTAGAATTCAGCTGTGAATCCATCAGGTCCTGGACTCTTTTTGGTTGGTAAGCTATTGATTATTGCCACAATTTCAGAACCTGTTATTGGTCTATTCAGAGATTCAACTTCTTCCTGGTTTAGTCTTGGGAGGGTGTATTTGTCGAGGAATTTATCCATTTCTTCCAGATTTTCTAGTTTATTTGCATAGAGGTGTTTGTAGTATTCTCTGATGGTAGATTGTATTTCTGTGGGATCGGTGGTGATATCCCCTTTTTCGTTTTTTATTGCATCTATTTGATTCTTCTCTCTTTTCTTCTTTATTAGTCTTGCTAGCGGTCCATCAATTTTGTTGATCTTTTCAAAAAACCAGCTCCTAGATTCATTAATTTTTTGAAGGGTTTTTTGTGTCTCTATTTCCTTCAGTTCTGCTCTGATTTTAGTTATTTCTAGCCTTCTGCTAGCTTTTGAATGTGTTTGCTCTTGCTTTTCTAGTTCTTTTAATTGTGATGTTAGGGTGTCAATTTTGGATCTTTCCTGCTTTCTCTTGTGGGCATTTAGTGCTATAAATTTCCCTCTACACACTGCTTTGAACGTGTCCCAGAGATTCTGGTATGTTGTGTCTTTGTTCTCGTTGGTTTCAAAGAACATCTTTATTTCTGCCTTCATTTCATTATGTACCCAATAGTCATTCAGGAGCAGGTTGTTCAGTTTCCATGTAGTTGAGCGGTTTTGACTGAGTTTCTTAATCCTGAGTTCTAGTTTGATTGCACTGTGGTCTGAGAGACAGTTTGTTATAATCTCTGTTCTTTTACATTTGCTGAGAAGAGCTTTACTTCCAATTATGTGGTCAATTTTGGAATAGGTGTGGTGTGGTGCTGAAAAAAATGTATATTCTGTTGATTTGGGGTGGAGAGTTCTGTAGATGTCTATTAGGTCCACTTTATGTAGAGCTGAGTTCAATTCCTGGATATCCTTGTTAACTTTCTGTCTCGTTGATCTGTCTAATGCTGACAGTGGGGTGTTAAAATCTCCCATTATTATTGTGTGGGAGTTTAAGTCCCTTTGTAGGTCACTGAGGACTTGCTTTATGAATCTGGGTGTTCCTGTGTTGGGTGCATATATATTTAGGATAGTTAGCTCTTCTTGTTGAATTGATCCCTTTACCATTATGTAATGGCCTTCTTTGTCTCTTTTGATCTTTGTTGGTTTAAAGTCTATTTTATCAGAGACTAGGATTGCAACCCCTGCCTTTTTTTGTTTTCCAGTTGCTTGATAGATCTTCCTCCATCCCTTTATTTTGAGTCTATGTGTGTCTCTGCACGTGAGATGGGTTTCCTGAATACAGCACACTGATGGGTCCTGACTCCTTATCCAGTTTGCCAGTCTGTGTCTTTTGATTGGAGCATTTAGCCCATTTACATTTAACGTGAATATTGTTATGTGTGAATCTGATCCTGTCATTATGATGTTAGTTGGTTATTTTGCTCGTTAGTTGCTATAGTTTCTTCCTAGCCTCGATGGTCTTTACAATTTGGCATGTTTTTGCAGGGGCTGGTACCGGTTGTTCCTTTCCATGTTTAGTGCTTCCTTCAGGAGCTCTTTTAGGGCAGGCCTGGTGGTGACAAAATCTCTCAGCGTTTGCTTGTCTGTAAAGTATTTTATTTCTCCTTCACTTATGAAGCTTAGTTTGGCGGGATAGGAAATTCTGGGTTGAAAATTCTTTTCTTTAAGAATGTTGAATATCGGCCCCCACTCTCTTCTGGCTTGTAGAGTTTCTGCTGAGAGATCAGCTGTTAGTCTGATGGGCTTCCCTTTGTGGGTAACCCGACCTTTCTCTCTGGCTGCCCTTAACATTTTTTCCTTCATTTCCACTTTGGTGAATCTGACAATTATGTGTCTTGGAGTTGCCCTTCTCGAGGAGTATCTTTGTGGCGTTCTCTGTATTTCCTGAATCTGAATGCTGGCCTGCCTTGCTAGATTGGGGAAGTTCTCCTGGATAATATCTTGCAGAGTGTTTTCCAACTTGGTTCCATTCTCCCCATCATTTTCAGGTACACCAATCAGACGTAGGTTTGGTCTTTTCACATAGTCCCAAATTTCTTGGAGGCTTTGTTCATTTCTTTTTATTCTTTTTTCTCTAAACTTCCCTTCTCTCTTCATTTCATTCATTTCATCTTCTATCAGCGATACCCTTTCTTCCAGTTGATCGCATCTGCTACTCAGGCTTCTGCATTTTTCGCGTAGTTCTCGAAACTTGGCTTTCAGCTCCATCATCTCCTTGAAGCCCTTCTCTCCATTGGTTATTCTAGTTATCCATTCTTCTAATTTTTTTTCAAAGTTTTTAACTTCTTTGCTATTGTTTTGAATTTCCTCTCGTAGCTCAGAGTAGTTTGATCGTCTGAAGCCTTCTTCTCTCAACTCATCAAAGTCATCCTCCATCCAGCTTTGTTCCGTTGCTGGTGAGGAACTGCGTTCCTTTGGAGGAGGAGAGGTGCTCTGTTTTTTAGAGTTTCCAGTTTTTTTGGTCTGTTTTTTCCCCATCTTTGTGGTTTTGTCTACTTTTTGTCTTCGATGATGGTGATGTACAGATGGGTTTTTGGTGTGGATGTCCTTTCTGTTTGTTAATTTTCCTTCTACCAGACAAGACCCTCAGCTGCAGGTCTGTTGGAGTTTACTAGAGGTCCACTCCAGACCCTGCTTGGCTGGGTGTCAGTACCGGTGGCTGCAGAACAGCGGATTTTCGTGAGACCACAAATTCAGCTGTCTGATAGTTCCTCTGAAAGTTTTGTCTCAGAAGAGTACCCGGTTGAATGAGGTGTCAGTCTGTCCCACTGGGGGGGTGCCTCACACTTAGGCTGCTCAGGGGTGAGGGACCCACTTTAGGAGGCAGTCTGTCCGTTCTCAGATCACAAGCTGCGTGCTGGGAGAACCACGTCAGACAGGGACATTTAAGGCTGTGGAGGTTCTCGCTGAGTTTTTGGTTGTCTGTGCCCTGCCCCCAGAGGTGGAGCCTACAGAGGCAGGCGGGCCTCCTTGAGCTGTGGTGGGCTCCACCCAGTTCGAGCTTCCTGGCTGCTTTGTTTACCTAAGCAAGCCTGGGCAATGGCGGGCGCCCCTCCCCCAGCCTCGTTGCCGCCTTGCAGCGTGATCTCAGACTGTTGTGCTAGCAATCAGCGAGACTCCGTGGGCATAGGACCCTCCGAGCCAGGTGCGGGACACAATCTCCTAGTGTGCCGTTTTCCAGGCCCGTTGGAAAAGCGCAGTATTAGGACGGGACTGACCCGATATTCCAGGTGCCCTCTGTTTTCCCTTTCTTTGACTAGGAAAGGGAACTCCCTGACCCCTTGCGCTTCCCGAGTGAGGCAATGCCTCGCCCTGCTTCGGCTCGCGCACAGTGCGCTTCACCGACTGTCCTGAACCCACTGTTAGGCACTCCCTAGTGAGATGAAACCGGTACCTCAAGCAGAAATGCAGAAATCACCCGTCTTCTGTGTCGCTGGGGCTGGGAGCTGGAGACCGGAGCTCTCTTTTTTCCACTATTACCCACTTGGCGCTACGAATGTCCAGTTGCATTTTCTACAGACAGAGTGTTTCAAAACTGCTCAATCAAAAGTATGGTTTAACTCTGTTAGCTGAATGCACAGATCAGAAAGAAGTTTCACAGAATGATTCTGTGTAGTTTATATTTGGAGACATTCCTTTTTCCACTATTACCCTCTTAGCGCTCCGAATCTCCACTTGCATTTTCTACAGAAAGAGTGTTTCAGAACGGCTCAATCAAAACTAAAGTTCAACTCTTTTAGTTGAACAAACAGAACAGAAAGCAGTTTCACACAATTCTTCTGTGTAGTTTTTATTTGTAGACATTCTTTTTCCCAATATAGGCCTCTTAGCGCTCAGAATGTCCAATTGCAGTTTCTACAGAAAGAGTGTTTCAGAACGGCTCAATCAAAAGTAAGGTTCAACTCTGTTAGTTGAATGCACAGAACAGAAAGAAGTTTCATACAATGCTTCTGTGTAGTTTATATTTGAACATATTCTTTTTTCCACTATTACCCACTTAGCGCTAGGAATGTCCAGTTGCATTTTCTATAGACAGAGTGTTTCAAAACTGCTCAATCAAAAGTATGGTTTAACTCTGTTAGCTGAATGCTCAGATCAGAAAGAAGTTTCACAGAATGCTTCTGTGTAGTTTATATTTGAATATATTCCTTTTTCCACTACTACGCTCTTAGCGCTCCAAATGTCCAGTTGCATTTTCTACAGAAAGAGTGTTCAGATCTGCTCAATCAAAAGTATGGTTTAACTCTGTTAGCTGAATGCACAGATCAGAAAGAAGTTTCACCGAATGATTCTGTGTAGTTTATATTTGAAGACATTCCTTTTTCCCCTATTAGCCTCTTAGCGCTCCGAATCTCCACTTGCATTTTCTACAAAAAGAGTGTTTCATAACTGCTCAATCAAAAATATGTTTTATCTCTGTTAACTGAATTTACAGATCAGAAATAAGTTTCACAGAATGCATCTGTGTAGTTTTTATTTGAAGATATTCTTTTTCCCAATGTAGGCCTCTTAGCGCTTAGCATGTCCAATTGCAGTTTCTACAGAAAGAGTGTTTCAGAACGGCTCAATCAAAAGTAAGGTTCAACTCTGTTAGTTGAATGCACAGAACAGAAAGAATTTTCACAGAATGCTACTGTGTAGTTTATATTTGAATATATTCCTTTTTCCACTATTACCCTCTTAGCGCTCCGAATGTCCACTTGCATTTTCTACAGAAAGAGTGTTCAGAACTGCGCAATCAAAAGTATGGTTTAACACTGTTAGCTTAATGAACATATCAGAAATAAGTTTCACACAATGCTTCTGTGTAGTTTTTATTTGAAGATATTATTTTTCCCAATATAGGCCTCTTAGCGCTCAGAATGTCCAATTGCTGTTTCTACAGAAAGAGTGTTTCAGAAAGGCTCAATCAAAACTAAGGTTCAACTCTGTTAGTTGAATGCACAGAACAGAAAGAAATTTCATACAATGCTTCTGTGTAGTTTATATTTGAACATATTCTTTTTTCCACTATTACCCACTTGGCGCTACGAATGTCCAGTTGCATTTTCTACAGACAGAGTGTTTCAAAACTGCTCAATCAAAAGTATGGTTTAACTCTGTTAGCTGAATGCTCAGAACAGAAAGAAGTTTCACAGAATGCTTCTGTGTAGTTTATATTTGAATATATTCCTTTTTCCACTACTACTCTCTTAGCGCTCCAAATGTCCAGTTGCATTTTCTACAGAAAGAGTGTTCAGATCTGCTCAATGAAAAGTATGGTTTAACTCTGTTAGCAGAATGCACAGATCAGAAAGAAGTTTCACAGAATTATTCTGTGTAGTTTATATATGGAGACATTCCTTTTTCCACTATTACCCTCTTAGCGCTCCGAATCTCCACTTGCATTTTCTACAGAAAGAGTGTTTCAGAACGGCTCAATCAAAACTAAAGTTCAAATCTTTTAGTTGAACAAACAGAACAGAAAGAAGTTTCACACAATTCTTCTGTGTAGTTTTTATTTGTAGACATTCATTTTCCCAATATAGGCCTCTTAGCGCTCAGAATGTCAAATTGCAGTTTCTACAGAAAGAGTGTTTCAGAAAGGCTCAATCAAAAGTAAGGTTCAACTCTCTTAGTTGAATGCACAGATCAGAAAGAAGTTTCATACAATGCTTCTGTGTAGTTTATATTTGAACATATACTTTTTTCCACTATCACCCACTTAGCGCTACGAATGTCCAGTTGCATTTTCTACAGACAGAGTGTTTCAAAACTGCTCAATCAAAAGTATGGTTTAACTCTGTTAGCTGAATGCTCAGATCAGAAAGAAGTTTCACAGAATGCTTCTGTGTAGTTTATATTTGAATATATTCCTTTTTCCACTACTACTCTCTTAGCGCTCAAAATGTCCAGTTGCATTTTCTACAGAAAGAGTGTTCAGATCTGCTCAATCAAAAGTATGGTTTAACTCTGTTAGTTGAAAGCACAGATCAGAAAGAAGTTTCACAGAATGATTCCGTGTAGTTTATATTTGGAGACATTCCTTTTTCCACTATTACCCTCTTAGCGCTCCGAATCTCCACTTGCATTTTCTACAGAAAGAGTGTTTCAGAACGGCTCAATCAAAACTAAGGTTCAACCCTTTTAGTTGAACAAACAGAACAGAAAGATGTTTCACACAATTCTTCTGTGTAGGTTTTAATTCTAGACATTCTTTTTCCCAATATAGGCCTCTTAGCGCTCAGAATGTCCAATTGCAGTTTCTACAGAAAGAGTGTTTCAGAACGGCTCAATCAAAAGTAAGGTTCAACTCTGTTAGTTGAATGCACAGAACAGAAAGAAGTTTCATACAATGCTTCTGTGTAGTTTATATTTGAACATATTCTTTCTCCTCTATTACCCACTTAGCGCTACGAATGTCCAGTTGCATTTTCTACAGACAGAGTGTTTCAAAACTGCTCAATCAAAAGTATGGTTTAACTCTGTTAGCTGAATGCTCAGATCAGAAAGAAGTTTCACAGAATGCTTCTGTGTAGTTTATATTTGAATATATTCCTTTTTCCACTACTACGCTCTTAGCGCTCCAAATGTCCAGTTGCATTTTCTACAGAAAGAGTGTTCAGATCTGCTCAATCAAAAGTATGGTTTAACTCTGTTAGCTGAATGCACAGATCAGAAAGAAGTTTCACCGAATGATTCTGTGTAGTTTATAGTTGAAGACATTCCTTTTTCCACTATTACCCTCTTAGCGCTCCGAATCTCCACTTGCATTTTCTACAAAAAGAGTGTTTCATAACTGCTCAATCAAAAATATGTTTTATCTCTGTTAACTGAATTTACAGATCAGAAATAAGTTTCACAGAATGCATCTGTGTAGTTTTTATTTGAAGATATTCTTTTTCCCAATGTAGGCCTCTTAGCGCTTAGCATGTCGAATTGCAGTTTCTACAGAAAGAGTGTCTCAGAACGGCTCAATCAAAAGTAAGGTTCAACTCTGTTAGTTGAATGCACAGAACAGAAAGAATTTTCACAGAATGCTACTGTGTAGTTTATATTTGAATATATTCCTTTTTCCACTATTACCCTCTTAGCGCTCCGAATGTCCACTTGCATTTTCTACAGAAAGAGTGTTCAGAACTGCGCAATCAAAAGTATGGTTTAACTCTGTTAGCTTAATGAACATATCAGAAATAAGTTTCACACAATGCTTCTGTGTAGTTTTTATTTGAAGATATTATTTTTCCCAATTGAGGCCTCTTAGCGCTCAGAATGTCCAATTGCAGTTTCTACAGAAAGAGTGTTTCAGAAAGGCTCAATCAAAAGTAAGGTTCAACTCTGTTAGTTGAATGCTCAGAACAGAAAGAAGTTTCATACAATGCTTCTGTGTAGTTTATATTTGAACATATTCTTTTTTCCACTATTACCTACTTAGCGCTACGAATGTCCAGTTGCATTTTCTACAGACAGAGTGTTTCAAATCTGCTCAATCAAATGTATGGTTTAAGTCTGTTAGCTGAATGCTCAGATCAGAAAGAAGTTTCACAGAATGCTTCTGTGTAGTTTATATTTGAATATATTCCTTTTTCCACTACTACTCTCTTAGCGCTCCAAATGTCCAGTTGCATTTTCTACACAAAGAGTGTTCAGATCTGCTCAATCAAAAGTATGGTTTAACTCTGTTAGCTGAATGCGCAGATCAGAAAGAAGTTTCACCGAATGATTCTGTGTAGTTTATATTTGAAGACATTCCTTTTTCCACTATTACCCTCTTAGCGCTCCGAATCTCCACTTGCATTTTCTACAAAAAGAGTGTTTCTTAACTGCTCAATCAAAAATATGTTTTATCTCTGTTAACTGAATTTACAGATCAGAAATAAGTTTCACAGAATGCTTCTGTGTAGTTTATATTTGAATATATTCCTTTTTCCACTACTACTCTCTTAGCGCTCCAAATGTCCAGTTGCATTTTCTACAGAAAGAGTGTTCAGATCTGCTCAATCAAAAGTATGGTTTAACTCTGTTAGCTGAATGCACAGATCAGAAAGAAGTTTCACAGAATGATTCTGTGTAGTTTACATTTGGAGACATTCCTTTTTCCACTATTAGCCTCTTAGCACTGCGAATCTCCACTTGCATTTTCTACAGAAAGAGTGTTTCAGAACGGCTCAATCAAAACTAATGTTCAACTCTTTTAGTTGAACAAACAGAACAGAAAGAAGTTTCACACAATTCTTCTGTGTAGTTTTTATTTGTAGACATTCTTTTTCCCAATATAGGCCTCTTAGCGCTCAGAATGTCCAATTGCAGTTTCTACAGAAAGAGTGTTTCAGAACGGCTCAATCAAAAGTAAGGTTCAACTCTGTTAGTTGAATGCACAGAACAGAAAGAAGTTTCATACAATGCTTCTGTGTAGTTTATATTTGAACATATTCTTTTTTCCACTATTACCCACTTAGCGCTACGAATGTCCAGTTGCATTTTCTACAGACAGAGTGTTTCAAAACTGCTCAATCAAAAGTATGGTTTAACTCTGTTAGCTGAATGCTCAGATCAGAAAGAAGTTTCACAGAATGCTTCTGTGTAGTTTATATTTGAATATATTCCTTTTTCCACTACTACGCTCTTAGCGCTCAAAATGTCCAGTTGCATTCTCTACACAAAGAGTGTTCAGATCTGCTCAATCAAAAGTATGGATTAACTCGGTTAGCTGAATGCACACATCAGAAGGAAGTTTCACCGAATGATTCTGTGTAGTTTATATTTGAAGACATTCCTTTTTCCACTATTACCCTCTTAGCGCTCCGAATCTCCACTTGCATTTTCTACAAAAAGAGTGTTTCATAACTGCTCAATCAAAAATATGTTTTATCTCTGTTAACTGAATTTACAGAACAGAAAATAAGTTTCACAGAATGCATCTGTGTAGTTTTTATTTGAAGATATTCTTTTTCCCAATGTAGGCCTCTTAGCGCTTAGCATGTCCAATTGCAGTTTCTACAGAAAGAGTGTTTCAGAACGGCTCAATCAAAAGTAAGGTTCAACTCTGTTAGTTGAATGCACAGAACAGAAAGAATTTTCACAGAATGCTACTGTGTAGTTTATATTTGAATATATTCCTTTTTCCACTATTACCCTCTTAGCGCTCCGAATGTCCACTTGCATTTTCTACAGAAAGAGTGTTCAGAACTGCGCAATCAAAAGTATGGTTTAACTCTGTTAGCTTAATGAACATATCAGAAATAAGTTTCACACAATGCTTCTGTGTAGTTTTTATTTGAAGATATTATTTTCCCAATAGAGGCCTCTTAGCGCTCAGAATGTCCAATTGCACTTTCTACAGAAAGAGTGTTTCAGAAAGGCTCAATCAAAAGTAAGGTTCAACTCTGTTAGTTGAATGCACAGAACAGAAAGAAGTTTCATACAATGCTTCTGTGTAGTTTATATTTGAACATATTCTTTTTTCCACTATTACCCACTTAGCGCTACGAATGTCCAGTTGCATTTTCTACAGACAGAGTGTTTCAAATCTGCTCAATCAAATGTATGGTTTAACTCTGTTAGCTGAATGCTCAGATCAGAAAGAAGTTTCACAGAATGCTTCTGTGTAGTTTATATTTGAATATATTCCTTTTTCCACTACTACTCTCTTAGCGCTCCAAATGTCCAGTTGCATTTTCTACAGAAAGAGTGTTCAGATCTGCTCAATCAAAAGTATGCTTTAACACTGTTAGCTGAATGCACAGATCAGAAAGAAGTTTCACAGAATGATTCTGTGTAGTTTATATTTGGAGACATTCCTTTTTCCACTATTACCCTCTTAGCGCTCCGAATCTCCACTTGCATTTTCTACAGAAAGAGTGTTTCAGGACGGCTCAATCAAAACTAAGGTTCAACTCTTTTAGTTGAACAAACCGAACAGAAAGAAGTTTCACACAATTCTTCTGTGTAGTTTTTATTTGTAGACATTCTTTTTCCCAATATAGGCCTCTTAGCGCTCAGAATGTCCAATTGCAGTTTCTACAGAAAGAGTGTTTCAGAACGGCTCAATCAAAAGTAAGGTTCAACTCTGTTTGTTGAATGCACAGAACAGAAAGAAGTTTCATACAATACTTCTGTGTAGTTTATATTTGAACATATTCTTTTTTCCACTATTACCGACATAGCGCTACGAATGTCCAGTTGCATTTTCTACAGAGAGAGTGTTTCAAAACTGCTCAATCAAAAGTATGGTTTAACTCTGTTAGCTGAATGCTCAGATCAGAAAGAAGTTTCACAGAATGCTTCTGTGTAGTTTATATCTGAATATATTCCTTTTTCCACCACTACGCTCTTAGCGCTCCAAATGTCCAGTTGCATTTTCTACACAAAGAGTGTTCAGATCTGCTCAATCAAAAGTATGTTTTAACTCTGTTAGCTGAATGCACAGATCAGAAAGAAGTTTCACCGAATGATTCTGTGTAGTTTATATTTGAAGACATTCCTTTTTCCACTATTACCCTCTTAGCGCTCCGAATCTCCACTTGCATTTTCTACAAAAAGAGTGTTTCATAACTGCTCAATCAAAAATATGTTTTATCTCTGTTAACTGAATTTACAGATCAGAAATAAGTTTCACTGAATGCATCTGTGTAGTTTTTATTTGAAGATATTCTTTTTCCCAATGTAGGCCTCTTAGCGCTTAGCATGTCCAATTGCAGTTTCTACAGAAAGAGTGTTTCAGAACGGCTCAATCAAAAGTAAGGTTCAACACTGTTAGTTGAATGCACAGAACAGAAAGAATTTTCACAGAATGCTACTGTGTAGTTTATATTTGAATATATTCCTTTTTCCACTATTACCCTCTTAGCGCTCCGAATGTCCACTTGCATTTTCTACAGAAAGAGTGTTCACAACTGCGCAATCAAAAGAATTTTTTAACTCTGTTAGCTTAATGAACATATCAGAAATAAGTTTCACACAATGCTTCTGTGTAGTTTTTATTTGAAGATATTATTTTTCCCAATATAGGCCTCTTAGCGCTCAGAATGTCCAATTGGAGTTTCTACAGAAAGAGTGTTTCAGAAAGGCTCAATCAAAAGTAAGGTTCAACTCTGTTAGTTGAATGCACAGAAGAGAAAGAAGTTTCATACAATGCTTCTGTGTAGTTTATATTTGAACATATTCTTTTTTCCACTATTACCCACTTAGCGCTACGAATGTCCAGTTGCATTTTCTACAGACAGAGTGTTTCAAAACTGCTCAATCAAAAGTATGGTTTAACTCTGTTAGCTGAATGCTCAGATCAGAAAGAAGTTTCACAGAATGCTTCTGTGTAGTTTATATTTGAATATATTCCTTTTTCCACTACTACTCTCTTAGCGCTCCAAATGTCCAGTTGCATTTTCTACAGAAAGAGTGTTCAGATCTGCTCAATGAAAAGTATGGTTTAACTCTGTTAGCTGAATGCACACATCAGAAAGAAGTTTCACAGAATGATTCTGTGTAGTTTATATTTGGAGACATTCCTTTTTCCATTATTACCCTCTTAGCGCTCTGAATCTCCACTTGAATTTTCTACAGAAAGAGTGTTTCAGAACGGCTCAATCAAAACTAAGTTTCAACTCTTTTAGTTGAAGAAACAGAACAGAAAGAAGTTTCACACAATTCTTCTGTGTAGTTTTTATTTGTAGACATTCTTTTTCCCAATATAGGCCTCTTAGCGCTCAGAATGTCCAATTGCAGTTTCTACAGAAAGAGTGTTTCAGAACGGCTCAATCAAAAGTAAGGTTCAACTCTGTTAGTTGAATGCACAAAACAGAAAGAAGTTTCATACAATGCTTCTGTGTAGTTTATATTTGAACATATCCTTTTTTCCACTATTACCCACTTAGCGCTACGAATGTCCAGTTGCATTTTCTACAGACAGAGTGTTTCAAAACTGCTCAATCAAAAGTATGGTTTAACTCTGTTAGCTGAATGCTCAGATCAGAAAGAAGTTTCACAGAATGCTTCTGTGTAGTTTATATTTGAATATATTCCTTTTTCCACTACTACGCTCTTAGCGCTCCAAATGTCCAGTTGCATTTTCTACAGAAAGAGTGTTCAGATCTGCTCAATCAAAAGTATGGTTTAACTCTGTTAGCTGAATGCACAGATCAGAAAGAAGTTTCACCGAATGATTCTGTGTAGTTTATAGTTGAAGACATTCCTTTTTCCACTATTACCCTCTTAGCGCTCCGAATCTCCACTTGCATTTTCTACAAAAAGAGTGTTTCATAACTGCTCAATCAAAAATATGTTTTATCTCTGTTAACTGAATTTACAGATCAGAAATAAGTTTCACAGAATGCATCTGTGTAGTTTTTATTTGAAGATATTCTTTTTCCCAATGTAGGCCTCTTAGCGCTTAGCATGTCGAATTGCAGTTTCTACAGAAAGAGTGTCTCAGAACGGCTCAATCAAAAGTAAGGTTCAACTCTGTTAGTTGAATGCACAGAACAGAAAGAATTTTCACAGAATGCTACTGTGTAGTTTATATTTGAATATATTCCTTTTTCCACTATTACCCTCTTAGCGCTCCGAATGTCCACTTGCATTTTCTACAGAAAGAGTGTTCAGAACTGCGCAATCAAAAGTATGGTTTAACTCTGTTAGCTTAATGAACATATCAGAAATAAGTTTCACACAATGCTTCTGTGTAGTTTTTATTTGAAGATATTATTTTTCCCAATTGAGGCCTCTTAGCGCTCAGAATGTCCAATTGCAGTTTCTACAGAAAGAGTGTTTCAGAAAGGCTCAATCAAAAGTAAGGTTCAACTCTGTTAGTTGAATGCTCAGAACAGAAAGAAGTTTCATACAATGCTTCTGTGTAGTTTATATTTGAACATATTCTTTTTTCCACTATTACCTACTTAGCGCTACGAATGTCCAGTTGCATTTTCTACAGACAGAGTGTTTCAAATCTGCTCAATCAAATGTATGGTTTAAGTCTGTTAGCTGAATGCTCAGATCAGAAAGAAGTTTCACAGAATGCTTCTGTGTAGTTTATATTTGAATATATTCCTTTTTCCACTACTACTCTCTTAGCGCTCCAAATGTCCAGTTGCATTTTCTACACAAAGAGTGTTCAGATCTGCTCAATCAAAAGTATGGTTTAACTCTGTTAGCTGAATGCGCAGATCAGAAAGAAGTTTCACCGAATGATTCTGTGTAGTTTATATTTGAAGACATTCCTTTTTCCACTATTACCCTCTTAGCGCTCCGAATCTCCACTTGCATTTTCTACAAAAAGAGTGTTTCTTAACTGCTCAATCAAAAATATGTTTTATCTCTGTTAACTGAATTTACAGATCAGAAATAAGTTTCACAGAATGCTTCTGTGTAGTTTATATTTGAATATATTCCTTTTTCCACTACTACTCTCTTAGCGCTCCAAATGTCCAGTTGCATTTTCTACAGAAAGAGTGTTCAGATCTGCTCAATCAAAAGTATGGTTTAACTCTGTTAGCTGAATGCACAGATCAGAAAGAAGTTTCACAGAATGATTCTGTGTAGTTTACATTTGGAGACATTCCTTTTTCCACTATTAGCCTCTTAGCACTGCGAATCTCCACTTGCATTTTCTACAGAAAGAGTGTTTCAGAACGGCTCAATCAAAACTAATGTTCAACTCTTTTAGTTGAACAAACAGAACAGAAAGAAGTTTCACACAATTCTTCTGTGTAGTTTTTATTTGTAGACATTCTTTTTCCCAATATAGGCCTCTTAGCGCTCAGAATGTCCAATTGCAGTTTCTACAGAAAGAGTGTTTCAGAACGGCTCAATCAAAAGTAAGGTTCAACTCTGTTAGTTGAATGCACAGAACAGAAAGAAGTTTCATACAATGCTTCTGTGTAGTTTATATTTGAACATATTCTTTTTTCCACTATTACCCACTTAGCGCTACGAATGTCCAGTTGCATTTTCTACAGACAGAGTGTTTCAAAACTGCTCAATCAAAAGTATGGTTTAACTCTGTTAGCTGAATGCTCAGATCAGAAAGAAGTTTCACAGAATGCTTCTGTGTAGTTTATATTTGAATATATTCCTTTTTCCACTACTACGCTCTTAGCGCTCAAAATGTCCAGTTGCATTCTCTACACAAAGAGTGTTCAGATCTGCTCAATCAAAAGTATGGATTAACTCGGTTAGCTGAATGCACACATCAGAAGGAAGTTTCACCGAATGATTCTGTGTAGTTTATATTTGAAGACATTCCTTTTTCCACTATTACCCTCTTAGCGCTCCGAATCTCCACTTGCATTTTCTACAAAAAGAGTGTTTCATAACTGCTCAATCAAAAATATGTTTTATCTCTGTTAACTGAATTTACAGAACAGAAAATAAGTTTCACAGAATGCATCTGTGTAGTTTTTATTTGAAGATATTCTTTTTCCCAATGTAGGCCTCTTAGCGCTTAGCATGTCCAATTGCAGTTTCTACAGAAAGAGTGTTTCAGAACGGCTCAATCAAAAGTAAGGTTCAACTCTGTTAGTTGAATGCACAGAACAGAAAGAATTTTCACAGAATGCTACTGTGTAGTTTATATTTGAATATATTCCTTTTTCCACTATTACCCTCTTAGCGCTCCGAATGTCCACTTGCATTTTCTACAGAAAGAGTGTTCAGAACTGCGCAATCAAAAGTATGGTTTAACTCTGTTAGCTTAATGAACATATCAGAAATAAGTTTCACACAATGCTTCTGTGTAGTTTTTATTTGAAGATATTATTTTCCCAATAGAGGCCTCTTAGCGCTCAGAATGTCCAATTGCACTTTCTACAGAAAGAGTGTTTCAGAAAGGCTCAATCAAAAGTAAGGTTCAACTCTGTTAGTTGAATGCACAGAACAGAAAGAAGTTTCATACAATGCTTCTGTGTAGTTTATATTTGAACATATTCTTTTTTCCACTATTACCCACTTAGCGCTACGAATGTCCAGTTGCATTTTCTACAGACAGAGTGTTTCAAATCTGCTCAATCAAATGTATGGTTTAACTCTGTTAGCTGAATGCTCAGATCAGAAAGAAGTTTCACAGAATGCTTCTGTGTAGTTTATATTTGAATATATTCCTTTTTCCACTACTACTCTCTTAGCGCTCCAAATGTCCAGTTGCATTTTCTACAGAAAGAGTGTTCAGATCTGCTCAATCAAAAGTATGCTTTAACACTGTTAGCTGAATGCACAGATCAGAAAGAAGTTTCACAGAATGATTCTGTGTAGTTTATATTTGGAGACATTCCTTTTTCCACTATTACCCTCTTAGCGCTCCGAATCTCCACTTGCATTTTCTACAGAAAGAGTGTTTCAGGACGGCTCAATCAAAACTAAGGTTCAACTCTTTTAGTTGAACAAACCGAACAGAAAGAAGTTTCACACAATTCTTCTGTGTAGTTTTTATTTGTAGACATTCTTTTTCCCAATATAGGCCTCTTAGCGCTCAGAATGTCCAATTGCAGTTTCTACAGAAAGAGTGTTTCAGAACGGCTCAATCAAAAGTAAGGTTCAACTCTGTTTGTTGAATGCACAGAACAGAAAGAAGTTTCATACAATACTTCTGTGTAGTTTATATTTGAACATATTCTTTTTTCCACTATTACCGACATAGCGCTACGAATATCCAGTTGCATTTTCTACAGAGAGAGTGTTTCAAAACTGCTCAATCAAAAGTATGGTTTAACTCTGTTAGCTGAATGCTCAGATCAGAAAGAAGTTTCACAGAATGCTTCTGTGTAGTTTATATCTGAATATATTCCTTTTTCCACCACTACGCTCTTAGCGCTCCAAATGTCCAGTTGCATTTTCTACACAAAGAGTGTTCAGATCTGCTCAATCAAAAGTATGTTTTAACTCTGTTAGCTGAATGCACAGATCAGAAAGAAGTTTCACCGAATGATTCTGTGTAGTTTATATTTGAAGACATTCCTTTTTCCACTATTACCCTCTTAGCGCTCCGAATCTCCACTTGCATTTTCTACAAAAAGAGTGTTTCATAACTGCTCAATCAAAAATATGTTTTATCTCTGTTAACTGAATTTACAGATCAGAAATAAGTTTCACTGAATGCATCTGTGTAGTTTTTATTTGAAGATATTCTTTTTCCCAATGTAGGCCTCTTAGCGCTTAGCATGTCCAATTGCAGTTTCTACAGAAAGAGTGTTTCAGAACGGCTCAATCAAAAGTAAGGTTCAACACTGTTAGTTGAATGCACAGAACAGAAAGAATTTTCACAGAATGCTACTGTGTAGTTTATATTTGAATATATTCCTTTTTCCACTATTACCCTCTTAGCGCTCCGAATGTCCACTTGCATTTTCTACAGAAAGAGTGTTCAGAACTGCGCAATCAAAAGAATTTTTTAACTCTGTTAGCTTAATGAACATATCAGAAATAAGTTTCACACAATGCTTCTGTGTAGTTTTTATTTGAAGATATTATTTTTCCCAATATAGGCCTCTTAGCGCTCAGAATGTCCAATTGGAGTTTCTACAGAAAGAGTGTTTCAGAAAGGCTCAATCAAAAGTAAGGTTCAACTCTGTTAGTTGAATGCACAGAAGAGAAAGAAGTTTCATACAATGCTTCTGTGTAGTTTATATTTGAACATATTCTTTTTTCCACTATTACCCACTTAGCGCTACGAATGTCCAGTTGCATTTTCTACAGACAGAGTGTTTCAAAACTGCTCAATCAAAAGTATGGTTTAACTCTGTTAGCTGAATGCTCAGATCAGAAAGAAGTTTCACAGAATGCTTCTGTGTAGTTTATATTTGAATATATTCCTTTTTCCACTACTACTCTCTTAGCGCTCCAAATGTCCAGTTGCATTTTCTACAGAAAGAGTGTTCAGATCTGCTCAATGAAAAGTATGGTTTAACTCTGTTAGCTGAATGCACACATCAGAAAGAAGTTTCACAGAATGATTCTGTGTAGTTTATATTTGGAGACATTCCTTTTTCCATTATTACCCTCTTAGCGCTCCGAATCTCCACTTGAATTTTCTACAGAAAGAGTGTTTCAGAACGGCTCAATCAAAACTAAGTTTCAACTCTTTTAGTTGAAGAAACAGAACAGAAAGAAGTTTCACACAATTCTTCTGTGTAGTTTTTATTTGTAGACATTCTTTTTCCCAATATAGGCCTCTTAGCGCTCAGAATGTCCAATTGCAGTTTCTACAGAAAGAGTGTTTCAGAACGGCTCAATCAAAAGTAAGGTTCAACTCTGTTAGTTGAATGCACAAAACAGAAAGAAGTTTCATACAATGCTTCTGTGTAGTTTATATTTGAACATATCCTTTTTTCCACTATTACCCACTTAGCGCTACGAATGTCCAGTTGCATTTTCTACAGACAGAGTGTTTCAAAACTGCTCAATCAAAAGTATGGTTTAACTCTGTTAGCTGAATGCTCAGATCAGAAAGAAGTTTCACAGAATGCTTCTGTGTAGTTTATATTTGAATATATTCCTTTTTCCACTACTACGCTCTTAGCGCTCCAAATGTCCAGTTGCATTTTCTACACAAAGAGTGTTCAGATCTGCTCAATCAAAAGTATGGTTTAACTCTGTTAGCTGAATGCACAGATCAGAAAGAAGTTTCACCGAATGATTCTGTGTAGTTTATATTTGAAGACATTCCTTTTTCCACTATTACCCTCTTAGCGCTCCGAATCTCCACTTGCATTTTCTACAAAAAGAGTGTTTCATAACTGTTCAATCAAAAATATGTTTTATCTCTGTTAACTGAATTTACAGATCAGAAATAACTTTCACAGAATGAATCTGTGTAGTTTTTATTTGAAGATATTCTTTTTCCCAATGTAGGCCTCTTAGCGCTCAGAATGTCAAATTGCAGTTTCTACAGAAAGAGTGTTTCAGAAAGGCTCAATCAAAAGTAAGGTTCAACTCTCTTAGTTGAATGCACAGAACAGAAAGAAGTTTCATACAATGCTTCTGTGTAGTCTATATTTGAACATATTCTTTTTTCCACTATTACCCACTTAGCGCTACGAATGTCCAGTTGCATTTTCTACAGACAGAGTGTTTCAAAACTGCTCAATCAAAAGTATGGTTTAACTCTGTTAGCTGAATGCTCAGATCAGAAAGAAGTTTCACAGAATGCTTCTGTGTAGTTTATATTTGAATATATTCCTTTTTCCACTACTACTCTCTTAGCGCTCAAAATGTCCAGTTGCATTTTCTACAGAAAGAGTGTTCAGATCTGCTCAATCAAAAGTATGGTTTAACTCTGTTAGTTGAATGCACAGATCAGAAAGAAGTTTCACAGAATGATTCCGTGTAGTTTATATTTGGAGACATTCCTTTTTCCACTATTACCCTCTTAGCGCTCCGAATCTCCACTTGCATTTTCTACAGAAAGAGTGTTTCAGAACGGCTCAATCAAAACTAAGGTTCAACCCTTTTAGTTGAACAAACAGAACAGAAAGATGTTTCACACAATTCTTCTGTGTAGGTTTTAATTCTAGACATTCTTTTTCCCAATATAGGCCTCTTAGCGCTCAGAATGTCCAATTGCAGTTTCTACAGAAAGAGTGTTTCAGAACGGCTCAATCAAAAGTAAGGTTCAACTCTGTTAGTTGAATGCACAGAACAGAAAGAAGTTTCATACAATGCTTCTGTGTAGTTTATATTTGAACATATTCTTTTTTCCACTATTACCCACTTAGCGGTACGAATGTCCAGTTGCATTTTCTACAGACAGAGTGTTTCAAAACTGCTCAATCAAAAGTATGGTTTAACTCTGTTAGCTGAATGCTCAGATCAGAAAGAAGTTTCACAGAATGCTTCTGTGTAGTTTATATTTGAATATATTCCTTTTTCCACTACTACGCTCTTAGCGCTCCAAATGTCCAGTTGCATTTTCTACAGAAAGAGTGTTCAGATCTGCTCAATCAAAAGTATGGTTTAACTCTGTTAGCTGAATGCACAGATCAGAAAGAAGTTTCACCGAATGATTCTGTGTAGTTTATAGTTGAAGACATTCCTTTTTCCACTATTACCCTCTTAGCGCTCCGAATCTCCACTTGCATTTTCTACAAAAAGAGTGTTTCATAACTGCTCAATCAAAAATATGTTTTATCTCTGTTAACTGAATTTACAGATCAGAAATAAGTTTCACAGAATGCATCTGTGTAGTTTTTATTTGAAGATATTCTTTTTCCCAATGTAGGCCTCTTAGCGCTTAGCATGTCGAATTGCAGTTTCTACAGAAAGAGTGTCTCAGAACGGCTCAATCAAAAGTAAGGTTCAACTCTGTTAGTTGAATGCACAGAACAGAAAGAATTTTCACAGAATGCTACTGTGTAGTTTATATTTGAATATATTCCTTTTTCCACTATTACCCTCTTAGCGCTCCGAATGTCCACTTGCATTTTCTACAGAAAGAGTGTTCAGAACTGCGCAATCAAAAGTATGGTTTAACTCTGTTAGCTTAATGAACATATCAGAAATAAGTTTCACACAATGCTTCTGTGTAGTTTTTATTTGAAGATATTATTTTTCCCAATTGAGGCCTCTTAGCGCTCAGAATGTCCAATTGCAGTTTCTACAGAAAGAGTGTTTCAGAAAGGCTCAATCAAAAGTAAGGTTCAACTCTGTTAGTTGAATGCTCAGAACAGAAAGAAGTTTCATACAATGCTTCTGTGTAGTTTATATTTGAACATATTCTTTTTTCCACTATTACCCACTTAGCGCTACGAATGTCCAGTTGCATTTTCTACAGACAGAGTGTTTCAAATCTGCTCAAACAAATGTATGGTTTAAGTCTGTTAGCTGAATGCTCAGATCAGAAAGAAGTTTCACAGAATGCTTCTGTGTAGTTTATATTTGAATATATTCCTTTTTCCACTACTACTCTCTTAGCGCTCCAAATGTCCAGTTGCATTTTCTACACAAAGAGTGTTCAGATCTGCTCAATCAAAAGTATGGTTTAACTCTGTTAGCTGAATGCGCAGATCAGAAAGAAGTTTCACCGAATGATTCTGTGTAGTTTATATTTGAAGACATTCCTTTTTCCACTATTACCCTCTTAGCGCTCCGAATCTCCACTTGCATTTTCTACAAAAAGAGTGTTTCTTAACTGCTCAATCAAAAATATGTTTTATCTCTGTTAACTGAATTTACAGATCAGAAATAAGTTTCACAGAATGCTTCTGTGTAGTTTATATTTGAATATATTCCTTTTTCCACTACTACTCTCTTAGCGCTCCAAATGTCCAGTTGCATTTTCTACAGAAAGAGTGTTCAGATCTGCTCAATCAAAAGTATGGTTTAACTCTGTTAGCTGAATGCACAGATCAGAAAGAAGTTTCACAGAATGATTCTGTGTAGTTTACATTTGGAGACATTCCTTTTTCCACTATTAGCCTCTTAGCACTGCGAATCTCCACTTGCATTTTCTACAGAAAGAGTGTTTCAGAACGGCTCAATCAAAACTAATGTTCAACTCTTTTAGTTGAACAAACAGAACAGAAAGAAGTTTCACACAATTCTTCTGTGTAGTTTTTATTTGTAGACATTCTTTTTCCCAATATAGGCCTCTTAGCGCTCAGAATGTCCAATTGCAGTTTCTACAGAAAGAGTGTTTCAGAACGGCTCAATCAAAAGTAAGGTTCAACTCTGTTAGTTGAATGCACAGAACAGAAAGAAGTTTCATACAATGCTTCTGTGTAGTTTATATTTGAACATATTCTTTTTTCCACTATTACCCACTTAGCGCTACGAATGTCCAGTTGCATTTTCTACAGACAGAGTGTTTCAAAACTGCTCAATCAAAAGTATGGTTTAACTCTGTTAGCTGAATGCTCAGATCAGAAAGAAGTTTCACAGAATGCTTCTGTGTAGTTTATATTTGAATATATTCCTTTTTCCACTACTACGCTCTTAGCGCTCAAAATGTCCAGTTGCATTCTCTACACAAAGAGTGTTCAGATCTGCTCAATCAAAAGTATGGTTTAACTCTGTTAGCTGAATGCACACATCAGAAGGAAGTTTCACCGAATGATTCTGTGTAGTTTATATTTGAAGACATTCCTTTTTCCACTATTACCCTCTTAGCGCTCCGAATCTCCACTTGCATTTTCTACAAAAAGAGTGTTTCATAACTGCTCAATCAAAAATATGTTTTATCTCTGTTAACTGAATTTACAGAACAGAAAATAAGTTTCACAGAATGCATCTGTGTAGTTTTTATTTGAAGATATTCTTTTTCCCAATGTAGGCCTCTTAGCGCTTAGCATGTCCAATTGCAGTTTCTACAGAAAGAGTGTTTCAGAACGGCTCAATCAAAAGTAAGGTTCAACTCTGTTAGTTGAATGCACAGAACAGAAAGAATTTTCACAGAATGCTACTGTGTAGTTTATATTTGAATATATTCCTTTTTCCACTATTACCCTCTTAGCGCTCCGAATGTCCACTTGCATTTTCTACAGAAAGAGTGTTCAGAACTGCGCAATCAAAAGTATGGTTTAACTCTGTTAGCTTAATGAACATATCAGAAATAAGTTTCACACAATGCTTCTGTGTAGTTTTTATTTGAAGATATTATTTTCCCAATAGAGGCCTCTTAGCGCTCAGAATGTCCAATTGCACTTTCTACAGAAAGAGTGTTTCAGAAAGGCTCAATCAAAAGTAAGGTTCAACTCTGTTAGTTGAATGCACAGAACAGAAAGAAGTTTCATACAATGCTTCTGTGTAGTTTATATTTGAACATATTCTTTTTTCCACTATTACCCACTTAGCGCTACGAATGTCCAGTTGCATTTTCTACAGACAGAGTGTTTCAAATCTGCTCAATCAAATGTATGGTTTAACTCTGTTAGCTGAATGCTCAGATCAGAAAGAAGTTTCACAGAATGCTTCTGTGTAGTTTATATTTGAATATATTCCTTTTTCCACTACTACTCTCTTAGCGCTCCAAATGTCCAGTTGCATTTTCTACAGAAAGAGTGTTCAGATCTGCTCAATCAAAAGTATGCTTTAACACTCTTAGCTGAATGCACAGATCAGAAAGAAGTTTCACAGAATGATTCTGTGTAGTTTATATTTGGAGACATTCCTTTTTCCACTATTACCCTCTTAGCGCTCCGAATCTCCACTTGCATTTTCTACAGAAAGAGTGTTTCAGGACGGCTCAATCAAAACTAAGGTTCAACTCTTTTAGTTGAACAAACCGAACAGAAAGAAGTTTCACACAATTCTTCTGTGTAGTTTTTATTTGTAGACATTCTTTTTCCCAATATAGGCCTCTTAGCGCTCAGAATGTCCAATTGCAGTTTCTACAGAAAGAGTGTTTCAGAACGGCTCAATCAAAAGTAAGGTTCAACTCTGTTTGTTGAATGCACAGAACAGAAAGAAGTTTCATACAATACTTCTGTGTAGTTTATATTTGAACATATTCTTTTTTCCACTATTACCGACATAGCGCTACGAATGTCCAGTTGCATTTTCTACAGAGAGAGTGTTTCAAAACTGCTCAATCAAAAGTATGGTTTAACTCTGTTAGCTGAATGCTCAGATCAGAAAGAAGTTTCACAGAATGCTTCTGTGTAGTTTATATCTGAATATATTCCTTTTTCCACCACTACGCTCTTAGCGCTCCAAATGTCCAGTTGCATTTTCTACACAAAGAGTGTTCAGATCTGCTCAATCAAAAGTATGTTTTAACTCTGTTAGCTGAATGCACAGATCAGAAAGAAGTTTCACCGAATGATTCTGTGTAGTTTATATTTGAAGACATTCCTTTTTCCACTATTACCCTCTTAGCGCTCCGAATCTCCACTTGCATTTTCTACAAAAAGAGTGTTTCATAACTGCTCAATCAAAAATATGTTTTATCTCTGTTAACTGAATTTACAGATCAGAAATAAGTTTCACTGAATGCATCTGTGTAGTTTTTATTTGAAGATATTCTTTTTCCCAATGTAGGCCTCTTAGCGCTTAGCATGTCCAATTGCAGTTTCTACAGAAAGAGTGTTTCAGAACGGCTCAATCAAAAGTAAGGTTCAACACTGTTAGTTGAATGCACAGAACAGAAAGAATTTTCACAGAATGCTACTGTGTAGTTTATATTTGAATATATTCCTTTTTCCACTATTACCCTCTTAGCGCTCCGAATGTCCACTTGCATTTTCTACAGAAAGAGTGTTCAGAACTGCGCAATCAAAAGAATTTTTTAAATCTGTTAGCTTAATGAACATATCAGAAATAAGTTTCACACAATGCTTCTGTGTAGTTTTTATTTGAAGATATTATTTTTCCCAATATAGGCCTCTTAGCGCTCAGAATGTCCAATTGGAGTTTCTACAGAAAGAGTGTTTCAGAAAGGCTCAATCAAAAGTAAGGTTCAACTCTGTTAGTTGAATGCACAGAAGAGAAAGAAGTTTCATACAATGCTTCTGTGTAGTTTATATTTGAACATATTCTTTTTTCCACTATTACCCACTTAGCGCTACGAATGTCCAGTTGCATTTTCTACAGACAGAGTGTTTCAAAACTGCTCAATCAAAAGTATGGTTTAACTCTGTTAGCTGAATGCTCAGATCAGAAAGAAGTTTCACAGAATGCTTCTGTGTAGTTTATATTTGAATATATTCCTTTTTCCACTACTACTCTCATAGCGCTCCAAATGTCCAGTTGCATTTTCTACAGAAAGAGTGTTCAGATCTGCTCAATGAAAAGTATGGTTTAACTCTGTTAGCTGAATGCACACATCAGAAAGAAGTTTCACAGAATGATTCTGTGTAGTTTATATTTGGAGACATTCCTTTTTCCATTATTACCCTCTTAGCGCTCCGAATCTCCACTTGAATTTTCTACAGAAAGAGTGTTTCAGAACGGCTCAATCAAAACTAAGTTTCAACTCTTTTAGTTGAAGAAACAGAACAGAAAGAAGTTTCACACAATTCTTCTGTGTAGTTTTTATTTGTAGACATTCTTTTTCCCAATATAGGCCTCTTAGCGCTCAGAATGTCCAATTGCAGTTTCTACAGAAAGAGTGTTTCAGAACGGCTCAATCAAAAGTAAGGTTCAACTCTGTTAGTTGAATGCACAAAACAGAAAGAAGTTTCATACAATGCTTCTGTGTAGTTTATATTTGAACATATCCTTTTTTCCACTATTACCCACTTAGCGCTACGAATGTCCAGTTGCATTTTCTACAGACAGAGTGTTTCAAAACTGCTCAATCAAAAGCATGGTTTAACTCTGTTAGCTGAATGCTCAGATCAGAAAGAAGTTTCACAGAATGCTTCTGTGTAGTTTATATTTGAATATATTCCTTTTTCCACTACTACGCTCTTAGCGCTCCAAATGTCCAGTTGCATTTTCTACACAAAGAGTGTTCAGATCTGCTCAATCAAAAGTATGGTTTAACTCTGTTAGCTGAATGCACAGATCAGAAAGAAGTTTCACCGAATGATTCTGTGTAGTTTATATTTGAAGACATTCCTTTTTCCACTATTACCCTCTTAGCGCTCCGAATCTCCACTTGCATTTTCTACAAAAAGAGTGTTTCATAACTGCTCAATCAAAAATATGTTTTATCTCTGTTAACTGAATTTACAGATCAGAAATAACTTTCACAGAATGAATCTGTGTAGTTTTTATTTGAAGATATTCTTTTTCCCAATGTAGGCCTCTTAGCGCTTAGCATGTCCAATTGCAGTTTCTACAGAAAGAGTGTTTCAGAACGGCTCAATCAAAAGTAAGGTTCAAATCTGTTAGTTGAATGCACAGAACAGAAAGAATTTTCACAGAATGCTACTGTGTAGTTTATATTTGAATATATTCCTTTTTCCACTATTACCCTCTTAGCGCTCCGAATGTCCACTTGCATTTTCTACAGAAAGAGTGTTCAGAACTGCGCAATCAAAAGTATGGTTTAACTCTGTTAGCTTAATGAACATATCAGAAATAAGTTTCACACAATGCTTCTGTGTAGTTTTTATTTGAAGATATTATTTTTCCCAATAGAGGCCTCTTAGCGCTCAGAATGTCCAATTGCAGTTTCTACAGAAAGAGTGTTTCAGAAAGGCTCAATCAAAAGTAAGGTTCAACTCTTAGTTGAATGCACAGAACAGAAAGAAGTTTCATACAATGCTTCTGTGTAGTTTATATTTGAACATATTCTTTTTTCCACTATTACCCACTTAGCGTTACGAATGTCTAGTTGCATTTTCTACAGACAGAGTGTTTCAAAACTGCTCAATCAAAAGTATGGTTTAACTCTGTTAGCTGAATGCTCAGATCAGAAAGAAGTTTCACAGAATGCTTCTGTGTAGTTAATATTTGAATATATTCCTTTTTCCACTACTACTCTCTTAGCGCTCCAAATGTCCAGTTGCATTTTCTACAGAAAGAGTGTTCAGATCTGCTCAACCAAAAGTATGTTTTAACTCTGTTAGCTGAATGCACAGATCAGAAAGAAGTTTCACAGAATGATTCTGTGTAGTTTATATTTGGAGACATTCCTTTTTCCACTATTACCCTCTTAGCGCTCCGAATCTCCACTTGCATTTACAACAGAAAGAGTGTTTAAGAACGGCTCAATAAAAACTAAGGTTCAACTCTTTTAGTTGAACAAACAGAACAGAAAGAAGTTTCACACAATTCTTCTGTGTAGTTTTTATTTGTAGACATTCTTTTTCTCAATATAGGCCTCTTAGCGCTCAGAATGTCCAATTGCAGTTTCTACAGAAAGAGTGTTTCAGAACGGCTCAATCAAAAGTAAGGTTCAACTCTGTTAGTTGAATGCACAAAACAGAAAGGAGTTTCATACAATGCTTCTGTGTAGTTTATATTTGAACATATTCTTTTTTCCACTATTACCCACTTAGCGCTACGAATGTCCAGTTGCATTTTCTACAGACAGAGTGTTTCAAAACTGCTCAATCAAAAGTATGGTTTAACTCTGTTAGCTGAATGCTCAGATCAGAAAGAAGTTTCACAGAATGCTTCTGTGTAGTTTATATTTGAATATATTCCTTTTTCCACTATTACGCTCTTAGCGCTCCAAATGTCCAGTTGCATTTTCTACAGAAAGAGTGTTCAGATCTGCTCAATCAAAAGTATGGTTTAACTCTGTTAGCTGAATGCACAGATCAGAAAGAAGTTTCACCGAATGATTCTGTGTAGTTTATATTTGAAGACATTCCTTTTTCCACTATAACCCTCTTAGCGCTCCGAATCTCCACTTGCATTTTCTACAAAAAGAGTGTTTCATAACTGCTCTATCAAAAATATGTTTTATCTCTGTTAACTGAATTTACAGATCAGAAATAAGTTTCACAGAATGCATCTGTGTAGTTTCTATTTGAAGATATTCTTTTTCCCAATGTAGGCCTCTTAGCGCTTAGCATGTCCAATTGCAGTTTCTACAGAAAGAGTGTTTCAGAACGGCTCAATCAAAAGTAAGCTTCAACTCTGTTAGTTGAATGCACAGAACAGAAAGAATTTTCACAGAATGCTACTGTGTAGTTTATATTTGAATATATTCCTTTTTCCACTATTACCCTCTTAGCGCTCCGAATGTCCACTTGCATTTTCTACAGAAAGAGTGTTCAGAACTGCGCAATCAAAAGTATGGTTTAACTCTGTTAGCTTAATGAACATATAAAAAATATGTTTCACACAATGCTTCTGTGTAGTTTTTATTTGAAGATATTATTTTTCCCAATAGAGGCCTCTTAGCGCTCAGAATGTCCAATTGCAATTTCTACAGAAAGAGTGTTTCAGAAAGGCTCAATCAAAAGTAAGGTTCAACTCTGTTAGTTGAATGCACAGAACAGAAAGAAGTTTTATACAATGCTTCTGTGTAGTTTATATTTGAATATATTCCTTTTTCCACTACTACGCTCTTAGCGCTCCAAATGTCCAGTTGCATTTTCTACAGAAAGAGTGTTCAGATCTGCTCAATCAAAAGTATGGTTTAAATCTGTTAGATGAATGCACAGATCAGAAAGAAGTTTCACCGAATGATTCTGTGTAGTTTATATTTGAAGACATTCCTTTTTCCACTATTACCCACTTAGCGCTCCGAATCTCCACTTGCATTTTCTTCAAAAAGAGTGTTTCATAACTGCTCAATCAAAAATATGTTTTATCTCTGTTAACTGAATTTACAGATCAGAAATAAGTTTCACAGAATGCATCTGTGTAGTTTTTATTTGAAGATATTCTTTTTCCCAATGTAGGCCTCTTAGCGCTTAGCATGTCCAATTGCAGTTTCTACAGAAAGAGTGTTTCAGAACGGCTCAATCAAAAGTAAGGTTCAACTCTGTTAGTTGAATGCACAGAACAGAAAGAATTTTCATAGAATGCTACTGTGTAGTTTATATTTGAATATATTCCTTTCTCCACTATTACCCTCTTAGCGCTCCGAATGTCCACTTGCATTTTCTACAGAAGGAGTTTTCTGAACTGTGCAATCAAAAGTATGGTTTAACTCTGTTAGCTTAATGAACATATCAGAAATAAGTTTCACACAATGCTTCTGTGTAGTTTTTATTTGAAGATATTATTTTTCCCAATATAGGCCTCTTAGCGCTCAGAATGTCCAATTGCAGTTTCTACAGAAAGAGTGTTTCAGAAAGGCTCAATCAAAAGTAAGGTTCAACTCTGTTAGTTGAATGCACAGAACAGAAAGAAGTTTCATACAATGCTTCTGTGTAGTTTATATTTGAACATATTCTTTTTTCCACTATTACCCACTTAGCGCTACGAATGTCCAGTTGCATTTTCTACAGACAGAGTGTTTCAAAACTGCTCAATCAAAAGTATGGTTTAACTCTGTTAGCTGAATGCTCAGATCAGAAAGAAGTTTCACAGAATGCTTCTGTGTAGTTTATATTTGAATATATTCCTTTTTCCACTACTACTCTCTTAGCGCTCCAAATGTCCAGTTGCATTTTCTACAGAAAGAGTGTTCAGATCTGCTCAATCAAAAGTATGGTTTAACTCTGTTAGCTGAATGCACAGATCAGAAAGAAGTTTCACAGAATGATTCTGTGTTGTTTATATTTGGAGACATTCCTTTTTCCACTATTACCCTCTTAGCGCTCCGAATCTCCACTTGCATTTTCTACAGAAAGAGTGTTTCAGAACGGCTCAATCAAAACTAAGGTTCAACTCTTTTAGTTGAACAAACAGAAGAGAAAGAAGTTTCACACAATTCTTCTGTGTAGTTTTTATTTGTAGACATTCTTTTTCCCAATATACGCCTCTTAGCGCTCAGAATGTCCAATTGCTGTTTCTACAGAAAGAGTGTTTCAGAACGGCTCAATCAAAAGTAAGGTTCAACTCTGTTAGTTGAATGCACAGAACAGAAAGCAGTTTCATACAATGCTTCTGTGTAGTTTATATTTGAACATATTCTTTTTTCCACTATTACCCACTTAGCGCTACGAATGTCCAGTTGCATTTTCTACAGACAGAGTGTTTCAAAACTGCTCAATCAAAAGTATGGTTTAACTCTGTTAGCTGAATGCTCAGATCAGAAAGAAGTTCCACAGAATGCTTCTGTGTAGTTTATATTTGAATATATTCCTTTTTCCACTACTACGCTCTTAGCGCTCCAAATGTCCAGTTGCATTATCTACAGAAAGAGTGTTCTGATCGGCTCAATCAAAAGTATGGTTTAACTCTGTTAGCTGAATGCACAGATCAGAAAGAAGTTTCACCGAATGATTCTGTGTAGTTTATATTTGAAGACATTCCTTTTTCCTCTATGACCCTCTTAGCGCTCCGAATCTCCACTTGCATTTTCTACAAAAAGAGTGTTTCATAACTGCTCAATCAAAAATATGTTTTATCTCTGTTAACTGAATTTACAGATCAGAAATAAGTTTCACAGAATGCATCTGTGTAGTTTTTATTTGAAGATATTCTTTTTCCCAATGTAGGCCTTTTAGCGCTTAGCATGTCCAATTGCAGTTTCTACAGAAAGAGTGTTTCAGAACGGCTCAATCAAAAGTAAGGTTCAACTCTGTTAGTTGAATGCTCAGAACAGAAAGAATTTTCACAGAATGCTACTGTGTAGTTTATATTTGAATATATTCCTTTTTCCACTATTACCCTCTTAGCGCTCAGAATGTCCACTTGCATTTTCTACAGAAAGTGTGTTCAGAACTGCGCAATCAAAATTATGGTTTAACTCTGTTAGCTTAATGAACATATCAGAAATAAGTTTCACACAATGCTTCTGTGTAGTTTTTATTTGAAGATATTATTTTTCCCAATAGAGGCCTCTTAGCGCTCAGAATGTCCAATTGCAGTTTCTACAGAAAGAGTGTTTCAGAAAGGCTCAATCAAAAGTAAGGTTCAATTCTGTTAGTTGAATGCACAGAACAGAAAGAAGTTTCATACAATGCTTCTGTGTAGTTTATATTTGAACATATTCTTTTTTCCACTATTACCCACTTAGCGCTACGAATGTCCAGTTGCATTTTCTACAGACAGAGTGTTTCAAAACTGCTCAATCAAAAGTATGGTTTAACTCTGTTAGCTGAATGCTCAGATCAGAAAGAAGTTTCACAGAATGCTTCTGTGTAGTTTATATTTGAATATATTCCTTTTTCCACTACTACTCTCTTAGCGCTACAAATGTCCAGTTGCATTTTCTACAGAAAGAGTGTTCAGATCTGCTCAATCAAAAGTATGGTTTAACTCTGTTAGCTGAATGCACAGATCAGAAAGAAGTTTCACAGAATGGTTCTGTGTAGTTTATATTTGGAGACATTCCTTTTTCCACTATTACCCTCTTAGCGCTCCGAATCTCCACTTGCATTTTCTACAGAAAGGGTGTTTCAGAACGGCTCAATCAAAACTAAGGTTCAACTCTTTTAGTTGAACAAACAGAACAGAAAGAAGTTTCACACAATTCTTCTGTGTAGTTTTTATTTGTAGACATTCTTTTTCCCAATATAGGCCTCTTAGCGCTCAGAATGTCCAATTGCAGTTTCTACAGAAAGAGTGTTTCAGAACGGCTCAATCAAAAGTAAGGTTCAACTCTGTTAGTTGAATGCACAGAACAGAAAGAAGTTTCATACAATGCTTCTGTGTAGTTTATATTTGAACATATTCTTTTTTCCACTATTACCCACTTAGCGCTACGAATGTCCAGTTGCATTTTCTACAGACAGAGTGTTTCAAAACTGCTCAATCAAAAGTATGGTTTAACTCTGTTAGCTGAATGCTCAGATCAGAAAGAAGTTTCACAGAATGCTTCTGTGTAGTTTATATTTGAATATATTCCTTTTTCCACTACTACGCTCTTAGCGCTCCAAATGTCCAGTTGCATTTTCTACAGAAAGAGTGTTCAGATCTGCTCAATCAAAAGTATGGTTTAACTCTGTTAGCTGAATGCACAGATCAGAAAGAAGTTTCACAGAATGATTCTGTGTAGTTTATATTTGGAGACATTCCTTTTTCCACTATTACCCTCTTAGCGCTCCGAATCTCCACTTGCATTTTCTACAGAAAGAGTGTTTCAGAACGGCTCAATCAAAACTAAGGTTCAACTCTTTTAGTTGAACAAACAGAACAGAAAGAAGTTTCACACAATTCTTCTGTGTAGTTTTTATTTGTAGACATTCTTTTTCCCAATATAGGCCTCTTAGCGCTCAGAATGTCCAATTGCAGTTTCTACAGAAAGAGTGTTTAAGAACGGCTCAATCAAAAGTAAGGTTCAACTCTGTTAGTGGAATGCACAGAACAGAAAGAAGTTTCATACAAGGCTTCTGTGTAGTTTATATTTGAACATATTCTTTTTTCCACTATTACCCACTTAGCGCTACGAATGTCCAGTTGCATTTTCTACAGACAGAGTGTTTCAAAACTGCTCAATCAAAAGCATGGTTTAACTCTGTTAGCTGAATGCTCAGATCAGAAAGAAGTTTCACAGAATGCTTCTGTGTAGTTTATATTTGAATATATTACTTTTTCCACTACTACGCTCTTAGGGCTCCAAATGTCCAGTTGCATTTTCTACAGAAAGAGTGTTCAGATCTGCTCAAACAAAAGTATGGTTTAACTCTGTTAGCTGAATGCACAGATCAGAAAGAAGTTTCACCGAATGATTCTGTGTAGTTTATATTTGAAGACATTCCTTTTTCCACTATTACCCTCTTAGCGCTCCGAATCTCCACTTGCATTTTATACAAAAAGAGTGTTTCATAACTGCTCAATCAAAAATATGTTTTATCTCTGTTAACTGAATTTACAGATCAGAAATAAGTTTCACAGAATGCATCTGTGTAGTTTTTATTTGAAGATATTCTTTTTCCCAATGTAGGCCTCTTAGCGCTTAGCATGTCCAATTGCAGTTTCTACAGAAAGAGTGTTTCAGAACGGCTCAATCAAAAGTAAGGTTCAACTCTGTTAGTTGAATGCACAGAACAGGAAGAATTTTCACAGAATGCTACTGTGTAGTTTATATTTGAATATATTCCTTTTTCCACTATTACCCTCTTAGCGCTCCGAATGTCCACTTGAATTTTCTACAGAAAGCGTGTTCAGAACTGCGCAATCAAAAGTATGGTTTAACTCTGTTAGCTTAATGAACATATCAGAAATAAGTTTCACACAATGCTTCTGTGTAGTTTTTATTTGAAGATATTATTTTTCCCAATAGAGGCCTCTTAGCGCTCAGAATGTCCAATTGCAGTTTCTACAGAAAGAGTGTTTCAGAAAGGCTCAATCAAAAGTAAGGTTCAACTCTGTTAGTTGAATGCACAGAACAGAAAGAAGTTTCATACAATGCTTCTGTGTAGTTTATATTTGAACATATCCTTTTTTCCACTATTACCCACTTAGCGCTACGAATGTCCAGTTGCATTTTCTACAGACAGAGTGTTTCAAAACTGCTCAATCAAAAGAATGGTTTAACTCTGTTAGCTGAATGCTCAGATCAGAAAGAAGTTTCACAGAATGCTTCTGTGTAGTTTATATTTGTATATATTCCTTTTTCCACTACTACTCTCTTAGCGCTCCAAATGTCCAGTTGCATTTTCTACAGAAAGAGAGTTCAGATCTCCTCAATCAAAAGTATGGTTTAACTCTGTTAGCTGAATGCACAGATCAGAAAGAAGTTTCACAGAATGATTCTGTGTAGTTTATATTTGGAGACATTCCTTTTTCCACTATTACCCTCTTAGCGCTCCGAATCTCCACTTGCATTTTCTACAGAAAGAGTGTTTCAGAACGGCTCAATCAAAACTAAGGTTCAACTCTTTTAGTTGAACAAACAGAACAGAAAGAAGTTTCACACAATTCTTCTGTGTAGTTTTTATTTGTAGACATTCTTTTTCCCAATATAGGCCTCTTAGCGCTCAGAATGTCCAATTGCAGTTTCTACAGAAAGAGTGTTTCAGAACGGCTCAATCAAAAGTAAGGTTCAACTCTGTTAGTCGAATGCACAGAACAGAAAGAAGTTTCATACAATGCTTCTGTGTAGTTTATATTTGAACATATTCTTTTTTCCACTATTACCCACTTAGCGCTACGAATGTCCAGTTGCATTTTCTACAGACAGAGTGTTTCAAAACTGCTCAATCAAAAGCATGGTTTAACTCTGTTAGCTGAATGCTCAGATCAGAAAGAAGTTTCACAGAATGCTTCTGTGTAGTTTATATTTGAATATATTCCTTTTTCCACTACTACGCTCTTAGCGCTCCAAATGTCCAGTTGCATTATCTACAGAAAGAGTGTTCAGATCTGCTCAATCAAAAGTATGGTTTAACTCTGTTAGCTGAATGCACAGATCAGAAAGAAGTTTCACCGAATGATTCTGTGTAGTTTATATTTGAAGACATTCCTTTTTCCACTATTACCCTCTTAGCGCTCCGAATCTCCACTTGCATTTTCTCCAAAAAGAGTGTTTCATAACTGCTCAATCAAAAATATGTTTTATCTCTGTTAACTGAATTTACAGATCAGAAATAAGGTTCACAGAATGCATCTGTGTAGTTTCTATTTGAAGATATTCTTTTTCCCAATGTAGGCCTCTTAGCGCTTAGCATGTCCAATTGCAGTTTCTACAGAAAGAGTGTTTCAGAACGGCTCAACCAAAAGTAAGGTTCAACTCTGTTAGTTGAATGCACAGAACAGAAAGAGTTTTCACAGAATGCTACTGTGTAGTTTATATTTGAATATATTCCTTTCTCCACTATTACCCTCTTAGCGCTCCGAATGTCCACTTGCATTTTCTACAGAAGGAGTGTTCAGAACTGCGCAATCAAAAGTATGGTTTAACTCTGTTAGCTTAATGAACATATCAGAAATAAGTTTCACACAATGCTTCTGTGTAGTTTTTATTTGAAGATATTATTTTTCCCAATATAGGCCTCTTAGCGCTCAGAATGTCCAATTGCAGTTTCTACAGAAAGAGTGTTTCAGAAAGGCTCAATCAAAAGTAAGGTTCAACTCTGTTAGTTGAATGCACAGAACAGAAAGAAGTTTCATACAATGCTTCTGTGTAGTTTATATTTGAACATATTCTTTTTTCCACTATTACCCACTTAGCGCTACGAATGTCCAGTTGCATTTTCTACAGACAGAGTGTTTCAAAACTGCTCAATCAAAAGTATGGTTTAACTCTGTTAGCTGAATGCTCAGATCAGAAAGAAGTTTCACAGAATGCTTCTGTGTAGTTTATATTTGAATATATTCCTTTTTCCACTACTACTCTCTTAGCGCTCCAAATGTCCAGTTGCATTTTCTACAGAAAGAGTGTTCAGATCTGCTCAATCAAAAGTATGGTTTAACTCTGTTAGCTGAATGCACAGATCAGAAAGAAGTTTCACAGAATGATTCTGTGTTGTTTATATTTGGAGACATTCCTTTTTCCACTATTACCCTCTTAGCGCTCCGAATCTCCACTTGCATTTTCTACAGAAAGAGTGTTTCAGAACGGCTCAATCAAAACTAAGGTTCAACCCTTTTAGTTGAACAAACAGAAGAGAAAGAAGTTTCACACAATTCTTCTGTGTAGTTTTTATTTGTAGACATTCTTTTTCCCAATATACGCCTCTTAGCGCTCAGAATGTCCAATTGCTGTTTCTACAGAAAGAGTGTTTCAGAACGGCTCAATCAAAAGTAAGGTTCAACTCTGTTAGTTGAATGCACAGAACAGAAAGCAGTTTCATACAATGCTTCTGTGTAGTTTATATTTGAACATATTCTTTTTTCCACTATTACCCACTTAGCGCTACGAATGTCCAGTTGCATTTTCTACAGACAGAGTGTTTCAAAACTGCTCAATCAAAAGTATGGTTTAACTCTGTTAGCTGAATGCTCAGATCAGAAAGAAGTTCCACAGAATGCTTCTGTGTAGTTTATATTTGAATATATTCCTTTTTCCACTACTACGCTCTTAGCGCTCCAAATGTCCAGTTGCATTATCTACAGAAAGAGTGTTCTGATCGGCTCAATCAAAAGTATGGTTTAACTCTGTTAGCTGAATGCACAGATCAGAAAGAAGTTTCACCGAATGATTCTGTGTAGTTTATATTTGAAGACATTCCTTTTTCCTCTATGACCCTCTTAGCGCTCCGAATCTCCACTTGCATTTTCTACAAAAAGAGTGTTTCATAACTGCTCAATCAAAAATATGTTTTATCTCTGTTAACTGAATTTACAGATCAGAAATAAGTTTCACAGAATGCATCTGTGTAGTTTTTATTTGAAGATATTCTTTTTCCCAATGTAGGCCTTTTAGCGCTTAGCATGTCCAATTGCAGTTTCTACAGAAAGAGTGTTTCAGAACGGCTCAATCAAAAGTAAGGTTCAACTCTGTTAGTTGAATGCTCAGAACAGAAAGAATTTTCACAGAATGCTACTGTGTAGTTTATATTTGAATATATTCCTTTTTCCACTATTACCCTCTTAGCGCTCAGAATGTCCACTTGCATTTTCTACAGAAAGTGTGTTCAGAACTGCGCAATCAAAATTATGGTTTAACTCTGTTAGCTTAATGAACATATCAGAAATAAGTTTCACACAATGCTTCTGTGTAGTTTTTATTTGAAGATATTATTTTTCCCAATAGAGGCCTCTTAGCGCTCAGAATGTCCAATTGCAGTTTCTACAGAAAGAGTGTTTCAGAAAGGCTCAATCAAAAGTAAGGTTCAATTCTGTTAGTTGAATGCACAGAACAGAAAGAAGTTTCATACAATGCTTCTGTGTAGTTTATATTTGAACATATTCTTTTTTCCACTATTACCCACTTAGCGCTACGAATGTCCAGTTGCATTTTCTACAGACAGAGTGTTTCAAAACTGCTCAATCAAAAGTATGGTTTAACTCTGTTAGCTGAATGCTCAGATCAGAAAGAAGTTTCACAGAATGCTTCTGTGTAGTTTATATTTGAATATATTCCTTTTTCCACTACTACGCTCTTAGCGCTACAAATGTCCAGTTGCATTTTCTACAGAAAGAGTGTTCAGATCTGCTCAATCAAAAGTATGGTTTAACTCTGTTAGCTGAATGCACAGATCAGAAAGAAGTTTCACAGAATGGTTCTGTGTAGTTTATATTTGGAGACATTCCTTTTTCCACTATTACCCTCTTAGCGCTCCGAATCTCCACTTGCATTTTCTACAGAAAGGGTGTTTCAGAACGGCTCAATCAAAACTAAGGTTCAACTCTTTTAGTTGAACAAACAGAACAGAAAGAAGTTTCACACAATTCTTCTGTGTAGTTTTTATTTGTAGACATTCTTTTTCCCAATATAGGCCTCTTAGCGCTCAGAATGTCCAATTGCAGTTTCTACAGAAAGAGTGTTTCAGAACGGCTCAATCAAAAGTAAGGTTCAACTCTGTTAGTTGAATGCACAGAACAGAAAGAAGTTTCATACAATGCTTCTGTGTAGTTTATATTTGAACATATTCTTTTTTCCACTATTACCCACTTAGCGCTACGAATGTCCAGTTGCATTTTCTACAGACAGAGTGTTTCAAAACTGCTCAATCAAAAGTATGGTTTAACTCTGTTAGCTGAATGCTCAGATCAGAAAGAAGTTTCACAGAATGCTTCTGTGTAGTTTATATTTGAATATATTCCTTTTTCCACTACTACGCTCTTAGCGCTCCAAATGTCCAGTTGCATTTTCTACAGAAAGAGTGTTCAGATCTGCTCAATCAAAAGTATGGTTTAACTCTGTTAGCTGAATGCACAGATCAGAAAGAAGTTTCACAGAATGATTCTGTGTAGTTTATATTTGGAGACATTCCTTTTTCCACTATTACCCTCTTAGCGCTCCGAATCTCCACTTGCATTTTCTACAGAAAGAGTGTTTCAGAACGGCTCAATCAAAACTAAGGTTCAACTCTTTTAGTTGAACAAACAGAACAGAAAGAAGTTTCACACAATTCTTCTGTGTGGTTTTTATTTGTAGACATTCTTTTTCCCAATATAGGCCTCTTAGCGCTCAGAATGTCCAATTGCAGTTTCTACAGAAAGAGTGTTTAAGAACGGCTCAATCAAAAGTAAGGTTCAACTCTGTTAGTGGAATGCACAGAACAGAAAGAAGTTTCATACAAGGCTTCTGTGTAGTTTATATTTGAACATATTCTTTTTTCCACTATTACCCACTTAGCGCTACGAATGTCCAGTTGCATTTTCTACAGACAGAGTGTTTCAAAACTGCTCAATCAAAAGCATGGTTTAACTCTGTTAGCTGAATGCTCAGATCAGAAAGAAGTTTCACAGAATGCTTCTGTGTAGTTTATATTTGAATATATTACTTTTTCCACTACTACGCTCTTAGCGCTCCAAATGTCCAGTTGCATTTTCTACAGAAAGAGTGTTCAGATCTGCTCAAACAAAAGTATGGTTTAACTCTGTTAGCTGAATGCACAGATCAGAAAGAAGTTTCACCGAATGATTCTGTGTAGTTTATATTTGAAGACATTCCTTTTTCCACTATTACCCTCTTAGCGCTCCGAATCTCCACTTGCATTTTATACAAAAAGAGTGTTTCATAACTGCTCAATCAAAAATATGTTTTATCTCTGTTAACTGAATTTACAGATCAGAAATAAGTTTCACAGAATGCATCTGTGTAGTTTTTATTTGAAGATATTCTTTTTCCCAATGTAGGCCTCTTAGCGCTTAGCATGTCCAATTGCAGTTTCTACAGAAAGAGTGTTTCAGAACGGCTCAATCAAAAGTAAGGTTCAACTCTGTTAGTTGAATGCACAGAACAGGAAGAATTTTCACAGAATGCTACTGTGTAGTTTATATTTGAATATATTCCTTTTTCCACTATTACCCTCTTAGCGCTCCGAATGTCCACTTGAATTTTCTACAGAAAGCGTGTTCAGAACTGCGCAATCAAAAGTATGGTTTAACTCTGTTAGCTTAATGAACATATCAGAAATAAGTTTCACACAATGCTTCTGTGTAGTTTTTATTTGAAGATATTATTTTTCCCAATAGAGGCCTCTTAGCGCTCAGAATGTCCAATTGCAGTTTCTACAGAAAGAGTGTTTCAGAAAGGCTCAATCAAAAGTAAGGTTCAACTCTGTTAGTTGAATGCACAGAACAGAAAGAAGTTTCATACAATGCTTCTGTGTAGTTTATATTTGAACATATCCTTTTTTCCACTATTACCCACTTAGCGCTACGAATGTCCAGTTGCATTTTCTACAGACAGAGTGTTTCAAAACTGCTCAATCAAAAGAATGGTTTAACTCTGTTAGCTGAATGCTCAGATCAGAAAGAAGTTTCACAGAATGCTTCTGTGTAGTTTATATTTGTATATATTCCTTTTTCCACTACTACTCTCTTAGCGCTCCAAATGTCCAGTTGCATTTTCTACAGAAAGAGAGTTCAGATCTCCTCAATCAAAAGTATGGTTTAACTCTGTTAGCTGAATGCACAGATCAGAAAGAAGTTTCACAGAATGATTCTGTGTAGTTTATATTTGGAGACATTCCTTTTTCCACTATTACCCTCTTAGCGCTCCGAATCTCCACTTGCATTTTCTACAGAAAGAGTGTTTCAGAACGGCTCAATCAAAACTAAGGTTCAACTCTTTTAGTTGAACAAACAGAACAGAAAGAAGTTTCACACAATTCTTCTGTGTAGTTTTTATTTGTAGACATTCTTTTTCCCAATATAGGCCTCTTAGCGCTCAGAATGTCCAATTGCAGTTTCTACAGAAAGAGTGTTTCAGAACGGCTCAATCAAAAGTAAGGTTCAACTCTGTTAGTCGAATGCACAGAACAGAAAGAAGTTTCATACAATGCTTCTGTGTAGTTTATATTTGAACATATTCTTTTTTCCACTATTACCCACTTAGCGCTACGAATGTCCAGTTGCATTTTCTACAGACAGAGTGTTTCAAAACTGCTCAATCAAAAGCATGGTTTAACTCTGTTAGCTGAATGCTCAGATCAGAAAGAAGTTTCACAGAATGCTTCTGTGTAGTTTATATTTGAATATATTCCTTTTTCCACTACTACGCTCTTAGCGCTCCAAATGTCCAGTTGCATTATCTACAGAAAGAGTGTTCAGATCTGCTCAATCAAAAGTATGGTTTAACTCTGTTAGCTGAATGCACAGATCAGAAAGAAGTTTCACCGAATGATTCTGTGTAGTTTATATTTGAAGACATTCCTTTTTCCACTATTACCCTCTTAGCGCTCCGAATCTCCACTTGCATTTTCTACAAAAAGAGTGTTTCATAACTGCTCAATCAAAAATATGTTTTATCTCTGTTAACTGAATTTACAGATCAGAAATAAGTTTCACAGAATGCATCTGTGTAGTTTTTATTTGAAGATATTCTTTTTCCCAATGTAGGCCTCTTAGCGCTTAGCATGTCCAATTGCAGTTTCTACAGAATGAGTGTTTCAGAACGGCTCAATCAAAAGTAAGTTTCAACTCTGTTAGTTGAATGCACAGAACAGGAAGAATTTTCACAGAATGCTACTGTGTAGTTTATATTTGAATATATTCCTTTTTCCACAAATACCCTCTTAGCGCTCCGAATGTCCACTTGAATTTTCTACAGAAAGGGTGTTCAGAACTGCGCAATCAAAAGTATGGTTTAACTCTGTTAGCTTAATGAACATATCAGAAATAAGTTTCCCACAATGCTTCTGTGTAGTTTTTATTTGAAGATATTATTTTTCCCAATAGAGGCCTCTTAGCGCTCAGAATGTCCAATTGCAGTTTCTACAGAAAGAGTGTTTCAGAAAGGCTCAATCAAAAGTAAGGTTCAACTCTGTTAGTTGAATGCACAGAACAGAAAGAAGTTTCATACAATGCTTCTGTGTAGTTTATATTTGAACATATACTTTTTTCCACTATCACCCACTTAGCGCTACGAATGTCCAGTTGCATTTTCTACAGACAGAGTGTTTCAAAACTGCTCAATCAAAAGTATGGTTTAACTCTGTTAGCTGAATGCTCAGATCAGAAAGAAGTTTCACAGAATGCTTCTGTGTAGTTTATATTTGTATATATTCCTTTTTCCACTACTACTCTCTTAGCGCTCCAAATGTCCAGTTGCATTTTCTACAGAAAGAGTGTTCAGATCTGCTCAATCAAAAGTATGGTTTAACTCTGTTAGCTGAATGCACAGATCACAAAGAAGTTTCACAGAATGATTCTGTGTAGTTTATATTTGGAGACATTCCTTTTTCCACTATTACCCTCTTAGCGCTCCGAATCTCCACTTGCATTTTCTACAGAAAGAGTGTTTCAGAACGGCTCAATCAAAACTAAGGTTCAACTCTTTCAGTTGAACAAACAGAACAGATAGAAGTTTCACAGAATTCTTCTGTGTAGTTTTTATTTGTAGACATTCTTTTTCCCAATATAGGCCTCTTAGCGCTCAGAATGTCCAATTGCAGTTTCTACAGAAAGAGTGTTTCAGAACGGCTCAATCAAAAGTAAGGTTCAACTCTGTTAGTCGAATGCACAGAACAGAAAGAAGTTTCATACAAGGCTTCTGTGTAGTTTATATTTGAACATATTCTTTTTTCCACTATTACCCACTTAGCCCTACGAATGTCCAGTTGCATTTTCTACAGACAGAGTGTTTCAAAACTGCTCAATCAAAAGCATGGTTTAACTCTGTTAGCTGAATGCTCAGATCGGAAAGAAGTTTCACAGAATGCTTCTGTGTAGTTTATATTTGAATATATTCCTTTTTCCACTACTACGCTCTTAGCGCTCCAAATGTCCAGTTGCATTTTCTACAGAAAGAGTGTTCAGATCTGCTCAATCAAAAGTATGGTTTAACTCTGTTAGCTGAATGCACAGATCAGAAAGAAGTTTCACCGAATGATTCTGTGTAGTTTATATTTGAAGACATTCCTTTTTCCACTATTACCCTCTTAGCGCTCCGAATCTCCACTTGCATTTTCTACAAAAAGAGTGTTTCATAACTGCTCAATCAAAAATATGTTTTATCTCTGTTAACTGAATTTACAGATCAGAAATAAGTTTCACAGAATGCATCTGTGTAGTTTTTATTTGAAGATATTCTTTTTCCCAATGTAGGCCTCTTAGCGCTTAGCATGTCCAATTGCAGTTTCTACAGAAAGAGTGTTTCCGAACGGCTCAATCAAAAGTAAGGTTCAACTCTGTTAGTTGAATGCACAGAACAGGAAGAATTTTCACAGAATGCTACTGTGTAGTTTATATTTGAATATATTCCTTTTTCCACTATTACCCTCTTAGCGCTCCGAATGTCCACTTGAATTTTCTACAGAAAGCGTGTTCAGAACTGCGCAATCAAAAGTATGGTTTAACTCTGTTAGCTTAATGAACATATCAGAAATAAGTTTCACACAATGCTTCTGTGTAGTTTTTATTTGAAGATATTATTTTTCCCAATAGAGGCCTCTTAGCGCTCAGAATGTCCAATTGCAGTTTCTACAGAAAGAGTGTTTCAGAAAGGCTCAATCAAAAGTAAGGTTCAACTCTGTTAGTTGAATGCACAGAACAGAAAGAAGTTTCATACAATGCTTCTGTGTAGTTTATATTTGAACATATCCTTTTTTCCACTATTACCCACTTAGCGCTACGAATGTCCAGTTGCATTTTCTACAGACAGAGTGTTTCAAAACTGCTCAATCAAAAGAATGGTTTAACTCTGTTAGCTGAATGCTCAGATCAGAAAGAAGTTTCACAGAATGCTTCTGTGTAGTTTATATTTGTATATATTCCTTTTTCCACTACTACTCTCTTAGCGCTCCAAATGTCCAGTTGCATTTTCTACAGAAAGAGAGTTCAGATCTCCTCAATCAAAAGTATGGTTTAACTCTGTTAGCTGAATGCACAGATCAGAAAGAAGTTTCACAGAATGATTCTGTGTAGTTTATATTTGGAGACATTCCTTTTTCCACTATTACCCTCTTAGCGCTCCGAATCTCCACTTGCATTTTCTACAGAAAGAGTGTTTCAGAACGGCTCAATCAAAACTAAGGTTCAACTCTTTTAGTTGAACAAACAGAACAGAAAGAAGTTTCACACAATTCTTCTGTGTAGTTTTTATTTGTAGACATTCTTTTTCCCAATATAGGCCTCTTAGCGCTCAGAATGTCCAATTGCAGTTTCTACAGAAAGAGTGTTTCAGAACGGCTCAATCAAAAGTAAGGTTCAACTCTGTTAGTTGAATGCACGGAACAGAAAGAAGTTTCATACAATGCTTCTGTGTAGTTTATATTTGAACATATTCCTTTTTCCACTATTACCCACTTAGCGCTACGAATGTCCAGTTGCATTTTCTACAGACAGAGTGTTTCAAAACTGCTCAATCAAATTATGGTTTAACTCTGTTAGCTGAATGCTCAGATCAGAAAGAAGTTTCACAGAATGCTTCTGTGTAGTTTATATTTGAATATATTCCTTTTTCCACTACTACGCTCTTAGCGCTCCAAATGTCCAGTTGCATTTTCTACACAAAGAGTGTTCAGATCTGCTCAATCAAAAGTATGGTTTAACTCTGTTAGCTGAATGCACAGATCAGAAAGAAGTTTCACCGAATGATTCTGTGTAGTTTATATTTGAAGACATTCCTTTTTCCACTATTACCCTCTTAGCGCTCCGAATCTCCACTTGCATTTTCTACAAAAAGAGTGTTTCATAACTGCTCAATCAAAAATATGTTTTATCTCTGTTAACTGAATTTACAGATCAGAAATAAGGTTCACAGAATGCATCTGTGTAGTTTCTATTTGAAGATATTATTTTTCCCAATGTAGGCCTCTTAGCGCTTAGCATGTCCAATTGCAGTTTCTACAGAAAGAGTGTTTCAGAACGGCTCAACCAAAAGTAAGGTTCAACTCTGTTAGTTGAATGCACAGAACAGAAAAAATTTTCACAGAATGCTACTGTGTAGTTTATATTTGAATATATTCCTTTCTCCACTATTACCCTCTTAGCGCTCCGAATGTCCACTTGCATTTTCTACAGAAGGAGTGTTCAGAACTGCGCAATCAAAAGTATGGTTTAACTCTGTTAGCTTAATGAACATATCAGAAATAAGTTTCACACAATGCTTCTGTGTAGTTTTTATTTGAAGATATTATTTTTCCCAATATAGGCCTCTTAGCGCTCAGAATGTCCAATTGCAGTTTCTACAGAAAGAGTGTTTCAGAAAGGCTCAATCAAAAGTAAGGTTCAACTCTGTTAGTTGAATGCACAGAACAGAAAGAAGTTTCATACAATGCTTCTGTGTAGTTTATATTTGAACATATTCTTTTTTCCACTATTACCCACTTAGCGCTACGAATGTCCAGTTGCATTTTCTACAGACAGAGTGTTTCAAAACTGCTCAATCAAAAGTATGGTTTAACTCTGTTAGCTGAATGCTCAGATCAGAAAGAAGTTTCACAGAATGCTTCTGTGTAGTTTATATTTGAATATATTCCTTTTTCCACTACTACTCTCTTAGCGCTCCAAATGTCCAGTTGCATTTTCTACAGAAAGAGTGTTCAGATCTGCTCAATCAAAAGTATGGTTTAACTCTGTTAGCTGAATGCACAGATCAGAAAGAAGTTTCACAGAATGGTTCTGTGTAGTTTATATTTGGAGACATTCCTTTTTCCACTATTACCCTCTTAGCGCTCCGAATCTCCACTTGCATTTTCTACAGAAAGGGTGTTTCAGAACGGCTCAATCAAAACTAAGGTTCAACTCTTTTAGTTGAACAAACAGAACAGAAAGAAGTTTCACACAATTCTTCTGTGTAGTTTTTATTTGTAGACATTCTTTTTCCCAATATAGGCCTCTTAGCGCTCAGAATGTCCAATTGCAGTTTCTACAGAAAGAGTGTTTCAGAACGGCTCAATCAAAAGTAAGGTTCAACTCTGTTAGTTGAATGCACAGAACAGAAAGAAGTTTCATACAATGCTTCTGTGTAGTTTATATTTGAACATATTCTTTTTTCCACTATTACCCACTTAGCGCTACGAATGTCCAGTTGCCTTTTCTACAGACAGAGTGTTTCAAAACTGCTCAATCAAAAGTATGGTTTAACTCTGTTAGCTGAATGCTCAGATCAGAAAGAAGTTTCACAGAATGCTTCTGTGTAGTTTATATTTGAATATATTCCTTTTTCCACTACTACGCTCTTAGCGCTCCAAATGTCCAGTTGCATTTTCTACAGAAAGAGTGTTCAGATCTGCTCAATCAAAAGTATGGTTTAACTCTGTTAGCTGAATGCACAGATCAGAAAGAAGTTTCACAGAATGATTCTGTGTAGTTTATATTTGGAGACATTCCTTTTTCCACTATTACCCTCTTAGCGCTCCGAATCTCCACTTGCATTTTCTACAGAAAGAGTGTTTCAGAACGGCTCAATCAAAACTAAGGTTCAACTCTTTTAGTTGAACAAACAGAACAGAAAGAAGTTTCACACAATTCTTCTGTGTAGTTTTTATTTGTAGTCATTCTTTTTCCCAATATAGGCCTCTTAGCGCTCAGAATGTCCAATTGCAGTTTCTACAGAAAGAGTGTTTAAGAACGGCTCAATCAAAAGTAAGGTTCAACTCTGTTAGTGGAAGGCACAGAACAGAAAGAAGTTTCATACAAGGCTTCTGTGTAGTTTATATTTGAACATATTCTTTTTTCCACTATTACCCACTTAGCGCTACGAATGTCCAGTTGCATTTTCTACAGACAGAGTGTTTCAAAACTGCTCAATCAAAAGCATGGTTTAACTCTGTTAGCTGAATGCTCAGATCAGAAAGAAGTTTCACAGAATGCTTCTGTGTAGTTTATATTTGAATATATTACTTTTTCCACTACTACGCTCTTAGCGCTCCAAATGTCCAGTTGCATTTTCTACAGAAAGAGTGTTCAGATCTGCTCAAACAAAAGTATGGTTTAACTCTGTTAGCTGAATGCACAGATCAGAAAGAAGTTTCACCGAATGATTCTGTGTAGTTTATATTTGAAGACATTCCTTTTTCCACTATTACCCTCTTAGCGCTCCGAATCTCCACTTGCATTTTATACAAAAAGAGTGTTTCATAACTGCTCAATCAAAAATATGTTTTATCTCTGTTAACTGAATTTACAGATCAGAAATAAGTTTCACAGAATGCATCTGTGTAGTTTTTATTTGAAGATATTCTTTTTCCCAATGTAGGCCTCTTAGCGCTTAGCATGTCCAATTGCAGTTTCTACAGAAAGAGTGTTTCAGAACGGCTCAATCAAAAGTAAGGTTCAACTCTGTTAGTTGAATGCACAGAACAGGAAGAATTTTCACAGAATGCTACTGTGTAGTTTATATTTGAATATATTCCTTTTTCCACTATTACCCTCTTAGCGCTCCGAATGTCCACTTGAATTTTCTACAGAAAGCGTGTTCAGAACTGCGCAATCAAAAGTATGGTTTAACTCTGTTAGCTTAATGAACATATCAGAAATAAGTTTCACACAATGCTTCTGTGTAGTTTTTATTTGAAGATATTATTTTTCCCAATAGAGGCCTCTTAGCGCTCAGAATGTCCAATTGCAGTTTCTACAGAAAGAGTGTTTCAGAAAGGCTCAATCAAAAGTAAGGTTCAACTCTGTTAGTTGAATGCACAGAACAGAAAGAAGTTTCATACAATGCTTCTGTGTAGTTTATATTTGAACATATCCTTTTTTCCACTATTACCCACTTAGCGCTACGAATGTCCAGTTGCATTTTCTACAGACAGAGTGTTTCAAAACTGCTCAATCAAAAGAATGGTTTAACTCTGTTAGCTGAATGCTCAGATCAGAAAGAAGTTTCACAGAATGCTTCTGTGTAGTTTATATTTGTATATATTCCTTTTTCCACTACTACTCTCTTAGCGCTCCAAATGTCCAGTTGCATTTTCTACAGAAAGAGAGTTCAGATCTCCTCAATCAAAAGTATGGTTTAACTCTGTTTGCTGAATGCACAGATCAGAAAGAAGTTTCACAGAATGATTCTGTGTAGTTTATATTTGGAGACATTCCTTTTTCCACTATTACCCTCTTAGCGCTCCGAATCTCCACTTGCATTTTCTACAGAAAGAGTGTTTCAGAACGGCTCAATCAAAACTAAGGTTCAACTCTTTTAGTTGAACAAACAGAACAGAAAGAAGTTTCACACAATTCTTCTGTGTAGTTTTTATTTGTAGACATTCTTTTTCCCAATATAGGCCTCTTAGCGCTCAGAATGTCCAATTGCAGTTTCTACAGAAAGAGTGTTTCAGAACGGCTCAATCAAAAGTAAGGTTCAACTCTGTTAGTCGAATGCACAGAACAGAAAGAAGTTTCATACAATGCTTCTGTGTAGTTTATATTTGAACATATTCTTTTTTCCACTATTACCCACTTAGCGCTACGAATGTCCAGTTGCATTTTCTACAGACAGAGGGTTTCAAAACTGCTCAATCAAAAGCATGGTTTAACTCTGTTAGCTGAATGCTCAGATCAGAAAGAAGTTTCACAGAATGCTTCTGTGTAGTTTATATTTGAATATATTCCTTTTTCCACTACTACGCTCTTAGCGCTCCAAATGTCCAGTTGCATTATCTACAGAAAGAGTGTTCAGATCTGCTCAATCAAAAGTATGGTTTAACTCTGTTAGCTGAATGCACAGATCAGAAAGAAGTTTCACCGAATGATTCTGTGTAGTTTATATTTGAAGACATTCCTTTTTCCACTATTACCCTCTTAGCGCTCCGAATCTCCACTTGCATTTTCTACAAAAAGAGTGTTTCATAACTGCTCAATCAAAAATATGTTTTATCTCTGTTAACTGAATTTACAGATCAGAAATAAGTTTCACAGAATGCATCTGTGTAGTTTTTATTTGAAGATATTCTTTTTCCCAATGTAGGCCTCTTAGCGCTTAGCATGTCCAATTGCAGTTTCTACAGAATGAGTGTTTCAGAACGGCTCAATCAAAAGTAAGTTTCAACTCTGTTAGTTGAATGCACAGAACAGGAAGAATTTTCACAGAATGCTACTGTGTAGTTTATATTTGAATATATTCCTTTTTCCACAAATACCCTCTTAGCGCTCCGAATGTCCACTTGAATTTTCTACAGAAAGGGTGTTCAGAACTGCGCAATCAAAAGTATGGTTTAACTCTGTTAGCTTAATGAACATATCAGAAATAAGTTTCCCACAATGCTTCTGTGTAGTTTTTATTTGAAGATATTATTTTTCCCAATAGAGGCCTCTTAGCGCTCAGAATGTCCAATTGCAGTTTCTACAGAAAGAGTGTTTCAGAAAGGCTCAATCAAAAGTAAGGTTCAACTCTGTTAGTTGAATGCACAGAACAGAAAGAAGTTTCATACAATGCTTCTGTGTAGTTTATATTTGAACATATACTTTTTTCCACTATCACCCACTTAGCGCTACGAATGTCCAGTTGCATTTTCTACAGACAGAGTGTTTCAAAACTGCTCAATCAAAAGTATGGTTTAACTCTGTTAGCTGAATGCTCAGATCAGAAAGAAGTTTCACAGAATGCTTCTGTGTAGTTTATATTTGTATATATTCCTTTTTCCACTACTACTCTCTTAGCGCTCCAAATGTCCAGTTGCATTTTCTACAGAAAGAGTGTTCAGATCTGCTCAATCAAAAGTATGGTTTAACTCTGTTAGCTGAATGCACAGATCACAAAGAAGTTTCACAGAATGATTCTGTGTAGTTTATATTTGGAGACATTCCTTTTTCCACTATTACCCTCTTAGCGCTCCGAATCTCCACTTGCATTTTCTACAGAAAGAGTGTTTCAGAACGGCTCAATCAAAACTAAGGTTCAACTCTTTCAGTTGAACAAACAGAACAGATAGAAGTTTCACAGAATTCTTCTGTGTAGTTTTTATTTGTAGACATTCTTTTTCCCAATATAGGCCTCTTAGCGCTCAGAATGTCCAATTGCAGTTTCTACAGAAAGAGTGTTTCAGAACGGCTCAATCAAAAGTAAGGTTCAACTCTGTTAGTCGAATGCACAGAACAGAAAGAAGTTTCATACAAGGCTTCTGTGTAGTTTATATTTGAACATATTCTTTTTTCCACTATTACCCACTTAGCGCTACGAATGTCCAGTTGCATTTTCTACAGACAGAGTGTTTCAAAACTGCTCAATCAAAAGCATGGTTTAACTCTGTTAGCTGAATGCTCAGATCAGAAAGAAGTTTCACAGAATGCTTCTGTGTAGTTTATATTTGAATATATTCCTTTTTCCACTACTACGCTCTTAGCGCTCCAAATGTCCAGTTGCATTTTCTACAGAAAGAGTGTTCAGATCTGCTCAATCAAAAGTATGGTTTAACTCTGTTAGCTGAATGCACAGATCAGAAAGAAGTTTCACCGAATGATTCTGTGTAGTTTATATTTGAAGACATTCCTTTTTCCACTATTACCCTCTTAGCGCTCCGAATCTCCACTTGCATTTTCTACAAAAAGAGTGTTTCATAACTGCTCAATCAAAAATATGTTTTATCTCTGTTAACTGAATTTACAGATCAGAAATAAGTTTCACAGAATGCATCTGTGTAGTTTTTATTTGAAGATATTCTTTTTCCCAATGTAGGCCTCTTAGCGCTTAGCATGTCCAATTGCAGTTTCTACAGAAAGAGTGTTTCCGAACGGCTCAATCAAAAGTAAGGTTCAACTCTGTTAGTTGAATGCACAGAACAGGAAGAATTTTCACAGAATGCTACTGTGTAGTTTATATTTGAATATATTCCTTTTTCCACTATTACCCTCTTAGCGCTCCGAATGTCCACTTGAATTTTCTACAGAAAGCGTGTTCAGAACTGCGCAATCAAAAGTATGGTTTAACTCTGTTAGCTTAATGAACATATCAGAAATAAGTTTCACACAATGCTTCTGTGTAGTTTTTATTTGAAGATATTATTTTTCCCAATAGAGGCCTCTTAGCGCTCAGAATGTCCAATTGCAGTTTCTACAGAAAGAGTGTTTCAGAAAGGCTCAATCAAAAGTAAGGTTCAACTCTGTTAGTTGAATGCACAGAACAGAAAGAAATTTCATACAATGCTTCTGTGTAGTTTATATTTGAACATATTCTTTTTTCCACTATTACCCACTTAGCGCTACGAATGTCCAGTTGCATTTTCTACAGACAGAGTGTTTCAAAACTGCTCAATCAAAAGTATGGTTTAACTCTGTTAGCTGAATGCTCAGATCAGAAAGAAGTTTCACAGAATGCTTCTGTGTAGTTTATATTTGAATATATTCCTTTTTCCACTACTACTCTCTTAGCGCTCCAAATGTCCAGTTGCATTTTCTACAGAAAGAGTGTTCAGATCTGCTCAATCAAAAGTATGGTTTAACTCTGTTAGCTGAATGCACAGATCAGAAAGAAGTTTCACAGAATGATTCTGTGTTGTTTATATTTGGAGACATTCCTTTTTCCACTATTACCCTCTTAGCGCTCCGAATCTCCACTTGCATTTTCTACAGAAAGAGTGTTTCAGAACGGCTCAATCAAAACTAAGGTTCAACTCTTTTAGTTGAACAAACAGAAGAGAAAGAAGTTTCACACAATTCTTCTGTGTAGTTTTTATTTGTAGACATTCTTTTTCCCAATATACGCCTCTTAGCGCTCAGAATGTCCAATTGCTGTTTCTACAGAAAGAGTGTTTCAGAACGGCTCAATCAAAAGTAAGGTTCAACTCTGTTAGTTGAATGCACAGAACAGAAAGCAGTTTCATACAATGCTTCTGTGTAGTTTATATTTGAACATATTCTTTTTTCCACTATTACCCACTTAGCGCTACGAATGTCCAGTTGCATTTTCTACAGACAGAGTGTTTCAAAACTGCTCAATCAAAAGTATGGTTTAACTCTGTTAGCTGAATGCTCAGATCAGAAAGAAGTTTCACAGAATGCTTCTGTGTAGTTTATATTTGAATATATTCCTTTTTCCACTACTACGCTCTTAGCGCTCCAAATGTCCAGTTGCATTATCTACAGAAAGAGTGTTCTGATCGGCTCAATCAAAAGTATGGTTTAACTCTGTTAGCTGAATGCACAGATCAGAAAGAAGTTTCACCGAATGATTCTGTGTAGTTTATATTTGAAGACATTCCTTTTTCCTCTATGACCCTCTTAGCGCTCCGAATCTCCACTTGCATTTTCTACAAAAAGAGTGTTTCATAACTGCTCAATCAAAAATATGTTTTATCTCTGTTAACTGAATTTACAGATCAGAAATAAGTTTCACAGAATGCATCTGTGTAGTTTTTATTTGAAGATATTCTTTTTCCCAATGTAGGCCTTTTAGCGCTTAGCATGTCCAATTGCAGTTTCTACAGAAAGAGTGTTTCAGAACGGCTCAATCAAAAGTAAGGTTCAACTCTGTTAGTTGAATGCTCAGAACAGAAAGAATTTTCACAGAATGCTACTGTGTAGTTTATATTTGAATATATTCCTTTTTCCATTATTACCCTCTTAGCGCTCAGAATGTCCACTTGCATTTTCTACAGAAAGTGTGTTCAGAACTGCGCAATCAAAATTATGGTTTAACTCTGTTAGCTTAATGAACATATCAGAAATAAGTTTCACACAATGCTTCTGTGTAGTTTTTATTTGAAGATATTATTTTTCCCAATAGAGGCCTCTTAGCGCTCAGAATGTCCAATTGCAGTTTCTACAGAAAGAGTGTTTCAGAAAGGCTCAATCAAAAGTAAGGTTCAATTCTGTTAGTTGAATGCACAGAACAGAAAGAAGTTTCATACAATGCTTCTGTGTAGTTTATATTTGAACATATTCTTTTTTCCACTATTACCCACTTAGCGCTACGAATGTCCAGTTGCATTTTCTACAGACAGAGTGTTTCAAAACTGCTCAATCAAAAGTATGGTTTAACTCTGTTAGCTGAATGCTCAGATCAGAAAGAAGTTTCACAGAATGCTTCTGTGTAGTTTATATTTGAATATATTCCTTTTTCCACTACTACTCTCTTAGCGCTCCAAATGTCCAGTTGCATTTTCTACAGAAAGAGTGTTCAGATCTGCTCAATCAAAAGTATGGTTTAACTCTGTTAGCTGAATGCACAGATCAGAAAGAAGTTTCACAGAATGGTTCTGTGTAGTTTATATTTGGAGACATTCCTTTTTCCACTATTACCCTCTTAGCGCTCCGAATCTCCACTTGCATTTTCTACAGAAAGGGTGTTTCAGAACGGCTCAATCAAAACTAAGGTTCAACTCTTTTAGTTGAACAAACAGAACAGAAAGAAGTTTCACACAATTCTTCTGTGTAGTTTTTATTTGTAGACATTCCTTTTCCCAATATAGGCCTCTTAGCGCTCAGAATGTCCAATTGCAGTTTCTACAGAAAGAGTGTTTCAGAACGGCTCAATCAAAAGTAAGGTTCAACTCTGTTAGTTGAATGCACAGAACAGAAAGAAGTTTCATACAATGCTTCTGTGTAGTTTATATTTGAACATATTCTTTTTTCCACTATTACCCACTTAGCGCTACGAATGTCCAGTTGCATTTTCTACAGACAGAGTGTTTCAAAACTGCTCAATCAAAAGTATGGTTTAACTCTGTTAGCTGAATGCTCAGATCAGAAAGAAGTTTCACAGAATGCTTCTGTGTAGTTTATATTTGAATATATTCCTTTTTCCACTACTACGCTCTTAGCGCTCCAAATGTCCAGTTGCATTTTCTACAGAAAGAGTGTTCAGATCTGCTCAATCAAAAGTATGGTTTAACTCTGTTAGCTGAATGCACAGATCAGAAAGAAGTTTCACAGAATGATTCTGTGTAGTTTATATTTGGAGACATTCCTTTTTCCACTATTACCCTCTTAGCGCTCCGAATCTCCACTTGCATTTTCTACAGAAAGAGTGTTTCAGAACGGCTCAATCAAAACTAAGGTTCAACTCTTTTAGTTGAACAAACAGAACAGAAAGAAGTTTCACACAATTCTTCTGTGTAGTTTTTATTTGTAGACATTCTTTTTCCCAATATAGGCCTCTTAGCGCTCAGAATGTCCAATTGCAGTTTCTACAGAAAGAGTGTTTAAGAACGGCTCAATCAAAAGTAAGGTTCAACTCTGTTAGTGGAATGCACAGAACAGAAAGAAGTTTCATACAAGGCTTCTGTGTAGTTTATATTTGAACATATTCTTTTTTCCACTATTACCCACTTAGCGCTACGAATGTCCAGTTGCATTTTCTACAGACAGAGTGTTTCAACACTGCTCAATCAAAAGCATGGTTTAACTCTGTTAGCTGAATGCTCAGATCAGAAAGAAGTTTCACAGAATGCTTCTGTGTAGTTTATATTTGAATATATTACTTTTTCCACTACTACGCTCTTAGCGCTCCAAATGTCCAGTTGCATTTTCTACAGAAAGAGTGTTCAGATCTGCTCAAACAAAAGTATGGTTTAACTCTGTTAGCTGAATGCACAGATCAGAAAGAAGTTTCACCGAATGATTCTGTGTAGTTTATATTTGAAGACATTCCTTTTTCCACTATTACCCTCTTAGCGCTCCGAATCTCCACTTGCATTTTATACAAAAAGAGTGTTTCATAACTGCTCAATCAAAAATATGTTTTATCTCTGTTAACTGAATTTACAGATCAGAAATAAGTTTCACAGAATGCATCTGTGTAGTTTTTATTTGAAGATATTCTTTTTCCCAATGTAGGCCTCTTAGCGCTTAGCATGTCCAATTGCAGTTTCTACAGAAAGAGTGTTTCAGAACGGCTCAATCAAAAGTAAGGTTCAACTCTGTTAGTTGAATGCACAGAACAGGAAGAATTTTCACAGAATGCTACTGTGTAGTTTATATTTGAATATATTCCTTTTTCCACTATTACCCTCTTAGCGCTCCGAATGTCCACTTGAATTTTCTACAGAAAGCGTGTTCAGAACTGCGCAATCAAAAGTATGGTTTAACTCTGTTAGCTTAATGAACATATCAGAAATAAGTTTCACACAATGCTTCTGTGTAGTTTTTATTTGAAGATATTATTTTTCCCAATAGAGGCCTCTTAGCGCTCAGAATGTCCAATTGCAGTTTCTACAGAAAGAGTGTTTCAGAAAGGCTCAATCAAAAGTAAGGTTCAACTCTGTTAGTTGAATGCACAGAACAGAAAGAAGTTTCATACAATGCTTCTGTGTAGTTTATATTTGAACATATCCTTTTTTCCACTATTACCCACTTAGCGCTACGAATGTCCAGTTGCATTTTCCACAGACAGAGTGTTTCAAAACTGCTCAATCAAAAGAATGGTTTAACTCTGTTAGCTGAATGCTCAGATCAGAAAGAAGTTTCACAGAATGCTTCTGTGTAGTTTATATTTGTATATATTCCTTTTTCCACTACTACTCTCTTAGCGCTCCAAATGTCCAGTTGCATTTTCTACAGAAAGAGACTTCAGATCTCCTCAATCAAAAGTATGGTTTAACTCTGTTAGCTGAATGCACAGATCAGAAAGAAGTTTCACAGAATGATTCTGTGTAGTTTATATTTGGAGACATTCCTTTTTCCACTATTACCCTCTTAGCGCTCCGAATCTCCACTTGCATTTTCTACAGAAAGAGTGTTTCAGAACGGCTCAATCAAAACTAAGGTTCAACTCTTTTAGTTGAACAAACAGAACAGAAAGAAGTTTCACACAATTCTTCTGTGTAGTTTTTATTTGTAGACATTCTTTTTCCCAATATAGGCCTCTTAGCGCTCAGAATGTCCAATTGCAGTTTCTACAGAAAGAGTGTTTCAGAACGGCTCAATCAAAAGTAAGGTTCAACTCTGTTAGTCGAATGCACAGAACAGAAAGAAGTTTCATACAATGCTTCTGTGTAGTTTATATTTGAACATATTCTTTTTTCCACTATTACCCACTTAGCGCTACGAATGTCCAGTTGCATTTTCTACAGACAGAGTGTTTCAAAACTGCTCAATCAAAAGCATGGTTTAACTCTGTTAGCTGAATGCTCAGATCAGAAAGAAGTTTCACAGAATGCTTCTGTGTAGTTTATATTTGAATATATTCCTTTTTCCACTACTACGCTCTTAGCGCTCCAAATGTCCAGTTGCATTATCTACAGAAAGAGTGTTCAGATCTGCTCAATCAAAAGTATGGTTTAACTCTGTTAGCTGAATGCACAGATCAGAAAGAAGTTTCACCGAATGATTCTGTGTAGTTTATATTTGAAGACATTCCTTTTTCCACTATTACCCACTTAGCGCTCCGAATCTCCACTTGCATTTTCTACAAAAAGAGTGTTTCATAACTGCTCAATCAAAAATATGTTTTATCTCTGTTAACTGAATTTACAGATCAGAAATAAGTTTCACAGAATGCATCTGTGTAGTTTTTATTTGAAGATATTCTTTTTCCCAATGTAGGCCTCTTAGCGCTTAGCATGTCCAATTGCAGTTTCTACAGAATGAGTGTTTCAGAACGGCTCAATCAAAAGTAAGTTTCAACTCTGTTAGTTGAATGCACAGAACAGGAAGAATTTTCACAGAATGCTACTGTGTAGTTTATATTTGAATATATTCCTTTTTCCACAAATACCCTCTTAGCGCTCCGAATGTCCACTTGAATTTTCTACAGAAAGGGTGTTCAGAACTGCGCAATCAAAAGTATGGTTTAACTCTGTTAGCTTAATGAACATATCAGAAATAAGTTTCCCACAATGCTTCTGTGTAGTTTTTATTTGAAGATATTATTTTTCCCAATAGAGGCCTCTTAGCGCTCAGAATGTCCAATTGCAGTTTCTACAGAAAGAGTGTTTCAGAAAGGCTCAATCAAAAGTAAGTTTCAACTCTGTTAGTTGAATGCACAGAACAGAAAGAAGTTTCATACAATGCTTCTGTGTAGTTTATATTTGAACATATACTTTTTTCCACTATCACCCACTTAGCGCTACGAATGTCCAGTTGCATTTTCTACAGACAGAGTGTTTCAAAACTGCTCAATCAAAAGTATGGTTTAACTCTGTTAGCTGAATGCTCAGATCAGAAAGAAGTTTCACAGAATGCTTCTGTGTAGTTTATATTTGTATATATTCCTTTTTCCACTACTACTCTCTTAGCGCTCCAAATGTCCAGTTGCATTTTCTACAGAAAGAGTGTTCAGATCTGCTCAATCAAAAGTATGGTTTAACTCTGTTAGCTGAATGCACAGATCACAAAGAAGTTTCACAGAATGATTCTGTGTAGTTTATATTTGGAGACATTCCTTTTTCCACTATTACCCTCTTAGCGCTCCGAATCTCCACTTGCATTTTCTACAGAAAGAGTGTTTCAGAACGGCTCAATCAAAACTAAGGTTCAACTCTTTCAGTTGAACAAACAGAACAGATAGAAGTTTCACAGAATTCTTCTGTGTAGTTTTTATTTGTAGACATTCTTTTTCCCAATATAGGCCTCTTAGCGCTCAGAATGTCCAATTGCAGTTTCTACAGAAAGAGTGTTTCAGAACGGCTCAATCAAAAGTAAGGTTCAACTCTGTTAGTCGAATGCACAGAACAGAAAGAAGTTTCATACAAGGCTTCTGTGTAGTTTATATTTGAACATATTCTTTTTTCCACTATTACCCACTTAGCGCTACGAATGTCCAGTTGCATTTTCTACAGACAGAGTGTTTCAAAACTGCTCAATCAAAAGCATGGTTTAACTCTGTTAGCTGAATGCTCAGATCAGAAAGAAGTTTCACAGAATGCTTCTGTGTAGTTTATATTTGAATATATTCCTTTTTCCACTACTACGCTCTTAGCGCTCCAAATGTCCAGTTGCATTTTCTACAGAAAGAGTGTTCAGATCTGCTCAATCAAAAGTATGGTTTAACTCTGTTAGCTGAATGCACAGATCAGAAAGAAGTTTCACCGAATGATTCTGTGTAGTTTATATTTGAAGACATTCCTTTTTCCACTATTACCCTCTTAGCGCTCCGAATCTCCACTTGCATTTTCTACAAAAAGAGTGTTTCATAACTGCTCAATCAAAAATATGTTTTATCTCTGTTAACTGAATTTACAGATCAGAAATAAGTTTCACAGAATGCATCTGTGTAGTTTTTATTTGAAGATATTCTTTTTCCCAATGTAGGCCTCTTAGCGCTTAGCATGTCCAATTGCAGTTTCTACAGAAAGAGTGTTTCCGAACGGCTCAATCAAAAGTAAGGTTCAACTCTGTTAGTTGAATGCACAGAACAGGAAGAATTTTCACAGAATGCTACTGTGTAGTTTATATTTGAATATATTCCTTTTTCCACTATTACCCTCTTAGCGCTCCGAATGTCCACTTGAATTTTCTACAGAAAGCGTGTTCAGAACTGCGCAATCAAAAGTATGGTTTAACTCTGTTAGCTTAATGAACATATCAGAAATAAGTTTCACACAATGCTTCTGTGTAGTTTTTATTTGAAGATATTATTTTTCCCAATAGAGGCCTCTTAGCGCTCAGAATGTCCAATTGCAGTTTCTACAGAAAGAGTGTTTCAGAAAGGCTCAATCAAAAGTAAGGTTCAACTCAGTTAGTTGAATGCACAGAACAGAAAGAAGTTTCATACAATGCTTCTGTGTAGTTTATATTTGAACATATCCTTTTTTCCACTATTACCCACTTAGCGCTACGAATGTCCAGTTGCATTTTCTACAGACAGAGTGTTTCAAAACTGCTCAATCAAAAGAATGGTTTAACTCTGTTAGCTGAATGCTCAGATCAGAAAGAAGTTTCACAGAATGCTTCTGTGTAGTTTATATTTGTATATATTCCTTTTTCCACTACTACTCTCTTAGCGCTCCAAATGTCCAGTTGCATTTTCTACAGAAAGAGACTTCAGATCTCCTCAATCAAAAGTATGGTTTAAATCTGTTAGCTGAATGCACAGATCAGAAAGAAGTTTCACAGAATGATTCTGTGTAGTTTATATTTGGAGACATTCCTTTTTCCACTATTACCCTCTTAGCGCTCCGAATCTCCACTTGCATTTTCTACAGAAAGAGTGTTTCAGAACGGCTCAATCAAAACTAAGGTTCAACTCTTTTAGTTGAACAAACAGAACAGAAAGAAGTTTCACACAATTCTTCTGTGTAGTTTTTATTTGTAGACATTCTTTTTCCCAATATAGGCCTCTTAGCGCTCAGAATGTCCAATTGCAGTTTCTACAGAAAGAGTGTTTCAGAACGGCTCAATCAAAAGTAAGGTTCAACTCTGTTAGTCGAATGCACAGAACAGAAAGAAGTTTCATACAATGCTTCTGTGTAGTTTATATTTGAACATATTCTTTTTTCCACTATTACCCACTTAGCGCTACGAATGTCCAGTTGCATTTTCTACAGACAGAGTGTTTCAAAACTGCTCAATCAAAAGCATGGTTTAACTCTGTTAGCTGAATGCTCAGATCAGAAAGAAGTTTCACAGAATGCTTCTGTGTAGTTTATATTTGAATATATTCCTTTTTCCACTACTACGCTCTTAGCGCTCCAAATGTCCAGTTGCATTATCTACAGAAAGAGTGTTCAGATCGGCTCAATCAAAAGTATGGTTTAACTCTGTTAGCTGAATGCACAGATCAGAAAGAAGTTTCACCGAATGATTCTGTGTAGTTTATATTTGAAGACATTCCTTTTTCCACTATTACCCTCTTAGCGCTCCGAATCTCCACTTGCATTTTCTACAAAAAGAGTGTTTCATAACTGCTCAATCAAAAATATGTTTTATCTCTGTTAACTGAATGTACAGATCAGAAATAAGTTTCACAGAATGCATCTGTGTAGTTTTTATTTGAAGATATTCTTTTTCCCAATGTAGGCCTCTTAGCGCTTAGCATGTCCAATTGCAGTTTCTACAGAATGAGTGTTTCAGAACGGCTCAATCAAAAGTAAGTTTAAACTCTGTTAGTTGAATGCACAGAACAGGAAGAATTTTCACAGAATGCTACTGTGTAGTTTATATTTGAATATATTCCTTTTTCCACAAATACCCTCTTAGCGCTCCGAATGTCCACTTGAATTTTCTACAGAAAGAGTGTTCAGAACTGCGCAATCAAAAGTATGGTTTAACTCTGTTAGCTTAATGAACATATCAGAAATAAGTTTCCCACAATGCTTCTGTGTAGTTTTTATTTGAAGATATTATTTTTCCCAATAGAGGCCTCTTAGGGCTCAGAATGTCCAATTGCAGTTTCTACAGAAAGAGTGTTTCAGAAAGGCTCAATCAAAAGTAAGGTTCAACTCTGTTAGTTGAATGCACAGAACAGAAAGAAGTTTCATACAATGCTTCTGTGTAGTTTATATTTGAACATATACTTTTTTCCACTATCACCCACTTAGCGCTACGAATGTCCAGTTGCATTTTCTACAGACAGAGTGTTTCAAAACTGCTCAATCAAAAGTATGGTTTAACTCTGTTAGCTGAATGCTCAGATCAGAAAGAAGTTTCACAGAATGCTTCTGTGTAGTTTATATTTGTATATATTCCTTTTTCCACTACTACTCTCTTAGCGCTCCAAATGTCCAGTTGCATTTTCTACAGAAAGAGTGTTCAGATCTGCTCAATCAAAAGTATGGTTTAACTCTGTTAGCTGAATGCACAGATCACAAAGAAGTTTCACAGAATGATTCTGTGTAGTTTATATTTGGAGACATTCCTTTTTCCACTATTACCCTCTTAGCGCTCCGAATCTCCACTTGCATTTTCTACAGAAAGAGTGTTTCAGAACGGCTCAATCAAAACTAAGGTTCAACTCTTTCAGTTGAACAAACAGAACAGATAGAAGTTTCACAGAATTCTTCTGTGTAGTTTTTATTTGTAGACATTCTTTTTCCCAATATAGGCCTCTTAGCGCTCAGAATGTCCAATTGCAGTTTCTACAGAAAGAGTGTTTCAGAACGGCTCAATCAAAAGTAAGGTTCAACTCTGTTAGTCGAATGCACAGAACAGAAAGAAGTTTCATACAAGGCTTCTGTGTAGTTTATATTTGAACATATTCTTTTTTCCACTATTACCCACTTAGCGCTACGAATGTCCAGTTGCATTTTCTACAGACAGAGTGTTTCAAAACTGCTCAATCAAAAGCATGGTTTAACTCTGTTAGCTGAATGCTCAGATCAGAAAGAAGTTTCACAGAATGCTTCTGTGTAGTTTATATTTGAATATATTCCTTTTTCCACTACTACGCTCTTAGCGCTCCAAATGTCCAGTTGCATTTTCTACAGAAAGAGTGTTCAGATCTGCTCAATCAAAAGTATGGTTTAACTCTGTTAGCTGAATGCACAGATCAGAAAGAAGTTTCACCGAATGATTCTGTGTAGTTTATATTTGAAGACATTCCTTTTTCCACTATTACCCTCTTAGCGCTCCGAATCTCCACTTGCATTTTCTACAAAAAGAGTGTTTCATAACTGCTCAATCAAAAATATGTTTTATCTCTGTTAACTGAATTTACAGATCAGAAATAAGTTTCACAGAATGCATCTGTGTAGTTTTTATTTGAAGATATTCTTTTTCCCAATGTAGGCCTCTTAGCGCTTAGCATGTCCAATTGCAGTTTCTACAGAATGAGTGTTTCAGAACGGCTCAATCAAAAGTAAGTTTCAACTCTGTTAGTTGAATGCACAGAACAGGAAGAATTTTCACAGAATGCTACTGTGTAGTTTATATTTGAATATATTCCTTTTTCCACAAATACCCTCTTAGCGCTCCGAATGTCCACTTGAATTTTCTACAGAAAGAGTGTTCAGAACTGCGCAATCAAAAGTATGGTTTAACTCTGTTAGCTTAATGAACATATCAGAAATAAGTTTCCCACAATGCTTCTGTGTAGTTTTTATTTGAAGATATTATTTTTCAAAATAGAGGCCTCTTAGCACTCAGAATGTCCAATTGCAGTTTCTACAGAAAGAGTGTTTCAGAAAGGCTCAATCAAATGTAAGGTTCAACTCTGTTAGTTGAATGCACAGAACAGAAAGAAGTTTCATACAATGCTTCTGTGTAGTTTATATTTGAACATATACTTTTTTCCACTATCACCCACTTAGCGCTACGAATGTCCAGTTGCATTTTCTACAGACAGAGTGTTTCAAAACTGCTCAATCAAAAGTATGGTTTAACTCTGTTAGCTGAATGCTCAGATCAGAAAGAAGTTTCACAGAATGCTTCTGTGTAGTTTACATTTGTATATATTCCTTTTTCCACTACTACTCTCTTAGCGCTCCAAATGTCCAGTTGCATTTTCTACAGAAAGAGTGTTCAGATCTGCTCAATCAAAAGTATGGTTTAACTCTGTTAGCTGAATGCACAGATCACAAAGAAGTTTCACAGAATGATTCTGTGTAGTTTATATTTGGAGACATTCCTTTTTCCACTATTACCCTCTTAGCGCTCCGAATCTCCACTTGCATTTTCTACAGAAAGAGTGTTTCAGAACGGCTCAATCAAAACTAAGGTTCAACTCTTTCAGTTGAACAAACAGAACAGATAGAAGTTTCACACAATTCTTCTGTGTAGTTTTTATTTGTAGACATTCTTTTTCCCAATATAGGACTATTAGCGCTCAGAATGTCCAATTGCAGTTTCTACAGAAAGAGTGTTTCAGAACGGCTCAATCAACAGTAAGGTTCAACTCTGTTAGTCGAATGCACAGAACAGAAAGAAGTTTCATACAAGGCTTCTGTGTAGTTTATATTTGAACATATTCTTTTTTCCACTATTACCCACTTAGCGCTACGAATGTCCAGTTGCATTTTCTACAGACAGAGTGTTTCAAAACTGCTCAATCAAAAGTATGGTTTAACTCTGTTAGCTGAATGCTCAGATCAGAAAGAAGTTTCACAGAATGCTTCTGTGTAGTTTATATTTGAATATATTCCTTTTTCCACTACTACGCTCTTTGCGCTCCAAATGTCCAGTTGCATTTTCTACAGAAAGAGTGTTCAGATCTGCTCAATCAAAAGTATGGTTTAACTCTGTTAGCTGAATGCACAGATCAGAAAGAAGTTTCACCGAATGATTCTGTGTAGTTTATATTTGAAGACATTCCTTTTTCCACTATTACCCTCTTAGCGCTCCGAATCTCCACTTGCATTTTCTACAAAAAGAGTGTTTCATAACTGCTCAATCAAAAATATGTTTTATCTCTGTTAACTGAATTTACAGATCAGAAATAAGTTTCACAGAATGCATCTGTGTAGTTTTTATTTGAAGATATTCTTTTTCCCAATGTAGGCCTCTTAGCGCTTAGCATGTCCAATTGCAGTTTCTACAGAAAGAGTGTTTCAGAACGGCTCAATCAAAAGTAAGGTTCAACTCTGTTAGTTGAATGCACAGAACAGGAAGAATTTTCACAGAATGCTACTGTGTAGTTTATATTTGAATATATTACTTTTCCACTATTACCCTCCTAGCGCTCCGAATGTCCACTTGAATTTTCTACAGAAAGAGTGTTCAGAACTGCGCAATCAAAAGTATGGTTTAACTCTGTTAGCTTAATGAACATATCAGAAATAAGTTTCACACAATGCTTCTGTGTAGTTTTTATTTGAAGATATTATTTTTCCCAATAGAGGCCTCTTAGCGCTCAGAATGTCCAATTGCAGTTTCTACAGAAAGAGTGTTTCAGAAAGGCTCAATCAAAAGTAAGGTTCAACTCTGTTAGTTGAATGCACAGAACAGAAAGAAGTTTCATACAATGCTTCTGTGTAGTTTATATTTGAACATATACTTTTTTCCACTATTACCCACTTAGCGCTACGAATGTCCAGTTGCATTTTCTACAGACAGAGTGTTTCAAAACTGCTCAATCAAAAGTATGGTTTAACTCTGTTAGCTGAATGCTCAGATCAGAAAGAAGTTTCACAGAATGCTTCTGTGTAGTTTATATTTGTATATATTCCTTTTTCCACTACTACTCTCTTAGCGCTCCAAATGTCCAGTTGCATTTTCTACAGAAAGAGAGTTCAGATCTCCTCAATCAAAAGTATGGTTTAACTCTGTTAGCTGAATGCACAGATGAGAAAGAAGTTTCACAGAATGATTCTGTGTAGTTTATATTTGGAGACATTCCTTTTTCCACTATTACCCTCTTAGCGCTCCGAATCTCCACTTGCATTTTCTACAGAAAGAGTGTTTCAGAACGGCTCAATCAAAACTAAGGTTCAACTCTTTTAGTTGAACAAACAGAACAGAAAGAAGTTTCACACAATTCTTCTGTGTAGTTTTTATTTGTAGACATTCTTTTTCCCAATATAGGCCTCTTAGCGCTCAGAATGTCCAATTGCAGTTTCTACAGAAAGAGTGTTTCAGAACGGCTCAATCAAAAGTAAGGTTCAACTCTGTTAGTCGAATGCACAGAACAGAAAGAAGTTTCATACAAGGCTTCTGTGTAGTTTATATTTGAACATATTCTTTTTTCCACAATTACCCACTTAGCGCTACGAATGTCCAGTTACATTTTCTACAGACAGAGTGTTTCAAAACTGCTCAATCAAAAGCATGGTTTAACTCTGTTAGCTGAATGCTCAGATCAGAAAGAAGTTTCACAGAATGCTTCTGTGTAGTTTATATTTGAATATATTCCTTTTTCCACTACTACGCTCTTAGCGCTCCAAATGTCCAGTTGCATTATCTACAGAAAGAGTGTTCAGATCTGCTCAATCAAAAGTATGGTTTAATTCTGTTAGCTGAATGAACAGATCAGAAAGAAGTTTCACCGAATGATTCTGTGTAGTTTATATTTGAAGACATTCCTTTTTCCACTATTACCCTCTTAGCGATCCGAATCTCCACTTGCATTTTCTACAAAAAGAGTGTTTCATAACTGCTCAATCAAAAATATGTTTTATCTCTGTTAACTGAATTTACAGATCAGAAATAAGTTTCACAGAATGCTTCTGTGTAGTTTATATTTGAATATATTCCTTTTTCCACTACTACGCTCTTAGCGCTCCAAATGTCCAGTTGCATTTTCTACAGAAAGAGTGTTCAGATCTGCTCAATCAAAAGTATGGTTTAACTCTGTTAGCTGAATGCACAGATCAGAAAGAAGTTTCACCGAATGATTCCGTGTAGTTTATATTTGAAGACATTCCTTTTTCCACTATGACCCTCTTAGCGCTCCGAATCTCCACTTGCATTTTCTACAAAAAGAGTGTTTCATAACTGCTCAATCAAAAATATGTTTTATCTCTGTTAACTGAATTTACAGATCAGAAATAAGTTTCAGAGAATGCATCTGTGTAGTTTTTATTTGAAGATATTCTTTTTCCCAATGTAGGCCTCTTAGCGCTTAGCATGTCCAATTGCAGTTTCTACAGAAAGAGTGTTTCAGAATGGCTCAATCAAAAGTAAGGTTCAACTCTGTTAGTTGAATGCACAGAACAGAAAGAATTTTCACAGAATGCTACTGTGTAGTTTATATTTGAATATATTCCTTTTTCCACTATTACCCTCTTAGCGCTCCGAATGTCCACTTGCATTTTCTACAGAAAGAGTGTTTAGAACTGCGCAATCAAAAGTATGGTTTAACTCTGTTAGCTTAATGAACATATCAGAAATAAGTTTCACACAATGCTTCTGTGTAGTTTTTATTTGAAGATATTATTTTTCCCAATAGAGGCCTCTTAGCACTCAGAATGTCCAATTGCAGTTTCTACAGAAAGAGTGTTTCAGAAAGGCTCAATCAAAAGTAAGGTTCAACTCTGTTAGTTGAATGCACAGAACAGAAAGAAGTTTCATACAATGCTTCTGTGTAGTTTATATTTGAACATATACTTTTTTCCACTATTACCCACTTAGCGCTACGAATGTCCAGTTGCATTTTCTACAGACAGAGTGTTTAAAAACTGCTCAATCAAAATTATGGTTTAACTCTGTTAGCTGAATGCTCAGATCAGAAAGAAGTTTCACAGAATGCTTCTGTGTAGTTTATATTTGTATATATTCCTTTTTCCACTACTACTCTCTTAGCGCTCCAAATGTCCAGTTGCATTTTCTACAGAAAGAGAGTTCAGATCTCCTCAATCAAAAGTATGGTTTAACTCTGTTAGCTGAATGCACAGATGAGAAAGAAGTTTCACAGAATGATTCTGTGTAGTTTATATTTGGAGACATTCCTTTTTCCACTATTACCCTCTTAGCGCTCCGAATCTCCATTTGCATTTTCTACAGAAAGAGTGTTTCAGAACGGCTCAATCAAAACTAAGGTTCAACTCTTTTAGTTGAACAAACAGAACAGAAAGAAGTTTCACACAATTCTTCTGTGTAGTTTTTATTTGTAGACATTCTTTTTCCCAATATAGGCCTCTTAGCGCTCAGAATGTCCAATTGCAGTTTCTACAGAAAGAGTGTTTCAGAACGGCTCAATCAAAAGTAAGGTTCAACTCTGTTAGTCGAATGCACAGAACAGAAAGAAGTTTCATACAAGGCTTCTGTGTAGTTTATATTTGAACATATTCTTTTTTCCACTATTACCCACTTAGCGCTACGAATGTCCAGTTGCATTTTCTACAGACAGAGTGTTTCAAAACTGCTCAATCAAAAGCATGGTTTAACTCTGTTAGCTGAATGCTCAGATCAGAAAGAAGTTTCACAGAATGCTTCTGTGTAGTTTATATTTGAATATATTCCTTTTTCCACTACTACGCTCTTAGCGCTCCAAATGTCCAGTTGCATTATCTACAGAAAGAGTGTTCAGATCTGCTCAATCAAAAGTATGGTTTAACTCTGTTAGCTGAATGCACAGATCAGAAAGAAGTTTCACCGAATGATTCTGTGTAGTTTATATTTGAAGACATTCCTTTTTCCACTATTACCCTCTTAGCGATCCGAATCTCCACTTGCATTTTCTACAAAAAGAGTGTTTCATAACTGCTCAATCAAAAATATGTTTTATCTCTGTTAACTGAATTTACAGATCAGAAATAAGTTTCACAGAATGCATCTGTGTAGTTTTTATTTGAAGATATTCTTTTTCCCAATGTAGGCCTCTTAGCGCTTAGCATGTCCAATTGCAGTTTCTACAGAAAGAGTGTTTCAGAACGGCTCAATCAAAAGTAAGGTTCAACTCTGTTAGTTGAATGCACAGAACAGGAAGAATTTTCACAGAATGCTACTGTGTAGTTTATATTTGGATATATTCCTTTTTCCACTATTACCCTCTTAGCGCTCCGAATGTCCACTTGAATTTTCTACAGAAAGAGTGTTCAGAACTGCGCAATCAAAAGTATGGTTTAACTCTGTTAGCTTAATGAACATATCAGAAATAAGTTTCACACAATGCTTCTGTGTAGTTTTTATTTGAAGATATTATTTTTCCCATTAGAGGCCTCTTAGCGCTCAGAATGTCCAATTGCAGTTTCTACAGAAAGAGTGTTTCAGAAAGGCTCAATCAAAAGTAACGTTCAACTCTGTTAGTTGAATGCACAGAACAGAAAGAAGTTTCATACAATGCTTCTGTGTAGTTTGTATTTGAACATATACTTTTTTCCACTATTACCCACTTAGCGCTACGAATGTCCAGTTGCATTTTCTACAGACAGATTGTTCCAAAACTGCTCAATCAAAAGTATGGTTTAACTCTGTTAGCTGAATGCTCAGATCAGAAAGAAGTTTCACAGAATGCTTCTGTGTAGTTTATATTTGTATATATTCCTTTTTCCACTACTACTCTCTTAGCGCTCCAAATGTCCAGTTGCATTTTCTACAGAAAGAGATTTCAGATCTCCTCAATCAAAAGTATGGTTTAACTCTATTAGCTGAATGCACAGATCAGAAAGATGTTTCACAGAATGATTCTGTGTAGTTTATATTTGGAGACATTCCTTTTTCCACTATTACCCTCTTAGCGCTCCGAATCTCCACTTGCATTTTCTACAGAAAGATTGTTTCAGAACTGCTCAATCAAAACTAAGGTTCAACTCTTTTAGTTGAACAAACAGAACAGAAAGAAGTTTCACACAATTTTTCTGTGTAGTTTTTATTTGTAGACATTCTTTTTCCCAATATAGGCCTCTTAGCGTTCAGAATGTCCAATTGCAGTTTCTACAGAAAGAGTGTTTCAGAACGGCTCAATCAAAAGTAAGGTTCAACTCTGTTAGTTGAATGCACAGAACAGAAAGAAGTTTCATACAATGCTTCTGTGTAGTTTATATTTGAACATATTCTTTTTTCCACTATTACCCACTTAGCGCTACGAATGTCCAGTTGCATTTTCTACAGACAGAGTGTTTCAAAACTGCTCAATCAAAAGTATGGTTTAACTCTGTTAGCTGAATGCTCAGATCAGAAAGAAGTTTCACAGAATGCTTCTGTGTAGTTTATATTTGAATATATTACTTTTTCCACTACTACGCTCTTAGCGCTCCAAATGTCCAGTTGCATTTTCTACAGAAAGAGTGTTCAGATCTGCTCAATCAAAAGTATGGTTTAACTCTGTTAGCTGAATGCACAGATCAGAAAGAAGTTTCACCGAATGATTCCGTGTAGTTTATATTTGAAGACATTCCTTTTTCCACTATGACCCTCTTAGCGCTCCGAATCTCCACTTGCAATTTCTACAAAAAGAGTGTTTCATAACTGCTCAATCAAAAATATGTTTTATCTCTGTTAACTGAATTTACAGATCAGAAATAAGTTTCAGAGAATGCATCTGTGTAGTTTTTATTTGAAGATATTCTTTTTCCCAATGTAGGCCTCTTAGCGCTTAGCATGTCCAATTGCAGTTTCTACAGAAAGAGTGTTTCAGAACGGCTCAATCAAAAGTAAGGTTCAACTCTGTTAGTTGAATGCACAGAACAGAAAGAATTTTCACAGAATGCTACTGTGTAGTTTATATTTGAATATATTCCTTTTTCCACTATTACCCTCTTAGCGCTCCGAATGTCCACTTGCATTTTCTACAGAAAGAGTGTTTAGAACTGCGCAATCAAAAGTATGGTTTAACTCTGTTAGCTTAATGAACATATCAGAAATAAGTTTCACACAATGCTTCTGTGTAGTTTTTATTTGAAGATATTATTTTTCCCAATACAGGCCTCTTAGCGATCAGAATGTCCAATTGCAGTTTCTACAGAAAGAGTGTTTCAGAAAGGCTCAATCAAAAGTAAGGTTCAACTCTGTTAGTTGAATGCACAGAACAGAAAGTAGTTTCATACAATGCTTCTGTGTAGTTTATATTTGAACATATTCTTTTTTCCACTATTACCCACTTAGCGCTACGAATGTCCAGTTGCATTTTCTACAGACAGAGTGTTTCAAAACTGCTCAATCAAAAGTATGGTTTAACTCTGTTAGCTGAATGCTCAGATCAGAAAGAAGTTTCACAGAATGCTTCTGTGTAGTTTATATTTGAATATATTCCTTTTTCCACTACTACTCTCTTAGCGCTCCAAATGTCCAGTTGCATTTTCTACAGAAAGAGTGTTCAGATCTGCTCAATCAAAAGTATGGTTTAACTCTGTTAGCTGAATGCACAGATCAGAAAGAAGTTTCACAGAATGATTCTGTGTAGTTTATATTTGGAGACATTCCTTTTTCCACTATTACCCTCTTAGCGCTCCGAATCTCCACTTGCATTTTCTACAGAAAGCGTGTTTCAGAACGGCTCAATCAAAACTAAGGTTCAACTCTTTTAGTTGAACAAACAGAACAGAAAGAAGTTTCACACAATTTTTCTGTGTAGTTTTTATTTGTAGACATTCTTTTTCCCAATATAGGCCTCTTAGCGCTCAGAATGTCCAATTGCAGTTTCTACAGAAAGAGTGTTTCAGAACGGCTCAATCAAAAGTAAGGTTCAACTCTGTTAGTTGAATGCACAGAACAGAAAGAAGTTTCATACAATGCTTCTGTGTAGTTTATATTTGAAAATATTCTTTTTTCCACTATTACCCACTTAGCGCTACGAATGTCCAGTTGCATTTTCTACAGACAGTTTCAAAACTGCTCAATCAAAAGTATGGTTTAAATTTGTTAGCTGAATGCTCAGATCAGAAAGAAGTTTCACAGAATGCTTCTGTGTAGTTTATATTTGAATATATTCCTTTTTCCACTACTACGCTCTTAGCGCTCCAAATGTCCAGTTGCATTTTCTACAGAAAGAGTGTTCAGATCTGCTCAATCAAAAGTATGGTTTAACTCTGTTAGCTGAATGCACAGATCAGAAAGAAGTTTCACCGAATGATTCTGTGTAGTTTATATTTGAAGACATTCCTTTTTCCACTATTACCCTCTTAGCGCTCCGAATCTCCACTTGCATTTTCTACAAAAAGAGTGTTTCATAACTGCTCAATCAAAAATATGTTTTATCTCTGTTAACTGAATTTACAGATCAGAAATAAGTTTCACAGAATGCATCTGTGTAGTTTTTATTTGAAGATATTCTTTTTCCCAATGTAGGCCTCTTAGCGCTTAGCATGTCCAATTGCAGTTTCTACAGAAAGAGTGTTTCAGAACGGCTCAATCAAAAGTAAGGTTCAACTCTGTTAGTTGAATGCACAGATCAGAAAGAAGTTTCATACAATGCTTCTGTGTAGTTTATATTTGAACATATTCTTTTTTCCACTATTACCCACTAAGCGCTACGAATGTCCAGTTGCATTTTCTACAGACAGAGTGTCTCAAAACTGCTCAATCAAAAGTATGGTTTAACTCTGTTAGCTGAATGCTCAGATCAGAAACAAGTTTCACAGAATGCTTCTGTGTAGTTTATATTTGAATATATTCCTTTTTCCACTACTACTCTCTTAGCGCTCCAAATGTCCAGTTGCATTTTCTACAGAAAGAGTGTTCAGATCTGCTCTATCAAAAGTATGGTTTAACTCTGTTAGCTGAATGCACAGATCAGAAAGAAGTTTCACAGAATGATTCTGTGTTGTTTATATTTGGAGACATTCCTTTTTCCACTATTACCCTCTTAGCGCTCCGAATCTCCACTTGCATTTTCTACAGAAAGAGTTTCTCAGAACGGCTCAATCAAAACTAAGGTTCAAATCTTTTAGTTGAACAAACAGAACAGAAAGAAGTTTCACAAAATTCTTCTCTGTAGTTTTTATTTGTAGATATTCTTTTTCCCAATATAGGCCTCCTAGCGCTCAGAATGTCCAATTGCAGTTTCTACAGAAAGAGTGTTTCAGAACGGCTCAATCAAAAGTAACGTTCAACTCTGTTAGTTGAATGCACAGAACAGAAAGAAGTTTCATACAATGCTTCTGTGTAGTTTATATTTGAACATATTCTTTTTTCCACTATTACCCACTTAGCGCTACGAATGTCCAGTTGTATTTTCTACAGACAGAGTGTTTCAAAACTGCTCAATCAAAAGTATTGTTTAACTCTGTTAGCTGAATGCTCAGATCAGAAAGAAGTTTCACAGAATGCTTCTGTGTAGTTTATATTTGAATATATTCCTTTTTCCACTACTACGCTCTTAGCGCTCCAAATGTCCAGTTGCATTTTCTAGAGAAAGAGTGTTCAGATCTGCTCAATCAAAAGTATGGTTTAACTCTGTTAGCTGAATGCACAGATCAGAAAGAAGTTTCACCAAATGATTCCGTGTAGTTTATATTTGAAGACATTCCTTTTTCCACTATTACCCTCTTAGCGCTCCGAATCTCCACTTGCATTTTCTACAAAAAGAGTGTTTCATAACTGCTCAATCAAAAATATGTTTTATCTCTGTTAACTGAATTTACAGATCAGAAATAAGTTTCACAGAATGCATCTGTGTAGTTTTTATTTGAAGATATTCTTTTTCCCAATGTAGGCCTCTTAGCGCTTAGCATGTCCAATTGCAGTTTCTACAGAAAGGGTGTTTCAGAACGGCTGAATCAAAAGTAAGGTTCAACTCTGTTAGTTGAATGCACAGAACAGAAAGAATTTTCACAGAATGCTACTGTGTAGTTTATATTTGAATATATTCCTTTTTCCACTATTACCCTCTTAGCGCTCCGAATGTCCACTTGCATTTTCTACAGAAAGAGTGTTCAGAACTGCGCAATCAAAAGTATGGTTTAACTCTGTTAGCTTAATGAACATATCAGAAATAAGTTACACACATTGCTTCTGTGTAATTTTTATTTGAAGATATTATTTTTCCCAATAGAGGCCTCTTAGCGCTCAGAATGTCCAATTGCAGTTTCTACAGAAAGAGTGTTTAAGAAAGGCTCAATCAAAAGTAAGGTTCAACTCTGTTAGTTGAATGCACAGAACAGAAAGTAGTTTCATACAATGCTTCTGTGTCGTTTATATTTGAACATATTCTTTTTTCCACTATTACCCACCTAGCGCTACGAATGTCCAGTTGCATTTTCTACAGACAGAGTGTTTCAAAACTGCTCAATCAAAAGTATGGTTTAACTCTGTTAGCTGAATGCTCAGATCAGAAAGAAGTTTCACAGAATGCTTCTGTGTAGTTTATATTTGAATATATTCCTTTTTCCACTACTACTCTCTTAGCGCTCCAAATGTCCAGTTGCATTTTCTACAGAAAGATTGTTCAGATCTGCCCAATCAAATGTATGGTTTAACTCTGTTAGCTGAATGCACAGATCAGAAAGAAGTTTCACAGAATGATTCTGTGTAGTTTGTATTTGGAGACATTCTTTTTCCACTATTACCCTCTTAGCGCTCCGAATCTCCACTTGCATTTTCTACAGAAAGAGTGTTTCAGAACGGCTCAATCAAAACTAAGGTTCAACTCTTTTAGTTGAACAAACAGAACAGAAAGAAGTTTCACACAATTCTTCTGTGTAGTTTTTATTTGTAGACATTCTTTTTCCCAATATAGGCCTCCTAGCGCTCAAAATGTCCAATTGCAGTTTCTACAGAAAGAGTGTTTCAGAACGGCTCAATCAAAAGTAAGGTTCAAATCTGTTAGTTGAATGCACAAAACAGAAAGAAGTTTCATACAATGCTTCTGTGTAGTTTATATTTGAACATATTCTTTTTTCCACTATTACCCACTTAGCGCTACGAATGTCCAGTTGCATTTTCTACAGACAGAGTGTTTCAAAACTGCTCAATCAAAAGTATGGTTTAAGTCTGTTAGCTGAATGCTCAGATCAGAAAGAAGTTTCACAGAATGCTTCTGTGTAGTTTATAATTGAATATATTCTATTTTCCAATACTACTCTCTTAGCGCTCCAAATGTCCAGTTGCATTTTCTACAGAAAGAGTGTTCAGATCTGCTCTATCAAAAGTATGGTTTAACTCTGTTAGCTGAATGCACAGATCAGAAAGAAGTTTCACAGAATGATTCTGTGTAGTTTATATTTGGAGACATTCCTTTTTCCACTATTACCCTCTTAGAGCTCCGAATCTCCACTTGCATTTTCTACAGAAAGTGTTTCTTAGAACGGCTCAATCAAAACTAAGGTTCAAATCTTTTAGTTGAACAAACATAACAGAAAGAAGTTTCACACAATTCTTCTCTGTAGTTTTTATTTGTAGACATTCGTTTTCCCAATATAGGCCTCCTAGCGCTCAGAATGTCCAATTGCAGTTTCTACAGAAAGAGTGTTTCCGAACGGCTCAATCATAAGTAAGGTTCAACTCTGTTAGTTGAATGCACAGAACAGAAAGAAGTTTCATACAATGCTTCTGTGTAGTTTATATTTGAACATATTCTTTTTTCCACTATTACCCACTTAGCGCTACGAATGTCCAGTTGTATTTTCTACAGACAGAGTGTTTCAAAACTGCTCAATCAAAAGTATGGTTTAACTCTGTTAGCTGAATGCTCAGATCAGAAAGAAGTTTCACAGAATGCTTCTGTGTAGTTTATATTTGAATATATTCCTTTTTCCACTACTACGCTCTTAGCACTCCAAATGTCCAGTTGCATATTCTACAGAAAGAGTGTTCAGATCTGCTCAATCAAAAGTATGGTTTAACTCTGTTAGCTGAATGCACAGATCAGAAAGAAGTTTCACCGAATGATTCTGTGTAGTTTATATTTGAAGACATTTCTTTTTCCACTATTACCCTCTTAGCGCTCCGAATCTCCACTTGCATTTTCTACGAAAAGAGTGTTTCATAACTGCTCAATCAAAAATATGTTTTATCTCTGTTAACTGAATTTACAGATCAGAAATAAGTTTCACAGAATGCATCTGTTTAGTTTTTATTTGAAGATATTCTTTTTCCCAATGTAGGCCTCTTAGCGCTTAGCATGTCCAATTGCATTTTTTACAGAAAGGGTGTTTCAGAACGGCTGAATCAAAAGTAAGGTTCAACTCTGTTAGTTGAATGCACAGAACAGAAAGAATTTTCACAGAATGCTACTGTGTAGTTTATATTTGAATGTATTCCTTTTTCCACTATTACCCTCTTAGCGCTCCGAATGTCCACTTGCATTTTCTACAGAAAGAGTGTTCAGAACTGCGCAATCAAAAGTATGGTTTAACTCTGTTAGCTTAATGAACATATCAGAAATAAGTTTCACACAATGCTTCTGTGTAGTTTTTATTTGAAGATATTATTTTTCCCAATAGAGGCCTCTTAGCGCTCAGAATGTCCAATTGCAGTTTCTACAGAAAGAGTGTTTCAGAAAGGCTCAATCAAAAGTAAGGTTCAACTCTGTTAGTTGAATGCACAGAACAGAAAGAAGTTTCATACAATGCTTCTGTGTAGTTTATATTTGAACATATTCTTTTTTCCACTATTACCCACTTAGCGCTACGAATGTCCAGTTGCATTTTCTACAGACAGAGTGTTTCAAAACTGCTCAATCAAAAGTATGGTTTAACTCTGTTAGCTGAATGCTCAGATCAGAAAGAAGTTTCACAGAATGATTCTGTGTAGTTTATATTTGAATATATTCCTTTTTCCACTACTACTCTCTTAGCGCTCCAAATGTCCAGTTGCATTTTCTACAGAAAGAGTGTTCAGATCTGCTCAATCAAAAGTATGTTTTAACTCTGTTAGCTGAATGCACAGATCAGAAAGAAGTTTCACAGAATAATTCTGTGTAGTTTATATTTGGAGACATTCCCTTTTCCACTATTACCCTCTTAGCGCTCCGAAACTCCACTTGCCTTTTCTACAGAAAGAGTGTTTCAGAACGGCTCAATCCAAACTAAGGTTCAAATCTTTTAGTTGAACAAACAGAACAGAAAGAAGTTTCACACAATTCTTCTCTGTAGTTTTTATTTGTAGACATTCTTTTTCCCAATATAGGCCTCCTAGCGCTCAGAATGTCCAATTGCAGTTTCTACAGAAAGAGTGTTTCAGAACGGCTCAATCAAAAGTAAGGTTCAACTCTGTTAGTTGAATGCACAGAACAGAAAGAAGTTTCATACAATGCTTCTGTGTAGTTTATATTTGAACATATTCTTTTTTCCACTATTACCCACTTAGCGCTACGAAAGTCCAGTTGCATTTTCTACAGACAGAGTGTTTCAAAACTGCTCAATCAAAAGTATGGTTTAACTCTGTTAGCTGAATGCTCAGATCAGAAAGAAGTTTCACAGAATGCTTCTGTGTAGTTTATATTTGAATATATTCCTTTTTCCACTACTACGCTCTTAGAGCTCCAAATGTCCAGTTGCATTTTCAACAGAAAGAGTGTTCAGATCTGCTCAATCAAAAGTATGGTTTAACTCTGTTAGCTGAATGCACAGATCAGAAAGAAGTTTCACCGAATGATTCTGTGTAGTTTATATTTGAAGACATTCCTTTTTCCACTATTACCCTCTTAGCGCTCCGAACCTCCACTTGCATTTTCTACAAAAAGAGTGTTTCATAACTGCTCAATCAAAAATATGTTTTATCTCTGTTAACTGAATTTACAGATCAGAAATAAGTTTCACAGAATGCATCTGTGTAGTTTTTATTTGAAGATATTCTTTTTCCCAATGTAGGCCTCTTAGCGCTTAGCATGTCCAATTGCAGTTTCTACAGAAAAAGTGTTTCAGAACGGCTGAATCAAAAGTAAGGTTCAACTCTGTTAGTTGAATGCACAGAACAGAAAGAATTTTCACAGAATGCTACTGTGTAGTTTATATTTGAATATATTCCTTTTTCCACTATTACCCTCTTAGCGCTCAGAATGTCCACTTGCATTTTCTACAGAAAGAGTGTTCAGAACTGCGCAATCAAAAGTATGGTTTAACTCTGTTAGCTTAATGAACATATCAGAAATAAGTTTCACACAATGCTTCTGTGTAGTTTTTATTTGAAGATATTATTTTTCCCAATAGAGGCCTCTTAGCGCTCAGAATGTCCAATTGCAGTTTCTACAGAAAGAGTGTTTCAGAAAGGCTCGATCAAAAGTAAGGATCAACTCTGTTAGCTGAATGCACAGAACAGAAAGAAGTTTCATACAATGCTTCTGTGTAGTTTATATTTGAACATATACTTTTTTCCACTATTACCCACTTAGCGCTACGAATGTCCAGTTGCATTTTCTACAGACAGAGTGTTTCAAAACTGCTCAATCAAAAGTATGGTTTAACTCTGTTAGCTGAATGCTCAGATCAGAAAGAAGTTTCACAGAATGCTTCTGTGTAGTTTATATTTGTATATATTACTTTTTCCACTACTACTCTCTTAGCGCTCCAAATGTCCAGTTGCATTTTCTACAGAAAGAGAGTTCAGATCTCCTCAATCAAAAGTATGGTTTAACTCTGTTAGCTGAATGCACAGATGAGAAAGAAGTTTCACAGAATGATTCTGTGTAGTTTATATTTGGAGACATTCCTTTTTCCACTATTACCCTCTTAGCGCTCCGAATCTCCACTTGCATTTTCTACAGAAAGAGTGTTTCAGAACGGCTCAATCAAAACTAAGGTTCAACTCTTTTAGTTGAACAAACAGAACAGAAAGAAGTTTCACACAATTCTTCTGTGTAGTTTTTATTTGTAGACATTCTTTTTCCCAATATAGGCCTCTTAGCGCTCAGAATGTCCAATTGCAGTTTCTACAGAAAGAGTGTTTCAGAACGGCTCAATCAAAAGTAAGGTTCAACTCTGTTAGTCGAATGCACAGAACAGAAAGAAGTTTCATACAAGGCTTCTGTGTAGTTTATATTTGAACATATTCTTTTTTCCACTATTACCCACTTAGCGCTACGAATGTCCAGTTGCATTTTCTACAGACAGAGTGTTTCAAAACTGCTCAATCAAAAGCATGGTTTAACTCTGTTAGCTGAATGCTCAGATCAGAAAGAAGTTTCACAGAATGCTTCTGTGTAGTTTATATTTGAATATATTCTTTTTCCACTACTACGCTCTTAGCGCTCCAAATGTCCAGTTGCATTATCTACAGAAAGAGTGTTCAGATCTGCTCAATCAAAAGTATGGTTTAACTCTGTTAGCTGAATGCACAGATCAGAAAGATGTTTCACCGAATGATTCTGTGTAGTTTATATTTGAAGACATTCCTTTTTCCACTATTACCCTCTTAGCGCTCCGAATCTCCACTTGCATTTTCTACAAAAAGAGTGTTTCATAACTGCTCAATCAAAAATATGTTTTATCTCTGTTAACTGAATTTACAGATCAGAAATAAGTTTCACAGAATGCATCTGTGTAGTTTTTATTTGAAGATATTCTTTTTCCCAATGTAGGCCTCTTAGCGCTTAGCATGTCCAATTGCAGTTTCTACAGAAAGAGTGTTTCAGAACGGCTCAATCAAAAGTAAGCTTCAACTCTGTTAGTTGAATGCACAGAACAGGAAGAATTTTCACAGAATGCTACTGTGTAGTTTATATTTGGATATATTCCTTTTTCCACTATTACCCTCTTAGCGCTCCGAATGTCCACTTGAATTTTCTACAGAAAGAGTGTTCAGAACTGCGCAATCAAAAGTATGGTTTAACTCTGTTAGCTTAATGAATATATCAGAAATAAGTTTCACACAATGCTTCTGTGTAGTTTTTATTTGAAGATATTATTTTTCCCATTAGAGGCCTCTTAGCGCTCAGAATGTCCAATTGCAGTTTCTACAGAAAGAGTGTTTCAGAAAGGCTCAATCAAAAGTAAGGTTCAACTCTGTTAGTTGAATGCACAGAACAGAAAGAAGTTTCATACAATGCTTCTGTGTGGTTTGTATTTGAACATATACTTTTTTCCACTATTACCCACTTAGCGCTACGAATGTACAGTTGCATTTTCTACAGACAGAGTGTTTCAAAACTGCTCAATCAAAAGTATGGTTTAACTCTGTTAGCTGAATGCTCAGATCAGAAAGAAGTTTCACAGAATGCTTCTGTGTAGTTTATATTTGTATATATTCCTTTTTCCACTACTATTCTCTTAGCGCTCCAAATGTCCAGTTGCATTTTCTACAGAAAGAGATTTCAGATCTCCTCAATCAAAAGTATGGTTTAACTCTGTTAGCTGAATGCACAGATCAGAAAGAAGTTTCACAGAATGATTCTGTGTAGTTTATATTTGGAGACATTCCTTTTTCCACTATTACCCTCTTAGCGCTCCGAATCTCCACTTGCATTTTCTACAGAAAGATTGTTTCAGAACTGCTCAATCAAAACTAAGGTTCAACTCTTTTAGTTGAACAAACAGAACAGAAAGAAGTTTCACACAATTTTTCTGTGTAGTTTTTATTTGTAGACATTCTTTTTCCCAATATAGGCCTCTTAGCGCTCAGAATGTCCAATTGCAGTTTCTACAGAAAGAGTGTTTCAGAACGGCTCAATCAAAAGTAAGGTTCAACTCTGTTAGTTGAATGCACAGAACAGAAAGAAGTTTCATACAATGCTTCTGTGTAGTTTATATTTGAACATATTCTTTTTTCCACTATTACCCACTTAGCGCTACGAATGTCCAGTTGCATTTTCTACAGACAGAGTGTTTCAAAACTGCTCAATCAAAAGTATGGTTTAAGTCTGTTAGCTGAATGCTCAGATCAGAAAGAAGTTTCACAGAATGCTTCTGTGTAGTTTATATTTGATTATATTACTTTTTCCACTACTACGCTCTTAGCGCTCCAAATGTCCAGTTGCATTTTCTACAGAAAGAGTGTTCAGATCTGCTCAATCAAAAGTATGGTTTAACTCTGTTAGCTGAATGCACAGATCAGAAAGAAGTTTCACCGAATGATTCCGTGTAGTTTATATTTGAAGACATTCCTTTTTCCACTATGACCCTCTTAGCGCTCCGAATCTCCACTTGCATTTTCTACAAAAAGAGTGTTTCATAACTGCTCAATCAAAAATATGTTTTATCTCTGTTAACTGAATTTACAGATCAGAAATAAGTTTCAGAGAATGCATCTGTGTAGTTTTTATTTGAAGATATTCTTTTTCCCAATGTAGGCCTCTTAGCGCTTAGCATGTCCAATTGCAGTTTCTACAGAAAGAGTGTTTCAGAACGGCTCAATCAAAAGTAAGGTTCAACTCTGTTAGTTGAATGCACAGAACAGAAAGAATTTTCACAGAATGCTACTGTGTAGTTTATATTTGAATATATTCCTTTTTCCACTATTACCCTCTTAGCGCTCGGAATGTCCACTTGCATTTTCTACAAAAAGAGTGTTTCATAACTGCTCAATCAAAAATATGTTTTATCTCTGTTAACTGAATTTACAGATCAGAAATAAGTTTCACAGAATGCATCTGTGTAGTTTTTATTTGAAGATATTCTTTTTCCCAATGTAGGCCTCTTAGCGCTTAGCATGTCCAATTGCAGTTTCTACAGAAAGGGTGTTTCAGAACGGCTGAATCAAAAGTAAGGTTCAACTCTGTTAGTTGAATGCACAGAACAGAAAGAATTTTCACAGAATGCTACTGTGTAGTTTTTATTTGAATATATTCCTTTTTCCACTATTACCCTCTTAGCGCTCCGAATGTCAACTTGCATTTTCTACAGAAAGAGTGTTCAGAACTGCGCAATCAAAAGTATGGTTTAACTCTGTTAGCTTAATGAACATATCAGAAATAAGTTTCACACAATGCTTCTGTGTAGTTTTTATTTGAAGATATTATTTTTCCCAATAGAGGCCTCTTAGCGCTCAGAATGTCCAATTGCAGTTTCTACAGAAAGAGTGTTTAAGAAAGGCTCAATCAAAAGTAAGGTTCAACTCTGTTAGTTGAATGCACAGAACAGAAAGAAGTTTCATACAATGCTTCTGTGTAGTTTATATTTGAACATATTCTTTTTTCCACTATTACCCACCTAGCGCTACGAATGTCCAGTTGCATTTTCTACAGACAGAGTGTTTCAAAACTGCTCAATCAAAAGTATGGTTTAACTCTGTTAGCTGAATGCTCAGATCAGAAAGAAGTTTCACAGAATGCTTCTGTGTAGTTTATATTTGAATATATTCCTTTTTCCACTTCTACTCTCTTAGCGCTGCAAATGTCCAGTTGCATTTTCTACAGATAGAGTGTTCAGATCTGCTCAATCAAAAGTATGGTTTAACTCTGTTAGCTGAATGCACAGATCAGAAAGAAGTTTCACAGAATGATTCTGTGTAGTTTGTATTTGGAGACATTCTTTTTCCACTATTACCCTCTTAGCGCTCCGAATCTCCACTTGCATTTTCTACAGAAAGAGTGTTTCAGAACGGCTCAATCAAAACTAAGGTTCAACTCTTTTAGTTGAACAAACAGAACAGAAAGAAGTTTCACACAATTCTTCTGTGTAGTTTTTATTTGTAGACATTCTTTTTCCCAATATAGGCCTCCTAGCGCTCAAAATGTCCAATTGCAGTTTCTACAGAAAGAGTGTTTCAGAACGGCTCAATCAAAAGTAAGGTTCAACTCTGTTAGTTGAATGCACAAAACAGAAAGAAGTTTCAAACAATGCTTCTGTGTAGTTTATATTTGAACATATTCTTTTTTCCACTATTACCCACTTAGCGCTACGAATGTCCAGTTGCATTTTCTACAGACAGAGTGTTTCAAAACTGCTCAATCAAAAGTATGGTTTAAGTCTGTTAGCTGAATGCTCAGATCAGAAAGAAGTTTCACAGAATGCTTCTGTGTAGTTTATATTTGAATATATTCCTTTTTCCACTACTACTCTCTTAGCGCTCCAAATGTCCAGTTGCATTTTCTACAGAAAGAGTGTTCAGATCTGCTCAATCAAAAGTATTGTTTAACTCTGTTAGCTGAATGCACAGACCAGAAAGAAGTTTCACCGAATGTTTCTGTGTCGTTTATATTTGAAGACATTCCTTTTTCCACTATTACCCTCTTAGCGCTCCGAATCTCCACTTGCATTTTCTACAAAAAGTGTGTTTCATAATTGCTCAATCAAAAATATGTTTTATCTCTGTTAACTGAATTTACAGATCAGAAATAAGTTTCACAGAATGCATCTGTGTAGTTTTTATTTGAAGATATTCTTTTTCCCAATGTAGGCCTCTTAGCGCTCAGAATGTCCATTTGCAGTTTCTACAGAAAGAGTGTTTCAGAACGGCTCAATCAAAAGTAAGGTTCAACTCTGTTAGTTGAATGCACAAAACAGAAAGAAGTTTCATACAATGCTTCTGTGTAGTTTATATTTGAACATATTCTTTTTTCCACTATTACCCACTTAGCGCTACGAATGTCCAGTTGCATTTTCTACAGACAGAGTGTTTCAAAACTGCTCAATCAAATGTATGGTTTAACTCTGTTAGCTGAAGGCTCAGATCAGAAAGAAGTTTCACAGAATGCTTCTGTGTAGTTTATATTTCAATATATACCTTTTTCCACTACTACGCTCTTAGCACTCCAAATGTCCAGTTGCATTTTCTACAGAAAGAGTGTTCAGATCTGCTCAATCAAAAGTATGGTTTAACTCTGTTAGCTGAATGCACAGATCAGAAAGAAGTTTCACCGAATGATTCTCTGTAGTTTATATTTGAAGACATTCTTTTTTCCACTATTACCTTCTTAGCGCTCCGAATCTCAACTTGCATTTTCTACAAAAAGAGTGTTTCATAACTGCTCAATCAAAAATATGTTTTATCTCTGTTAACTGAATTTACAGATCAGAAATAAGTTTCACAGAATGCTTCTGTGTAGTTTATATTTGAATATATTCCTTTTTCCACTACTACCCTCTTAGCGCTCCAAATGTCCAGTTGCATTTTCTACAGAAAGTGTGTTCAGATCTGCTCAATCAAAAGTATGGTTTAACTCTGTTAGCTGAATGCACAGATCAGAAAGAAGTTTCATAGAATGATTCTGTGTAGTTTATATTTGAAGACATTACTTTTTCCACTATTACCCTCTTAGCGCTCCGAATCTCCACTTGCATTTTCTACAGAAAGAGTGTTTCAGAATGGCTAAATCAAAACTAAGGTTCAACACTTTTTGTTGAATGAACTGAACAGAAAGAAGTTTCACAGAATGCTTCTGTGTAGTTTTTATTTGTAGATATTCTTTTTCCCAATATAGGCCTCTTAGCGCTCAGAATGTCCTATTGCAGTTTCTACAGAAAGAGTGTTTCAGAACGGCTCAATCAAAAGTAACGTTCAACCCTGGTAGTTGAATGCACAGAACAGAAAGAAGTTTCACAGAATGCTTCTGTGTAGTTTATATTTGAATATATTCCTTTTTCCACTATTACCCTCTTAGCGCTCCGAATGTCCACTTGCATTTTCTACAGAAAGAGTGTTCTGAACTGCGCAATCAAAAGTATGGTTTAACTCTGTTAGCTGAATGCACATATCAGAAATAAGTTTCAAACAATTCTTCTGTGTAGTTTTTATTTGAAGATATTATTTTTCCCAATATAGGCCCCTTAGCGCTCAGAATGTCCAATTGCAGTTTCTACAGAAAGAGTGTTTCAGAACGGCTCAATCAAATATAAGGTTCAACTCTCTTAGTTGAATGCACAGAACAGAAAGAAGTTTCACAGAATGCTTCTGTGTAGTATTTAGTTGAAGATACTCCTTTTTGGACTATTACCCACTTAGCGCTCCGAATATCCACTGGCAGTTTCTACACAAAGAGTGTTTCAGAACTGCTCCTTCAAAAGTAAGGCTCAACTCTGTTAGTTGAATGCGAAGAATAGAAAGGTGTTTCAGAGAATGCTTCTGTGTAGTTTTTAATTGGAGATATTTCTTTTTCCTCTATTACAATCTTAGCGCTCCGAATGTCCACTTGCATTTTCTACAAAAAGAGTGTTTCATAACTGCTCAATCAAAAATATGGTTTAGCTCTGTTAACTGAATTTACAGATCAGAAATAAGTTTCACAGAATGCATCTGTGTAGTTTTTATTTGAAGATAGTCTTTTTCCCAATGTAGGCCTCTTAGCGCTTAGCTTGTCCAATTGCAGTTTCTACAGAAAGAGTGTTTCAGAACGGCTCAATCAAAAGTAAGGTTCAACTCTGTTGAATGCACAGAACAGAAAGAAGTTTCATACAATGCTTCTGTGTAGTTTATATTTGAACATATTCTTTTTTCCACTATTGCCCACTTTGCGCTACGAATGTCCAGTTGCATTTTCTACAGACAGAGTGTTTCAAAACTGCTCAATCAAATGTATGGTTTAACTCTGTTAGATGAATGCTCGGATCAGAAAGAAGTTTCACAGAATGCTTCTGTGTAGTTTATATTTGAATATATTCCTTTTTCCACGACTACCCTCTTAGCGCTCAAAATGTCCAGCTGCATTTTCTACAGAAAGAGTGTTCAGATCTGCTCAATCAAATGTATGGTTTAACTCTGTTAGCTGAATGCACAGATCAGAAAGAAGTTTCACAGAATGATTCTGTGTAGTTTATATTTGAAGACATTCCTTTTTCCACTATTACCCTCATAGCGCTCCGAATCTCCACTTGCATTTTCTACAGAAAGAGTGTTTCAGAGCGACTCCATCAAAACTAAGGTTCAACTCTTTTAGTTGAATGAACAGAACAGAAGAAGTTTCACATAATGCTTCTGTGTAGTTTTTATTTTAGATATTCTTTTTCCCAATATAGGCCTCTTAGCGCTCAGAATTTCCAATTGAAGGTTCTACAGAAAGAGTGTTTCAGAACGGCTCAATCAAAAGTAAGGTTCAACCCTGGTAGTTGAATGCACAGAACAGAAAGAAGTTTCACAGAATGCTTCTGTGTAGTTTATATTTGAATATATTACTTTTTCCACTATTACCCTCTTAGCGCTCCGAATGTCCTCTTGCATTTTCTACAGAAAGAGTGTTCTGAACTGCGCAATCAAAAGTATGGTTTAACTCTGTTAGCTGAATGCACATATCAGAAATCAGTTTCAGGCAATGCTTCTGAGTAGTTTTTATTTGAAGATATTATTTTTCCCAAAATAGGCCTCGTAGCGCTCAGAATGTCCAATTGCAGTTTCTACAGAAAGAGTGTTTCAGAACGGCTCAATCAAATGTAAGGTTCAACTCTCTTAGTTGAATGCACAGAACAGAAAGAAGTTTCACAGAATGCTTCTGTGTAGTATTTAGTTGAAGATCCTCCTTTTTGGACTATTACCCACTTAGCGCTCCGAATATCCACTGGCAGTTTCTACACAAAGAGTGTTTCAGAACTGCTCCTTCAAAAGTAAGTCTCAACTCTGTTAGTTGAATGCGGAGAACAGAAAGGGCTTTCAGAGAATGCTTCTGTGTAGTTTTTAATTGGAGATATTCCTTTTTCCTCTATTACAATCTTAGCGCTCCGAATGTCCACTTGCATATTCTACAAAAAGAGTGTTTCATAACTGCTCAATCAAAAATATGGTTTAGCTCTGTTAACCGAATTTACACATCAGAAATAAGTTTCACAGAATGCATCTGTGTAGTTTTTATTTGAAGATATTATTTTTCCCAATGTAGGCCTCTTAGAGCTTAGAATGTCCAATTGCAGTTTCTACAGAAAGAGTGTTTCAGAACGGCTCAATCAAAAGTAAGGTTCATCTCTGTTAGTTGAATGCACAGAACAGAAAGTAGTTTCAGAGAATGCTACTGTGTAGTTTATATTTGAATATATTCCTTTTTCCGCTATTCCCCTCTTAGCGCTCCGAATGTCCACTTGCATTTTCTACAGAAAGAGTGTTCAGAACTGCGCAATCAAAAGTATGGTTTAACTCTGTTAGCTGAATGCACATATCAGAAATAAGTTTCACACAATGCTTCTGTGTAGTTTTTATTTGAAGATATTATTTTTCTCCATGTAGGCCTCTTAGCGCTCAGAATGTCCAATTGCAGTTTCTACAGAAAGAGTGTTTCAGAACGGCTCAATCAAAAGTAAGGTTCAACTCTGTTAGTTGAATGCACAGAACAGAAAGAAGTTTAATACAATGCTTCTGTGTAGTTTATATTTGAACATATTCTTTTTTCCACTATTACCGACTTAGCGCTACGAATGTCCAGTTGCATTCTCTACAGACAGAGTGTTTCAAAACTGCTCAATCAAAAGTATGGTTTAACTCTTTAGGCTGAATGCTCAGATCGGAAAGAAGTTTCACAGAATGCTTCTGTGTAGTTTATATTTGAATATATTCCTTTTTCCACGACTACCCTCTTAGCGCTCCAAATGTCCAGTTGCATTTTCTACAGAAAGAGTGTTCAGATCTGCTCAATCAAAAGTATGGTTTAACTCTGTTAGCTGAATGCACAGATCAGAAAGAAGTTTCACAGAATGAATCTGTGAAGTTTATATTTGAAGACATTCCTTTTTCCACTATTACCCTCTTAGCGCTCCGAATCTCCACTTGCATTTTCTACAGAAAGAGTGTTTCAGAACGGCTCAATCAAAACTAAGGTTCAACTCTTTTAGTTGAATGAACAGAACAGAAAGAAGTTTCACAGAATGCTTCTGTGTAGTTTTTATTTGTAGATATTCTTTTTCCCAATATAGGCCTCTTAGCGCTCAGAATGTCCTATTGCAGTTTCTGCAGAAAGAGTGTTCCAGAACGGCTCAATCAAAAGTAACGTTCAACCCTGGTAGTTGAATGCACAGAACAGAAAGAAATTTCACAGAATGCTTCTGTGTAGTTTATATTTGAATATATTCCTTTTTCCACTATTACCCTCTTAGCGCTCCGAATGTCCACTTGCATTTTCTACAGAAAGAGTGTTCTGAACTGCGCAATCAAGAGTATGGTTTAACTCTGTTAGCTGAATGCACATATCAGAAATAAGTTTCAAACAATGCTTCTGTGTAGTTTTTATTTGAAGATATTATTTTTCCCAATATAGGCCCCTTAGCGCTCAGAATGTCCAATTGCAGTTTCTACAGAAAGAGTGTTTCAGAACGGCTCAATCAAATATAAGGTTCAACTCTCTTAGTTGAATGCACAGAAGAGAAAGAAGTTTCACAGAATGCCTCTGTGTAGTATTTAGTTGAAGATACTCATTTTTGGACTATTACCCACTTAGCGCTCCGAATATCCACTGGCAGTTTCTACACAAAGAGTGTTTCAGAACTGCTCCTTCAAAAGTAAGGCTCAACTCTGTTAGTTGAATGCGGAGAATAGAAAGGTGTTTCAGAGAATGCTTCTGTGTAGTTTTTAATTGGAGATATTCCTTTTTCCTCTATTACAATCTTAGCGCTCCGAATGTCCACTTGCATTTTCTACAAAAAGAGTGTTTCATAACTGCTCAATCAAAAATATGGTTTAGCTCTGTTAACTGAATTTACAGATCACTAATAAGTTTCACAGAATGCATCTGTGTAGTTTTTATTTGAAGATAGTCTTTTTCCCAATGTAGGCCTCTTAGCGCTTAGCTTGTCCAATTGCAGTTTCTACAGAAAGAGTGTTTCAGAACGGCTCAATCAAAAGTAAGGTTCAACTTTGTTAGTTGAATGCACAGAACAGAAAGAAGTTTCACAGAATGCTACTGTGTAGTTTATATTTGAATATATTCCTTTTTCCACTATTACCCTCTTAGCGCTCCGAATGTCCACTTGCCTTTTCTACGGAAAGAGTGTTCGGAACTGCACAATCAAAAGTATGGTTTAACTCTGTTAGCTGAATGCACATATCAGAAATAAGTTTCACACAATGCTTCTGTGTAGTTTTTATTTGAAGATATTATTTTTCCCAATATAGGCCTCTTAGGGCTCAGAATGTCCAATTGCAGTTTCTACAGAAAGAGTGTTTCAGAAAGGCTCAATCAAAAGTAAGGTTCAACTCTGTTAGTTGAATGCACAGAACAGAAAGAAGTTTCATACAATGCTTCTGTGTAGTTTATATTTGAACATATTCTTTTTTCCACTATTGCCCACTTAGCGCTACGAATGTCCAGTTGCATTTTGTACAGACAGAGTTTTTCAAAACTGCTCAATCAAAAGTATGGTTTAACTCTGTTAGCTGAATGCTCAGATCAGATAGACGTTTCACAGAATGCTTCTGTGTAGTTTATATTTGAATATATTCCTTTTTCCACTACTATCCTCTTAGCGCTCCAAATGTCCAGTTGCATTTTCTACAGAAAGAGTGTTCAGATCTGCTCAATCAAAAGTATGGTTTAACTCTGTTAGCTGAATGCACAGATCAGAAAGAAGTTTCACAGAAAGATTCTGTGTAGTTTATATTTGAAGACATTCTTTTTTCCACTATTAACCTCTTAGCGCTCCGAATCTCCACTTGCATTTTCTACAGAAAGAGTGTTACAGAACGGCTCAATCAAAACTAAGGTACAACTCCTTTAGTTGAATGAACAGAACAGAAAGAAGTTTCACAGAATACTTCTGTGTAGTTTTTATTTGTAGACATTGTTTTTCCCATTATAGGCCTCTTAGCGCTCAGAATGTCCCATTGCAGTTTCTACAGAAAGAGTGTTTCAGAATGGCTCAATCAAAAGTAAGGTTCAACACTGGTTGTTGAATGCACAGAACAGAAAGAAGTTTCACAGAATGCTTCTGTGTAGTTTATATTTGAATATATTCCTTTTTCCAATATGACCCTCTTAGCGCTCCGAATGTCCACTTGCATTTTCTACAGAAAGAGTGTTCTGAACTGCGCAATCAAAAGTATGGTTTAACTCTGTTAGCTGAATGCACATATCAGAAATAAGTTTCAAACAATGCTTCTGTGTAGTTTTTATTTGAAGATATTATATTTCCCAATATAGGCCTCTTAGCGCTCAGAATGTCCAATTGCAGTTTCTACAGAAAGAGTGTTTCAGAACGGCTCAATCAAATGTAAGGTTCAACTCTCTTAGTTGAATGCACAGAACAGAAAGAAGTTTCACAGAATGCTTCTGTGTAGTATTTAGTTGAAGATACTCCTTTTTGGACTATTACACACTTAGCGCTCCGAATATACACTGGCAGTTTCTACACAAAGAGCGTTTCAGAACTGCTCCTTCAAAAGTAAGGCTCAACTCTGTTAGTTGAATGCGAAGAACAGAAAGGGGTTTCAGAGAATGCTTCTGTGTAGTTTTTAATGGGAGATATTCCTTTTTCCTCTATTACAATCTTAGCGCTCCGAATGTCCACTTGCATTTTCTACAAAAAGAGTGTTTCATAACTGCTCAATCAAAAATATGGTTTAGCTCTGTTAACTGAATTTACAGATCAGAAATAAGTTTCACAGAATGCATCTGTGTAGTTTTTATTTGAAGATATACTTTTTCCCAATGTAGGCCTCTTAGCGCTTAGCATGTCCAATTGCAGTTTCTACAAAAAGAGTGTTTCAGAACGGCTCAATCAAAAGTAAGGGTCAACTCTGTTAGTTGAATGCACAGAACAGAAAAAAGTTTCACAGAATGCTACTGTGTAGTTTTAATTTGTAGATATTCTTTTTCCCAATATAGGCCTCTTAGCGTTCAGAATGTCCAATTGCAGTTTCTACAGAAAGAGTGTTTCAGAACGGCTCAATCAAAAGTAAGGTTCAACCCTGGTAGTTGAATGCACAGAACAGAAAGAATTTTCACAGAATGCTTCTGTGTAGTATTTAGTTGAAGATACTCCTTTTTGGACTATTACCCACATAGCGCTCCGAATATCCACTGGCAGTTTCTACACAAAGAGTGTTTCAGAACTGCTCCTTCAAAAGTAAGGCTCAACTCTTTTAGTTGAATGCGGAGAAGAGAAAGGGGTTTCAGAGAATGCTTCTGTGTAGTTTTTAATTGGAGACCTTCCTTTTTCCTCTATTACAATCTTAGCGCTCCGAATGTCCACTTGCATTTTCTACAAAAAGTGTGTTTCATAACTGCTCAATCAAAAATATGGTTTAGCTCTGTTAACTGAATTTACAGATCAGAAATAAGTTTCACAGAATGCATCTGTGTAGTTTTTATTTGAAGATATTCTTTTTCCCAAGGTAGGCCTCTTAGAGCTTAGAATGTCCAATTGCAGTTTCTTCAGAAAGAGTGTTTCAGAACGGCTCAATCAAAAGTAAGGTTCAACACTTTTAGTTGAATGCACAGAACAGAAAGAAATTTCAGAGAATGCTACTGTGTAGTTTATATTTGAATATATTCCTTTTTCCACTATTACCCTCTTAGCGCTCCGAATGTCCACTTGCATTTTCTACAGAAAGAGTGTTCGGAACTGCGCAATCAAAAGTATGGTTTAACTCTGTTAGCTGAATGCACATATCAGAAATAAGTTTCAAACAATGCTTCTGTGTAGTTTTTATTTGAAGATATTATTTTTCCCAATATAGGCCTCTTAGCGCTCAGAATGTCCAATTGCAGTTTCTACACAAAGAGTGTTTTAGAACGGCTCAATCTAAAGTAACTTTCAACCCTGGTAGTTGAATGCACAGAACAGAAAGAAGTTTCACAGAATGCTTCTGTGTAGTATTTAGTTGAAGATACTCCTTTTTGGACTATTATCCACTTAGCAATCCGAATATCCACTGGCAGTTTCTACACAAAGTTTGTTTCAGAACTGCACCTTCAAAAGTAAGGCTCAACTCTGTTAGTTGAATGCGGAGAACAGAAAGGGGTTTCAGAGAATGCTTCTGTGTAGTTTTTAATTGGAGATATTCCTTTTTCCTCTATTACAATCTTAGCGCTCCGAATGTCCACTTGCATTTTCTACAAAAAGCGTGTTTCATAACTGCTCAATCAAAAATATGGTTTAGCTCTGTTAACTGAATTTACAGATCAGAAATAAGTTTCACAGAATGCATCTGTGTAGTTTTTATTTGAAGATATTCTTTTTCCCAATGTAGGCCTCTTAGCGCTTAGAATGTCCAATTGCAGTTTCTACAGAAAGAGTGTTTCAGAACAGCTCAATCAAAAGTAAGGTTCAACTCTGTTAGTTGAATGCACAGAACAGAAAGTATTTTCACAGAATGCTACTGTGTAGTTTATTTTTGAATATATACCTTTTTCCACTATTACCTTCTTAGCGCTCCGAATGTCCACTTGCATTTTCTACAGAAAGAGTGTTCGGATCTGCGCAATCAAAAGTATGGTTTAACTCTGTTAGCTGAATGCACATATCAGAAATAAGTTTCACACAATGCTTCTGTGTAGTTTTTATTTGAAGATATTATTTTTCCCAATGTAGGCCTCTTAGCGCTCAGAATGTCCAATTGCAGTTTCTACAGAAAGAGCGTTTCAGAACGGCTCAATCAAAAGTAAGGTTCAACTCTGTTTGTTGAATGCACAGAACAGAAAGATGTTTCATACAATGCTTCTGTGTAGTTTATATTTGAACATATTCTTTTTTCCACTATTACCCACTTAGCGCTACGAATGTCCAGTTGCATTTTCTACAGACAGAGTGTTTCAAAACTGCTCATTGAAAAGCATGGTTTAACTCTGTTAGCTGAATGCTCAGATCAGAAAGAAGTTTCACAGAGTGCTTCTGTGTAGTTTGTATTTGAATATATTCTTTTTTCCACAAATACCCTCTGAGCGCTCCAAATGTCCAGTTGCATTTTCTACAGAAAGAGTGTTCAGATCTGCTCAATCAAAAGTATGGTTTAACTCTGTTAGCTGAATGCACAGATCAGAAAGAAGTTTCACAGAGTGATTCTGTGTAGTTTATATTTGGAGACATTCCTTTTTCCACTATTACCCTCTTAGCGCTCCGAATCTCCACTTGCATTTTCTACAGAAAGAGTGTTTCAGAACGGCTCAATCAAAACTAAGGTTCAACTCTTTTAGTTGAATGAACAGAACAGAAACATGTTTCACAGAATGCTTCTGTGTAGTTTTTATTTGTAGATATTCTTTTTCCCTATATAGGCCTCTTAGCGCTCAGAATGTCCAATTGCAGTTTCTACAGAAAGAGTGTTTCAGAACGGCTCAATCAAAAGTAAGGTTCAACCCTGGTAGTTGAATGCACAGAACAGAAAGAAATTTCACAGAATGCTTCTGTGTAGTATTTAGTTGAAGATACTCCTTTTTGGACTATTGCCCACTTAGTGCTCTGAATATCCACTGGCAGTTTCTACACAAAGAGTGTTTCAGAACTGCTCCTTCAAAAGTAATGCTCAACTCTGTTAGTTGAATGCGGAGAACAGAAAGGTGTTTCAGAGAATGCTTCTCTGTAGTTTTTAATTGGAGGTATTCCTTTTTCCTCTATTACAATCTTAGCGCTCCGAATGTCCACTTGCATTTTCTACAAAAAGAGAGTTTCATAACTGCTCAATAAAAAAAATATGGTTTAGCTCTGTTAACTGAACTTACAGATCAGAAATAGGTTTCACAGAATGCATCTGTGTAGCTTTTATTTGAAGATATTATTTTTCCCAATGTGGGCCTCTTAGCGCTAAGAATATCCAATTGCAGTTTCCACAGAAGGAGTGTTTCAGAACGGCTAAATCAAAAGTAAGCTTCAACTCTGTTACTTGAATGCACAGATCAGAAAGATGTTTCACAGAATGCTACTGTGTATTTTATATTTGAATATATTCCTTTTTCCACTATTACCCTCTTAGCGCTGCGAATGTCCACTTGCATTTTCTACGGAAAGAGTGTTCGGAACTGCGCAATGAAAAGTATGGTTTAACACTGTTAGCTGAATGCACATATCAGAAATCAGTTTCACATAATGCTTCAGTGTAGTTTTTATTTGAAGATATTATTTTTCCCAATATAGGCCTCTTAGCGCTCAGAATGTCCAATTGCAGTTTCTACAGAAAGACTGTTTCAGAACGGCTCAATCAAAAGTAAGGTTCAACTCTGTTAGTTGATTGCACAGAACAGAAAGAAGTTTCATACAATGCTTCTGTGTAGTTTATATTTGAACATATTCTTTTTTCCACTATTACCCACTTAGCGCTACGAATATCCAGTTGCATTTTCTACAGACAGAGTGTTTCAAAACTGCTCAATCAAAAGCATGGTTTAACTCTGTTAGCTGAATGCTAAGATCAGAAAGAAGTTTCACAGAATTCTTCTGTGTAGTTTATATTTGAATATATTCCTTTTTCCACTACTACTCTCTTAGCGCTCCAAATGTCCAGTTGCATTTTCTTCAGAAAGAGTGTTCAGATCTGCTCAATCAAAAGTATGGTTTAACTCTGTTAGCTGAATGCACAGAACAGGAAGAAGTTTCAGAGAATGATTCTGTGTAGTTTATATTTGAAGACATTCGTTTTTCCACTATTATCCTCTTAGCGCTCCAAATCTCCAATTGCATTTTCTACAGAAAGAGTGTTTCAGAACTGCTCAATCAAAACTAAGGTTCAAATCTTTTAGTTGAATGAACATAAAAGAAAGAAGTTTCACAGAATGCTTCTGTGTAGTTTTTATTTGTAGATATTCTTTTTCCCAATATAGTCCTCTTAGCGCTCAGAATGTCCAATTACAGTTTCTACAGAAAGAGTGTTTCAGAACGGCTCAATCAAAAGTAAGGTTCAACCCTGGTAGTTGAATGCACAGAACAGAAAGAAGTTTCACAGAATGCTTCTGTGTAGTTTATATTTGAATATATTCCTTTTTCCACTATTACCTTCTTAGCGCTCCGAATGTCCACTTGCATTTTCTACAGAAAGAGTGTTCTGAACCGCGCAATCAAAAGTATGGTTTAACTCTGTTAGCTGAATGCACATATCAGAAATAAGTTTCAAACAATGCTTCTGTGTAGTTTTTATTTGAAGATATTATTTTTCCCAATATAGGCCTCTAAGCGCTCAGAATGTCCAATTGCAGTTTCTACAGAAAGAGTGTTTCAGAACGGCTCAATCAAATGTAAGGTTCAACTCTCTTAGTTGAATGCACAGAACAGAAAGAATTTTCACAGAATGATTCTGTGTAGTATTTAGTTGAAGATACTCCTTTTTGGACTATTACCCACTTAGCGCTCCGAATATCCACTGGCAGTTTCTACACAAAGACTGTTTCAGAATGGCTCAATGAAAGTAAGTTTCAACTCTGTTAGTTGAATGCACAGAACAGAAAGAAGTTTCATACAATGCTTCTGTGTATTTTATATTTGAACATACACTTTTTTCCACTATTACCCACTTAGCGCTCCGAATGTCCACTTGCATTTTCTACAGAAAGAGTGTTCTGAGCTGCGCAATCAAAAGTGTGGTTTAACTCTGTTAGCTGAATGCACATATCAGAAATAAGTTTCAAACAATGCTTCTGTGTAGTTTTTATTTGAAGATATTATTTTTCCCAATATAGGCCTCTTAACGCTCAGAATGTCCAATTGCAGTTTCTACATATAGAGTGTTTCAGAACGGCTCAATCAAATGTAAGGTTCAACTCTATTAGTTGAATGCACAGAACAGAAAGAAGTTTCACAGAATGTTTCTGTGTAGTATTTAGTTGAAGATACTCCTTTTTGGACAGTTACCCACTTAGCGCTCCGAATATCCACTGGCAGTTTCTACACAAAGAGAGTTTCAGAACTGCTCCTTCAAAAGTAAGGCTCAACTCTGTTAGTTGAATGCGGAGAACAGAAAGGGGTTTCAGCGAATGCATCTGTGTAGTTTTTAATTGGAGATATTCCTTTTTCCTCTATTACAATCTTAGCGCTCCGAATGTCCACTTGCATTTTCTACAAAAAGAGTGTTTCATAACTGCTCAATCAAAAATATGGTTTAGCTCTGTTAACTGAATTTACAGATCAGAAATAAGTTTCACAGAATGCATCTGTGTAGCTTTTATTTGAAAATATTCTTTTTCCCAATGTAGGCCTCTTTGCGCTTAGAATGTCCAATTGCAGTTTCTACAGAAAGAGTTTTTCAGAACGGCTCAATCAAAAGTAAGGTTCAACACTGTTAGTTGAATGCACAGAACAGAAAGAAGTTTCACAGAATGCTACTGTGTAGTTTATATTTGAATATATTCCTTTTTCCACTATTACACTCTTAGCGCTCCGAATGTGCACTTGCATGTTCTATAGAAAGAGTGTTCGGAACTGCGCAATCAAGAGTATGGTTTAACTCTGTTAGCTGAATGCACATATCAAAAAAAAGTTTCACACAATGCTTCTGTGTAGTTTTTATTTGAAGATATTATTTTTCCCAATATAGGCCTCTTAGCGCTCAGAATGTCCAATTGCAGTTTCTACAGAAAGAGTGTTTCAGAACGGCTCAATCAAATGTAAGGTTCAACTCTCTTAATTGAATGCACAGAACAGAAAGAAGTTTCACAGAATGATTCTGTGTAGTATTTAGTTGAAGATACTCCTTTTTGGACTATTACCCACTTAGCGCTCCGAATATCCACTGGTAGTTTCTACACAATCAGTGTTTCAGAACTCCTCCTTCAAAAGTAAGGCTCAACTCTGTTAGTTGATTGCGGAGAACAGAAAGGGGATTCAGAGAATGCTTCTGTGTAGTTTTTAATTGGAGATAATCCTTTTTCCTCTATTACAATCTTAGCGCTCCGAATGTCCACTTGCATTTTCTACAAAAAGAGTGTTTCATAACTGCTCAATCAAAAATATGGTTTAGCCCTGTTAACTGAATTTACAGATCAGAAATAAGTTTCACAGAATGCATCTGTGTAGTTTTTATTTGAAGATATTCTTTTTCCCAATGTATTCCTCTTAGCGCTTAGAATGTCCAATTGCAGTTTCTACAGAAAGAGTGTTTCAGAACGGCTCAATGAAAAGGAAGGTTCAACTCTGTTAGTTGAATGCACAGAACAGAAAGAAGTTTCACAGAATGCTACTGTGTAGTTTATATTTGAATATATTCCTTTTTCCACTATTACCCTCTTAGCGCTCGGAATGTCCACTTGCATTTTCTACAGAAAGAGTGTTCGGAACTGCGCAATAAAAGTATGGTTTAACTCTGTTAGCTGAATGCACATATCAGAAATAAGTTTCACACAATGCTTCTGTGTAGTTTTTATTTGAAGATATTATTTTTCCCAACATAGGCCTCTTAGCGCTCAGAATGTCCAATTGCAGTTTCTACAGAAAGAGTGTTTCAGAACGGCTCAATCAAAAGTAAGGTTCAACTCTGTTAGTTGAATGCACAGAACAGAAAGAAGTTTCATACAATGCTTCTGTGTAGTTTATATTTGAACATATTCTTTTTTCCACTATTACCCACTTAGCGCTACGAATGTCCAGTTGCATTTTCTACAGACAGAGTGTTTCAAAACTGCTCAATCAAAAGTATGGTTTAACTCTGTTAGCTGAATGCTCAGATCAGAAAGAAGTTTCACAGAATGCTTCTGTGTAGTTTATATTTGAATATATTCCTTTTTCCACGACTACCCTCTAAGCGCTCCAAATGTCCAGTTGCATTTTCTACAGAAAGAGTGTTCAGATCTGCTCAATCAAATGTATGGTTTAACTCTGTTAGCTGAATGCACAGATAAGAAAGAAGTCTCACAGAATGATTCTGTGTAGTTTATATTTGAAGACATTCCTTTTTCCACTATTACCCTCTTAGCGCTCCGAATCTCCACTTGCATTTTCTACAGAAAGAGTGTTTCAGAACGGCTCAATCAAAACTAAGGTTCAACTCTTTTAGTTGAATGAACAGAACAGAAAGAAGTTCCACAGAATGCTTCAGTGTAGTTTTAATTTTTCAATATTCTTTTTCCCAATATAGGCCTCTTAGCGCTCAAAATGTCCAATTGCAGTTTCTACAGAAAGAGTGTTTCAGAACGGCTCAATCAAAAGTAAGGTTCAACCCAGGTAGTTGAATGCACAGAACAGAAAAAATTTTCACAAAATGCTTCTGTGTAGTTTATATTTGAATATATTTCTTTTTCCACTATTACCCTCTTAGCGCTCCGAATGTCCGCTTGCATTTTCTACAGAAAGTGTGTTCTGAACTGCGCAATCAAAAGTATGGTTTAACTCTGTTAGCTGAATGCACATATCAGAAATAAGTTTCACACAATGCTTCTGTGTAGTTTTTATTTGAAGTTATTATTTTTCCCAATATAGGCCTCTTAGCGCTCAGAATGTCCAATTGCAGTTTCTACAGAAGGAGTGTTTCAGAACGGCTCAATCAAAAGTAAGGTTCAACTCTGTTATTTGAATGCACAGAACAGAAAGAAGTTTCATACAATGCTTCTGTGTAGTTTATATTTGAACATATTCTTGTTTCCACTATTACCCACTTAGCGCTACGAATGTCCAATTGCATTTTCTACAGACAGAGTGTTTCAAAACTGCTCAATCAAAAGTATGGTTTAACTCTGTTAGCTGAATGCTCAGATCAGAAAGAAGTTTCACAGAATGCTTCTGTGTTGTTTATATTTGAAGACATTCCTTTTTCCACTATTACCCTCTTAGCGCTCCGAATCTCCACTTGCATTTTCTACAGAAAGAGTGTTTCAGAGCGGCTCAATCAAAACTAATGTTCAACTCTTTTAGTTGAATGAACAGAACAGAAAGAGGTTTCACAGAATGCTTCTGTGTAGTTTATATTTGAATATATTCCTTTTTCCACTATTACCTTCTTAGCGCTCCGAATGTCCACTTGCATTTTCTACAGAAAGAGTGTTCTGAACTGCGCAATCAAAAGTATGGTTTATCTCTGTTAGCTGAATGCACATATCAGAAATAAGTTTCAAACAATGCTTCTGTGTAGTTTTTATTTGAAGATATTATTTTTCCCAATATAGACCTCTTAGCGCTCAGAATGTCCAATTGCAGTTTCTACAGAAAGAGTGTTTCAGAACGGCTCAATCAAATGTAAGTTTCAACTCTCTTAGTGAATGCACAGAACAGAAAGAAGTTTCACAGAATGCTTCAGTGTAGTTTTAATTTGTCGATATTCTTTTTCCCAATATAGGCCTCTTAGCGCTCAAAATGTCCAATTGCAGTTTCTACAGAAAGAGTGTTTCAGAACGGCTCAATCAAAAGTAAGGTTCAACCCTGGTAGTTGAATGCACAGAACAGAAAAAATTTTCACAAAATGCTTCTGTGTAGTTTATATTTGAATATATTTCTTTTTCCACTATTACCCTCTTAGCGCTCCGAATGTCCACTTGCATTTTCTACAGAAAGTGTGTTCTGAACTGCGCAATCAAAAGTATGGTTTAACTCTGTTAGCTGAATGCACATATCAGAAATAAGTTTCAAACAATGCTTCTGTGTAGTTTTTATTTGAAGATATTATTTTTCCCAATTTAGGCCTCTTAGCGCTCAGAATGTCCAATTGCAGTTTCTATAGAAAGAGTGTTTCAGAACGGCTCAATCAAATGTAAGGTTCAACTCTGTTAGTTGAATGCACAGAACAGACAGATGTTTAACAGAATGCTTCTGTGTAGTATTTAGTTGAAGATACTCCTTTTTGGACTATTACCCACTTAGCGCTCCGAATATCCACTGGCAGTTTCTACACATAGAGTGTTTCAGAACTGCTCCTTCAAAAGTAAGGCTCAACTCTGTTAGTTGGATGCGGAGAACAGAAAGGGGTTTCAGAGAATGCTTCTGTGTAGTTTTTAATTGGAGATATTCCTTTTTCCTCTATTACAATCTTAGCGCTACCAATGTCCACTTGCATTTTCTACAAAAAGAGTGTTTCATAACTGCTCAATCAAAAATATGGTTTAGCTCTGTTAACTGAATTTACAGATCAGAAATAAGTTTCACAGAATGCATCTGTGTAGTTTTTATTTGAAGATATTCTTTTTCCCAATGTAGGCCTCTTAGCGCTTAGAATGTCCAATTGCAGTTTCTACAGAAAGAGTGTTTCGGAACGGCTCAATCAAAAGTAAGGTTCAACTCTGTTAGTTGAATGCACAAAACAGAAAGAAGTTTCACAGAATGCTACTGTGTAGTTTATATATGAATATATTCCTTTTTCCACTATTACCCTCTTTGCGCTCCGAATGTCCACGTGCATTTTCTACAGAAAGAGTGTTCGGAACTGCGCAATCAAAAGTATGGTTTAACTCTGTTAGCTGAATGCACATATCAGAAATATGTTTCACACAATGCTTCTGTGTAGTTTTTATTTGAAGTTATTATTTTTCCCAATATAGGCCTCTTAGCGCTCAGAATGTCCAATTGCAGTTTCTACAGAAGGAGTGTTTCAGAACGGCTCAATCAAAAGTAAGGTTCAACTCTGTTATTTGAATGCACAGAAGAGAAAGAAGTTTCATACAATGCTTCTGTGTAGTTTATATTTGAACATATTCTTGTTTCCACTATTACCCACTTAGCGCTACGAATGTCCAATTGCATTTTCTACAGACAGAGTGTTTCAAAACTGCTCAATCAAAAGTATGGTTTAACTCTGTTAGCTGAATGCTCAGATCAGAAAGAAGTTTCACAGAATGCTTCTGTGTTGTTTATATTTGAATATATTCCTTTTTCCATGACTACCCTCTTAGCGCTCCAAATGTCCAGTTGCATTTTCTACAGAAAGAGTGTTCAGATCTGCTCAATCAAAAGTATGGTTTAACTCTGTTAGCTGAATGCACATATCAGAAATATGTTTCACAGTATGATTCTGTGTAGTTTATATTTCAATATATTCCTTTTTCCACTATTACCCTCTTAGCGCTCCGAATGTCCTCTTGCATTTTCTACAGAAAGAGTGTTCGGAACTGCGCAATAAAAGTATGGTTTAACTCTGTTAGCTGAATGCACATATCAGAAACAAGTTTCACACAATGCTTCTGTGTAGTTTTTATTTGAAGATATTATTTTTCCCAATACAGGCCTCTTAGCACTCAGAATGTCCAATTGCAGTTGCTACAGAAAGAGTGTTTCAGAACGGCTCAATCAAAAGTAAGGTTCAACTCTGTTAGTTGAATGCACAGAACAGAAAGAAGTTTCCTACAATGCTTCTGTGTAGTTTATATTTGAACATATTCTTTTTTCCACTATTACCCACTTAGCGCTATGAATGTCCAGTTGCATTTTCTACTGACAGAGTGTTTCAAAACTGCTCAATCAAAAGTATGGTTTAACTCTGTTAGCTGAATGTTCAGATCAGAAAGAAGTTTCACAGAATGTTTCTGTGTAGTTTATATTTGAATATATTCCTTTTTCCACGACTACCCTCTTAGCACTCCAAATGTCCAGTTGCATTTTCTACAGAAAGAGTGTTCAGATCTGCTCAATCAAAAGTATGGTTTAACTCTGTTAGCTGAATGCACAGATCAGAAAGATGTTTCACAGAATGATTCTGTGTAGTTTATATTTGAAGACATTCCTTTTTCCACTATTACCCTCTTAGCGCTCCGAATCTCCACTTGCATTTTCTACAGAAAGAGTGTTTCAGAACGGCTCAATCAAAACTAAGGTTCAACTCTATTAGTTGAATGAACAGAACAGAAAGAAGTTTCACAGAATGCTTCTGTGTAGTTTTTATTGGTAGATATTCTTTTCCCAATATAGGCCTCTCAGCGCTCAGAATGTCCAATTGCAGTTTCTACAGAAAGAATGTTTCAGAGCGGCTCAAACAAAAGTAAGGTTCAACCCTGGTAGTTGAATGCACAGAACAGAAAGAATTTTCACAAAGTGCTTCTGTGTAGTTTATATTTGAATATATTCCTTTTTCCACTATTATCCTCTTAGCGCTCCGAATGTCCACTTGCATTTTCTACAGAAAGAGTGTTCTGAACTGCGCAATCAAAAGTATGGTTTAACTCTGTTAGCTGAATGCACATATCAGAAATAAGTTTCAAACAACGCTTCTGTGTAGTTTTTATTTGAAGATATTATTTTTCCCAATATAGGCCTCTTAGGGCTCAGAATGTCCAATTGCAGTTTCTACAGAAAGAGTGTTTCAGAACGGCTCAATCAAATGTAAGGTTCAACTCTGTTAGTTGAATGCACAGAACAGACAGAAGTTTCACAGAATGCTTCTGTGTAGTATTTAGTTGAAGATACACCTTTTTGGACTATTACCCACTTAGCGCTCCGAATATCCACTGGCAGTTTCTACACAAAGAGTGTTTCAGAACTGCTCCTTCAAAAGTAAGGCTCAACTCTGTTAGTTGAATGCGGAGAACAGAAAGGGGTTTCAGAGAATGCTTCTGTGTAGATTTTAATTGGAGATATTCCTTTTTCCTCTATTAAAATCTTAGCGCTACGAATGTCCACTTGCATTTTCTACAAAAAGAGTGTTTCATAACTGCTCAATCAAAAATATCGTTTAGCTCTGTTAACTGAATTTACAGATCAGAAATAAGTTTCACAGAATGCATCTGTGTAGTTTTTATTTGAAGATAATCTTTTTCCCAATGTAGGCCTCTTAGCGCTTAGAATGTCCAATTGCAGTTTCTACAGAAAGAGTGTTTCAGAACGGCTCAATCAAAATTCAGGTTCAACTCTGTTAGTTGAATGCACAGAACAGAAAGAAGTTTCACAGAATGCTACTGTGTAGTTTATATTTGAATATATTCTTTTTTCCACTATTACCCTCTTAGCGCTCCGAATGTCCACTTGCATTTTCTACAGAAAGAGTGTTCCGAACTGCGCAATCAAAAGTATGGTTTAACTCTGTTACCTGAATGCACATATAAGAAATAAGTTTCACACAATGCTTCTGTGTAGTTTTTATTTGAAGATATTATTTTTCCCAATATAGGCCTCTTAGCGCTCAGAATGTCCAATTGCAGTTTCTACAGAAAGAGTGTTTCAGAACGGCTCAATCAAAAGTAAGGTTCAACTCTGTTAGTTGAATGCACAGAACAGAAAGGAGTTTCATACAATGCTTCTGTGTAGTTTATATTTGAACATATTCTTTTTTCCACTATTACCCTCTTAGCGCTACGAAGGTCCAGTTGCATTTTCTACAGACAGAGTGTTTCAAAACTGCTCAATCAAAAGTATGGTTTAACTCTGTTAGCTGAATGCTCAGATCAGAAAGAAGTTTCACAGAATGCTTCTGTGTAGTTTATATTTGAATATATTCCTTTTTCCACAAATACCCTCCTAGCGCTCCAAATGTCCATTTGCATTTTCTACAGAAAGAGTGTTCAGATCTGCTCAATCAAAAGTATGGTTTAACACTGTTAGCTGAATGCACAGATCAGAAAGAAGTTTCACAGAATGATTCTGTGTAGTTTATATTTGAAGACATTCCTTTTTCCACCATTACCCTCTTAGCGCTCCGAATCTCCACTTGCATTTTCTACAGAAAGAGTGTTTCAGAACGGCTCAATCAAAGCTAAGGTTCAACTGTTTTAGTTGAATGAACAGAACAGAAAGAAGTTTCACAGAATGCTTCTGTGTAGTTTTTATTTGTAGATATTCTTTTTCCCAATATAGGCCTCTTAGCGCTCAGAATGTCCAATTGCATTTTCTACAGAAAGAGTGTTTCAGAACGGCTCAATCTAAAGTAAGGTTCAACCCTTGTAGTTGAATGCAAAGAACAGAAAGAAGTTTCACAGAATGCTTCTGTGTAGTTTATATTTGAATATATTACTTTTTCCACTATTACCCTCTTAGCGCTCCGAATGTCCACTTGCACTTTCTACAGAAAGAGTGTTCTGAACTGCGCAATCAAAAGTATGGTTTAACTCTGTTAGCTGAATGCATATATCAGACAAAAGTTTCAAACAATGCTTCTGTGTAGTTTTATTTGAAGATATTATTTTTCCCAATATAGGCCTCTTAGCGCTCAGAATGTCCAATTGCAGTTTCTACAGAAAGAGTGTTTCAGAACGGCTCAATCAAATGTAAGTTTCAACTTTCTTAGTTGAATACACGGAACAGAAAGAAGTTTCACAGAATGCTTCTGTGTAGTATTTAGTTGAAGATACTCCTTTTTGGACTATTACCCACTTAGCGCTCAGAATATCCACTGGCAGTTTCTACACAAAGAGTGTTTCAGAACTGCTCCTTCAAAAGTAAGGCTCAACTCTGTTAGTTGAATGCGGTGAACAGAAAGGGGTTTCAGAGAATGCTTCTGTGTAGTATTTAATTGGAGATATTCCTTTTTCCTCTATTACAATCTTAGCGCTCCGAATGTCCACTTGTATTTTCTACAAAAAGAGTGTTTCATAACTGCTCAATCAAAAATATGGTTTAGCTCTGTTAACTGAATTTACAGATCAGAAATAAGTTTCACAGAATGCATCTCTGTAGTTTTTATTTGAAGATATTCTTTTTCCCAATGTAGTCCTCTTAGCGCTTAGAATGTCCAATTGCAGTTTCTACAGAAAGAGTGTTTCAGAACGGCTCAATCAAAAGTAAGGTTCAACTCTGTTAGTTGAATGCACAGAACAGAATGTAGTTTCACAGATTGCTTCTGTGTAGTTTGTATTTGAAGATATTCCTTTTTCCACTGTTACCCTTTTTAGAGCTCAGAATGTCCACTTGCATTTTCTACAGAAATTGTGTTCAGAACTGCTCTATCAAAAGTATGTTTTAACTCTTTAGGTGAATGCACAGATCAGAAATAAGTTTCACAGAATTTTTCTGTGTAGTTTATATTTGAAGATATTCCATTTTCCACTATTACCCACTTAGCGCTCTGAATGTCCAGTTGCATTTTCTACAGAAAGAGTGTTCTGAACGGCTCAATCAAAAGTATGGTTTTACTCTGTTATTGGAATGCACATATCAGAAATAAGTTTCACAGAATCCTTCCGTGTAGTATTTTGTTGAAGATATTCCTTTTTCGACTATTATCCTCTTAGCTCTCCGAATGTCCAATTTCAGTTTCTAAACAAAGAGTGTTTCAGAACTGCTCCTTCAAAAGTAGGGCTCAACTCTGTTAGTTGAATGCAGAGAACAGAAAGTAGTTTCACAGAATGCCCCTGTGTAGTTTATATTTGAATATATTCCCTTTTTCAGTGTTACCCTCTTAGCGCTCCGAATGTCCACTTGCATTTTCTACAGAAAGTGTGTTCAGAACTGCTCAATCCAAAGTATGGTTTAACTCTGTTAGCTGAATGCACAGATCAGAAAGAATTTTCACAGAATGCTTCTGTGTACTTTTTATTTGAAGATATTCCTTTCTCCAATATAGGAGTCTTAGCGCTCAGAATGTCCAATTGCAGTTTCTACAGAAAGAGTGTTTCAGAAAGGCTCAATCAAAAGTAAGGTTCAACTCTGTTAGTTGAATGCACAGAACAGAAAGTAGTTTCACAGAATGCTTCTGTGTAGTTTATATTTGAATATATTACTTTTTCCACTACTACCCTCTTAGCGCTCCAAATGTCCAGTTGCATTTTCTACAGAAAGAGTGTTCAGAACTGCTCAATCAAATGTATGATTTAACTCTCTTAGCTGAATGCACAGATTAGAAAGAAGTTGCACAGAATGCTTCTGTGTAGTTTTTATTTGAAGATATACTTTTTCCCAATATAGGCCTCTTAGTGCTCAGATTGTCCAATTGCAGTTTCTACAGAAAGAGTGTTTCAGAATGGCTCTTTCAAAAGTAAGGTTCAACTCTGCTATTTCAATGCACAGAACAGAAAGTAGTTTCACAGAATGCTTCTCTGTAGTTCATATTTGACGGTATTACTTTTTCCACTATTACCCTCTTAGAGCTCGGAATGTCCACTTGCATTTTCTACAGAAAGAGTGTTCAGAACTGCTCCATCAAAAGTATGGTTTAACTCTGTTAGTTGAATGCACAGATCAGAAAGAAGTTTCACAGAATTCTTCTGTGTAGTTTTTATTTGAAGATATTCCTTTTTCCAATATAGGTCTCTTAGCGCTCAGAATGTCCAATTGCAGTATCTACAGAAAGAGAGTTTCAGAACTGCTCAATCAAAAGTAAGGTTCAATACTGTTAGTTGAATGCACGGAACAGAAAGAAGTTTCAGAGAATGCTTCTGTGTAGTTTATATTTGAAGATATTCCTTTTTCCCCTATTACCCTCTTAGCGCTCCGAATCACCACTTGCATTTTCTACAGAAAGAGTGTTTCAGAACGGCTCAATCAAAAGTAAGGTTGAACTCTTTTAGTTGAATGCACAGAACAGAAAGAAGTTTCACAGAATGCTTCTGTGTAGTATTTAGTTATAGATATTCCTTTTTCGACTATTACCCTCTTAGCATTCCGAATGTCCACTGGCAGTTTCTACACAAAGATTGTTTGAGAACAGCTCCTTCAAAGTAAGGCTCAAATCAGTTAGTTGAATGCAGAGAACAGAAAGGAGTTTCAGAGAATGCTTCTGTGTAGTTTTAATTTGGGGATATTCCTTTTTCCACTAATACAATTTTAGCGATCCGAATGTCCACTTGCGTTTTCTACAGAAAGAGTGTCTCATAACTTCTCAATCAAAAGTATGGTTTAACTCTGTTAGCTGAATGCACAGATCAGAAATAAGTTTCACAGAATGCTTCTGAGTAGTTTTTATTTGGAGATATTCTTTTTCCCAATATAGGCCACTTAGCACTCAGAATGTCCAATTGCCGTTTCTACAAAATGAGTGTTTCAGAAGGCTCAATCAAAAGTAAGGTTCAACTCTGTTAGTTGAATGCACAGAACAGAAAGAAGTTTCACAGAATGCTTCTGTGTAGTTTATATTTGAATGTATTCCTTTTTCCACTATTACCATCTTAGCGCTCCGAATGTCCACTTGCATTTTCTACAGAAAGAGAGTTTCAGAAAGGCTCAATCAAAAGTAAGGTTCAACTCTGTTACTTGAATGCACAGAACAGCAAGAAGTTTCACAGAATGCTTCTGTGTAGTTTATATTTGAATATATTCCTTTTTCCAGTATTACCCTCTTAGTGCTCCGAATGTCCACTTGCATTTTCTACAGAAAGAGTGTTCTGAACGACTCAATCAAAAGTATGGTTTTACTCTGTTATTTGAATGCACATATCAGAAATAAGTTTCACAGAATCCTTCCGTGTAGTATTTTGTTGAAGATATTCCTTTTTCGACTATTATCCTCTTAGCTCTCCGAATGTCCAATTTCAGTTTCTAAACAAAGAGTGTTTCATAACTGCTCCTTCAAAAGTAGGGCTCAACTCTGTTAGTTGAATGCAGAGAACAGAAAGGAGTTTCACAGAATGCCTCTGTGTAGTTTATATTTGAATATATTCCCTTTTTCAGTATTACCCTCTTAGCGCTCCGAATGTCCACTTGCATTTTCTACAGAAAGAGTGTTTCAGAACGGCTCAATCAAAAGTAAGGTTCAACCCTGGTAGTTGAATGCACAGAACAGAAAGAAGTTTCACACAATGCTTCTGTGTAGTTTATATTTGAATATATTCCTTTTTCCACTATTACCCTCTTAGCGCTCTGAATGTCCGCTTGCATTTTCTACAGAAAGAGTGTTCTGAACTGCGCAATCAAAAGTATGGTTTAACTCCGTTAGCTGAATGCACATATCAGAAATAAGTTTCAAACAATGCTTCTGTGTAGTTTTTATTTGAAGATATTATTTTTCCCAATATAAGCCTCTTAGCGCTCAGAATGTCCAATTGCAGTTTCTACAGAAAGAGTGTTTCAGAACGGCTCAATCAAATGTAAGGTTCAACTCTCTTAGTTGAATGCACAGAACACAAAGAAGTTTCACAGAATGCTTCTGTGTAGTATATAGTTGAAGATACTCCTTTTTGGACTATTACCCACTTCGCGCTCCAAATATCCACTGGCAGTTTCTACACAAAGAGTGTTTCAGAACTGCTCCTTCAAATGTAAGGCTCAACTCTGTTAGTTGAATGCGGAGAACAGAAAGTGGTTTCAGAGAATGCTTCTGTGTAGTTTTTAATTGGAGATATTCCTTTTTCCTCTATTACAATCTTAGCGTTCCGAATGTCCACTTGCATTTTCTACAAAAAGAGTGTTTCATAACTGCTCAATCAAAAATATGGTTTAGCTCTGTTAACTGAATTTACAGATCAGAAATAAGTTTCACAGAATGCATCTGTGTAGTTTTTATTTGAAGATATTCTTTTTCCCAATGTAGGCCTCTTAGCGCTTAGAATGTCCAATTGCAGTTTCTACAGAAAGAGTGTTTCAGAACGGCTCAATCAAAAGTAAGGTTCAACTCTTTTAGTTGAATGCACAGAACAGAAAGAAGTTTCACAGAATGCTACTGTGTAGTTTATATGTGAATATATTTCTTTTTCCAATATTACCCTCTTAGCGCTCCGAATGTCCACTTGCATTTTCTACAGAAAGAGTGTTCGGAACTGCGCAAACAAAAGTATGGTTTAACTCTGTTTGCTGAATGCACATATCAGAAATAAGTTTCACACAATGCTTCTGTGTAGTTTTTACTTGATGATATTATTTTTCCCAATATAGGCCTCTTAGCGCTCAGAATGTCCAATTGCAGTTTCTACAGAAAGAGTGTTTCAGAACGACTCAATCAAAAGTAAGGTTCAACTCTGTTAGTTGAATGCACAGAACAGAAAGAAGTTTCATACAATGCTTCTGTGTAGTTTATATTTGAACATATTCCTTTTTCCACTATTACCCACTTAGCGCTACGAATGTCCAGTTGCATTTCCTACAGACAGAGTGTTTCAAAACTGCTCAATCAAAAGTATGGTTTAACTCTGTTAGCTGAATGCTCAGATCAGAAAGAAGTTTCACAGAATGCTTCTGTGTAGTTTATATTTGAATATATTCCTTTTTCCACTACTACCCTCTTAGCGCTCCAAATGTCCAGTTGCATTTTCTACAGAAAGAGTGTTCAGATCTGCTCAATCAAAAGTATGGTTTAACACTGTTAGCTGAATGCACAGATCAGAAAGAAGTTTCACAGAATGATTCTGTGTAGTTTATATTTGAAGACATTCCTTTTTCCACTATTACCCTCTTAGCGCTCCGAATCTCCACTTGCATTTTCTACAGAAAGAGTGTTTCAGAACGGCTCAATCAAAACTAATGTTCAACTCTTTTAGTTGAATGAACAGAACATAAAGAAGTTTCACAGAATGCTTCTGTGTAGTTTTTATTTGTAGATATTCTTTTTCCCAATATAGGCCTCTTAGCGCTCAGAATGTCCAATTGCAGTTTCTACAGAAAGAGTGTTTCAGAACGGCTCAATCAAAAGTAAGGTTCAACCCTGGTAGTTGAATGCACAGAACAGAAAGAAGTTTCACAGAATGCTTCTGTGTAGTTTATATTTGAATATATTCCTTTTTCCACTATTACCCTCTTAGCGCTCCGAATGTCCACTTGCACTTTCTACAGAAAGAGTGTTCTGAACTGCGCAATCAAAAGTATGGTTTATCTCTGTTAGCTGAATGCATATATCAGACATAAGTTTCAAACAATGCTTCTGTGTAGTTTTTATTTGAAGATATTATTTTCCCAATATAGGCCTCTTAGCTCTCAGAATGTCCAATTGCAGTTTCTACAGCAAGAGTGTTTCAGAACGGCTCAATCAAATGTAAGGTTCAACTTTCTTAGTTGAATGCACAGAACAGAAAGAAGTTTCACAGAATGCTTCTGTGTAGTATTTAGTTGAAGATACTCCTTTTTGGACTATTACCCACTTAGCGCTCCGAATATCCACTGGCAGTTTCTACACAAAGAGTGTTTCAGAACTGCTCCTTCAAAAGTAAGGCTCAACTCTGTTAGTTGAATGCGGAGAACAGAAAGGGGTTTCAGAGAATGCTTCTGTGTAGTTTTTAATTGGAGATATTCCTTTTTCCTCTATTACAATCTTAGCGCTCCGAATGTCCACTTGCATTTTCTACAAAAAGAGTGTTTCATAACTGCTCAATCCAAAATATGGTTTAGCTCTGTTAACTGAATTTACAGATCAGAAATAAGTTTCACAGAATGCATCTGTGTAGTTTTTATTTGAAGATATTCTTTTTCCCAATATAGGCCTCTTAGCGCTTAGAATGTCCAATTGCAGTTTCTACAGAAAGAGTGTTTCAGAACGGCTCAATCAAAAGTAAGGTTCAACTCTGTTAGCTGAATGCACAGAACAGAAAGAAGTTTCACAGAATGCTACTGTGTAGTTTATATTTGAATATATTCCTTTTTCCACTATTACCCTCTTAGTGCTCCGAATGTCCACTTGCATTTTCTACAGAAAGAGTGTTCGGAACTGCGCAATCAAAAGTATGGTTTAACTCTGTTAGCTGAATGCACATATCAGAAATATGTTTCACACAATGCTTCTGTGTAGTTTTTATTTGAAGTTATTATTTTTCCCAATATAGGCCTCTTAGCGCTCAGAATGTCCAATTGCAGTTTCTACAGAAGGAGTGTTTCAGAACGGCTCAATCAAAAGTAAGGTTCAACTCTGTTATTTGAATGCACAGAAGAGAAAGAAGTTTCATACAATGCTTCTGTGTAGTTTATATTTGAACATATTCTTGTTTCCACTATTACCCACTTAGCGCTACGAATGTCCAATTGCATTTTCTACAGACAGAGTGTTTCAAAACTGCTCAATCAAAAGTATGGTTTAACTCTGTTAGCTGAATGCTCAGATCAGAAAGAAGTTTCACAGAATGCTTCTGTGTTGTTTATATTTGAATATATTCCTTTTTCCATGACTACCCTCTTAGCGCTCCAAATGTCCAGTTGCATTTTCTACAGAAAGAGTGTTCAGATCTGCTCAATCAAAAGTATGGTTTAACTCTGTTAGCTGAATGCACATATCAGAAATATGTTTCACAGTATGATTCTGTGTAGTTTATATTTCAATATATTCCTTTTTCCACTATTACCCTCTTAGCGCTCCGAATGTCCTCTTGCATTTTCTACAGAAAGAGTGTTCGGAACTGCGCAATAAAAGTATGGTTTAACTCTGTTAGCTGAATGCACATATCAGAAACAAGTTTCACACAATGCTTCTGTGTAGTTTTTATTTGAAGATATTATTTTTCCCAATACAGGCCTCTTAGCGCTCAGAATGTCCAATTGCAGTTGCTACAGAAAGAGTGTTTCAGAACGGCTCAATCAAAAGTAAGGTTCAACTCTCTTAGTTGAATGCACAGAACAGAAAGAAGTTTCCTACAATGCTTCTGTGTAGTTTATATTTGAACATATTCTTTTTTCCACTATTACCCACTTAGCGCTAGGAATGTCCAGTTGCATTTTCTACTGACAGAGTGTTTCAAAACTGCTCAATCAAAAGTATGGTTTAACTCTGTTAGCTGAATGTTCAGATCAGAAAGAAGTTTCACAGAATGTTTCTGTGTAGTTTATATTTGAATATATTCCTTTTTCCACGACTACCCTCTTAGCACTCCAAATGTCCAGTTGCATTTTCTACAGAAAGAGTGTTCAGATCTGCTCAATCAAAAGTATGGTTTAACTCTGTTAGCTGAATGCACAGATCAGAAAGATGTTTCACAGAATGATTCTGTGTAGTTTATATTTGAAGACATTCCTTTTTCCACTATTACCCTCTTAGCGCTCCGAATCTCCACTTGCATTTTCTACAAAAAGAGTGTTTCAAAACTGCTCAATCAAAAGTATGGTTTAACTCTGTTAGCTGAATGCACAGATCAGAAAGAAGTTTCACAGAATGATTCAGTGTAGTTTATATTTGGAGACATTCCTTTTTCCACTATTACCCTCTTAGCGCTCCAAATCTCCACTTGCATTTTCTACAGAAAGACTGTTTCAGAACGTCTCAATCAAAACTAAGGTTCAAATCTCTTAGTTGAATGCACAGAACAGAATGTAGTTTCACAGATTGCTTCTGTGTAGTTTGTATTTGAAGATATTCCTTTTTCCACTGTTACCCTCTTAGAGCTCAGAATGTCCACTTGCATTTTCTACAGAAAGTGTGTTCAGAACTGCTCTATCAAAAGTATGTTTTAACTCTTTAGGTGAATGCACAGATCAGAAATAAGTTTCACAGAATTTTTCTGTGTAGTTTATATTTGAAGATATTCCATTTTCCACTATTACCCACTTAGCGCTCTGAATGTCCAGTTGCATTTTCTACAGAATGAGTGTTTCAGAACTGCTCAATCAAAAGTATGGTTTAACTCTGTTAGCTGAATGCACAGATCAGAAAGAAGTTTCACAGAATGCTGCTGTGTAGTGTTCATATGAAGTTATTCTTTTTACCAATATAGGCCTCTTAGCGCACAGAATGTCCAATTGCAGTTTCTACAGAGAGAGTGTTTCAGAAAGGCTCAATCAAAAGTAAGGTTCAACTCTTTTAGTTGAATGAACAGAACAGAAAGAAGTTTCAGAGAATGATTCTGTGTAGTTTATATTTGAAGATATTCCTTTTTCCACTATTACCTTCTAAGCTCTCCGAATGTCCACTTGCATTTTCTACAGAAAGAGTGTTTCCGAACTGCTCAATCAAAAGTATGGTTTAACTCTGTTAGCTGAATGCACAGATCAGTACGAAGTTTCACAGAATGTTTCTGTGTAGTTTTTATTTGAAGATAGTCCTTTCCCAAATATAGGCCTCCTAGCGCTCCGAATATCCAATTTCAGTTTCTACAGAAAAAGTGTTTCAGAACGCCTCAATGAAAAGTAGGGTTCAACTCTTTTAGTTGAATTCACAGAACGGAAAGAAGTTTCACAGAATGCTTCTGTGTAGTATTTATTTGAAGGTATTCCTTTTTCCACCAGTAACCTCTTAGCGCTCCAAATGTCCAGTTGCATTTTCTACAGAAGGAGTGTTCAGAACTGCTCAATCATAAGTGTGGTTTAACACTGTTAGGTGAATGCACAGATCAGAAAGAAGTTTCACAGAATTCTTCAGTGTAGTTTATATTTGAAGATATTCCATTTTCCACTATTACCCACTTAGCGCTCTGAATCTCCAGTTGCATTTTCTACAGAAAGAGTGTTTCAGAACTGCTCAGTCAAAAGAATGGTTTAACTCTGTTAGCTGAATGCACAGAACAGAAAGAAGTTTCACAGAATGCTGCGGTGTAATGTTTATATGAAGATATTCTTTTTACCAATATAGGCCTCTTAGCGCTCAGAATATCCAATTGCAATTTCTACAGAAAGAGAGTTTCAGAAAGGCTCAATCAAAAGTAAGGTTCAACCCTGTTAGTTGAATGCACAGAACAGAAAGTAGTTTCACAGAATGCTTCTGTGTAGTTTATATTTGAATATATTACTTTTTCCACTACTACCCTCTTAGCGCTCCAAATGTCCAGTTGCATTTTCTACAGAAAGAGTGTTCAGAACTGCTCAATCAAATGTATGATTTAACTCTCTTAGCTGAATGCACAGATTAGAAAGAAGTTGCACAGAATGCTTCTGTGTAGTTTTTATTTGAAGATATACTTTTTCCCAATATAGGCCTCTTAGTGCTCAGATTGTCCAATTGCAGTTTCTACAGAAAGAGTGTTTCAGAATGGCTCTTTCAATAGTAAGGTTCAACTCTGCTATTTCAATGCACAGAACAGAAAGTAGTTTCACAGAATGCTTCTCTGTAGTTCATATTTGACGATATTACTTTTTCCACTATTACCCTCTTAGAGCTCGGAATGTCCACTTGCATTTTCTACAGAAATAGTGTTCAGAACTGCTCCATCAAAAGTATGGTTTAACTCTGTTAGTTGAATGCACAGATCAGAAAGAAGTTTCACAGAATTCTTCTGTGTAGTTTTTATTTGAAGATATTCCTTTTTCCAATATAGGTCTCTTAGCGCTCAGAATGTCCAATTGCAGTATCTACAGAAAGAGAGTTTCAGAACTGCTCAATCAAAAGTAAGGTTCAATACTGTTAGTTGAATGCACGGAACAGAAAGAAGTTTCAGAGAATGCTTCTGTGTAGTTTATATTTGAAGATATTCCTTTTTCCACTATTACCCTCTTAGCGCTCCGAATCACCACTTGCATTTTCTACAGAAAGAGTGTTTCAGAACGGCTCAATCAAAAGTAAGGTTGAACTCGTTTAGTTGAATGCACAGAACAGAAAGAAGTTTCACAGAATGCTTCTGTGTAGTATTTAGTTATAGATATTCCTTTTTCGACTATTACCCTCTTAGCGTTCCGAATGTCCACTGGCAGTTTCTACACAAAGAGTGTTTCAGAACAGCTCCTTCAAAGTAAGGCTCAAATCTGTTAGTTGAATGCAGAGAACAGAAAGGAGTTTCAGAGAATGCTTCTGTGTAGTTTTAATTTGGGGATATTCCTTTTTCCACTAATACAATTTTAGCGCTCCGAATGTCCACTTGCGTTTTCTACAGAAAGAGTGTCTCATAACTTCTCAATCAAAAGTATGGTTTAACTCTGTTAGCTGAATGCACAGATCAGAAATAAGTTTCACAGAATGCTTCTGAGTAGTTTTTATTTGGAGATATTCTTTTTCCCAATATAGGCCACTTAGCGCTCAGAATGTCCAATTGCCGTTTCTACAAAATGAGTGTTTCAGAAGGCTCAATCAAAAGTAAGGTTCAACTCTGTTAGTTGAATGCACAGAACAGAAAGAAGTTTCACAGAATGCTTCTGTGTAGTTTATATTTGAATGTATTCCTTTTTCCACTATTACCATCTTAGCGCTCCGAATGTCCACTTGCATTTTCTACAGAAAGAGAGTTTCAGAAAGGCTCAATCAAAAGTAAGGTTCAACTCTGTTACTTGAATGCACAGAACAGCAAGAAGTTTCACAGAATGCTTCTGTGTAGTTTATATTTGAATATATTCCTTTTTCCAGTATTACCATCTTAGTGCTCCGAATGTCCACTTGCATTTTCTACAGAAAGTGTGTTCTGAACGGCTCAATCAAAAGTATGGTTTTACTCTGTTATTTGAATGCACATATCAGAAATAAGTTTCACAGAATCCTTCCGTGTAGTATTTTGTTGAAGATATTCCTTTTTCGACTATTATCCTCTTAGCTCTCCGAATGTCCAATTTCAGTTTCTAAACAAAGAGTGTTTCAGAACTGCTCCTTCAAAAGTAGGGCTCAACTCTGTTAGTTGAATGCAGAGAACAGAAAGGAGTTTCACAGAATGCCTCTGTGTAGTTTATATTTGAATATATTCCCTTTTTCAGTATTACCCTCTTAGCGCTCCGAATGTCCACTTGCATTTTCTACAGAAAGAGTGTTCAGAACTGCTCAATCCAAAGTATGGTTTAACTCTGTTAGCTGAATGCACAGATCAGAAAGAATTTTCACAGAATGCTTCTGTGTACTTTTTATTTGAAGGTATTCCTTTCTCCAATATAGGAGTCTTAGCGCTCAGAATGTCCAAATGCAGTATCTACAGAAAGAGTGTTTCTGAACTGCTTAATCAAATGTAAGGTTCAACTCTGTTAGTTGAATGAACGGAACAGAAAGAAGTTTCATAGAATGCTTCTGTGTAGTTTATATTTGAAGATGTTCCTTTTTCCACTATTACCTTCTAAGCGCTCCGAATGTCCACTTGCATTTTCTACAGAATGAGTGTTTCCGAACTGCTCAATCAAAAGTATGGTTTAATTCTGTTAGCTGAATGCACAGATCAGTACGAAGTTTCACGGAATGCTTCTGTGTAGTTTTTATTTGAAGATAGTCCTTTTTCCAATATAGGCCTCTTAGCGCTCCGAATATCCAATTGCAGTTTCTACAGAAAGAGTGTTTCAGAATGGCTCAATCAAAAGTAGGGTTCAACTCATTTAGTTGAATGCACAGAACAGAGAGTAGTTTCACAGAATGCTTCTGTGTAGTATTTATTTGAAGATATTCCTTTTTCCACTATTACCCTCTTAGCGCTCCGAATGTCCACTTGCAGTTTCTACAGAAAGAGTGTTTCAGGACTGCTCCTTCAAAAATAAGGGTCAACCCTGTTAGTTGAAAGCAGAGAACAGAAACAAGTTTCAGAGAATGCCTCTTTGTAGTTTTTATTTGAAGATATTCCTTTTTCCACAATTACCATCTTAGCGCACCGAATGACCACTTGCATTTTCTACAGAAAGAGTGTTTCAGAACTGCTAAATCAAAAGTATCGTTTAACTCTGTTAGCTGAATGCACAGATAAGAAAGAAGTTTCACAGAATGCATCTGTGTAGTTTTTATTTGAAGATATTCTTTATCCCAATATAGGCATCATAGCGCTTAGTATGTTAAATTGCAGTTTCTACAGAAAGAGTGTTTCAGAACGGCTGAATCAAAAGTAAGGTTCAACTCTGTTAGTTGAATGCACAGAACAAAAAGAAGTTTCACAGAATGCTTCTGAGTAGTTTATATTTGAATATATTCCTTTTTGCACTATTACCCTCTTAGCGCTCCGAATGTCCACTTGCATTTTCTACATAAAGAGTGTTCAGAACGGCTCAATCAAAAATATGGTTTCACTCTGTTAGTTATATGCACATATCAGAAATAAGTTTCAGAGAAGGCTTCTGTGTAGTATTTAGTTGAAGATATACCTTTTTCGAATATTACCCTCTTAGCGCTCCGAATGTCCACTGGCAGTTTCTACACAAAATGTTTTTCAGAACTGCTCCTTCAAAAGTAATGCTCAACACTGTAAGTTGAATGCAGAGAACAGAAAGAAGCTTCACAGAATGCTTCTGTGTAGTTTATATTTGAATATATTCCTTTTTTCAGTATTACCGTCTTAGCGCTCCGAATGTCCACCTGCATTTTCTACAAAAAGAGTGTTCAGAACTGCTCAATCAAAAGTTGGTGTATCTCTGTTAGCTGAATGCACATATCAGTACGAAGTTTCACAGAATGCTTCTGTGTAGTTTTTATTTGAAGATAGTCCTTTTTCAAATATAGGCCTCTTAGCGCTCCAAATATCCAATTGCAGTTTCTACAGAAAGAGTGTTTCAGAACGGCAAAATGAAAAGTAGGGTTCAACACTTTTAGTTGAATTCACAGAACAGAAAGCAGTTTCACAGATTGCTTCTGTGTAATATTTATTTGAAGGTATTCCTTTTTCCACTATTACCCTAGTAGCGCTCGGAATGTCCACTTGCAGTTTCTACAGAAAGTGTGTTTCAGGGCTGCTCCTTCAAAAATAAGGCTCAACTCTGTTAGTTGAATGCAGAGAACAGAAAGAAGTTTCAGAGAATGCCTCTGTGTAGTTTTTATTTGAAGATATTCCTTTTTCCACAATTACCAACTTAGCACACCGAATGTCCACTTGCATTTTCTACAGAAAGAGTGTTTCAGAACTGCTTAATCAAATGTATCGTTTAATTCTGTTAGCTGAATGCACAGAACAGAAAGAAGTTTCAGAGAATGCATCTCTGTAGTTTTTATTTGAAGATATTATTTTTCTCAATATAGGCCTCTTAGCGTTCAGAAATCCAATTACAGTTTCTACAGAAAGAGTGTTTCAGAACGGCTCAATCAAAATTAAGGTTCAACTCTGTTAGTTGAATGCACAGAACAGAATGTAGTTTCACAGATTGCTTCTGTGTAGTTTATATTTGAAGATATTCCTTTTTCCACTGTTACCCTCTTAGATCTCCGAATGTCCACTTGCATTTTCTACAGAAAGTGTGTTCAGAACTGCTCTATCAAAAGTATGGTTTAACTCTGTTAGGTGAATGCACAGATCAGAAATAAGTTTCACAGAATTCTTCTGTGTAGTTTATATTTGAAGATATTCCATTTTCCACTATGACCCACTTAGCGCTCTGAATGTCCAGTTGCATTTTCTACAGAAAGAGTGTTTCAGAACTGCTCAATCAAAAGTATGGTTTAACTCTGTTAGCTGAATGCACAGATCAGAAAGAAGTTTCACAGAATGCTGCTGTGTAGTGTTTATATGAAGATATTCTTTTTACCAATATAGGCCTCTTAGCGCTCAGAATGTCCAATTGCAGTTTCTACAGAAAGAGTGTTTCAGAAAGGCTCAATCAAAAGTAAGGTTCAACTATGTTAGTTGAATGCACAGAACAGAAAGAAGTTTCACAGAATGCTTCTGTGTAGTTTATATTGGAATATATTCCTTTTTGCACTACTACCCTCTTAGCGCTCCAAATGTCCAGTTGCATTTTCTACAGAAAGAGTGTTCAGAACTGATCAATCAAATGTATGATTTAACTCTGTTAGCTGAATGCACAGATCAGAAAAAGTTTCACAGAATGCTTCTGTGTAGTTTTTATTTGAAGATATTCTTTTTCCCAATATAGGCCTCTTATCGCTCAGATTGTCCAATTGAATTTTCTACAGAAAGAGTGTTTCAGAATGGCTCAATCAAAAGTAAGGTTCAACTCTGTTATTTGAATGCACAGAACAGAAAGTAGTTTCACAGAATGCCTGTCTGTAGTTCTTATTTGACGATATTACTTTTTCCACTATTACCCTCTTAGAGCTCCGAATGTCCACTTGCATTTTCTACAGAAAGAGTGTTCAGAACTGCTCAATCAAAAGTATGGTTTAACTCTGTTAGTTGAATGCACAGATCAGAAAGAAGTTTCACAGAATTCTTCTGTGTAGTTTTTATTTGAACATATTCCTTTTTCCAATATAGGACTCTTAGCGCTCAGAATTTCCAATTGCAGTATCTACAGAAAGAGAGTTTCAGTACTGGTCAATCAAAAGTAAGGTTCAATATTGTTAGTTGAATGCAAGGAACAGAAGGAAGTTTTACAGAATGCTTCTGTGTAGTTTATATTTGAAGATACTCCTTTTTCCACTATTACCCTCTTAGCGCTCCGAATCACCACTTGCATTTTCTACAGAAAGAGTGTTTCAGAACGGCTGAATCAAAAGTAAGGTTCAACTCTTTTAGTTGAATGCACAGAACAGAAAGAAGTTTCACAGAATGCTTCTGTTTAGTATTTAGTTGAAGATATTCCTTTTTCGACTATTACCCTCTTAGCGTTCCGCATATCCACTGGCAGTTTCTACACAAAGAGTGTTTCAGAACAGCACCTTCAAAAGTAAGGCTCAACTCTGTTAGTTTAATGCAGAGAACAGAAAGTAGTTTCAGAGAATGCTTCTGTGTAGTTTTTATTTGGGGATATTCCTTTTTCCACTATTACAATCTTAGCGCTCCTAATGTCCACTTGCATTTCCTACAGAAACAGTGTTTAATAACTGCTCAATCAAAAGTGTGGTTTAACTCTGTTAGCTGAATGCACAGATCAGAAATAAGTTTCACAGAATTCTTCTGAGTAGTTTTTATTTGGAGATATTCATTTTCCCAATATAGGCCACTTAGCGCTCAGAATGTCCAATTGCAGTTTCTACAGAATGAGTGTTTCAGGACGGCTCAATCAAAAGTAAGGTTCAACTCTGTTAGTTGAATGCACAGAACAGAAAGTAGTTTCACAGAATGCCTGTCTGTAGTTCTTATTTGACGATATTACTTTTTCCACTATTACCCTCTTAGAGCTCCGAATGTCCACTTGCATTTTCTACAGAAAGAGTGTTCAGAACTGCTCAATCAAAAGTATGGTTTAACTCTGTTAGTTGAATGCACAGATCAGAAAGAAGTTTCACAGAATTCTTCTGTGTAGTTTTTATTTGAACATATTCCTTTTTCCAATATAGGACTCTTAGCGCTCAGAATTTCCAATTGCAGTATCTACAGAAAGAGAGTTTGAGAACTGGTCAATCAAAAGTAAGGTTCAATATTGTTAGTTGAATGCAAGGAACAGAAAGAAGTTTTACAGAATGCTTCTGTGTAGTTTATATTTGAAGATACTCCTTTTTCCACTATTACCCTCTTAGCGCTCCGAATCACCACTTGCATTTTCTACAGAAAGAGTGTTTCAGAACGGCTCAATCAAAAGTAAGGTTCAACTCTTTTAGTTGAATGCACAGAACAGAAAGAAGTTTCACAGAATGCTTCTGTTTAGTATTTAGTTGAAGATATTCCTTTTTCGACTATTACCCTCTTTGCGTTCCGCATATCCACTGGCAGTTTCTACACAAAGAGTGTTTCAGAACAGCACCTTCAAAAGTAAGGCTCAACTCTGTTAGTTTAATGCAGAGAACAGAAGGGAGTTTCAGAGAATGCTTCTGTGTAGTTTTTATTTTGGGATATTCCTTTTTCCACTATTACAATCTTAGCGCTCCTAATGTCCACTTGCATTTCCTACAGAAACAGTGTTTAATAACTGCTCAATCAAAAGTGTGGTTTAACTCTGTTAGCTGAATGCACAGATCAGAAATAAGTTTCACAGAATTCTTCTGAGTAGTTTTTATTTGGAGATATTCTTTTTCCCAATATAGGCCACTTAGCACTCAGAATGTCCAATTGCAGTTTCTACAGAATGAGTGTTTCAGGACGGCTCAATCAAAAGTAAGGTTCAACTCTGTTAGTTGAATGCACAGAACAGAAAGAAGTTTCACAGAATTCTTCTGTGTAGTTTATATTTGAATATATTCCTTTTTCCAGTATTACCTTCTTAGTGCTCCGAATGTCCGCTTGCATTTTCTTCAGAAAGAGTGTTCATAACGGCTCAATCAAAAGTATGGTTTTACTCTGTTAGTTGAATTCACATATCAGAAATAAGTTTCACAGAATGCTTCTGTGTAGTATTTAGCTGAAGATATTCCTTTTTCGACTATTATCCTCTTAGCTCTCCGAATGTCCAATTTCAGTTTCTACACAAAGAGTGTTTCAGAACTGCTCCTTCAAAAGTAAGGCTCAACTCTGTTAGTTGAATGCAGAGAACAGAAAGAAGTTGCAGAGAACAGAAAGAAATTTCACCGAATGCTTCTGTGTACTTTATATTTGAATATATTCCTTTTTCCACTACTACCCTCTTAGCGCTCCAAATGTCCAGTTGCATTTTCTACAGAAAGAGTGTTCAGAACTGCTCAATCAAATGTACGGTTTAACTCTGTTAGCTGAATGCACAGATCAGAAAGAAGTTTCACAGAATGATTCTGTGTAGTTTATATTTGAAGATATTCCTTTCTGTTCTCTGCATTAAAATCAATCAAAAAATTATATTGAAATTGAAATACTGAATTTTATACTAAAGACAAGGCATCCAACTGAAAATGAAATTTTCCAGGTGAAAATTTCCAAATCATAAATATGCAGGGACAAAAAACTTTATTTATACAGAAAAAGATAATTCTAATTAATTGATGATTCAAAGGTTTACAACTTTAAAAGTAAATATTATCTTTGAAGTAAAGTCCATTTAAATTATTTATGCCGCCAAAATTTTAGTAATTGTATATGTATATCATGTAAACTTTTTCGAGAATGATGGAATTGGAAATGTTAGGGTATTATGCGGAAAAATCACCTAAAGAAAAAAATTATCTCCTCATGAAGGATTACTTTAGCCACTTTGACAGGTGTAGGTAAAAGAACACTTAATGCACATCAATATGATTAGGAGATGCGCGCTTAGATATACGTTATCATTGAAAAGAGAATTGTATTATCAGGTTTGCAGGGGCCCTTCTTATCCTTCATATTTATGTAACTTTGTCATCTATAGAAAGATTATAGGAATTTTAAAAATAGCTGATAGTTAAGAAACATCACCATAACACTGTGCTGAATGCATAATAAAACATTTCCCTTCTCTCTAAAAGCCTTTTAAAATTATGTACCATAATCAGTATGGCCAGCAGAGGGTCATTTCCATGTTCAAGTTCCTCTGTTTCTCGAGGGTGAGAATCCTTCTATAGTCTTCTGAGGGTGACACTGTAGTGTTTTCTTAGCCTGATTATTTTTATCTATTTTTTCCGATGCTTTCCTTTGTATATTTACATTTTACATATTGAAAGTTATTTTTTCAAATATTTTATATGCAAGTTTACAAAGTACAACGACTGTACATTAAAATAACTTATTTATGCCATATGGAAGATTAAATATAATTTTACAATATCTAATATTGATTGTTTAGTTTCTAATCATTGATACTTGACATGATTTTTCCCAGCATACCTCAAAATATTCTTCAAAATCCTGCGAATTAATTCCTGTAACACTTCTGAGGTGTATTAATAAGCTAGAGATGTAAAGAAGATTTGCAGAGAAAATTAGGTTCCCAAATTAGAAATTTTGTCCCACTATCGACTAGAAACCTCTTGAAATGATCAAAAACAATAATAATGCATGTCATAGAGGAAAACCAATAAGGCTGCTGCAGCATGACTACCTCTGTGACCTCAGACAAGTTACGTGTGGGTCCCTACTTCTGTGACCTCAGACAAGTTACGTGTGGGTCCGCACTTATTTTCTTCATCTCTAATAAATATTCGACAAATCTCATTTTCAAAAGTCTTTTAAGGCCTATCCACCTTTCTTTTTCTGATGGAGTTTTGCTCTCATTGCCCAGGCTGCAGTGCAATGTCATGGTCTCGGCTCACACAACCTCCGACTCCCGGGTTCATGTGATTCTCCTGCCTCCACCTCCTGAGTAGCTGGGATTACAGGTGCGCAACACAACGCCCAGCTAATTTTTTGTATTTTTAGTAGAGATGGGGTTTCACCATGTTGGTCAGGCTGGTCTTGAACTCCCGACCTCAGGTGATCTGCACGCCTCGGCCTCTCAAAGTGCTGGGATTACAGTCATGAGCAACCGCGGCCTGTGAGGGCTTTCTACTTTTAAGATGTCAGGACGTATAGCCTGGGAGGTAAATGGTAGTATATATATACATATATATATGTATATATATATACACACACACACTGTATATATATACATATATACGGTATATTATACTATATATACATATATACTGAATATTATACTCTATATATACATATCTACTGTATATTATATATATATATATATACACATACACACATACACACATACACACATGAGACAGAGAGAAGAGATAGACAATTTCATGTGAAAATATAAACTGTTAACATAATATTTTGCTTCTCTGAGGAATATTTAGCATTGTTCTCAATATTCTCTGCAGAATTTAAGCATTTTTCTCAGAACTCACCAGATAGAATGAGGGAGGGGCCATATGATACGAGCCAGAGATGAAGGGAGAACAATAGAGAGGGTGCTTTGGGAAAAATAGTACAGTAAGGCTAGGGAATACTTCTCTCCAACAAAAAGACCAAGGTCACAGCTGTATCTCTTCAGAAGCCAAACTTTCTTTTAAAATGTCAATTTCCATCTATTTCTTGCTTCACAGACATTCCATTCATTGCTGGATTTCAAATAAAGCCTTTCCATGTGCAACCTTTCTATAGAAAAAGAGAAATATGGGGGACAGTACAGTCTAAGAAGTGATTAAGAATATCTAGTGGACTTTCCCAGACTGTAAATCTTTACATATATCTGAGCCTAATGAGGTGATTTATTGTGCTATAATGCACAGTGAACTATACAGATGCTTCTTTTTGATCATGCTGCAGAATGGAACTAAATACTAAATACCAAATAGCACTCCCATGATTCTTATACATGTCATTCATATGGCATATTTATGCTTTTTTATATAGCAATTCTTATTCTTAGCTCTTAGGCAACTACGGAATCTATTTGTCATTTTAATAGTCATGCTCCATTTGAGTTATGCAAGGTAGAAATTCTAAGTAGAAAATCTTGTTTTTATTGAAAGTTTTTAGTAAACATTTTGGAAAAAGTCTGTTTTTTGATGCTACTTCTGCACGCTTTCTCAACATGATATTACTTGGTATTGTCCTTATTAACCATAGTACACCATATTCTGCAAATGTTAGAGAGGGTTAAAAATCAGTCATGTATAAGTAAAGCTAATGAAATAGAAAGGAAACCATATTTAGGAAATGGAAGGCAGAAGCAAATGTATTAACCGTGAGTTAGAAACGGTTTAGTCTTTGGAATGAAGCAGCAAGAGTTTAAAAATCTGGTTTGTGATTCACTAGCTTTGTGACCTTGGAGAATTACCTCAGATTTCTGAGTATCAGTTTAGTAGGTGATATCAATTGCAACTTCGCAGAAATATCACAAGTATTAAATAAAGGACTTAGTATCTGGGAGAGCATAGAAAATTACTAATAGTTACATTTTTGTTAATATTACCGTTATTATTATCATACGTATAGTATTTTCTTTCACTGACAATGCATTTAGGACATAAGGAGAACTATAGAACAGTGCTTCTCCAACTTAAATGCAGAGCATGAATCACCTGGAGTTTTGTCAAAATGCGAATTCTGACTCAGTAGCCCTGCAAACTAAGGAAATCTTGGTAATGCTGGTGCTGCTAGTTCACCAACAGACCACACGTTTTGCAACAGCTATATAGAATGTCCTGTTTCTTTTTTTAATCACAAAACATGGCAAGCTCTAAAATAAAGCAGAATAACAGATTTAAATGTTAATACTCATGTCCTCAATTTATAATTTCTCCCTCCCTAACAATGGTATAATTCTGATTAAAAATTAGCAAAGAAAAAAATGGAAATTAATCTTCCTATGTTTATTCTTTTAACAAATTCTGTGTGATTACTACTGGGTTACTTGCTGTAGGAAATAGAAAAATTGCTTTGACATAGATCCTCAAGAATCTGTCCCACTACAAGCTTATTTTTGTAGGAAGCTAAAAGATTTATATAAATAACCGTAATTAAAGAGACAAATGAAGAAGTGCAATGAAAGACGTAGGGAAAGTGCTAGAGGAGTTCGGGGTGGAGGAAAATTATCCTCAAATAATATCTATGCGTAACATTATGCTATCTTCCCTAACCAGCGCTTGACCAGATTGTCACAGTGAACTTTGGTCCTTTCTTATATCTTAGTTTTGGTTCCCACATCCTTCTGTTTGGGGAAGTTCTTGTTTTCCTCATGTAATGACAACAACACTTAAACAATGTATACCAGATAAAAGGAACTATATTGCTTGCTTTATTTACATAGTTAATTTAATTTGTACAATGAACTATGAAGTAATCAGCATTATTTCCTTCATTTTACATATGAGAAAATGGAGAATCAGCGACATTGAATCATCTCAAGTTTCTAAAATATCCACTCTCACCAGGCTGTTTACCCTGTTTTAGTCTGTATGCTGCTATAACAAAATGCCACAGATTGAGTAATTCATAAAAAACAGAAATGTATTTCTCACAGTTCTGGGGCTGAGAAGTCCGAAATCAAGGCAGCGGAGATTTGGCAGTTGGTCCCGAGGTGGCACCTTCTTGCTTCGTCTTCACGTGACAAAAGTGGGCAAAAACGGACAATGTGACGACATGGCAGAAGAGACTGAGGAGCCCGGCATTCCTCTAAAGCATCTTTTACGAGGACGTTTATCTCATTCATGAGGGTGGATCCTTCTTCACTTAATCACTTAACCAAAAGCCCCATCTCTTGATGTCATTGTCCTGGGATTTTAGTTTCAACATACAAACTTTGGATGGGCACATAGGTTCAAATCATAGCACCCTCCAAATTATAATGCCTCTCTCATGCCTGTTCTCCTTGAAGTACCCTCTGGTTTTGCTCTCTTCATTCTTGCCATCACAGTTAACCCTTCAGTTCCATTTCTTTAAGTAATCTCTAAATTTTTAAGATGGTTCCATCTTTTTTTTTTGTATATGGCAGTCTCTCAAACATATTTGTCATATGAACTAAGCAGGTAAATATGTAAATGCCAGCTAAATTTTAGTGAATGATACAATGGCCTAAAGTTGTATCTACCCTTCAGCCAAATATATTTACTTTTAGTAGCAATCTCCTGTCATATACAAAGTCACGACTCTAGGGGTAAACATTTTAGCCTGTGGGTAAGATGTAAAGCAGTGGTATGTTATAGTGACAACTCACTGTCATAGCACTGGGACATGCTCCTCTATCTGCTACAAATTGAATCAACAAAATATATATGATTTTGTCAGATTTAAATGTATGCTCCTGTTAGTAAAATAAAAGTATGGGAAAACTTTACGGAGTAGATTTAATAGAAATGTTTTCCTGAGTTATCTGCCTTCTTTATTTTTATGTTATGCTTTAAGTCTATGGTCAATGTATAGAGCTATGATTGATGTGCTTTTCCAATTCTGTTCAGATCAGACAGGTTAATTTTCTTCTTTTAAATCTTCTTGAATTTTGTCTAACACTTTTCGTTCCAATTTCTTACTAGATTATACTCCCTTCCCTAACTGCTTCATGATTACTTATACACAAACAATATTATGATATTGACACATTGAATTCATTTTAGGTGATGATTTTGGTCATAAACATGAGCAGGTTGTGAAGTGTTTCAGCCATCCCAGGGCATGGCTGTCAGTCCCTTGTCTAATGTTTCAAAAAAATCTTGAATTTGTGATGATGCTGTGATGGTCCCTCAGATATTCTTACACACATCTTTGCCCCTTGTTCCCTCTAACTTTCCTCTTCTGATAAAAAAGCAAACACTGCCAAGCTCAAATGGAATTACATTTGGATGCAAGTGTCACTATGCAATGGTTGCCAATAAAAGTACACAAGGAATTTTATTATGGTGAATTAAAGGCAAACAGACTTCAGAGAAATGAGCACGAACATGAAAATGGCGCATGGTACGCGGATCTCACTGGAAAGTCATTCTGTACACAATGTTTTCACTAGAAAAATCCATTAGCTTTAGCTAGAAATTGAAATTACTTTGTAGGAAATCAGAATAAAATATGTGAAAACATTATATTCTGTGCAAGATTAATACCACGCCTGGTGTTGAAAGGTTTGTGGTCTTGCTTCGACGATGCTAAAAGGTCAGAAACCACAAAGATGCATATGTGTTGTCGTTTGCACAGTTACTAATTTTTCTCATTATTTCCATAATGCGATGTGCTGTTTCAACAGAGAAACCCTCTGGAGAGTGGCTTGCACTGTTTTCAGGCAGCTCTTTTGCTTTCATGTTTTGGCCTTGGCCAGGGAATTCAGACAGACTTTTCAGTTATTTTCGACAAGAATGTATTCATTGATTGTTTTAAATAATAATAAATAGATTTTAAAATTACTGTACATTACTGCACTTTAAACGCCATGAGGTCAAGGACTCTAAAGTCTGGACATCATTGTATACCCTACATCTTGCACAAGGTTTAGAAAAAATGGCATGGACACCTATTTTTTGAATCAATAAATGAATACATAAAAGAATTCCAAACTCTAGTCCAAGGTTTTAGATTAATAATGTATTAAAATGCGTAAAATTTATAGACAAAACTCTTCTTATTTAGAAGTTTATTCTTTAATTGGAGAGATAAAATATATGCACATAAAAGCTTAAGGAAAAATAATAAGGGTTTTGAAGTACTTACTATGTGAAAAATTTAGCATAAATCTTACATCCATTTATTTAACACATTTTATACGTTGCATTATTTATATATAGTGCTGATTGGTAGAATTCATATGTGAACGGAACTATAAAAATTTTGAGGATAAGCACTAGAAACACAGAATAAATAGAGTGTTAACATGCAAAACACAGAAATACTTCAATTGACTAGGTGAAAGAAAAGATTTCTGGTTCCATGTACACTGATTATTGAGGGATGAGTATGACATTATTATGCCAGAATCAATAAATATTTTAAATAGGGAGAAAACTATAATTATATATCTTTGTGTTCAACAGGAGTAGCAGTACTGATAAAGTAGAAGTTTGTTATACCTTTTTTATAGTCTTTTAAAGTTGTTTATAAATAAAATCTACTCTTAGTTAATTAATGGTTGATGTTCATTGAAGTGTTTTCAAATTTTTGACCTCTGAATTGCCTTGTACATATGGAGAAATAAAGCTTGCCTAGCATAATTTCTTGAGTGGAGAATGAATGATCTGGATAGATTTGTTGACAATATGTCTGTACTTATTTTATTAATTCTTTAATCTTCATGAAGAAAAATATAAAAGTCATATTCTAGTGTTTTATACCATGGAAAAAATGTCTTATCCTTTTCCTAAGGAAAAATACATCATGACACAAAAGTAAAGTTAATTAAATTACTTACTTTATTAATTAACTGTCTATTATTTCTATGGGTTGAAGTAAATTTGATACTCAATGCTATTTAATCTAATTCTAAAAGCTTGAATGAGTAATGATTTTTTCATGTAAGGTTAGTTGAAATAAATTATCACTGATTTTCAGATTTAATATTAATTAGCTATTGCATATTCTTAATGGGATATAAGTGTTTAAAAAGCCCTTTTTGGTTGCGAAAAGACCACGCCCATTGTAGACTTCTTAGAATACATCACATCTGGCCTCCTTTTTAGAGTGGGGAATTCAACTCATAAGTGGCTGGACATTGATTCTGAACATTTTGAACATTATTTGCCTGTCTTCACTCATACTGGTTGCTGTTCTTTTATAAGTAATCACCATGTTTAGCATGCACTTGAACTATTGTTACTTAGGGTGCTTGACTATTTACAAGTCTCACTAGGATTCTAGGTATTCATTAGTCTCGTGGTGTGTATTTGCTGATGGTCCTATTATCTTTGTTGGTTCAGTTACACAGTACCATCCAAGATGCTGCAACACATTATACACAGGCTATGGGTTGTGGGAGCTACAGATATCAGTTATTATTTAGGCTCAGAAACTTAGAATCTCTGCAAGGTTGGACATGATCCTTAGTCTTGTTTTAAGACCGTCTTGTTTTAAAAGTTAAACCCAAATTCTTAAAATATAGAATAGGGGTGCTAGTAGTGCTCACAGAATTGTAGTAAAGATCAGCTGGGAAAGAAGAGCCTATTAAACAGAGCCTGGTATTTAATAAGTATCAGCTGCCTTCAATTAGGAATCTGTGTTGTCATGATTAGAAGATTGCTGGTTTATTTTACAGATCTGTAAGTATAGCCAAAATATGTCAAAATAACCACCAGAAAGAATCATATACCGTCCCTTGAACATTTCATCCCTAGAATCTAGCCAGATTAGCATCTCTATACTGGCAATACTGTTAACACAGATTGTGCTCAAACCCCTCATTGACTTTTCAGCACCTGTAAATTACTGGAGATTTAGGAAGAAGTCTGGGGTTATGGCTTAGTTAAGCTGAGTGGCCAGAAAGTGTGAGATGCTGGATGCCTCCTCCAGTTCATTTCTCCAGCGGCCGCACCAGGCGTATCCATAGCTCCGCTCCCGGGAGCTCGTCTCCGGCGTGGGGCGTGTGCGCACCCCTGGCCGGGCGGAGCCTGGAGCCTGCTCATTAGCAGCGCGGGCAGCTCGTGCGCCCGCAGGAGGGAGGCGGAAGCACAGCCCTGAGCCGCCAGCAGGAGGAGGGAGCGCGGCGGCTGCAGGCAGGGGAGGGAGAGGAAAGAACGGAGGGACGGTTCCCGGACAGAGCGGGAGGAATCGGGGAGCGGCCAGTCCAGGGGGAGCTGCTCCGCTGCGCTGCGCTCGTTATTCACAGGACGCGGCGGCGCTTCCCGGGGCCGCTTCCCGGTCCCCTGGGTGGAGGCTGCCATCTAAACCTGACTCCAGGTGAGTTCCCCAAAGAGGCGAAGCGAGGGGTCTCGAACCAGAGACTTGGAACTGGCGAGGCTGCTCGGCTCCCCAAGCGCTGCTGCCTTGACATTTCCCGATTCACGGGAGGTTTTGGGGGCGGCTGCACAGGCTGGAGGGGCGGATGGGCGGTTGCGATCCTCAGCCGGCGTGGGGGCGTTCGGGAGGAATTAGCTTCAGTGAACGGGGTTTTAGGAGATGTCCGCAAGGCACGCGCTATGTACGCGTTTCTAGACGAGCTTTTGAGACAGAAATTTGGCTTCCCGGATGCCCGTTTTGGCCTTCTGTCCTTCCTTTTGCTTGCCTCATGCCCAATTTTCCAAGCCGAGGAAAGGACTGGAAGGGCGTGGAAGTAGGAGGTCTGGGCACAGCATTCGGCAGGGCAGCCCTGGTCTCCAAGTTTGGGGGTGGGGGGTGGGACTCTTTTCCTTTCAGCCTAATTTACCAGGGGAAAACCCGCAGAGCACCTTGAGGTGCCTTTGCTCCGCACCCTCCATAAGCTTATTAGAGGGAACTTGAGGCTCGCTAGACAACCTGTGACAGGTGACGGCAATTTAGCTTAAAAGCCATGTTGGTTCACTTCGTCTCCTCTTTATCCTTTGTTGCAAAATTGATACCTTTTTGGATTTCTTTAACAGCACAAAGTTTAAGTGGCCGGCTGACAGGAAATATTTCTTTTGAAAATGCTATGAGAAAAGTGATGAGTTAACGTTGAGAGAAAGGCAACTTTATTTTCTCGGAAGAACTTTGGGGAAAGAGATTGATAGGGAAATTCTGGGCATGAAATTATGGACATTTCCCACAGAACTTCCTTCATTTATTTATTTTTTTACATTTCCTTCATTTTTTTTTTTAATCGTGTGTGTGTGTATCAGAGAGACAAAATTCGTTGGAGGTATTAGGACTTTATTTGGTTTAGAAGTTTCTTTCTTACTAATAGCACTAATTTGTGATCTTCATGATTATAAGAATTTACTAAGTGTTTTGCTTTTAGGTGTTTTGGGTCTGTTTTTTAAAAAAATTCAATACTTACTTTGTGGGCCTTGCTGAATACCTCTCAATAAAATCGGTGGGCATACAGTTAGTGACATGACCCCTGTGGATTTAATAGCAGGTAAGTATACAAATGATAAGTTTAGGAAATAAATGTCAGAATCAACATTTAGGTGTGAAATTGAAATATCTTTCAAATATTTACCAAACTCTCTTATAGGATCCAATGTCATTTTATGGTCAAGAGAGCTTAAAGGTTTCTCAGATTGAGATATATGTATCTACTTTGTTAATCCAAATGTAATGTTTTATTTTGTTCTTTAATGACTGTTTGAATTCAACAAATAAAACTTGCATATTTAATGTAAGGTTCTTTCACATATATTACTTCTCCAATTTTTAATATAAATTTAAGGAGAAAAGCAATATTCCATTTTGTAGATGAAGAGACTGTGTCACAGAAGTATTACTTTACCTAGATTTCTGTAATTATTATGTTATAAACTTAGAAATTACATATTATTCTGGAACATATAAAATATATGAATGTTATAAACCATAAGAATTCAGACCTATGCTATTTAACTTCAAGTTTAGTTCTTTACCCAAACAATTGCATGACTACATTGAGACTACTGAAGTAATTATATATGAACACGCTATACGAAAAAATACTTAAAACATTTCTTATTTTTGTCGTTTCTCTTTGATATAAAATATACTATAATTTAATGGAGTTATATTCCATATTTAGATGCTCCTAACTTCCAAATAACACCTAAACTCCTAAAAACTGACCTGTGTCCTTCTTAATAGAAGTGGCTTGACCGGGAGACCCAATTTTTACTAAGAATATTCTTGGGATAATTTATGTCTTATAATCAAGATAAAGACAGGCCACATTTAGTTGTATTTTTAAACCACTTAGTGTGAAGTTGCAACGCAGACATAACTTGCTTTCAGGCTACACTGCCAGCTTTGCAGTGAATAGTCTTTAAGATTCCGTGGAAACATTGGCAGATATAGCTAATGTCTATCTGATGTAGGATTTATGAGAAAAGGAGAGGTAGAAACTGAATGCTCTTATATTTCATATGTGACCACATTCATAAAACTTTATTGATAAGTACTTTGTTGTCTGACACGGGCTGATACAAATAGGCTTCTTCAAGAGTTGAGGAAGAAAACTAAATCCCTATAATACAGCCTTTTTCCTCCTTTTCTTTCTTAAGCGGTAATAGTTGATCCTAGCTTTTGTGTGTCTATGCATGCTCAATACAGTTAGGGGTATAAGGAGAAGTTAAGCAAGAATATTGAATGCTAGCTAGGAAAGTTTTTGGAGTCTCAAATACTTTGGAACGATTTTTCACATTATATACATAAAATTCCTAGTTACATTTGGGAACTAAGTATATTATACACAACTTTGCATCTGATTACAGGATTCCCTGTACATTTATAGCTCAGGTATTCTGGAAAGAGTCAAGATAATTAGTTTTATGGCTCTTGCCCGTGTGACCTGTTTCTTTCTGGTCCTGATATTAAAAGGATGACTTAAATTTTCTGGAATGTCAAAATTTTCTCTTCCCTTGGATCCTACAAAATACTTCAAGCAGTGTATGTGTGATACTCGCTGTCATTCCAACATTTCCAATCCTCCTGAGAATGCTAAACAATGCCCTAGATTTCTTCCTTTGTAATTCTTTCAGATAGAGGGTTAGCTGAGTTAGGAAGAAAGGAGAGAGGGAGAGAAGAAGAGAGATGACATTTTATCCCTCAGGAAAGAACAAGACCAATTGTATTCCTAATTTAGAAATATTATTCTACAAACATTCCTGAACAAGAGGGCTTTGCATATACATTAAAGCAGAATACCTAGTCAACTTCTAGTTATGCCATGTAGTGAAATGGAAGTAAGATGAGCAGGCCGAGATCATTTTTGTTGGAGAACTGAGACCACATGAAATAGGTAACAGAGTTACCCCAACTGGGGGGCAAGAGGACTTGAAAGTTTCCTCCATAAATTTGCAGTTAGTACAGGGCTGCTCCAGTGATCAGAGTCATGAATGCCCTAGAGTGTCTGTATAACCCTGTACACAGGCTGAGACAGCTCTAACGGCCCAGAAAAGCCTCTGGACAGAATCACTGCACCCTTGGACATTGTCCGACCGCATGTATGAGAATAGTGAGTGCTGAGGAGTTGTGGGTAGCTCGGTACAACTCTTGCTAAAGGAGTGTCATCAACATTCATTGCTGAAAGTGAATTTTTTCATTCACATATGTGATGCCTATTAGGTCATGATTTCTTGGATACCAATTTGTACAAGATATGAATTAATTTTTGAACATCCTTTCTTAAAAGTACCATGTTCATATAGTTGCTCATTTTAATATGAGTAGTTCAGATGGGACATAATAGAGTAAGGAAATGATTGAACATCCTAAGATCTAGTGTATATACCTTTGTTCATGATGAGATTCATCCCCTGTCCCCCTTTGTAGTGACACTGATGGCATAAGGAGTATTAGATGAAATTTAATGCAGAAAACAATGGGATATATGAATGGTAGATATGGTTGACAACCACCATTTTCACTGAAGTTGTTTCAAAGCAAAGAAATTTGGGATAAATTCATTTTATTTGCTCCTGAAGGGTAATTAGGAATAAGTAGGAATTGTGAAGAGGCTGTAGTGTTGACATTAAGAGAAGTTTTTGATTCTTAAAATAGGATATATTACACAAGAGTGAACAAACAGAAGATACTGAACAAATATTCTGTCATAAGTAAGTGATGGATTATTCGAACTTGTTGAACTATGTTTTTAAATGTATTATTTAAATATTTAAATATTATTAAAACCTTAAATAATATTTAAATATTATAAAAGTTGTAGAAAATTATGTTTTCAATACAAATATACACTTATAAGCTATATTGTAGATATGGGAGTAAACAATGCAATTTTTTTTAACTGAGTGAAAAATTTAGTTTTTTAAAATTCCAAATGGAGCTAACAGCTTAGTGTGATACATATTTTGAATTTCAAAATTTGTAACCAAATAGGACAAATGTGTTGAACTGTACTTTTCTTGAAGAACCGTGATAAGAATGAGCGGTGAAAAAATTACAGCATACTTACCAGGGATCAAATACTTGCTTAGGGTTAATAAGAAAAATCTCAGCAAACGCTAGAAATGAGGTACACGATCTATCAGAGACCCATGATTAAAGTGGTATCTTGTTAGGTATATGAGCTTGAAAAGAAACGGCATAGCTTCACTTTACCCCAGTTGCTTCTTTTGTAAAACGGGGAGACTAAGAGTGTGGTAACTCAAAATCCTTTGTTAATGATTTTCTTCTTAGAACAGTGCCAGGTCCAATTAGGATTAGATTGCTATTTTTATTATTGATATTTGCCCTAGTTCTGCCTTTTATTGACTGTGTGACATTGGTGAAGATCCCTTTCTGAAGCTTTGTTTCTTACCTACAAGCTGGGAATAGAATACCTGCTATGAAGAGTGGTTGTTAGTACATTAGAAAGGCTGGATATTTGTTTATATAAGGGGCTCAGCGCATGGTAGAAATTTGATAGCATTTTTTGCTTGCCCTCCCATGTATTACTGTGAAGACATCCCACATATTATGTCCAAGTTTTTATTTTCCCCTCAAATGCAATGTCAAGCACAAAACATTCCCATCTCCCAATTCTCTTCTGATGTTCTACAACCATTAAAGTATAGAAAACTAGAATGAGTGTTTTTATAACTTTTGCTGTACTTAAGCATGTGGAGAGAAGAGCGCTAGATCACAGGACACACTTTGATAGGAAAAGGGAAATATTTACACTGCAAACAACTTTCTCCTCATGCTTAACAGTTTTATGCTGTCATTCTGTCAGCACCAAGTGAGATTTTTCTATTTAAATAGTTTTCTATTTGTGGTATGATAATTCATGTATGGACTTCATGTAACTAACATAAATATAATGGATGGTTGAGAAGTGGTTTATTTTTACCAAGAGGAAAAAATGTGTACACGATTTTTTAAAATATTGCTTTGAAAATATTTAAAATTAATTTTGATTCAGTTGGTGGAAGATAGCGTCACAAACTCACTGCTAGTGGTATTCTTGAGAAGTAATGTTTGAATTTTCTAGGTATTGTCCCCAGACTGCCTTAAAAGAATTTAATTTCAGATGTAAATTTTCTGCTTAACATGGAAGATTTTCCCTGAAAATATTAGCTTCATCAGATACATAGTTGCTTAGGGGTAGCTGCATGGAATTATGGGAAGAGTGAAATAGAAAAAAATTTTCATGTCTAAGTTATACATACTGGTGTAATCATATTGATTGGATGATAATGATAATTACAGCAATAATGTGATTGAAAGGGTAAGCAAGTAACATATACTACAGTTACTAATATAATCCTGTGATTGAGTTTACCACTTCGTTTCTCTTTCCTGGAAACCCTTAAGTTTGTCACTATTGCACTTTATTTCCTTTGCTTATTGTAGTGGTGTATTAGTTGTATTACTGCTGCTATAACAAATTACGACACATTTACATAACTTAACACATATTTATTGTCTTGCAGTTTCAAAGGTCAGAAGTCCAAAATCACTTTAATTAGGCTAAGTCAATGTGTCTGCAGTGTGGGTTCCTTCTCGAGGTGCTGAGGGGAGAATCCATTCTCTTGCATTTTCTGCTTCTGGTGGCACCTGTCTTCATTGTCTTTTCCCCATTCCTCCATTTTCAAGGTGCGTTGCTTTTATTTCTGTTTCTGTCTCCGCGCTGTCTCCTCCTTTAACTTTGAGTCCTTCTCTCCACTTCATCTAAGGACTCCTGTGATTACTTTGGACTCACGTGGATGATCTGGGATAATCACCTTGTCTCCAGATCCTTAAATGAATCGTATCTACAAGTCCTTTGGCTGTGTAAGGCAGCACATTCCCAGGGCCGGGAGATTAGGTGAAGAACATCTTTTGGGACTATTATGCAGCCTATCACAAGTGGTAATATCACTTTTATGCCTTGAGACCCTGAAATTAATGTACTTGCTTACGCATGGAAAAACAATGTATCTGTGGGGGTAACAGTTTATTTTTGAACCATTAGAAGGTATTGATGGGGAAGTTTTCATCTGACAACAGATACTGATAAATTAAATACCCTTAGATTTGTCAAAACTAGCTTTAGTAAAATATAAGTAAAAGTATTTGCACTGCTAGGGTCAAAAATATTAATTAAACCCATTATTTATCAAGGCCAAGTCCTGGATTAGTTAGGTTTAAATTAACCTAGAACATTATCTTCCATAGTGCTTAATTGTGAAGCTTAGTTCTTGTTGACAAAAGCTCATCCATATAAGAAAGCATCGAAAGGTTGGTGTTTTTTTAACCTTTGCAGAATATAACTTTTCAAAGGGATGTTAGACAGTAGTTCCATCACAATTGATGCAGTTCACAGACATTCTTTGTGAATATTTTATCTCATGAGTTATATCTATGACACTAATCATAGACTTCTAGAAGAAATTTAGCAATGGTCATGTCAGCCTTTCAAATCTTTCTGTAACCTAGAAGAGGATCATTGCATAAGATAGATTCATTTTCCCCTTTATTCCATTGTTGCCAGAGAGAACTTGAAATGCCCTGTTCAAATTAATTTAATGCAAATGAATTCTTGCTGCCTCACAAGTAGTTTGTCCTTCATTTTTCTTAAAATTATATTGAAAATGGATGTGACCTGCTTTACTGGTTGTTGTGCAGGAAGCGTTGTCCTTCCTGAAAGCTCCCTCCGTTGTCAAAATGAAGCCATTAAGAGTAAAGTAAATTATATTATCTGATCATAGTATCACAATTGACCTTAAAACAATAAATTTTATAATCAGTGCAAATTGCTGAATAGTGTTTGCAGTTGTAGAAATTTCAAAGGAAACCCTGGTTGAGATACAAAGCTGCTATAATCATTTTTAAAATCTTTGTTTTTCTTTTACTTTGGAACAGTAGTGCAGTAAGTACTTTTGCCTTATTGTTCTCTCTGCCTTCCAGAAACCCTCATTCAAATATTCTAAGTTTTTAAGTCTTTTTCATTTCTTTTAATATTGTAACATTTAACAATGTCAAAGAAAGTATAATTTTTCTGGAAATCAAGCTAAAAATAAAGAGAAGCCGATGTAAATGAACATCAAATTAACAAGATTGATTAGGAAAAGTAATTTTTGAAAAGGGCCCAAAATCCCTTTGCACATAAATGCAAAAGAATTTAGTGAAAGAAGGTGAAACTGGAGTAAAGAACTCTACGGATGCGTAAGTAACTCTTAATAAGAATGAGTAACGTACATGCGTATCTTTAGCTCCCAGTTTCAGAGATACAGTAGTTGTACAACAAATGGTCCTTTCCTGCTCTTAAGGAAGCCTCTCCTCCTCCAGCCATGCCATTCCTCAGAGCAAGCTCTTCCACTGAGTTTTCAGCAACCATAAGTAAGAAGGATGGTACGATAGGCTGCGTGTACATATGGCCCTCATTAGCAGGCCAACTGTTCCTTTTGCCCACCCACATCACTGGGGACATATGGCGTTACTTTGACTGTTGAAACAAGTGTGTGTGGACATATCTTGGTATGAGTAAAAGACTGTTGATTGTCTTTCTCTTGTCGCTCGTGCAACCGTCTCCTTGTGGAGATCGTATTATCCATAACACTAGATTTGAGGATGATAAATGACGTTGTTATTATTAACTGAATTTGCCTCTCTAGTTTGATCACAAAACCAGCGAATGTTTGCTTATGGAACATGTAAAGCTTATAGAAGACGGAAAGCTTACAGAAAGAAATGATGGCTTTTCTAAGCATAAGAGTCAGGTCTTTTTCAATCAAAAACTAACTCATTCAAAAATTCAAGAGTTCTGTAAAACCAGAACAGCAGAGGTTTCAGAAATGCTATTGAGATCATTTATTATAAAATAGCCATTAATGAAATGTAATAGTGAGTCTGTTGTTGTGACTATGTGGAGAAATGAATGAGAAAATATAAGATAGGCTGGAATGAAGAGAGTCATCGGATCCCAACATAATTCATTTTGTATAGTTCACAGTATTGTAGCTTTAAAAAAATTATGAATTTTTTCAGTACTGTGAATTCTGAATTTGCAATATGAGGCTTTTCAATCCTTGCAACAAGTGTGTATTTTTCAGTGGTTCTAGAATTATCGGGGCTTTCGAGCTGCTTCTGATAAGAAGGCAAGGCTAGAGGACTCGTGTTGAGGTGGCATTTGCACAGGACTTTAGATAACATACATCGATGATGTAGAGAGAAGAGCGGGTGATGTTGCTGTGGATTATAGTGGAAAGGCACCTTTTGCTCCCTCTGCTGACCTATTTGTGTATTCAGCTGTGTAGCATATTTCTTGTATAATTACATAGTAATTTCACACACTACATTAAGAAAATCTGAACAATTTTTACTAAACTCATGTTTTCTAAATATTAAGTAAATAAAACCAATATTTGGCTAGGTAACATTTATAAAAACAGGATTTCTAGATAGATGATGATAAATTTTCATCTATATCTATAGAGCTGATAAATTTTCAAAACCCTTTGAATATCACTTGTACTACAAAGTCTCGTTTCAGTTTCAGTGCCATGGCACATTGATTAATCACCACTAAAGCGGTACATGAAATATTTGGCAATATAGGTATTTGGTAATGGTGATTGATGCACAGAATACGGCACCGTTATTATGCACTGGCCTTGAGAACTTTAGTTTTCATCTTCGATCACCTGATAGAGAACAAACTAACAGCTTTTTTCTTTCACCTTGCTGGAGAATAAACTAACAACTTCAAATTATCTGATCCATCCAAAAACTTATTTCCGTGAAACTCACTGATTTATTTATTATTTCGTGGGGATCACTATTATTTGCTGTAGTAAAATATCAAATGATCGATGTTTTATACCAACATGGCAGCTCACATGGTAGGCAACAGAATGAAAACAAACAGGTTTACTACCAAGAATTATACTAGATTGCTTTTATTGACAGAAAAAGCATACAGATAATTTTATTCAGAGATTTTATGTGAATTATTTTGATAAGTGTACACATATATTTATAACTGACCTTTCTTTGTCAAGTGTGTGCCCACACACGTATTCATACTAAATCAATCTTAGAGATCTTATCCAAAGATTGAATTTCTTAAAGTGACTGTTCCAAATATGTATAATTTATGGCAAAAAAGTCACAAAATGGCAATACAAGGAGGCATAAAAGTGAAGATAAAGGGGGAGATGATGGTTAAAAACACCTGTAAATGAATAATTGATTTTGATTTAAATTCTTTTTAGTTCTTAGCTGATGAAATGAATATAAATGAAATTATTATGCAAAACACCTCTATTTGTTGTATATGCATGTACATATATGTGTTACAAATACAAAACTGATAGGATATTATTTAACATATATTCACACTCATAATGTGCATATATGTACATAATGAAAATGAGTGCTTGTTTTATATGTATGTATACACACACATACACATATTGCATACTTTCATTTTTTAAAATTTTACTTTAAGTTCTGGGATACATGTGCTGAACATGCAGGTTTGTTACATAGGTATACTTGTGCCATGGTAATTTGCTGCACCCATCAACCCGTCATCTAGGTTTTAAGCTCCACATGCATTAGCTATTTGTCCTAATGCTCTCCCTCCCCTTTCCCCACACCCACCTACAGACCCCAGTGTGTGATGTTCCTCTCCCTGTGTCAATATGTTCTCATTGTTCAGCACCCACTTATGAGTGAGAACATGCAGTGTTTGGTTTTCTGTTCCTGTGTTAGTTTGCTGAGGATGATGGTTTCCAGCTTCATCCATATCCCCGCAAAGGACGTGAACTCATCCTTTTTTATGGCTGTGTAGTATTCCATGGTGAATATGTGCCACATTTTCTTCATCCAGTCTATCATTGATGGGCATTATGTTGGTTCCAAGTCTTTGCTATTGTAAATAGTCCCATGATAAACATATATGTACATGTGTCTTTAGAGTAGAATGATGTATAATCCTTTGGTATATACCCAGTAATGGGATTGCTGGGTCAAATGGTATTTCTGGTTTTATATCCTTGAGGAATCACCACATTGTATTCCACAATGGTTGAACTATTTTACAAGCCCACCAACAGTGTAAAAGTGTTCCTATTTCTCTGCATCTTCTCCAGCATCTGTTTCCAGAATTTTTAATGATCACCATTCTAACTGGTGTGAGATGGTATGTCATTGTGGTTTTGATTTGCATTTCTCTAATGAACAGTGATAATGAGCTTTTTTCATATGTTTATTGGCCACATACATATCTTCTTTTGAGGAGTGTCTGTTCATATCCTTTGCCCACTTTTTGATGGGGTTGTTTGTTTTTTTTTTCTTGTAAATTTGTTTAAGTTCCTTCTAGATTCTGGATATTAGACCTTTGTCAGATGGATAGATTGCAAAAATTTTCTCATATTTTGTAGGTTGCCTGTTCACTCTTGTGATAGTTTATTTTACTGAGCAGAAGCTCTTTAGTTTGATTAGATTCCATCTGTCAATTTTGGCTGTTGTTTCAAGCGCTGTTGGTGATTTAGTCATGAAGTCTTTGCCCACACCTATGTCCTGAATCATATTGCCTAGGTTTTCTTCTAGGGTTTTTATAGTTTTAGGTTTTACATTTATGTTTTTAATCCACCTTGAGTTAATTCTTTTATAAGGTATAATGAAGGGGTCTAGTTTCTCTTTTCTGCATATGGCTACCCAGTTTTCCCAGCGCCATTTATTACATAGGGAATCCTTTCCCCATTGCTTGCTTTTGTCAGGTTTGTTGAAGATCAGATTGTTGTAGATGTGTGGTGTTATTTCTGAGGCCTCTATTCTGTTTCATTGGTCTATATATCTGTTTTGGTATTAGCACCATGCTGTTTTGGTTACTTTAGCTTTGTAATATAGTTTGAAGTCAGGCAGCGTCATGCCTCCAGCTTTGTTCTTTTTGCTTAGGTTAGCCTTGGCTCCACAGGCTCTTTTTTGCTTCCATATGAAATTTAACATAGTTTTTTTCTAGTTCTGTGAAGAAAGTCAATGGTAGCTTGATGGGAATAGCATTGAATCTATAAATTACTTTGGGCAATATGGCCATTTTCATGATATTGAGTCTTCCTATCCATAAGGATGGAGTGTTTCTCTATATGTTTGTGTCCTGTCATTTCCTTGAGCTCTGGTTTGTAGTTTTCTTTGAAGAGGTCCTTCACATCCCTTGTAGGTTGTATTCCTAGGTATTTTGTTTTCTTTTTAGCAATTGTGAATGGGAGTTTACTAATGATTTGGCTCTCTGCTTGTCTGTTATTGGTATATAAGAATGATTGTGATTTTTGCACATTAATTTTATATCCTGAGACTTTGCCAAAGTTGCTTATCAGGTTAAGGAATTTTTGGGCTGAGGTGGTGGCGTTTTGTAAATATACAATCATGTCATCTGCAGACAGAGACAATTTGATTTCCTCTCTTCCTATTTGCATGCTTTTATTTCTTTCTCTTACTCGATTGCCCTGGCCAGAACTTCCAATACTATCTTGATAAGAGTGGGGAGAGAGGGCATCCTACTCTTGGGCCAGTTTTCAAAGGTAATGCTTCCAGCTTTTGGCCATTTAGCATGATATTAGCTATGCATTTGTCATAAATAGCTCTTATTTTTGTGAGATATGTTCCATCAATACCTAGTTTATTGAGAGTTTTTAGTATGAGGGGTGTTGAATTTTATTGAAGGCCTTTTCTGCATCTATTGAGATAATCATGTGGTTTTTGTCATTGGTTCTGTTTATGTGATGGATTATGTTTATTGATTTGCATATGTTGAACCAGCCTTGCATGCCAGGCATGAAGCCAAGTTGATCGTGGTGGATAAGTTTTTGATGTGCTGCTGGATTCTCTTGCCGGTATTTTATTCAGGATTTTCGCATCGATGTTCATCAGTGATATTGGCCTGAAATTTTCTTTTTCTATTGGGTCTCTGCCAGGTTTTGGAATCAGAGTGATGCTGGCCTCATAAAATGATTTAGGGAGGAGTCTTTCTTTTTCTATTGTTCAGAATAGTTTCAGAAGGAATGGTACCAGCTCCTCTTTGTACCTCTGGTAGAACTCGGCTGTGAAGACATCTGGTCCTGGGCTTTTTTTGGTTGGTAGGCTAGTAATTACTGAGTCAATTTCAGAACTTGTTATTGGTCTATTCAGGGATTTGACTTCTTCCTGCTTTAGTCTTGGGAGGGTGTATGTGTCCAGGACTTTATCCATTTCTTCTAGATTTTCTAGTTTATTTGTGTAGAGGTGTTTACAGTATTCTCTAATAATAGCTTGTATTTCTGTGGGATCAGTGGTGATATACCCTTTATCGTTTTTTAATGTGTCTATTTGATCTTTCTCTCTTTTCTTCTTTGTTAGTCTGGCTACCGGTCTATCTATTTTGTTAATCTTTTCAAAAAACCCACTCCTAGATTCATTGATTTTTTTTTGAAGGTTTTTTTGTGTTTCTCTCCCATTCGGTTCTGCTGTGATCTTAGTTATTTCTTGTTTTATACTAGGTTTTTAATGTGTTTTCCATTGCTTCTTTTGATTGTGATGTTAGGGTGTCTATTTTAGATCTTTCCCACTTTCTAATGTGGACATTTAATGCTGTAAATTTCCCTCTAAACACTGTTTTAACTGTATCCCAGAAATTCTGATATGTTGTGTCTTTGTTCTCATTGGTTTCAAAGAACTTATTTATTTCTGCCTTAATTTTGCTATTTACCCAGTAGTCATTCATAAGCAGGTTGTTCAGTTTCCATGTAGTTGTGCAGTTTTGAGTGAGCTTCTTAATTCTGAGTTCTAATTTGATTACACTGTGGTGTGAGAGATTGTTTGTTATGATTTTCATTCTTTTGCATTTGCTGAGGAGTGTTTTACTTCCAATTATGTGGTTGATTTCAGAATAAGTGCTATGTGGTGCTGAGAAGAATGTATATTCTGTTGATTTGGGGTGGAGGGTTCTGTAGGTATCTATTAGGTCCACTTGGACCAGAGCTGAGTTCAAGTCTGAATATCCTTGTTAATTTCCTTTCTTGTTGATCTGTCTAATATTGATAGTGGGTTGTTAAAGTTTCCCACTATTATTGTGTGGGAGTCTAAGTCTCCTTGTAGGTCTCTAGGAACTCGTTTTATGAATCCTGGTGCTCCTGTATTTGGCATATATATATATTTAGGATACTCAGCTCTTCTTGTTGCATTGATCCCTTTACTACTATGTAATGCCCTTCTTTGTCCTTTTTTATCCTTGTTGGTTTAAAGTCTGTTTTATTAGGGACTAGGATTGCAACTCCTGCTTTTTTTTCTTTCTTTCCATTTGCTTGGTAAATATTCCTCCATCCCTTTATTTTGAGCCTATGTGTGTCCTTGCAAGTGAGATGTGTCTCCTGAATACAGCACACCTGTGGGTATTGACTCTTTATCCAATTTGCCAGTGTATGTCTTTTAATTGGGGCATTTAGCTCATTTATATTTACCGTTAATATTGTTATGTGTGAATTTGGTCCTGTCATCATGATGTTAGCTGGTTATTCTGCACATTAGTTGAAGCAGTTTCTTCCTAGTTTCATTGGTTTATATATTTTGGTGTGTTTTTGCAGTGGCTGGTACTGGTTTTTCCTTTCCATGTTTAGTGCTTCCTTTAGGAGCTCTTGGAAGGCAGGTCTGATGGTGACTAAATCTGTCAGCATCTGCTTGTCTGTAAAGGATTTTATTTCTCATTCACTTATGAAGCTTAGTTTGGCTGGTTATGAAATTCCATATGTACATCATGGAAACGAGTGCATGTGATACACACACACACACACGCACACACATTGCATACTTTCATTTTTGTGTCCATTACTTTTCTGATTTTATCAGCAGTCAACTAAAGAAAATAGAAAAAAAAATTGGTAATTCGATCTTTCATGTTCTGCATCTTCCAGCTTCACAACTTATAGTTTTCTATTTTTATTGTTATTGTGATCAGAATGAAAATGTATACAATAGAATCAGAATCAGGTCAGAATCAACAAAAATACTATAATGTTTGTACATGCTTTCGATGCAGTTTGTCTCTGCAAAGGGTGTGTGTGTTTCTATGCACATGTGCATGTACACAAGTGTGTAAATAAGTGTTTTATTCATGATGGAGAAAGGCTGGTCAAAATGATTCTGAATGAGATAGCACCACTACAGCAGATAATTAGGTCTCTAGCAATAAAACAAGTCATTAAACATGTTTCTAAGCATCTACTCAGTATCTGGCACAATGTTAAGTAGTGTAAATATAATCATTAGCAAAATTCAGCTTCTACCCTCAATGGTATATGTGTAGAACAAATTGGTAAAGCTGGAGTACATTTCAGGACCAAAAACAGTTTCTGTGTAGTTCCCACTTCATCAAGACCATGTTGTATACCTCTCATACACTTAAGCCATAGGGAAGCAATTATTCCATCCATCCTTTTACAGGGTAGTGGTGGGGAAGAAGAGTTGACTGTCATGCTTGAATTCACATAATTTCATAATTAAATAATTTCATGTTACATAATCTCGATAAACCTAAAATCCAATATATGATAAAGATAGTGTTTCAAATCAGTGGATAAGTGATAAACAGTTCATAAAATGGTGTTCAGATAATTGGCTATATGTATTTTATAGTTGCACAAAGGTATAATATGTCATTAATAAATATTAATTCCATAGTGGATGTCAAATACACTTTTTCAAAATATAAAGAAAAAATACCATAGACAAATATCACTTGCAACATTACGGTTAAAATTAAATATCCAAACATAGCCCTAACCAATAACAGAAAATTTAAAAAAAAAATTATGGATTGGAATTTGTTAAAATATAAAACTTTTCTTTTTCAGAGGATACAATGAATATGTGTAAAAAGCAAATATCAAATCAGCAACAAGTGCTTGCAATTCACTTGACATATTTAAAATATGAGTAGTTCCAACAAATCATAAATAAATGATTAGTAGTCCAATAAAAAAAAGACAAAGTACATTGACAGGAAACTGTATGAAACTCATGAACACTAAATGTCTTAGATTCTCTATTGTTAAACAAAACGCAAAAACAATAGAGAACATTATGAATATGGAGTTAATATTTAACAAAATTATTTTATCCATGTTATAAGTAAATATTTACATCCAAAAACCCTTGTTTTCTCTGAAAGTTGTCACTTATGAGTCTATTTTGAAAATGTTTAAAGAATAGTAATTAATTAACTTTAATAAATAGGTACTCCTATTGAGGGAAAACAGACATTTCCATAATTTTTCTTCTGTTTCTAATCTAGTAGATGGTAGGAAAATAATGACAATTGCATGTTCATACCTGGAGAATATGCATTCCATTTCTTTTAAACTTTTGCATTCTCAAAACTATATTGATACCTCAAAGCATACCCTTTGCTGTTGAAAACAGCCTTTCAAGTATAAAGACACACACATCACTTTCCTTAAATCTTATATAAGGCAAGGGCCTAGATTCCTATCAGAAAATGTATTTCAAGAATGCTTTTTTAGTAGTTCCTGTGGCCTTATCTTATAGAGGAAGGTTTTTTTTTAAACATACACACAGTATTTGATGCACATTTTTATTGGAAAGAGCTTTTATTTCCTTAAATGTTTTGTTGTCTAAGTGTGAAAAGTATCCTGCAGTGGAATTCAGTGGCACAGATGCTTATTGTGATAGATGAGATGAACTTGCTTCCCTAAGCATGCATGGGCATGAAATGCATCTGGCTTCTGTACATAAAAGTCAGTTATGTTCCCAAATGTGTCTCTGCATTTACACAGACGTTTAGGGGCAGACACCCTACTGTTCCCTCAAAAGGCGGCTCTGCTTAATTATGAAGTTCAAGTTAGACCAGAAGTTGGAAAATACTAAATTCCACATTGCAGACAGAGCCTGAGCAGGTGATGTCACCACTGCATTCTAAGGTGGCAAGTCCTCAGAGAAGTAACTTATCACCTTACCATGGAGAAAAATAACCGTGTCCAGAACACAAGAGGATGCTTTAAGGTAGCGTACAATCAAGTGTGCAAACCTGTGCAATACATACCAGATGAAATCCAGTTCAGAGGCTCAGGAAAACAAACAAATGAGGATATGCTTTAAAAAATAGGACTTAATATAAACAGTCGTGAGAGTAAAACTATTGCTAAGCACATAGGAAACATAAACCAGGCTTTCAGGAAGGAGTTTGGCACATGTGTGCACTGGTAGGAGGTGTAATGTGCAGAAATCCGGCCTTTTGTGGCATAGCAACTAAAGTTCCTTTTCTATTGTCCAGACAACCTTAAATATTCCTTTATGCAGTACTATTTTAAAAAGGCCATCTACTGTGCACAATGTGTTAGCATCAAGGACATGAAATTTATCTGGAATATACCAAAACTTTAATCAATAGACTAGGACCAAAGCTTTTAAAAACAGGTTTTCGTAGATAAATCATTATAAGTTATTATTTCCTCGCCATAGGTAAGGCATGATAGATAACTTTACTTTTTCTCAGTCACTTAGTGTGTAGGTAGAATAATGACCCTTAGCAGGATGACCTTTTGAATGTGTTGTTAGGCAGCATGGAAGCATTATGGTTAGAGGTGGAATTAAGATTGCTAATCACCTCACCTTAAACTGGAGCGATTATCCTGAATTATCTAGGTGGGCCCACTGTAGTCACAAAGAACCTTCAGACAGGAAGGCGGAGAGACCAGAGTGAGCAGAAGAGCTTGGGGAAACTGGAGCCGAGGCTGAAGTGATGTGCTGTGTCCAAGATGTGCAGAGGCCAAGAGCTCAGGGATACATGTGACCCCTCAAACCTGGTGAATTCTCTCCTGGAATCTCTAGACAAAATATACACTTGATGATACCTTGATTTTAGCACACTAAGACCCATTTTGGACTTCTGACCCCCAGAAGTATAAAGAAAAAAAATGTGTTGTTTTAAGCCTCTGAGTTTATGTTAATTTACTGTAACAGCAGTAAGAAACTAACACAGTAAGACGGCTTTTATTTTTATGTGATGTATAGAATTAAATTGGATATGCTAGGAAATATTGGAAATTTATTGATTTATTTTTTTGTCTGAGCTGGAGTCTGGCTCTGTCGCCCAGGCTGGAGTGCAGTGGCGCGATCTCGGCTCACTGCATGCTCTGCCTCCCGGGTTCCCACCATTCTCCTGCCTCAGCCTCCCGAGTTGCTGGGACTACAGGCGCCGCCACCACGCCAGCTAATTTTCTGTATTTTTAGTAGAGACGGGGTTTCACCGTGGTCTCGATCTCCTGACCTTGTGATCCGCCCGCCTCGGCCTCCCAAGGTGCTGGGATTACAAGTGTGAGCCACCGTGCCCGGCCAGGAATTTATTTTCTTAATATAGTTCTTCATATTAGAATAATGAGAACCATCGAGTAATGAAGTGTTCTATTTTGTGAAGGATGATTATATAAACAGTACGAAGGTTAAAAACCGGGCGGGACCGGCTGGGCACAATGGCTCGTTCATGTAATCCCAGCACTTTGGGAGGCCGGGGCAGGTGGATCTCTTGAGCCCAGGAGTCTCAGATCAACCTGGGCAACATGTGAAACCCCATCTCCACAAAAATACAAAAACCAGGCAGACGTGGTGGCGGCGCCTGTGGTCCCAGCCACTCAGGAGGCTGCGGTGGAAGGATCGGAGCCCGGCAGGTGCAGGCTGCGGTGGACCGTGATTATGCCACTGCGCTCCAGTCTGGGTGACAGAGTAAGACCCTGTCTCCATTAAATAAATAGATAAATAAATATATATATAAGTAAAAGAGGAGGGTGTCTTTTGAAGGCTATTAAAGTCGTCTAAGTGTCCTCTGATTATATGAGGCTGGAATGGTGCATGGAATGTTGTGTTGAATAACCTGATACAGTCTCTGAAACTATAGAAGCATTAGTAATTTTAGCCTGAGAGTGCTATAATCTGGGATAATTTGGTCCAATACTTCCAGAGAGGGTTGAAGTTTTGAGATAGCTGGAGTTATTTCAGTTGAAGACCTGAATATGAGGCAACTGCATACTCAATTACAATTCAATTTCTACTCTTTATATAAGGTAGAAATGGGTAACATGTGGGACACTGTGTTAAAAGTAATGCAGCCATAGTGTAGTGGTAAAAGCAGATGAAAAGTACTATAATAGTCGTATAGATGAGGTACTGGAAAGAAGCAGATTTGAAAAATTGGAGATAAATGTCAGTTTTCCGGAGCCATGGGATGAAAACCAAACCGGATTACAACAGATTCAATTCACTCAAGATGTCTAACTTGGTAATAGGTCAGAAAACTCAATTTGTCGTATTTTCTTAAAAGTACACAAAAATGTTCCTTTTGATAAAACACGTGTAGTGCACCTTCGGATTTGATTTTTCTTTATGTTCTGTAAACTGCTCACAGTAAAACAGAAAAAAAGTCTGACAAATATGATGGTCCTTAAATCTTGTAGGAGTATGATGCTTCTCCAAAGAATAGAGGTTTTCCTAGGAAGGCCCTAAGCAAGGAATCAAGTTTCCTTTTGCAAGAAATAAAATTCTCAAAAGTTCCCTGCACCTTGGAAAGGCTCTGGTTGAAATTAATAGCACAACGTTATTTATTTAAATTTTAACTTTTAAGTTCAGGGGTACAAGTGTAGGTTTGTTACAGAGGTAAGCTTATGCCATGGGATTGGTTGTACAGTTTATTTCATCACCCAGATATTAAGCCTAATATCCATTAGTTGTTTTTCCTGATCCTCATAGCAAATATGACCCCCATAAAGTTTTATGGTTACTTTTTTCTTATCTTCTGATTAATGCCATTAGATTCACCAATTGAAATTATTTTTCAGTAGTTTAATTCCCTCTAGAAGGTTTAAAAAATGTTTCCGAATTTCCTAAGTCTTCTTTCTTTGTTAGTCTTCTAAAAAGCTATATTCAATAGAATTCATGTGCTTAGGTACAGTTTCACTAAAAGCGTATCTTCAACATTTGATCTGTTTAAAAGTTCTTAAGGTGTTAAGGAACATTAGGTATCAGAGTTTATGGCATTTGATTAATCTGAATAAATCTTGGCATCAAATTGAATTCAGCAAAAGTAACAGTGATAAATCAGAGAGCAATATTTGAAATGTCTCCAGGAAACATTTTAAAACAATTTTTAAGTTCACTAATTTGAGTCATTACACTTGGCCCTAATATGGTAGATTTTAAGTGAAGCTCAGTCGAACCTGGCAGATATCATATACAAACTTTTAATAGTCCTAACAATTCCTGTACCTCATTTGGATAAAGATTATTTCCAGAGCATCAGTGCTTTGACCAGAAAGGCATTTATTATTCTGTAACACTTTTCTTGAGAAATTAGCATGATTCATCATTTGAGTACGCTCTCTCAGATAAGATTCTAATATTTGGGTGTGAATAAAACTTCAGGGCATTGAAAACAGCTGGAAGATAGACAATAGGGTGATCATCCTCTCTTGTCATTCTCTATCAAGGTCCTCTTTAATTATTGGCCTAAACAGCTATAACTTTATGGTGAAAACAAACCGCTCGGATATAGCGTTAAAGGTTGAAATAATGAATTATACATAAATCGATTTAGTTCAGTTATATTCTGTTGAATTGGGAGAACATCGAATTTTTAAATTTCTCTGCATTTCATGAAGTTAGGAATAAAAGCTGGGGTGGGGTCTCCTGAAATAATGAGGTCTAGAATAATTTCTGTTAAATTTACTTTTTAGTAGGATAAGTCTACTAAAATCAATATGAATGGAACCTTCAATGTACCACTGAAGATAATTAATCTTTGAGAGGTTAAGTAACCATTACAAGGTAATTTACCTAATTAGCAACTAAACCAACCAAATTTTAGATTTCTTAACTTTAAGACTATTGCTCACATAGTCACGTAAAGTATATCTTCCACATAGTCACAGGCAATCACAAGCTAACACGAGCAGTTAGCACAAAATAGATGTTCCACATAGAATGCAGAACAAAAAAAGACACTTTAAAAATCCTTTTCCCTTTTCCAAATTCATATTTAAAAAGTTTCTTGTGGAATTTCCCAAATGCCAGCATGGCCACATATAATACAGATTGATACTCAGACCTCTAATGAGAAACAGTTAGAATTATGCTAAACAAGGAACATTCTATATTGATTTCACAAATTCTCCTCTTTCCACTTATAGTTTCTCATAAAATGTAACATGTTTGTCTTGTGTGGAGTCTGTATAGAAAAAGTGTGATAACTGAAGATATAGACACACAGGTGTATGTATGTCTGTGTGTTCCTGTGTATTATAGCCTTTCTTTAATGGTTTTCTCTTTATATATATATATATACTTTAAGTTCTAGGACACATGTGCACAACGTGCAGGTTTGTTACATATGTATACATGTGCCATGTTGGTGTGCTGCACCCAGTAACTCATCATTTACATTAGGTATATCTCCAAATGCTGTCCCTCCCCCTCACCCCACCCCATGACAGGCCCCGGAGTGTGATGTTCCCCTTCCTGGGTCCATGTGTTCTCATTGTTCAATTCACACCTATGAGTGAGAACATGCAGCGTTTGGTTTTTTTTGTCCTTGTGATAGTTTGCTGAGAATTATGGTTTCCAGCTTCATCCATGTGTCTACAAAGGACATGAACTCATCCTTTTTTATGGCTGCATAGTATTCCATGGTGTATATGTGCCACATTTTCTTTTTTTTTTCTTTTTTTTATTATACTTTAGGTTTTAGGGTACATATGCACAATGTGCAGGTTTGTTACATATGTATCCAGCCACATTTTCTTAATCCAGTCTATCATCGTTGGACGTTTGGGTTGGTTCCAAGTCTTTGCTATTGTGAATAGTGCCACAATAAACATACGTGTGCATGTGTCTTTATAGCAGCATGACTTATAATCCTTTGGGTATATATACATATATATATAAAAAAACTATATATATATATTTTGGGGACGGAGTTTCGCTCTGTCACCCAGCTGGAGTGCAGTGGCGCGATCTCGGCTCACTGCAAGCTCCGCCTCCCGGGTTCACACCATTCTCCTGCCTCAGCCTCCAGAGTAGGTGGGACTACAGGTGCCCGCCACCATGCCCGGCTAATTTTTTGCATTTTTACTACAGACGGGGTTTCACCGTGTTAGCCAGGATGGTCTCGATCTCCTGACCTCATGATCCACCCTCCTTGGCCTCCCGAAGTGCTGGGATTACAGGCATGAACCACCGCGCCTGGTCTCTATTTAAGTTAGCTCTGTCCAGGGCAAACCAGCATTTCAAAGATACAAACTGTTTTTGCAAAAAACAGGTATACACCTATCCATAGTGCAGACATTATGTCTACTTATTTCTCTCTAAATAGATCTTTCATTTTAACAAGTACTTCACCTTCACAAAATTTAGTTGAGTCAGTGAACTCTTATCCAGATGCTATATCTTGGCCAGATTATCAAGAATTAAGCCTCACAGATAGGCTGTTTCCATTTCCTTTAACAAAGTTTATCAGTCCTGAGTTACTTCTTGATTTCTTGCCAGTGGCATATAATGATGACTCAGCCAAGTCAGTTCCCAGAGTTGGACTCTTTTTTTTCTTATACACAGGAAACTTCTTTTCCAAGAATACTTGTTCCAGTTGCTCACAATCTTCATAGTTGATGATTATAGAATGATCTATGTACTTTCAATGTACCTTCAAAAATGAGATCTGCAGCTGGATAAGACGTGTGTGTGTGTGTGTGTGTGTGTGTCTTAGTAGACTTAAACCTTTCATTGAATAAGAAGCCTAGTTGATAGTGTAAGGTGAGAGTTAGAAGAACAGGGAATTATTTGGTTTAAGGAATTGTGAAGAAATGTGCTATGCCATTAAAATTTTTCTCTACTTTTGTGTTAAATCTTAATTTTGTGCAGAATTTACTAAGCTGCAGGAAACTGTCAAAATTGACTCTTGCTAAGTTCCATATTGGTTTGTAATTATCTTAAAACAAAAGTTGGTTGATACTAAAGTGCAGTTTTTCCTCTAGCTTTCATAAATTGAGACAGGTCTTTTTCTCACCCTCCACATACCTATGGCTGGAAGCCGAGGTGGTTGTTCTTGGTTCCCGTTACAACTTCTAGACTGTTAATTTCTCCGCTCCTTGCAAATTAGACTGTTTCTTTGAAACTCAAACCCCTTGGAAATATCAGCCATGCCCCTTTGGTATTACCATCATCAACAGACCTCCCTCCTGGGCACTCTGGTCTTATTTTTTTTTTTTTTTGAGATGGAGTCTTGCTCTGTCACCCATGCTGGAGTGTAATGGTGTGATCTCGGCTCACTGCAAACTCCTCCTCCCGGTTTCAAGTGATTCTCCTGCCTCAGGTTCCTGAGTAACTGGGATTACAGGTGCATACCACCACACCCAGCTAATTTTTGTATTTTTGGTAGAGACGGGGTTTCGCCATGTTGGCCAGGCTGGTCTCGAACTCCTGACCTCAGGTGATATGCCTGCCTCAGCCCCGCAAAGTGCTGGGATTACAGGCATGATCCACTGCACCTGGCCTCTTGCCATTTATTTAAGGCTTTAGATCTTTTGCTCAATATCATCTTCAGGCAAGTTCAGCCATCATTTTAGTGGCTCAGCTTTCACGTGAAAGGACCAGTACAAACCTCGGTTCCCCGTTTTTTGACATCTTTATTTCCATTACTTTTTTTCTTTCCTCCACTTTATTGTCATCAAATCTGAAACATTTTCTATAAGGGTATGTACCACCAGGATCTAGATGCAAATATTCTGCCTCCTGGACATCACTCCTTGCCAGCTCGTTGGCCCAGATGTCCTCATTCCTACAACCCTTCATTTTCACTGAGACTCTCCTTAGGACACAGATGCTGCTGCTCCCTCACGATCCATCCGTACTCTCTTGCTTTCAGTTTCCACGTTTTCCTCCTCAAATGCCATAGTTCATTTTTAGCATTCCCTTGCAACTACCCTGAGCTTCATTTTCCCACAATTTATTTGTTTCTCTTTCTCTTCCCAAATTTTAAATGTTGATGTTTCTAAGGGTTCTGTCCTAATTGCTCTTCTTTTCTCTCCACACACATACTCTCTCTAAGCTCTAAACACTACTAAACAGCTCATAATTTCCAGTCTTAGAGTTTGGTCCAGACCTTTATTCTGGGAGTTGATGATTTACGTGACAATAGCACTCGAATAATTCAGAGGTAACATGTCCTGGTTTCCCACATGATAGTAAGTGGCACTGCCAGCCATGCTAGATGCTTATAAGTCATTTTTGGCCCTTCCTCAATATTCTGACAATATCCAATTCAACATTCATTTAAAGAATATTTTGGTTCCAAATACATCTGTAATTTCCTCCACCTATTTTGATTTCCAATGTCCCCAGCCTAGCCAGAGCCACATATTTTCTTACCTACGCTTATTTTCTTAGGTCATCCTTAGTCAACTTACTTTAATTCTTATCTCCGACACCCTGTTAGCTACAGAGAAACCAAAGTGATCTCTTAACATGTCTTTCAGTTTCCAACTCTCCCACTTTTCTGGTGTACTTGGACTAAGATTTATGTTCCTCATCATTACTAATGAAGACCTGTACTGTTTCACATATCCTTCTCTTTCAGCCACGTCTCACATTACTCTTTCTCCCTTCTGTACTTCATCCAGATTCCTACTTTTCAGTTTTTCATTTCATCCAATTCACAGGTTTCTTCTACATGCCAAGATCTTGCTCATATATTAGGGTCCTTGAACACTGGGGGTTTTTCCTATAAGACGAATCTTTCTGTATTGTATGAAAAGCTAACTCTTTTTATTCTCAGGTCTTAGCTTAAATATTCTCACTTGAAAGAAGTGGTTAGAGTCTGTATAATCCAAATTAATATTTCTTTTTTTCTTTTTCTTTTGAGACAGGGTCTTGCTGTGTCACCCAGGCTGGAGTGCAGTGCCACAATCTTGGCTCACGGAAACCTCTGCCTCCTGGGTTCAAGCAGTTTTCCTTTCTCAGCCTCCTGAGTAGCTGGGACTACAAGCGCACACCACTACACCCGGCTAACTTTTTTATTTTTAGTAGAGATGGGGTTTTGCCATGTTGATCAGACTGGTCTCAAACTCCTGGACTCAAGTGATCCATCCGCCTTGGCCTCCCAAAATGCTGGCATTACAGGCATAAGCCACCACGCCCGGCCCAAATTAATATATCTATATATAAAAATTATATGTATGAATCTTATATAATGTGAATTAAGATTATATCTAATGTTCGCCCCAACACCCTTGTTGGATATTCAGTCCCTTGCTTCACTTTGCATGTGAACACATTTTGTAATAATCTCTTCACTTTGCTCAGTTGGATTTCTGTGCCTGTCTTCGTCTTCAGAATTGAAACCCTAGGAGTACAGGACTGTGGCTTTCTTATTCACCACTGCAGCTCCGTAACTAAGAGAGCATCTGATACATATGTGTGAAGGGAATTGGTTAAATATAGACCACTAGGTCCAGTGGAGTCCACAGCCTATTCACTTCATGTAGTTTCCAAGAAACAAATGCTTCTCAACATATATTAATGAATGAGATATGGGCCAGGGTATCTGGTCTGGCTGGAGATGGCTTAACTTTGAGTTCACTTGAGAGGGTATCAGTGTGAGCAGGAATGCTTTCACTCACTTCAAGAATTGCATGGTGTTGGCTGGGCGCGGTGGCTCTCGCTTGTAATCCCAGCACTTTGGGAGGCCGAGGCGGGCGGATCACGAGGGCAGAAGATCGAGACCACGGTGAAACCCCGTCTCCACTAAAAATACAAAAAAAATTAGCCAGTCGTGGTGTCGGGCGCCTGTAGTCCCAGCTACTTCGAGAGGCTGAGGCAGGAGAACGGCGTGAACACAGGAGGCGGAGCTTGCAGTGAGCCGAGATTGCACCACTGCACTCCAGCCTGGGTGACAGAGCGAGACTCCGTCTCAAAAAAAAAAAAAAGAAGAAGAATTGCATGGTGTTTAGGGGGAAGAATCACCCCGCTTCTCTGGGGAGACATGAGGGCTCTGTGGCTCCTGTGGGCTCTCAAACTGTTGGAAGATGATTGCTAAACCTGAGTTTTCAGGTCTCCTAGTTATATTCATTTAAACTTATACATGATTTGTCACTATTTTAAGTTGTTTTTCACTGAAAAGTCAGTCTGAATATAGAGCCTTATTTCATTCAGATCAGAAAAACTGGGTTTTGGTAAAATCTGTTTATCTATAATTTTTAAGTAAGTACAATTTTATAAACCAGTTATTCCTAACTTGAGAGGCCTGGAGGATTTATTACAATGTGTATTTCAGGGCCACATCTGCAGAAGTTTTGATACAACATTTCCTTACTAATACCCCTGACAGCACATTTTAGCAGGCATCCTGTGTTATTCAGAAGCAGAACGTTTATGCACTACACTTTGGGAGAGAGAAGTGCATGTTATGTTACCATTTAAAGATGCCTGGTTCTTGTGGGGCAAATTGGCAAATGATTTATCTGAACTAATGGCAGAGTGGAATTTTAATACTTTAGGGTTTTCAGGAATCTTAGAGCTGTTTTCATTTGTCTCACACATACAGCCTGAACCTTGAAGACATTAATGAATTTGTCACAGAAATTAAATTGGGCCAAAATTTACATTTGCAACCCATGTCTGTGCTCTTCATTCTAAAGCACAATGGCCTAGAGTCATATTTTAACCTCTAAGTTTCATCTTATTAAAAAATAAAACAAAATAAATGTAAATACATGCATGTATTATACTATATATACAATTTATATACATTACAATATTAATTTGAATTACACATGACATCACTAGTAAAGGCCAGTTACAGTTTAGACTGAGATAAGCCCTGTGAGAATTTACTAAGGTCAAAAAGACTCCTTTTAATAGTGACTCAGTGGTACCTACTCTAAGGACAAAGGCTCCAGTATGTATCCTAATCTAAGTTATTACTGAATGTGAGTCCTGTGATAGCTTCTAATGAAAATTTTCCATTGAAAAAAATCAATGTTAATAACTGGAACTCGAGAGCTGTAATGGGTTCTGCTGTGTTTTTCGGGCTTAGACTGTGTGCTATAATATGCTAAGAAGAGGAGTTGATGACCTGTGAGCTCTGGTCACTTCCTGATCTCATTTGACTCTTTGGTCTTTAGTTTTAAAAGGGTGATCAGAGAGGTTGCTTTATAATGGAGAAGTTGAACAAAAGGACCATCAACCTGCAGGCTCACTGGCACAGCGCAAGTTTCACCGGATAAGCATTTCAGTAAAGAGGACTATTGCTAACAGCAATACTTGCAAGGAAGCTTTGTTACAGAGAGGATTTTTTTTTTTTAAAGAAGCTGCTAGGAAAACTGACACTAGAAGCTAACTAGAGTCACTCTTTATAGATATCAATGAAATTGTAAGTCTGAAGACATTACTTACCTAGATACAGTAATGGACTTTATTTAAGAACCAACTTTATACATACCTAATATACCTAGGCTTGTTGATCAAGTTGGCTGGCTGGGGAAGAATAAAACCATCTAGAAGATCCACATGATGAGAGAAAGCATTCGGGGAGGGCAGACAGAGACATGATGCTGGCCACAGATAGAACCCAGAGACGCTCTGTGATTGAAGTAGTTCTAATACCTGGAAGCTTCGATTTGCTCTTATAACGTGTCTAAAGCCATTTAATTCAAGACTACCCTTCCTAGTTGGTACCTGTAGATGTAATGCATCTCCTAAGGTATTAGTCTAGGCTCCACCGGACAGAACAACTACCTGGAGGTAGGTGGTGGAGCCTCCGGACTCCGCGACACATTTCACAATGCTGTTTACTCCAAAACACTGGCCTTATTGAACTAATCTAGCTATTGGGTAAGACGAGAAGTAATACACGAACATTCTTAAAGTCTGTTCTCTTTTGCCTTGTGACCTTAAACATTTCAAAGACCAACATGAACACTATTGAATAGAATTGTGTTTCCATCGTCATAACTAATCTGAAAGCCTAAGTTATACCTCTTTCACTGCACATCCAATCTATTTTATGGGCAGAAGAGCACAATGGGCTCAGCTATGCAGGCTTTAGGAGTTATTTTAACCTTTAAAGAACAATAGACACAAGTAAAAGTACATACATAAAGTAGGCATTTTATATTTAATTTTTATTTTCATATGCATGAAAAGTGTGTTCCAAAAAAAGATTAGAGAAATCCATGGCATGTCTTTCTGGTTAATGTTACTTTATTTTTTGGTTCATCTACGCTACTACTTACAAGTTACTTGTTTTTTTTTTCATGGAAAATTTTTTTTAAATGAATTGATTTTGCTTTTCATCAGCACAGTTGTTGACTAATACCAAAGTTAGTTAGAAGGTTATGATTTTTACATTTATAGAATGTCAGGGGCAGCATTTAGACAATACATCATAGTAACTTGGCATTTATGAAATATTAGTTTTCCATAAACATGAACTCAGAGAGGAAGGTTACATTTTTTTAAATTATAATAACATTTTGAAAACCATCTGTCCTTTAAAATGTTACTAAAATATATATTGGAACTGGTGTTTTAGATGCCAGTCCTTCCTGAAGAGTGTTTTGAGATTTTTTTCAAATACTGCCTCAGTTCTATATAAAATAGAAAATATTCTGCCTTGTAAAATGACTACTGGATGTAGGTAAGAAGAAGTTAAGGAAATATTACATAAAAGTAGATTTGCAAAGGTAATTTGCTGAAGGATTATTTACACTTTGATGAGTGGATCTGGATATTTTGATACTAAGTGAAAGTGGTTCCACTGGAATTAGAAGGGAATAGAGATCTGAAAGCAGGAGTGAAAAGAATGTGTGTAAGCCGGGCACGGTGGCTCATGCCTGACCTCAGGTGAGCCGCCCACCTCAGCCTCCCAAAGTGCTGGGATGACACGCTTGTTAAGTGGTACTCTAATTAATCAGTAACTTAAACCTCAAAAGAGATTCATTATGTACACAAAATTAATCTTGTGTAATCAAGTGTATAAGTAAAATTAATTGAAGAAATCAAAAAACGCAAGGTGGCTGACACCTGTAATCTCAGTGCTTTCGGAAGTCTAGGTGGGAGGATCCCTTGACTTAAGGAGGCTGAGACCAGTCAAGCAACACGGTGGGACCCCATCTCTGTAAAACAATTAGCCGGGGATGGTGGTGCGTGCCTGTAGTCCGAGCTACTTGAGAGGCTGAGGCAAAAGTATCGCTTGAGCCTAGGACTTGGAGTCTGCAGTGAGCTATGATCACACCACTGACTCCAGCCAGAGCAACAGAGGGAGACAATGAGAACACGTGGACACAGGAAGGGGAACATCACACTCTGGGGACTGTTGTGGGGTGGGGGGAGGGGGCAGGGACAGCATTAGGAGATACACCTAATGCTAAATGACGAGTTAATGGGTGCATCACACCAACATGGCACATGGATACATATGTAAGAATCCTGCACGTTGTGCACATGTACCCCAAAACTCAAAGTATAATAATAAATAAATAATAAACCACAAAACACTTGTAATTCCAAATCCAGATATATAAACCACAGGAATACTTAGATAAACACACGTTATACACACATATAGTATATGTATGATAAAATATACTTGTATGTTCAACTTGGGAAAGGTTGATGATTTTAGAAACTAATAATTCTATTGCCTTGTGCTCTAATGATTTTCAATTTGAAGATTTATTTGGGATCAAATATATGAGGCTCCATATACAAGACATCTTTCTTTCCCCTCTTCTCAGCACCATTTTTTGGCTGATTATTGGACTACAACTGGGAGATCTAGAACTAAATTCCTGCTTAGTGTTTACTTGTTCAGAGCATAGGCTTTGAAATCGTCCTGTTTTGCCTCAGTCTCCACAGTGGTACCTACTAACCTCATGACTAGGGGATCGTGTAGCATTTCTCTAAGCCTTGTTTTCTTAGCTGTGAAGTGGTAAATTTTGGAAGTGCTTTGTTCATAGGATTTCTGTGGAAACTGAATTGGGTAAAGAATGTAAGGCATTTAGCACAGTAAAATAACCTGGATTACAGTAACTTTTCAAGGAGTGTTTATTAGTACTTAAACTGCCATTGTCATCAAAATTCTGTTTTTACATATGAACTTAGAAATGCCATTGTAACCTTCTCAACTCATTTGGTCATTTAAAATAGAGAGGTTGAGTTAGGTGTTTCTTAAATTTCTCTTTAGCTCTGATACTATGTGTCTGACGTTAAGTAATGCAAAGTTGGTAATTAAATCTTCCCCTTTCGTGATGTAGGAGAAAGGCATAAAAAATTTCTGGGTGACTGGATTCCCTTGCAAGTTTATTAGAATTGTAATTACGTAGCATTTTGAATAAAGCGTTCATTCTGGAAATCATTAAGTTTATTTTTCTTAACTCCGTATTTTGTCAACTGTGGAAAAATTGGGATTTAGGAGTAACCTCTGATATAAAATTCCACCTAGTAACCATCTAAATTGTAGTCTTGTAATTTCCTAACTTTGGTCTTGAAGGTGTTTATCATTCTTATGCGTTATCATACTGTATTATATATTTATGCAACATAAAATGTATAGTTTTAACTATTGCACATGTTTACATATGAAAGGTGTAGTTTTGAACTTATCATTATTAAATTTGCTAATTTTGCTTCACTATTCATTTTGGACACTTATCCATATTAGTACATGCAACTCAAGTTTATTCTTTTGAGCTACTGTATATCATTCAAATGTATGAATAAATAACCTTGCTTTGGTGGACATTTAAGTATTTTCATGTATCAGTATGAAAAACAGTTTCAAAATGAACATTCAAATATACATTGCATATATGTGTATAATATTTGTATATATGAAGGTTCCTGTGGGTCATATATCTGAAATCAAAATTACAAGTGTTTTGTACCTTCTATAATTAATTTTACTCTCAATTTTAAGTAAAGAAGATTAGTTTTTGCACATGATGCATCTCTTTATTCAGTTAAAATTACTGACATAATTAGAATACCACTTAAAACTTGAGAATATTTTCAAGGGTATTTATGCAAAACTTACATAAATGTGTTGAAAAGTCCTTTTGTATATATGTAGAGATTACATGGTATGTTAAATTCATCAATTTGCCTAAATATCAAGTTATACTTAAGTAGTGTCCGTACACCATGCTTTTGCTTGACTGAACTCCAATATGTATATCCGGAGTACTTTTTAACATTCATAGGTTAAGTGGCCTGTTTTGGAAAATGATATTAAAAATGTAATTCAGATGAATGCTTAAAGATTAAAAATGAATGAGCTTTCGTATTAATCATCAATATGACAACCCTAAAGGGAAGCATGATTTTCAAATATACCTCCTTGTAGGCAGGATAATTCAGAAATGCACAGTGCATATTAGATATGGGATTTGAGTCATAGTGTATTTCTCTAAGAATGTAATTTATTGTACTTTCACATCCACCCCACTGAATATGCAGAGTTTAAGATGCAATGGCCAGAAGACATGAGCGTGTCACTAGAAGGATGTGGACGTGGGCTCCGGGGCTGTTGATGATGACGGTGGTCTTTTGGGGTCATCTGGGGAATGGACAAGGCCAAGGTAAGTGCAAGGATTTTCTAATTCTTTGCGAGTTGGATGCGAATTTCACTTTGTGATGAAATTATGTTGAGTCTTTGGTTTGATGTTTAAGCAATTTTTTACAATCTTCCGTCAGGTTTTTGTTACAGGGTATTGTAATATCTCTGCACCAGTTAAATTGAAATAGAATTAGGTGTGAGTAAATGCATCAAAATTGAAGCCATCTTTCTGAAATTGGCTTTTCTCTGTTGTAATTGATGATATGTATATATATGTGAGGTTTTATGAAGCCATATATATGCGTGTGTCTCTGTTGTAGTTGGTGGTATGTATATATATGTGAGGTGTTACGAGGCCATAAATATGCGTGTGTGTGGGTTTTGGGTGGGTGGGTGTGCCTGTGAGTTTGTGTGTGTGGTATTTTACAAGAACACGTAGCATATAAAGTTGTCGTGATTTTGAAGAAAAGTTTTTGGACGTTTGTCTGTTTAGGGTTTTTATGTTTTTGGATGTTTGTCTCTTTAGGGTTTTTATGTTTTACATTTTAAAATTTCAAGAACCTATTCTTAAAGGATGCGATGTTCTTTAGAAATTAAATGAAAAATGTGACGTTTCTCATTCTTCTGCCAAGTGTATTTAGGGGAAATTAATGAGAGAGTGGAGCTGCAAGGTTGTGGCATCCTGAAATGTCTGTTGGAGCGTAGAAAAAGGCCATAGATTTTGTAATAAGGCTTTCAATACTGATTTCATCAATAGCTGTATGGAGTGGTTTGTGCCAAATCTAGTATCTGTGAATGTATTTTGTGATAAGTATTGTATTATTTTTGGAGGTGTGTTGCCTGCTCAGATACAAATTGCAATTCTGTATTTTATGTGATAAAACATCCTGACATCGCTGAAATTTTCTTTTCCTTTCCGGGCAAGTATATTCGGCATTGATTTCCTGCATTTTCAAGGCTTGAAATGAAATCTGTGAGCAGGAAGTTTACAGAGTTATTTCAAGGGATAGGTATATTTCTCCAGATAAAATTGAAAGTGTGCAGTGTTATTATATAATTGTGATGAAGTTGAGCTTTGCTAGTTTGAAGTATCTAATAAAGTTTAACACTTTTTAAAAGATCCTTCAAAAAAAGCAGTTTTCTTGCCATATGTAATATTGTTTAATGAAGTTTTGAAATGAAATAGATATTTTTCAAAACCACAAATGCATCTGTGCCTTTATATGAACAGTTGTATATACATGTAAGCAGATAATACATTTTGTTAATTAAGATCAGCTTTGATTTTAATTTTTCTTTCCTGTCATTCAGAATTTGTATTTGCATCTAATAGAATTCTCATTTTTCTTTTTTGTCATAAAACTAATGTAAAATATATTCAATACACATAGTAGTTTTTTTCACCAAAGGTCTAAAACAAGAATATGTAGACAGTAGCTACGTTGGATTTCTTTGGCTATAAGAGTTGTCTATTTCTCTGGTGATGTGTAGAATTACTAAAATGCAGCATGACAACTGTTTCTCTGTAATAGTGATCCAACATGACATGTAGTATTACACAGGGTTGCTAATACCTTCCTCTGACCATCATTTCCAGTAATTGTGGCTTGTTTTAGATGAGGAATAGGTTATTAGATATTTAAAATATTTGAGAAAAATAGGTATCTTCTCTCTTATTTACCCAAACCCTTTTATTTACTCAATATTGATGGCTCAAGTATTCTATCTTTCACTAGGGACCATCATTTATTAAAAAATGGCCTGAAATCAATTCCAAGTCTAGCTGTAGTGAAGCTTCTAGTGGGAAATGCAAATTAAGTAATTTGTTTTCTTTCTAAAAGGATAAATTAAAATAGACAATGATTCAAAGAACAAAACAACTTAATAGAAAACATAATGGAATGCTTTGATACTATGATTCAGGGAATTTTGCTTCCTTAGTGGTAGCTAGATTGAGTGAAGGAGATTGCTTAGGTATAATGAGCAAATCTTATAATTGCAAGTATAACCCAAGCTGCATATCATCATTTAGCTCAATAAGCCTCATTAAATATTAAATATTACCTTTTAACTTTTATGCAATTAAGCAGAATTTAAAAATAAAAGTTTTAAAAATTAAAGTTTTTATTACTAAGTATCTTTTAAAATACAAATCTCACAGCTCCTTATTGTCAAGAAAAGAACACATGAAAATTTATAAATAAGGTTTTCTCTCTATTAAATTTACAGTCTTGCATTAAATATTGGTTATTGGGACCCACCATGTCCATGATTATGATTAAGTATCAATGAAAGATGACTCTTGCAGCAAATATGCATGCAAATGTTTTAAGATTATTTTCACATTATTTCACATAATTTCTTAAGCATAATAGGATAAGTAAATTATACTTTCTACACAAGCTCTTCATATTTATGAATAGACCATGTTCTAAATTTTTCAATCATTGGGGAATCCCAATGTCATATTTATGAATGGACCATGTTCTAAATGTTTCAGTCATTGGGGAATCCCAATGTCATATTTATGAATGGACCATGTTCTAAAAGTTTCAGTCATTGGGGAATCCCAGTGTCGTATTTATGAATGGACCATGTTCTAAATGTTTCAGTCATTGGGGAATCCCAGTGTCGTATTTATGAATGGACCATGTTCAAAATGTTTCAGTCACTGGGGAATCCCAGTGTCGTATTTATGAATCGACCATGTTCTAAATGTTTCAGTCATTGAGGAATCTTCCTAGAGAAACCGTGTGAGAAATTGTAGCTAAGCTCAAAAACGGAAGACAAAAATCGATTTAACGAGGAATGTAGATTAATGTCATAGTATTATCGCGACTGTGTGCAACCACTACTTATAAACAATGATATAAGAAATGCAATCTGAAATCTGAATTCTAAATAGGAATGTAGTGCCATTATCCCTCTGGGACCCTTAGGGTCAAAATAAGATAAAAGTGATGAATGGTGGGTTGGAAGTCAGTCAGTGATCCTTGTCAAATTTTTGTATCTGTCAAGAAAAGCATCTGCTTGAGGACATCCATTTTCCTACTTCTGAGTTACAGAATAATAGGTACTTATCCTGAATGTGACATTCCCTGACGTGGACTCTGTCTTTGCTGCTTAGGTGGTGTGTGCATGAGAAAGTGCTTAACATCTGAAAACGGAGACAATCCTTAGAGAAAGATATATATGAATTTTAAAAGGAAATATACCTACGATGGAAATAAAACAAATAGCATAAATATCTAGCTGTATTTGGTCTTTTTGGTAACTATTACAATATATACATTTTCAAACAACTAAGTTCAGCACTGACTTTGGGAGAATCTAGATAAAACTGAACTGACATATAATAAGCATTGGTGTAATTAATAGCACAGCGGGCAGAACCATGGGGGTATTTCCTGAGGAAGAGGGACTATAGAGAGGCAAAAGAAAACCCAGCTCATTCTGGGGAGTGCCAGGAGCAGTTATTATATTCAGAACTGAGAACTTATTTCTAACTCACCAACCCATAGTTCTGGCTGAAGTGCAGTGGTGCAGTCATAGCTCATTCTCAGCCCCAAACTCCTGGGTTCATATGGTCCTCTCATCTCAGCCTCCTGGTAGCTATGACCACAGGTGTGCACTACTTTGTCCAGCCAGTTTATTTTATATTTTATTTTCATTTCATTTGTAAAGACTGGGTCTTGCTATGTTGCCCAGGCAGGTCACAAACTCCTATCCTCAAGCAGTCCTCTAACCTAGGCCTCCCAAAGTACTGACATTACAGGCATGAGCCATTGCATCTGGCTCAAAAATATTTCTGTCCTAATGGCTTTAACAAAGAAGTGCCGTTTTGGGGATATATACAATGGTGTGCTGCTTGGGAGTGACAAAAAAATAATTATAAGAAGAATGGAACGAATATGTCAGTATGTTTTCAAAAGCAAGTTAGCCCAAGTTTTTAAACAAGCATAATTTTAGGGTTTTTGTAACTAACTTAGGGTTTAAATGTAGCAAAAATTTTAAACATTATCATGAATACACAGAAAATTTTAATCAATTTGGTTTCCATGATGAATTTACATGCTTAAATTCCTAATTTCAATTTGCTGCTAGATATGAGAAAGTTTGAGATTTTGAAGAAGCAAGTGGTTCTTACAAATGTAGCAAACTTAAATTTTGAGGACAATTTAATTTAACTTCCATTTTTATGACCAGATTTTGGGTCAGCTGTTAAGCATTCAAAAAATAAAATCTGATAATATCTGGCAATTACAATTTTCAGTTTTATTGATCTTCACCATGAAATAATATATAAGGTAAGGGGCAAAATTTTGGAAAAGCAGATCACTTTGTTGTCCTATTTAGCAGGTTCTCAAATTATGCCATCTTGGAATCATTACAAGTAATTATAGGAAGACAGTATCTTGTGTTTTGTATTTCATTGTTACACATCCAATTGTTCTCTAGAGATATCAGAGAAAACCCACTCAAGAAGGGAAGGTTAGATAAACAGCCCTCTCTCTCTCTCTCTCTCTCTCTGTCTTTGCCTCCATTTTGTTCCTTATGTTCATTTCTCAGTGCATTTCAGTTACTTTTATTGTTCCCTTCATTTTCTCTTTCATTCCAGAAGTTTAAGTGATTGCATAATTCTTTTGACAGCTGAAGGTAGTATCCGACTTTGAATGAAAGGTTTACAGCTACGGCTTTTCAATTAGAAAATCTCAGATCATGTGATCTATGAGTTTTAATATCTTAGGATCTCGACCAGTAAGGAATAATCACTTTGAAAAACCTTGATGCTACCTAGAGTTTGTGTTTTTTGAGGTTGCTTGGTAAATTATTTTCCTTTGATAATTGAATATTGCTTCAAGAGAGGTGAGCTCAGACATTTGGCAATGAATATTGAATGTGTATTCCAAGAGACATGACCTTAAAATATCATCAAGCTAAGTAGTAGTGAAATTGAACTCTGCTGTATAATAGAAGTCAGTGTTTCTTACATCTTTGTGATATATAAATATTTTTACATTGTGGTAGATAATAATTTGTATGGGAACATTTAATTGAATTTAATTTATCCTATGGCAGAATTCTGTTGCATAGGTCATTTTAGTTTTTGATTTAAGCATCTTAAAATTATAAATGCAAATATTCAACACGTAAAACCCACATGAATACACACTCCCAAACATTTGAAATCCTAACAGTCATTTCCAACAGCTTTTTCCTACAAAAGAAGTCAGCTCTTCTTAGAGATGACATGCATTCCCATAGCTTGAGAGGTGCACACTATAAGGTAAACAGAGAAAGGATTACAGCAGTTTAAGTATACCAGCGGATTTACTTTATAGACAATAGACTTTTGAATTACTTGTCTTCAAAATTTGGTTTCTTGAGAAAATTATCTGTGTAGATTAATCATGCATTTCAGATACTTTCCAGACATCTGAATGTTGTTTTCTTAAAAGTAGCCAGCAAGCCTTTTTATGCAGTCTGCATGGGAGATAGTAAGAGATGTGTATGCTGTATATCTACTAGTAGAGATTGGTTTTTGAGTGCTTCCTTAAAAAATTATTTTTTCTGAAGAAAGGGATTTATTTTTTATAATTTAGATTAGATGATTTTAAATGTTTTTAGGTTTTAACCTCTCTGATCATCAGGGTCATTGCCATGGAAAAAATGCAAGTTATAGCATATTTCATTTTTATAAGGAAAGAAGTTGATAATTTAGACTTTTTTCTTTTACTAAATTGAATTACATCACTCAATATTTGGATGGCATTAACTCACAATAGCAACAAAAAAATCTCACTATTCAACAAAATAAACTATGATTTCCTTCACATTTAACTTAATTTGTTCTTTAAAACATCTCCTAACGAAGGTTTTCTCATCCTCTGAAGCTGAATTTATTTAGGAAAAAATATTTTAAACACCATCCCAAGTGATATAACTATTTTTATTGAGCTTTGATGTTCTATTTGAACATATTTGAAGACTGTACAAGCACTCAATTTAGAATTAAGATTTTATTTGGAGATTTTGGTTGTATTTGAAATCTGTTTTGGAATTAAACATGAAGAATATGTCAATTTACTAGATGTCATTGTCTATGACACATTTTAGTCTTATCTTTCTGCCTATATGTAAAGAGGAATAGAAATAATTGGTATAAACAGGAAAAAAGAAGTAAAGTGGTAGGATCAGATGTGAGAAATATATAAGCTAAGATACTCTTTTTTTGTTTGTTTGTTTTTTGTTTTTGTGAGACAGAGTCTTGCTCTGTTGCCCAGGCTGGAGTGCAGTGACACAATCTTGGCTCACTGCGGCCTCCACCTCCCAGGCTCAATGGTTCTCCTGCCTCAGCCTCCTGTGTAGCTGGGATTACAGGTATGCATCACCACACCCGGCTAATTTTTGGATTTTTAGTAGAGACTAGGTTTGACCATGTTGGCTAGGCTAGTCTCAAACTCCTGACTTCAGTTGATCCGCCCACTTCAGCCTCCCAAAATTCTGGGATTTCAAGTGTGAGCCACCAGGGCCAGCCTAAGCTAAGATATTCTAGAAGCTATTAATAGTAAAATATAATGTAAATTGTTTAAAATTAATCTGTATATGAAATTTTTTCTAGGACTTTCCTGCCAGAAAAGTAGGAATAGAATGGCAAAAGGAACGAGGTTCCTTCTACAAGTAGGCACACATCCTATTTCACTTTATCCTGTGATCAGTCTCATAACCATCTCCTGGTGTGAAGTGCTAAAACTGTGCTTTAAGAATAACTTAAGTCCTTTATGTACAAACTAAAGTATGAGAGCCTGAACCTTGGAAACCAAGAGATTCCAAAAAGCCTTATGTGTGAGACTGGGTGCCACAGATCTTGGCAGAAATTACTGCTTATTCTTAATTCTTATTGTTCCTTTCTAGCACTTCAATTTATAATGCCAATATCTACCTCAGCCTAAAGACAAGCTCTAGAATCACTTGTGTTACTTATTACATTTCTTTTAAAAAGCTCATGAATTACACATGAATTTCAAAGTTGCCAACTGAGATTCCAAGGACTTAGAAAAGAAAAAACGTGGCACCTTTCCATTATAAAGGCTGTACGCAGTCTTCATAGTGTTTGTCTTTAAGGGACAACATGCCTCATCCATCAGCAACTTTTCTTCCTTAAATCATCATATCTTGCCTAAAAAGGTTTTCTGAAAACTAAGATTTGCAGATTGTTATATCACATCTTAATCTACGTATCAACTTTAGCATTATCAAAGCATGAACTGTTCTGGGTTTTCATAGTTAATTATGTTTGTGGTAATAACTGGGATGCAATTGTTTTTCTTCTGATGATTTTGTACTTGCTTTTCTTATGGTAACTTCTGATGCTTGTTTGTAAGATCTTCCTCTCTTTTCTCCATCTGGTTATCTTCTTACCTTCTGTCCTTTAACTCAGATGTCACCCACACTGTGTGTCTTTCTGGATTGCTTCTTATTTAACTGTTGCTTCTCATAGTTTACATACCTCCTCCTGTACCACACTATCAACATTTCTCAAGCTGCACTATATGCTGGGTTGTGTCTTTATTTATTTATAAGTTCCTTGATAATTCGGACTATATATTAGTATATTCAAAAAATACTTATGAAGTGTTTACTTTGGGTCAGGAATTATTGAGTGAAGGAAATTGACCAAAACTCTGCCATCATGAAGCTCGCATTCTAACTTAGGGAGACAGATAACAGACAATGAGCCACATAAATATGCAAAGTATCGTAAGTTAGATGGTGAAAAGTAATCCTGGATGGGGATCAGATAATTTTGATAGGATAATTTTTAACTGGGTAGTCAAGAAAGGCCGCACAGAGAAGATGGCAATTGGAAGAACAAGGTGGTGAGAACTGCTGAGTCTGGAGCAAACACACAATTTGGAGCAGTAGAAGATTCCAGAAGTAACAGTATAGAGGCGAAGAAGTGGGAATTGTGTGGAGTCTTTTACTTGCTGTTGTAATGACCTTGGCTATGCTTTGAAGTGAGGTGGAAAGTTGGCAGGGACCTTAGTTTTCTTTTTAATAATTCACTATGAATTTTGAACGGTCACTATTATAGACTCAATAATTTTGCTTTATTACTCTTGCAATTGACTACAAAAGAGCGTATTGAAGAAATGTTAAATTCTAATTTAAACTGATTGAAATAGGTTTTTATCTTTTTATGTTTCTCATCACTGAATATCTCATTTTTAATTAGTTTGAAAGCATTCTAAGATAGTGAGCCAATGCAATTTAGCATAATGCATAACTTATTATTCATCAGATTTAGGTATTTAACCGAGGATGCTAATTAGGAAAGTAACTTGTTCTGTTGGATGATTTTGATAAAGCTACTTTCAAATGATTATCACATCCATTGATGTCATATTAAGTTGTGTTTCTGGAAACCAAATTTAGGCAGTGGTAATGAGTTAATATCTCTAAGTGGATACCTTTTATCTCTACAGTCAAGGATACTTGAAAGTGGAAAAACATACTGGCTTCAAGTCTTGGGAACTAGGACTTACCGGAAATGTGTGTGTTTTTTTTGTTTCCTGGTGGAATTGTCTTCTCGGAAAGATGGTGTTTCCTTTTCAATAGGAAAAAATTGATCCTATGCTGCTTTACTTTAATGCTTTGCTTTTGTCAAAATAGTGTTTTCTTAGGAAAATTAACCTATCATAATATAATGAAAAGAGAAATGCTGAAGACACAAAATGATGTCCATGTTAATATTGAGTAGGAAGCATCAAGGGACATGAGAAGAGGGAAGCGAAGAGAGGGAGAAGAGAAATTTATAGTGTAACAACAATTAGTAAAAAGGATTAGCATATACATGTAGTCAATAAGTCAATAAATGGCTGTTTATAGAAAGCCTACCAGGCACTAGGGGATATAGCAGTGAAGAAGGCAAAGACACAATTGGCTATACTGTAGTGAGGAGGGAAAGAGGAGGAAGACATACAAATACCTAAAAAAAGCAATGGTGTGAAGGGCTATAAAGTACACTACTACTACGAAGATTACATGTGATAACATGGCTGAGTAAAACTGTCAAGGAGGAAGGCACTGATCTGGCTGTAGGTATTTCAGAGCATTTTTCTCTCTGAGGAGGTAATATTTCATTTGAGAGTTGAGTGAAGACAAAGAGGAAGGTACTTTGAAGATCTGGGGTGCTCTGAGCAGAAAGAAGGGCAGATATAAAGATTCTGTAATTTAAAAAGAGAGCTTGATAGTTTCTTACAAAGAAAAGAAGGCCGGTTTGGCTGGAATGTCCATGAAGGAAGAGCATGGAGAGAGATTACATGAGTGTTCTCAGGGACCAAATCTAGATCTTATATCAAAATGTGAATATAAATTAACTACATTGAAAAGTGTATGATGGATGTGTGATACGATGAGGTTAGCTCTTAGGAGGGTGTACTATTGTGGAAGGGTACACTAGTGAAGGAAGGGGGTTCATTTAGCTGACTATTGCACCTGTCCAGTTGAAGGATGATGGTAGTTGGGATTATGAGTGTAGCAATAAAGTTGGAGAAAATCAGTTGAGATTGGAAGTTGATTTGAAGATGATTGAATTTACTGAGCAAGAATTATATCAAGGTATTTGGATTTAGGGACATGGGGGATTATGGTCACTTTTAGTGATATGGCAAAGTCTTGATGACATGAGGCAGTTTGCAAGTGACAGAGGTGTGGGTAGGTGCGTATGTGTGATTGATTTTACATTTTTTAATCTTAAATTAAGACGCTAGTTAGAATCCAAGTGGAGACATCAAGTAGGCACTGACAAGTTGACTTGGCTAGAGATGTGAGTTAGATCATCGTAGCCTATAGAGCATGCCTAAAGTCATGAATCTAGGTGAGGGGTTGGAAAACTATTATAGCCCATGAGCCAGATCTGGTCTGCCACCTATTTTTGTATGGCTCATGAGTTATAAGTACGTGTGGCATTTATAAGTCTAAAATGTAAAATACAGGGAAATTTTTCAGCAGGGAAAGTTCCATAAATTTGCCTCTTGGCAACACAAAGCCTGCAATATTTACTATCTGGCTCTTTGTCAAAAATGTTACTGACTCCTGATCTGGATGAAACCCTGTGAGGAGAGAGTGTTGATAGAAGAGAGAGAAGCATCACAGTGGAAATTAAAATTATGTCAACTGAAGTGTGTAGGGTAGAGAATTTAAGCCTGAGTATAACAGTAAGAGATTAACAGTAAATTCATTATCAGCGTGATCAATGAAACCTTTGGGGGCAAAGAGGAACTATCTTCGTCACACCTTTCACTCACTCATAGAAAGATCTTAGGCAGGAAATATAACTTGTTTCAAGATCTGAGATAAGGCTACTGTAGTTTGGACAAAGAAAGCCAATGGGAGGATGACATTACATCTGGCCAAAGATTTAGGGAAGAGCCAAATACTTCAGGCTTTTTAAAGTGATCTTTAGATAAAGAGGAGGTCATCAAGGCATTCCGAAGTTGGAGGATCAAATCACATCTGATGGGAAAAAATCTGGCTGTATGTGCATCTAGGATGTAAGGAAGCCAACATGGATGTGAAGTTAAAATTGTCCATTGCAAATAATAAAATGAAGGCCCCAGGTAGCCTTGGCAAGGGCAGATTTGGTATAAAATCCTTATTGGAATGGGCTTAAGCAGTAACGGGAATACGGATCTAGCTGTTGTGTTTAGTGGAATTTTATCAGTCTTTTTGTTGTGTATGATATATAGATGGTCAAAATAAGGAACTTCTACATTTTCGGTTTTTGTTTTATTTTAATTGAGATTTGAATTAAAAATAAGAAACTTTTATTTTGAAACTTGGAGACTGTGTTTAAAAAGTATAGAGTAGGGCTAGAAAAAATCCTAAAACTCTCCTGATGAGGAGAGTGCTAATCGTGACTCTAATAATAATAAAATACTTTTCTGATAATTTTTTGTGTGTTTCATTATTTATATATGTATGGGAAGTTGTACCCTAGCCACATGCCAATTCACCTGGTGAACTTGCTCTTCAACGTGGCACAAATATTTCCTTCTATCTTTAGCCTTCCGGGGTTTCTCACATGGACTATTGGCTCTTCCTACTTGAACCTGCTGGTAGTACCCTGTAGGAGACATGCTACTCCATGACAACAGGCACCACGCTGTAGGGGAATTACCATACCTGTCAATCACTATCTCTATAATGTGGCCTTTCATGAGCCCTGAGATTTCATACTGTTTCTCTGAGCTGTAACAATATTTATATTGAAAAAATAAACATGTTCTTCTATCTTTAATATTTTATATCTTATAATTTGAATATCCCATTTTCATTATACTACTTAGCTGCTAAGTTATGTTATAAAAACAAGTTTTAATTATCTGCAAACACCTTCAAATCTAATCCTTACCGGTGAAGACTGATGTCTGGTTAACATCTGTTAGGACATTTATTTCCATACAGTATTTATAGCGCCTTTTTGTTATTGATTGGTATGATAAATGTGTAACTCTTACACAAAGATAAAATTTTTAGATTTTTGTATTTAAAATACTGGTTATCAAAAGAAAAACCCAGATGTTATTTGTTTATGTTTCTGCTTGAGGTACTGAATCTATTTCAAGTCATATTTCTCAGTATTGATATACTTAATTTTGCTGAAATAATAACACACTAACTTTAGCTACTTTTTTTCTCAGTGTGTCTCCTTGTCGCTCACCATTTCCGCCTCATTTCACTTCTCATCTTTATTTCTTTTTCTTTGGTCTTCTTTTACTTTAGGGATTCTTTCAATTTAGAAGTGTTCTTGTTTTCTGTTAATTACTATTCTTCTTGGATGTACACAGATATCCTTTTCCATTTCATTTGTGAATTCATCTCAGAGGCATTTTGTGTGTGCCTTTTACTCATAGCTTCTCAGAAGTCCCTTTCGAGGTTACCGATTTAACATGTCATGTACTATAAGGTTTGCATGGCATGGTGGCAGCTGACTTTGGTCTTTACAAGGATTGAAATGTTCACTCAACATGGATTGGTAGAATTTTTTTTTCCTTAAACATTTCATCGCCTTGTAAACAAACAAAAGCAAACCCAAGACTCAAAACTGACATTACTATTGGTGCCCCTGGAAATAGCTACCTTCTCACTAAAGTAGATTTTGTCATCCAACTTTATGTGTTGTTGAACACACATGGTGCTGTATGAGCACTCACTCACTAGTCTAGAAAACATTGCTGTGACCAGTTACCAGAAAAATAAATTCAGATTGCTCTTCACCTTCCACAGATGACCCTTCTGAAAGCCATTTGAATTCATTATAAATTATAGTTATATTAGTGTGACTTTAATTCACTTGTAATCTGAACTTTATGTGCAATGCATTTTTTCCCGTGTTTAATCATTTTTGAATGCTAAATCATTTGCAAACAAATGGCTTGTCCTTGAGAAAGAATTTAAGGCTGAAAGTACATTAAATGCCATCTGGGTATCTGTGTCAATGGTTTTGTCACTACATATGTGTGTGTGTGTGCATATCACCTACTTTATCACATTTATTTGATAAAATTGATATGCAATCTCTAAATCATTGTGTCTCCAACTTGTGTTATACCACAAATACAAATTTTTGTCCTAAAATTGGTGGTACCCTTTGTAAAACTAGAAGTTCTCATTTGTGCAAAGGAAGGAAAAATAAAACAAGAAACAAATTCAATAAAAAAATTAAAGGTCAGATTTCTTTTATAGCTGCTGAGTTCCTTTATTTCCTTTCCATCATCCTCACATTCCCAAATCTCAACAAAGTTAAGAAATTAAAACACACATCATGAGATCATATGTTCACCTTGTTCAGGAACTGAAGGATTACATATACAAGACTATACCTTAATAAGTAGAGGGAGAAATATGAAGATATAAATAGAATATGAAAATTTATTATAATGCAGTTCTATTCTAAAGTGTTTCCTAGGCAGGCTAATAGTATGTTGCCAGGAAATTTTAAGAGACCCACTCCATTATATAGAAGAGGATGTGTGTAGATCTCTTAATTCTGAAATGTTTAGAACTGAGTACAACAGGTCTTTGAATAACGACGTTTCATTCAATGTCATTTCATTATAATGTTGATGAGAAAAGACAAATTGATTCCAATTGGGGTTCACTGTCTGTGTAGAGCTTATGTATTCTCCCCATGTCTGCATTGATATTCTCTGGATGCTCCAGTTTCCTCTCACTTCCCAAGGCTGTGCATGTGAGGTTGATTGACGTGTCTATGTGGTCCCAGTCTGAGTAACTGTGGGTATGTGTGAGTGCACCTGCAATGCGACGGCGCCCTGTCCAGGGCTGGTTCCCACATTGCGTCCTGAGCTGACAGGATAGGCTGCGGTCAACTGCAACCCTAAACTGAAATAAGTAGGTAAATAATGATTTTACTAGCTTTTATTAATCTGAAACGTATGAATAGCTGAAATTTATTTCAGCATTTAATATTAGAAGTGTTTTGATCTTTATTTACAAGTTTGTTGACGTTTTAGTTACCAAAAGCCATAGAAGCTTAACTCTTTTGATGTCAACCTATGGTAAAATGGGTTTCGCTTACTGTATTTTTGTACCAATTAACCATCCCCAATTTATCCCTCCATATGCGTGTATCAAAACATCACGTGACCATAAATATATATACCTATGACCAGTTTTCAAGCACCTGTCGATGATGTTAAGTGAAGACTTATTGTAGTCCTTTTTTGGCATAACGAAAATGTGTGTGTTTTGTTCAAGATTGGAAAAGTTCTTTGTGTAAAGAACCAGACAGTAAATATTATAGGCTTTGCTGGCCATATGTAGTCTCTGTCTCTCCTTCATCTACTCATTCTTCTTCTCCCCTTCCTTCTCCTTTTTTAAACACTTCAAAAATGCCAAAACAATTTTTAGCTCTCAGCCATATGAAGCAAGCCATTGATTAAATTTGGCTTGTAGGCCCATAAGGTGTGAATTCCTTTACATCATCAGAATGCCGCATATATATGAAATGTTATCTATGAGAAATTAATGGTGCTCCCAGCAGAGAGAAATTAGCCTAAGTTAAGTTTGGGCTTTGGAATTCAGGGGAATGCCATGCACAAAAATGCTCTGCTTTTAAAACTAGTTACTAACAGTCCATTTCTGATATCAGAAATACATGAAAACTACCAATTGAATGGACATTATTCACTACTTTAGTGCTGCTACTCATGTGTGGTGGAAAAAGAATCCAGAAAGTTTTCCTTTCCATTTGAACATTCATGCAATAAAAATTTCCAAATCTTTTTTTGAACACATTTTTATCTGATAGCTCTCTTGTGTACTTTATAAGTACCTTTTGCTGCTTATTCTCAGTAACTGTATTGAAACAATCTGTTTTCCTTTATCAATCAAAATAAAATAAGAAATTTAGCTTAATACTAATATTAAGCTGAAGTGCAAGATATATGAAAAAGAGAGAAAAGAAGCAGGATAAACTGACCTTTTGATAACTGCAGAGGACAGCAGATCAAAGACTGGACTTTAACGTCTTACATTTTCAGAATCTATCACAGTAAGTCCACTGGGTCCAGAAATAGGTTTTAATCCTAGATTGAAATGACTCACAATGCTGTCATGACATTGAGTTTGATGGAAAAAGTGAAGTTAAAGTTTTTCTCAATATTTTTTTAAAATCAATGATTGATTTAACTATACAATGGACTGATTCTGAAGAACTCATTCTGATGTTGGAGGTGAAAATGCTTTTACTCTCATCATTAAAATCAATTTCTCTAGATATCTGACTTTATTCTGCTTTATAACATAAAGAATGAAACTATATTTATTAATGAAGTGTAATCTAGCAAAGTGGCATAAGCATAATTATCAGTCACTTACTAAAGTTGTGTGTTTTTTTCCATTGCATGAAAACCCTGCCTTGTTTTAATTTTTATTGACTCTTTAAAAGCAATTTTAGGTTTGTAGAAAGAAGTGAATAAGCATTCACACGTCATCCTCAGCCTCTACCCCAATTTCCCCGATTTTTAACATCTTGCAATAGTGTGGTACATTTGTTATAGTTGATGAGTCAATATTGGTACATTATTATTGACTAAAGTATGTAGTTTGTATTAGAGTTTACTCCTTGTCTTATGAATTCTATAGGTTTTGTCAAATGTGTAATGACAAATAATCCTCATTACAGTGTCATACAGAATAATGGATTCACTCTCCTAAAATTCTTCCTTGCTCCATCCGTTCATCGTTTCCTCTACTAATTTATGTAGAAGATAAATTAGTAGATTGAGTTGATGGTTATAGCAGTTGAAAGCACAGATAGAAAACTAGATTGACCTACCTACCCAGACTGTGCTTCTCACTCTCACTGTGCCCTTTCTTAACCTTTGGAAATGCTTTTATTCATATATAAAATAGGCTATAACTTCATATAGTTGTATTACAAAAAGTTAATGCACAGAAAAAGACTTGTGCTAGGTATATGGTTTCTTCTCAGTTAAATGGAAGCCATTGCGTGTGTTTGTCAATAGAATTCCTCATACTTTATCTCACATATCTTTACGTCATTGTTGGCACATGACATGTTTAGACTGCACAAATCTCCTCCAAATCCCTAATAGCCACTGATCTCTTTACTGTCTCCATAGTTTTGCTTTCTCCAGAAGGTCATGTAGTTGAATCATACGGTATGTAGACTTTTCAGACTGGCTTCTTTCACTTGGCAATATGCATTTAAAGGTTCCTGTGTGTCTTCTGTAGCTTGACAGAATACTATTCCATTGCCTGGATATACCACAGTTTATTTTTCCATTCACTTCCTGAAGGACATTTCGATTTTAGTGATCATGAATAAGGCTCCTGTAACATTCATGGGAAGAAGGCTTTTGTGTGCATGTAAGTTTTCAAATCCTTTAAGTAAATACCGGGAATGTAATTGCTGGGTTGTGTGGTAGGAGTATGTTTAGTTTTATAAGAAACTGCCAAACTGACTGCCAAAGTAGCTGTACTATTCTGCATTCTCACCAGCAATGAATAAAAGTTCCTGTTTCTCCTCACATTTGCCAGCTTTTGGTATTATCAGACTTTTGGATATTGGTCATTTGAATAGTCATGTAATAATATCTCACGGTTGCTGTGACTTGCAGTTCCCTAATGATACATGACTAGTAACTTCAAAATCCCCATTTGACAGCTGTATTTAGACCTTTGGACTATTTTTTAAATGAGTTGTTTTCTTTCTTATTTTCGAGTTCTCTGTATACTTTAAATACCAGTAATTTATCTGATATGTTTTGAAAATGTTTTGAATATGTTTTGAAAAGATTTTCTCCCAACCTGTGGCTTTTGTTTTCATTCTAAGCACAGTTTGAATAACAAAAGTCTTTAATTTTAATGATGCTCAATTTCTCAATTTTTTCTTTGTCTAACCCAATAAATCAGAAAGCTTTTTATCATTTCACATGACTTAATATTCAGGCAAGGCCTATATAGGCCCCTTTCAAACAGTCATAAAGTTTAGAAGCTGTCACCTCACAAACAATAACAACGACAACATAGAAACAAAAATGACAGCTTTTGATGTTGTCTCAGTAATTTCTCAATTCAAGAACAGATTACTGAGCTTTATAAGCAATACGTATAGATATCAATTTCACAATAAAATACCTTATGATATTTATCAAATCACCTTAGTTTTGGTCACTTATTACTATTAGACTAAAATGTAATTTGTCAGACATGAGAAGTCTTTTTGTAGTATTTTTTAGAGAACCAAGTATTTATTTTAGCCTTTCCAGTTCTTCTCTTGCTGTTTCTCCAGTATAGTCATTCCAATTGTCTCTATAGATGTATTAATACCAGGTACATAATAAATACAATTATCTCCCACGTGTACCCCAACCCCCTTCCCTGTTCATGCAGTCAACATAAAGGAAGCAGGTCAAAAGGAAGCAGGTCATGTACCCTGTGATGTGCTGGGTTGTAAGGAAAGGTACACAATTAATTTACCATGTCTGGGTTTTCTTCTTCTCTGTATTTGTTCCATTTAATGCATGTATGATTTTTATTCCTCAGGCCTCTACAGTCCTAACACACTCAGGGATACTTGATACAGCTATAAGGCTGTGTCTTTATCAGGTACCTTTGGGTTACCCCCAGCCAGGGGTGGGAAATAGAGGAAGTGAATGTCTGTATCCTCATTATGTATCACACAGAGCAGAAACATAAAGAAGCCTGTGCCATGAATGGGTCTCTTCTTTCTCCAAAAACCACCTACCCCTTCAACTCCCACTGCTTAAAGGAAAATCTTGTATTAGTCTCCCCATTTTCTCCTCAAACTTGCTTTAGCAAAGCAGTTCCTAAACCTCTGTTAATGTATGTCCCCACCCCTAACTCAACACACAGTCTTATGTCACATCACAGAAAAGAATTTCAAAACAGAACAAAACAAAGCCACAGCCTTAGAAGAAAAATAGGTAAGTTTTACAAAAGTTGTGTACTGTATCTCTGCTTTGAATTTTGTCATTGGCCAAGGATAGTAAAACTCCTGGAAAACTATAAAACAGGAACTTACTTAATATGTTGTACCCAAGATTTTTCAAACATTTTTGGAAGGATACGTATTAACATCTTGCAGAGGTAATGTTACATGCAAAACTTAGCATAAGACCAATCAGGTATTCTATGCAATAATGCAGATATATGAAAAAATAATATAATGAAATAAATGACTTTTCAAAAGGTATTGATCCTAGATCCACATTCTTTTTTTGGTTCAGGTGAGGCAATTAGAATGTGAAAAAAAGAAGCATAGAACAACTGTCTAATGAGAGGGACGAATGCTCCTGGGTGGAAAGTTATTAGAAGGTAAATTAGTAGATTGACCTTTTTGCTGCCTATGTAGGTTTTTTTTTTTTTTTTTTTTTGCTAGTACCAATAGAAACAAATTCATTTTATGGTTTGTGTCACTGGAAATGTATAACTTAGTGGTAGCTATATAGCAAACTTTCAATATGTAATAATAAGAGATTAGACGTAGATTTAATGTCATTATTTAATTTATTTGCTTGAATACCAGTGAGGAATTTCCACTTAAGCTCTCGTTTTCAAGATGAGTGTTTAATTGAATTCCAGAATTCATTTTGAAATAGAACTTTGTGTAGAATATGAATTTCTTTGCAAGGAAAACCATTTGTACACTTGGGTTTGAGAGCAGTTTAATGTCAATATAACTTCTTTCCAGGCTTTCATTTCCTACTTTTTGATACGGGAGTAATCTCATGGCGTGATTGTGAAAGTCTTAAAAGATAATGTTTGGGGGGAGGGGAAGGGATAGCATTAGGAGATATACCTAATGTTAAATGATGAGTTAATGGGTGCAGCACACCAACATGGCACATGTATACATATGTAACAAAGCTCCACGTTGTGCACATGTACCCTAAAACTTAAAGTATAATAAAAAAAAAGATAATGTTTGCAAAGATACTCTGTGCACTCAAAGCGTGCTCTATGAACTTCATTGCTGTTCACATTTTGGGTTTATGAGGCTTCCATTTGCTGGCAATTCAAATGTGAGTCTGAGTTCGATGCCGTGGTGTGGGAGATGATGTTTATTGGAGTTTAAAGCACAGATAGACAACTAGATTGTCCTGCCCACCCAGACTGTGCTTCTCACTCTCACCGTGCCCTTTCTTAACCTTTGGAAACACTTTTATTTATATATAAGATAGTTTCATATACTATTTTATACTATATACTTCATATAGTTGTATTATGAAAAGTTAATGCACAGAAAAAGACTTGTGCTAGGTATACGGTTTCTTCTCAATTAAATGGAAGCTATTGCCTGTATTTGTCAATAGAATTCATCATACTTTATCTCACATATTCAGTGCTTTACATCATTTTTGACACATGGTATGTTTAGACTGCGCAAGGGTTAATTACGCCAAATTTATCTATCTACAGTAAATATAGCCCAAGGTACCTTGTTTAGCTGAGCCAAAGTTTGCATTTATTAAAAATGTAAATTTTATCTTGAAATGATGCCTGATCTCACAGAACTATGGGTTCCAATCTCTAAATCACTGTGATCAGTAGTAAAACTATGTACTCTGTGTCTGTCCTACTAGCTATATTGACGGGATCTGGAGCATGACTTTTGGGTCTTTCTGTAATGCCTTACCTCTCATCAAAATTCACAAAATTCACAAGACCTGCTCTCTGGATTGTGAGACTTTTGCATTACAAAGAAAAAGGTGCTGTCCTAATGGCATTCCAAAGCCATTTGAAATGAGTTGCTTTCGTTTCCAGGGAGTCATTTTTATGTTGGTTACCATTACTTTACCATTACCTTTTAATTTGGAAATGTTAAAATACATTGCCATGCTCCTTGGAATATAAAGATCATATAGGGTCATTGAGATGAGTCTGAAAGTATCAGTCACTGGAGACCTTCTAGTGGGATAATGTTGTTAATATTGCTGGTATTCTATTCTTCACGTTTCCTCCAGTAAAATGTAAAGTGACCAAAATATAAGCGTCACGCAGGCAAAGATTCTTTTATTTGTTCAATGAACACTGCCTTCACATAGTAGTCAGTTAATATTCACTACTAGAATGCATGTTGAATGGCAGCTCTTTTATTTGCCATTAGCGTTGGTCCACTTTATAGCAGTTGGACAAAAAAATTGGACAAAGTGTGTTGATCTTTTATGAAAAAATAGATATATCTTTCTTTCTTTCATTGTTGCATTTTCTGTGGGCAAGTTGATAGACACTGTAGTCCTGATGTTATTTTAGGGCATACAGTTGAAGTTACTAGATCTTTTAGAGTTTATTTAATTATAATATGAAGCTTTGAGTTTCTGTTTCGTTATTAAATAATTTATTTTATGATAGTGTTGCTTAACTTAGTGTGCAAGGCCTACAAATAAACCTAATAAATCTCTTACAAACTACCTTAAAATAAATCTAACATTTTTTACTGAAATATTTTTAAACATGTTGAAGTTGGAATGCCACGTAATTGTATACACACACACACAAAACACACACACACACACACATTAGGTTTTCATTTGGTTTCTTTGTTCCTATTATTGAAATTCCTATGCTAATAACCATATCAATTTATGAAACTCATTTTGAGAATAAAGGCCTAAAATATAACTCATTTTTAAAATGATTTTCTCTTAATTTATAATGTAATACTTTAATAAAATATGGTAGGGCAATTTTGTATAAATATTTATGCTAAGTTTTCTACATAAGTTACTGCATATAGTCTAGTTTTTAATAGAAGGGTTTTTTTTTGCTTCAGTATTCACTTTAAAGTCAATGACATTTAGTGTTTTCTACTTTACAGTTCTAAGTTACTTTTGCTTAAAAAGTCATCTGACTTTTAAGTTAATGTCCAACTTGATTGCTATCTCTCTGTATCTCATCGATGTGTTCTTGAAAGTAGTTAGATTTTGAAAGACATTACTAAGAGGGCTTTTTCTCATCTTTGGAGAGTAACTTGGGGTAAATGGTTGTCTTTCGTCTTTGTCCTCCCCTCTACCCACAACTCCCCATCCCAGATCATTAGCTGAACTTGTGTGCTCAGGTTAATGTTCTGTTTCACCTTTCTTGTCAAATTGCTAGAGACAACTCTCTTCAGTTATATACTGTACACACAGAATCTCATCTTTTTAATCTCTCTCTTTTAAACAAATATGTTCACCCTCAGATTTGCTGACATTTAGAACAGGACTTCCTATTAGAAATATAATAATTTTCATTCATGTGGAATCTTCAATACAAAAAAAACCAGAAAAACACATATCAATGGTTTGCTTGTGTCATGCTGATAGTTGGGGGACAGCTGATATTAGAAAAAGTGACACTATATTTCTCAACACAAACCTTGTTTCATCTTAGAATTTGGTGTTGAACCAATTTTGTACCTCATTGCTATAAACCTTAATGAGTTGTTAATATGTGATTAACTGCCTTGGCCAAACTCAAAATCTTATTCACACATACAATACACACAGAGAACTTATTTTTATTTGTTCAGTCACTCCTTTAGTCCTTCATTTATTTCACAAACGTTCATTGAAACTTACGTGGCAGCACTCTTATAAGAATAGAATATACCCTGTTAAATCAGACATGATACTTGCTTTTGTGGAGCTTATGCTTTAATGGAGAAACAGAAAGTCAAGCAAAAACTCAAACTATATAACTTTAAATTGGATATGTGCTAATGAAGGAAAATGTGGCACTGGAAGAAAAAATAATAGGGAGTTAAAGGATAAATAGGAGTTTGGTAGATGAAATTTATGAAGGGCTGAAGATTTCAAACAAAAGAAACTGAGGCAGGAGGGTGCAGCTTTGGAGTCAAGAATGAAGTTCTAGGAGATAGCAAGGAAATGGAAGGAGAGGAGGTCAAAGTAGGTAGGATTTTATATATTATCAATGGGAAAATATTGAACAACCCTAAGCAGAAACGCAATGATATATGTTCATCTTCATTACAAATTCTTCTATCTTTAGTAGACCTGTTTTCAGGCAAAATTTCATGAGAGAATAGTAACAAAGAGAAAAAAAGTGGTGTTCTCAGATTATCTCTAACTCACCTGATGAATTGAAGTTAAATGACCTCAACATTTTGTGAGGCTTTTCCTTCTTATAAAGTAAGGAGTTTAGATGAGGTGAGGTGTCCAATTTCATTTGGCTTCAATTTCCTGTAATTTGACAGCTGTCAAGTCATGCTTTGATTTGTTCTGTTTGTGAGCCAGAGTAACTTTAAGGCAGTATATTAACTAGGAGAACTATTTCTTTACTTTTAAACTTCAAAATTATGATGACGTAAGTATTTTAAAGAGCATTTAGAAAGTAGACAAATGAAACATTTTTAACATTTTGGAATGCTTCTTTTATTTCTTTTTGAAACCTAGGTTTTTGGTGGTAGTGGTGATATTTATTTTTGCCAAACTAACCATTCCATGTAATTTTGTAGCATTTTGGGTTGATGACCACCGTAAGTCTAGTATTCCTATATGTGTTAAAACTTATCTTTACAATTAATGTATTTTCACTGAATTATTTAATTAAAAATTAAACTACGATTTCTAATACATGTTCAGTGAGATATTATTAGGCATTACCTGAAAGGGATTTCTGGAGAAAGAAAGAATTTCTGGTTAAAAGCAGTTGAGCAGGTTTTCCTAGAGCGATTCTCTCTGTCTCTAGGATGGAGC